>NC_090923.1:382161595-383442714 GCF_040938575.1 Ambystoma mexicanum | reverse complement strand
GGGGCCTGGTGGCGGATGCCCATGGTGGCTGGGGGGGTGGGGGGTGGTGGGGAGACATGAGTTGGACATGAGTGGGGGCCTGGTGGTGCTGGCCCTGCACTGCTGGGGGGTGGGGGTGGTGGGAGACATGAGTGGGTGCCTGGTGGGGGATGCCCATGGTGGCTGGGGGGTGGGGTGGTGGGAGACATGAGTTGGACATGAGTGGGGGCCTGGTGGTGCTGGCCCTGCACTGCTGGGGGGTGGGGAGGGGTGGGAGACATGAGTGGGGGCCTGGTGGGGGATGCCCATGGTGGCTGGGGATGGGGGTGGTGGGAGACATGAGTGGGGGGCCTGGTGGAGGCTGCCCCTGCACTGCTGGGGGGTGGGGGTGATAGGGACCATGAGTGGGGGCCTGGTGGAGGGTGCCCCTGAATGCTGGGGGGTGGGGGTGCACGGGGACATGAGTGGGGGCCTGGTGGGGGATGCCCATGGTGGCTGGGGGGTGGGGTGGTGGTAGACATGGGTGGGGGCCTGGTGGCGGCTGCCCCTGTACTGCTGGGGGGTGGGGGTGGTGGGAGACATGAGTGGGGGCCTGGTGGGGGATGCCCATGGTGGCTGGGGGGTGGGGGTGGTGGGAGACATGGGTGGGGGCCTGGTGGAGGCTGCCCCTGCACTGCTGGGGGGTGGGGGTGGTGGGAGACATGAGTGGGGGCCTGGTGGGGGATGCCCATGGTGGCTGGGGGGTGGGGGTGGTGGGAGACATGAGTGGGGGCCTGGTGGGGGATGCCCATGGTGGCTGGGGGGTGGGGGTGGTGGTAGACATGGGTGGGGGCCTGGTGGAGGCTGCCCCTGCACTGCTAGGGGGTGGGGGTGATAGGGGCCATGAGTGGGGGCCTGGTGGTGGCTGCCCCTGCACTGCTGGGGGGTGGGGGTGATAGGGGCCATGAGTGGGCGCCTGGTGGAGGGTGCCCCTGAATGCTGGGGGGTGGGGGTGCAGGGGGACATGAGTGGGGGCCTGGTGGGGGATGCCCATGGTGGCTTGGGGGTGGGGGTGGTGGTAGACATGGGTGGGGGCCTCGTGGAGGCTGCCCCTGCACTGCTGGGGGGTGGGGGTGGTGGGAGACATGAGTGGGGGCCTGGTGGGGGATGCCCGTGGTGGCTGGGGGGGTGGGGTGGTGGGAGACATGAGTGGGGGCCTGGTGGGGGATGCCAATGGTGGCTGGGGGGGTGGGGGTGGTGGGAGACATGAGTTGGACATGAGTGGGGGCCTGGTGGTGCTGCCCCTGCACTGCTGGGGGTTGGGGGTGGTGGGAGACATGAGTGGGGGCCTGGTTGGGGATGCCCATGGTGGCTGGGGGGTGGGGGTGGTGGGAGACATGAGTGGGGGCCTGGTGGAGGGTGCCCCACACTGCTGGGGGGTGAGGGTGGTGGGAGACATGAGTGGGGGCCTGGTGGAGGGTGCCCCTGGATGCTGGGGGTGGGGGTGCAGGGGGACATGAGTGGGGGCCTGGTGGAGGGTGCCCCACACTGCTGGGGGTGGGGGTGGTGGGAGACATGAGTGGGGGCCTGGTGGGGGATGCCCATGGTGGCTGGGGGGTGGGGGTGGTGGGAGACATGAGTTGGACATGAGTGGGGACCTGGTGGTGCTGCCCCTGCACTGCTGGAGGGTGGGGGTGGTGGGAGACATGAGTGGGGGCCTGGTGGGGGATGCCCATGGTGGCTGGGGGGTGGGGGAGGTGGGAGACATGAGTGGGGGCCTGGTGGGGGCTGCCCATGGGGGCTGGGGGGTGGGGGTGGGGGGAGACATGAGTGGGGGCCTGGTGGGGGCTGCCCATGGGGGCTGGGGGGTGGGGGTGGGGGGGAGACATGAGTGGGGGCCTGGTGGAGGGTGCCCCACACTGCTGGGGGGTGGAGGTGCATGGGGACATGATTGGGCGCCTGGTGGAGGGTGTCCCACACTGCTGGGGGGGTGGGGGTGGTGGGAGACATGAGTGAGGGCCTGGTGGAGGGTGCCCCTGGATGCTGGGGGGTGGGGGTGCAGGGGGACATGAGTGGGGGCCTGGTGGGGGATGCCCATGGTGGCTGGGGGGTGGGGGTGGTGGGAGACAGACATGAGTGGGGGCCTGGTGGAGGCTGCCCCTGCACTGCTGGGGGGTGGGGGTGATAGGGGCCATGAGTGGGGGCCTGGTGGGGGATGCCCATGGTGGTTGGGGGGTGGGGGTGGTGGGAGACATGAGTGGGGGCCTGGTGGAGGCTGCCCCTGCACTGCTGGGGGGTGGGGGTGATAGGGGCCATGAGTGGGGGCCTGGTGGAGGGTGCCCCTGAATGCTGGGGGGTGGGGGTGCAGGGGGACATGAGTGGGGGCCTGGTGGGGGATGCCCATGGTGGCTGGGGGGTGGGGGCGGTGGTAGACATGGGTGGGGGCCTGGTGGAGGCTGCCCCTGCACTGCTGGGGGGTGGGGGTGGTGGGAGACATGAGTGGGGGCCTGGTGGGGGATGCCCATGATGGCTGGGGGTGGGGGTGGTGGGAGACATGGGTGGGGCCTGGTGGAGGCTCCCCTGCACTGCTGGGGGGTGGGGGTGGTGGGGAGACATGAGTGGGGGCCTGGTGGGAGATGCCCATGGTGGCTGGGGGTGGGGGTGGTGGGAGACATGAGTGGGGGCCTGGTGGGGGATGCCCATGGTGGCTGGGGGTGTGGGGGTGGTGGGAGACATGAGTTGGACATGAGTGGGGGCCTGGTGGTGCTGCCCCTGCACTGCTGGGGGTTGGGGGTGGTGGGAGACATGAGTGGGGGCCTGGTTGGGGATGCCCATGGTGGCTGGGGGGTGGGGGTGGTGGGGAGACATGAGTGGGGGCCTGGTGGAGGGTGCCCCACACTGCTGGGGGGTGAGGGTGGTGGGAGACATGAGTGGGGGCCTGGTGGAGGGTGCCGCTGGATGCTGGGGGGTGGGGGTGCAGGGGGACATGAGTGGGGGCCTGGTGGAGGGTGCCCCACACTGCTGGGGGGTGGGGGTGGTGGGAGACATGAGTGGGGGGCCTGGTGGGGGATGCCCGTGGTGGCTGGGGGGTGGGGGTGGTGGGAGACATGAGTTGGACATGAGTGGGGACCTGGTGGTGCTGCCCCTGCACTGCTGGAGGGTGGGGTTTTGGGATACATGAGTGGGGGCCTGGTGGGGGATGCCCATGGTGGCTGGGGGTGGGGGAGGTGGGAGACATGAGTGGGGGCCTGGTGGGGGCTGCCCATGGGGGCTGGGGGGTGGGGTTGGGGGGAGACATGAGTGGGGGCCTGGTGGGGGCTGCCCATGGGGGCTGGGGGGTGGGGGTGGGGGGAGACATGAGTGGGGGCCTGGTGGAGGGTGCCCCACACTGCTGGGGGGTGGAGGTGCATGGGGACATGATTGGGGGCCTGGTGGAGGGTGTCCCACACTGCTGGAGGGGTGGGGGTGGTGGGAGACATGAGTGGGGGCCTGGTGGGGGCTGCCCATGGGGGCTGGGGGGTGGGGGGAGACATGAGTGGGGGCCTGGTGGGGGATGCCCATGGTGGCTGGGGGGTGGGGGTGGTGGGAGACAGACATGAGTGGGGGCCTGGTGGAGGCTGCCCCTGCACTGCTGGGGGGTGGGGGTGATAGGGGCCATGAGTGGGGGCCTGGTGGGGGATGCCCGTGGTGGTTGGGGGGTGGGGGTGGTGGGAGACATGAGTGGGGGCCTGGTGGAGGCTGCCCCTGCACTGCTGGGGGTTGGGGGTGATAGGGGCCATGAGTGGGGGCCTGGTGGAGGGTGCCCCTGAATGCTGGGGCGTGGGGGTGCAGGGGGACATGAGTGGGGCCTGGTGGGGGATGCCCATGGTGGCTGGGGGGTGGGGGCGGTGGTAGACATGGGTGGGGCCTGGTGGAGGCTGCCCCTGCACTGCTGGGGGGTGGGGGTGGTGGGAGACATGAGTGGGGGCCTGGTGGGGGATGCCCATGGTGGCTGGGGGGTGGGGGTGGTGGGAGACATGGGTGGGGGCCTGGTGGAGGCTCCCCTGCACTGCTGTGGGGTGGGGGGTGGTGGGAGACATGAGTGGGGGCCTGGTGGGAGATGCCCATGGTGGCTGGGGGTGGGGGTGGTGGGAGACATGAGTGGTGGGGGCCTGGTGGGGATGCCCATGGTGGCTGGGGGTGTGGGGTGGTGGGAGACATGAGTTGGACATGAGTGGGGGCCTGGTGGTGCTGGCCCTGCATTGCTGGGGGGGTGGGGTGGTGGGAGACATGAGTGGGTGCCTGGTGGGGGATGCCCATGGTGGCTGGGGGGTGGGGGTGGTGGGAGACATGAGTTGGACATGAGTGGGGGACCTGGTGGTGCTGGCCCTGCACTGCTGGGGTGTGGGGTGGTGGGAGACATGAGTGGGGGCCTGGTGGTGGATGCCCATGGTGGCTGGGGGGTGGGGTGGTGGGAGACATGAGTGGGGGCCTGGTGGATGCTGCCCCTGAATGCTGGGGGTGGGGGTGCAGGGGGACATGAGTGGGGGCCTGGTGGGGGATGCCCATGGTGGCTGGGGGGTGGGGTTGGTTGTAGACATGGGTGGGGGCCTGGTGGAGGCTGCCCCTGCACTGCTCGGGGGTGGGGGTGCAGGGGGACATGAGTGGGGGCCTGGGGGGGATGCCCATGGTGGCTGGGGGGTGGGGGTGGTGGTAGACATGGGTGGGGGCCTGGTGGAGGCTGCCCCTGCACTGCTGGGGGGTGGGGGTGATAGGGGCCATGAGTGGGGGCCTGGTGGAGGCTGCCCCTGCACGGCTGGGGATGGGGGTGATAGGGGCCATGAGTGGGGGCCTGGTGGAGGGTGCCCCCGGATGCTGGGGGGTGAGGGTGCAGGGGGACATGAGTGGGGGCCTGGTGGGGGATGCCCATGGTGGCTGGGGGGTGGGGGTGGTGGTAGACATGGGTGGGGGCCTGGTGGAGGCTGCCCCTGCACTGCTGGGGGGTGGGGGTGGTGGGAGACATGAGTTGGGGCCTGGTGGGGGATGCCCATGGTTGCTGGGGGGTGGGGGTGGTGGGAGACATGAGTGGGGGCCTGGTGGGGGGTGCCCATGATGGCTGGGGGGTTGGGGTGGTGGGAGACATGAGTTGGACATGAGTGGGGCCTGGTGGTGCTGGCCCTGCACTGCTGGGAGGTGGGGGTGGTGGGAGACATGAGTGGGGGCCTGGTGGGGGATGCTCATGGTGGCTGGGGGGTGGGGGTGGTGGGAGACATGAGTGGGGGCCTGGTGGAGTGTGCCCCTGGATGCTGGGGGGTGGGGGTGATAGGGGACATGAGTGGGGGCCTGGTGGTGGCTGCCCCTGAACTGCTGGGCGGTGGGGGTGGTGGGAGACATGAGTGGGGGCCTGGTGGAGGGTGCCCCACAGTGCTGGGGGGTGGGGTGGGTTGGAGACATGAGTGGGGGCCTGGTGGAGTTCTGGGGGGTGGGGGGTGGGAGACATGAGTGGGGACCTGGTGGAGGGTGCCCCTCAGTGCTGGGGTGGGGGTGGTGGTAGACATGGGTGGGAGCCTGGTGGAGGCTGCCCATGGTGGCTGGGGGGTGGTGGTGGTGGTAGACATGGGTGGGGGCCTGGTGGAGGCTGCCCATGGTGGCTGGGGGGTGGGGGTGGTGGGAGACATGAGTGGGGGCCTGGTGGAGGCTGCCCCTGCACTGCTGGGGGGTGGGGGTGGTGGGAGACATGAGTGGGGGCCTGGTGGAGGCTGCCCATGGTGGCTGGGGGTGGGGGTGATAGGTGACATGAGTGGGGGCCTGGTGGAGGCTGCCCCTGCACTGCTGGGGGGTGGGGGTGTTGGTAGACATGGGTGGGGGCCTGGTGGAGGGTGCCCCACAGGGCTGGGGGGTGGGGTGGGTGGGAGACATGAGTGGGGGCCTGCTGGAGGCTGCCCCTGGTGGCTGGGGGGTGGGGGTGATAGGGGACATGAGTGGGGGCCTGGTGGTGGCTTCCCCTGCACTACTGAGCGGTGGGGGTGGTGGGAGACATGAGTGGGGGCCCGGTGGCGGGTGCCCCACAGTACTGGGGGGTGGGGTGGGTGGGAGACATGAGTGGGGGCCTGGTGGAGGGTGCCCCTCAGTGCTGGAGGGGGTGGGGGGTGGCAGACATGAGTGGGGGCCTGGTGGAGGGTGCCCCTCAGTGCTGGAGGGGGTGGGGGGTGGGAGACATGAGTGGGGGCCTGGTGGAGGCTGCTCCTGCACTGCTGGGGGGTGGGGGTGGTGGGGGACATGAGTGGGGGCCTGGAGGAGGCTGCCCCTGCACTGCTGGGGGGTGGGGGTGATAGGGGACATGAGTGGGGGTCTGGTGGAGGCTGCCCCTGGTGGCTGGGGGGTGGTGGTGGTGGTAGACATGGGTGGGGGCCTGGTGGAGGCTGCCCATGGTGGCTGGGGGGTGGGGGTGGTGGGAGACATGAGTGGGGGCCTGGTGGAGGCTGCCCCTGCACTGCTGGGGGGTGGGGGTGGTGGGAGACATGAGTGGGGGCCTGGTGGAGGCTGCCCATGGTGGCTGGGGGTGGGGGTGATAGGTGACATGAGTGGGGGCCTGGTGGAGGCTGCCCCTGCACTGCTGGGGGGTGGGGGTGGTGGTAGACATGGGTGGGGGCCTGGTGGAGGGTGCCCCACAGGGCTGGGGGGTGGGGTGGGTGGGAGACATGAGTGGGGGCCTGCTGGAGGCTGCCCCTGGTGGCTGGGGGGTGGGGGTGATAGGGGACATGAGTGGGGGCCTGGTGGTGGCTTCCCCTGCACTACTGAGCGGTGGGGGTGGTGGGAGACATGAGTGGGGGCCCGGTGGCGGGTGCCCCACAGTACTGGGGGGTGGGGTGGGTGGGAGACATGAGTGGGGGCCTGGTGGAGGGTGCCCCTCAGTGCTGGAGGGGGTGGGGGGTGGCAGACATGAGTGGGGGCCTGGTGGAGGGTGCCCCTCAGTGCTGGAGGGGGTGGGGGGTGGGGAGACATGAGTGGGGGCCTGGTGGAGGCTGCCCCTGCACTGCTGGGGGGTGGGGGTGGTGGGGGACATGAGTGGGGGCCTGGAGGAGGCTGCCCCTGCACTGCTGGGGGGTGGGGGTGATAGGGGACATGAGTGGGGGTCTGGTGGAGGCTGCCCCTGGTGGCTGGGGGGTGGGGATGATAGGGGACATGAGTGGGGGCCTGGTGGTGGCTGCCCCTGCACTGCTGGGCGGTGGGGGTGGTGGGAGACATGAGTGGGGGCCTGGTGGAGGGTGCCCCATGACTGCTGGGGGGTGGGGGTGCAAGGGGACTTGAGTGGGGGCCTGGTGGAGGGTGGCCCACAGTGTTGGGGGGTGGGGGTGCTGGGGGACATGAGCAGGTGTGCAGGGTAGTCCCCTGTTTTGTGGGCTGCCTGCAGGGGCCGTGGAGGGTGTACAGGGAACACCTGTGAGGACCCACCCAGCCTAATCGCGTGTGTAACTTCCCGCGCACCTCTGTAATACACGTACCCAGCCAAATCGCGTGTGATAATTCCCGCGCACCCCTGTAATACACGTACCCGGCCAAATCGCGTGTGATAATTCCTGCGCACCCCTGTAATACACGTACCCAGCCAAATCGCGTGTGATAATTCCCGCGTACCCCTGTCATACACGTACCCTGGCTAATCGCGTGTAAAACTTCCTGCGTACCCCTGTAATACACGTACCCAGCCAAATCGCGTGTGATAATTCCCGCGTACCCCTGTAATACACGTACCCTGGCCAGTCGCGTGTAAAACTTCCCGCGTACCCCTGTAATACACGTACCCTGGCTAATCGCGTGTAAAACTTCCCGCGTACCCCTGATATAAACGTTACCCGCTTTGCGTTCCTTGTTTGGCAGCCCTGTAAACTGGTCCAGGGTTAGCGCAGCCCTTTGCGATGATTTTGCGATTTTGATGGCTTTTCCTTGCGCGAGGGCGTTCTTGGGGGAGTTACTGGCGCTGCTGCAGGGTCGCTGCGATACTCTGCGCCACGGCTGGTTTGGGAGCCTAAAATCCATGAATACGCTGTACATGGAAATCGGTTTTAGCGCACGTTTACCCTGTTTATTTCTATCGCGCTCGTACACAAGTGTTTCAGAGCAACACAAGGCAAGGGAGGTGAACAGGGGAGAACAAAACAGCGATCTTACTAGGCCCAGTGACATTGAGAACGAGCAAGTGCATGGGAGAGGGTGGACGGGAAAAGTGCATGGAAGGGGGGAGAGGTGGAATGTGCAAAGCAGAGGAGAAACAGATAAATAACAATAAATAAATAATAAAGGCAACATACAGTGGTAATGCAGCCAGCAATTTGCAGCTAGGTTTAAGGCAGCAGACAGGGTAGGTCCGATAAGTACAGGAAGAACAAGGGGGGGGGCTGTGTGGGTACAGATATAGACCCCAGTGCAAGGGGTGGCCCGGAGGCAGTGCGGGAGGGTGACAGGATGAGCAGGTACCTGGGCCCAAAAGACAGAGGGTGGCCAGGTGCACGGTGCCAAGAGAGAACAGATCAGCAGGGGAGAGGGGGAGCAAAGGCAGAAGTAAAGAGGAAATTTCTTGAGGTGCTTCTGGAACCGGAGATGGTTCTCCTCAAGTTTTAGAGTGGCAGGAGTCTGTTCCAGAGGGAGGCCCCAGCCGAAGACAGAGATCTACCCTAGCTCGTTTCTTAGAAAAACGACTGACCCTGAGTGAGTTGGAGGTAGAGGCACGAAGAGCTCGAGAGGGGAGGTATTTGCGGAGGGATAGCTGAAGGTATTTTAGACCCAGGCCCCAGAAACCCTTGTGGACAATGCAGAGGGTTTTGAATTTAATCCTTGCATCCACTGGGAGCCAGTGAAGAGATTTCAGAGCTGGAGAGATACGATCCCAGGGCTTGAGGCCAAGGACAAGTCTCGCAGACCTGTTCTGGATTAGTTGCAGAGGGCGGAGAGTAGAGGCAGGTAGATTTAGAAAGAGGCTGTTACAATAGTCCAAGCTAGAGAGAACCAGAGCAATTTTGATATTATAGAACAAACAACTGTTTTAATTGTATACCATTAGATTTACTATTTCTACATCTCCACACCACTAGCTTAGCACATAAATTCAAGAATACCCATCCCAACTAGTTGTAGTTGCCCAATGCACAATCACACACCATTACATACATCTTTATCATCTTACTCAGACACTCATAGCACATGAAAATAGAAGTGTCCAAAACAAGCATCCATCTCTAGCAGAATTTGTAAAAAAAATGTTAAAACAAAACAGCTAATACAGTCATTTAGCGAAACAAAACACGCTTCAACTACAGAAACTTTGCCTCCTCTATCAAAATGTAAAATGAACCACAAAACAATTAACAAAAAATCAGCTACCACTACAGATAAAACTGCTCCTATAAATCTTGATATAGTGCAAAGTAAGCATACCAAAAAAAGTAGTTTAGCAAAAATGTTCCTTCACAGAGTCCTTCAAAATCTTATAAAAACAGGAGAGAAATCAGACTCAACACTTAAAACATATCGTAGGAAATTAATTTTAGAAGCATCGAAGCGTTGATAGACAGTGCAATCCTTCTCACAAGAAAGTTATTTATTTTAGTGTTAAACAAAATGAAACCACTAACAAAACTAATGACTAAATTACAAAAAAGACTTCTCAATAAACGACATGTCAACAGAAATAACTTCTTAAGTATCTGTGGAGGTGAATGGAGTCACACTACAAGCACAGAACCATACTTTAATGAAGAAGCATACAAACAAAAGCAAACAAATACAATTGCCATACATAGCAGTGGACGAGGTTATGAAAAAGTTAATAATACCATAATGGAACAAGAAATACTGCTTACAAAAATATCCCCAGAAAACTTAAAATTACCTCTCCATTCAACTGAATCAGAACGTCTAGTATACAAATGGGCATGCACGTCAATGTGTAACATTCCCAAAAAATCTTTCAAGACTTTATGCCAATTCCTCAATCAATATGTGAAAGGCAAAGACAAAATCAAAATTAAACTACTGCAAAATATGGATACCTGTCCAGTGCGCAAGTACACAGGACTACAAGGACATTCATTGGCCTGCATTTCAGGACCTACTTGCAAAACCACCTTCCATTATATCAAAATGATATCAACACATCATTCAACTATAAGAAATCTAGTCTATAAAATGTACTATGCTAAAAGTCCTGCTTTAGCACTAGCCAATTTAAATAACATTCTTCTACATGGTACAGCAAAAGACCTACTTGAAGAAATCGACAATATACAGAAAAAATATTTTGGAAGTGAAAGCCACTTACAGAATGAAATAGCTTTAAAGCAAATTAGAAATACTGAAATTTAAAAGTACATCTGCTGAAGTACCAAACCATGTGTGTGTATGTTGCATAGAACTTTTTATAAAAGTAACACAAACACTGTAGACCTAACATACAAAATAGAAGTACCTTATAGCAGAAAACAAATATGAAATAACTGACCCCTTAATACGTTGCAGGTACTGCACTACAAAACCTGACAACAACCAAACTCCTTCACGTGCTATCACAAATAATTTGGAATTATTTCCACTACCAAAACCCCTACAACTCAATTTATATGAGAGAATCATAATTCAAAAAGTGCACCCATTGCAAGCAATAATACGCCTTCAAACAAAAACAGCAAAATTACCTCCCTCTGAATTAGTGAAAGGTATTTGGAGAAAAGTAGTGTATTTACCATTAGATCTAAAGGAGAATGTGCACACTCTAGGAGTGCAACGTCCAATTGAGCAATCTTTAATTATCTTAGTAAATGGTGTACCTACAAAAGACAAAAAAAATTGGCAACAACTGGTAGATTTACATAAAGTTAGGCAAGCCATGCAATATCTAAAAGACAATAATGAATACTACAAAGAAATTAATATTGAAGAAAACTTGAAGGATACCACTGAAATAATTCAAGAGACACAAGAAGCTGGTCAATTTGAGCTCCTAGATCCTGCTACAATATCCAATACTTTAGACCATTATACAATTTACCCATTGCACTCGAATGACACCGTAGAAGATATGGGAAAAAAGTATAGAAGCACGTGCTTTTCCTCTACTCTTTCCTACTGGCAAAGGAGGAAGGTACGATGATAGACCTATTCAAATAACAGCATCAGATTACCGCTCATTACAGATGTATTCTGAAGATCCCAGATTTAGACAAAATGTGGAATACATATTCCACCTACTCTTTGAAAGTGAACTTGCAACTTTATGTTACAGAGTTGCACACACATTAAAATCAGGATCCCACTTTCAAAAATATGTCAGCTACACAATTATTACAAAAAGTGCAGCAAAAAGATGAGGTTTTACAATCAAATATTACAAATCTATTAGCAAATATGCCTGGTACTAAAGAGTACTGGTTTTGACGTCATGGCGATGTACGTTGTATGATAAGAAACCTTGGCCCACCCACATGGTTTGTTACATTAAGTTGTGCAGAATATGCATGGGAAGATTTACATGATTTCCTATGCATATCAAACAAAAACAAAACAAATATAGATATACTAACACCTGGAGAACTTTGTTCTCTAGATCCTGTTAATGTTTCAAGATATTTTCACCATTGCTTCATTGCTATGCTACACTGTATTTGTAATAAAACTGTTCCTCCCCTTGGAGAAGTGCAACACTTCTTTTGGAGAAAAGAATACCAAGCCAGAGGAGCACCACATATCCACATGCTTTTATGGATTAAAGATGCTCCTTAATTTGGTCAAGACAGTGATGCCACTGTTTTACAGTTTATTGAAAAATATGTCACTTGTGAAATTCCATCAGAAGCAACACATAGTGATCTTCATGCACAAATTTTACAATTTCAAAGACACAAATGTGGCAAATGTTGACGTCACAAATACAAAAACGAAGGGAAATACTACACCAAATGCCGCTTTGGTTTCCCTAGACCGGTTACAAAAACAGGTCAAGTGAACAACTTCATGTCTTCAGTTAGACATAGTGTTAAAGGTAAATCATCTAAAAATACATATTACATAAAAAGAACAGTAGTAGACAAATATATCAATGATTACAATGCAATAATTGCCCACTAATGGAATGCAAACATAGATGTGCAGTGCATTGCAGACAATTCCACTGCAGTTGCACGATATGTTACATCATACTTAACAAAAGCAGAAAAAACCGAGCCCCAAGACCTCTGGAATGACCTGTGATCAGACAAAACACTGTCTCAGAAATTATACAGCTTGGGCATAAAAATGCTCTCCCATAGAGAATGTGGCTCCTATGAAGCAGCAGATCATTTAACTGGTACTGCTTTGTATGGAAAATCTGAAAATATAGTATGGCTAAGTCTTGGTCCTGCTAAATCTAGAAAAAGAGTTCTAAAATCATACGAAGATATAGAAACAATAGCCAGACATGATGCCAACAGCCAAGACATTTTAAAAAACAATTTACTGGACACATACTACCGAAACAGAAGTTACACTTTGGAAACCATGTGTCTATACCACATAGCCCAAAACTTCACATACACAAATAATATAAAACCTGATGAAAAAAAAGGTAAATACAGAGTGACAAATTGTGAAGGCAGCTTAGTAAAACTCACCAAACGAAATTTAATTAATCATATCAAGTTGTCATTAAAGACTCCTCAACAGAAAGAACTATATTCCATGTCCCTGCTACAACTCTTTAAAACATGGAGAAAAGAAGAAGAAATACTAGATAACTATGACTCATGTGAAGACTCTTTCAAAGCAAATGAAAGCACTACAACATATGTAAACTTTACACAGTACAAAACAATGTTGCACAGTGAACAGCACCACGAAGAAGAACTCCAGGCCCAACTAGATAAGGGCACTCCTGACAGTAGTCAACCTTCTGTAAAAGGAAGCCAAAAACCAGTGGGAGAGCCACTAATAACACATGAGGCAGAATTAGCTATGACAGAAGTAGAAAACACCATGTGTCATTATGAAGATAAAGAAGACTTAAATATACTACAATCAAAACCAAACAATGAGTAATGTAGCATTTTTCAAGAAGTAACAAAAGAAATTGCACATGGTGTCCAACATGAAAACAAAGAATGCACCTGTCAAAATTACAACCCTGTACTACTGTACGTCAGTGGTGAAGCTGGTTCTGGCAAAACATTCTTAATCAAAATCATCAGTAAGTTCCTTCAACAATTGACAAACAACAAACGGTCAGCTTTTGTCTCTGCCCCCACAGGTTTAGCTGCCTTCAACATAGGCGGTGTCACTTTACTCCAATTACTACTCCTGCCAGTAGAACACCAAAACAAATTAGACTATTACAAACTTTCTACAGAAGCTGTAAGGGAACTACGCAGAGTATTAAAACAAATGAAAATGCTACTAATAGACGAAGTGAGCATGGTCTCCAACCTAATGTTGGCTTTGATTCACCTCAGATTACAAGAAGTACTCAAAACAAACTGCGAAGAGCTCTTTGCAGGAAAACACATTATTGTTTTCAGAGATCTTCAATTGACACCAGTGAAAGGTGAGCCTATTTTTAAAACCTTAGGACACAAACTCTGCCGTACAACTGTTGGCAGCATAGGAAATGTCAACCTTTGGCAACATTTCCAATACAGAGAATTAACAGAAAACATGCGGCAATCCGCAGATCTCACTTATGCCAACATCTTAAAAAGTATTAGAGTTGGTATACTATCTCAAAAAGCACAATCAATATTGAAAACCCGGCACATTCATACACTTTATGGCAATAATGCATGTACTACAGATGTTATGGAACAATTAGCCCACAAAAATGTCAATTGTATGGCCTTAATGCCAACTCTTGCATGCTGTTTCAAATTCAATGAAACAATGTTAAAAACAAAATGCAACCAATATTGGAAATTAGCGCCGCAGACAAAACTAGACATACATGGTATGACACTACCCATGTGTGAACAAGCCAAAACAAGACTAAATAGTTTAGAAAATTCAATCTCCAACACAGCTGGATTCAGAATTTTTTTTTTTAATTATCCTTAAATTGCAGAGTAACGCTTACACGTAACCTTGACGTGGACCAATGACTAGTTAATGGAGCACTGGGTACAGTTGTTGGCTTTAAAACATACCCATGTGACAACAACATTCAGTTTGTCAATATTCTCTTTGAAA
Source organism: Ambystoma mexicanum (assembly GCF_040938575.1). Lineage (NCBI taxonomy): Eukaryota > Metazoa > Chordata > Amphibia > Caudata > Ambystomatidae > Ambystoma > Ambystoma mexicanum. Next base: position 383,428,572 of record NC_090923.1, on the reverse strand, counting down.
AACTTTCAGAAGTTAAAAAGGATAGGACGCTCAACAGCTCGATTCCTTCTCTTCAAATACATGTATGTACGCAGAGAACAATGTTCTCTAACTCTTGCATACGCAGTCACCATTCATAAATCACAATGGTCTTACCCTAGACAAAGCATTGGTAACACATTCTTTAAATAAGGCATGAGCTACGTAGCACTATCACGCTTACGTACACTTGACGGTCTATTTCTAATAAACTTAGATGCAAGTAAAGTAAACGCTGATATTCCTTGCATTTTAGAATACAATAGACTACGTTCACTATACACCCCCATCTAAAAACATATCCTGTTCCACAAAAAGTAAAACGTTGTAAAAGAAAACTAAATCAAACAGAAATACAACAGGATATCACTGCATATCCTCCAAAGAGAGTAAACTAATACTTCATCAAGTACCACAAGCAAAAAAGAACCAATTAGGGAAAGTAAACCAGGTACTTTGTCAAAGAAGGAAGACAAACTAAAAAAGAATCACGCAGATATAGAATTACCTGGTCCATTTAAACTCTCAAATATAATTGGCGTAAGTTGCTACACAAATGTAGCAATGAATATTCTATTTCAATTACCACCAATTGTTGACAACATATACTTACACAGTATAGACCAATTGTGTTTGCAAATGTTAGTACTTCATAGAAATGCAACAAACAATCCTAATAACGCATATAGTGTTTATGGAATAAGACATCAATTTGACTACTTTGCTGGAATGGTGAAATTCACTATAAACTCACAGGAAGATCCACAAGAATTTCTAATGTACTTACTACAAGTACTGGAAAACAAAAACATACCTAGAAATGAAATCTCCCAAATTTCATACATGTGGAAATATACATGCACTCTCTGCAACAATGTGACACAAGAACAAATCCCCAATGAACGCTTCGTATATATATCAATACCTAATTGTGAATCCATTCCATTTCAGCAACTTGTACAAAATGCAAATCATGGTAGATTATGTTCTACCTGCAATTCGGATAATCGCTCCACCTTACTAATACAAACACATGGTAAATACGTAATACTAATGCTTTTACGTTACAATGCAGATGGTACCATAAACAACTGCAAGCTGACTGGATTCACACATGGTCAAGTATCACTTGGTAAGAAAACCTTCACAACAATAGGTATAATCTACCACGCAGGAGCCACAACCAATTCAGGTCACTACACTGCATATATAAAAAAGAATTGTGGATGGTTCGAATGTAATTATAGTACCATTACTCTAAAGCAGAGATTACCAGCAAATCTTACAAACGCTTATTTAATCTTCTTAAAACCAAAATGTATTAACTAAACTATGCTTAAACCTTAACTAAACTTCTATTAAAAAACTATAAACTGTTAGAATATGCCAACAGCTATATAACTGCCCCAAGATTCTACAACAACTAAACAGATAAAAGAATACTACTAAATTATATAAAAAAATAGATAGTTAGAATACGCCAACTGGTATCTAACTGCCCCAAGATTTTACAATAACCAAACAGATAAATCAATACCACTTAATTATAAAAAAAACTATAAACAGTTAGAATATGCCAAAAGGTATCTAACTGCCCCAAGATTATACAACAATTAAACAGATAAATGAATACCACTAAATTATATAAAAAAAATAGACAGATACGCCAACTGGTATCTAACTCCCCCAACAATTTACAATATCCAAACAGATAAATCAATACCACTTCATTATAACAAAAAATAGGAAGTTACAATATGTCAACAGGTATCTAACTGCTCCAAAAATCTGCAACAAGCCAATACTTAGAGAATTAGCCAGAAACAACAAGTGAACACTGAAAACAAACAAACAAATAGACTGTAGCATAACTAAAAAAGTTTTTTTTTTTAATTCAACATGGATTTTCTTTTCTCCCACAAACCCAATGATTTTAGCAACAAACACAGAAACTGGCAAATTGCACAGTACACTGGTTTGTAATCTACTAAATATGACGGTAAAAAAAGAAAATGTTGATTATTCAATGTTATAAGTCGTTACAAAATACCAATACTAACATGATCTTTTCTTTTATCACAGAAATGAACAAGAACTACATGTACTCCAGTTACTAAACCAAACAGTAAGTATATTATAATAAGTACAACCATCACAGCAAATCACACCCATATTGACTTATAACTTCGGTGCTTATAAATTTGGTCTTGTCCATGCACCCAAGACTATAGGCCCTGCCCACAACCACCACAGCATATCACACCCATAGTGGCTTACAACTTTGTTGCTTATAAATTTGTTCTTGGATCCCAAAGTTATAAGTCACTATGGGTGAAATATGCTGCGGTGGTTGCGGCCAGGGCATAGAGTCTTGGGCGCATGGAATCAAACATTTTGACTATTTTGACTATGCCATATGGGTACTTTTAATGTCCGCGGACATGATGAGTGTTCTTAGAACAGATCAGATTCAACTTGCCAGTGAACAATATGGACAGCGTCCTCAGGACACTCCCATTTCGTTTATTTACAAACATTTCAGGACACCGCGAGTGTTCTTAGGACAGTTTCAGCTTGATTGCGAACAATACAGATAGATGTACCGTCCTCAGAACACTCCCATTTTGTTTATTGACGAACATCCCAGGACACTTCATGTGTTCTTATAACAGTTTCAACTTGCTTGCGAACATCCCAGGACACTTTGTGTGTTCTTAGTACAGTTTCAACTTGCTTGCGAACAGTATGAACAGTCATACCGTCCTCAGGACACCCCCATTTTGTTTATTGACGAACATCCACCGTCCTCAGGACACCCCCATTTCGTTTATTGAAGAACATCCCAGAACACATGATGTATACTTAGAACAGTTTCAACTTGCCTGTGAACGAAACGAACAGACATACCGTCCTAAGAACACCCCCATTTTATTTATTTACGAACATCCTAGGACACATCATCTGTTATTAGAACAATTTGAACTTGCCAGCGAACAATACGGACTGCGTCCTCAGGACACTCCCATTTCCTTTATTTACAAACATTTCAGGACACCGCGAGTGTTCTTAGGACAGTTTCAGCTTGCTTGCGAACAATATGGACAGATGTAGCGTCCTCAGAACACTCCCATTTTGTTTATTGACGAACATCCCAGGACACTTCATGTGTTCTTAGAACAGTTTCAACTTGCTTGCGAACATCCCAGGGCACTTCATGTGTTCTTAGAACAGTTTCAACTTGCTTGCAAACAGTACGAACAGTCATACCATCCTCAGGACACCCTCATTTTGTTTATTGACGAACATCCACCGTCCTCAGGACACCCCCATTTTGTTTATTGAAGAACATCCCAGGACACATGATGTATTCTTAGAACAGTTTCAAATTGCCTGCGAACAAAACGAACAGACATACCGTCCTAAGAACACCCGCATTTTATTTATTTACGAACATCCTAGGACACATCTTGGGCCTCATTACACGGAAGGCGGTAAGGGTTAACGGTCACCAGTAATGGTACCAGTGACTGTTAACCCTTACCGCCTGATTATGCAAAAATGGGAATGGGGAAGGGCAATGGGGGAAGGGAGAATTACCACCCGCCAACCTTGGAATAGGGCGGTAATTCCCCTTTCCTCCAAGGCGGTGCCGGTATTTTACCGGCATGGACCAAGGTGCAAATAGCACTTTGGTCCACCGCCTACTGTGTAATGAGGCCCCATGTGTTATTAGAACAGTTTCAACTTGCCAGCGAACAATACGGACCGTGTCCTCAGGACACTCACATTTCCTTTATTTACAAACATTTCAGGACACCGCAAGTGTTCTTAGAACAGTTTCAGCTTGCTTGCGAACAATACGGACAGATGTAGCGCCCTCAGAACACTCCTATTTTGTTTATTGACGAACATTCCAGGACACTTCATGTGTTCTTAGAACAGTTTCAACTTGATTGCAAACAGTACGAACAGTCATACCGTCCTCAGGACACCCCCATTTTGTTTATTGATGAAATTCCCAGGAGACATGATGTATTCTTAGAACAGTTTCAACTTGCCTGCGAAAGAAATGAATAGACATACCGTCCTCAGGACATCCCCATTTTGTTTATTAACGAACATCCCGGGACACTGCATGTGTTCTTAGAACAGTTTCAACTTGCGTGCGAACCGAACAGACATACCATCCTCAGAACACACCCATTTTGTTAATTGACCAACATCCCAGGACACTTCATGTGTTCTTAGAACAGTTTCAACTTGCTTGCGAACAGTACCGACAGTCAAACCGCCCTCAGGACACCCCCATTTTGTTTATTAACGAACATCCCGGGACACTGCATGTGTTCTTAGAACAGTTTCAACTTGCGTGCGAACAGTACGGACAGGCATACCATCCTCAAGACACACCCATTTTGTTTATTTTCGACCATATCAGTACACCGCGTGTGTTCTTAGAACATTTTCAACTTGCCTACGAACCATTCATATGGACGTACTGTCCTCAGAACACCCCCATTTCATTTATTTAGAACATTCGGGACATCCGTGTTGTCCATGGACAAATTGAACACAACAAGGGGATCTACCATCTAAATGAATACAACATTTAACCCATCTCTTACTCCCCCACCCTCCCTAAACAGTCTTACACACCAACACATGCTACTAAATAGCATTTCTCCACCAAGTTTCACTGCGCTGTCCGCAGACGTCTGCGAATTCAAGATGTCGGGCGTCCCGAAAATCTGACCACTTCATGCTCTTCGCGGTCCAATCATCGAACGCGTTGCATGTCCCCGGACATGACGCAAGTTGGTTGGCCAATCAGGACACTGTCCGCAGAGCGAACAGGGAAGTGTGTCCGCGGAGCGAACATAGAAATCACTAATTTGTTTTAACCTATTTTTTGCTCATTTTATAAAAAACTACTGGATGGATTTTCACCAAATTTGCAAAAGCACGCTTTCGGGACCAAGCCGCTGCTCCTGGTCCAAATTTGGTGAAAATCCGTCCAGCGGTTTGGGCTGTAGGCGTGAGCACATTTTTTTCCTCATTCAGTCTATGGGAAAAAAATAAGTTTTGGGACCTCCCTTATAACTTTGCCCCCCCGGACCAAAAAAATTCAGAGTGAGCCATATACTTTTTTGCAAACTTTGGTGAGGATTCGTCCAGGGAGAGCAAAGTCATAAGCCGCCCAAAAAGTGTTCTTCCAATGGGATTAGCAACTTAACTTAGCTGACTGTGTAATGTATATATCCGTGGGCATGCAACATGTTCTCTGATTGGCTGGGGGGAGGCGTGAGGTGCGTCACATTGTTTTGTTGCACCCGACATCTTGGATCCGCCACAGCATAGCGGCGAACAGAGGCAAAATGCAATTTTGAGGAGTGTGTTGGTGTGCAGAAGTACTGGGGAGGGTTGGGGAGGATTGGGGAGAAAGAGATGGGTCAAATACTGTATTTGTTTAGGTGTTCGCCATGTCCGTGGTCGTAGCGACCGTCCGTGGATATAATCAATGCACTACTGGCTATTTCACTTTAGTATGATGTTGGTTTTGGGTTGTTAGTAGAGGATTGATTGTAAATAATAGCCCCCACATACCATAGTCAAAATGATTGGTATTATAACTGTGTTATGCAACACACACTCATGGATTGGTACTTCAGCTGAGGTACTTTTAAACTTTGGCATTTATTTTTTGTATGAGTTTAATAGAAGGTTACAATTTGTACAGTAGTTGGTAGTTTGTGGTAAAGCTAATGAATTGTGTAAGTGGCTTTCACTTCCAAAATATTTTCTCTGGATATGCTATATTTCTTCACGTAGTTGTTTGACTGTGCCAGGTAGAAGATTGTTTTTAAATTGACTAGTGCTAAAGCAGGACTTTTAGCATAGTAGAGTTTATGGACCAGATTTTTTTAGTTGCATGATGTGTTGATATCATTTTGATATGATGGAAGGTGGTTTTGCAAATAGGTCCTCAAATGCAGGCTAATGAATGTGCTTGTAGTCATGTGCATTTGCGCACTGGACAGGTATCCATATTCTGTAGTAGTTTCATTTTGATTTTCTCTTTGCTTTTTAGATACTGACTGAGGAAGTGGCGTAAAGATTTGAAAGATTTTTTGGCAATGTTACACATTGATGTGCAGGGCCATTTTTAGACTTGACATTTTGATTTATTAGAATGGAGAGGTGATACTGAGTTTTCTGGGGATGTTTTTGTGAGCAGAGTTTCTTGTTTCATAATGGTGTTATTATGTTTTTCATACCCTCGTCCATTGCTATGTATGGCAATTGGGGTTGTTTGCTTTTGTTTATATGCTTCTTCATGAAAATGTGTTTCTGTGGTTGTGGTGTGACTCCATTTGCCTCCACAGATGTTAAGGAGTTATTTTTGTTGATATTCAGTCTATTGAGAAGTGTTTTTTTGTAATTTAGTAGTTAGTTTTGTTAGTGGTTTCATTCTGTTTAAAATAAAATAAATAACTTCCCTTTCAGAAGGATTGCACTGTTAAAGAGAGCTTTTAGGATTACTTTTCTATGGTAGATTTTAAGGGTTGCCCATGATTTCTTTCCTGTTTTTATACAGTTCTCAAGGAGAAGGAGTCTGTGGCGGAACATTTTTTGTAAAATATTTTTTTTGGTATGGTTAGTTGCTACTATATCAATATTTAAAGGTGCAGCGTTAGTAGTAGTGGTAAGTGAAGTTGTGTTAATCACTTTTTGTTTCACTTCACATTTTGATAGAGGAGGGAAAGTTTCTGTAGTGGAAGGGTGATTAGTTTCGCGTAATGACTGTTTAAGCTGTTTTGTTTGAACTTTTTGTACACAATCTGGTAGAGATGGATTATTATTTTGGGCACTTTTAGTTGATTTGCTCTAATTCTGCATTGCTTTCTGCGGAGTTGCTTTTTAGTAGGCATTCTTTGGGGTTTGTTGGAGAAAAAAAGTGTGGGTTGGGTTGGGCAGTGTATGCATGCTTTGTGCATGAGTGTCTGAGTATGATGATAAGGATGATTGTGGAGGTGTGTGATTGTGCAATGGGAAGCTATATTAAGTTGGGAAGGTTATTCTTGTATTTGTGTGTTAGTATACTGGGCTTGAGATGACAATATAAAGTATGCAACTGGTAAGGGGAAGTGGTAATAATACATTATACTGTTATTTCTCCCATCTTTTAATATGCAATAATTTTTTTATATTTTTTAGATAGCTCTGCGAGTAAACAAAAATTGGGAGAGGAGACAGGTTTGCAATTGATAATTCATTATACCAGATGGGATAAATGAAGTAAGGTCATTTTACAGTTTATACAGGGTAAGTGGAAGTTACTCTGTTTAGATGTATTCTTAGAAGAGCTGTACATGTACTGTGTAGACAAGTGTTTGTTTTCTAGTACTTGTAGTAAGTACATTAGAAATTCTTGTGGATCTTCTTGTGAGTTTATAGTGAATTTGACAATTCCAGCACAGTAGTCCAATTCTTGTCTTATTCCATGAACACTGTAAGTGTTATCAGGATCGTTGGTTGCATTTCTATGAAGGACTAACATTTGCAAACACAATTGGTCTGTACTGTGTATGTAAATATTCTCAATAATTGGTGGCAATTGGAATAGAATATTTATTGCTATATTTGCGTAGCAATTTACAGCAGTTATATTTGAAAATTTGAATGGACCTGACAGTTCTGTGTCGAAGTAATTTGTTCGGAGTGTGTGTTGCTTCTTTGAAGAAGTAGTTGAGTTACTTTGATCAGTAGATTCTTCTTTGGTTATGGTACTTGATGAAGTATTAGTTTCTTTTTTTTCTTTGGACTAATTGTAGTGCTATCCTGTATCATTTCAGTTTGAAGTAGTTTTCTTTTACAATGTTTTGCTTTTTGTGTAACAGGATAGGTTTTTAGATGGGGTTGTGGAGTGAACGCAGCCTATTGTATTGTAGAATGCAAGGAATATCTGCATTTACTTTACTTGCATCAAAGTTGATTAGAAATAGCCTGTCAAGTGTACATAAGCGTGATAGTTCTACATAGCTCATACTTTCATTAAAGACAGTGCTACCAATATCTATTAATGCTTTATATAGGGTAAGACCTTGTGATTTGTGAATGGTAACTGTGTAAGCTAGAGTTAGTGAAAATTTTTCTCTGCATACATACATGTCTTTGAAAAGAAGGAATCAGGCTTTTGAGCGTCCTATCCTTTTAACTTCTGATAGTTTGTCAAAGAGAATATTGAGAAATTGAATGTTGTTGTCACGTGGGTATGTTTGAAAGCCAACACCTGTACCAAGTGCTCCATTAACTAGTCCTTGCTCCAAGTCAAGGTGACATTTAAGCATTACTCTACAGTTTAAAGATAATTTTAATATTTTTTCCAAACCAGCTGTGTTGGAGATTTAGTTTTCTAGAGTATTTAGTCTTGTTGCTTGTTGACACATGTGTAGTGTCATACCATGTATGTCCAGTTTATCTGTGGAGCAAATTTCAATTATTGGTTGCATTTCTTTTTTCAACATTGCTTCATTGAATTTTGAACAGCTTGCAAAAGTTGGTATCAAGTACATACAATTGATTTTTTGTGTGCTAATTATTCCATGACATCAGTAGCACATGAGTTATGGCCATAGAGTGCATGGATGTGCCTGGTTTTTAATATTGCTTGTGCTTCTTGAGATAGTACACCAACTCTACTACTTTTTAAAATGTTGGCGTATGTGAGTTCTGCAGACTGGCACATGTTTTATGTTAATTCTCTGTATTGGAAATGTTGCCAAAGGTTGAAATTTCCTATGCTGTCAAGAGTTTTATGTCACAGTTTGTGGCCTAAGGTTTTTAAAATAGGTTCAGCTTTCACTGGTGTCAATTGAAGAAGATCTCCAAAAACAATAATGTGTTTTCCTCCAAAGAGCTATTTGTAATCTGTTCTGAGGTGAATTAAAGCCAACATTACGTTGGATACCATGCTCACCTCATCTATTAGCAGCATTTTCATTTGTTTGAAAACTCTGAGTAGTTGCATTGCAGCTTCTGTTGAAAGTTTGTAGTAGTCTAATTTGTTTTGGTGTTCTACTGGAAGGAGTAGTAATCGGTGTAAAGTGACACCGCCTATGTTGTAGGCAGCTAAACCTGTGCGGGCAGTTAAAACAACTGACAGTTTGTTGTTTTTCAATTTTTGAAGGAACTTGCTGATGATTTTTATTAAGAATGTTTTGCCTGAACCAGCTTCACCACTCACGTATAGCAGTAGAGGTTTGCAGTTTTGGCAGGTACAGTTTTTATTTTCATGTTCCACACCATGTTCAATTTGCTTTGTTATTTCTTGGAAAATGCTATGCTGCTCATTTTTCAGTTGTGATTTCAGTACAGCGAAGTCTTCTGTAGCTTGTTCATACTGACACATGGTATTTTCTACTTCTATCATGGCTAATCCTGCCTCATTTGCTATTAGTGGCTGTCCAAGTAGTTCTTGGCTTCCTGTTACAGAAGGTTGACTACTGTTGGGAGTGTCCACTTGTAGTTGGGCCTGGAGTTCTTCTTCATGTTGCTGTTCATTGTGCAACATTGTTTGGTACTGTGTAAAGTTTACGTCTGTTATAGTGCTTTCATTTGCTTTGAAAGCGTCTTCATAGGAGTCATATGTATCCAGTAACACTTCTTCTTTTCTCCATGGTTTAAAAAATTGTAGCAGGAACACGTAATACAGTTCTTTATGTTGTGGAGTTTTTAATGACAATTTGATATGATTATGTAAGCTGAGTTTGGTAAGTTTCACTAAGCTGCCTTCACAATTTACCACTCTGTATCTACCTTTCTTTTAATCTGGTTTAACATTATTTTGTATGTGAAGTTTTGGCCATACTATATTGTCAGATTTTCCATTCAAGGCAGTACCGGTTAAAAGGTCTGCAGCCACATTCTCTGAGAGAGCATTTTTATGCTTAAGCTGTACAATTTCTGTGATAGTGATTTGTCAGATGATAGGTCATCCCAGAGGTCCTGAAGCTCTGCTTTCTCTGCTTTGGTTAAGTAGGCTGTGACATATTGTGTAACTGCAGTGTAATTGTATGCAATGTACTGCACATCTATGTTTGCATTAAAGGGATTTGTGCGCCATTCTGCCCGCAAATCCCCATTAGTTAAACAGGTATTTGGGGGCAGAATGGCACACAAAGCCCGTTTTTTTTTTGCGCAAATAATCCATGAATCAGGGGCCATGTCTGACTGAAGACATGAAGTTGTTTACTTGACCTGCTGCTGAAACTAGTCTAGGGAAACCAAAGCAGCATTTGGTGTAATATTTCCCTTTATTTGTATATTTGTGACAACAATTTTTCCCACATTTGCGTCTTTGAAATTGTAAAATTTGTGCATGAAGGTCACTATGTGTTGTTTGTGAAGGGATTTCACAAGTGATATGTTTTTGGATGAACTGCAAAACAGTGGCATCACTGTCCTGACCAAATTTAGGAGCATCTTTAATCCATATTAGCATGTGGATGTGTGGTGCTCCTCTGGCTTGGTATTCTTTTCTCGAAAAGAAGTGTTGAACTTCTGAGGTGAGGAACAGTTTTATTACAAATAAAGTGTAGCATAGCAATGAAGCAATGATGGAAATATCTTGATACATTTACAGAGTTCTCCTGGTGTTTTTATACCTATGTTTGTTTTATTTTTGTTTGCTATGCATAGGAAATCATGTAAATCTTCCCATGCATATTCTGCACAACTTAATGTAACACACCAAGTGGGTAGGACAAGGTTTCTTATCATACAGCGTACATCTCTGTGACATCGGAACCAGTATTCTTTTGTACCACACATGTTTGCTAAAAGGTTTGTAATACTTGACTGTAAAACCTCACCTTTTTCTTGCACTTTTTGTAATAATAGCGTAGCAGACATATTTTGAAAATGGGTACCTGATTTTAATGTGTTTGCAACTCCGTAGCATAGAGTTGCTAATTCACTTTCAAAGAGAAGGTGGAATATGTATTCCACGTTTTTGTCTGAATCTGGGGTCATCAGAATACATTCGTAGAGAGCGATATTCTGATGCTGTTGTCTGTGTGGGTCTATCATCGTACCTTCCTCCTTTTGCAGTAGGAAAGAGTAGAGGAAAGGCTTGTGCTTCTATACTTGTTCCCATATTCTGATTGGGTATTGGAGATCCATTGGCTTGTCGCATTTGGTACCTTTTCAGTGCATCATCTATAGTGTTTTAGAGTTTAAAGGATGAATTGTATAATGGTCTAAAATATTCGATTCTGTGGCAGGATTTAGAAGTTGAAATTTACCAGTTTCTGGTGACTCTTAGGTTTTCTTCAATATTAATTTCTTTGTAGTATTCATTGTTGATTTTTAGATATTGCATGGCTCGTCTAACTTTATGTAAGTCGACGACTTGTTGCCAAATGATTTTGTCTTTTGTAGGTACACCATTTAGTAAGACAATTAAAGATTGATCTATTGGCCGTTGCACGCCTATAGTGTGGACATTTTTCTTTGAGATCTAATGGTAAATAAACTACTTTGCCACAAATGCCTTTCACTAATTCAGAGAGAGGTAATTTTGCTGTTTTTATTTGGATGCATATTACTGCTTGAAATGGGTGTACTGTTTAAATTATGATGCTCTCATATAAATGTAGTTGTTGCAGGGGTTTTGGTAGAGGGAATAATTCCCAGTTATTTGTGATAACATGTGAAGGTGTTTGGTTGTTGTCAAGTTTTGCACTGCAATAATTGCAAAGTATTAAGGGGTCAGTAATGTTGTATTTGTTTTGTACTATAAGGTAGAGAGCTAATTGGAACCATTTGGAATCTTCATTGTCTTCTATTTTGTACGTTATGTCTATAGTTTGTGTGGTACTTTTATAAGAAGTCCTGCAACAACACACACACATGGTTTGGTACTTCAGCAGAGGTACTTTTAAACTTTAGTATTTCTTTTTTGTATGTGTTTAATAGAAGGTTGCTATTTGTACAGTAGTTGCTAGTTTGTTATACATCTATTGCATTTTGTAAGTGGCTTTCAATTACAAAATATTTTCTCTGGATATGCTCTTTTTATTTGAGTAGTTGTTTGGCTGTACCATGTAGAAGATTTTTATTTAAATTGGCTAGTGCTAAAGCAGGACTTTTAGCATAGTAGAGTTTATGGACCAGATTTCTTATAGTTGAATGATGTGTTGATATCATTTTGATATGATGGAAGGTGCTTTTGCAAATAGGTCCTGAAATGCAGGCTAATGAATGTCCTTGTAGTCCTGTGTATTTGCACACTGGACAGGCATACATATTTTGTAGTAGTTTAATTTTGAATGTGTCTTTGCTTTTCACATACTGATTGAGGAACTGGTGTAAAGATTTGAAAGATTTTTTGGCAATGTTACACATTGATGTGCATGGCCATTTGTAGACTGGACGTTTTGGTTCAGTAGAATGGGGAGGTGATACTGAGTTTTCTGGGGATATTTTTGTGAGCAGAGTTTCTTGTTCCATAATGGTGTTATTATGTTTGTCATACCCTTGTCCACTGCTATGTATGGCAATTGGGTTTCTTTGCTTTTGTTTATATGCTTCTTCATTAAAAATATGGTTCTGTGGTCGTGATGTGATTCCATTCACCTCCACAAATGTTTAAGAAGCAATTTTTGTTGATATTCTGTTTATTGAGAAATCTTTTTTGTAGTTTAGTAGTTAGTTTTGTTAGTGGTTTCATCCTGTTTATAATGTTTAAAACTAAAATAAATAACTTCATTTTGAGAAGGATTGCACTGTTTATGAGAGCTTCTAGGATTAATTTTCTACGGTAGGTTTTTAGGGTTGTGCATGATTTCTCTCCTGTTTTGAAAAGGTTCTGAAGGACTCTGCGGCAGAACATTTTTTGTAAAATATTTTTTTTTAATGCTTACTTGCCACTAGATCAAGATATATAGGTGCAGCATTAGCAGTAGTGGTAACTGAAGTCTTGTTAATCACTTTCTGTTTCGTTTTACATTTTGATAGAGGAGGGAAAGTTTCTGTACTGGAAGCTTGTTCTGTTTCACTTAATGACTGTATTAGCTGTTTTGTTTGAACTTTTTCTACAAAATCTGCTAGAGATGGATGCTTATTTTGGACACTTTTATTTTGACTTGCTCTACTCCTGCATTGCTTTCTATGGAGTTGCTTTTTGGTGAGCATTCTTTGGGGTCTGTTGGAGAAAAAAAAGTGTGGGTTGGGCTGTTGTGCTGTGTATGCATGCTTTTTGCATGAGTGTCTGAGTATGATGGTAAGTATGATTGTGGAGGTGTGTGATTGTGCAATGGGCATCTACATCAAGTTTGGAAGGCTATTCTTGTATTTGTGTCTTGCTATACTGGGATTCAGATGAGAATATAAAGAGTGCAACTGGTAGTGGGAGCACTACTACTATATCTAATGGTAAAGGGTTAATATACTTGTTTCTTCTACAATACTAAAATGCTAGTGTGTTTGAGTAACAGTTAGAACATTAGGTTAGTTTTGTACTTACTTTTTCGTATGGAAAGAGTAGGTTTCTCTAAGTCCTTGTTCATACTTCAGACGCTGATGCTTTTCAGGAGAGTGGTCTTCACTGCAATTGTAAAATAAAGAAGTTAGTGAATATGTGTGTTAATAGCACTTTTCATAATTATACTGTTATTTCTCCCATCTTATAATATGAAACAATATTTTTTTTAGATAGGTGTGTGTGTAAACAGAAATTTGGAGAGCTGAAAGGTCTGCAATTGACACTGCATCATAGCAGATGGGAGAAATGACAGTAAATTCATTTTACAGTTGATACAGGGTAAGTGGCAGTTACTCTGTTCATATTTTTTTTAATTTAATTTTATATTTTTAAAGTGCTTACACAGCCCGCGGGCATCAAGGTGCTGTTACAGGAATTGTTTGTTTTTATAACACGCTTAAACACCCAGAGGTTTCTAAGCGCTGACCCGGGGATCAAACCTGTGTTTCTTCATTTCATCTTGCTTCCAAGGCGCACATGTTGCCGCTGAGGTATGCTCCCTGGATGTATTTTATTCCTAGAAGAGGTGTACATGTACTGTGTATAAAATATTCATACCTGTAGTCTGTGTTCATGCATGTGGATGTGCATGAATCTGCAAGTAGAAATCTTGGGGAGTTTTATAGTAGTTGTTGCTGTAGGTCGTTTGCAGTCACAGCCAAATTGTACGGAGAGTGATCAATAGTACATCTAAAGTGCTGATCTGTGATGACAGAGTTAGATGTAGAGTTCTTGGATGTGATTGGTGGATGATTGTGTGACTGCTTAACAGTAGCCAATGAGGAAATGTTGCAGAGAGTGCAGTGGAAAGGGTATAAGGGCTGCCCCAGTGTTACTTACATGCTCTGCGGACAGAGCGGCTGTTCGCAGACAGGACATGCCACATCCAGGGTTTCCGAGCATGAAGTGGGAGTGTATTTTGAGGATTAGCCAATCAGGTGGTGAGGTTCTGCTTCGTATTGAGAGAGGCTGTGTGTAGTGAAGATGGTGGAGGTGCACAAAGGCAGGGTGTTGGTCATTGGAGATATGTTTGTGAATGGTTTGGAGCAGTATGCTAAATCTAGGAATGTGGCTAACCATTTTGACAGAAAAGGAGTAGATGTGGTGTGGAGCACTGTGCCCGATTTGAATTTGCAGGCAATTCTAGTAGTTTGTCTGGATATGGCTAGGTTTCATTGACAACATGTAGTTGTCCTGCACTGTGGTGCTGTGCATTTAGGCTATGTCAGTGCTCCTACTTTGTTGCAAGGTCTGCAAAACTTGGTTCAGGCAATCATGAGCGTCCTTCCAAATGCCAAAGTTATTTTTTCTGCTTTGTTATCTAGAGCAGTATGGTAAACTAGGTCTATTTTTCTTTATCTTTTATGGGTTGTTTTGGAACATAATGGTTGCTTTGGAGAACTAATGTGAAGATTTTTGGAGTAAAATAAGAAAAAAAACAAAAACAATACAAAATAAAAGGTGTTTCTGAAGCATCTGCAGAAAAAGCAAGAAAAGGCTCTTTTCAGAGCCAACCTCAAAGGGGAAATAGGGCACACTATTTAAATTTTCATTCCCCATGCTCAGATTTTTCGATTTGTCCACGGACAGCACGGTTGTCTAGGGACAGCGTGTATTACATACAGGGAATTTGGGGTTGAGAGGCATGCAAATGAGACTGAGCAGAGCAAGGGATTGGTCAATAAGGTTTACTGGGTGTGTTGTGTAAGGTGAGAGTTTGTCAGTAGGTATTTTTCCTGAGAGAAGACCAGATAGCTATGGCTGTGTGTTTCAGAAAGCAGATTGTTTGGATTTTGGGAGATTCGTGGATAAATTAGTTGGAGGTGCATGCTGATCGCTGTGGAGTGGCTGCACATCTTGGATTTTCTCATGTGGAAGTGCATTGGCATGGAGTGCGTGGAATGAAGTGGCTGGTTTTGGTACCTCTCTGTGCTTCTTTGGTGTCACAGCGTCATCCAGACATTATCATTATTCATTGTGGAGGGAACAGTTTAGGACATGTGTCTGGAATCTCTTTGCAATTTGCCATGAAAGAAGGACTTTGGAAAGTCATGGACATGTATCTAAACTCCAGAGTCATTTTTTCCCGACAGAGACAAATGTGGTTGCGTTCTTTTTCATTTGGTCCACAAATGGCGACAGCAAGGCGCAATGTAAACAAGGCTGTTTGTGCTTTTTTGAGAGATGTTTGTATGTCCTCTTTTCAGAATGAAAATATTATGCTTTGTAGTACACACATTTTTCGCACAGATGGAGTTCATCTTACTTATGCCGGCAATCAGATTTTTCTGCGAAATATACAAAATGCATTCTGACCTTTTTTGGAATTACAGCAATCCATTTTGCAGTAGGTGTTGACCATTTGAAGTTTTTGAAACACAAAAAACACCACAAAAAGGCTATTTTCAGAGCCACCACTTCCTCCCATAGAAAGGTGCAATGGTTCTGATAGGGCAGCACCCCCAAACAATAAATGTCTGTGGACTCTCCGCAGACTTCTAAAAAAATGCACAGGGCTCTGCACTATTTATTTCTCCCTTCTATTTCTAAAATGTGAAAGGCGACTCTGAAAAGAGCCCTTTTTTTGTTGTTTTATATTTGTTTTGGTTTTTTAAACACGACACACAAGGAAAGGAGGGGAAAGGAGGGTAAAGAAGGAACACCAACCACAGGGATAAGAAAGGGCAGGTGGAGAGAGGAAAATGTAGCGTGGGCCTTATTGAGATAGGCCGCAGACCTTCTTATGATCCTTGACCGCAGTCTCGAATGCCCTCCGAAGATTCTCCCCCCTGCAGAGTACTGCGTCGCAGTACATGCACAATATTGTGACCCTCGAAAGGTAAGGGTGAACAGCATCATGAATGGCCTGTGAGGCAGCTAGAGGGATGCGCTGTCCCACAGGAGTGTCTTTTGTGGTGACAGGAGCGGAAACGGAGGATGCTGCAGAGGAACTCAACCTACTACGTTTATCGCAAGGTACAACCTTACGAATAGCCCCACCGTGGAATGACTTTAGGTATCGCTTCATTGATTTAGTACCAAAGCTATACAAACCAGGCTTACCGTGACACAGCACCATATGGCACTGAGTGCAGATCACCTTGTTCGCATTAGCTTTTGACTTTTCATCAATGGTGGTAAATAACCGCCACACCCAAGACTTACGATGAGTGCTTGTAGTAGGAACTTCCACTACCTCATCCTCTTCATCCTCTTCATCCATTTCCTTTGCATGCTTTTGCCTGTTCCCCTCTGCAGGCTCTTGGGAACATGGTGGTGGTGGAGGGGGTGGGGGTACTGATGCCGAGGCAGAAGCAATTTGGGATGCCATCTGAAAGGTTAATAAACAGGAACTAGGAACCAGGAACCAAGAACAGCAACCTGCACAATTGTCCTGTTGTAAATCTTGAAAATAAAAAAGCAGAATGTGGATGAGCTCTGGGGTGTAGCCTTTTATAGGGGTGCTGGGCGTGCTTCGCAGAAACCCGCACCCTCCCCAAACACTTTGAACACCAAGGAAGGGCTCCAAATGTTCAAAAAGTATGTAGGTCGGCAGGGACATTGTGTGGGACATGTGCAATGGTGAACTTTTACTGTAAAATACCTTGCATTGCTCAAAAAAGCACTTTTTAAATGTTCAGGGGCCCGGCCAGTGTCCACAAATAAGGACACACGCTCAGCGTGGGTGCGGTCACATGTTGACATCGCGGACACGTTCGCAAATGGGACAGCTGTCCGCAGGATGCCTAAAGCGCAGGGACGGTTGTGTGCATGCGCGCGTGTGTTGTACGGACAGTGTTTGGGTCCCCAAACTAATTAAAAGTGTGACACACGTGCAGCAGACAGTTTCAGAGGGACGCAATGTTCATAGGACCCAAGTGTGTGATGCGCATGTGCGCGGGTGTTCTACGAATAGTGTTGAAGTCCCCGAATAAAATAAATGTGCGTCAAAACTTTGCAGACAGGCGGATGGGATATGTGTTCTACTGATATATTCATTCTGGTTGCTGACATTACGAACAGCGGGGGTGTTCTTAGGATACCCCCATTTTGGGTGATTGCGGACAGGTGGACATCTTCTTTGTTCTAAGGACACCTCTATTTTCATTACGAACAGTACAAACAGGTATATTGTCCTTAGGACAATCCCATTTGGGTTAATTGCGGACAAGTGGACATCTTGTGTGTTCTGAGGACACCTCTATTTTAATTACGAACAGTACGAACAGGTCCGCGGGCATCAAAATCACTAGCGGGGCAGTGGGTTCAGTATTTTCTATGTTATATGTATGTAAGCTAATGGAGTCTTAGTAAACATTTATAACATTTACATTATCTATATCTATATTCAGTGAAAAACATTTTGTTAAAGGGACGTTATGGTTAAGTTGCGCTACTAAAAACCTATGAAATTCAGTGAAAAATCTTTGTTAAAGGGACATTGTGATTAACATGCGCAACTAAAAACCTATGGAATTCAGTGAAAAAACTTTGTTAAAGGGACATTATGATTAAGTTGCGGTACTAAAAACCTATGAAATTCAGTAACAAAATGTTTGTTAAAGGGACATTATGGTTCCAAGTGAAACCGAAAAACCCTTGAAATTCGCCAGTTATGGTAAGCTCAGCAAACATAACTCGCACCACCAACGTGCACTGCTAAGAGTAACACTCAGGCATGGGCGTAGGACATGGAGGGTAGGGGGGACAAATCCCCCCCACAATTTTAAGTGGGGGGATGTAATGTCATTTATCCCCCCCAGAATATCATGCAGGGATCTGTTTTTGAAGTTGGGAGGGGCTTCTTACTATGTAAGCTGCCCTTTCCCCCCTGGTTCCCAAAGCACGGGGGCAATATCCTGGGGCAGATGGGTGGTCATCTGCCCCCAGGGAAGGGGGGCAAACAAAAAAATGTTTTTTTTAAAAAACGTAGTTTTGGGTGGGGTGGGTGCGGGTGGGACCACTAGCCACCAGGGATTTTTGCAAGGGGGTGGCCCTCTCCCCCCCACCCTAAGTGGATGGGGCACCTTATGTAGCCCTCCCTGGGGGCAGATTTCTGCCCCTAGGAAGGGGTACATGAGATGCCCTCCATCCATTTGGGGTGGGGGGGAGAGGCCACTGCAAATATTGGCATAGCCACCCCTCCCAAGCCTGTGGAAGTACGTTTTGACCCCCCCCCCCGGTGGCAGATGGTCACACACCCACACACATGTGCCCATCTGCCCCTAGGGAAAGTGAAAACTAAAAGATATGTATTATAACTTGTTTTGGGTGGGGGCGGGGGGCCCACTAGTCCACCAGGATTTTTTGTGTTTGAAAGGGGGGTGGCCCTCCCTCTCCACCCTAAGTGGATGAGGGGGCACTTTATGTAGCCTTCCGTGGGGGAAGATTTCTGCCCCTAGGAAGGGGTACTTGAGATGCCCCCATCCATTTGGGGTGGGGGGTGGGGTGCCAATGCAGATATTGGCAGAGCTACCCCCCAAACCTGGGGCAGTATGTTTTGCATGCCCTGGGGGGCAGATGGCCACACACATGTGCCCATCTGCCCCTAGGAAAGGGGCAAAACAAAAATAAAACAAATTATAACTTGTTTTGAGTGGGTGTGGGGCGGCCACTGAACCACCATGGATGTTTATAGTGGAAAGGGGGGTGGCCCTTTCCCCCCCACCTCAAATGGATGGGGGGCATCTCATGTAGCCCTCCCTGGGGGCAGATTGCTAGCACAATCTGCCCCTAGGAAAGAGGCAAAAATAAAATTAAAAAAAAATTATAACTTGTTTTGGGTGGGTGTGGGGGTCACTAAACCACCATGGATGTTTTTAGTGAAAAGGGGGGTGCCCATGGTTGTCTTTTCAGAAATGCATGGGGTTGTGTTTTCCTTGGTGGCTTCGACACCCTAGGCCCAAATCTGTAGGTTGTCCACATGAGCAAAATCTGCTTTGCCGAAAGGCTTGGGGTTGTCAGTGGGTTAGCCTTTTCCCTTTGCACCGAGGTAGGTGCATCCACACATGTGAGGTACCGTTTTCGTAGGGACACCTGTGGGAATGCGGGAAGGTAGGACATCTGTTGTTGGCGGCGTGTTTTGGTGGGTGGGCAGAGGGAAATGTCTCTGAAATCTGTTGGAAAAAAACACAATTTTCAGACATTTCGCTCTGGCCACCCACTGAAACACGCCGCCAACAACACATGTCCTACCATCCTGCATTCCCACAGGTGTCCCGACAAAAACGGTACCTCACATGTGTGGGTGCACCTACCTGGGCGCAAAGGGAAAAGGCTAACCCACTGGTAACCCCAAGCCCTTCGGCAGAGCAGATTTTGCTCATGTGGACAACATACAGATTTGTATGTGTATGTGTTGTTATTTGTGTTTTGTTTCGAAGAATGCAATTATGTAGTAAGTGGGTTTAATTAGCTAGTTATTAAATGTTGCACAGAAGACAAAACTGTAATAAAAAGCATTTATCATTTTACTATTCAACATGGTAAGATTAATAATATTGTACAATGCCTATGTTTCTACATAAGTTGCTTAGTATACTGGAAATAACCTGATAATAGAATGGTATTCGTATCAATGGATTACTTAATGCGCTACTTGCCTCATGGTATTTTTTCCAATAATCCTTCACACTTTTTTTATCAACATTACTATAAGAATCCCTTGTACAGACTTGTACAGACTTTTCATGAAAAGTAAATGCACATGTTATGTCATCCGTGATGTCATCAATGACATTTGATATCCTGAGTGTTAGTCTTAGCAGTGCACGTTGATGGAGCGAGTTATGATTGCTGAGCTTAGTTATAGTTGCAGTTAGAAAACAAGTGAATCTATAAAAGGCGAAACTGGATGAGCCAAGAAGCCAAGGTCTTATCAGGCTGGAAGGAGCAGATATTGGATACAAATCATGTGAAAGAACAGAGCTCCAGATCAGGAGGGTTCCATGCGATAATTCTGCTGCAAAAATATCACGATACAAAAATATCGCCATATTTTTGCGGAACAATTCACAATGCCCCCTGCGTGGGACACCCCTGCAACCCCTGCATCATTTTTTAATGTGCGGGGGACACCCCCGCAGCCCCTGCTCCGACTTAATATCCCCAATAAAAATATTGCCTATGGTGAACCAAACTGCCATATTTACTGCAATATTTTTGTTGGGGATATTAATACCTGATACCATCAGGAGGCATGAACAAAACAAGGAAGACGTCAGAGGTCTATTAGAAAATAGTATTTTTAATACACGAGAGGCTCGATTTAGTGGTCTTCAGTCATGTGGAGGGATGAAGTTGGACGAACATGATGGTCATACCTACGCATGAGGACAGAGCATGCCTTCACTCCCCTGAATTCTCCAGAGCAAAGAACACTCCCAAGCACAAGTTCAAAGCCCTAATTGACAGCAGACCACTGAGGTGATGATGGATGAATATGCTAATTGGTGGGAAGTTAGGGTTGGAAACTAGCTCACCAGCACCTGGAAGCCCAATCTGCATGCTGCTAACGTAGGTGGAAAAGTACTGACGGAGCTTAGAGTGCCAACCAATGGTATAGGTTTGCATGATTAAGGGTCCTATAGTTTGTGTAGCCAATGAGACGTTGTGTATTTAGTGACGTTCATGATGACCTGGTTTAGGGGAGGGCTTAGTTGCCCCACCTGATGTTAAGAAACATATCACATTTCTTCACCGCCTTAGACGAGTGTGGATCATATACTTAGATATTGCCTTAGACCCTATTACACTTGCCATTAGGTTTTTGTAGTTTGCCACGTAGGGTGACGTTAGTAATACGTAGGTTGACATCACCTGTGACGATATATTGCTTTAAAAGAATGTTTTTTCAAGATGCATTGAGAGGTCTTACGCTGATGTCCGTTGTACTCCCTGTTTTAGATAATTAATATTAAAACAGTTATCCTTTTGCCAACTACCTGAGTCATTTTGATTATTGATGTTTGAGTAATTTCTGCATCCCCATGCATCTCAAGAGTATTGCTACCTCATCTTAAAAGGCTGGAAGGCCCCTGTTCATAGTGGTAGAAATTGACCCCACAAGGGTCATTAAGACTGAAACAGTTTGAGAAATACACAATACTTCCAGTGTTACAATTTTATAAATTTAAAGAAGTCACCATAATTGTATATGGAACGGACATGTTAATATGCTCAATGTTGATTAACTGGAACATGCTCGAAGAAGCCTTCAGGAAGAAATTGATGTGGCTGCCTAACAGCCTCCAGATCCAACCAACTAGGTATGAGCTGGGACTTCTTTCCCTGCAAGTTATGGTGAGTTGGAAGCAGATCACCTTTTATAGAAAATGCTTGCTGGCTAATGATTCCTCCTTGTTTGGTATTTTGACTGAAGCCCTTAAAATAGGCTATGTTTCTCTCCTGGTTAAGTGGATAAACGGTTGCGATTCTAAGAGAAGCTGACTGCAAGGAGACAGGTCTAATATCAAACCCCCAGCAAACTAAGGTAAACATTTGGAGGAGTGATTGGATCAAGACCCTGTATATAAGGTGTTCAAAAACTTCTGCTATTAAGTGAAGCCATTGAATTATGTTCCACCATACTTGCAGATATACCTCAGGAGGGCCTTCATGTGAATGCACTTCAATGTACTTCCTGAAAGAGAAAATTTGGATATGAGAGCAGGTTGGAGCCCATAGCAGAGATGCTGCAGATTCTGTAACATTTTGGACAACTTGGAGACTATCAATCTTTTTCCGGTAGATTGCCCAAAGGTGGCTGAAACTAGAAGCTCCAGACTTGATAAATGTACACATAGTACAGCACAGAGGATGGTCAGTAAATGATTAGTGGGCTATTTTGTTCAGTGGGAAATATGTGATTCTTTGGTTAACAATAATAGGTTGTTTAAACAATTATTGCCTGAAAGAGGAAATGTTTGTTGATTTGTGAATTGAGCAAAAGTGGATAGCTTTGGTTTAAATAATGGGTTTTGGTTTTGTATTATGTGCATTTTCTTGCTTTTTAAATGTTGGAAATGTGTTTTGCGTATGGTAAATTGATTAGATTTAATTATGTAACAGCTAAAAGTTTGCTAAGCAAATTAAAAGCTTAATACATTTTTGGGAAAATAGTGGTTGAAATATACAAAGGTTTACAGATGTGTACTACAATATGTTTTATCATAGGGTGTTTTCAAATCTTTTGAAGATGGTAGATAAGAAACGCTCATATCTTGCTCAATTTAAGCAGAAAAGGAACTAAAATGTCTAATAGAGATGTCTTTTTTGTTGAAGAGAAATTGTTTATTTTGATTCTCAAATGCATGAAAGGATTGAGAAAAGTCATAGATGAGCTTTCAAAAAGTGTTAAATGTAAGACAAGGACTACAGCTAATCATTCCTGGGAAGTGTATTAGGCTACATGGCTGCACATCTCTCACACTGTGCTGTATTTTATCTAAGAAAGCTACCATCAAAATTGTATGGTAGCTTTGGCATTCACTTGGCATTAATTTAGCACGGTCGAGGCTATGAATTTGGAAATGGTATTTTTTGTGAATTAGAAAATTAGAAGCAGCAGGTGCCTTGAACTGAAAACCTTGCAGGTGCTTCAAATGCTTTAAATGTGAAGCCTGTCCTGGGATGGAAGTGTTCTTCAATGTGCAATATTCAATAGCGATCCTGCGCAATGTTGAGGGCATTTCTTACTTGTATCCACATGAGATAAAGTGAGAAAAAAAGATTAGAATACTTCAAAGTGTGGATATTGTGAGTTAAGAGAATTTACTGGTTTACAGGGCCACTTGTTAGCATGTTTAGGTGAAGATAAATGTTCAAGTATGTTATGCCATATTGGTATGTTTGCAGCTCTTCATCCTAAAATGTGTCACCTACTTACAGAGTTATACTTTTGTAAAGCACCAGCTCTTTCACATAGACTACTGAACAATGTATTGATGTGTGGCAGTGTTTCAGCAACTGTACACATTAATGGAATTAGTACAGGAGACAAACTTTGGATCAGATACATAATTTCAGGAAACTGCTGTTGGAGCAGGTGCAGGTAAAATGAATGTCATGCTTTCCAAGGAAGTAATCATGGAAAAATATGGAAAAGGTATGTCTGTTTCAATCAGTTTCCAGTCAAAAGCTGGACAAAGTTTGTGTATCTTGTCGACGCACATACTACAGGTCACAAGTACAAAACGTGAATATTGAGGAAGGTAAATCCTGACAGAGATGATGTGTGGAAAGTAATCTTCTTATATTTGTTTGCGAAGGGTCGATTTGATGTTATTGAATGTCAAATCTTGTGTAAAAAAATGTGCAATGCACTCAAGGAGTGTTTTGTACAAAATTGATGTTTGTGCTATTGCCTCTGCAGAACCTGAGTATGTGTGAGGTGATTGATTAACAAACAGTTCATCCATTTCAGGGTATAGTCGGATTGTAGACAAAATGATTTTGGTGGTCTGGAAATAAAGGCGTCGGTAGCAAAGAACCGGCAATCTTTCTGGACTGCCAAACTATAAGCATGACGGTAGGGGCACTGAACTACTGGAAAGCCTGACCTGCTGGGAGTTCAGGCCCTTACCAGGATGTTTTTCGCTGAAGCACCGGCACCGTTAACAATGGTGCCTGTGCTTCTGGTTTCCCATATCCATAGAGTCATATGGGACTCCATGGAGTGGGAAATAACCTTACCGCCACCTGTAATATCCCGGTAGCACCGGGATGTCAGGCAGGAGTGACAGTGTTACAGGGTTGCCGGTAATCCACGACCTACTGGCGGGTTTCACCAGCAACCTTGTAATAAGGCCCAAAGTCTTCAAAGCTTCCTTCAAATGCACTTGTGCAAGTAGTGAAAGTTAAAGTGGTGTATTTACTACTGGCTTTGAAAGAACATTTTCTGAATCTGGTTGTCAGATAGCCGATTGAGGATTCACTGTTGATATTAATGAATGGTGTAGAAATAAATACAGGAAAATGTGGCAGAAAATTGTCTATTTGAAAAAGGACAAAGGAGCATTTGCCTATTTGTCATAGAACAATGGATTTTACACTGATCTTCAGATTGAAGAAGACATTCCACTTTTAGATACGGAATCAATGACAGGTGGACAATTTCAGCATGTTAGTGAGGTTGAGACTTCTGGCTTATTTGAGCACTACACTATACATCCTTTGAATTTTTATGACATAATGGGTGATGCAATTTAATTGCTTCACTTATAATTTAATTGTGTCACTTGCAACAAGTAAGGGGTTTACTGATTAGTTTGTGGCAGAAGAGTTTAGCGGCTTGATGCTTCTCAATGCTTATTGCTTCTGGAAGGTTTGGTTGGATGAACACCCTTCATCCATTTCTGCATCAGAATACCATTGTACATGCATGTATTCTGAGGACCTACGATTGAGGACAAACATAGCGTACATTTTCTACTTGATGTTCAAGAGTGAATTCTACACTCTTTGCTATTTAGTAGCACACACACTGAAGACTTAAACACGTTTTCAAAATGTCACTGCAATTGAAATGGTGCAGAAGGTGAAAGATAAGGATGAGGTGTCAGAAAGCAAGATAACAAACATGCATGTAACTAAAGAGTACTGGTACAGATGTCATTCAGATGGCAGGTGCATGCTGAGAAACTTAGGGCCACCCACCTGGTTTGTAACTCAGAGTTGTGCAGAGTATGAATGGGATGACCTGACAGATAGTATTCATGAAAGCAACCCCTCCAAAAGTGGCATAGAGCAAGTGACATTAGCTGAATTATGGGCCATGGAACCTCTTCTCGTCTCTCGCTTTTTCCATCATCATTTTCTAGCTACGTTGCATTTAATATTCAGCAAAGAGAATGCATCCTTGGACATATAGAACATTAATTTGGAGGAAGGAGCATCAGACTTGTGGGGCATCTCACATTGATATGCTTTTATGGGTGAGAGATTCCCCAAAGTTTGTTGGAAATCCAGACAGCACGGTTTTGGAGTTCATCGAGAAATATTTGACATATGAACTTGCAACAGAGGCTGAAAAGGCAGAGTTGTCCTTGAAGGTCTTACATATTCAAAAGCACACGTTTAGTACATATTGCAGCAGAAGGTGTCAGTACAAAGGAAGATATTACACAAGACTAGACCTGTTTGTTCAGCTGGCCAGGTGGACAGTGTTATTTCTTCTGTTCGATACCATGTGACAGGAAAATCATCCAAAACGCGTACAACCTCAAACGCAATGAACAGTCCCAGTTGATCAAGGACTACAATCCTGTCATAGTTCTGCTTTGAAGTGTGAGCATCAATGTTCAGTATGTAGCAGATGTGAGAAACCTGACGGTGTTCTAACTTGTTTTCCCCCACAATCCTCCCCAGAGGTGTGCAGGGAAAGGCTGGTGCTTTTGGATCTTGACCCTGGGGGAGGATTTGCGAGGGAGGATCACCTTGGCAGGGGAGACTTCGGGGGAGGAGGTGAGAACCCCTTTGGAGAGACATGGCATTCTTCCTCTTACAGTTGTATACCAATCTACTCTTCCTGAGCCTTAATGGGGTATGTTCAAGAACACCCCATCTTCCCCTCTCCCCATTATCCCTCTAAACTCCTTCTTCAGCTTGCATGGGACACTTAGAATCCCATTCCATGTCGTCCTCCCCAATTTGATTAATACTGGGAAGAAGAAGAAGCAACCGGGAGTAGTGAGGATTGCCTGCCGGAAACACCTTAAGAAACAGAGGGAAGACTGCCATCCACTAACATCAAGTTGTCCCATTAATAGAGTCAGGCAGCGTCAGGCATTTACCACTGACTATTCACAACTGACTCCACTTGTCTCTCTTCAGGGCTAAAGGACAGGGAGGCCTTACTGAGTGGAAGATAGAAAGTCAGGCAGACCCAGCCCTGACCACACTCCTGCAGCCCATTGATACAAAGAGAAGTGGTTGGGAGAGCAGGAGGGAGCCTTCCTGGCTGAGTCCAGCAGGGTATCCCTTCTCAGGCCTAAGCCAGTTTGCCATTGGCCAGAGTACACCATGAGAGCCAGAGAAGCAGCAGAATGGGCCTGGAGAATCTGGAGCAGAAATGAGTGCCAAGATGCTGTCCCAGTGTTTGTAAGGTGCTGTAGCGTGGCTAGGGAGCTGTGTCTCCAGAGATCCAGATAAAGGCAGACTGCAAACTGCTGACCGTGTCCAGCGGAATGTTCGTTCCCTTGGGACTTGTCCAAGTCCCAAAGATGGTAGAAAGGCAGGTGGTTCGACCCCGACCTCGACCCAAGCATCCCAAATACTGCTCGCCAGTGCTGCACTGACCTATGAGTTTCAGAGAAAGAGAAACTCGGTAGCTTGCGAGAGGCTGGAGCAAGGGAAAGATTGCTGCAAGAGACACAAAAGTAAAAGACAGAAAAGTCGATTACTGTCACTAGAAAGATGGGCATTGTGGGACTTTCAGTGCAGAGAGATAAAAAATATGGAAAAGCCAAAGGGGTATGCAACGCACACTAAAGAAAAAGCCAAAGGGGTCTGGGACCCATGTTACAGAATACGTTCTTGAAACACCAGCATTGCCTCAGCCAACAAGGAGACAAGAGTGTTTCAAGAGTGGACAGATTAGAGGTTAAGAGAGACTCGAACCAAGAGGGTGAGAGTGACCCAGACAGACAGATAGAAGCAAAGCATGCTACAGGCACCAAGCTTAGAAAGGAAGAGAAAGGAACAGAATATGCACACAGCGAAAAATTCATATAGAAGTGAAGTACAGATCAGAGTGGTAGCACAAAGGAGAAAGTCCAAAGACTTCCTTTCTCGAAGGTCTCTGATCTGCAACAACAAAAAGGGACAGATGTAAGGAAGACCACTAAGGAGAAAGTGGGGAAAAGGGTAGCTAAACTGGGAAAAGAAGTGGGAGTGAAATCCCCCCGATGTATTTTTGAAAGATTGTCTGGAATTTGGCAAAGAAAATCAATTGGTGAAACCCAATTGAAGGTGAATTTTGTGGAACTGTTGAAAAGTGAATTTTGTGGAAATCAGTGAGATTCAAACTTGTGAGATTGAATCTTGAAGAACCAAAAGGGCTTTGATTCTGGGAGAGAGGGAAACCCCAGATAAGCCTAAGGAAATATATTGTGAACTGGTTATTGTGAAGGTTTGAGCCCTGCTTAACCCTACTTTGAACTTTGCTAAACTTTAATTTGAAGTCTACAGAACTTTGGCTGAACCTTTGAAAAACTGTGAACAGCCAGATTCTCTTGATCGTGGGGAAGGGAGCCGACAGAAGGTTCCAATACCATGCTGACTTCACATTCATGCACGCTTTTTGTTTGAACGTTATCCTGAACCCATTGTTATATTTAGAGAGTGAGGGCAATCTTAGGTTAGACGCAGCCCTTTCTTTGATTTCGATTGACAGACTGTGGACTAGTTTTCCCCTTTCTTGAAATAAAAGTTTTCAAACTATCTTTGTTTCTTTGTCTACCGCTTGTCACCATGCCAATCTCACACAGACAACAGTATTTCTGCTGCAGGATATCTTACTGCTTATGTGACGAAAGCTGATTTGATGGTTTTATGTGAAAATACCTCATTTTAAAGCTCTCAAGAGAAAAAGACAAATTTACAATGACCAATTTTCTATTGATCGTAAAACCAACATTGTTAAGGTCTTTTTCTCTTGAGAGCTTTAAAATTAGGTTGTTTTTTTAAAATATATTCAGGGGGTTTTGCCCCGCCACTCTCTCCTGTGAGATTTCCTTGACATTGGATTTCCCTCTCCCTTTGGCCCCTCCCTTCCCACTCAAGAATCCCTCCCCACCCGAGATTCCCCCAAACTAAAACACAGCCAGACACACAACACACATACCAACACATACGCACACACACTCACTTACACGTTCTCCTTGTCCTACACTTTCGGGTCGCGCTGAGCATGTGCAGCAGGGTGGTCATGGAGAAGTCTTTCTAAATGGATTTTCCATTCAGAAAAAAGGTCATTTGCCCTAGAATGGATTTGACAGCAGATAAGAGGTTGTGTCAGCCGTGGTTGAGTTTTGGCATCAAAATGCTCTCTCCTCAGTGTGGTACATATGAAGCTTCTGACAGACTACCAGTACTCCTCTTTATGGATGAAGTGTCAATATTTTGTGGTTCAGCCTTGGACCAGCCATTTCTAGGAAACAGACTAAAAACATGTTCTGAAATTATTGTTATAATTGTTATAATTATTATATTATTATAATTATTCTTTGATAATGTGCTTTATACCAGAGACCAGGTCCCGTTACAGGAGTACCAATTGAAGATTTGACCAAAAAAGAATGGTTAAGGTAAAAATACATGGAAAAACAATTTGATTGACACATATTATCCAAAGAGGCCCAGTGCTATGGAGGATCTGTGCTTTTATGAGGTAGCTGAGCACTACTCATATCACAATGTGAATCGCACGTCAAAAAAGGGACATTTCAAGTTATGTGATTGGCCAGGGTGCCTAGTGAGACAAGAGAAAGCATCTCTCATTAAACCACATGAAACTGCCGAAACAAAAGAATTGTTTTACTTTTGGAGCTTGCAGTTGGTTTTACTGTGACATAGTGAGGAAAATTTACTTGGTACATTTGAGTCTTATAAAGCAGATTTGAGAACAGAAAAGGGGTTATCATTTGTCTAAAATTTGAAAGATACTTACAGATGCTAGAAGGGAAAATACACCAGGAGGAAAAGGTAGCAGCAGAAATTGCACAGACAACTCCTGAAGGAAGTTAAGAGTCTGTTGATAACAGTCAACATGCTCATGGAAATCCACTTTTATGCAGTGAGGCTGAAATGCTGTAGTGGAAAATGTTATGCAACAGGTTAAGGGGTCTGAGCTTCAACTTCCTAATTTAATAGAAGAACTAAACAATGAGCGAGAAGCAATTTTCAAAGAAGTTAGTGATGTATTTCTCGTGGCTTTGACCATGAAAGAAAGGTATATTCATGCGTCCTCTGTTGTATGTGAGTGGTCAAGCTGGAGCAGGGGAACGTTTCTTAATTCCTCCCCTAAAAGCCTTTGTCCATGTCTCTGTCTTGCGTTCTGACTGTTCATACTGGTTTGGCAGCATTTAACACAAGAGGTGTTACTCTGCATCACTTGTTCTTGTTACCTGTTGCACAGTCTTGAATTCCGTAAACTCTGTCGAGAAGCTGCTCATGAAATTGGCAGGATTCTCTGTTAAATAAAACTTCTCATTGTCGATGAAGTTCACATGATATCCAGTCTCATGCTTACTTTCATTCTTTCATATATATGAGCATCCAGGAGGTGCTGAAGACAGACTGCAAGAAACGAACATATGATTGTTTTTAATCTCCTGCAGTTCACTCCTGTCAAAGGTCAGCTTGTTTTTAAGATCCTGCATAGTAAAGATTCACAAAGGGGTATTGCTAGTATCGGACATTTTAACCTCTGGTTATATTTCCAATATCATGAACTGACTGACACGAGACAATCAGCAGATAGTGTGTATGCAAATATCTTAAAAGATGTCTGTGTGGTATTGTTGAGCGATGATGCATGCAAGGCCTTAGGTAGTAGGCATTTTCCAGAGGATCTCCTACTTTGGTTAAACATTGTGCTACAAAGCCCTTGATTTATGGTCGTCTCTTGATGACTGTTGTGCTACTAAACACATTTAAGCAAAAGTGAAAAAGTAAAAAAGAAATGACCAACTGTAAGAATAACTTATGCCCAGTTACTTTTGCCCCCATAGCAAAAGCATCTAGGATGCCACCTTCCACCTCAATCAACTTTGACAGGCCTTGCACACCAGCACAAAGTTTGAAAGATCGGGTGCAGGCAGAATGGACAAATGTTCAATGTTAGGTAGCGGAAAATAATTAGTAATAGTATTGGAACTCATTTCTAACATATAACACAGAGTATGCAGTGCTTCTGAGGTTATTATGGATATGCAACAAAGGAAAATAGAATGTGTTTTCTTATCTACTAATGCAGAATGTCATTGATTCAACTCAAATGATAGAAAGTAAGAATGAAGACATTGTAGAAATAAAATCTGTAGATGTTTTGAAGGCCCAGCAATGCAATTAGTATTAAATAGAAAAGCAAATGTATGCCTGGTTGACTTGGAAAGCTCAATATCGTGAACAGCATGATTAGAATCAAATGTATAATTGTGTGTCATATCCTGAGTTATGCTGAGAAGTTACTTGAATGTGGAGATAGGACTTGTTAATGGAGTAGTTGGCTTTGTGCCTTAATTCCAGAGTACTTCAGTACAGTTAATACTTGTAGAATTTGACAACATTAAAGTTGATAGGGAAGACTTTTGTATGGTTTCAACTTTTCAAAGACATCCATGTCCAAAGGACACACCTTCCTCTGTACACTGCATACGCCATCACTGTGGGCAAATCTCAAGGTTTAAGTTTAGATGTTGCACAGGTGAATGTTGCGCAGACTTACTTTAAGGAAGTCATGTCTTATGTTGCATTGTTTAGTGTGAGAAATTTGCAAGGATTATATTTAATAGTCTTTAAAGCGTCATTATGGAATGTTTAATAGAATATAACTGT
Organism: Ambystoma mexicanum; assembly: GCF_040938575.1. Lineage (NCBI taxonomy): Eukaryota > Metazoa > Chordata > Amphibia > Caudata > Ambystomatidae > Ambystoma > Ambystoma mexicanum. Next base: position 383,397,455 of record NC_090923.1, on the reverse strand, counting down.
ATACATGTGCAGTATGCTCCTCACCTGGCTGCACGGCCAGTTCCTGTGAGGGCTAGTTTTAAAATAAACAGAACAGATTGTGTTACTGACAGACAATGGGGCAAATGTGTTCTGTTTTGACAGTGGTATTGTTATACATAAACTATTGCAGACTTTGAGAACTTACAATGTTTTAAGCAATACACAGTGAGATAAAACATTTTCCAGAGGATCTCCTACTTTGGTTAAACATTGTGCTACAAAGCCCTTGATTTATGGTCGTCTCTTGATGACTGTTGTGCTACTAAACACATTTAAGCAACAGTGAAAAATTAAAAAAGAAATGACCAACTGTAAGAATAACTTATGCCCAGTTACTTTTGCCCCCATAACAAAAGCATCTAGGATGCCACCTTCCACCTCAATCAACTTTGACAGGCCTTGCACACCAGCACAAAGTTTGAAAGATCGGGTGCAGGCAGAATGGACAAATGTTCAATGTTAGGTAGCAGAAAATAATTAGTAATAGTATTGGAACTCATTTCTAACATATAACACAGAGTATGCAGTGCTTCTGAGGTTATTATGGATATGCAACAAAGGAAAATAGAATGTGTTTTCTTATCTACTAATGCAGAATGTCATTGATTCAACTCAAATGATAGAAAGTAAGAAAGAAGACATTGTAGAAATAAAATCTGTAGATGTTTTGAAGGCCCAGCAATGCAATTAGTATTAAATAGAAAAGCAAATGTATGCCTGGTTGACTTGGAAAGCTCAATATCGTGAACAGCATGATTAGAATCAAATGTATAATTGTGTGTCATTTCCTGAGTTATGCTGATAAGTTACTTGAATGTGGAGATAGGACTTGTTAATGGAGTAGTTGGCTTTGTGCCTTAATCCCAGAGTACTTCAGCACAGTTAATACTTGTACAATTCGACAACATTAAAGTTGATAGGGAGGACTTTTGTATGGTTTCAACTTTTCAAAGACATCCATGTCCAAAGGACACACCTTCCTCTGTACACTGCATACGCCATCACTGTGGGCAAATCTCAAGGTTTAAGTTTAGATGTTGCACAGGTGAATGTTGCGCAGACTTACTTTAAGGAAGTCATGTCTTATGTTGCATTGTTTAGTGTGAGAAATTTGCAAGGATTATATTTAATAGTCTTTAAAGCGTCATTATGGAATGTTTCATAGAATATAACTGTATACATGTACAGTATGCTCCTCACCTGGCTGCACGGCCAGTTCCTGTGAGGGCTAGTTTTAAAATAAACAGAACAGATTGTGTTACTGACAGACAATGGGGCAAATGTGTTCTTTTGAAAAAGCAAGTATTGGCTTTCAGTAACACAACAGGAGTTGAATGCTATTGCAATTCAACTTTGACTTTACTGTTTCAGATGACAACCTTACTGGTAAGTGTATGCACTCATGCAGATAATATTCTCTGTGGGGAATTAACCACTTTGGAAACACTGATTAAGGCAGCTGCACATGATGTGCACTGTGCATCCACAATTTGTCAAATGGTTGCAACTGCAAGTCAACATTCCTATTTTTCTGAAACCTCTCAACAAGATGCTCATGGGTTTCTCATGTCAATCTTCGAGGTTCTGCAAAATTAACATGTTCCTGTTGACTCTTTTGTCAGTTTGTCGTATGAGTGGTTACATGTTTGTTCTGGTTGTCATCATCAAATTGCGGGCTGTGAACGCTTTGAGCAGTTTGTTTACCCACTGACGAAGACCATGCTAGTGGTCTGAAAGCATTCTAAAAATCTACTGGAATAACAAAACCCTTCAAAATCAAGGAAAAAAACTTTAGTTGGAGGGAAGTTGAGGTGTGCAAAACATGGTAACAAAGGCCATGGCTAGGAGCTGATTGGTGTATATAATACACAATGGACACAACTTTGTCCATTTCCGGTGGGAATGCCCACTCAATATTTGAAAGCACTTACAACCCATCACTAAAAGATGTATCAATCACAAACTCATTTAGACCTGTTTTGACAGTGGTATTGTTATACATAAACTATTGCAGACTTTGAGAACTTACAATGTTTTAAGCAATACACAGTGAGATAAAACATTTTCCAGAGGATCTCCTACTTTGGTTAGACATTGTGCTACAAAGCCCTTGATTTATGGTCGTCTCTTGAGGACTGTTGTGCTACTAAACACATTGGGCCTAATTACGACCCAGGCGGTAAGTTACCGCCTGGGCCGTGACTTTACCACCATGGCGTAAACTACGTTTACGCCATGGTGGTTGGCGGACTTACCGCCCCATTCCGACCTTGGCGGGGCGGTAAATCCCCAATCCCCATTTACCCTTCCCCATTCCCATTTTTGCCCCATAGGGCATAATGGGAGTGGGGAAGGCGTTAATTACGCCACCGTAAATTACGGTGGCGTAATTAACTCCATGGTCCCTTAGCGCCATGGATTTTAACACCCGCTAAAAGCGGGTGTTAAAACCTCCATGGCGCTAAGGGACCTCGTAATTGGCGGTAAGGGGTCGGCGCAGCTAACGCTGGCGTAAACCCCTTACCGCCAGGGTCGTAATGAGGCCCATTTAAGCAACAGTGAAAAAGTAAAAAAGAAATGACCAACTGTAAGAATAACTTATGCCCAGTTACTTTTGCCCCATAGCAAAAGCATCTAGGATGCCACCTTCCACCTCAATCAACTTTGACAGGCCTTGCACACCAGCACAAAGTTTGAAAGATCGGGTGCAGGCAGAATGGACAAATGTTCAATGTTAGGTAGCGGAAAATAATTAGTAATAGTATTGGAGTTCCATGGCACAGATGATAAATACTGCTGTACGAATCTTGCTCCATGCACTTTCACCTTATTTTCACATGAGCCTTCATATACGATTCATCCACTTCATCCCAAAGTACGCGGGCAAGATGTTGAAAAAAGGTTCCCAAACTTTGAGACGGCTTGTTTGAAGATCCCCACTGCAAAACCTTCCCACAGAAATTACACATGACCTCCTCCTGTTTTCAATGGTGGCTATTGAAAAGGTGAACAGATTTTCTATCCCTTTCCATGGCAGACATCTTTTGCAGTTGCAAAATGCTGGTGTGTCTTCCAACCAAATAAAGACACCATTAGTACCCCGGTCTAACCAGAGTCCTAATAGCAATAAGCCCAGAGCCAGGGGGGCATTACCAGGTCAGGTAATGCCCCAGGGTCTTTGTTAAGCCCCTCACTTTGGTTGTGCCTGTACCTATGGTCACCGGGGCATTACCTGACACGGTAAGGCCCCCCCCCACCAGCTCAGGGCTTATTGTCAAATAATAATTTTCTACAACACAGATGTGCAATATATTACACATTTAGACTGAAAAGACACTAATTCCCCAAACTCATGTATAAATTGATTTCTTTACATGTTTTTTTCTTTTTTATTGAAAATTAATATGCATAGAAAAAAGTGAAACATATAGATCTTCTTGAATCTGCAAATATAAATCTGTAAAAGGATAAACAATAGTTTATCATAAACAAAACAAATGCAATCTCAGAGATTAAACTACAAATAAAGCTGTACATATTTACTAACACTATGTGCTTATCCAAAAGATCCACAGATGTTTACATCAGCAAAAGTGACTTCTGCAATCGTAGCCTACACTCTTATTAAAAATTCATAGTTTTTATAAGCAAACGTATAAAAAACATTATGTTTAATGCCATAAGTGGTTCATCTACGTACACACAACCTTTTTGTTTTTCTACGAAGACGAAGGTGTGAAAAAATTGGCAATTAACAAAAAATCTATGGATGACAATTAATCTGGTATTCAGCTATTAACTTGTCCCAATCCTTAGTTTCAGCAGCAGCCACAGCTACCCAATGGTGGCATAGATCACAGCTGACTCTCATTACCTACACATTGGGTGCCGGTAAAATTGGACGTGTGGTGTTGACACGGCTGCCAAAGTTGAGGGTACATTCAGTGTGATGGCATCGCACTGGTGGAATCAGATGCTGAACATGGTGCCAAATTCCATGCACGTAATATATGAGCCCCACGCATTTTAATTGTATGGTGCTCGTGCAATTTCCGATATGCATCAACCACATCATTTCATTAGACTTGCACCAGATGATTTATCATGATTGATGTTCCCAGGCTTGGTGATGGAACATTAGAAGGGCCACATCTTAGTGTTTTCTTACACAATGTCCACTGAACATCCTCTGGCTCCCTTCTAGATCACTGTTCTTTCACCTTGAAATATCTCTAACTGTCTACGTGGGTTTTTATTCATGTGGCTTTCTTCTTGGTTGGTGATGGATTGGGGACCCAGATGGCATTGGCATCACTGCTGATCTCATGGTTAGACATGCTAAAATGTCCAACTGGTAAGGAAATCGTAAAATAACAAAAATTAGAACTCTAAAAAAAACAATGCCACAAAAGATTAAGCCTCCTCTCTGAACCTCTCTAGCATTTATGATGACTCTTCTAATGGAGTACTCCAGTGCTACAGGTGTTTCAAGACTCTGGGCCTCATTACGAGGATAGAGGTAACCATGCTGCTTTTTGCAGCATGGCTACCTCCATACCGGGTACCGGCTCTGGGTTCCCTGAATGGAAAATACCGGGCCATTCTGACCTTGGAGGGCCCGGTATTTCCCCATTCATGGAACCCGGACCAGGTACATCCCCATTCCCATTCAAGCCCCCATAGGGATCAATGGGAATGGGGATGATGCTAGCAACAGGCCCGTTAATGATGAGGAGACCTCGTAATTGGGTGGTAGAGGGATGACGGGGCCGGCATCCCTACCGGCCCCCTTATCCCTCTACTGCATACCTCCTTATGAGGCCCTGTGTCTGTTGCTGGCAGTACTTTTATTGGGTGGAGGTTGATTCTGCACAACCACTGTTCACCATTACAATGAACAAATAAGCCAAAAAAAGCTGCATCCCAGTATGGGTCAGACCATCCAGAAGGTGTTAGGTGCTAGTTTGAAACATAGTTCACAGCATCTATCCCTCATGCAGAATTGGTTAAAGTTCTCCCAATGCAGGGACAAGATCAGAAGTACAGCGACCATGTAAGTGAAAAAGGGGAAGAAAGAAAGCCCAGAGGGCACACACCTCTGAGTACACCACAGAAGGAGAAAAGTGGCAAGAGAAAAGCACTGAGATCTATGATAAAAGAAAGCACACAGTAGAAAATATCCTCACCCAGCTTGGTCGAGGAAAATGACAGCTTGTAGCAGCACTCCAGTGAGGAGAAGGTGGAAACGCTGTCACCTTCCAGTGAAGATAAAGAGAAAAAAAGCTCTAAAGAAATGACAGACTGAGTAAAATCAGAAGGAGAATGGAGACAACTTTTACCCAGACACTCCCATTCATCCCTTGTCATCAGAATAGAAGCCACCAACAAAAATAGTGGCATACCTGATGAGGAGGTTAAGTACACCACTGGCCTAAAAAGCTAGAAACAAACTATAGAATCTCTGTCCCAGACCACATCTGCCAAAATGAATGGCTGAAACACCAGAAAATGACAAGATAATGCTCACCTGCATGGACGCCTATACTAAACACATCAAAAAACAGCTTGATGCAGCTTGGAATCATACCAACATAAATTACTGGATGTGTTGGGACCAATTTCAAAGATGCTCCACCTGGGTGATAAAGTAATAGAGAAAAGGGAGGAGCATATACCCTACAGTTCTCACAAAATGGGCCGCAAAAGCCATATGCATACTGCATAATACCAACAGTACAATCACAATAGAAAGGAAAGGGGCCATCATATTATAAAACTATCCTATTTTGAGCAAGCCACCAACATCAAAGGCAGCAGCAGCCAAGGGCAAATTATTTGGCCAATCGTTCATCAAAGAAAACCCTAATAAAATGTTTTCATATTTATTTATTCTTTCAGACTTTGTCTGTCCCCTATTTAAGAAACACCAGTTTGGTGAAAAATAAACATTTTTTACTTATTCTATTTTGTTTGATTTTTATATAAATCACTAGCTAAAAAATCTTTCGACTATATATACTGCTGACATATATCATCATATAAATAAAATAAACACCAGGTATAAGTCTAAATTGCATTGCACATTGTCACTTTCTTGAGGAATTAGCAAATCACTTGCTCAAATCTTACAGGAGACCTGCTTAGCACAGAGAGAAAAAGGCAATGAAAGAAAGTTATGTAGATGTGCATGGGTTTGCTAAATATTCACCTTAACACCATGAAACAACCAGTGTGCCCAGATAACTGTCACTGACAGCTGGCAGTATTTCTGTATAATGGAGCATTGGAGTAAGATATATATTAAAATAGTTCAGTGTGTTTCCTATTGTGTATTATTGCAGATGGAAGCTTACAATAAGCCATCCCAAACCTTTGCAACTTCTCATATTATAAAGTGCCTCATCCAGTCCCATTATGACAATATAGAGGAACTGTATACAAAGGCTAATTTACATCAAAATGTACAAACCCATGACCTACAATCTGCGCACAGATATCTCCTGTAGAAAAGCATGTCTGTGTCACTCTCTTCTACTACTATCGCTTCCTCTGTTACAGCCACCTCCACCCAACCTCATCCTATCCCGCCTATACCCAATATGTATGACTGCAATGAAAGAACGTTATGAAGATATGCATGATTATGTTAAATGTCATTACCAGCTGCCAGTATTTCTGTATCAAGTAGCAGTAGAGTAACAAGAACATTAAAGAAATTCAGTGTTTCCTATTTTCAACTGTTGCAGAAACCTCCAATAAACCATCCCAAACTTTTACAACCTCTATTTTGATTAAATACCTCATCCGATTCCAAAATATGGAGAAACCATATAGGAAGGATATTTTACATCAGAATGTACATACACATGGCGTATAATGTGAACACAGGTATCTACTATAGAAAAACGTGTCTGCGTCACTCACTTCCACTGTCGGTTCCTTCCTCCTTTCCAGCCAACTCCACCCAACCTCCTCCTATCCTACCTATACCCAATCTGCATGACTGCAAAGTAATGTTTTTGAAATATGATAACTGCATCATAGTGTGAGATCTAACCTTACATGGTTACAGAAGACCTATTTTAGAACACCAAAGCAATTGCTGTCAGTATAAAGATGTATACATTTTTTCAGTGACAATTGTTTGAATCCCCTCATTTTATAAAATTAAAAACAGAAAAAAACTCATTAAATTAGTAGACACAACAAACCCATACTTCAAATATTGTGGACCGAAATTGCATTGCTGAAGCCCATAGTATGTCTGTATTTATTGGGGCAATTTGCACCGGAAAACCCATTCTATTTCCTTTCAACATAATAAGAGTTTGCGCATCTAATACCATTCCTTCTAAAACATCTTGCATTGGACATTGACAATTTCTTGGGGAATTTGCGAATCACTTGCTCAGACCTTGCAGGAAACCTGTTCAGCACAGGTAAGAAAATGCAATAAAACAAAGTTATAAAGATGTGCATGGGTTTGCAAAATACTTGCCTTTACTCCATGGAAGAACCAGTGTGCCCAGAAAACTGTCACTGACAGCTGGCAGTATTTCTGTGCCAAGTAGCCATCGAGTAAAAAGGACATTAAATAAGTTCAGTGTGTTTCTATTGTAAGCTGTTGCAGATGGAAGCTTCCAATAAAGCATCCCAAACTTTTGCAACCTCTAATTTTATTCAGCACCTCATCCAATTTCATTACAACAATGTGGAGGAAGCCTATCGGAAGGCTAATTGCCATCAGAATGTACAAACCCATGATCTGCTCACAGGTATCTGCTGTAGAAAAGCACATCTGCATCACTGTCTTGCACTTCTATTGCTTCCTCTGTTCCAGCCATCTCCACCCAACCTCCTCCCATCCTACCTATACCCAATCTGCACAACTACAAAGTAATGTGTTTGAAATATGACAACTGCATCATGGTGTGAAATTTCAGCCAAATATTTACACAATACCTATTTTACAACACCAAAGCAATTGCTGCTAATACAAATATATATATAAAAATTAAGTGGTAATTTTTTTTATCCCCTTATTTTACAAAAATAAAAACAGAAAAAAACTCATGAAAAGAGTAGGCACAACAAACCCATACTTCAAATATTATTTGTGGACCGAAATTGCATTGCTGAACCCATAGTGCGCCTACATTTATTGGGGCAATTTGCACGGGAAAAACCATTCCATTTCTTTTTTACATAATAGGAGTTTGAACAACTAATGCCATTACTATGTTCTTTATGCGTGTATATTTAAAAATGAAATCAATCAAACACATTTTTCATAAAAATTAAACACTAATTTTCACAAAACAACAAACAAATGAAGACAATGGGCCTCATTATAAGTTTGCCGGTCCGGTAACAACGGTACCAGTAAGCTTGCCGGTACCGTTGTTACCGGACTGGCAAACTACAAGGTCTGCTCGCTGGTGCCTTTTCGCCCACCAAGTTTGATCTGGCGGGCGGAACGGCACCCACGAGCAGACCATGTCGGACGAATGGTGCCGGTGCATCCGACCTCCCCATTTCCATTGAACCCTAAGGGGCTCAAATGGGAATGGGGAGTAATGCATTCCGGTGCCTGGCAATGGTGAAATATAAGGTCCGCCAAGGGTGTAATGGCCCAGTATTTCCCCATTGCCAGGTGCCGCAAAAATTCACAAGTTTGGCGCAGCCTGCCAGTTTTACCAGCAAGGCTACCTCCGAACTTGTAATGAGGCCCAATGTATTTTCTCTTATATATACCCACACAGTAACACACTCCAGCAAATAAAATCTTTTTAAAGCACACACATTTTCAGATTACCCCAATCTAGCAAAAACAATCTTTTTAAACCACACACATTTTCAGATCACTCCAAAAAGTGCTTTAATACACACCATAATGGATTATAAAAGCACCTCACTGAAATACATTTTCTTTCCTAATAAACAACTTTCCACAATAGTTCCCACCCATATTCTACATAGACAGCAGGGCCACCCATATTCTACATAGACAGCAGGTCTACTTTATTATTAACAAATACAGTAAGATACTAAAAAAAACACAAAGCCCCATTATCAACAAACCAATGACAAACAACTGATTAATGCCAATGATAATTGGTCACAGGTAACATGAACTGCATAGTGTGAGTTCTGCAGTCAAAATGAGCAAAGTAGACAAAATGGTGGGTTTCGACAATTCCGTGCTTTCTCTGTTCATACTAACAAACTCATAAAAGCGGGCAGTCCATAGTTTTATCCCTCCACTTACAAGGTGGGTACCGATGCATGATATTAATCACCATCAGCTGTTTATTAACATGAGCCACCATGGGACCTTGCCTCCCAAATCCTTGTCAATCAGAGAGATAATCAATTTGTGGGTTAGAATAGCTCTCCCATTGCCACATAACCTAAGCCAGTGCAATACTGGCTGCAAGGAAACCACATCCCCAATCAGCTTACAGCCCAATTCCATGTGTACTTCAAAATTTGGGGCCGAAACTGGTAAGCCCAGCAGTTTCTTAAAAAATGGGTTCTCCGCTGTCTGGACCGCACTAACATAAGAATAGCCCCACAGTTCCATCCTGAATCTGTCAACCGAGGCCACCTTGCCCTTCTATAGCTGCAACAATAGATCAATTGGCCTAAATCTAAACATAGACATAGCCCTAGGGACCCCACAGAGAGCCTGCTTAAACTGTACCCCCTGTTTCGTTATGTGGGCAGTGGCACAGAAACTGGCAGAGAATCTAATTCTCAGGTAATCGAAAGAGTTAACCATGGGGATCAAACTGCTCCTATACCACATATCCCTAAATGTTATCTTCTGTCTTCCCTTCCAGCAGGCCATCACTGCTGACTTAGCTGCATTCACCACTAGATCTAGCCCCTCCATGAAGTCAGCATATTTGGAAAAAAGGGCCTGCAAAGGTCTCGGGATACACGCCATCAGAACAGAATCATCTGCGTACACAAGGACCGATAAAGATCAACCACCAATCTCGGGACCTCAGGAAAACATTTTAGAAGATGGTTATAGAGCCCATATTCAGACAGAAAAGTAGAGATGCCAGGATGCATCCCTGGCGTACCCCCAATTCGACAGAGATGAAACCCATGCAATGCCCATTAGCGCCACTCCTGACGCAAGCCTGCGTGTAGTCATGCACCCTGGCCAGAAGGTTTACCAGGGCCGGAGGGCAGTTCATGGACCTGAGCATGTCCCACAGCTTTGCATGATTCACCTTATCAAATGTTGTGCTCAGATCCATGAACGCCAAATAGATAGGCTCATCTTTCAGATAGAGTGAATGTGCAGTCACAAGATAAAGGTTGAGCCTGCTCGGCCAGACCCAACCCCGGCTGGTTCCCAGCTGGACCCAGGAGAGTACCCCGCTGCTCGAAACCCAGTCCCATAGACGGGCCAAGATGGCATGACCTAATATCTTAAAACAGAATCCAGGAGTGATTTAGGTCTGTACAAAGCAGGGGAGACCGGGGCTCCTTTTTATAGATTGGCTGTATTATAGCCGTGGACTATGAGGGCTGTATAGCACCACCTGCACATTTTGCATTGAACCTCTGGGTACAATACCGTGGCCAAAATAAATATATATCATTTATAGTATTGGCTGCCTATGGCCCTCTTGAAATCTTCCAGTGAACACGTAAAACATGCCTCAAAGCCCTCCCCAGCCAGATACCACAAACTACACCCAATTGCTAACCCACATTGCTCTATTTTAGGCAGAACCACATGCAGTACCCTTTCGGAACACTACATGCAATTAAGACTACAAGTGTAAGCACAATTTGACTTTTGGTACAAGCCTGTACTACACAGTAAAGTGGTAGCAATGGCTGAGCAGCCAGACTTACCTGAAGAGTTTAAGTTAGCAGTAGAACAAGTTACACAAAGGACCAACTAATACAGTGATTCAAACAAATGCTTAATCAAGGTTTCTTGGTAAAAGAATATACATTTATTTACTCAGTCAGTTACAAAATATTACACTAGCAAGAGCAGCTCAATATCACACACTAATAAACCACAAATTCACAACCGGTGAGTAAATGAACAAGTTTAGCTCCCCTGAAGTGGAAGCAAAATGGCACTTCAGATACTTAATAAAGGGGTAGAAAGCCAAGGTTATAAGAAAAGACAGCCAAAAGACATTCATAGGCAGGGGAAAGGGTTTCAGTTAGCTACAACCAGCAATTTTTCTCAATAGGCCTGGGCCAAAGTCAGTCTGGTTCAGAGTCTTTGTATAGGATAGCACAGTCCTGGTAGATAATGGTTAAATCTTTGCCATTGAGTTTAGAAGAGTTTGGCTAGGTGAAAAGTATGACAAATGTTTAGCGAAGGACAAGCCTTCGAAGTTGAGAAAGTTTCCACAAACTCTCGCAATGGCCGAAAAGATTTCCGGACCGCGTTTGCACAGTACCTTTGTATTGAAGAAGAGCAGTAGCTGAGGCAGTTTTTCCTGGCCGTTCGAGAAAATCTCGTTGTTCCTGAGCTTCAGTCATGGGGACAAGAAGGAGAACGTTGGGAGGTTCCTGCACTGCCCAAGGATGAGACCAAAAGCTTAGCAAGACGTCGGTTTAAGGTGTGAGTGCCTTAAAGTCCACAAGCTGGTTTCCTTCCCTCTGGCTATCTGGTTTTCAACAGCACTCTGATGAAAATTCGACCAGATGGGGATGGTGTGCAGGTGGCTTACGAGTTGGTTGTTCCCACAAAACTCAAGGGAAGAAGCTAACCTTGAACGGCTTCTCTGTCGATTGGAGTTTCAGGCAATTCGGACCTGGAGCAGGGCTTCACCGGTCATCCAGGAGTTGCAGCAGTCCTCTTCATTCAGCTTATCTTCGGTTCTTTCGTTCCAGTGGTCGACTCTGCTTTCCAAGTCCCAGAGACCTGCTTTTAAACAGTTCTCCCCCATTCATTCCAGCCTGGCTGTCACTCACTGTTGGATATATTGACCCACTCGACGGCATTGTCCCACATCACTAAGCTGCATTTGTGCAAGAAACAGCAACCTGGCTGCGCTGGCTCCTGTGCGTACCAGGACCTCAAAACTGCGTTTTGTCATCAACAAAAAGATGGCTGCACCATTCTGTCTAGCAGACTTCAGGCAAGGTGGAACAAAGGGACACACTAAAAAAGTACGCTAGTGTGTTCTGAAACATAGAAATGGAATCAAGTGAAAAGGCAGCACTGCTTATTCCTCTTTCGAGTGATCGGACTGGGTGTGCCAGGGTGGACACTGGGGAGCTGGGGTTCAACTCACGAATCAACCCCGGAGCTTACTGTCCCCCTCTTTGGTGGCCTAGCCTGAATCCTCTAGTGTAGAGTAAAACTGTTCTTGTCAAAACTGATTTCCTTTCCTTTTTCACCGTTCCATTTTACTCAAAACGCACCTTCTTAGATCTTGCATAACTCATTCAATTTACCAGCTAGAGACTTACTTTGCAATATTTCACCCGTTTTTCAAAGAAACCATTTTAGTAATTTTACACGGAAAATGGAAATATTTGTGAAGTTTCCAACATGTCATTTTGATTGCATTGTTTTAAATCTTCCCCTCATTTTTACGAACTGTGTTCTATTGATAATACATTGCTTGTGATTGTTTGTACCTTTACATTGTTGCTTTAGAGAATTACTGTATTTGATCCAAGGTTTTTGCACACATTTATTATTTTATTCATCCATTTCCAAGTGGCATTTTTAGCATTGCCAGGGTTTAAAATCTGTCTTTCTCTCTTGTTGGGGGAGGGAAGGCCGGATTTCAATTCTGTTTCCTATTTGTCATTCCTGATTACCTGCTGCCTGTGTTTATCAACTCAGAATTGATTATTTGTGGGATATGGGAACATTGCAGGTGGACATTCTAACTCAAGTGCTATCTTACCTAAAATCAAAAAGTGCTCCTATTCCCTGGTGTTTTGTAGATGTGTCAATAGAAGGATAAACTGAGTGCATTGCTAACAATCCTATTATTGTTATCACCCCATTGGTGATTGCTGCCCCATATAAAAAGTTTATGATTTCTTTTAATTTTCAAATAAATAAATAAATATTATATTTAACCAACCTGGTTCATGGTCCATTGTGACGCAGGGTATTTGAAAAGGGTGTGTGATATGAGTGGTGTACCATCTCAATATTGAATCTAACATAAAAACATAAGCATTTCAATCGTGCGCCGCATACTAGGCCGAGACTAAGGTGTGCGTCGCCTGATAGAAATCCTTAACAAATTTGGGGGCTTGTCCCGGTGATTGATTTGGTTACCACCCGTGACAGTCTAACACAGCAGACTAACCTGCAGGGTAGTAATACTTTGTGTGGTGTGAATACTGGGTTACACTGTACAAGCGCCTCCCAAAACAAATACTTTATGCACCAGGCCTGTCTATAAAAGTAAAATTAAATCAACTTTTGAAAATTAATAAAGAAACCATTAATAAAGAAAATTTCTAAAATGACTGTTCCAGTAGAGATCAATATGGCTAGGGAGCACCTTCTGCACAAGCTATTTGTCAGAGTTGAGTGGCCAGAACAGGATGAAAAAGTCTGGCTACAGGAAATAACCTACCAGGTCACTGCCATGGACCTGGATACAAGGCAGGATGGTGGCCTATTACACCAGGCTCTGAGTGAATTATACATGGCCCCAAAAATTAAAGAGGAGCTAAGCAAAATTGCCAGAATCACGGCCTACCTGTATCTCCACACGGGAGTGATGCAGGAAAGGCAGGAGGAAAATGAAATTTTAGCGCAGAATCAATCTGAACTGTTAAATAAAATCCAGATTGATTTAAGTATAGTGGAACAAAGAGCCAAGAGTTGGAGGTAGAATCTGCAAACTACATCATAAAATTGGCCCACCAACAGCAAAATAATGCAGATCAAGAGGCCAAACTAGAAGCAGCAAATATAGAGTGTCAGGAAAAGAGAGTCAACGGAAGCTGACTCTCAACAGTTCACCTATAACAGGGCCTGCACAGAGCAGATGGTTACTCTACAAAATCAGACATATGAATTGAAAGAGAAAAATAATAAGGTAATAATGAGAGACCTCCACTCTCAAGCAGAATTTGATCAGGAGCGCCAGAAATATAATGCCATCAAAAAACAAAGGGATGACCTGGCTGAACAGAGGGGCACCCTAAATCAAGAGAAAGACGCCCTATGCCAGGAAATAAGCAAGTCAGAAACCGAGTTACAGGGGAGTGAATTAGCCCTCCAGTAGCTAAATGAACTGGAAACAGAGTATGGGAATTGTTACGCTCCCCTGGTTCCCACAGGGGCGTCGATCGGACCCGGACTGCTGCGGTCTCCACCAACGTGATGCGTAGTGCCGAGATGACTGTCTGGACTGGCCCGCCTAATCTCGTCTGCTTGATCCGTAGAAGTATTCTCCTGCAAGTGGAGAAAGGGATTTAGACACCCGTGGATTTTAGTGATGGCCCCCTCCCACTGTTCTCGTTCTCCCCACTTGTCACCTCCGATATCCCCTTTTAGTAACCTCACCTTATGTTTTTAAATGATGAGCTCTCCATCCTGCATGGAATGCAGGGGCGCGTAGATACCAGTTACTTCACTGGTTTGAAGGTACTGGAGGAGTTCTGGAGGAATATTGACTCTGGGGTTTATAAAGTTCAAATAGTTCAATATGTCCGATGTTCACTCTTGTTCCATTCCCTTGATGAATTGCAGCTGGTTCAAAAGAATGTTGCCTGGAGGCAGCTGATGGCGTTCAGGTAAGAGTCTGTATTACCCAACACTGTCCGGTAAAAGCTGCATGAGTTTAACTTGTTGTTTTCTCTCCCTTTATAGGTGCGGCATATGAAGATGAGGCGTATTAAAGGCTAATGCCTCCGGTGGTAAATCAGGTAAGCCTATGGTGCTAAGAGATTGTATTTGTCGGCTCTCTTGGCTCACCTTGTTGTTTCTTCTGTTTTCCCCCAGGTGCTGGAGTTCGATGAAGAAAATGGTGGAGGCAGCGCTGAGTTGAAAGATGCTGTGGACTGGTGAGTATAACGGGGCGCTGCTGCTGGCGATGCAACGCATGCTGGAATAATGTCCTTTCCAGGCTCGGACACGTGCTGGATCCGGAATCAGGTAAGGAATTAAAATAATGTCTGTGATCTAACCTTTTCTTCCTGTTTCCCTTTTTTCTAGGAGCTCTGGATTCGAGGCGGGCGTGGCAGAAGACTGGATGCTGACTTGCAGGCACGGTGAGCGTTATGCTGCAGGATGCAGAATAACGCAAACCGTGTGCTGCTGTACGGGCGTGGTTTAAATAGCCTCCAAAGTAGTTCCAGGTAAGAAGTTCCCCAGAACCACACCCGAGTAAAAAATAGTCCCTGTAACAAAATAGTCCCATCCAGGCCTCACGTTGGCTTGGATTCATTTGCAGCATGGTCTGCATGAGGTAAGTAATGTCTATGAGACTGGCGCCTATGGTGCCAGGACTGGTTTCTTAGATGAGCCAGGACTGAACCCCAACAGCCCCCAGCTGGGGCTGCTGGGGTTTTAACAAGTATCTGGATGCCTGCTCCCGGGGCTGATGGACTCGATCCGGATGCCCGGGGGTAGGCATCATGACAGGAATCTACTGGAGCACACCAGACGGGTAGAAGGTGCTCTGGAAGAGAAGACCCAGACCAAAGATGTCAAAACTCAGGAGGTGAGTCTCCTGCAGCAGAAACTGTCTCATTATTCCTAGTCTATACAAGAAGCGCATGCAGACAATGAGACTCTCTGTGAAAAGAATGATGGGCTCAACAAACATGTGGCAGCGCAAGAGCGGGTCATACAAGCCAGTAAAGCCTTGAAGCTGAACAAAAAGCTCAGATCTTTGCTTCTCATCTAGAAGCAGGGGCTGAAAAGGAGAAACTAGCAAGGTTGGCGAAAGAGGATGCTAGAATTAATCCCGAACAGGTAGAGAGGGGCAGGGTAACCCCTGATCATAGTATAAGGACCTCCATGCTAAGGGGCTCCAACCCATTTAATACTATGAACTCTGCCAGCTTCATGTCTACCGGGTCACATGTGCCGGAAACCATGAGGCCAGCAGAATTCAATAGACCAAGCATGATGGAAATAACAGGTGAGCGCCCCATAGAAAGTGATGGAAGGGTGTCCCTGTATAGATACCCAAACATTCAGGCTGATGTCTCTGACAGGGAAGTCTTCTATGAGGGGAGGGTCAGGGAATTAGATCCACTGAAATATTACTTTCCAAGGGACCATTTCGTCCAATTTCATGAAAAACCAGATGAAATGAGGCCCAAAAAGAGTATCCTGTAGACCTCTACCCAATTAGAGCAGTGGAAAGGATTACTCTGCCAACTCTGGGAGTAAGGAGGAGTCAGAAGAATACTCTCCTGTGTCCCACAGGAGTGGACAAACTAGGACTCACCATTCTGCGGGCCCCTCTCAAGCTCACAGAATCCAGGAGAGCCTAGATGATCAGGAGGGGACCTCAACTAGTAGCGCCTCTGAGTCTGAGAGCGAGTGGACTCGGGTGACTAAGGCAAAGAAGGCAAACAAACTCAAGCGAGTTATGACCAAAGACCCAATTAGGCAGATTACGGCCCTTAGGAGTGTCATAACCCCCTACCATAGAAATGATAAATATTCTGTTTGGGGAACACCTGGAGCTCTATGAGCAGAGGATGGACACATTTCATATGAAAGACAACCAAAACTGTATAGAGTATGTAAAATGGACATTTTCCTCTGAATACTTCAGTTTCTTTGCGGGACTGGAGGACCAGAACCACTCAAGATGGTCCACCTACAGGGTGGCCATTTTGAAACATTTTTTCCGACACCGAAACCCCCAGGAGGCTCGCAAAGCGGCCTAAAATCTGTGGAGTGGGGAAGATCAGGTCCCACGAGAGTTTGTACTGGAGCTCAAACATGCCTTTTCCCAGGCCACTAGGAGGGTGCGCACGGATAGCAGGGAGTTTGTAACCACCTTCTTTCATGTACTCCCCAAGTATATTATGACCCAGCTGGTAAGGGACCTCCACGAGAAAAGAACTCTGGACTGGGTCATAGAGCAGGCGACCTGCATTTATGAGGTCCAGAAACCTGCAGAAAAAAAAGAATCTGAATAAAAAACCCAAACCAGCCAACACCCCTGCTGCTGCTAAAGTGGCAGAGGTGAAGGTTGCCCCCATTTTAGATCTAGAGATGGGGGAGCCTAAAAATACACCTGCCCAAAGTCAGCAGAATCCAAGACCCAGAAGGCCTTTTGGCCAGTCACAAACAGGTGGCAGTCAGGGAGGTAATCCCACTAATGGGACTCCTAACTCCCCTGATTATATCAGCCCCCAATACAAGGGCAACCAACCAATCCTGGGGTATGTCTGTACTCCCCCGGCCCAAGGGGGGATCCAACCAGGTAAGTGCTGCCTCGTGAAACTTCCCTCCTAACTTCCCGCAGGAGGGCACAAATTCCCCAAATGCTGGGTTAGGCTTCTTTCCCCAATACCCACAAAACCCAACCTGCAGGACAACCCTCCTTTCATTCCCCGCTTTCCGGAACCCAGACAACCCAATCCAGGAGAGGGGAGGCCGAGGGTCGAGGGTTACCAGAATTCTCCATATCCGGGGTACTATGGGAGAAGGGATAGTTACCCTTCCCGTGATCCACCTATGGTTAACCAGAGACCCCCATACCAGCAGAACGGGTATCCCAACTGGAGCACCAGGTCCAAAACCTAACACAGGATCTGGGTCGCAAGTTGAGGGCTCAACAGAACCCTCGGGCAAACATGGCGGCTCAGAACCCCACAAACCAAGGATCTGGCACGCCAGAACAATGACCGGGGCGAGAACCCGGACAACTCACCGGTTCCAGAGGAGGAGACACGGGGGTGGGTGTAAAGCCCTAGAGGAAGCTTCCTACCTTACTCGTGAAACGCCCCTGGACACCCAGGAACCAGAACAAAAATCTCCTGCCCCCGAAAACCTGCAACCGAAGGAACAGAGGGGTGTAGGAGAAATAAGGACCTCAAAAAGACCCAGTTTGTGGAGGTTAGTATCCCCCAATTTGAAGGGGAAGAATCCTTAGAGGATCCTGAGAAAAAGATCTTCTCCTTCAGGGACTTAGGACTCCTCCCAAAGAAAAATGGGTCCCAAGAGATCTAGATGAAGACTGGGTGGGTGTAGGGACTGACTAAATCACCTATCCTAGAACCCCAGAATGAGCATCAAGAAGACATAATATTGAAAGAGGATTCCCAAGCTTCCCAAAACTATTCTGGTGAATGTCTCAAAAAAGGGGTGGGGGGCAGCCCAGAATCAGAAAAGGAGGAGCCCGAAACTCCTCAAATCTCCGAGTGCAAAATGTTTCTTTCAGATTCCCAAACTCCTACACAGAATGATGCCCAAACTACCCCAGTGACGGAGTCCAAAATAAGGAAACTGACGACCCAACTTGCTCAAAGTGCACATTATCTTTGCCCCCTGGAGGGGAGGAAGGGAGATTTTATGCCCCGGTACAGGTACAGGGGCAATGTACATTTTCGGCACTGGTGTACACTGGATCCCAAGCCACTCGTCTGTCGAAAATGACCTTTGATCAGATAAATTCAGGAAGGCGGGAGAGATACCAGATCCCTGTCACCCTTCTTCCTGGACAACTCCAGAACTTTGATGGGAATAAAATTCCTTTCGAGGGGACTGTAGAGCTGAAAATTAAAATTGGGTAACACAAGATGAAGCACCCGGCCATAGTCGTGGCTCCAGAGGGAACCCCCCTGTCTATTAGGGAATGACATCCTTCATATGTTGTCTCCCCTAATAGACTGTGTGAATAAGGTATTCTGGACCCAGACTCACAGGCCAATCAAATTAAAACAGAGTCTCAACCATGTTACTCTAAATGGCACATGCCACATGGTTTTACAAAAACCAGATCAAATTAAGTTTAATCTTCAAAATAATGAAATACCTGACGTTACCATAATTGCTTTGGGACAACAAACTGGTGATGGGAACCCCTCTCCATTCCTGAAAATCACCTTCCTTCCAGTCTCAAGTGGCATTCCACACTGGAAGGAAATACTTTGAAATTCTATACCAATTCACAATCTGAAAATCCCAATT
Source organism: Ambystoma mexicanum (assembly GCF_040938575.1). Lineage (NCBI taxonomy): Eukaryota > Metazoa > Chordata > Amphibia > Caudata > Ambystomatidae > Ambystoma > Ambystoma mexicanum. Next base: position 383,378,308 of record NC_090923.1, on the reverse strand, counting down.
CTATAGCCAAAATTGATAATACATCAGCACAAAGTGTAGCTGGCATTCAGGAGAAGGGCGAACAGCTCTTTTTCCTGATTCAGTTAAATGACGGGAAGGAGTCCTCACCCGAGTTGACTTGAATAGCGAAGAAAGCTTCATCAGCAAAGTATTATTCAGGAAACTCCCAAAAGTCCAGACCCTGCCCGCTGTTGAGTCAGTTTATCAATAGATATGGGGCCTGGAAATTCTCTGTTCCAAACACCTTCTGCTTAGCAGTTGTATGATAAAAATTTCTAGAGGTGACAAAAGCATAGAACACGATTGTTGGGTCGTGCAAGGTGTTCCTTCCGCCTTTTACATGGGCAGTCACATCCTCAACTGACTCAAGATTAATTTGGATCCCAGTTATTGCCAAGCCTGGTCCTAACTGGAGAGCAAATCTCAGGGCCTTGGCAGTCCTAAAGAAAGCCTTCCGGTCAGCCCCATTGCTACCGTAGGAAATTGAAGTTCAAAAATGAAGAAGAGGTCATCATCCCAGGTCACCTGCAGAATCCGCATCCCCAAAGGTGAATTGACAGAAGAGAAATGGGTCCATATTAATCAGCGAGAGTTGTCACCCTAGGCACACTTTGCAACCAATAGAGGAGCTCAGAGAGAATCAAACAGAGGAGACATCGGAAACGTGAGAATAAGGAAAAGAAGAACCAGAAGGGAAATGACTAGGACTTATAAATATGATCATGTAACCAGGAGCATTTTCTTAATTATCAATTGTTAATATTAAATGCCTGCGTATCCCACTGCTGTCAACCCGATTAGTGGGCAGTTAGTGGGAAATTATCGTAACTGGTTTGTGTTCTCTTTCATAGATTCATACTTGGTGCACCTGTCTAAAGACCAAGGAGGACCTCCCCGACAACCTGGAAGGGAGAAACCAAAGGAGATCCGGAAGTGTCGCTCCACACTATGAAAGGAAGAGCCAAGAGAAAGCGGGGGGTGTCGTTCCATGATCCGACCAGCGACAACAAGAGGAGCAGTATGCACCGCTCTCTGATGGAAGAAGGACTCATACCTGACTGTTCCTGTTGTATCCCATGGAGAAATACCACTTGCCTGACTCTCCCTCGACTAGAAAACCCAAAATTCCCCTTCAAGATGAAATATTTTCACCTTTAAATAAATGCTGCTATGACTCTAATTCCCTTTGTTCCTTAAAGCCACTGTGATTAAAAAGGCCCTGTCATGCCCAGGATATTTCACTATGCTTCACCAAAACCAGGCATAATTCCTGGGTGACAGGCCCAGTCAAACCAACTCTGAGAGAAATCAATAAGCAACTTCACTTTCACTCACACAGGAACACGCATTTATTTCTTTCCAAAAGTATCCAGGCTCAGCAGTTCAAAGAGACTTTAACTCTCTAAGCCAGGTCAGTATCAATGTATCTATGCTTTAGATAAAACTCCTGCATTCAAAGAAATGACTACAGCTACAAAGACATTGTGGGAATCTGGTGGAGCTGCGAAACCGAATTTAAAGAAAAAAATGCTAGCACTTTTCAACACGTGTAAAAATGGGCTTAGATGACTGAAGAAAAAAAATGGCCTGTTTAAAAATAAATTTTTGAAGGAAAGCCTGCTTACTTAGCAATGTAAAGGGGCTTTGTTGCTAGTGAAAATACATACATGGGTTATTTCCTTTCACAGTTTTGCTTAATTCAGGACCCAAATATCAGGAAATAAAGATTTTGAACCAACTGTGCTGAATTTGCAAGCTAAAAATAAAGAAGTTATTCCAGGTGGCAGGCTGAAACTTCCCCCAAGGGGAAGGGGACTATCATAAAAACTCTCAGCAGATACTGACAAACCCCTGATAATTAGAGGGGTGAACAGACTTTTGTCTCTGCTGGGACCCAAACAATGAAGCTCCCAGGGAAGGAAGCCTGCGGTGTGAAGAGGGCAATATAACTCCAGTCAAGGGAGAAGACTCCACCCTGCTCTAAAGGAAATGACAGTTGGAAGCAGTGGAAGGACAGGAAAAAAATGTATTCAGGAAAAAGAGACTACCATTTGTTCCCAGAGATTATTATAGGAAGAAACTTTAAAGACTTCTATCTTTGCTGCAAGACGTTGAAAAATTGTAAACATTTTGCAGTTTAAAAGTAATTTTTGCTTTTGAGACTCACTGATACATTGGAGACAGAAAGGGTGAAGTATTGAGGATAAATCAGAAAGTATCAATGTTCCAAACACAACATTTTGTACATTCCTTGGGATAATTCGCATCTCTGCATAAAATTGTGGAATTATAGGCCCAATGTTTCATGTTTAAAATTACCAAAATGTATCAGAAGGGCAAAACAAAGTCCCACAGACTTGAGGATTGGACTGATGTGCTCCTGTGTATATAATTTGCTAAGAGATTGCAATTGTATAAATGTCTGTTTTTGGCAAAATCGGATTTTAAGTAAAGTAAATGTGGGAGTTTTTGGACATTGTAAACCTCACCTCATAAACCTGGCATCATTCCCTTGGTAATCCAACCAGTTGAGAGTAAGGCAAAGATTAGCACCCTTGCCCAATCCAAGTAGTTTCGGGGCATGCTTAGTTAACCCTGTCCAGCCTATACTTTGATGATTTCACTAGGCATTATAAATAAGGGTCCCTGACAAGACTCTAGACACACACACACTCTTCCTGATTTCCTGTGCTGCGTTCCTGTACCCATCATCTTCCAGATCCAGACTCCAACTACAAGGCCAAAACATTGCTGATCCTGCGCCAGGGTCCACTACAAAAGCCAAGCTTTGCTGGTCCCATTCCCAGTAAGGCCTCAAACCTAAAAAACACTCAAATTCCCCAAATAAACAAAGGGAAAAGCTGTGCCTCCATGCTGCTGCCACTCACTGCTTGCTGCAATCCTGCCATCCAGCTAGCCTGTAGTATCTAGTGACTAGAATTGCAAGTCCAGAAGTACTACCCAGTAACCAGAACTGGCCATCTGATCCTGTCCCGCTGATTTTGTCCGGCTGTCCTTTGTTAAACCAGATCTGTGTGGTGACCAGAACGCTGACTGTCCAAAATCCAAAAATTGCCACCCCACCTAAATCCATAGCCTATCTTGTCTTTGTCCTCATCCCACTCTCTAAGTCATCCTATCCTTACCCTGATAACTTTTAATGCTCGCAGAATCATTCCTGCAACTCGGTTATTGATTTATAGTGCTAACGCCATCTTTTTAGTAATTTGTCATGTCAATTCCTAAGCTTAGTCCTATTTTGAGTGATCGGACTGGTTCCGCCAGGGTGGGCGCTGGGGAGCTGGGGTTGAACTCGCAAATCAACCCCAGAGCTTACTGTGTCCCTCTTTGGTGGCCTAGCCTGAATACTCTAGTGTACAGTAAAACTGTTTTTGACAAAACTGATTTCCTTTCTCACCGCTCCATTTTACTCAAAACGCACCTTGTTAGATCTTGCATAACTCATTCAATTTACCAGTTAAAGACTTACTTTCATTTTCATAGTATACTTGTGATCTAACGCTAATCCAAACACAAAAAACGATTTATAATATTTCACCCGTTTTTCAAAGGAACCATTTTAGTAATTTGACACGGAAAACTGAAATATTTGCAAATTTTCCAACATGTCATTTTGATTGCAAACTGTTTTAAATCTTCCACTCATTTGAAAAACATTGCTGACCGGATTTTTAGCTACTGTAGTTAGCGGTCGGGAAAAATCATGGTAGTTGGTCCAAACCACTGCCACCAGCCATTTAAAGTAGGAAAGGGTAACATTTGACTGTTACATGAGTGTTTTGACTCAGGGGAAGCTATGTAACCCCTCCAGCACTCTATAGTAAGATAGTGTGTGCTGGTTCAGTAAATTTAAAGAGACTAGTAAAGTCAATTTAACTTTACATGCTCCGGGAGATGGTGGTCAGTCCCAGAGAAGGTATTTAAACCTTTGGAAGTCTGAAAGACATCCCTGTGCCACTGCACTGAAAGTGCTGTGTGACACACAGAAAAAGATGTTGCCTATGGAGTTGTTTAAAAACTCCATAACCAAAGAACACAAAAGTAAAACACACACAAAATACTTGAAAGAGTGGGAAAAAAAGGCTCACACTCTTCCCAGGTAAAACAATCAAATCCTAGAAATCCAGCAAAGTTGCTTGGGGTCTCAAAAGGTAAGGGAAATTAGCCCATGTTGAGAATCCTCCCTAACACTCTACCCCTCCTAGCACTGTATAAGGAAGAGAAATACTCCAACCAGGCCTTGTCATGTACATTACTAATACATTACTAGTCAGCGTATTCAGTTTATATTTGTAAAAGGGACCCCGCTGGATGATCTTACAGAATAATGTGGTGTCATTGTCCCTGGAGGCGCCCACCCACGTCTCCCATGCTTCCACCTTCTTGTAATGGGATCTAGAGCCAATGATAGATTTGAAATGGAGAAAAGATTTGCCCTAGCTCTGGTACACTCAGAATCAAACCAGCCCCCCTTGTTTGTCCAGTTCGTTTGCCAGTGTCAACCGAGAACACCAAGAAAGCTTGGTCAACAAGGAACCAAACTCCCCTGAGATAAAAACCGTATCCAGATTCCCCGACAACAGATTCTCCATTCCATGTGGGTTTGATTGGATTGGCTTAATAGATCCTCCTTTATATCCTCCCTCCATTTGAAACTACTCCAGTAGGCATCGGATAAGCCGGGCTCGACATAGCATCCCTTGGGTTCCATGTAATAATGTCGCCACAAAAATATCGCCATGCAAAAATATCACCGAAAAATGGTCGTTTTTTGTGGCGACATTATTGCATGGAACATGCGGGGGACACCTCCGCAACCCCCACATTTATTTTTTTTTTTATTTTTATTTTAACATTTCTTTTTTTTTTTTAATTTTCTTTTTTTTTTTGCCCCTATCGCCACATATATGGTCACCCAAATAATATCGCCACAGCATTTTCCCGGCGATATTATTTACTGTGACCATATATGTGGCGATATTAATACCTGATACCAGCCCTTGGTACCGAATGGGTATCGATCCTAATGGGGAAATGATCACTGCAGATGTTATCCACCACACTGAACCGCTTTAGATGGTCCCAGTACTGGTTCCAAAAATAGCCAATTGCAGAGCTTCCAATTGTGGAGAAAAAAGTGACCCTACCTGGGATGTCTGCACAAAGTCGCCCATTCACAGAATGCAGTCCCCATTTGTATAGATAATGCCATAGGCGTAGTCCCTCCACGCAAAGCCTAGAGTCCATCATAATGGAAGAGGGTATCCCCACACCACGTCTTCTGTGTCATCATACAGTATATTGCTAGGCCCATCCCCCAGTTTTGCATTGAAATCACCCTCCAACACCAAAGACAAATTGCCCCTAGACAACCCAGGCAAGAGCTCCTCCAGAACTGAGGCCAGCATGCTGTTTGTGTGGGCTATTATAAAAATTAACCACTAATAGATCTTCCTGGCCAGGTCTATGGATCTTGACCACTAATATATATGGCACCGGGGTCTTCAGGACCACCTGCTCACTCTTCAAGTACGATATAAACAAAATACATAGACCACCATAGTTTCTCCCTCACTTATTTCTCTCTGCCGGCACCAGGTATGAATAAAACCATCCACATTAATTTTGTCTTGAGACCACAACCCTTGGAACAGGATGACATCTATATCTCCTAGTGTGGACATTCTCTCCAAAAAGGCCAGCCTAGTTTTAATTCTGTCCACATTCCATGACAGAAATGACATGTGCTCGGCCTCCCTCACAGCGCCCACATTGGGACAGCCCAGAACAACGCTATGTGCCACACCAAGGACTGCCTGAGGCCCGCCCCTGGTGGCTGGCATCATTCAATATCGTCCATGTTGACCAGGTAAGCAAATTGGTTCTAGGCAAGCATGGATGCACTACCCTCATGATCAGTGGGACCCCTTACCATGCGACCCAGATCATATAAGTGCTGAGTCACATGGTTGGCAGTGTGTCGTGAACCAAGGTGCTCTTTTGGGTAAACAAAACCCATGCCCCCTGGTGCAACACTTCCCGCCTCCCTACAATGGGGATAAAAATAATTTAACTGAACCAACCAAGCCCTCCGATTATGACTGCTGGTACCCAAGTTAAACCAATCATGTACTTAGTGACATGTGCATGTTCAAAAGTCACTACCACACAATCCCCAGCTATCGATTTGGCAGTGGAACACACCCATGGCACTCTGCAAGCCATTAGTATCAGGCGTGGAACAATAGGGCTACCCCAAATATTTGAATTGACCCACTGGGTTGATTTATTAATCAGGGCCTCACAGTCCTCGTTACACCCAGCTTCGAGTATGGGAACATTCAATATCACTCCCACCAGTGTAAGGCCTCTGGGGGCAGCTGGAGGGGGTACCATCTCGGATCCACCTTGTCATGTGCCGACAATGTCACCCCTCTCATTGACTCCTGCTCTCTGCAGGGAGTACCCACAGGTTTCAAATGATGGGATGGTAAAAGGGGTTGCTCTGGCATCAAGGGGAGCGCACGTTGGCAGGGGTAGTGATTCGAGGGGGAATATATTTCTACAGGGTCAACTAGGTCTTGGGTCTTAACGTTCCCCATACACTTCCCAACCTCCACCTAGATTAGAAGACTGCCCAGTTGGTAGACTTGTAGCTCCTGGGCAATCCTCCTTCCCTGATAAATCACAATTCTGACATTGTCTATTCAGGATGCTTAATGCCTCAACAACCTTACCAGATCATCTAAGATCAACAATGTGTTCACGATACCGGTTTTAAAATTCATTATAAAACTTGTCAGGGGTAACAAACATTTGCTACAGCCATGTTGGTTCCATTTGGATTGTGATCTGCTTAAAATATCTTGTTTATGGAAATTATCTATCAACAAACTTCTATTTTTGTGTATTGCTAAATAATTGGAGCCATACTCCCTGCATGTGTTCATGTCTATTTTGTACTTATGACCCCAAGTTTCTGCTTAGACTTTTCTATTATGTAACTCATAAGGCTTTCATTGACCTTTAAGTATGGGCCCTGAGTGGTACCAAATGGCATGTAATGGACCATTTTGGTCTGGATTCATGAACCAATTTTGGCATTATATTGGTTCTGTGGTATCATTCCAAGGGGTGGTAAACTGCCAGCATCCCGATGTATCGATTGAATTTGATTATATTTTGAAGCATAGCAAAATATAGCACAAGGAATGAGTTTGTGGCTATTGAGGGTGAATGTGTCACATCAAACATGTTGGATACATTATTGTTAAATAACAGATATATGCTGCAAAGTTGTATTGCCATTTAGAAACTGTGCCTTGTATCCCACTATTAATCGACTATGCGGATATGTTTAATGATAGAGCTAGTTGTGTCTCTGCAAATGTAGTAATGGGGCATCCATAGATCTGATCTCAGAACTGTAGCAAGCTATACACCAGTGCCAAGCCTGGGGTACACGTTAATTTAGTAATGGGATGTGCAGATTTACCTGCGCATTACATCGGCAGAATTCGCATTCACTTCCAGGCATCCATGCCGACAATCTTAATAGGAAAGTCTGCTCACCAACAGTTACGCAAATACAATTATGCCTTGTATACTCAGATTAACTGTGCCCTGTACGTTACAAGCCGTGAGCACAGCCGTAAGGGGCAGACTGACTCAACCAAGATGGCGGATGCAGTAGTAGATGCTCCGGTTTAGTAAGTAATGTTCTATTTGCTTCGGAAAGGATTTATACAGGTAGACAACAGTGTTGTGGCTTCCCTGACAACGCGGAAGAGGGCTGAAAGGCTGGTTAAGGAAAGCTACCCGTTTAGATACAGTCCCTAGAGCATTTGCAGTAGTTTGTAATGGTTATCTGGCAAATGGCATTATTCTATGATTCTAATGTAGCGATCTTGCTTCTTTCCATCACTGGCTGTACCACAACGACTGCCACGTACCCTTAACATGTTGCTTTAAGCTCTTGGCTGCTGACAAGCGCATTTGATGGGGAATTCCAATGGTACTTAGGAGATAGACCATTAGCCGCAATTGCGAAGAATATATAGGTACATTCTTGTTTTTTTACCCTGGATTTTGCTTTTGTTTTGGACTTACTAGGGTCTGTATAATTGATTACCAATGTGGAATTATTAGTGTTTGCATATGTTGATGGGCCCATTTATTGATTATTTCCCTGCAGAATAATTGAACCGACAAACTATACCATATCGGCAAAACGCCAATTGGTAAGTGTCAGATTGTAGCATTCGGTGAGTTAGGTTATTTTGAACCAAATTAATGTATCTATTTAATTATTTACCATTACTATTATCACCTCCTTCCAGATAATCCATGGAATAGACAAGCAATTAATGTACAATACTGAATATCTCGTCCAAAAGGGCAGAGGTGATGTGACACACCACTTCAACTGCTGTATAACTCAATCCTACCCACTATAAACAATAACTAACTGTGTTTTTTCTATCACTTTTGTCTCTCTCTTTTTTATGTATGTCCCATGTCCTTGTGCATTGTTGAACTGGCATTGGCCGAATTGAATATCATATTGATGAATTTTCATTTAAAATGACTAGTGAATATTGATGTGCACTGTTATATCACATTGGGCCATTGTACACTCCATTCCTTTTGTGCTTAGCTTGTGCTGTTCTTACCTTTGGGTATACTTGAATGTAACTGTTATATGAATAATTTTGAAAAATATGTGACGTAATCAACTCAGCCTCAGAAAGGCTGATCTTCATTTGAATAAATAACGTGCAATTATGCATGAAATACATAGCCATTGTGCGCAGTGTGATTGTATACATCCATATGTATACTTTTGTTCCTGTTGAGTATTAGGCAAAATACCCATGCCATAGACTCACCTGCTGCCATTTGATCTTGACATATGTGTGGGCAAGCACTTGGGTATCTTAGTCTTCCATGCTATAATCTTTACAATGGTTCTTAAGTACAGTGTAGTCCCCAAACCCCCTACAAATGAATGTACACACACTATGTTATGTGCTAACACATTTTTTTTAAATATAAATAAGGTTCAAGATATATACATTAATTAATAACACACTTTGTACTCTGGCAATTCTAATATGGCAAATACATGCACAGTCTATGTGGTACCACACTTCACTATTGACTCCTTTAAAATGCATCAACTACTGACAGTTATAATGGCATCCGAATCAAACAGTAATGTGTATCAGCATAGGACATAGGAAGGAAGACAAGTTGGGTTAAACAATGGCAGAATGCTGACCCCTTCTACCTAGAAGCAGTTCTGAGTGAGGATCCCCCCACCTGGGCAACCTGTAATAAAGTGTATTAACAAGGCCAGTGCATTTATTTTTAAATAGTCTTGTTTCCTGGTTGAAAATGTTCCACTACCCCAATGTACCTGAGTTAGCAGAGTTTCTTTGATGGTTTGTCGATGGATTCCTCGTGAGAGGACTCCCTTTAAAGCAGGAGCCAAAGTCGTTCAGATGCCGTAAAGAAAACGTGAACACTGTCATCGGGACAGCAGCTTCTTATTTTGCCGTGCTCATCAGGGAACGGTCGGGGATGTCCTGTGTAGATGAAGCGTGCAGCGCACCTCGATGACAGAGTTGGGTGCTGCAAATGGGACTCAGTGATGAGCGTAGGTCTGGCAGCGGGCATTGGGTGTCAGCATTGGCGTTGACAATCAGGGCTTGACCATGGCTGGATCTTCACTTGTCGGCGTCTTTGTGGACTTCAGGTGGTGGGAAACCCACTGGTGGAATCTTCTCGGTTGTCGACAACCTCGACTTTCTCCAGGGGGACAAAGCAGTCGATAGTGATGGCAAGAGAGCCTTTTGTTTTAAATGTTTGGTAGGCATCTCCTGTCCTGGAGCCCAATCCACTTGTGAGGCCTTAAGGTCATGCCAGTACTTGTTCAATTCTTGGCTAGCCTTAAGGTTCGCTGTCGCCTGGCCCATCCTCTGTCAGAGGCCTAACACATAGTCCCCCAATTGCTTGGCAGGATCTGGAGGGGTGGCTTCCAAACCTTCTCTGATTAAGGCAAAGCGCCCCTTATGGGATGTCCACAGAGAAGCTCAAAGGGGCTGAAAACAACACCCTCTTGAGGCACTTCTCTATAGCTGAACAGCATGCATGGTAAGAGGAGATCCCATTTAGGGGCTCTTCCAAGGCACCCATCATGCCCTTGACAGGTTTTATTGAACCTCTCAACCAAATCATTGGTCTCGGGATGGTAGCAGGTGGATAATTTATATGTTACTCCGCATTCCTTCCACATCGCTTTCATGTAACTTGACATGAAGTTGGATCCACTGTCAGAGACCACCTCTTTAGGGAATCCAACTTTGGTGAAAATGCCCAGGAGAGCCCTGGCAACCACCTTGGCAGTAATGGTCTGAAGCGGTACAGCCTCAGGGTACCTGGTGGCATGATCAACCAGGACCAGGATGAACCGATGTCCACCTGATGTGGGAGGGTCTAAGGAACCAACAATGTCAATGCCAACCCTTTCAAATGGTGTACCAACCACTTGCAAAGGCTGCAGTGGGGCAATGAGACTGCCTCCAGTCTTGCCAGACAACTGACAAGTGGGACAGGTCCAGCAGTGGGACTCCACTTCTCCCATCCGGGGCCAGTAGAAATGTGCAGAGAGCCTTTGCTTAGTCTTCTTGGTCCCAGGATGGCCAGCTAAGGGCACCTCATGTGCCAACTGAAACAGGAAGGGCCTGTAAACATGGGGTACCACCAACCTCTTGAGGGCACCAGATTCAGGCTTAGTGGGCTCACTACAAAGGAGCTCACCCTCCCAATAAATCTTGAATGACCTAGGCACTTCACCTTGTGCCTGGGACTTGGCCTTTTTTCTTAGACCCTCGAGAGAGTGGCACTCTCTCTGACCCTTGCAGAGGTCTCCCCTAGAGGGCCCCCTTCAGCCAGAAGGCATTGAAGGTCAGGGTGATCCTCTGGGTTGAGAACCTCTCCCGCAGGAGAGTCTTCTGGCTCTTCTCCCTGAGGACTTGAGTCTCGGGTTACCACTTGACCAAGCCCGTCCGAAGCCTGAATCTGAGTGGGTGCTGCTGAAACAACAGGAAGAGAAGGAGCCCCCTTCACAGAGGTGACCTTCTTGCTCTTCTGTCTTGCTTTGGGTCTCCCCTTTGGCTTGGGTACCTGACTAGCAGTCAGACCCGATGTGACCTGTGATCTGGTGACTGCAGCAGCAGTGAGGGGCAGTCTATAAGAGATTAACCCAACTCTACGGCGCCATTAACCCCTTAGCGCCTAATTCCGAGGTCCCTTTGCGGCTCCCGACCTTAACGGCTGGTCTGGACCAGCTGTTAAAGTAGGGACCCGCAAAGGGACCTTGAAGGTAATTACGGTACCGCAATTTGCGGTACCGTAATTACCGCCTTCCCCATTCCCATTGAGCCCTATGGGGCAAAAATGGGAATGTGGAAGGGCCAATGGTGCATGGGGAATTACCGCCCGCCAACCTTGGAATGGGGTGGTAATTCCCCATTGCACCATGGCGGACTCGTTACAATACCGGCAGCAACTATGGTGCTAATAGCACCATTGGTTACCGCCGGTGTTGTAATGAGGGCCATTGTACTGAACCAGGACGGGAAGCTTTGCTGTCTTGTCTGCAATTGTGATGGTGCCTAGGGCAGCATGAGATCATTTGGGAGGCCCACCAGCTAACCTGGTAGTTCTCAGAGGAGCACCTACATAGTTCTCTGGTATGAGCAGGGTCCTATCATACTTGCCCCTGTGTCTCCCAAACCAGTAGAAGGCTGGCCATTCAGGAGGACACTTATCAAAAATCTACGGGTGTTTTGTGGGATAGTAGCCAGTTCTTCTGTGTACTGGTCACAGTCCCCAAGGGACACTTTGGAAATCTCTGCAGGAGCACCAAATGTCATTCCTGAAGAGGAGGGGAGGATAGTGGCCTCCACCTGAGGCATTGAGCAAGGGTAGGTCATGCCTTACCTTTAAACTTGGGGTACCCCTTCATGTGGTCCAGAGCCCCACAGTCCCAACAAGTGCCAGGAATACGAGGTACCGTACTGGAGCTGCTACAAGCCTGCTTTGCAGCAGGAGAACCGCTACACTTACTCCCACCCCATAAGACTTATCCCTACTAGATTGTTGGTTCTTAGGAGAGGATGGTTTACGTTTACTCAACTGTGATTGCTTTTGGGACTCCTCAGATTTCTGAGAGGCCCCTTTCTCTTTGTCCTTGTCCCTCCCACTCGGTTCCTTAGGGGACATTTGGTGGGAGACCCACTTGTCAGCCAGCCTGGCCAGTTTAAAGGGATCCAAAATATACTGATGCAGCTCTGGTGAACAGGCTGCAGGAAAATACTCAAAAAACTAAATGTGGGACAATTCAACAAACATTTTCACCTTGTATCCATCAATCCACCCCATCGTGTTCATATGGGCAGCACTCACCCAGTCAACCCAAGAAACATTCACTCTTTTCTTATATTTCCTGAACCCTTTTCAGGTATAGTGTAGGTGTCTTGCCAAACTTGGCAATCAAAGCCGATTTCATGCACTCATTCTGACCCCTTTCTTCCACACTCAGTTTCTGAATACAGTCATAACCAGTCTGAGGCACTCTACTTAACAAACACTTAGCCCAATCTCTTTTATCAATATCATGAATTCCACAAGCCATTTCAAACCCCTTCAATCCATTGGAGGATTAATTTGTGCCGGTGTTTGCCGGTGGGCAACACTGGCACACTTTTTTTAGGCTCCGGAACATGTGTAATTCTTTTGTTTGTTTTGTTCGATCACAGATCATTGTGATTTGTGATCTCTAGCTCGTGCTCTGCTTGAGTTGCAGCAGACCATGGCTGGCTGGGCCTGGTGGGACTACAGCAATGAAACACCAGCCAATGAAAACTAATATTCTGTTGTTACTATGGAGTATTTGCTCAATTTAATTTGTACCCCGCGCCCCGACCTCTCCTGACTGAGGAGACTGAGTGTGAAACCAGTAGGTGTGAAGTCTGTAGTGCTGATTGGCCCGGGGTCCGTCCGACCGTCCATCCGGTGCGGACCGCGGTACCCTGGTGGTGTCCCCTCCCCTGTCTGTCACTGCGGCTTCCCTCGGCGAGCCTGCCACCCCCTCCAGCTACAAACAAACCCTGCTGCCACCACTCGTGTCAGAGGGGCCAACTGGTGCCTGGTGGCAAGGGGCCTAACCTAATACCCTTGCCACCAGGAACACAGTTAGGCTGGGGAGGGGGAATTAAGCAGCTAATTTACCTAAACTGCTTCCTTCTGAATTCGTTGTGAGTACAGCAAAAGGCAGGGTGTGGGGGATTTAACACACCAACAGCAGGCTCATTTTTAAACGGGATTGTCTTCAGGAATATGATGCTAAAATCTGCACTAATGTATTAAGTTAATGCACGTGTTTTGATTGTAACGAGACACAATATAAATCACCCGGTCTAAGCAGAACACACCCTGCAAAAGGTAAATGTGCCCATCTGTTTGGCAGTGCATAATATGAACTGTGCACAATTACTTTAAAACACGATCATCCATTTAGTAAATTCCCAAACAAATGTGAGCATTGGGAAACGTCGGAAAGCCTGCTTGTGTCTTCTTGGATAATTAGAATGAGATAGTCATGTTTTCAATATGAATTGAAGTTATTTCATATTGCAGTGGCACGACCGAGCACCAAAGCGCTTTCCAGAGAGCGATGAGCGCCTTGAACAGGATCAGGATTACAGGAACTGCACCAGGAACAAGTGCAATTAGCACTATGGCCAATCATTCTTTCAATGCATTATTTGCACTAGGGAATACATTGTCCAGGTCAAAAAATTAATTCAATGAATATTTTTTTGTCACTATAACATTTTTTGGGGTAGTATTAATTACAGTTGTACCGTTCAAAGGTTCTGGGATGGATATCATTTGGAAGAAATTTTTCATTAGAGAAACCATATAGCAATATAATATGATATGATAGGTTATTTATAACGCGCTTAATACCCAGAGGTTTCTAAGCGCGGACTCGGGGGTCAAACCTGTGTTGTTCCGTGTCGTCTTGCTTCCAAGGCGTTGCTGCTGAGCTATCCTCCTGAGACAATGGGGTGGTAGGTGGGGGTGGACGAATTTGTAATTGGGGAAAACCGGCAGAGTGGAGTACATTTTTTTATTTTTGTATATGTTAACAGTTTCAGTAAGACAAAGTCATCTGTCCAGGATGACACTTTGTGTATTGTTAATTGTGTTATTCGCTGGGTCGCTTCATCAGGGAATGATCTGGAGACAGTAGCACACAAGGGGGGTTGTTTTATTCTTCAGTTGCAGTTCGGACTCACGCATGTACAAGGAAGGGAACAGCTGTCCATCGACTTCTCAGCTAGCTCGCTCTCAACTTCCCGGTCACACTTGCAAGACTACCCCAGCACACGCAAGCATCATCCCTCAAGATTCTACATTCCATTTCTCATCCATATAACAACACAATAATCAAGCAAACTCGAGGAAACAACATCCATCAACGCTAGATTAATGTCGCATTACCCGATGTTCTTGTCCGCTAAATCGATGAAATAAAGTTGTTTTCAGATACCTTCCTAAATTGAATATTGTTCAGTTCTGCCGATAAGTCATGCCAGAGTTTAGGTCCAGTGCCTGTAACCTGTAGCACCCCCCCTTTCATTTCTACGTTGGCTGGCCTGGGCCTGAATATAGACTGTCACTCGCGGCTGTTCAGCGACGTCACGGTGCTGTCTATTTTATATGCGGCCTGAGGAAAGGTACTGGTAGCCCAGGTTCTGAATGGCTCTGCAAGTGATAGATTTGAGTATGTGAAGTTGATGTGTTGTTTGACTGGGAGTCAGTGCATGCATTTTAGGCAGGTGTCTTGTGGAATGGTTTTTCGGGGTCTGACACAATCCATGCTGTGCGGTGTTGTACTAGGTGGAGTTGGTTTACAGATTTCTTGAATATATTTCATGTAAGGCCCGAGACACACTCCCAGTTTATAGCCACAGGCCATTCATTGTCGGTAGTGGAAGCAAAGTGCACCCGGGGCATACTGCAGGCCATACCCTACAGGTCATGGGCACAGGATTTTCCTTGTGGGTATTATGGGGAAGGATAGTCCACTCTGTGTTCTACAGCCTCTTTCTAGTGTTAAGATTTTCATCAAGGCTCTAGCACTGAGGCTGTGTACTGGTCCTGAGATAGGAAAATTGTGCCTTTTGCAAAATATTGCATGTCTGTTTTTTTGTCAGTGAAAGTTATTTCTCTGAAAGGTCCCCATGTGTAGCTTTCCATAATAAAGTCCAAATGGTCGCTTCAGCAGTTGTGCAGTCCAGAGATGGCTTCGCATTGAAAATATGGGGCATTCTGTCACATGTTACTAGGTCTAGCACTGAACTGGCCCGGCCCGGCATTATGGGGCCAATCATTTTTGGGCCCTGGCACTTATTTTTTTACAAATGAAGCACTGCCTCCACATACACACCAACCAAATATTTCATAAACTTGGTGGCAGGGGACCAGACACTCTCAACTGGTTTGGCTGAAGTGTCCTCTTTAGTTTTCTCTAGCTGGATTCGATGGCATTCAGTATCCTTGTTTTTAAGTTTGAGATCCCTATCTTTGAGTATCACTTGCTGTGCCAACTCCTCCTTCTTTAGTTCAGCTTCAGTTTCCAACCTTTTATATTCAAAGCATGGAGCTGCCACCAGCCCATACCCTGCTCTGTGGGCTGCACACAGGTGCCCAAAAACATACACTAGGGGTCGAGGGTTGTGCCCTCTCCATTGGGTGCCATACGGGTATCCCAAGGGTCTCTGTTCACCACAACCGAAGAGCTGTACTGCCAGGAATCCCACATGGACCCATGTGCAGAAAACAGCACAGTACACACATGATAGAGGAGTACAGAACAAGGACATGGAGGCCCTGTCCCTCCAATGCATTTCCAGCATCACACCACCACACCATTGCACCAAGCACGTGAGAACAGCACTTGCAGTCTGGGGGGATGGCGCCTCTTAGCAGCAGTAAACCTCGGTGAGCGAGTTCCTCTTCCAGGAATGGACTGAGCACACCACACTTTGTGGCTTCAGGGTTCAGGGCACAAGGCTCCTCCTCACAGCATAAAGCAACAAATAGCAAGGGTTATCAGTCTCAGTAAGATCTCCTTGGTGCAGTATTTCTGACCTTGGATACAGTCAATGATATGCCGCTGAGGCTGTGCAGCATTTAACAAAGTTTATCTTCAAGTTTTTATTCCAATTCACTCCAACCACAATCACAGTACACTCTGCTCTTAGTCCGTGGGCAGCAGGGTTCAAAGGCAATAGGCAATAGGATTGAGAAAGAAAATCCCTCCTCACCTCACCCAGCAGGCAACGGACTGTGCTTAGCAGCCACTTCGCGGTCCGCTTCCCGGGACCTGGAGATTTCATGACTGTCATGGGAGGATGAAGGAAACAGCCTGGATCCACGGAGAGCCGGTGAGAGCAGCCTCCCTCCAGACTGCCTTACTTAGCAGCCACTCACCAATTTTGGATTTCAAACAACAACATACAGTTCTACATACACAATTTCCATAGACATGATGGAGTACACCTAACTGATGAAGGAAATGCGATGTTCCTTAATAACAGCAAACCAGTAGTTCAAATGTGCTAAATTACTACACTCCATGTACCCCAAAACAGTCCTTTTAAGGACTACTTATCACATATAAATACAGAAATACAATAAAATAATACCCATTTTTTTGACAATATAACCGAGGTTAGGGTTCATTGACTTTTTTTATAACCGCGGTTACCCATTTTTAGTTAAGGGGGGGCTCACTTTGGCTTTTACAATATAATAGAGATCAATACAGTAAAAGACTGCTCATGTGGTTATGTAAGGTAGATGACAATAAAGAAAGCAGAGTACAAGTGCCCCCCTTATCTGTGCCAGCTCCCGCCACTCCCAAGGTGGCCTCCTCACCTCCCATGCCCTCTCCCTTTTCCCCCCACAACACACGCTGTTTTTCTGTGATGCAGTTTGCTATGAGATGTCGGCTATTCGAGGTTATTAGTGTGGCTACAGAAAGCTTTATGTTGCAAACACTAGACCTCCTAAAACTTCCAAGTTACACATGGTGTCCTCCAGAAACCTCCCCACTTCTAGACTAAACTCATTTGCAATTATTTTAACCTGCAAATAGCTTTTCAACTACTTTTATTTCCCTGTTATCCTCGGCTATAACTGCAGTTATCTCTCGCATGGAGAGAAAAACAAGGTGGCAGCATTTCATTTCTAAAAACACCTGGTTTGGGGTAAATCCCTGAGACATAGCTATCTATTTTTGAGAAGGGGGCACCCCCTTCTTCATCAAATATTTAAATTACTACTGCACTGAATAGCCCCAAACCAGGCATTGTTTGCGAGTCAACGATTCGTGCCCAAGTTGTTTCGGACCTGGTCCAAATCCGTGCGCTTTGACAAAAATTGACCTTGTTTGTCTATGGGAAAATGTATGGGAAATAGGATTCACTTTTAGGGAAAAAAATTAATGTTCTCTTCTTAATGAAACTTTTTTTAACAAATCTTTACAAAACCTGACTGGGGGGGCCCGCAAGTCCTTAATCACTTTCGAAATTTTGGTCAAATCCGTTACTCGAATCAAAAGTTATTAACAATAGAATTTTGAGGGGTTCCAATGGGAGTCTAACACCGCCCTATAATATATTCAAGGAAAAAACTTTAGTTAAAGGGACATCAAGTTGAGAACTTAAAGCAACAACACCCCTGAAATTCATTAAAGTCATATTAACTTTGCGCTCCCTGAAAGCAGTATGTCAAGATGTGCACATGTTAAAAGCCAGGCAGGAGGGACAAAAAGTCGAAAGATTGAGCTCTGCCATTTTGAGTTAACCAGTCTTTCTGGAAACACATGTCAACACAAATAAAACATTAATTATGGGAATGATTTCAGCGTATTGCACGAATTTTCATTAAAATAGTTTTATTTTCAAACATGAGTTTTCTCTGTTCTTATCATTCTTCCTTGCAATACATTTTACATTCTACTTGATATTGTTTTTCCGATATTTCTTGCAGTGACAGACAACTATTCATTAGTGTCAGGTTTCTTTATGGCAGGCACATTTAGATAACCTGAGCACTGGGAAAAGTTAGACACAAACTGCCTACTAAAACAGCTGGACAATCTCTTCGAGGCTGTCTCAACAAATCAGATGAAGGCCTCCTTCCTGTACACCGAAAGTAGATTTAGCAACCAGATTACCAGATCCAGCAGGTCCAAATTAACTAATTGAAGATGTTGCCTGAAGCTGTGTGCTCAGGGAAAAGGAAAAAAAAGAACATCCCTTTGGCTCACAAATGGAGTGTCATCCTTAGAAAACATGGCCACGCGACTTGGGAAACAGGCCCTACCTTATGTATTGACCAGTAATGGTTTGAATTAATCCCTTGTATTAAACATTTTGAAACACTTTGAAATGTTGTTAATATGTATTCAAGTAAATGTAGCATAAGCTTGTCTGCTGAATTTACACTGATTCTCTGAACATTCCATTAGAATAGAGCATTACTGAAATGCAAATTACTTTAGGTACTTTTACAAAGCGTGCTTTCATCTTTTTAACTGAGGGCATCAACGCTCCTTTCTAGTCCTGTTGATGGTAGGGGCTATTTAATTTTTGCAGTTTCCTTTATGGTATTCAGTTTCCTTAATAATACCTGCACTGAGAGTTTTTATGTAGCGACTGAAAGGCTACATATCATACAACTTAAATTGCTAAGTGTGACGAAATGACTACTGCTCTGCAGGAGTACAGGGATGAGTAGTGGTTTCTAAACTAATACCAAGCCCCACACAACTAGTAAAAAATATCAGCAGTGATCTCAGCCATGAGCATGAAACAAACATAACATGAATGGTACGCCTCCTTCCCCTCTTTAAGGCGGCATGTGCTGAGTGCAGGTTATGTTCTTCAAGAGGGGTGTGAGCCAACAAAGAAGCCTCGAAACAACAATAGTACTGTGGTACCAAAATAAATACTCTTTCCAACAAAGAAAGGTTTCAGAATAAATAAGAGGTATTATTTAAACTAGAAGTTCAAAGAAACTAATAGAAACACAAAGCAACCAGCCTCTGCAAAGAAATAAACAGAAGATCCAGGTTTTTTAATGAAAGGGAGAATCTGGGTGTGAAGACAGGTGGTGTACAGGAAATTGTTTTTTTTATTGCAATGTTCAAATTCAATATGTCTTGAAAGAGTGGGGTCTGGAATGTCACTATGGCTAATATAACAAGAATCACTGATAGATAGGTGTATCCTTCTTAAGCCCTTCCCAGCCAGGAAGGTTTCCAGGGACACTTACAGGGCTGCCGTGTCAACAGACAGAGTCCTAGGTACAGATAATCCAGCAGAAGGCATACTTTTCAAGCAGCACATCCTTGGACTGCTGAGAGATGCTGCACTGGGACTCTGAAGAAAGTTGAGTCTACCTCTGCCATTACCAGCGGAGAAAGTTGCCAGAGAACGCTTCCTGGTGTGTCACCTCCAGTATGCAGAGAGCTGAGTACCTGTGTACCAGCAGCAAGCAGGCTTTCCAATGAGTAGGTCAAACCAAATGTTTTTCTAAAGTGGGTAGGTGGGAGGTATTGCTCAATATTTGAAAGTCTTGATCTTCACCTCAAGGGCAGGGGACTTTGGGCAGACTGATATCCCAATTTATCCCCAGGAAAACACTTCTTCTTGAGTTCAAAGATGATTCAATCAATTGACGGGGGTTATTGACTACTTCTCTGCAGGAGTACAAGGATGAACAGTGGCCAAACTGCCTACTCAAACCAAAACAATGATTAGTGGAAAGTTACAAATTAATCTGAACCACTGGAATGGCTCTCTGCAACCTTCCACACCACCGTTCTTTGGCCCATCTGAGCCATTGCAAAAGGGGTCCAGCCGTATGCAAATGAGTCAGGTACTGCCACCAATGGGAGCAGCCCTGCCCAAACTGCTGGGCCAGGTCCCCTAAGCAGGGAAACAACAAGCAACCCCAGACATGTTAAGGCCTTGTTGGGCGTCCTCAGTGAGGTGCAGATTGGTTCCCTATTGTTGGGTGTCCTGACCCACGTTTGGACTATTATACTGCAACATTTGGTGCTGTGGGCTTAGAAAATCCAAGATAGCCGAAAAAGCCCACATTGCTCCAGAATCCAGGAAAACCGTGCAGTTTTGGCGCACACCAAAATGTTCCCCTGACCTGCCACCCACCAGTGCGAGCGTGATGGGCCAGGAGTGCCATGGGTGAAATGTGTGCCAAAGGAAAAACAGCAGTGCCGGCGGCTCAAAAAGCGCTTTGAAATCACCTTTGTTTCTCTGAAATGCCAGCTAAAAATGCCTATTTTAAACATCGCAAGATATTCAAAAATCTCACTGAACACCAGCAGACATTTGGCAGAATGTAGTCTTGTGTGCATACAAAATCTGGGAAAAGAAAGAGCCGAAAATAATGTTCATAATGAAACTGGCTGAGCTGTGGATGTCAGCAGCCTAAGTTAAATTGGACTGAAAGACACTAAAATCTAAATGTTTAAAATAAATGAGTGACCTACTGTTGAGTGTCACATAGTTTGCAACTGTTAAATGTCCTAGTTTTGAACTTAGAATCAGCATTCTAGCTGCATGTGTAAAAATTGTAAGTTTATTTGGATGAAGAAAAACTGGGAACAAAAGTGACATTTAGCTGAAGCCTAGCTTAAAGAGATTGAATTCTGCCTGGCAACTACCCCCGACAGGAGTTGAAACTTGCTCAGCCACTCTTCCCAGGCCTGGCCTGCATTCTCCTGCCCTCGCCAAAGGGAGATGACACCTCTCTGTTTGGATTAGGGAAGGAGCAGCTGGGGACTGCAGGAAAGTGAACAATGAGCCTTCCTTGGCTCAGGCAAATGTTAAATTAGGGGGGGGTCGTCAATGGGTTCCTCTTGAGAGAAACTGGGAGGGGCAGTGCCTCTGTGAGCAACTTGAGTTGGTGGAAGTGGACAAACCAGAAATTCCACCATGTGCTTTGGGAAACTACACCCCTCTGGGCCAGAGCATAATTTTAAAAAGATGGATAATTCATAGTACAGACTTGTCAAAATTATATAATTAATATCATTATTCTTGTGATTTTTCTGTGCACATTTTAAGAGGTGTTAGAACTCTGTACCATGTTCGGAGGCAAAACCCCATGAATTATGGAGATTGCAGACACGGGGTGCACGCTAGAAAAATGAAAATTTACTGGAATATGTGCAGAAAGGCGGTGTACATCTGTGTCATTTTTGGTAAAAATCCAATATTGGTAAAGCAACCAAAAAGCGCAAAATGTTGTCATTTTTTAATGCAAGCTCTTAGAAACATCAGAGTTGGAACAGAGACTACCTTATGTGATATATGATATGTACATGTAATGTCAACGACGTGTGAGAAACCTGTTAGTTATGAAAAATTAATTTTCAAAGTAAAAGCAAAGGGGCGTTTCTTCAATAGACTGTAAGACTCTGATTCACTCTGACTCACTGCTCCCTTCTCAAATCAGGTCAAAGAGAAATCCTTGACCTATGAAATCGTGAGCCGGTTGGGCATAGAAAGTTAGCATCCACACCCATTTTCAAAAGACGGCCTATTTCAAATTCATAGTGTGAGTACTTAGCCAGAACTGTGCAAAACCAATCTCTTAGCTTAAAACAATCTGATTCAAAACATTTGAACCTGTCCAGAACTGCATCACAAGCTAAGATTCTAGGCTTTCCAACGAACCCAGAACCGACTTTCTATTCATTATACTTTTTCCGTAATCGTGCTCGACGCACTCGGAAAAAGTGCTGCGATTTGCGATTTGGCTCAAATTTCTTCACTCGTCAAAATAGCAGCTTCTTGCTTTCCTTTGCTGAAATTCGTTTGCAACCTGACAATCATTCATAGCACATTGCTAAAGTGATCCTGAACTGATTTAAAGTGGCTATCACCCACCCTGAATCTCTTATAGGGAATTAAAAATCATTTTTAGCATATCTTTCCCTTCTTTGCAAACCACATTTAAAGTATTTTGCCTGTGTTTCAAAATCATCTCTGGTTTCTCTAAGCTTGCTAGGGGGGAACTGAATTCAGATTGTACTGTGATTGTATTCCTGAAGACTGTGTGTGTTCCTTCCATCTCCTTACATTGCATAGGGGGGGAGTGAATTGTCAAAGAAAAAGTGATCATATTATCTTTTGTTGAAATTATATCAAGTTTATTTCTGTGCTGCATTTTTCCCTCATTGCTTTTCCTTGAAACCATAAAAGTATTTTCTGCTACCTTATCCTTCCTATAATAACTCCTCATTGATTGTAAAGAAGTGTGCTAGTGTCAGATTATCTATTGTCGATCAACTTTATATTCATATGCCTAAGTGTGATATCAAATAGTAACTTGTTATAAAAGTGTGATATATGTATATATTGTTTACTTTTTCCAATAAATCTTTTAAGTTGCAAAACAAACCTACTTCTTGGCTCAGTGAGGTCAGGGGGATTCAAAGAGAGGGGTGTTATATATAGGTTTATCATGCAGAGTATAACTTGTCATAAAAACATATAAATAAGGGCTTCCCTTGGGCGTCCCAGACGAGGCACTGACTTAGTGGGATTGCTTGATTGGAGTCACTTGACAGAGTGGGGGCTCGTAGCCGGGGATTCTGGATTAGAACTACCGCTTGTGCAGCTTAATACGGTGTGCTAACTGACAGGATATATAAATTCTGTTGGATCACCACGCCGTGTTACACTGTAAAAACACCCCTCAAGGGAACGCTCTAAAGAAACGGTCTGTTTTGCAAAATAAAATACAAACTTCTGTAAGTCAGGAAGGAAATCAATTTCCAGAATGACAACCTTGGTAGATATCAAAATAGCCAGAGAACACCTCTTACATAAGCTATTTGTGAGAGGTGAGTGGGCTCATCAGGACCAGGCGGTCTGGTTGCAGGCAATCGCACCCCAGATCACTGAAACAGGGTCAGATATATGGAGAGATCAGGGTCCCTTACATGTGGCCCTGAGTGAACTCTATATGGCCCCTAAGGCCAAGGATGAGCACAACAAGATTGCCAGGGTAGCGGCATATTTATATTTACATAAGGGAGCCATACAGGACAAATCTGCTGAAGGCCAAGATCTGGCAAATAGGCAACCGATGGCATTAGAGAAGGCCCAATCTGACCTGGTCTCTCCTGAGCAGAGGCTGCAGAGGAGCCAGGAGTCAGAAAATGATAGTAGGCCGTATATTATTAAAATAAAGGAGGATATGGATATCCTGCAACAGGAAAAGGCTGACCAGGATACCAGATTTCTGACCTTGCAGAAGGAGTACCAAGAAGGTTTGGACTCCCTACTGCAGAGCCAGAAAAAGCTGGAGCAACAACTAGACTTTAACAGGGCATGCACAGAGCAGGTAGCCACCCTGCAAATCCGACTAGACAGAGAGAAAGAGGAAAGCAATAAATTGATTTTGAAAGACCTGGATACCCAGGCAGAGATTGATCAAGAATGCCAGACAGCTGGTGCCTTTCAAAGGCAGAGGGACGACCTGGCGGCACAGATACAGGCTCTTAGTCAGGAAAGGGACACCTTAGGCTAGGAAGTCTGCCAATTAAAGGGAAAGTTTTAAGGAAATCACCTGGCCCTCCAGGGGCTGGGTGACCTCCAGAAAGAGCATCAGAACTTGTGAGAGCACACCAGGAGGGTGGAAGATGCTCTGGAAAGAAAGGAGCAGGCCAGTAGGGATGGGACTCAGGAGGTAACCCTCCTGCAGCAAAGACTGGCCCAGTATTCCAGGACCAACCAGGAAGCACAGAGGGAATATGAGGCTCTCTGTCAACACAATGATAGGCTCCAGCAAAAGGTAGCCATGCAGGAGAGACTGATAGAGTCTAGTAAGGCCTTAACTGAGAAACTGAAAGCACAGGCTCTTGCATTGCAACAGGGACCAGGGGCTGACAGAGATGAAGTTCACTGGGAAAGGGAAACACCTGAGCATAACCTCAGGAGCCCTAGTACCAGAGGCCTTCATCTCTCTCAGTCCTTGGACTCTGCCACCCCCATGTCACCTGGTGCACATGAGCACAGGGCCACAGGGAGGGCAGATTACTATCCAGCCAAAAGTATGGGGATCATAGGCCAGTACCTCCCAGGAATGGATGGGCACCTAAGCACAGTGCAATTTAGTGGAGAACCCCAGGAGAGTAGGCCCACTAAGGGCATCCTGAAAACCTCTGCCCAGTTAGGTCAGTGGGGGGGGTACCCATCAAATCCTGGCAGCAAGGAGGGATCTGAAGACTCCTCTGAGCGGCCCAGGACACAGGAGACCAGGTCCCCACATTCTGCCAGCCATTCCCAGGCTCGCAGAATCCGGGAAAACCTGGAAGATCAGACGGGCACCTCTGGGAGCAGTGCCTCTGAGTCAGAGGATGAGTTGACTAGGGTTACCCGAACCAAAAAGGCCAATAAGGCAAAGGGGCCTTGCTTAAGGACCCCTTAAAGCAGATCAAGGCAATAAGGAGTGTCATCACCCCTTATCACAAGAACTCCAAGTATTCTGTTTGGGAACACTTGGAGCTCTTTGAGCAAATGATGGAGACTTTCCATTTGAAGGATAGCAGTAGCTGCATCCAGTACGTCAAATCGACATTCTCCCCAGAATACTCCAGTTTCTTTGCGGGGCTGGATGACCAAAATCATTCAAGATGGTCCACCTATAGGGCAGCCATCTTGAAACATTTTTCTGTTCATAGAAATTCTCAAGAAGCTCGCAAGGCAGCCTACAATTTGCAATGTGGGGAGGATCAGGCCCCACAAGAATTTGTGCAGGAGTTAAAGCGTGCTTTTGCGCAAACTACTAAAAGGGTGCACACCAACAGTAAGGCATTTGTTAATACGTTTTTCTATGCCTTACCCAAATACACAATGACCCAGCTTGTGAGAGATTTTCACGAGAAAAGATCTTTAGAATGGGTCATTAAGCAAGCCACCCGCATCTACGAGGTGCAGAAACCGGTGGAAAATAAGAATCAGCCCAAAAACCCCAAAACCAACAGCACCCCTGCTGCTGCCAAGGTGGCAGAGGTAAAGGTTGCCCCCGTTTTAGATTTGGAGATGGGGGGCCTAAAAACCTGCCTGCACCGACCAATTCACAGCCCAGAAGGCCCTCGGGCCAGTCACAGACAGGGAGTCAAGGAGGTAATCCCACAAATTGGGTCCCTCGCTCCCCTGACTATGTAAGTCCCCGCTACAAGGGAAACAGACCAATCCTGGGTTATGTGTGGACTCCTCTAGCCCAAGGGTAGGGACCCAGCCAAGCACCTGACCCAGTGAACTTCCCTCCTAACTTCCCACAGGGGGGCAGAAATTCACCAAATCCTGGGCAGAACTTTTTTCCCAGGTATCCACCCAACTTCCAGCCCCAAAATCATCCATCCTTCTTTCCCCACTTCCCTGAGCCCAGACAACCTAATCCGGGAGAGGGGAGGCCAAGGGTGGAGGGGTACCCAAATCTTCCCAACCCAGGGTACTACCAGAGAAGGGATAGCTACCCTTCCTGGGATCAGCCCAGGGGAGAAAACAGAACCCCGTATCAGCCTGAGCGGGCTTCCCAACGTGAGCGCCAGGTCCAAAATATGCCACGGGATCTGGGTCACATACTGAGGGCTCAACAGAACCCTCAGATGAGCATGCCACCGCAGAATGCCCCAAACTCTGGTCCTGGTGCTCCAGAACAATAACGGGGGCAGCACCCCGATAAACCACCGGTTTCCAGGGAGGAGGCACAAGGGGAAGGTGGGTGTAAAGCCTTGGAGGAAGCTTCCTTCCCAACTAGTAAACAGCCCCTGGAAAACCAGGAACCGGAAACAAAATCACCTACCCCTGAAAGTCTGCCACCCAAGGAGCAAAGAGGAGGTAGGAGAAACAAAGGACCCAAACAGACCCATTTTGTGGAGGAGGTACAGGTCTTCCAATTTGAGCGAGAGGGATCCTCAGAGGATCCTGGGAAAAGGATCTTCTCCTTCAGAGATGGGGGAACTCCTCCCAAGGAAAAATGGGTCCCAAAGGATTCCAACCTAGTCTGGGTAGATGTGGGGATTGAGCTGTCGCCGCCCACCATTCTATCCCAGAACCAACAAGACCGAAAACCCCTGGTTCAAACCCATCCTGGTGACTGCCTCCAAAAAGGGGGGGGTGGCCCGGAACCGGAACCAGGGGAACCCAAAACCGCATCCATAGACTGGGTAGATGTGGGGATTGAGCTGTCGCCGCCCATCATCCTATCCCAGAACCAACAATACCGAAAACCCCTGGATTCAAACCCATCCTGGTGGCTGCCTCCAAAAAAGGGGGGGCGGCCCAGAACCCGAACCCGGGGAACTTGAAACCGAATCAATAGACTGGGTAGATGTGGGGATTGAGCTGTCGCCGCCCATCATCCTATCCCAGAACCAACAAGACCAAAACCCCTGGTTCAAACCCATCCTGGTGACTGCCTCCAAAAAGGGGGGGGCGGCCCTGAACCGGAACCAGGGGAACCTAAAACCGCATCAATAGACTGGGTAGATGTGGGGATTGAGCTGTCACCGCCCATCATTCTATCCCAGAACCAACAATACCAAAATTCCATGGGTCAAACCCATCCTGATGACTGCCTCCAAAAAGGGTGGGGGCGGCCCAGAACCGGAACCAGGGGAACCGAGGCTCTCCACAGAATTTTGCCCAAATTTCTTCTCTCGCAATGTCCAAAACTAGAAAATTAGCCCACCAGTTGTCCAAATAATGTGCATTATCTGTGCCCCCTTGAAGAGAAGGAGGGAAGATACTATGCCCCGGTACAAGTACAGGGGCAGGGTACAATTTAGGCACTGGTGGACACTGGATCCCAAGCTACCCTTCTGTCCAAAAAGGCCTTTGATGAAATAAATTCAGGAAGGGGGGAGAAATACCAAATTCCTCTCACCTCTCTTCCTGGACAACTGCAGAACTTTGACGGGAAGGAAATTCCCGTCGAGGGGACTGCAGATTTGGACATTAAAATTGGGCGACACAAGGTGAAACACCTAGTCATAGTAGTGACTCCAGAGGGCACCCCTTGTTTACTAGGGAATTACCTGCTGAGAAGGTTGTCACCCCTAATAGATTGCGTAAACAGGGTCCTCTGGACCCAGACTAGCCGACCAATAAAACTAAAACAGAGTGTCAACCATGTTAGTTTAAACGGCACGTGCCACATGGTTGAACAAAAATCTGACCAAGTAGAATTTCACTTCCAGAACAACCAAATTCCAGACGTGACAGTAATAGCAGTAGGACAACAGACTGGTGATGGGGGGTCCTCTCTATTTCTGAAAATCAACCTTCATTCCAGTTTAAGGTGGTATTCCACACTGGAAAGAAATACTCTGAAATTCTTTACTAATCCACAATCAGACATTCCCACTCCGATAGTCCAGAAAGAGGTGAAATCAGCTCAGAGCCTGGCTGATATTGAGCAAATTGGAGAGCAGTTGTTCATCCCTGTTCAGTTAAATGATGGGAAGGACTCTGTTCTCGCTCGAGTGTGTGTGAACAACGGTAAGAGCTTCATCAGCGAAGCCATATTCCGCCTACTCCCAAAAGATCCAGCCATTCCCACATTCAAACTGATAGACAAATGGGAAATGGATCTGGAAACACCCAATTCCAAACATCTCCTGCCAAGCAGGTGTATGCTCAAAATCTCCATTTGCAACAAGAGCATAGTCCATAATTGTTGGGTCGTGCGAGACGTCACTGCCGCCTTTTACTTAGGCAGTGACATTCTCAATCGCTTTGCCATTAGTTTGGACCTAATAAACTTCAAAGCTTGGTCCCGATTAGCGGATAATCCCATGGGCTTTGATGATCCAGAAAAAGCATTTAGGTCAGCTCAATTGCTACCTTATGCAGTTGAAATTCAGATTAAGGAGGAAGTCACCATCCCAGAAAGGACCCGACAATTCTCCCTGGAAGTGAAAGTTAAAAGAGGACAAAAATTGAAAAACCCTGATGCTTATATTCATCTAAATGCTTCTCTCCAACAGCAAGGGTTGGGGGTAAACCCAACACCATTAGTCAACATAGAACATTACACCATTCCAATAGAGGTGGATAACAGCGACTTACAGAGTATTACTCTAGCCGCAGGCACCATTATTGGAATGGCGGTTGATGACCGACATTTCTCCATTGATTTAGGAAATGAACTGTTAGGACCAATCCCCAAGGACTGTTTTGACAGTGACAGTGATGACAATACAACACCAGACAGGATCTTTACCCGGCATGGGGGGAACTTCCTGGTGTACACTTACTGCCCTTATGGCAAGGAAGATGTGACTTGTGACTTCAGAGGGATGAGGTGATTTTCCAGGTCCATGAGGGCTGCCTTTCCCACCTGAAGCCTCCGGTCCACATCAGCACTCTGACCAGGGACTTCTCCACCCAGCTGGAGGAGGCCGCTGAGATAGCAAAACCAGAAGTCTTTCCAGGCTTCAGGCAGAGGGTGGAAGAGAGAATCAACCTAGCTGATTCCTGCGTGACTCTGGAACAGAAGCAAAAGTTGAAACAAGTTTCCTTGGATTTCTAAGATCTCTTTGTGGTAGACTCATATGGCTGTGGTCGCACCGACATCCACACAACAATTCCCACGGACCCTGGCATGACTCCAGTGTTTGTGAAGCAATATCGCTTGCCTCTCGCATCCATGGAGTCCCTTACTGAAATATTAAGAACCTTGAGTCCCGGGGAATAATCCGTCCAGTACACAGCACCTTCAATAATCCGGTGCTGGGAATATTGAAGCCAAACGGTCAGTGGAGACTCTGTGCCAACCTTAGGGAGCTCAACAAACGGGTCCATACTTCCCGAAAGCCTCTGCCCTACATTGACCAAGGGCTGGCCCAGATTCAGGGGTCACAGGTATTCACTGAAATAGACCTGACCAATGGATACTGGACCGTGCCTGTCAGTAGGGAGGACCAATACAAACTGGCTTTTACCTTTGGGGACAGCAGTACACACGGACCCGGACTCCCTTCGGATACCTCAACTCCGGCAATGAGTTCAACATTTTGCTACATAAGGCCATGCACCACCTGGGTGCGAGGGGTAACCTGGCTTATGTAGATGATGTCCTCATCAAAAGTTCATCTGTGGAAGAACACATAGCGGAGATCCGTTATGTTTTGACACAGATGAGGGCCGCCGGAGCAAAACTTTCCTTTCAGAAAGCACAGTGGTGTAGAAACCGTGTTAATTTCTTGTAGCATGAGATTACTCCTCAGGGTCTCTGTCCCCAAGAAAAGAAAGTGGAAGCACTTCAGAAACTGAAGGATCCCTCAACTCTGCGGGAACTAAGGAGCCTGCTTGGACTGACTAATTACAGCAGAAAGTTCATTGAGGGCTACGCAGAGATCACTAAACCCCTGATTCATTTTTTGAAGGGGGGGGTCAAGTGGGAATGGGGTCCAGAACAATCCGAGGCAGTAAGACAACTCAAAAGAAGCCTCTCACAAGCGCCTTGCCTAGCTTACCCTGTCAGAAACAAGGAGTTCTTCCTGGAGACAGGGTTCTCTAATACGTGCTTGACAGCAGTATTATACCAAAAGCATGACAAGGTCAATAAAGTAATCTCCTATGCGAACTAAACTTTATCCTCTGTGGAGGAAAAATTCAACGATTGTGAGAAGGCACTCCTGGCAACGGTGTGGGCATTGAAGAATTAGCACCCGTTCATCCAGGGGAACACATCATGGTGGATACTCCACACCAGCCTCTGCAATATCTCCAAAGTGACAGAATCCGGGCCGGAAATGTGAGTAATTCCCGAATTACTTCCTGGATTCTGTCAATGCAAGGCTTTCCTGTGGAGGTCAGATATGGCCAAAACAAGAAAAGTCCCCTCGCGCAAGGTCTGGCTGACTTGCATGATTGTGCCAGAGAAAACTGTCTGGAGGACGAAAGTCTGAAAATCAAGGACAACATGGAGGCATACCTTAATTCCCCACACAAAGTCTTTGAAGAAGACAGTGTGAGGGAATGCCCACTGTCTATGTGGATGGATGCTCTTACCATGTTGACAACAACGGGGAAAAAGAACTGGTGGCCGGCGTAGGGAATGCATGGGTGAAGGAGTCCCCAGAACCCTCCGCTGGGTACAAAATCGGTCCCCGAAGTAGTCAGGTGGCAGAATTGATGGCTGTGCATCAGGCCATCGTCACTGCTGTCCAACATCAACTCCACGAACTGGTCATAATCACAAATTCGGATTATGTACGGAACGGGTTCGTGGAGCACCTGGTTAATTGGAAATCAAGAGGCATGTTATGTGCTAATAACATACCCCTGAAACATGGGAAGTTAATCCAAAATGTTGATGATCTAGTCACCTCGAATGGGATGACCATCTACTGGAAAAAGATCAAGGGTCATTCCAAAGTAGAGGGACCAGACAAAACTGGAAATGACTTAGCTGATCAGTTGGCCAAAACCGGGGCCATCCAAGGGGATCTAATCGAAATAGAGTCCCTGTTGGGGGAAATCCAGGTCACTGCTATCACTAGGTCCCAGACAAATGCTCACAATGATCTTTCAACTGCACAATGGAGTAAGGAGACTCCTGATGCTGATTTAATTACGGCTCAGAAGGGGGATCCAATAATTGGTAAGTTTTACCAACACATTGAGGACCCTGAGAACTTTCCCCTGACGGATACCGATTACATTGGGAAAGAGGACCTTAGAGTGTTGATGAAATGTCCAAAGATGTTCCGAATCCAAGACGGTTTGTTGGTAAGGGAATCCCAAGCTGGCCATGATCAGTGGGTGGTCCTTACCTCATTCCGAAGCCTGATGTTAAGTCACGCCCATGATGCGGCCACCGCCGGTCATAGGGGGTTTCATACAACACTTGAGATCTTAAGAGAGGTTGCATACTGGCCACACATGGGGCAGGACCTCGACCAATACTTGAAGGGGTGTCTTGTGTGTGCACAATTTCAGCCAACATCCCTCACACCGGGCGCCTCTCCAAAAGAGGGGCATGACACTGCCATGGTCAGATTTGCAAATCGACTTCATAGGCCCTGTGATTCACTCGTCTAGGGGAAACAAGTACATGTTGACGGTCACATGCTTGTTTACCAAGTGGGTGGAATGTCTCCCGGGCCCAAACTGCAAGGCAGAAAAAGCAGCTGCCCTGATTATTAACCACATCTTTTCCCGTTTTGGTCTACCTCAGAGGATTGAGTCAGACAGAGGTAGCCATTTTACCAGCCAAGTAATGACTAAGATGTGGGAGATACTGGGGGTCAAAAGGAAGCTACATATTGCTTACCGGCCAGCCTCTTCTGGTGCAGTAGAGTGTTACAACAAAACCATTGTGAGCATATTAAAAAAGTTTGTGGCAGATTCTGGGCCAAGTTGGGATATCCGATTACCTCTGGTCCTAATTGCCATCAGATCTACCCCTTCATCTGCAACCAAAATGTCACCATTTGAGTTGATGACTGGACGCAAGATGGTGCTTCCCCAGCATTTGCTCTACAGGACCCAGGAGCAGATGTTGATCAATGCCTCCACAACTCATGAGTATGTGGAGAATTTGAGGAAACACCTCCAACATGCTTTTGCCTATGCTCAGCGGAATCTAGAAAGATCAGCTGATAGCAAGAAAACACACTATGATTTGAAAACCACCAGGAAGGAATATAATGTGGGAGACCGGGTCTATCTATACAATTTCCAAAGGAACCAGGCCAAACAGCGAAAATGTTTGCCTACATGGAAGGGATCCTTTGAAATTATAGACAAGATCTCCCCAATTGCATACAAGATCCGCCTCCCCAAAGGCAGTTTGGCAGAGGGGGAAGACAAGTGGGTCCACATCAATCAGCTAAAGTGTTGCCATCCCAGGCACAGTCTGCAGCAACTGGAGGTGTCCTCTGCAATCCCAGAGGGGGCCGCCCCAGAGTAATTTAGTTCCAGCCCTAAAATATCCCACATATGGTCTCTAAAATATTATGATTCTTGAAGGAAAATGTCTCCTGATTATATCTTGTTTTTAAAATAAGACTGCAAAATGTATCCTGATGTATAAAATGTATATGTTCACTACACCATTAATAGTGGTGGAAAAATGTCTAGGAATGTGTATTGCTGCTTTTCTTTATCATCCTAGGAGAGATGAAACCATGGAGACTGACCAAGGAGGATGACCCGGGGACCGGGAGCAAAGATCCGAGGGGCCCTGGGTACCGCCCAATATTCCCATCAGGACCGGCGAGAAGAACCGATCGATCCAACTGGATGGAGGAAAAGATGCTGAACTGTGCCATCTACGGAATTGGAAGAAGATGATGCGGACATACCAGCGTGTGGATCAAAACATCCTTTGCACCCGACTCCCCCTCGACTCGAAATCAAAGCGCAGTCGGGCGGGGGGGGCTTGTTGGGTGTCCTGACCCACGTTTGGACTATTATGCTGCAACATTTGGTGCTGTGGGCTTAGAAAATCCAAGATGGCCGAAAAAGCCCACATTGCGCTAGAATCCAGGAAAACCGCGCAGTTTTGGCGCACACCAAAATGTTCCCCTGACCTGCCACCCACCAGTGCGAGCGTGATGGGCCAGGAGTGCCATGGGTGAAATGTGTGCCAAAGGAAAAACAGCAATGCTGGTGGCTCAAAAAGCGCTTTGAAATCACCTTTGTTTCTCTGAAATGCCAGCTAAAAATGCCTATTTTAAACATCGCAAGATATTCAAAAATCTCACTGAACACCAGCAGACATTTGGCAGAATGTAGTCTTGTGTGCATACAAAATCTGGGAAAAGAAAGAGCCTAAAATAATGTTCATAATGAAACTGGCTGAGCTGTGGATGTCAGCAGCCTAAGTTAAATTGGACTGAAAGACACTAAAATCTAAATGTTTAAAATAAATGAGTGACCTACTGTTGAGTGTCACATAGTTTGCAACTGTTAAATGTCCTAGTTTTGAACTTAGAATCAGCATTCTAGCTGCATGTGTAACAATTGTAAGTTTATTTGGATGAAGAAAAACTGGGAACAAAAGTGACATTTAGCTGAAGCCTGGCTTAAAGAGATTGAATTCTGCCTGGCAACTACCCCCGGCAGGAGTTGAAACTTGCTCAGCCACTCTTCCCAGGCCTGGCCTGCATTCTCCTGCCCTCGCCAAAGGGAGATGACACCTCTCGGATTGGATTAGGGGAGGAGCAGCTGGGGACTGCAGGAAAGTGAACAATGAGCCTTCCTTGGCTCAGGCAAATGTTAAATTAGGGGGGGTCGTAAATGGCTTCCTCTTGAGAGAAACTGGGAGGGGCAGTGCCTCTGTGAGCAACTTGAGTTGGAGGAAGTGGACAAACCAGAAATTCCACCATGTGCTTTGGGAAACCACACCCCTCTGGGCCAGAGCATAATTTTAAAAAGATGGATGATTCATAGTACGGACTTGTCAAAATTATATAATTAATATCATTATTCTTGTGATTTTTCTGTGCACATTTTAAGAGGTGTTAGAACTCTGTACCATGTTCTGAGGCAAAACTCCATGAATTATGGAGATTGCAGACACGGGGTTCACGCTAGAAAAATGAAAATTTACTGGAATATGTGTAGAAAGGCGGTGTACAACTGTGTCATTTTTGGTAAAAATCCAATATTGGTAAAGCAACCAAAAAGTGCAAAATGTTGTCATTTTTTAATGCAAGCTCTTAGAAACATCAGAGTTGGAACAGAGACTACCTTATGTGATATTTGATATGTGCATGTAATGTCAACGACGTGTGTATCTGGGAAACCTGTTAGTTATGAAAAATTAATTTTCTAAGTAAAAGCAAAGGGGCGTTTCTTCAATAGACTGTAAGACTCTGACTCACTCTGACTCACTGCACCTTTCTCAAATCAGGTCAAAGAGAAATCTTTGACCTATCAAATCGTGAGTGGGTTGGGCATAGAAAGTTAGCATCCACACCCATTTTCAAAAGACATAAAAAGAGCCACTGAAAGCCAGACAGGGACATTCATTTTCCAACCTTCAGCTGAATTCCTGCGCAGCACTCTGACGGAGAACTTCACTCCAGAACTTAAAGCAGAGAGGCCTGGACCACCAGCTAAATCCTTTTTCAGCAAGCCTTCAGAATCCAGCAATCCAGCCAAACTATTCTACAGCCGGCGAGCTGTTGGATTCTTTGCCAAGAACTTTTGCCAGAACCGGTAGCAGACCCAGTAAGAAGTGCCGACAGCAGAACCACAGACCAGATCAGAACCAGAGAGACCAGAACCAGAGAACCACAGACCAGACCGCGGTGAAGTGCAGAGCAGAGCTGAACCAGAGAGCTGTGACTTCAGAACCACCCGCCCGGAGTCCAGTCCAACCTACTGACCACACCCTGATGGCCTATTTCAAATTCATAGTGTGAGTACTTAGCCAGAACTGTGCAAAACCAATCTCTTAGCTTAAAACAATCTGATTCAACACATTTGGACCTGTCCAGAACTGCCTCATAGGAATCATGTGTTCCTTCTCCGATTTTAAACCTGTAAAGTGACATTTTGCCATTTTGAATCATTATTTAATTTCTGAAAATCTACCTTCACAAAATCGTCCGTATCTATTGAACCATTTGTGCTAGCGAGATTTAACTTTCATTTTAAAGCTAAGATTCTAGGCCTTCCAACGAACCCAGAACCGACTTTCTATTCATTATACTTGTTCCGCACTCGGAAAAAGTGCCGCGATATGCAATTTGGCTCAAATTTCTTCACTTGTCAAAATAGCAGCTTCTTGCTTTCCTTTGCTGAAATTCGGTTGCAACCTGACAATCATTCATAGAGCATTGCTAAAGTGATCCTGAACTAATTTAAAGTGGCTATCACCGACCCTGAATCTGTTATAGGGATTTAAAAATCATTTTTAGCATATCTTTCCCTTCTATGCAAACCACATTTAAAGTATTTTGCCTGTGTTTCAAAATCATCACTGGTTTCTCTAAGCTTGCTAGGGGGGAACTGAATTCGGATTGTACTGTGATTGTATTCCTGAAGACTGTGTGTGTTCCTTCCATCTCCTTACATTGCATAGGGGGGGAGTTAAAAAGTGATCATATTATCTTTTGTTGAAATCATATCAAGTTTATTTCTGTGCTGCATTTTTCCCTCATTGCTTTTCCTTGAAACCATAAAAGTATTTTCTGCTACCTTATCCTTCCTATACTAACTCCTCATTGATTGTAAAGAAGTGTGCTAGTGTCAGATTATCTATTGTCGATCAACTTAATATTCATATGCCTAAGTGTGATATCAAATAGTAACTTATTATAAAAGTGTGATATATATATACTGTTTAATTTTTCCAATAAATCTTTTAAGTTGCAAAACAAACCTACTTCTTGGCTCCGTTAGGTCAGGGGGATTCAAAGAGAGGGGCATTATATAAGGGTTTATCATCCAGAGTATAACTTGTCATAAAAACATATAAATAAGGGCTTCCCTTGGGCGTCCCAGACGAGGCACTGACTTAGTGGGATTGCTTGATTGGAGTCACTTGACACTATGGCGCAGCGAGCAAGGGAACCACGTCTGGGCATGCCCTCTCTCACATGGGGAGACAATCTAAAACCAAAATAGTGATGGGTGGAAGGTTTCTAATTAATCTGAACCACTGGCATCGCTCTGGGCAACATTCCACACCACTGCTTTTTAGGCTGTCTGCACCATTGCAAAAGGGGCCAACCATATGCAAATCAGTCATGTACTGGCACCAACCTTCAAGCAATCACCTCTTTTGTTTTGCTAATATGCCTCCGTAGCCATCACACTACTAAAAACAAACAGTGACACCAATCATAAAGGTGAAACAGGGACCGGCAAGAGATATGCGTCCTTTACATTTTGTGTGAACGTGGGCCCGAGGGGTGGCTATACTCTTAAGGGGGGAGTGAATGTTATAACAGTAGCAGCCCAAACAGCAATAGCATAACAGTCCAAAATAAAGGAATGCCCAATCATGGTTTTAATTAAATACACCAATATGCAATATGTCCCTAATAGAAAAACAATAAAAAAACACCACTGTGAAAAGAATGTAGATGTAGGAATCACACTTTGTAATATAGCAAGGGTGAATGGCAAGAAATTGCCACAATGTTACTAAAAAGATATGTCTTGGTACAAAAAGGTGCAAATGTGTGGCTTATCAGTATTTATGATCCTAAAAGTGGACCATGGGGCTAGATAACTCAAAGGTACCTGAATCTGTACATAGGTGGATCAAAAGCATTGAACCAGGCTTCTCAGCACTGTGCATGCAGGACAAACCAAGTTCGGAGGCAGCGAGTAATAGTGATTGAGATGGGAGTCAACTTCGAGTTGGGTTTGAGAGGAAGCTCTGTGCAGTTCGATGCAGCATTGAGTCCACAGAGGTCCATTCGACAGTCAAGCTTGGATCAAAGAGAAAGAAGCTGGTGGTTTGAAGGCTTTTGCAATGGTGAACTTGTTGTTCGAGCCAAAACAGGTGATGCGCTCAGAAGGCGCGATGCAACAACTGGTTCAATGCTGAAATATAGCGGTTCAAGCTTTGAAAAAGTGCCAAAAACAGCATCACAAAGCATGATGGTTCAAAAGCATTCAAACGCTGTCAATTCAGGTTCTCATTTGGCTTCCTTGATTTCTGATCATGGCTTTGAGACACCTTATTATATGGATGGCACTCAGATTTGTCTTTCCTTTGCTTCTTTTGATGGCACATTCATTTTGGCAGTCACATCATGGATGTATTCTCGTTTTTATGCCTCAATCCTAAAAAAATTGAAAACATTTTCTTTCTTACATCTCCTTCAATTACTTCACAATCTTGAATTACGTTTCCTCCACTTAATCTACCCATAGAGCCTTGCTCTCCTTATTTGGGGTGTATCTTTGACTACTCATTTAACTTGCAGACCGACATTTCTACTGTGGTTAAATAGTTAGTTGGACTTCAATATTCCTAAAATATTTCTCATTATCTTATTCTACTGACCTGGTTTCCGATTAAATATAGATTTGAATTGCATTTCCGTTGTGTAGTTTTTAAGTGTATTCATGGCAATATGTGTTCCGTGCTTTCTTATATCATCTTCAAAGGGTTCTTTGATCTGCTTCTCAGTTTCTACTTTCTGATTTCTGTCCCCCACCACCTTTGCGCACCCTCTAGTCTCTGCTAATTTCAACTATTAGCCCCAAAATGATCTACCACGCTTCTCTTGAATATTTGTTCTTATCTAATATAATTTGTTTTAAGAAACGGCTTAAACTCTATACTTTATGATCTGCTTTGCCTAATGTCTATGTTGCTTGGTTTTGGCTACACCATGATAGTTCATGCATTGGCTCATGTTTTGCTTGTTTATCTCTTTAAATTTCTTTTTGTCCCATTTTAAATATGTACAAAGCATGGAAAATGGTACTACATAAATGTCTTCATAATAAAATAAATAGGGGAGAAATGTCTTCCCCCAACCCTCATCAAGCGAACATTCGAAGCTACCTGCTGTTGGAAACGACTTGCCTGCTGCTTGTACACTGGTACCCAAGAACCTGGGACCTGAAGTGCCAAACCAGCAACTGTCCCTGACAACCTTCCTGGCTGGGAAGGGCAGAGGACAGACTCACCTTTCGTCAATGACCCAGTGCAGGGTCTCGCAGCACTCAAAGGATCTGCTGTTGGAAAATGCCTACCTGCTGAAGTGGCCAGCACTGCAAGTGTCCTTGGCAACTTCCCTGAATAGAAACAGCATAGGAAGGACTGACCATTCCTCAGAGACCAAGTACCGGCTTCACAACACCCCAGGAACACCCAAAGCTGCCACTGTGTCTCTCTGCAATTTTTTGAACCACTTTAAACACTTGTGATCTATGCCTCACTGAACATCACCTGCCTGGCCCAAGCTTCCTCAAGCCAACTGCTTTTTCCACTTGTTGATTTGCTTCAAGTTTATGAATCCCATCGCCCCAACTCAACCACCTGGAACCTGATTTGATAGACCGGTTTAATGCTATTTAGGTATCTAAATAGGTATGTAGCAGAAGAGTGGCACATAATGACAGTCACCCGGCAGGACAGTGAGAAGGCCAGCCTGCTGTGTGAAGGACCCCTTTGGACTGCGAAAAGTATAGAGCATTCAAAAGGCTCCATCGGCTGCAAAGCACCGGCACGGAATGGCAGCACATAAGGGCAATCATCTGGCAGGACAGTGAGAAAGCCAGCCATGTGAAGGACCCCTTTGCACCTGGAAACTCAGTGCATTCAAAAGGTTCCACCTGGCACGGAGCACCAGAGTGGAAGGGCAGCACTTAAGGGCAGTCATCCAGAAGGGCAGTGAGAAGGCCAGCCTACAGTGTGAATGACACTTTTGGACCAGGACACTCAGAGATTTTAAAAGGCTCCACCTTCTGCTGAGCATCGGCACAGAATGGCGACATGTAAGAGCAGTTGCTCGTCAGTCTCCCAGTGAGTTCATCAGTGTGCTGAACCCAGCATATTTGAAGAGAACACACCAGGTATGTCAGTGTGTGTGTGGAGCCTCATCGCAAAGCTTTGGATATGAAGTGTGTTGTGCCACATTTGGAGGAATGGGAAAAATAAAAACTCCCTGAAGCTGCCCCCTCAAATAACTGCAAAAACACTGCTTCATAACAATGTCACCTATCCAGGAATCACATTCTTTGTTCCTAGAGATTGTTTTTTGGGCGGTCGATGCAAAAAGAACCCTCCACCTACAAATACATCTGACTCTCCCAGTGTACTGATAACCGGATCAGCATGAAATGTTTGAATCTAAAATGACTGAGGCAGAAAAAAAACGAAACATATTTTTTCAAAAATAACTTTTGGTTTTGTCTCCCACTGACATTTCGAACCACCCGCTTACTTACCTTCTGGCGGCATACATCGAAGAGTGCCACTGCCTCCACAATACCCCGGCAATGCTGGTTCCCTTCACGCACATGGAAGGGAATCGGTGCTGCAGGGTACTTTCATTTTCTTTTTTATGCTTGCATGTCACACGCTTTCATTTTCATGGAAGCGGGGGGCACCCCTGCAACTCTCAAAAGTCCCAGAATGTTGATCAAGCAAAGCGGGAGACACCTCCGCAACCCCCACTCACCTTGATTGACTTCATTCCCTGCACGCCACTGATCTGGAAGGAGGGCATGAGCCCCCTTCCTCAACACCTAACGACGATTGCCCCCTACCTATGCTATGCTGCATTTACTCATCCATTTTATGGGTAAGGCTTAGCACGAGAAGCGACGCTGATTCTGCTTCCCCATATTCATATATTCTGCCTCCCTACACTCGGTGTAGATTGCACCACCCGATGACTACTGCTGAGTTGGGCGATGACCATTTTCCCGCTGAACGAAAAGACACATTGATACCCGCAATCTTCTATTAAGATGACCTCCACGCTTGTTGTTTGATCTGCTGCCTAGCAACAAGAGTAACACGCCTTGCAACTCTTGCGTTCTGGCCCCGATTGGCCATCTGAGTCTTATTCTTGCCACCGGAAGAACCGGAAGGCGAGAGCCGGCATGCCAGCCCATCGAAGACCCGGCTTCTAAGGCCCAACGGCTGTCCGCGGAGGGACGCTGGTAGGACGTGTAATTGTGAGTACACTCTAGAAGCAATACGATCTAAAAGCCTTAGCGTGAACACCAACTACTAACCCGCCAATTAAATTGATCAGGCAATGCCCAAATACACTATGCCTACCATGTCACCTCTTGGGCTTCACCTCTAATCACTTCTACCTATACCCGGTAATGCTCACAACCCTTATCTAAACGGCTGGCGAGCATGCTCCTATGATGCTCATTAGCTCACCGCTTAACCTTGATTGCATCAAATCTCATGGTAGTTGTTACGCTTGGATAACTACCCGTTATCCAACCATCACGCGAGATAGCTACTATGCCGCTCCTCCTTCCGCAAAGCCACCACGTCCTATGACCAATGACCCACACAGAGCACCGCTGTTTGATCATCCATCAATACCCTGTTCCATCCATCAGTAGCTCTACAAACCTCTCTACTGTAAGTGAAAGACACCTCTTACCAATTGTACTTTGCCCACCTAAACACAACAAATTGAACTAACTATAACTAAACTATGGCCACACATGCGGACTCAGCCCATTTGTCCACAGTATTTTAGTACCTTGATTTAACCTACAATGTTTAAACTGTTGTGTGCCGTTCAAACCAGCATGAGCAATCATAAGGCCGTAATACATTGATTGAGCTTACTTTGCCCATACTATGTCCTAGCATTTTGAGTAACCTTTGGTTTAAACTGTTACCTGCATTTCGAACTAGCCTATTCTACCTAGTGTCTTAGTATTCTGATGCTGCCTAATCTGTCCACACAGCGTACTAGCATTTCGAGTTACCTTGCTTTAAACTGTTCCCTGTATTTCAAACTAGCCTATTCCACCTAGTGTCTCAGTATCTTGATGTATCTACTCTGACTACACTGTATCTCAGCATTTCGAGTTACTCTGTTTAAACTGTCTGCATACTTCAAACTAGCCTATTTTACCAGAGTGTCTCAGCATTTTTAATTCACCTACTATGCCTATACTGTATCTATGCTTAGTTCTTCACCGTTGTAACGATTGCAGTTAATGCACTAGCTGAATTAAGCATCACCTCCTCACCCCTGACCTAGAGTGCATGAACCTGTTCTCAAACCACACCTTCACTAGTTGCCACTGTGCTCACTTCCACAGCACTAGAATAAGACGTGTTAGCATTCCCTCCTGAAACCGCCCAGGACATCATGCTTTGACCCTAAGCCTGTACTATACGGTACGCAACTAGGCCTATACAGCCCTGCTACCATCTGAGACACCCCGTTCTTCGTAGCACATAAGGTATGCCAATGTGCTCCA
Source organism: Ambystoma mexicanum (assembly GCF_040938575.1). Classification (NCBI taxonomy): domain Eukaryota; kingdom Metazoa; phylum Chordata; class Amphibia; order Caudata; family Ambystomatidae; genus Ambystoma; species Ambystoma mexicanum. The sequence continues at coordinate 383,337,206 of NC_090923.1, read as the reverse complement.
GTTAATTGCTCTCTGAACTACATTTCTTGACCCGTTTGACTCCACTATTACGTTAAACATTATGGCTATTAATACTAGGATCACCACTTTAGTCGTGTAAAGTATCCCTGCAGAGCTAATTAACCGTAATGACACCCCAAGCCTAATGAGAACCAATATACCGTGTGACCTAACGCCTCGAAACCTTAGACTCAGTTTGAGACTATCAAAACTATCCGAACCACCGGCCAGCATTCTAACTATCACTGTCCCTCAAAGTAAGCACTTTAATAAACAAGGTATCACACCTAAAAGATTGACTCATACCAACTTAATCTCCACTCCTAAACTGAAATTTAGATTGCCTAAACAAAATAAATTGCTAGCTCCTAATGATCTCATTAGCATCGCCCATCCAACACGACTGACAGAGACTCCCGTCCCTCCCCTCAAAGGAGCTCTCATCAATGCAAGGTCCTTAGTAGCCCATGCCATACAGATTGCTGACCTGATACAAACTAGACTTCTTGGCTATTACTAAATCTTGGCTACATCAGGCAGCAGGCCCAGCTCTGATGCTCTGATGCTCGCAGTGCCAGATTATTATATTATTCTCAGAGAAGACAGAATCGAATCCCGCGGAGGAGGCATAGCTATCATAGCTAAATCCAGTCTAGCAATGAGACTAGCAGCCCCTCTGCACGTCAACTCCTGTGAATCCCTCACCGCCAAGCTACCCATATCTAACTCCCAGACCATTACCATCGATCTTTTATATAGACCTCCAGGCCCCTTGGGCACATTCGAGGAGGACCTCTCCACAATCCTCTCAGATAACCTAAAAAATGCATCACAGGTACTACTAATGGGAGACCTGAACCTGGGATTCCATGACCCCAAAGACTCACAAGCAACAGCCATAGCCAACATCCTCGCTGAGTTTGGTTTCACGCAAAAAGTGACACTGCTATCTCACAAGAAGGGTAGAACGCTTGACTGGGTGGCCGACTACAGCTGTGATACTACCATCACTGCCATTACCCCCAGGTATGGACGGACCACTCACTTATAGCTTTCTCTTTAGAGGCCAAAACTCCCATGACACAAAATCACCCTATTGCACCGCCTACTCTAATTAGGAATGAAAAGAATATAACTGTCGACAAACTACTACCACTGACACCCCCTCACAATAAATTCTCTATCAGACACCTCTGATCCATCGATCCTAGTTAACAAATTCAACAAAGTCATAACAGAAGCCCTAGACACTATTGACCCATTAAAAATGAGGAAAAGCAAACCTAGAGCGCATCTGAATGCCTGGTTTACTCCATACTTAAAAACACTAAGAAAAGAAAAATGCAAAAGTTTAACCACCTGGAGGCTAGCTCCATCCGAGGTAAATAAAGCGAATCTCGTTATCATTTCTACCAAATAAAAAACTGAAATTCAGTGCTCTAAAAAGGAAACCTATAAAAACAGGACCATGCAAGAAAGTTCAGGCACCAGAGAACTGTTTGCAATCCTAAAAGAACTTGAGAATCCAATACCTGTACCTGATAACTGCATAAAAGACAAATCATGGTGTTCTGATATACAGAAGGCCCTCATGGACAAAATTCCGACCCTCCAAGTTAAAATTTCCAACAAAAACGAAATATACCCACTACAACTGCACGCCACCCACTCTCCCTAAACCAGCACAATGTTTCAACTTTTTCAAAGTCTCCATACTAGAGGTTGAAAAATTCAAACTTTCACTTAAACCCTCTAACTGTCGCGGAGACAAATGTCCAGCCCAAACCATAAAGGACGCAGCTAGAGACCTAGCACCCTTCATCTCTAAGCTGATCAATGTGTCATTTACGTTGGGCACTATCCCAAGTAACCTCAAGGACTCATGGGTCCTCCCACTTCTTAAGAAACAATCGCTTGACCCCTCTTTACTCACAAATTATTGGCCTATCACAACAGTGCCATTCCTCCTAAAAATATTAGATAGATCCTAGAGAAGAACCAACTCCTTGGCACCCGACAATCAGGATTCAGGCTACAACATGGCATGGAAACTGCACTTATCTACCTTAAAGCCCAGGCTGACGAGTTGAGAGACAAAGGTAAATCTGCCTTACTACTTCTCCTTGATCTCTCAACAGCATTTATCCTGGTGGATCATAAGGTTCTCTGCAATCATCTACATTCAGCAGCACACTTCTCCCAACAAGCCATAGCCTGGATCCCATCATTCTTAAACAGTAGGACAATGGGTTTTCTCTGCCACTGCAGCAGCAGTCCCTCTCCCCATTATCTGCGGTGATCCTCAGGGGTCCTGTGTGTCCCCTACCATGTACAATATATTTACCAAGCCCCTTTTTGATGCTCTGGACTGTCTTGGTGTCACCTACACTAAATATGCAGATGACACCCAGATACTCAATCCATTTACAGGGAACTACAACAAAGATTTGGCCTTGGTGAATAGAATATACCTCATCATCCAGGCATGGATGGCTCTCCACGGACTATGCCTGAATGATGACAAAACAGAACTCATTATTCTGGGGACCACGACTAATATCAACAAACTTGGCCACAAATACACCTCCTTTGATATAGATGGCAACCTGATCAAGGTTGCTAAGGAGGTTAATACACTAGGTTTTTACATGGACTCCAGCCTTACACTGGCAAAACAGGTGAATGCAATGGCATCATCTACAACTTACATATGTAAACTGATTAGGTTGGCTAGACCCTTCCTTTCTACAAGCAGCTGCATTACTCTGGCAAGAGCACTAGTGCTGTCCAACTGTAATTCACTATACATTGGTTCCAACAAATATATTACCAGGAAGCTTCAAACATTGCAAAATAATGCCTTGAGAGCAGCGCTAGGAATGGCCAAAAATGACCATATCTCGGCGGTAAGGAGGCAGTAGAACTGGCTTGCCATCATTGATAAAATTAGACTAAAAACCACCTCACTAACCTTCAAGTGCCTCAACAAGGCAGAACCTCGTTACTTGACAGACAGAATCAAAAGAACGACTCTCTGACCCACCAGAGCTGCCTATATTAACTGCCTGATAGTCCCCTCCTTCAAGAGAACCAAAATTGGTGCCTAGAGCTTTCATGTCAAAGCCGCCCAACTCTGGAACTCCCTTCCCCCTTCCATAAGGGCGTACCAAACCTACGCAAATTTTAGACTAAGCATTATCAACTGGTTTAAAGAAAATTATTAATAACTCTAGCTCACCCTTCATACCTTCACCGCTCTTTTGCTGTACATGTAGCGTGCCCCTCTCCCAGGCGCACTGTTCATAACTACCTTAGAATTGTAATACAATTACCTTTGACCACGTAACTAGCATCCTATATACTGCAACACATGCTACCTATACTTCATAAACTTATGCACTGGTCACCTGCTGACCGCCATTACTGCCCAACTGTACCTCACTTCTACTGTCGTTTTTGACCATGTATTTGACAACATACATTTTGTAACATTTGCTCTGACTATTCTCTTCCTGTCAACCTTCAACTGTACCTCACACTGTTTTTGTACTGTACATTGTAACCCTGTAAGCTTGAAGTATACTTGTCTTTGCGCCCTGATACCCTTGGGTCTGGTGCGTAGTATAAATAAATAAACAAACAAACAAACATTGTTTCAATTTGTTTATTTTCCCACACCCTTTTCTGCGTTTCTACCTTTTTTCCATTATTTTGTAGCAATTCCCTGATAACCTATGCCGATGATACATTAGATAATCCATTGGTAAATTTGATTATTGTAATAGGGAGTAAACTCCTTCTTGAAAAAGAATTAAATTAAAAAAATGATAATTTTTCCAAGGTGAGGAATATGGATAACATAACAAGGAGAAAACTATTGAGGAGCTCTTAGAGAAGCTGCAAGATTGTAGAGCATAAAAATGCATTGTGGTAACATCATCATGCACAAATATGCATGCAGTAACATTGTAGGCTTAAAGTAACCAATATTGATCCAAAGTAGAAAAATGTAAGTCCTATAGCTATGGCAATCTAGAAACGCTGTAATTTAGGAAAGAAATGCACAAACTAGTGACTTTTAGAAGTCAACCAGTGATAATAAAACATGGGCGACGCATAAACTAGCATGGTGGTGTCATCACACTCAAAACTGTACACGATGATGTTACACGTGAAAATAAATACAGACGGCCATCTTAGAATGCCAAATCCACACAAATTGGTGTTCTAGGATCCCGTTTAGGCTGAATTATCATATTCAGTCCACCCCCTTTCAGGTAAATAAAATCTTAACTTTGTTCTGCATCATTAACCTAATTCTGATAATCTTCAACCTTTAGATATGCACTGGAAATTATTTGACACATAGTATTTATCCATGCAGGGTTACCTACCTTATAAGAGGAATATCCCTCCAAAGCATGCAACAACTCACAGATACTGAGGGTGAGTAGGCACCAGCAAAAAACTATTTTGGTTGGATCATTTATTCCAGCTTGAATAATTATAAACAGCAGAATCTATATTTTTTCTGATACCTTTTCTTTGATTTATATTTTAGAAAAAAAATAATGTGTCAATGACATCAATTGACTGAGATGCTTTATTCACAATCAAGATATTAGACTATCGGGGTAATTCATAGAATTCAGCGCACAAGTGGCGCACGCGGCTGGCGCACAGTGTGCGCATGTGACTTTCTGCACCAGCCGCGTGCGCTAAAATCCATTTCCGCGCATAGCGTATTCATGGATTTTAGCATCCAAAACCAGCCGTGGCGCAGAGTGGCGCAGCGATCCTGCAACAGCGCCAGTTACGCCCCCAACACCTCTATGTGCGCCATGCACAGCGCACAAATCCCGTACATGGCGCACAGGCCCGAACCACGAAAACACCAGTAAAACTCCCCGTGCACCCCTCCGAATACATGTACACCCCGGCGCGGGGCGTTTCCCACGCGATTAGACCTGTGCGAGCGGGGTACGTGTATTACTGGGGTGCGCGAGAACTTTCACACGTGATTGGCCCTGTGCAAGCGGGGTACGTGTATTACTGGGGTGCGCAGGAACTTTCACACGCGATTGGCCCTGTGCGAGCGGGGGTACGTGTATTACTGAGGTGCGCTGGAACTTTCACATGCGATTGGCCTTGTGCAAGCAGGGTACGTGTATTACTGGGGTGCGTGGGAACTTTCCCACACGATTGGCCCTGTGCGAGCGGGGTACGTGTGTTACTGGGGTGCGCAGGAACTTCCACACGCGATTGGCCCTGTGCGAGCGGGGTACGTGAATTACTGGGGTGCACTGGAACTTTCACATGCGATTGGCCCTGTGTGAGCAGGGTACGTGTATTACTGGGGTGCACGGGAACTTTCACACGCGATCGGCCCTGTGCGAGCGGGGTACGTGTATTACTGGGGTGCACGGGAACTTTCACACGCAAATTTACTGTCAGAGCGGGTTACGTGTATCCAGTGTGGTGTGCGGGGAGACCTACACGTGAATTGGCAGTGTGGTTCATCCCAGGTGTCCCCTCCACCCCCTCCACGGCCCTAGCAGGCAGCCCACACCACAGGGGACTACCCTGCACCCCTGGACATGTCCCGCAGGCAGCCCATCCACCATGGCCATGCCCCCCAGCCAGGCCACGTGTCACTTTGCCCCTCCACGGTGACCTGTGCTGCCTCCTGACCCTGGCCCTGGACTGCACCACTTGCACCAGTGGTACTACCCCCACCAGGCCCCATGTGCGGCTCAGTTGCCTGCTCCTCCTCCTCTGTGGAAACCACCAACCTGGATGTCTCTGTACCGTCTTCTGCCATTGCAAGCACCTGTAGGGGCTCACCCGGCCCTTCCGCCACAGTCGTAGTGGCAGACGCGGCACCAGCCCCCTCACTCCCGGATGATGGCAAGTCCTGGGAGGGTGGCTGGGCCTTGCGTCACCGCCCAGTGGAAGCATCCCCGCCGCTTGGCTCCACAGGGCCGTCTCCAACCCTCTTCTTCACTTGACGCTGCGTAGAGGGAGACATAGAACACAAGCATCAGGGTACAGTACAATATTTGCCTAGACAGGAAGAAATAAAACATGAGTGGCAGTGTCTAACGTCACTTCCATCCTGTCCCTCCACAACACATGGGTGAATGCACGCAACACACATGCATAAACAGGCACAGCACCTGCAATCAACATTAGCATCCATGTACAATGTCCTCTATCAATCAAAATGTTGCCTTCAAAATCACATGCATCATGGCTCACACTGATCCCATGCACACACATCACCGGAGGGTCATGCATCATGCCTTGTACACCACAGACACATTGGGTAGACACAGTGCATACAACGGTGACCGCACTGCATGAGTGAATGTACACATCATCACGGACATGTGTCATGAATCCATGGCGTATCAAAGTCACAGACACACTTCTCAGACACACACACATGTGCACCATATATGTACATGACAGCAGCACCCATCCCTCACACCCCCACCATTTGCAAGAACAGACACTGGCATGCTTTCATGTGTGCATTTGCCATACAGCTCCCCATGTTGCATTGGAACTCATGCACCAACCATGTGGTTCGCACATTACTGGTCTCACATGCATGAACATGATGTCCCTGCACACACACATCCATACATGGCCCATGTCACACATACAGGCAAGTATCAGACTACCAGCACACTGCAACATGCCCTGTCTCACACAACAATGCTTGGCCACTTACCGCTCAACTCCAGACGGGTCTTCCTCCGAAGGATCTGGGCATGGAGCGCTGGGCATACGTGTTCCAGGACCCTCATCTGGATGTCACTCATGCTGACCCGGCCCCCCTCCGCGAGCCACCGGGCCTTGTGGAGGGTCCTGGACCTGAAGTCCTCCCAGCGCTTCTTGACGTGCTTGATGTCGCGGGATGCCACCCCCTCCGCATTGATGGCAACCACTACGTCGTCCCAGATCCTCTCCCGTCCTTCCTTGTTGGCGCGTGATGTTCCGAAGAGGGCATCATACTGCCCCAGGACATGCTCCACCAGGACACCAACTTCCTTCACACTGAAGCTGGTGGCCCTCTGCCTCTCTGGCTGGGGGTCGCCAGTGGTCTCAGTTGGTGTTTGCCCCAACATGGCAACCCCCGAGGCAGGCGTGGGTGGGCAACTGGGTCCAGGGGCTGGGCTGTGGAGCGATGGTATCCCATTCGGGAGTCTTCTGTTCCAGTAGGGGTGGACACAGCAACTGGAACCCTGGCTGATATGCAGGCACCAAATACCAGGGCACGTGGGCAGCAGGCAGGCAGCAGCCGATGGCAGGTGGGAGTGTGCTCGGGGCTCTGGGGGGCAGTATTTTGGCCTTCTGGGCAGGAGCGTGGTCTTCCATGTGTTTTTGCGTGGCCAGCTTGATACAGAGTGATTTGGGACGTGAAAATCTTGCACGTCAGCGTGTAATTCGAGGAAAGGCCCTTAGCGCGTAAGCGCGTCAGCACATGTACACGGTTTCATTTGACCAAAGGCCCTTAGCGCGTAAGCGCATCTGTGATGTGAGGCGTGCGTGCGTTTCCCTCGTGACGTGGGCATAGTGGTTCACGGACTGTGAAAAAACTGCACGCCCGCGTGTGCATGTGTGTAATCCGAGGAAAGGGCCTACGCGTCTGTGATGTGACGTGCGCAGGCTTTTCCTTTGTGACGTGGGCATAGTGGTCCATGGCGCGTGAAAAAACTGCACGTTCGTGTGTATGCGTGTAATCCAAGGAAAGGGCCTACGCGTCTGTGACGTGACGCAGGCGTTTCCCGGGGCACAGGTGCATGTGTACACGTCCAAGAACTGCACGTCCGAGTGTCAGCTCGTGTATTTGGAGGATAGGGCCTTAGCGCGTACGCACGTAAGTGACGTTGTACGTGTGGGCCGGTTTAAAAGGTACGTGTAGGACCCCATTTCCTTGTATGTGCTTTTCGTGGAGAGTGAGTGGGTGAACTCTGTACTTCTTGTCGGTTCACACGCGATTACTTCACAGCGTTTCAAGTGCGTACTCCCTGTAACCTCTGAGAGCGTTCATTTTTTTGTTGGGCCTGTTTCCTCAAACAGCATTCACTTCTTCTTTTGTCCTGTCTCCTCAGACAGCGTACAATTCTTCTTTTGGCGGGGGTGTTGCCAACGTGCACACGCGCGTCTTTTTCACGTTCTTAGGCAGACGGTGAGTCGCGCACGTATTTACCAACTGTGCTTGCCCCGTGTGTCGCGTACCCCTTCAGAGGTCATTGTAGGCTGTGTGTAACACGCGTACGCTTATTTTTGTGTTTCCGGGTGCCACAGCGTAGTGCGGGTTCATTTTTCCACGCACATGGTCTACGAGGGGTTGCGTGCATGTTATGTTTTGTTTTCGGGGTGACCCGTCATCTTCCCCCAGGGGTCACAGACAGCCTTGCTAGAGCACTAGGGTACGAATTCCATCTAGTACCCAACCACTTTCACCCCAATTGCCCAGGACAATTGTTTACTGCAACTCACATACGCACAAGAACATCAGTGCCATGGTTGGGAGGCGACCAAGCGGTAAGGGAGGCACAGGTGGCCGACCTCCAAAAGGTGGGCGTGGTGGGCTCGTTAGGGGACATGGCCAGGATTTGCAGGGTGCCCCTAGAGCCCCATGTGTGGCGGACCAATCAGGGACACCCATGCTCCCCCCCATGGTTGAGGGAAACGTGGCTGACACCATCCCAGCTCAGCCCTTGTTGGACCGGCCCATTGTGGCACCTGACCCGGCACAGGATGACTCCCAGGCTGACTTCCAGGTCAGCAAGTCTAAGCCACGTATGGCGGTGTAAGGTGGTGTCACCAGGCCACGTGGACCTGGGGCAGTGATGAAATCTGCTGCCCCAAGTAGGCAGGGTGGGGATGCTGCAGGGGCAGCTGCAGCTCTAGCCACCCCAGCTGTGAGTCTCCCAGCCGGGACAGTGTCGGTCCAGGTCCATCAAACCGACGTTGCCCCTGCCAACATCACACTTCAGCCAATATCTGCACCAAGACCTATGGTCATTGTGCATTCGCACACTCCTAGTACCCAGTCCACCGGCGCTTCTACCCCTACTGACCAGAGCAGCGTAAGCCACTCAGGCTCTGCTCCACCTTTGAAAAAGAGGAAGAAGGGTGCTGTGGCAGTACAGGCTGAGACCCCAGACATGCTACACACTCCGGCACGTCAAGGAAGCCTACCTTTAATGACGCTGAACATGATGTACTTGTGACCCTTGTGTTGGCACATAGCCGCGAAATGGTGGTGACTGCAGGGTGCAAGACCACACCTGGTCAACGTAGGGCACACTGGCAGACCATAGCGTACCGCATAAGTGCTCTTGGATTTGTGAGGCGCACAGCTGATGATTGCTACAAGCGGTGGAATGACCTGAAACGCAGAGCAAAGAACAAGCTGGCCTCAAATCATGCCGCTACTCTGGTGACTGGCGGTGGGTCTCCACCAGAGGACAACAAACTCACTGAACATGAGTCTGGTGCTGGGACCTTCGTCACAGAGGAACAGATCCAAGGCGTGGGAGACCTACCTGATTACGACGCATTGTCCGGTGAGTGCCCATGCATGTGTGTGTGATCCATGTCTATGTTGTTTGGGTGACGGGCTCTGATTGAGTGCCAGGTGAGGGTGTGTACTCCTGAGTGTTATGGGTCACCCATGTCCTTCCTCCGATACATTCACATGCCTTTGATTTGGGTATGACAGTATCCCTTGTGCCCACACTAACCAATTAGCCCCACATTACTGCTGTTGCCCTTCAACTATCATTTTGCAACAACATTGTTCTGATTTTTTCTGTGTTCATTTAGGCTGATTGTTTAGATCAACCCATTTTTCATATGCTTTTTTCATCATTAATGCCACATATGTGACATACTTCTGTCATTGTTTACACCCCACATTGTGCAACATTTGTTACCTGGTTATGTAAATGATTAGACCACTCAGGGCGAGAGAGTTTTGGCCTGCTGAAATGTATTTTAGGGCCTGTTTGCATGTGGAACATTATAGTTGTTTCCTGTCATGTTGAAGTGACAAACCATTGATGTGTACATCTGCATACAATCACTGTATTATTGTACGCTGGATGTGTTGCAGTGTGAGGCACATGCATATTTTGCAACACTATTCTGCATTTATCTTCTCATCATGTCGAGGTGACATGGATGTGTGACAGTACTCATTCACTGACATATCGTTGTAGTTGTCTAATTTACCATGGCTATGCTACATGACATCTGTGTGCTGGCATGTGTCATGTATGTGTATTGGACATGCCACTCACAGGCTGATGTGTGATGCCAGTGCTACACAACATGCTGGGAATGTGTTGCTTTTCCATCTTGGTGTCTGCCTTTTTGACTCCCCTTCAAACTCATTGACAGTGCATGCATGCCAGGGTTGTAGTCATGTGGGACATGTGTAAACCATGTACAGGATTTCTGTCTTGTCAGGCCTATGTGTGTGCTATTGTGCTCATGCCTGTTTCCATTTGTTGTATTTCATGTTTTTGCAGGTGACAACGCACTTGATGCTGGTGAGGACCCAGGAGGATTCTCTGCCACGAACAAGCACCAGTGGGGGACATGGTGTGGTGGTGGGTGAAAACACTTTGGTACTGCAGACCATACTGTTGAGGGGTGTCTCTGGGTGCAGCTCCCCAGACCTCTATTCAGGTGCTGAGTCGGATGATGAGACTTATGTGCTGTCTCAGGTGAGTGCTTCTGGCAGGGATTCTGTTCTGTCCAACCCACCTGCACCAGGGGTAGAACCCTCTGTGGGGATGTCAGTGTTGGTAGGTCCGCCTTTGGTGGTTACGGGTGCAGGGTCACACTCCACAACATCTGATCCTGTTCCTGGGCCAGCAGATCAGAGGGGGAATGCAGTCCAGCAGCCTCAGGCTGTGCCAGCACAGCAAGGTGCAGATCGCTTTGCCCTAAACAGGTGTGGTGCCCGCCGACGCGGTGGCCGTGCATCACCAGGCAATACTGTATGGGAAAACTCCATGTACGGTATGGCAAGCCAACAGGCAGCATCAGTAGAAATGATGGCTCAGGCAATGGAGAGGGTGGCCACTTCCATTATCCCCCCTGAAAGGCAGATGGAGCAACAACAGCAGGCAACAGACTCCATTTGCCAGTCACACAGGGAAAACATGTTGGCGTCCAACAGGGACCGACGGGCGGCACTGGAGACTCTACGCGAATCCATATCAATAGAGTTACAGGGCCACAGGGAAGCCCTGAGGGTAGAATTCCATAACCTCCCATCAGAGCGGTCAAGGGAGCGAAAGCAATATGGGCTGTGTTGTATCTTACCTCGGGTGGTATGGTGGGATTCCGAATTGGCGTCATCATGTGGGTGCTCAGTGGGTAGGCACTGTCCCCTGGGGAGGTGATGATGGGTATCATTAGTGGGGTTGTGACATTACTCAGTATCTGACATGCATGTATGTGCAGGGGCATTTATACTCACCAAGCAGCCATGTATCACCATGCCGCCCAGCTTCTAGGTCCCAGTTTAGGGTTGACATTCTGTAAATGAAACTATCATGGGTGGACCCTGGATAGTTGGCATATACTGAGGTGATGATTCCCTTGGCATCACATACTACCTGCACGTTGATGGAATGCCAGTGCTTGCGGTTTCTGTAGATGTGCTCAGTTGCCCTGGGAGGACGTAGAACCACATGGGTGCAGTCAATGGCACCTATCACTTTGGGGAAGTGTGCCACCCCGTAAAAATCCTGGACGACAGCCTGCCTTTCTGCAGGTTTTCTGGGCAGGAATATGTGCCTGCGGACTGATGGGCGTGCAGTCATGATGGCCAACACCTGGTGCAGGCAGCCTGACTGCGTGGCCTGTGACACCCCCCCCCACTATGGCACTTGTCCGCTGAAATGAACCAGTGGCCAAGAAGTGCAGTACATTGAGCACCTTTTCCAAGGGGCTCAGTGCTTGGGAGCACAGGGTGGGTGATGTGAGGTCATCCTCCCACTCACTCACCAGGTCGAGTATTATGTGAGGTGGAAACCTGTACCTCCCATACACCTGGTCATCAGGCATCCCAAAAAGGCTGGTTCTGGGTGTAAAAATTCTGGCCCTGACTATCCTCCACCTCCTCCTGCGGTATCCCACGACCACTGCTGTGAGGAATGGTATATTCATCTTGGCGTCTGAGCTTGTTTGTTGTTTGCGTGCACTTTTATGCTGCGCGGGTCCACGTACGCCTGCTTCCTGCTGGCGTACGTGTTTCCGGATTAGCGCGTCTTTTTTGGCGCACACGTTAGCCCCGTTCGATTCCATGAATACACGTTGTAGGCGCGCGTGTGGGTGTTCCGCGCATTTGCCTCCTGTACTTCCCCCGTGACGCCCACATTTTCACACGTTGTTCCCCATTCTGCGTGTTACGCCCCGTGTTACGCCTACTTTTGTTGTGTTCGCTTCGCTATGTGCGCTTTCGCTGTGCGCGTAGCGCATGCTGTTTGAAGACGTGTGTGCCAGCGTGCGCCACGCAGGATTTTAGCGCACATCCATGGATTTACACGCGCACTGACTTCCATGAATCGCTGTGCGCGGGTTTCGCTGCGATTTTCGCACTTGCGCTGCGATTCACACGCTTTCGCACGCTTGCGCAGGAATTTTCAGCGCACATTAATTCCATGAATCGGCCTGTATATTGTTTCTTGCCCCCCTGATGAGCCACACAGACAATGTGGTGAAACACATGCTGAGGAACTTAATACTGAGCTTGAGGAACTGAATAATGTGCCCGAGCATTAAATAACACATTTGCAAATCAGGTTATGAAGAGGACTACCATTATGTCTAAGCAATAAAAAGCAAACTTGAAAACCAGAACATAATTATTGACCTTCAATTTCTTTCTTTGAGGAGCACGCCACACACCTGATTTGATTCTAGTTTATTCTACATTGTTATTGGGCAGACACAATACCTCGGGCTGCATCTTAGCGACAGCAAGACCTAAATTCAGGCAGATCTTTTCACCATACGTTTGATATATGCCTGCACATCTTCTATTACATCCACAATTAGAGGTCAATGGTTTAGCGGAATTGAAAAATGACAGAGCTGCCAGGAACTATTATTTAGTCAAGCACTGGTGAGATTGAGTCAGTGCAAGTGAGAGACACCAAGAAGATCGAAAATGTGTCTCATAATTTACATCTGTATTAGGTTTTGAACAACCAGAGGAGAAAGTGTATACATACCAGCACAGTCACATGCATTATATCCATTAATACAAACACCACAAGCAGTACAGTCTGTCCTCAAATATGACCAAATCAAATACACTGGAGCATAACTCTGAGCCTTGGGAGAGGGAAATAATTATTTATTAAGAATCATCTGAATCTTTACCAGGCAATGAAAAGGCTAGAGAAGTCAGAGAGACTGACCGGGTATGAACTACTAATTTGACAAAAACGGTTTATCGATACATGATCTGGATGCTGCAATCATCAATGGAATTCCCCTCTCTAATCAATTTGCAGCTCTGGCATCATCACAGGAAGATATTGAGTGTGTTCAAATGAATGCCAACGATAATATTCTAGGAAGTGGCATCCCAATGAGAATCAAGGATAATGAAAGACCTGATAAGGGAACTGTCTCTTCTAAATCTGAAAAAATGGCACAACAGCAGAGTCATGGGGGGACATTTACCTTGGATCCAAAGGGATTCAGGGAATATGGCTTGCATCTGTGACACCATTGCTGAAAGAGATAATGTATGATCTCCTAAAAATAAATACAGGATTAAATTCCCTACCGCAGGCTTTAGTATCAATACTCATGACTTCAGCTCCCTTAATACCAGAAAGGTGTAAGGCCTCTTTGAAAGATCCTAATACAAGATCTCAATATATACCTAATCTACCTGTGGGAGGAAAACAAATGGGATACGCAAACAGAACAGATTAAAATCCCAAAATCTATCAATCCCAATTATTTTAAGTCAGCAGCCAGCACACACCTGAAACCAAAACTAATGACAAATATGAAAAAGGAAGAATGTATGATGGGATGAGGTCCCTGAAAATGAGTAAAAGCCCTGTAACTTATTACCAAAATGGGCACAAGCTACGATCATTACTAGAAAACTATCATCCAAAAGTACATTTTTATTCACTATATATTCAATCCTTTTGACAGGGGTTCCTAGTTTCCGGGCAGGTATGAGGGAAGACAAATTGTCCATGATAAATAAATGCAGTCAATGCCTGTGTTTCACTAGAGATTGCAAATCGATAATTCAAGACAACAATCAATTTAATATTAGCCAATAAGTATCTAAAGGAGGATCTTTTAGCCATTGCAGCAAGGATGTTAGCACTGCTAGGATAACCCATTCAAATGAGGCTTTAACTGCTATTTAGTCCAACCAGGCCAAAGTGTGAAGACAGTGATAAGACGATCAAAAACAAAATAAATATGAATACAGGATTAATCAAGCAAAATGATTTCAGGACCAAGGGAAAATAAAGAGATGTTGTGCAGGCCAGCCAGGAAATACTCCTGAATTCAGAACAGTTGGGTGGTTTGAAACTAATAATTAACTCCTCTAAGAATTAACCTGTGCATGAATCCAGAGACATGGATAAGCTTGAATGACTATTTTGGTATATTGCATGGTTAAAGGGAAATGGGCTGATCTGGAGTGGCACAATTCTATAAGTAATGTTAGTATTGTATGTCTGCAAGACACACGGTTATTGATGAATCCGAATAGCCAGGGAAATTTGTGGTGGGTTGAGAATCTGGGTAGCCCATCACATAAAGAGCATTGTTTCTGTAATAGTCTCAGGTTCATCTGACATGTTAACTCTAAAATGGGTAGTGGATGAAAATACAATATTTATTATAGTCAATATTTATCTAAGGCCCATCGAGAGGCAATTGATCTATTTGCCGTTTAAAAAAAAAATGTAAAACATAAAATATCGATATTTGTTTTATCTTAAAGATTTGTATGCATCCATTTTTTTTTGTTTACAAAATAATTGTATGCTGAATTGATTCTGTTCTTTTATCCTGTCTGTTCATGGATATTTTTGTCTGAAAAAACGTATTTGATGATGATGAAAATATAACCTACCTGGTAAGAGTGTGCACATCATTCTAGTAAGAGATTTTAGGTGCCAGTTATAGGTTGATCAACCATTATCCCCTTTTTATATAAAAGAAGTTCTGGAATATTTCACCAGTCCATTGTTGTCAGTATGTCCCTCACTCAATTCCTGTAGCTAAATTAATACAGACTTTACTGACTAAAGGGTATAGAGCCTGTAACGGTAGATTTCCTCAACATAGTCCTGGTAAAATGACCAATAGAACTCCAAGACATGCATCATGTATTCATGATACTTTAGCACCAGTGTGCAGTTGGAATGTTATCCACTACTTTTAAAGTAATCGAGCAATTGGAGAGTGACCATGAGGGTCAATATATATATGTATTGCTTAGGAAAGATACATTGGGAAGATACATTGGTTCTCAATATTCCTCAAAAAACATCTCCCTTGCAAACAGCAGAAGAAAGGTTAATTGGGAAACATAGTAATAAAAAACAAAATTCCACAGATATATTTGCCCATGTTACCCTTTCTAGAGGAGTCTTTTTGAAATAAATTGCATAATTCATCTAGGATAGTTTGGGACTCAATGTCAAAAGCTCTGAATTAATTTCTTATAAAGAACTGTGAGTCTATTAGGGAACAAAATATGAGACCGAAAGGATGATATGTTATGTGGTGGCATTTGATATTTGTATAGCGCATATTGCCATTGTTATGGCTTCGTAGTGCCATGGGGTGGAAGGCACTTCGGAAGACCGCAGTTTGTGCAAGCATGGATTTAAAACAAACATCACATTGCATGTGATTAGTAAATATAATTAGGCAACTATCCAATTACTAGAAGAGATGACTAGTTGAAAACATTGTCGAGTATTGTGTTCAGGTGCACAGATGCCTGATATGTCAGTGACTATATGACAGATGGACTGAATTTGTCATGGAACTCAGCTGTGTTCTATGGATTGAAGTGCAAGAGGGTGAATGAGTATTATAAATCATCTATCAACCCCTAGGGCAACTGTATACATTTGAGGGCCCTGCTATACCTTACATGCTGAAGACATGCACACTGAATAGCATGTGCAGCAAAACAAGCGTCTGTGAGTTGGCAGATGAGGGGGAAGTGGTAAACAGTCTGCAAAGTCCAGTCCATTACCATAACCACATCTAAGTGTTAAGGAGGCAAACGCCTTTGATACAGAGAAAGTGCTATTTGACATTTGGGGCCTCAGTCACACATTTTACTTTGCTTAGAATGCTGGCTGGCAGGCTGAGAGATGCCTCAAGCTCACTCTACCATGCCTAGGTGCTTTGCTCAGTGGCCTGCTGGCAATTCGGCCCGTCATGACAGGGGCATGGAAAGAAGGCGTTTGTCAGGTGTTGATTAGGCGTTGGGCTGGGCAGAATCCCCACTCATTTTACCCAGAGGTTTACCTTGCTGGCTTCCTCAAACCCAAACCCTTCTCACACAGTCCACAAGGAAAATCCCCCCTTCACTCCCACCAACAGACACAAAATCACCAGATTTTGACATGGTACCAGGCCTTCAGTATCAGTGATGCTGCATCCCTGCAGTGGATTTTTCATGATGAAAAACAGAGCAGAAAAGATGGAGGGTGGGGTATGGATGCCTCAAAACATACTTCAGCCTGGTGTAAAATACGAGATGGAGAGGTGCAGTAGCTGCAGGATGGTGAAGAGCCTTGTGTTGGCAGTGACAGATAGGGGATTGTGGATCTGGTGGATATGATGGACTTTCCAATAGATCTGCAATCTCGAGTTTGCAGTTTCTCTTACCTCTTTGGAGGCAAGGTTTTCAGGGAGGGTTTCCTTACCTGTGCTAAAATGATCAAGAATGTAGAGCTTCTAAAGTACTATTCCCCCAGAAATCAGAGCATTGGAAAGGCTGCCTGAGGATTTAGTAAATAAGAAACAGATAAAATAATGTGATTACTAAAGAAATAAAGATTATGCAGTTGGTAGTTAATAAGAATTAATAGAAGTCAAATTAAAGGATAGAGTATTCTGGCAAATTGTGTGCAAAATTAAATCTCAAGAGGTTTACCTCCTGATATACATATCAATGAAGTGGGGATATGTGGAATTCGCATTTCTGCAATCTGTACCATAAAACATTTGAATATAAAGTAAACAATAGGTCTAAGATATGTAAAAAGCTTTCCCTATGGGAGGTAGCTGCTGCTATATATGCCCAACAGGGGAACAGGACCCCAGCCTGGACAGTATACTCTGTAAATTGTTAAAGTCAGGAATGATAATATGGGTCCCATGTATACGTAAATTCTTCAATTATATAACATCCAGTGTCCATATACCAAAAAGCTGGAGAGCGGCATAGATCATCCCTATTCACAAGAAAGGAAATCAGAATGATCTATTCAACTATCGCCCAATCTCCTTGATTAGCTCCAAGCCTTACAACATGGATGAGCAGTAATAATGTTGATATTAAATCTGGATTTATGACTGTAATTCCTGTTGATAAGATTTTTGATGTATTCCTGCTCCATGTGAAATATACAGCACTATGCAAACAGAATCTTTGTTTGGTCTTTGTGATCTGCGAACCACATTTGAGATGGTTCCTAAGGGGGAATTATGGAGTCATCTAAATGAGATAGGAGTATCCATAGATGTAATAGCAGCAATCTCAAATGTTTAGCAAGACTATTGTGTGCAAGTATACTATGTTATTGCTGGGGAATACACAGCATCTTTCAGGATTAGTAGATGGACAAGGCAAAGCTGTGTCCTTTTGCCAAATCTTTTTTCCGTATACATCAATAAACTGTCAGTTTTAGTGGAGGAACTAAAACCGAATGCACCATCATTAGGGGAAAGAAAAACTGGCATCCTGCTCTGTGCGGTGCTAATAAGCAAAACCCTGATAGGCCTCCAAAGGGGCGTAATTGCATTTTCCTCTAACAACGAGACCGGCCTTGAACTTGTCACATTTCTTATTTGGTCTAATCAAAAAATTGCAGCTTCTGGAATATTCTTAGGAGAATATACGGTTGAGAGAGTAGACCACTATGATTATTTAGGATTGCAGATCGACGAAGGAGGGTCTTTGGAGCAGCAAATTACCAAGAACATGCTTGCTCTTTCGAGATGGGAGGTGCAATTTCACAATCATAGGAGGTATTTAGAGCGAATGCATCCACAGCCAGGGCAGAGAATTGGGGATACTCTAATCTCCAAACCTTGGAGAGTATAAAAGCGTCTCCTTTGAAATCATTATTTGCACTCCCAAAAGGTACACCTCTATTACCTCTTCGGCTTGAAATTGGGATACATGGGTAGCGTATGATGCTAAATTTAAAGCTCTGCTTTACTTGCAGCGATTGTGTATAAGTTAATAGTTGTCTATTTACCACTAAACTTTAGATAATGTATTATCATAATGTGGTGCTGTGCAGCTACCTTAAACACGATATTATTATTATTATTATTATTATTATTATTATTATTATTATCATTATTGTTATTATTATTATTGTTATTATATGTCTGCAACCTAGCCTCAAACTTCAATTTGATCGAGCTATAGAAGTAGGCCTAGGGTGCATCAAGAAGTGTGCTCATCATTAAGGTTCAAATAAAGCAAATGTCTGGTGTACCTCTTGTACATTCTCTGAATTAAATTCCACTGGTTTGATTTCAAGATATTTGGATAATAAGACCCAATTGCGATGTAAACCATGCTTATAGAAAATCGAGGATAAAGAAGCACATTTTCTGGGTTGAAGTTCCAGCACGACCAATTGGAAACCACACTCGACTAACAATTGTATATTCGACCAGGTGTTCAGAGAAGATACTATGCACTTTCTAATGTTTAGTCATGCATACTTAACCTTGAGAAAAATACAGCTAACACATTTTAGGAAGCTTTATTTCAGTGGTGTGTGACAGAATATGGCCTCATCGCGAGTTGGCCGGTAGCCCTTAAGTGGAGCAGTAACGCTATTACCGACACATTTAAGGGTCCGTCCAATCATGAGTCTGGCAGCATTTACCCCCAGCTCTAAGCTGGAGGTAAATGCACCAACTTAATGCCCAATTTTGGGCACAAATAGCATGGTGCTGTTAGCTAATTGCACCGAAAATGCCCCAATGGGTCCAAAGGATCCAATGGGGAACACCCATTACCGCCCAACCCTTGATCCGACGCTAATAGCGTCGGACCAGTTGGCGGTAACTCTCTTAGCCCAGGCGGTATCCCAGCGATAATACTGCCGGGATACTGCCCAACTCGAGATGAGGCCCTATGTCTTATTGCTTACAGACTCATGATGGTTTATCAAGATGAGGAACCTCCCTTGCTTCACTAGTATTTGTCATGTTGGGATGGCAGCCTGTTATCATCCAATACAGACTATGGTGACTGGCATAATCACCCAAATAATAGCAAAGACAAGACTACCATTATGGAAGAGAGAAATGTAGTAACTGAATTAGTGACAACACAAAGAGATCTATATGTCTACTCGTCAAGAGCAGACACAAGTATGCCAGGAAGCTCTTTTATCGTTTTAATCTCTAAGAGACCAAGGTTCTCAGACAAGAGAATGAGCTCTGACTACTTGTGGTGGCTACAGTGATGTCCCAAGAATAGAGGTTCAATTGTTGAATGTTTAGAAACACCCAAGTGCTTATTCCTGACCAGTCCCTAGCAGTAGCTTTTGAGCCTAGTTTCCAAATGTAATAACCTGAAAGCTGTGTTTTTAACCTAGATAGAAATACATCAATCTTCAAGGGATGTAAAACTAGTCTCGATTTGATTCTGAGGCGACTTTGTTATTTCTGGAAAATATTCCATGACTCCAGAGTGCATCATTATACCTATTAAACGTAAGCAATTTGTATGAAGGTCCCTGTGATGCAAAAGGAACACACCAACGGTATCAAATCACCTCAAGCAATGCGGACGAAGACCTGCAATGTGTGCCAAAGTTCTCAAAGAGAAAAAGCTACTGTCTTTACCTTTTTCCCAAAGGATTCTATCTTCGAAGGAGGCCACTATAAACAAGAAGAGTGTCTATCAGTATCCCATGAATACTACTGTGACGGAACTGTCATTGCCACAATTAATATCAAACCACCGCCCAAGCAAAAGAGAAATTGTAACATATATCCTTCTTAAAAAAGGCAACAGCATTCCAAATTCAGACACAATCTGAAAGTTGGGGGAAGATGCTTTTTTTTAGAATTGCAACAATTACAGATTGACTTTCAAGTTAAGGCCACAGAGAATCATGGCACAAAAAGTGATAATGCAATAAAGTGCTAAACGCTCACTTTAGTTCATGCTGATTTGAAGTACAAGCAAATGTAATTTCATTAGAACTTAAACATACTCTCATCATCACTCCTTATATAAATCTGGTGAATATGACTAATTAGCACCCTCGGAGGCGTCATCCACCAATATGAATGCTCGGAATGCGAGCTGTATTCACTAAGGAAAGCCCGCCTTCTGAGCATTCTCATTGGTGATGGGCGCTTCCCCTCCCCGCTCCACCTTCACAATACAGCGCATTTGTAGTTTCCTAGATGGGTGCTAAAGGTGTCCTTTTTTCAAAAATGAAAACAAAATTGAAACGTACATTTATGCTGCGGCTCGGCTCTGCCAGTGCTGCTCTTTGAGAAATCCATTGGGCCGCATTACGACCAAGGCAGGGGACCATGGTGCTATTAGCACCATGGTCCGTGCCGGTGTCCGCCATGGCGGAATGGGGAATTACCACCCCATTCCGAGGTTGGTGGGGCGGTAATTCCCCATGCCGCCATGGCCCTTCCCCATTCCCATTTTTGCCCCATAGGGCTCAATGTGAATGGGGAAGGCGCTAATAACGGTACCACAAATTGCGGTACCGTTATTAGCACCAAAATCCCTTTGCGGGTCCCTACTTTAAAGGCTGGAAAAACCAGCCGTTAAGGTCGGGTCCCGCAAAGGGACCTCGTAATTGGGCACTAAGTGTTTAACGGCGCCGCAGCCTGTTACAGTGCCGTTAAACACTTAGCGCCTGGGTCGTAATGAGGCCCATTGTCCGTGTTCATGACGTCACAGTCATCAACATGGAAAATGGACTTCCCTGACCGCACTGCTGGAGTCGCAAAGGTATATTTCTTCCATATAAAACTACACGAGTACTAATGGCAATATTAACCGAAGCGGCTGGACGACTCTGTCGGTAACGGCACTGTCGCCCTCGTTAAGAGATCCTCGCTTCGCTCGAACCCTTGACTTGGCCGGCTGGCCTTTACCGATAGGGTGCCACTGAGGTTAATATTGCCTCATTATTCAATAGGTTAATAAGCCAGTATCGATTTGGGGTGAATATAGACCTTGGTGCTATTGTACTATGCATTTTCAACAAAATTATGCCTTGTCTTTTGTAGTCGATTTAAAAGTGCATCCCAGAGTTATACAGTATTATAACTGTTTCTGCCACAGAATAAAGTGAGAACAGCAATGATCTTTCTCTTGTGCAATTTTATCAAAGTCTCCACCTGGATGGGGGAATCTTTTTTGCATGCTGCCTGAAGGTTAGGTCAACAATGGCAATGTAAACACGCAAGAATCGCTCTCCAAATATATAATAAGGATGTTCATAGCTCATGTCTCTTCCCCAGTCACAGCAAGATATATACCAAGCTGTGATAGGGGAAAGCCACATCCTTGAGTTTTGTTTTCAGTCGTTTGAGGGCTGCGAGCCAATTTTGAGATTGCCTCTCCCTCCTGAGAAGGTCATTAATAATTGACATTGTTTTTATGGCCCTCATTACAAGTCCGGCGCTGGACCATGGTGCTATTAGCACCATGGTCCATGCCGGAGTCCGGAATGGTGGATGGCGGAATTACCGCCCCATTCCAAGGTGAGTGGGGCGGTAATTCCCCATTCACCATTTGCCCTTCCCCATTCCCATTTTTGCCCCATAGGGCATAATGGGGATGGGGAAGGCGCTAATTACGGCACCATAAATTACGGTGCCGTAATTAGCACCAAGGTCGCTTAGCGCCTTGGACTTTAATGCCTGCAAAAAGCAGGCGTTAAAGTGTGAATCAGGCGTTAAGGGTTAACGGCGCCGACGGCACCGTTAAACCCTTAACGCCTGACTTGTAATGAGGGCCCATAACATTTCTTGGTTCCCTTAAAACAATGGGCCTCATTCCGAGTACGGCGCTAACCAATGGCGCTATTAACGCCTTGGTTGACGCCGTACCCGGACCGGCAGCGCCTTGGTGGTTGGCGGAATTACCGCCCCATTCCAAGGTTGGCGGGGCGGTAATTCCCCAATCCCCATTTACCCTTCCCCATTCCCATTCTTGCCCCATAGGGCATAATGGGAGTGGGGAAGGCGTCAATTACGCCACCGTAAATTACGGTGGCGTAATTAACATCAAGGTCCCTTAGCGCCATGGTATTTAACGCCTGCTAAAAGCAGGTGTTAAAAGCACCATGGCGCTAAGGGAACTCGGAGTATGGCGGTAAGGGATTACCGCCACCGCTCTCGTTAGCGGTGGCCGCTATCCCTTACCGCCATACTCGGAATGAGGCCCAATGAGACATTTGTAAAACTATGTCAAGGGGGACATCTGGTTGACTTTGTTACATTTGTATTATTTTTAGGACTGCAATCATATATGGAATATAACCTCTCCCTCACTAGAATTTTACCATTTGTAAATATTGTTTTCTAGGTGTTTTTGGTTTCAACTTAATTTGAAGAAAATTATATTTCAAACGTTAGGAGACACAAACATGCATATAGAGGGCAATTAATTTATTTAATTTAATTTAATTTAGTTTTAGTTTTTAAATAGCCCTTAATGCTCTCTCTAGTACAGTATATTTTCAAAGAGATCTAATATTCAAAGACATTTCGGTTGAAGGCCCACTTCCTCCCAAAAGAAAAAGGTACATATGCAGTTGGATCGGTAATACATTCTGCAAATTAGACACAAATATATATAAATATGTAGGGGCAGTTCTAAAAAATGTGTGCAAATGAATAAAATAGCAGGGAATGCAATTTTTCTATTTTCCATCATTGCAGAAATGTGCAGATCACCTTATTCTCAAAGGTGACCTGAGCATTTTTGGTGGCTTAACAATAGTGCAAAGATGGACTGGTCAGCCCCTTTGTATTGTATTTGTCATTTACATAGTGTGCTTTCCCCACCTGTATGGCTTCAATGCGCTTTGCGGTTGGAACGCCTTGTTGACCGCAGTCCATGTATAGGAGGTTCTAAGTGTTTAAATAAAAAATGCATGTGTTCATTTTACCATGTTAGGACTTAGGTGGGCTGGCTAGGCTCCAGTAAGTAACCCAGAGATTAGGCATGTGGGAGGGTACTGTTGGTGATTAATGATAGAGTGCTAGTGCTGAAGATTGAATGCTTGCCCAGCTACACCGAATTTATTTCATAGGTTGTCGCTGCATACTAATGGCATACTAATGGCAAAGGTGTTGATTTATGTCAGGGGTTTCAGTGTGGATGGCTATGTGAGCTGCTATACCGGAATAGCATAGCCATATCTGCACTGAAGGGTGCATGGATGGATGGATGTACCTGTGGCCTGAGTCCCCAGACATGTGGTAAGGTATACATACTGTGCGCTTGATGGCGTTCAACTGCAATGTTCTTTTTCTTGGTACAATGCGATTGTTTGGTCTCACTATTCGTGATCTCCCTGGAATGAAGTCTGGGTAGTGGGAGAGGGCCCGGAGGCGGGGTTTGGGGAGGGTGTAACTCTGTCATGGTGTGCCACTGCAATTGCATCATTATGTGAGTGAGAAGAGTGGGGTATGTCCAACTGCGGTACAACAGTAGATGTGTGAGCAGGATTTGTGACACCTGGATATAGCGAGGGGTGCACCTGTAGGGGGTACCACAGTAGACAGTAAACCCCAGGAGCCCCTAGATTTGGGACATCTGGATAGCGGGTGAAACATACAAATGGTGTTATAAAAGTAGACAGTAAAATGCAGTAACACCTAGATTGGGATACCTGGATATAAGGAGAGACACCTAAATGGTTATACAGCAGTGCACAGTAAAATGCAATAGCACCTAGATTTGGGACACCTGGATAGAAGGAGAGGCACCTTAAATGGGAATACAACAGTACACAGAAAAATGCAATAGCACCTACATTTGGGACATCCGGATGGAGGGACACTCGCCTAGATGGGGGTATAACAATGCAGACAGTAACTTAAGGTTTGGGATACCAGCGTGGAGGGTACGTGCCTTTGCTTCGAGTACAACAGTGGACAATATGCCTGGATATGAGATATTGCTACCTGGCCCAATTTGTCTGAATGTGAGGTATGGCTGACTAACATAATCTACCTAAATGCAAGATATGGCTGCCTAACATAATTTACCTAGATGTGAGATATGGCTGACTAACACAATCTACCTAGATGCAAGATATGGCTGACTAACACAATCTACCTAGATGTGAGATATGGCTGACTAGCACAATCTACTTAGTTGGGAGATATGGCTTAGGCATTGGATATCGCTGACATACCTATGTGCAAAAACGACAGGTTTTTAGATAACATAATAGGGTAATAAGATGGGTTGGACACTCTAATCAGGACCAGTAATTGCTTGTTCCCCTGTCCAGACTTCGCCTACCTTGTCAGTCACTGCATTTTGACGGCTGCAGGTTCCACAGGCTAACACGGGCCGACATGGTCTAGAGCTGCTTCTTCGGGAGCTGCCCTTTGCCTTGGGGCCCTTAGCCGAGGGCTGCCCTTGCCGAGGCTGCCCAGGGACATCCAGCTAAAATGGCTTCCTGCTGGCCCTGTGGCCAATCAGGGAGAGTGGGAGTTGAAAAAAGGGCAAGGGGGAAAGGCAGTAAGGACGCGGGCGAAGGGCCTGTTTCAAAGCACATGGCCAAATCACATTTGGTGCAGATTTAAATAAATAATTAAAGTCAGCAGGCTGCAGACTGCTTTAAAAACACACGCAGTGCTGGATTAAATGAATAATTAAAGTCAGCAGGCTGCTCCCTAGGTTAGATGACCGTCACCTGTGGGTAGTTGCTGAGGTCCATGAAGGAGCAGAAAAGTACAGAGAGCGGGCATGCCTTGACAGGTGTTTAATGCTGGGGTTCCTGCTGGCCTTGCTGCCAATCAGGGTGTGTGGGAGGTGAAACCAGGGCAAGGAGGAAAGGCATTGAGGACATAGGGGAAGGGCCTGTTTCAAAGCACTTGACAAATGTGCATTAGGTGCAGATTTAAATAAACAATTAAAGTCAGCAGGCTGCAGTGGTAGCAGTGTACCAGAAAATGTAGTGGAACTGTGGTTTCGGCAGGTAAGAGGGTTGATGGAAACATAGTGCAACATGTGACAAGGTTTTGCAGCCGAGGCAATGCAATAGTCTTAGGGCCCGATTCATGGAATTCTTTAACGGTTAAAGGTCACTTTTCACTGCTGAAAAGTGTATTTTTCCCCTGCCAAGTAGTTGGCAATTTGTATTATGAAGTTTGTTAAATATTTGGCAGCATAGCAAGAGTGGGATGCTATCGAAAAACACTGCAATGCTTAAATTAAACATCTCACTGCTCTCCGTATGGATTACTGTATGATGTGATAAATGTTTTCTAGATAATTGGTGTTGGATAATGTTGACACTCTTCGCTCATTATATATTATATTCTGTGCTCGAAATGAAGTGATACCTCCTGAATTAACTTTGTGAAAGGGTTGAAATGAAATAACATTTGGATGTTTTCTAGCCTAATTCATTATACGCCTTCGTGTGCCTGCTTATTATAATTAAGGCTTGAAGAGGTGTTGCGTTTTAGGTGGAGAAACGCCCTGTATTGAGAACCCTTGATTATGAAATGGTGATTGGCAGTTTTATGATGTAAAATTGCTTTTCTAAAGTTTCATTTTCAAAACCTTGTTGTTTCTAATTTCATATTTTGCACATCTCTGAAGATAGAGAAGTTCAAATGATTTTATGCTGAAAGTTACATTGAGTTATTTATTAGTTTTGTTGTTACTCTGGTGTTTATGGAAATCCACGAGCTCTTCACTTGTAAGTAACTGCGCAAATTGTTGTCTCCCAGAAAGTCATGAAACTGTTAGAATAATGTTCTGAAACCATTTTAAGTGACCTGCAATTCTAGATAATATTCCTTATTGAACAGTAGACATTACTGTTCAAAATTAAATCAGAGGTACTAATTAGCATATCGCTATGTTCATAAAAACTGGCCGATTAACTGAATAGGTATTTATTTCTAACCAAGATCATGTGATATTGATTTATAGAAGGAGGACGCATCCATCATAACTAAGGGCCTGCCTATATCCCATGAGGGATGCTCAGTCTGAGAAACTTTTCATGCTTTGAACAAATGAAGGTGATTTACACACCAATTGTTGTAAAAAATGGAATCACAATATTCACAATCACAATATTTAGAAAAATGCTCCATTGAGCTCAGAATGCTGGAGATTTTGGGTCACCTTCGGGAGGATGATCAGGTTTATACATATTTGGGAGCATGTGTCAAGAGGCATCACATAATGTTCTGCTTAAAGAAAAGCAATTTCTGATTCGATTAGAACATCTTTGGAATATCAATTTGAAAGTGTCTTTTGAAGTATGCTTACCAAAACACGTCCAATCTCATCTTAGTTTGGACACGTGATCACTGATATCTAGGGTTACCATATCCAAGCTCCTGTCCGGTCTTTTTACAGTGGCATCTGTGCCAGAATAAAGACAGAGCACGGCGTTTAGAAATGCTTGCCATACAAAAGGCTGTCACTGGCACAAAGTGTTTGCAAGCATTATGGGCAAGCACACCACACTTAGAACTGCAGCTTGTGTCTGTGCATTCAGCCATGCACACAGCCGAATATGCATCACCCAAGAGCAGCGCAAAAATGTCATTGACCCCTAGTAAAGACAAAGACACTACATCAGAAGCAGAGAAATAAAACACTGCTGGCAGAACGGGTACTGGCCGAGCCCCCTGGCCGAGGAAGGTGAAAAGCAACCCTTCTGTGGGTATTCAGTAAGCAGGGAGAAAGAATGTGCCTCTAAAAGTGTAGTTTACTGTGTCAGTGAGGGAACATATGAATGGCATCTTCAGTAATATCATACAACCCCCTCACTCTGTTCCAATGCCATAGTCTCAGAACGTGCACAAAGCAACAATACCAACAAGAGCAATTGTAATTCCAATTCAACAGGGGTGGGATTAATTGGGAAGATCAGTAAACACATTTACTCTACAGGATCCATTTATTTGTGTAGGTACCCTGCCCAGTAGATCTGAAAAAAAGGCATTCGCAACATTTTAACCATAAGTGCCCATTGCAGTGTTGGAGTCACGTTTCTAAACATTAAAACAGCTGCAATTTGCACAAGCACCAATGCACATGAGTACAACACGGGTCTGTATGTATTTCCAGCCATGCACACAGAACATTGTAAATTACCCAAGAACAGCAGTCACATGTCTCTCACCTCCAGTAACAACAAAGATGAAGACCTTTCCGCAGCAGCACAGCAATAAAACACTGATGACAGAACAAGGTTTACCCACCCTGTGCTCCAAAGGTAGGTACAAGGCAATCCTTTACTACGGATAACATGTTAGTAGATATATAACCATTGGAAATCTGTGACAAGTTTCTCTCAAGCTAAGTGGCTTGAAAAAGAAACTGGAGAAAATCAAAAGGAAAACGAAACTACACAAGTAAATTGGCCTCTCATCAACAGCTACCTTTGTACAGGACAGATGTCATCAAAGTCATAAAAGCTCACCACTCCAAACGAATTAAAAAAGAACAACAAAGAAAAAAGAAATGTTTAATGTCATCCAATAATTTCGTTAACGCTTCCCACAACTGCCACTCTAAATTCATTGGCCCTTTTCGCTACATACCACCATAAAATCCTGCAATCCAACAGTGCCACCTAAAGGATCCATATCGCTCCTTCCCCATTTATAAATCGATCATGAAACGCCCAGAACAAACACCCATACCTCTATGCTTCTCTAAAGATCTCATCAACCCCAGATCTTCCCAGCTGCACTGAACTCTGCATACATGAAACCCTTGTTCAAATAGCACAAACTCCAACCAACTGACCCAGCAAGCTATGGCTCAATCTCAAACACAACTCTCATCAGGAAGCTACTGGAACAAAATCATATAAGGACAACTCTGAGACTTAATTGAAAAACAAACAACCTCCTGCATGATGCATAGAATAGTTTTAGACCTTCCAGGGTTATTGAATCAGTTCTGTATTCAATCTGGAAAACACTAAAAAAAACAACGTGGATTAAAATACAATCATCCTGCTGGATTTCAGCTGCTTTTGACAATATCCATCACAAGACCATTTTTAATGGACTGTAAGGCATTGTTATTAAGGCCTAGATTCATGGAATTATCTAAAGGGTAAAACGAGGATTTGCGTGATATTCTGCGTGCAAATCCCGGTTTGACGAATGGGGATTTGTGGGCAGAATGGCATGCAAATCCCTGTTTTACACGCAAATAATTCCATGAATCAGGGCCTGGAGCAAATCCTTCCTCATGGGCAGAACCAAAATCATGATCATGGCACCCTACAAATCATAACCTTTTACACTAAACTGCAGAGCACCCCAAGGATTTACTGTGAGGAGTTGCCATCTGGCAATCTGGCAAGGGTGTAGAAGCCATGGCTTTGTTGATGTTTATTCATTAATAAGCAGAAGCTGGTAAGTACATCTCAGGAAGTGCAACTGATAATCAGATTCCCCTTTCATAAGCTCAATGAAAAAGGAACACTGTAATCATGTGCCCTGCTGCATCAGTATCCGGATCTACAGCACCTACTGTCCAGTGGCACTGAGCAGGTTTAGGAGTCACAGGTTTTCAAATCCTGAGGTCCACGTGGATAAGTATACCTCCGTCCCCAAGCACCAGTCAGAGAGGGGCAAAAAATACTCGCTGACCGGTTATTGGAGCCACAGGTGGGGGGGTAAACAGAAAACACCAGGTCCCGGGTGGCTGCAAAGAAAATACCAGGTTAGCTAATGGCTACACGGTATTCACAACAAGCATAAACAAATAATAAGAAAGACCTACCCTTGAGGTGAATGATGAATGCCTTGAACCTAACGGTATTTCCCCCACAGGGGTCAGATGAGTGGTGCAGAGGAGAGGATGGGACCACGGGATCTGAAGGGAGAGGAGAGGGTCTGATTGAAGGTACACAGTACTTGACAGAGTTCCAAGAGTTCAGACAAAAGGTAGCTGAAGGTTAACTAACATGTCCCAAAAGCAGGGTAAGGCAAAGTCAGCCAATTGACCAGAATCACACACACCTGATGGCCCTTTCCCTTCCCCACAGGGATAAAAGGTGGAGAGCAAGAGCACAGGTCGAGCAAGGCAGACCGCACAACGTAAGAGCTAACTGAGCACGACAGTTCAAGAGGAGGAAAAAGACGGCACAGACCGAGAGGGTGACAGGGAGAGAGTCGACCTTGCCCTTTTCGACCAAGGCCTGTGGAACCCCTGCAGAGGGATAATAAGTCTGCAGACAATAGCCAACGTATGTTGCAGCAGATGTCAATGGTACACAAGCCTCTCCTCTGCTGATTACCAAGCTGCAGAGAGATGCTTGTCTCTGTGGTAACAACCTTGACTCCAAGGAGAAAGAAACCCAAGCGGTTCATCACAGCCGGTGAGTTGAGGGGAGTGTCCATAAGAAACCGAACAGTGTTGAACGAAAAGTAGCCAATGACTAAATCGAACTTTGAAAAGAAAATGATACTAGTAACAAAGGAGGGGGCAAACCAGTAACAGAGGAGTCTGGCACCACGCTGGTGCTCAAGCAGGAAACTCTGGCCGATTACTGCCACGGTAAAGACTACCGTAACCAGAAGGCCTTGGGAAGATTTGAAGAAAGGTCAAAGTGATCGTACAGGGGTCTTGTAAAATCTTCTGTACCGTCGAAAGTCTTTGACCGACAGATGATTGTGAAAGCTAAGGGAACTGAATCCTGCATGGTGAAAATTAGTACATGAACTGTGTTTCATAAAGATTAGCAAGAGTGAACCCAGCAGAGGGATGCTAATAAGAAGGGGTGAAGTCTAAGATCCTGTGATGAATTGTCTGTAAGAGTCAGTGAGAGTGAACCCGGCAGAGGGAAGCCGACAATCGAAAAGGTTGGTGAGAATGAACCCAGCAGAGGGAAGCCGACAACCAGGGGAAAGCCCTAAAAACTGTTTAAAAAGACTGTAAGATTTGTGGAAGCTAGAAGTATTGCAAGACAAGGGAAGGGAAGTGCCCCCTTTGTCATCTGGGTTCCGAGCCCAGCCGAGGGAGATCCAGGGGTGGAAAGTTATCACCCTAGGTTCACTGAGAAAGGAACTGTTTGGTACATTTGTTGAATGCAACTTCTGAGGGGTCTGGCCCAGAAGAGGGGGACCCAAAGGTGAAGCCATCCCCCAAGGTGTTCGTAGGACAGAACTTTTGTTTTGCTTGTTGAGAGCATCAGGCCTAGCCGAGAGACATTTATTGACAAGAGACTTAACCATCGAAGAACCTGATAGCTGATATGGAACTGTTAGCTTGTGCTGGCAAGGCTCGGGTATGTGCTGTGCTCCAAAGTCCCACCTTACCTCGTGCTAAAAATGTGGGGAAGGGTGACCTCAAGGAAATCACATCCTGACTTATTATTTGTGAACACCTTTTTCCTTTATTTGAAATACCCTATCCCACACTCTTTCTGTAATTAGCTGCAAGGAATTGGCAGTAGATTTTTTATTTTTAGTATAGGGTTTTTACTTTCACGAGACACCACAAGGACGGCCTTATTTTTCATTTGATGATCGATGCTTGCTCACATCTTAGATTTATGTTTAGGTTAGGCTTTTTTCCACACTGCACTTAAAGTTTAATAAACACTATTGAACTGTGATCACTTGTGTCTGTCTTTACTGTTGTCACCATGAGTTCCTTACAGAAGGCCTTTTTTCACTGTATTCAATTTGAAATCCTTTATCTAATGTCTTAAAGCACAGATTTGAATGGCAAGAAGCATCTGGTGAGACATGATATGATATGATATGATAGTTTATTTATAGAGCACCTATACACAATGTGTTTCAAAGCGCTTCAAGGCAAGGGAGGTAACAAGGGAAAATACAATGGCATTCTTACAGGCCATGAACAGTAAGGATGTGAAACTAACTATCGTACTTGGCCTGATGACATTTCAGATAGTGCAAGTGCTAAGGAAGGGAGGGGGAGAGTGGGATGGAAATGGAAACAGACAGGCGACTACCGTACTAGGCCTGATGACATTTCTGGCAGAGCCGGACAAAAACAAAAGGTGAGGGAGAGGGGTGTAGAAATGGAGGGGAGGAACAAAACAAGTGACTATCGTACTAGCCCTGACGACATCCCAGATAGTGCTGGAGGGGCGGGGTGGGAACAAGTAAGCGGAGAGGAGACAGACGAGGTTGCTATCATACTAGTTCCAGGGACAATTCTGATAGAGTAAGTGCATAGAAGAAAGCAAGGGGAGGAGGGGAGGAGATAGGAAAAGGGAGAGAGAGGAGGAGAGAACAGAGAGTAAGAAAGAGTGGAGAAGCAAGAGGGGACAGCAAATACAATTGCAGAAGTCAGTAGTAACACATAGGCCCTCATTACAACCTAGGCATTGAGGGGTTAACGGGGCCGTAAAAGGTGTCAGCGCTGTTAAACCCTTAACGCCTGAATACGGGGTCCCTTTGCCAACCCGCAAAGGGACCTAGGAGCTAATTACGGCACCGTAATTTACGGTACCGTAATTAGCGCCTTCCCCAGTCTCATTGAGCCCTATGGGGCAAAAATGGGAATGGGGAAGGGCCATGGCGGCATGGGGAATTACCACCCCGCCAACCTTGGAATGGGGCGGTATTTCCCCATTCCACCATGGCGGACTTGTTACAACACTGGCACCAACCATGGTGCTAATAGCGCCATGGTTTAGCGCCGGGGTTGTAATGAGGGCCATAATGTTGCAAGCCAGGATACAGAATCATGAGCTAACTGATACTTGTGCTGACCTGGTGCATACAAATGCCCCATGTTCATTTCTGAACACTGAAATCTTAAGCATATACTGTGTAAAAACAATGGGCCTCATTCCGAGTATGGCGGTAAGGGATAGCGGCCACCGGAAACGAGACCGGTGGCGGTGATCCCTTACCGCCATACTCCGAGTTCCCTTTGCGCCCTCGCCCTTAACGCCTGCTTTGAGCAGGTGTTAAAGTCGAGGGCGCAAAGGGGCCTCCAAGCCAATAACGGTGACCGTAATGAACGGTCACCGTTATTTGCATCTTCCCCATTCCCATTGAGGAATGGGGAAGAGCCTTGGTGAATGGGGAATTACCTCCCCGCCAACCTTGGAATGGGGCGGTAATTCCGCCATCCACCAAGGCGCTGCCGGTCCGGGTACGGTGTCAACCAAGGCGTTAATAGCGCCATTGGTTAGCGCCGTACTTGGAATGAGGCCCAATGGCTTTGAAGGTTGTCAACACAAAGAATAATCCATTTTATGTCATTTTTTTATGCAGATAATATTGCTGTACTTTGACTCTATCACTGCTGAGTCTGTCATATCCAGTGATAGCTGATTTAATGTCTCAACATCAACGTTCCACAGGCAGTAATAGGAAGTACTCATGCCCTAGTGTTTTTGCAAGTTGGGGCCGGAAGACACCTTGGGCCCTATTCTCATCTAGGTGTTAAGTGCCGAAAAGGACGTTAAAAGGCTTAATGACCTTTTCGGTACTTAAGACCTATTCTGAAGGTGGCGTATTCCTCCGAAGTCGGAAGGAATGCGCCACTTTCAGAATATATGTGGCGGTTACTGGGATGGGTTGGAAACCAACTTAGCAACCGCCACATTCGGAAACTGGCTTTTTGGAAGCCTATTTTTGTGGCACTCCGCCAGTTCAATATGTGCGCTAAACTAGTGCTCAAATACAGTACCCTTTTGATGCTGTTAAACTGGAGGAGTGCCACAAGAAGCCTTGTTTGGTGTAATTGAAAGTGTTCATATATACCCCTGTGTTGTATATGGACACTTTCATGTACACCAAAGCATGTACATGCTGCAACATTGAAGCTGCTCGCTTTACATTAAAGTGTTCGTATACACCATAAAGGTGTATACGAACACTTTCCTATACACCACAGTAAGCAGCTTCAACATCCTACAATGTTGAAGCTGCTCACTTTGGTGTATAGGAACGTGTTAATCTGGGTTCTCGGCAGCATTTTCGTAAAATAACGAATATGTCGTTATTTTACAAAAATGCTGCCGAGTTTGAATTGCACCCGTTACAACTAAAAACAGGCGCAATCCACACAGTGCACTGTTATGCTCTACGAGGACGCCCAGGCCCACATGAGAATACTAGTGAAGCCTGGGCGTCCTCTTTTGGCGCAGTGAATTGTGCTGTTTGGTACCTTCACTGCGCCAAGTTCAGAATAGGGGGCTCTGAATGCAATAATAAATCAAGGCAATTCCTACTTGTGATCTATACTTTAAAGTTAGAAAGATTCTATCTTGTCAACAGGAGGAAACTGTCCTAGGTCCACAGAGGACATTGCATCTTCATTGCAGCCATCTGTACGAGAATAACTGAGCGTACTGGAATGACAGTTTGTGATACTCTCGTGACATTGTACTGCTGGTTCTGGCCATAAGATACAAGACAATCCAGACATGAGCATCTCTTCAATAACTCATCTTGATAGCTTGGTGTCCCATTTAATCCTGCTTAATTCATTTTATGTTCCTTGTCCCTTTTTTGGCTGCTGTCTATTGTTCCAGGTGCTACATTGTTTAAAAGCCCCTCAGTGCTGCCCAAATACACAGCACCTAGTATGCCTTTCAGGGGCCAATTCATAGAATTCGGCGCACAAGTGGCGCACGCGGCTGGCGCACAGTGTGCGCGTGCGGTAGTCTGCGCGAGCCGCGTGCGCCGAAACACATTCAGGCGCACAGCGTATTCATGGATTCCAACATCCACAACCAGCCGTGGCGCAGAGTGGCGCAGCGACCCTGCAGCAGCGTCAGTTACGCCCCCAAGAACGCCCCTTGCGCAGGGAAAAGCCATCAAAATCCCCAATCCAGCGCAAAGGGCAGCAGCAAACGCAGAGCGGGGAGCGTGTATTTCAGGGGTGAGCGAGAAATTCTACACGCGATTGGCCTGGGTACGTGTATTACAGGGGTGCGCGAGAAAATCTACACGCGATTGGGCTGGGTACGTGGATTTCAGGGGTGCGCGAGAAATTCTACACGCGATTGGCCTGGGTACGTGTATTACAGGGGTGCGCGAGAAATTCTACACGCGATTGGGCTGGGTACGTGGATTTCAGGGGTGCGCGAGAAATTCTACACGCGATTGGGCTGGGTACGTGGATTTCAGGGGTGCGCGAGAAATTCTACACGCGATTGGCCTGGGTACGTGGATTTCAGGGGTGCGCGAGAGAATCTACACGCGATTGGGCTGGGTACGTGGATTTCAGGGGTGCGCGAGAAATTCTACACGCGATTGGCCTGGGTACGTGTATTACAGGGGTGCGCGAGAAATTCTACACGCGATTGGGCTGGGTACGTGGATTTCAGGGGTGCGCGAGAAATTCTACATGCGATTGGGCTGGGTGCGTGGATTTCAGGGGTGCGCGAGAAATTCTACACGCGATTGGCCTGGGTACGTGGATTTCAGGGGTGCGCGAGAAATACTACATGCGATTGGCCTGTGTACGTGGATTCCAGGGGTGCGCGAGAAATTCAACACGCGATTGGGCTGGGTACGTGGATTTCAGGGGTGCGCGAGAAATTCTACACGCGATTGGCCTGGGTACGTGGATTTCAGGGGTGCGCGAGAAAATCTACACGCGATTGGCCTGGGTACGTGGATTTCAGGGGTGCGCGAGAAATTCTACACGCGATTGGCCTGGGTACGTGTATTACAGGGGTGCGCGAGAAATTCTACACGCGATTGGGCTGGGTACGTGGATTTCAGGGGTGCGCGAGAAATTCTACATGCGATTGGGCTGGGTGCGTGGATTTCAGGGGTGCGCGAGAAATTCTACACGAGATTGGCCTGGGTACGTGGATTTCAGGGGTGCGCGAGAAATTCAACACGCGATTGGGCTGGGTACGTGGATTTCAGGGGTGCGCGAGAAATTCTACACGCGATTGGCCTGGGTACGTGGATTTCAGGGGTGCGCGAGAAAATCTACACGCGATTGGCCTGGGTACGTGGATTTCAGGGGTGCGCGAGAAATTCTACACGCGATTGGCCTGGGTACGTGTATTACAGGGGTGCGCGAGAAATTCTACACGCGATTGGGCTGGGTACGTGGATTTCAGGGGTGCGCGAGAAATTCTACACGCGATTGGGCTGGGTACGTGGATTTCAGGGGTGCGCGAGAAATTCTACACGCAATTGGCCTGGGTACGTGGATTTCAGGGGTGCGCGAGAAATTCTACACGCGATTGGCCTGGGTACGTGGATTTCAGGGGTGCGCGAGAAAATCTACACGCGATTGGCCTGGGTACGTGGATTTCAGGGGTGCGCGAGAAATTCTACACGCGATTGGCCTGGGTACGTGTATTACAGGGGTGCGCGAGAAATTCTACACGCGATTGGGCTGGGTACGTGGATTTCAGGGGTGCGCGAGAAATTCTACACGCGATTGGGCTGGGTACGTGGATTTCAGGGGTGCGCGAGAAATTCTACACGCAATTGGCCTGGGTACGTGGATTTCAGGGGTGCGCGAGAAATTCTACACGCGATTGGCCTGGGTACGTGGATTTCAGGGGTGCGCGAGAAATCCTACACGCGATTGGGCCTGTGCGAGTGGGGCAGTGTATTACGGAGGTGTGCGGGAAGTTGAAGAGGTGAATTGCCAGTGTGGGTCCTCCCAGGTCTCCCCTCTACCCCCTCCACGACCTCTGCAGGCAGCACACACCACAGTGGACTACCCTGCACCCCTGGTCATGTCCCGCAGGCAGCCCATCCACCATGGGCATGCCCCCCAGCCAAGCCACATGTCCCCTTGCACCCCCACCCCCCAGCAGGCCCCCACCCATGTCTCCCAGCACCCCCACCCCTCCAGTCACCAGGGGCAGCCTCCACAAGGCCCCCACCCATGTCTCCCACCACCCCCACCCCTCCAGTCACCAGGGGCAGCCTCCACCAGGCCCCCACCCATGTCTCCCACCACCCCCCCTCCAGTCACCAGGGGCAGCCTCCACCAGGCCCCCAACCATGTCTCCAACCACCCCCACCCCTCCAGTCACCAGGGGCAGCCTCCACCAGGCCCCCAACCATGTCCCCCTGTGCCCCCACCCCCCAGCACTGTGGGGCACCTGCCAGCAGGCCCCCAACCATGTCCCCTTGCACCCCCACCCCCCAGCAGGCCCCCACTCATGTCCCCTTGCACCCCCACCCCCCAGCACTGTGGGGCACCTGCCAGCAGGCCCCCAACCATGTCCCACTCATGTCCCCTTGCACCCCCACCCCCCAGCACTGTGGGGCACCTGCCAGCAGGCCCCCAACCATGTCCCCCTGCACCCCCACCCCCCAGCACTGTGGGGCACCTGCCACCAGGCCCCCAACCATGTCCCACTCATGTCCCCTTGCACCCCCACCCCCCAGCACTGTGGGGCACCTGCCACCAGGCCCCCAACCATGTCCCACTCATGTCCCCTTGCACCCCCACCCCCCAGCACTGTGGGGCACCTGCCACCAGGCCCCCAACCATGTCCCACTCATGTCCCCTTGCACCCCCACCCCCCAGCACTGTGGGGCACCTGCCACCAGGCCCCCAACCATGTCTCCCACCACCCCCACCCCCCAGCAGGCCCCCACTCATGTCCCCCTGCACCCCCACCCCCCAGCACTGTGGGGCACCTGCCACCAGGCCCCCAACCATGTCCCACTCATGTCCCCTTGCACCCCCACCCCCCAGCACTGTGGGGCACCTGCCAGCAGGCCCCCAACCATGTCTCCCACCACCCCCACCCCTCCAGTCATCAGGGGCAGCCTCCACCAGGCCACCATCCATGTCTCCCACCACCCCCACCCCTCCAGTCACCAGGGGCAGCCTCCACCAGGCCCCCACCCATGTCTCCCACCACCCCCACCCCTCCAGTCACCAGGGGCAGCCTCCACCAGGCCCCCACCCATGTCTCCCACCACCCCCACCCCTCCAGTCACCAGGGGCAGCCTCCACCAGGCCCCCACCCATGTCTCCCACCACCCCCACCCCTCCAGTCACCAGGGGCAGCCTCCACCAGGCCCCCACCCATGTCTCCCACCACCCCCACCCCTCCAGTCACCAGGGGCAGCCTCCACCAGGCCCCCACCCATGTCTCCCACCACCCCCACCCCTCCAGTCACCAGGGGCAGCCTCCACCAGGCCCCCAACCATGTCTCCCACCACCCCCACCCCCCAGCAGGCCCCCACTCATGTCCCCCTGCGCCCCCACCCCCCAGCACTGTGGGGCACCTGCCAGCAGGCCCCCAACCATGTCCCCTTGCACCCCCACCCCCCAGCAGGCCCCCACTCATGTCCCCTTGCACCCCCACCCCCCAGCACTGTGGGGCACCTGCCACCAGGCCCCCAACCATGTCCCACTCATGTCCCCTTGCACCCCCACCCCCCAGCACTGTGGGGCACCTGCCACCAGGCCCCCAACCATGTCTCCCACCACCCCCACCCCCCAGCAGGCCCCCACTCATGTCCCCCTGCACCCCCACCCCCCAGCACTGTGGGGCACCTGCCACCAGGCCCCCAACCATGTCCCACTCATGTCCCCTTGCACCCCCACCCCCCAGCACTGTGGGGCACCTGCCAGCAGGCCCCCAACCATGTCTCCCACCACCCCCACCCCTCCAGTCACCAGGGGCAGCCTCCACCAGGCCCCCACCCATGTCTCCCACCACCCCCACCCCTCCAGTCACCAGGGGCAGCCTCCACCAGGCCCCCACCCATGTCTCCCACCACCCCCACCCCTCCAGTCACCAGGGGCAGCCTCCACCAGGCCCCCACCCATGTCTCCCACCACCCCCACCCCTCCAGTCACCAGGGGCAGCCTCCACCAGGCCCCCAACCATGTCCCCTTGCACCCCCACCCCCCAGCAGGCCCCCACTCATGTCCCCTTGCACCCCCACCCCCCAGCACTGTGGGGCACCTGCCACCAGGCCCCCAACCATGTCCCACTCATGTCCCCTTGCACCCCCACCCCCCAGCACTGTGGGGCACCTGCCACCAGGCCCCCAACCATGTCCCCTTGCACCCCCACCCCCCAGCAGGCCCCCACTCATGTCCCCTTGCACCCCCACCCCCCAGCACTGTGGGGCACCTGCCACCAGGCCCCCAACCATGTCCCCTTGCACCCCCACCCCCCAGCAGGCCCCCACTCATGTCCCCTTGCACCCCCACCCCCCAGCACTGTGGGGCACCTGCCACCAGGCCCCCAACCATGTCCCACTCATGTCCCCTTGCACCCCCACCCCCCAGCACTGTGGGGCACCTGCCACCAGGCCCCCAACCATGTCCCCTTGCACCCCCACCCCCCAGCAGGCCCCCACTCATGTCCCCTTGCACCCCCACCCCCCAGCACTGTGGGGCACCTGCCACCAGGCCCCCAACCATGTCCCCTTGCACCCCCACCCCCCAGCAGGCCCCCACTCATGTCCCCTTGCACCCCCGCCCCCCAGCACTGTGGGGCACCTGCCACCAGGCCCCCAACCATGTCCCACTCATGTCCCCTTGCACCCCCACCCCCCAGCACTGTGGGGCACCTGCCACCAGGCCCCCAACCATGTCCCCTTGCACCCCCACCCCCCAGCAGGCCCCCACTCATGTCCCCTTGCACCCCCACCCCCCAGCACTGTGGGGCACCTGCCACCAGGCCCCCAACCATGTCCCACCCATGTCCCCTTGCACCCCCACCCCCCAGCAGGCCCCCACTCATGTCCCCCTGCACCCCCACCCCCCAGCACTGTGGGGCACCTGCCAGCAGTCCCCCAACCATGTCCCCTTGCACCCCCACCCCCCAGCAGGCCCCCACTCATGTCCCCCTGCACCCCCACCCCCCAGCACTGTGGGGCACCTGCCAGCAGGCCCCCAACCATGTCCCACTCATGTCCCCTTGCACCCCCACCCCCCAGCAGGCCCCCACTCATGTCCCCCTGCACCCCCACCCCCCAGCACTGTGGGGCACCTGCCAGCAGGCCCCCAACCATGTCCCACTCATGTCCCCTTGCACCCCCACCCCCCAGCAGTGCAGGGGCAGCCTCCAACAGGCCCCCACCCATGTCCAACTCATGTTCCCCACCCAACATGTCATCACAATCCAGAACCCTGGTCTCTATGGTCAGCCCCCAAATGCAAAACACCCACCCGAGTATTGCATCCACCCACTCATAATTTGCAATCACATCACAGAACACCAATTGGAAGTTCTGAAACAAACACATGTCCCTCACATACACCCAATGGGTGTCAGTGAATCTCAAAACACATAACATGAAATGCATGAAAACAATGAGATACCACACATTGAAGTTCAAAAAAAAAATAATGTATTAAAGGAAACATGAATAGAATCAAAAAT
The DNA here is from genome assembly GCF_040938575.1 of Ambystoma mexicanum. Lineage (NCBI taxonomy): Eukaryota > Metazoa > Chordata > Amphibia > Caudata > Ambystomatidae > Ambystoma > Ambystoma mexicanum. The sequence continues at coordinate 383,297,366 of NC_090923.1, read as the reverse complement.
GAAGAAACAGAAATGTGAATGTAAAAAAATGAAAAGAAGCATGTCCGTTCAAAATAAAAAAAATAAAAATATATTGAAATCCAAAGTAATGTTCTACAAAGTCAATGTCCACAAAACAAAATCCAATGGGAAATAAAAATAAAAGCCATTGATCCATGGAGAATGTTAAAAAAGAAAGTATGTACAAGTCTACAACTATGTACAATGCAAGAAGCCAGGGTCCATTATCCCAACAAAATAAAGGAAACCTATCTAACTACACTAACTAATAAAAAAAATATATACAAAAATGTGGCCAATGTCCAAAAGGTCCAAATGAAACAAAAACAAAAATGAAACCTAACACTACCTACATAACTATGTACAAGGGCAGCGGGCTAGTTCCACGGCTCACTTCTGGATGTGCCGGGCCAGGGCATCATCGAACTCCTCCTCAATGTCCCGGAGGCGGTCCTCCTCCATGGCCCCGAGGGTCTGCAGGGCCGTCGACGTGTCCACCTCCAAACCCCTGCGGATTGCCTCGAGGCACTCGGCCCGCCTCAGGGCCCTCTGCATGGAGTTCTCCGCCCTGACCATTGAGAGCCGTGCCTCTTCCGCCCGCTGCCGCTCCGCATCTATGGCGTGGCCCAACCGCTGCCACACGGAAGACACTTTTTGTCCTGGGTCCTCCTGCCCTCCGGCCGATGCCTGCCCCTCCGATGTCGAAGGCCCCGAGCCTTCATGGCTCCCACCATGGTGCTGCTGCTGCTGTGCCTCTGCCCCTGCACTGCCTCCTGCTGCCTGCACATCCTCCGCCGGCTGGGGTGCAGTCGTTGACGTGGCCACCCCTGCTGGACGTCCGACTCCCGACTGTGGCAGGGATGCCTCCTCCACCAGCCTGGCCGCACCGTCAGAGGCAGCTCCACAGGGCACCCAGGTGACTGATGGGTGGGAAGATGGCACAGAGGACGACTGGCGCGTAGGGGGTCCAGCTGAGGAGGGGGTCGTGGCAAGCCCCATCAGACGGAGGAATCCGGCCTGGGTGACCTGTCCCAGCAGGCTGACGTGGTCAACGAGCCATTCGAGATGACGTGCAGTCTCTTCATGAAAAGACTGCAGGTCACCTCGCATGGCCCGTTGACGCAACGCCACACCAGCCAGGACAGGCTCAACCCGGGCCTGGATAGCCACGTCCGCAGGCAGAGGAAGGCCAGTTGACGTCAGCTCATCCCCTGCCTGAAAACTGGTCTGGACATAGGCATCCCTGCTGGTGCAAGATGATGCAGGGACAGGATCAGGGACAGGATTGCACACAGGCACCTCCGCGGCGGCCTGTGCTGCCTCCTGTCCCTGGTCCCGCACTGCACCACTAGCACCAGTGGGATCCCCACCCCCAGACCCCGTCTCTGGTGCTTGCACGGCCTCCTCCTCCACCAAACCCCCCACCAACCTGGATGACTCTGTGCCATCTTCCCCCGTTGGGCCCTGTGGGGTCCCAGCTGCCCCTTCTGCTGCCGAGGAGTCCAACTGCAACCTCCGCCTCTTGGACCTCCCCCCGGCAGCTGCGGCCTGGGACGCGGCACCGGACTCCTCACTCCCCGACGAGATGACAACATGGGAGGGGAGCCGGGCCTTGCGTCTCCGGCTGGCGGTGGGATCCCCGCTGCTGTGCTCCACAGCACCTTCTCCGCCCTCTTCATCAGTTGACGCTGCAGACAGGGAGAAACAAAACACACGCATCAGGGCAATGTACAATGGACACATACACACATGACAGTTGTACATGAGTGGCATTGGCAAACCTCAGACATGTCATCACGATCCCCAACACACGTCATTACAACTCGCACACACGAGCCATACCACAGCCATATCGCAACTGCCAACACCATCCATACACATACAACAGCATGAGCAGCCAAAGGTGAGCCAGACATCACATGCAACACAGGAAGTGCACCACACATGTACACACACCACCACACTTGCATGCATGTGTACACTTCTGCCAAGTGTCGCAGTGTTCAGACGGGCATCCATGTCACATCTGCCCATCAGGCTTCCACATACCGCTGTCACATGCATCCATGTTGCATCACTGTTGCACCCTTGTCAAATACACACACATGCACATGTACACAGCGCTGATACATGCAGCTGAAAACAACATACATGCGTGACATCACGGACATGTCTACTCACATACACATTCATACAAACTTGTGTGCCCACACAACTGCATTTGGCATGCAAGCCCACACACACAGGCACCATCCATGTCTCACACATTACAGCCCTCGCATGTGTCAGCCCCACGGACCTGTACACCCGCACCCATACTCGACCCCATACAAACAGATGTGCAACCTGCACACTACTGAACAATCACCACACGCACTGCTCACAATCAGGATGCATGTACACTCACCGCTCGACTCCAGACGGGTCTGCCTCTCAAGGACCTGGACGTGGAGCGCTGGGGATATGTGTTCCAGGACCCCCATCTGTTCTTCCGACAAGTGGCCCCGGTGCCCCTTGGCATCCGCTGCCTTCAAGAGGCGCCGGGCCTTGTTCAGGGTCCTGGACCTGAAGTCCTCCCAGCGCTTCTTGACATGTTGGAAGTCGCGGACTGCCACCCCCTCCGCGTTGATGGCAGTCACGATGTCAGTCCAGATCCGAGTCCGTCCTTCCTTGTCGGCGCGGGAACTTCCGAAGAGGGCATCATACTGCCCCAGGACTTGCTCCACCAGGACACCAACTTCGGTGGCACTGAAGCTGGTGCCCCTCTGCCTCTCTGGCCGGGGGTTGTCAGTGGTCACAGATGGAGTTTGCCCCGACATGACAACCCCAGAGGCAGGAGTGGGTTGGCAACTGGGTCCTGGGGCTGGGCTGTGGAGCGATGGAATCCCAGTCGGGAGTCTTTGGTTCCAGCAGGGGTGGTCACACCAACAGCACCCCTGGCTGATGTGCAGGCAGCAAATGGCAGGGCACGTGGGCAGCAGGCAGTCAGGCAGCAGCAGATGGCAGGTGGGAGCGTGCTCGGGGCTCTGGGGGGCAGTAGTTCGGCCTTCTGGGCAGGAGCGTGGTCTTCCGTGTGCTTACGCGTGGCCAGCTTGATACGGAGTGATTTGGCACGTGAAAATTCTGCACGTCAGCGTGTAATTCGAGGAAAGGCCCTTAGCGCGTAAGCGCGTCTGCACGCATACGCATTTCCATTGGACCAAAGGCCCTCAGCGCGTGAGCGCGTCTGTGACGTGACGTGCGAGGGAGTATCCCTCATTGCACGTGATGACAGAACACACGTGGATTTCAGCCAATCGCGTGTGAAAGTTCACGGCACCCCGGAACACACGTACCCAGGCCAATGGCGTGTGGAACTACCCGCGCACCCCGAAACACACGTACCCAGGCCAATGGCGTGTGGAACTACCCGCGCACCCCGAAACACACGTACCCAGGCCAATCGCGTGTACGCTCGCTCCCCTCCGATCACACGCGATGACACCCGAATACGGGAAACCAACGAGTCCGCCCACACGGAGGCGTCCCGCGCCCGCGCACAGCATAAAAGTGCGCGCAAACAACAAACGCGTATATACAGCGACGATGAATGCCCCATTTGTTGCTGCACTGATTGTGGGACACCGCAGGAGGAGGAGAATAGCCAGGGCACGCATTTTTGCACCACGGACAAGCCTTTTTGGGATGCCTGACGACCAGGTCTACGGCAGGTATAGGTTTCCACCCCATATCATCCTAGACCTGGTCAGGGAGTGGGAAGATGACCTCACATCCCCCACCCTTTGCTCCCAAGCATTGAGCCCCTTGGAGAAGCTGCTCAATGTCTTGCATTTTTTGGCCACTGGGTCGTTTCAGCGGACCACTGCCATAGTGGGGGGGGTCTCACAGGCCACGCAGTCACGCTGCCTACACCAGGTACTGGCAATCATGACAGCGCGCCCCTCAGTCCGCAGGCACATATACATGCCCAGAACACCCGCAGAAAGGCGAAACCGCAAGCACTGGCATTCCATCAATGTACAGGTGGTATGCGATGCAAAGGGAATCATCACCTCTGTCTATGCAAACTACCCTGGCTCCACCCATGACAGTTTCATATACAGAATGTCCGCCCTGAGCCGGGCCCTGGAAGCTGGGCAGCATGGCGACACATGGCTCCTAGGTCAGTACAAATGCCCTTGCACATGCATGCAAGTCACACACAGACAAATATCCCAACCCTAATAATCTCAATTATTATCACCTCCCCAGGGGACAGTGCCTACCCTCTGAGCAACCACATGATGACGCCAATCCGGAACCCCACCACACCACCCCAGGTAAGATACAACGTCGCCCATATTGCAACCAGGGGCATAGTGGAGCGCACATTCGGAGTGCTCAAGTCACGTTTCCGCTCCCTTGACCGCTCTGGTGGGCAACTACTCTATGCACCACCAGTAGTGTGCAGGATCATTGTGGCAGCATGTGTCCTGCACAATGTTGCAACACGGCAGGGCGTCCCGGTGGACATGGTGGTGCCCCCACATCCCCAACCACAGGCACAGGCGCTGCCCATGGGAGGGGACAGGGCACGTGGCGAGGAAGCCCGGACCCAGCTTGTGGCCACATTTTTCACCTAAACTCCCACCCCTGCGGAGTGCACACAGGCCTGGCACATACCAGGTGACAATCGATGATGACAAAGTGACAGTCAACTGTCACAACCCTACCACCCTGAGATAGTTGCCATGGAAGTGCCACATCGTCTGCATCCCTAGCTACTTAAACACAAGCTATCCTGTGCAACCAAAATGCACACAAATGACATGTGACATGACATGGGCCATACACAAGTATTCCAAGGCCCAATGAGGCAGGGGGGGGGAACAAGGGAACACAGAGAACGGTACTACTAGGCCAGGTGTCATTGAGATTGTGCAAGTGCAGGGGTAGGGGGAAGGGAAAAGTGCAAGGGGAAGGGTGGGGGGGAGTCCAGTACAGGGGAAGTAGGCCAAAAGAATAATACATAGGTCGCCTGGTGGCAACTGCAAAGATAAGTGCAGACAAGTGCTGGGAAGGGAGGGCTGTAGGGATAGAGAGACAGTACTGCAGTGCAGGGGTTGCCAGGGTGGCAGTGCAAGTGGACAGTGGCTGGGCCAGGGACCGAGGTTGGTGAGAGTGTCCCAGTAGCAGCTCCTGTGCAGTTCCAGTGAAGAATTCTGCAAGGGAGAGGCAGAGAGTAAGCAGAAGCAAAGAGGAAGGTCTTGAGGTGCTTCCAGAACTGGAGATGGTTCCCCTCAAGTTCAAGTCAGCCAGGAAGTCTGTTCCAGGGGGAGGGCCCTGCTGCGGAGAGAAACATACCCCCAGCTAGTTGCTCTGAGAAGCGGATGACCTGGACATGCAAGGTGTGCATCACACACACCTGCAAAACAGGCCATGGCCATCACTGTCATGTCACTCAAACCCTCCCAAACATCAACATGACATGGCAAGCAATACCCATACACTGACGCAGTAACAATAAGGTACACATTGCCATGTCCTAAATGTACAGTGGCATCGGACAATGATGCCTGACCCGGAATCAGATGAAATGACAGACCAACAAAATGTCCCACCCAAAATAAGTCGTTTCCAAATGCATTGCAACAGTCGTAGACGTAACATCACAATGAATGCCTGTCTATATGCACATTATGCATTGCAAAATCAACACTGCAGCTCATGTGTGCAGTGTCCCACTCCTGCATCACACTGCTCAGCGCACAGCACAGTGAACAGCCATTGCGTGTGATGCACACCCTGAGCATCACATCTAAGTGACAGACTACATCAAACATCAAATTTTTGGCATGTACTGGAACCATAATCGGTCACAGAACATGTGCTGCCGGGACACAGTGGGCACCAGAAGGCAAACAGTGTACACGTGGATATGCAAGGGTGGGAGTACATGGAGTACATCCGAGTGCAAGTGTGTGGTTCTGCAGGGACATGCACTCCACATATGCATGTGCACTCAAGTGACCATCAGTGTTCCCTACACATCACATGTGAACATCCACCATGTGTACACCCCAGCATGTCAAACCACAACTATCCCCTCGCACCTGAAAGGAAAACACAACACATGAACAGGCATTGATCAGCAGAACACAACATGTACATAGGACAACAACATTACAATGTCAGAGTTCCCATCACACTGCAGGGCAATGCAACTATCAACAACAACCCCCCCTCCCGCGCAAATGACCATGACCCGCTGAACAACTGCACCTGGGTCATGGAGCCTCCAACCCTCATTTCCACCTGGCCACAGGATCACCTTTACCCTTCGTGTCCATCTCCCACCTTGTGTGTAAAAAGATGCCTGAACCCTCAGAATCCACACTCATTTACAAAATCACAAAATCCAAGGCATGAAAACGAACCCAAACACCCTCCAGTAGATGACTTGACGTAGCAGTACCTCACAAACGCCAAGTACTACCACAATGATGCAACAACCAAGGTAGCACAGCAGAACAATGTCACGACAGGATGTGAGACATGTGTGGTACATGACATAGGATGATGCACAATGAATGGATGTGTACTGTCACAGGTCCCCTGTACAGGCGCGGGAATCTCATGAAACAACCACCCACACCATGTCCCGGGTGCCTGCAAGGTCAAACTCACACAGGCCCCTGAGATCATGGTGGGGAATGAGGTTCAGGGATATGCAGTCGGGACAGGTGTAGACACACTGGATGACTGGAATGAGTGGCAGGTGAGGGGAGGAGGAATGACACATGAAACTAGGGAATGCACAAAAATGTACAACCTGCATGAACACATACACAATCCAAACAAACTTGGACATCATTGTCATGACATTCTGTAGTCCAGGCTCAGGAGTGGTACGAACCAACCACCCCCTCTAGGGTTTTGGCGCCTGCAAGTTCGGGGCTTACACAGGCATCCGCAACCCCAGTGGGAAAAGAGGGTCAGGGAACGTTGCTTGGATAGGCACGGGAAGCAGGAACACCGGGTAGAGGGTACAGGTTTCATAATTGCATAGGATCACGGGTGATTAGGGAAAAAAACATACCAAATAGGACCACACATACATCCATGCATCAGTACACTCCCCAGCAAGCCTATGCAGGGCAGTTTGTAAGGAAAACAACAAGACACTTAGCTCTGGTTTTGAGTGCTGGCCTCCTGCCTGCGCACTCTCAGGGCCGGTTACAGGAGCACTCCAATGCTGCAAAGAGAGACACAGTCAACAACCTGTATGTGCCAATTACACAAAAACACAACACAAAACATGCCCCATAGCAACAAACTACTCTACAAACAGACAATCAGTGCTCGATGCTTCGTACCCATATATAACATCACCCCTGTGACGGGTCATACACAGTCAATGCAGTGAGTCAGGCGCTGGCGGGTGCGTGGCAAATGGAACACCAATGTGTCACAATTCACACAACATGCAATGTTCCCTGGGTAAGCAGACAGACCCATATGGCAAGCCATGACTACAGAGCAAGTTGCGTACCACCATGACCAAAACAAAGTTGGCAGTGCATTTATCATGAAGTACGTGGAATAGACATGCACTGCACCCAAGTATGTCCCTTGCTGTATGTCCCTGTGAGCTGCCCCTTTCCATGTCTCTGAAGGCTACATGGTTGATACAAGTGCCTCAATGAACCTTGGTGTACCGCAGGGTATGTGCCACTGCCCCTGCATGTGTCCCAGACAACCCTACTATCAACAGCCATCAGTCCACAAACACATCTGAGCTGCATTGTGTGCTTCAACACCAATATTCGTCTAAGCTCACCCTCAGTGCTGTGACTAAGCCTGCATGTGCAACTCGCCTGGTGCAAGCTTTGCTGTGTCGTGGCCCCCCTGTGATGCTCACCTTGCCTGGAGTTCCTTGGAACATGTCAGCAGTTCTAGGATGTGGGTCTGCAATCACTGTGGCTCTGCTCGTGCACACATGTGCATGTGGGCACCAACAAACGGGTCAGGCATTCCGTCGTCCAATGGGCCATGTCTGCTGCCAAAGGTGCTCTGGTGCCTCATCCCCCTGCAGAAAGTGCATGGAACAAATGATTAATGCATCGAAGTGATCTGTGTGTGTCTCATCAGGCATCTCATTACTTGACCATGTCAGAGAGTCACATCACAAATCACACCATCAGTCCGTCTTTGACTTCCAAAGTGTGGAACACTATCTACAGCATGAATTGCAACAGGCACGTGTACAGGAAAGAAATGAGACATAATACACAATGCATAGCAATCAATGTCCACATTAATCATGACACACCCCATCTAGCAAAAGCTGAACAGTGGACAATTACACCTAAATCATCCCCACTAGGGGTGTCAACACAAGTCACAAAGCACCAGACATGCCACAGATATGACAGTCCAAAGCCCTTGTGTAAAATTCTGTAACACCGAACCATCCTTGCGAGCCCATGGATAAGGGAGGCAGGAGTGGCATATGTGAGTCAAGGAACCCAAGCAGCAAACACATACACAAGACAACCATGAAGGGCCCAGCTGGAACAGACAGTGGATGCCTTCAAAAACCACAAGGCACCGCACTGTCACATGAAAGCACAATAGACTACAAATTTTAAACTAACTCAACTATTAACTAATTACACTAACTATGGAAAACCTACATTACCTATTTAAACTAACTATCAAACAGAAACTTAACTAACTAAACTAAACGAAAAATCAAAAATGGCCACATACGACCCGGGGGGGAGGGGAGGCACCCAGGAGGGGGGAGGTACAGGGTGCTGCTCAACATCCACATGCGATGATGCCGAGCCAAAAGAAAAATACCTCCATGGGCTCAACGCCTGCACAGCACGACCTATGTGGGAGATAGATGGTCGTCCGAGTCTGGCTCATCCTGGTAAGGAGGACGTGGCACAGTAGCCTGGCCACGCCTAGCCGCAGCTTGCCCCTCGTCGGCAGCAAGTCTGCCGGACAGGTGAGCCTGGTTCTGTGTGGCGATGTTACATAGGTCTGCATGCAGAACCTCACGTGATACACGTGCTTCCTCTTGCAAGGTAGCACGTGTAACACGGAGTTCCTCCTGCAAGGCCTGGCTGGACAACCGCTGCACCTCCCGGCAAGCCTGTAGCTCAGCCGAGATGGTGCGCTCAAGCTGTGCAAACCTCTCCTCTGCCTGCTGCCTCTGGGACATCATAAGGACACCCAGAGTGGATCTGAGGGAGGCATACTCCTCCCTCAGGGCATCCATGTGCGCCTCTGCGTGAGCAGCAATTGCTTGACGCAAAGACGACATTTCAGCCTGGCGTGCCCTGTCTGAGGCCGCCATGCCCAGCCTGAGCGAGCGGGCCGTGGACCGTGCCGCCTGCTGCTGGAGAAGCACCTGCCTAGCAGGGGGGAGCACAGATCGGGCCACACGCTCCATGCTGTCAGCGATGTTCTCCATTGCTGCCCCCTGCCGTTCGGAATTGGCAGTCATGTCTTGCTCCCACTCAGTATACAGCGGTTGCGCGCGTCGACCGCGTTGCCGGGCTTGACCCCTGCGGGACCCAAGGACCGGAGGTCCTCGCTGTGTTGGCACCGCCTGCGGCTGCACGACTGCATGCCCCCGTCGACGTGATGTCCCAGGCACATCAGTGACTGGTGTGGAGGGTGACCCTGCGTCCCGATCCACCACGGGCGGAGGAACCAAGACTGTCTGATCCCTCAGTGCAGGTGTCGCAGACAGAGGAGTGTCCACATCAGTATCACTCACCCCTGACACATGGACTTGATGGTCATCCAACTCAACATGAACGTCAGAGTCGTCATCAAGGCTGGACTCATAGGCAGCCAGAGACAGGATGGACTGCAGCACTTGGGGGTTTTCGTGGCCTACCACCCCACGACCCCCACTAGTGCCGGGTTGATGTGGTCTTACCAACCCTGTGTCTGGCGTGACAACACCATCCTCTGCATCCATTGCGTCATCACCTGAAAAATAGAGAGGAAAAGGTAACTACACATGTCAGAAGCACACAACACACACACACACCGACAGCAAAGGCATCCGGCAGACATGTGACACACAACATATGACCTGGCATGCATGCTGGGTCTACTTAGAATAGCCACTGTGATCAGACCTGTTGAAAGGTGGCAGTTTGCATGGAAGTGGGTCTATGCAGTGCTGAAAATGTGTACGCCACTCACTACCTACATGTACAAGCACTCCATGGTGTGTGCCAGGAAATGTGAAGGCAGTGCAATGTCAAATTCAGACATCACGTGCATTGTGTATTCAATGTGTACCATGTCTAGCAGCCAAGCACCCCTCCACCCCAGTACCAAAGCAGGGATGCCTAGCATGGTATCAAAAGGCTGCCCATACACCTGTGTATTGACAAGCAGTGTTGACTGGCATCAACAGCTTAATGTGAATCAAATTACAACACTGCTAATGATGCTGGGACAGTGGGCAGGACACATGATGGAAGATCCGGAGGCCAGCCACGTGTGAAGAAGACACGACAAGAGTTGGACAGAGTCATTGGCCATTGAACAAGCTGAGGCCTGTGAGCCACACAGATTGTCATTGCCTAAACATGTGTGCAACGCAGGACTGAGCCACAGTTGACATGGGGAGGCCGATAATATGGCAGGCAATGTATGTAACCAAGGACTCATATTACAGTGCTCATCCAGTCAAGGACACATAGGGGCATGCGTGCAATGCACATGGAGCATGAATGGGCACTCATGTCCCTGCGGGACATCTGACCCATGCACAGTACAAGTGGGATACCCTGCATCGAGTACTAAGGCTGTACCACACGGCATATGTCTGGCAGTTTCTAAGCTGGAAGTTAGCATCTACACAGGACACATGAACAAGAAACTACACATTGGCAAGAATGTAGCAGACCAGTGCAAAGGTGGAACTGGGGTGCAGAGTGGCGGAGGAGGGGCAAGGGAGCATGCCCACATGGAGTCCCGCATGCAGGCAGAGGAGACATGCATGACGGTAGCATTGCATTACTTACACCTCAGAACCATGTACACGTCACATGTAGCAGCAATCATGCACAACACATCCCACAAGTGAAACACACACGTCCTCAACAACTAAGCTTTAACAGTCACTGGACTGGGCATCAAAGTCTAGCATCTCTCCCACACCTTCGACCAATTCTGGTGGTATGAACTCCGCAACGAGAGCCTCATGCGGAGTGAGTTCTTCCTCCTCTGGTGCAGGCCCACCGCCAGTCACCAGAGTCAAGTTGTAATTTTAGGCACGCTTAGCCTTAGTGCTGCGCTTGATGTCATTCCAGCGCTTTTTGCACTCCTGCGCTGTGCGCACCTCATGGCCGAATGAACTGACATGTTCCGCAACATGCTTCCAGTGGGTGTCACGTTGGGCAGCCGTAGTCTGACTATTGGCACCCACTAGCATGTCACGGCTGTGTCCCCGCACGTAGTCCACGAGGAAGTCCAGTTCCTGCTTACAGAAAGGCTTCTTCCTCGACGTGCAGGAGGTCGTGGCTGTGTGTGGGGTCCCAGCCTGTGCTGCAGGTGCAACCTTCCTCCTCTTGGACTGTGGCGCAGACCCTGGCTGGCTAATGCCGCCCTGACCAGTATGGCCAGTGGGTTTGGTGGATTGAGCCGAGGGAGTGGCAGGTGGAGGGATGACCAAAGGCCTGACTTGTGTCAGTGGCAGCTGGGTGCCCACTAATGGACCCTGCGCAGCAACATCAGCTGTGGCAGGGTCATTGACCGCAACGGTCCTGGTTGGCAGACTCACAACCGGGGTGCTGTTGGGTGCATCTGTCCCTGCACTTGCCAACACCCGGCTGTTCGGGGTAGCAGATGACATGACTGCCCCAGGGACACGTGTCTTGGTCTGAGCAGCCCGGCGTGCCCCTATGGTTTCCCCCCTGGCCTGTTGGAGATCTACCAAGGGCTCTTCAAGTGCCAACGCAGCCTGCGCTGGCAGACCCTGAGCCTGGGTGGCGGTGTCCACAGCTGCACCTGCAGCTACCGCTACCCTTGGGCCCGTGGCAGTCAATGGAACGGACTGCTGGGTCATACGGGTGCCAGTGCCAGATGCAGGAGCTGCATCCCCCGGAACCACAGGGGGTGGTGGCATGGCTGCACCGACACATGGCACAACATTGTGCTCAAGTGGCGCACCCCTGCCTCTTCCCCCTCTGTGGCTGCCCTGGACACCCTGGAGTCCCCCTACTCCCTGGTCACCACGGCCACGTCCCCGACCACGCCCGCCACGAGGAGTACGCCCAGCTGATGCGCCCCTCACCTTTGGTGGCCTCCCAACCATGGCACAGATGTAATAGTGCTGGCACAGATGGAGTGGTGCCAATGGGAGGTGTACACCACAATTGTCCTGGGCAATTGGGGTGTAGGGGGTGGGAAGCAAGATGTTAACAGCCCCCCTGCACCTGCAAGGCTGTATGTGACCCCGGTGATGTGGTGACGGGTCACGCAACGCTCAGGCACCCCAAAACTGCAGTAAAACCGTGCACGCAACCCTGCAGCCTACGTGCGTGGATTTGACCTCCCGCAGTACGCGGTGGCACCCAGTAACACGAATAACGCGTACGCGTGGGACACGCAGGCTACGATGACATCGAAAATGGGTGCAATACACAGGGGCACCCGCAGTGGGAAAAGGAGCGTTTGCGACTCACCGTCTGACTAGCGCGATGCAGAAAAACACGCGTAGCCAATACCCCCGCCAAAAGAAGAGATACGTCCTTGAGAGCTGTGAAGTAGATGGCGAGCGAAACAACTGGAAGCAGCAACACACGTCAGTCTCCACGGAAGGCACGTACAGCGAACTGCTGGGCCCGCTCACCTTTAACCCGTGCTGAGGGAAACGCACGCGCGCGTCACGTCACATGCGGACGTGCAGTTTTTCATGCGCGATTACGCGCATTACACGCGGACGTGCAGTTTTTCATGCGCGATTACGCGCAATACACGCGGACGTGCAGTTTTTCGCGCGCGATTACGCGCATTACACGCGGACGTGCAGTTTTCCACACGCGATTAGCCTGGGTACGTGTGTTCCGGGGTGGCGTGAACTTTCACACGCGATTGATTGTAATCCACGTGTGTTCTGTCATCACGTGCAATGAGGGTTACACCCTCGCACGACACGTCACAGACGCGCTCACGCGCTGAGGGACTTTGGTCCAATGAAAATGCGTATGCGTGCAGACGCGCTTACGCTACGGGCCTTTCCTCGAATTACACGCTGACGTGCAGATTTTTCACGTGCCAAATCACTCCGTATCAAGCTGGCCACGAATACACACGGAAGACCACGCTCCTGCCCAGTAGGCCGAATCACTGCCCCCCAGTGCCCCGAGCAGCCTCCCACGTGCCATCTGCTGCTGCCTGCCTGCCTGCCTGCCTGCTGCCACCGTGCCCTGCCATTTGGTGCCTGCACATCAGCCATCTGCAGGGGTCCAGTTGCTGTGTCGACCCCTGCTGGAACAGTAGACTCCCGACTGGGATACCATCGCTCCACAGCCCCAGGACCCAGTTGCCCACCCACGCCTGCCTCGGGGGTCGCCATGTCGGGGCAAGCACCATCTGAGACCAGTGGCGACCCCCAGCCAGAGAGGCAGAGGGCCACCAGCTTCAGTGAGAAAGAAGTTGGTGTCCTGGTGGAGCATGTCCTGGGGCATTATGATGCCCTCTTCGGAAGACCACGCGCCAACAAGGAAGGACGGGAGAGGATCTGGGACGATGTAGTGGTTGCCATCAACGCGGAGGGGGTGGCAACCCGCGACATCAAGCACATCAAGAAGCGCTGGGAGGACTTGAGGTCCAGGACCCTCAATAAGGCCCGGCGCCTCGCGGAGGGGGGCCGGGCACGCCTGAGTGACATCCAGATGAGGGTCCTGGAACGCGTAGACCCAGCGCTCCACACCCAGATCCTTCGGAGGCAGACCCATCTGGAGTTGGCCGGTAAGTGGCCAAGCATTACTGTGTGAGACAGGGCATGTTGCAGTGTGCTGGTTGTCTGATACCTGCCTGTATGTGTGACATAGGCCATGTACGTATGTGTGTGTGCAGGGACATCATGGTCAGGCATGTGAGTACAGTGATGTGTGAACCACATGGTTGGTGCATGTGTTCTATTGCAACATGGGGGGCTCTGTGCGGAATGGACACATGGAAGCATGGCAATCTCTGTTCCTGGACATGGGTGGGGGTGAGGGATGGGTGCTGGTCCCATGTACACGTATGGTGCCCATGTGTGTGTGTCTGAACTGCGTGTCTGTGACTTGTAACTGCCATGGATGCATGACACATGTCTGTGACAATGTTCAGATTCACTGATGCAGCCTAGTCATCCTTGTATCCACTGCGTCTGTGGTGTACGAGGCCAGATGGATGGAACTACGGTGAGGTGTGTGCATGTGATGGCAAGACCCATGATGCATGTGAGTCTAAAACCAACATTGTATGAATCATGAGTCCCTTGGTCATGTATGCCAATGTCCATGGCATGCGCCATGCCTGTTACTGTATGTGTTTTGCCTGCACTGACCCATGTGTTGTGGCGGGACATGATGGAAGTGATGTATGACAGTGCCACTCATCTGCTGTTGCTTCCTGTCTAGGGGACCATTGTACAGTACCCTGATGCTTGTGTTCTATGTCTCCCTCTACACAGTGGCAAGTGAAGAAGAGGGCGGAGAAGGCGCTGTGGAGCAGAGCGGCGGGGATGCCACCACGGCTGCAGTGGAAGGGGTGGGTGAGCCCCCACAGGGGCTTGCACCGGCGGAAGACGGCGTGGAGACATCCAGGTTGGTGGTTTCCACAGAGGGGGAGGAGGCCGCTACTGAGCCACACATGGGGCCTGGTGGGGGCATCCCCGCTGGTGCAAGTGGTGGAGTCCAGGGCCAGGGGCAAGAGGCAGCACAGGTCGCCGTGGAGGTGCCTGTGCATGTCACTGTCCCTGACACTATGACTGCACCACCATGCACCAGCAGGGATGCCCCATCCCAGGGCCGTCCGCAGGTAGGGGAGATGTCCATGTCATCTGACACTCCTCTACCTGCGGACGAGGGGACCCCTGGGCGTGTGGAGAGGGTCCTGATTGGTGTCGCGTTGCGCACGGCTGGCATTCGTGATGAGGTGCATGCGTCCCGGGAGGAGCATGCACATCATCACGAAGAGCACCGTGCGTACGTGAACCATTTGGGAGCCGCCATGGTCGGGGGTTTCCTACATGTGTGTGGCCTTCTGGCGACCCTCTCCTCCTCTGTGGAGGCTATGCGCCAGTCGTGCTCCATGCCGTCTTCCGGCCCAGATGCCACCAGGGCCCCCTGTGGACCTGCCCCGACCAACGCAGCCAGCTCGGTGGGGACCCCATCCCTGCCACAGTCGGGAGTCGAAGGTCCAGCAGGGGTGGACACACCAGCAACTGTCCCCCTGCAGATGGAGGATGTGCCGGCATCATCTGGCAGGGCACGTGCACGACGGCATCGGTGGATTCCATCAGCCTGGATGCCGTCGTGCTGGCAGAGGCAGTGGCGTCGGAGGCAGCAGCAGGCTCGACGTGGGAGGCATCATGGCTCGGGGCCATCAAGATCAGAGGGGCAGGCATCGGCCGGAGGGCAGGGGAACCCTGGGATGGCAGTGTCTTCCGTGTGGGAACAGTTGGTCCAGCGGATAGGTGCGGAGCGGCAGCGGGCGGAAGAGGAGCGGCTCACCATGGTCAGGGCGGAGTTCTCCATGCGTCGGGCGTTGAGGCGGGCTGAGTGCCTCGAGGAAGCTCGCAGGGAGTTTGAGGTGGACACGGGGTTGTCCCTGCGAGACCTCGGGGCCAGGACAGAGTCCCGCCTCCGGGACATCGACATGGAGTTCGAGGATGCCCTGGCCGGCAACATCACAGAGTGAGCCGCAGGACTTGCCCGCTGCCATTGTATATAGTTCTTTAGTTAGTTAGTGTTAGGTATCCTTTATTTTTTAAGTTTTTTTTGGACCGCTCGGACAATGGCCACTTTTCTGTATATATTTTTATTATTAGTTAGTAGTAGTAGGTTTAATTTATGGTGTTGGGCTCATGGACCCTGGGATATTCTTGTACATAGTTTGATGTTTGGAAAACATTAGTTGGATTTATATTTGTGTTCACCATGAGGCAATGGTTTTTCCTTATTTTTCCCCCCATTATTTTGCTTTGGACTACATTATTTTTTGGATTCCTTTGTTTTTTGATTTTTTCTATTTGTTCTCGGACATGGACCATTTGTTTTGTCATCCCCATTGTTGTGTGTTTTATTTCTTTACTTCATTTTCATCTTTAATACATATATTTATTACTTACATTTGCGGTATTTTCTCATTGGTTTCATGCATGTCATGATATGGGTTTTGACATTCACTTGCACCCATTGTGTATGTGTGTGTGAGGGACATGTGTTCATTTACATACTTGCCATTGGGGTTGTATCATGTAATTGCATCTACTATGGGTGTTTGTGCTGGGTATGCTGCCCATTACTGCCATGATTGTGTTTCGTCAGGACCTGGGGGCAGGGGGACATGAGTGGGGGCCTGCTGGGGGGTGGGGGTGCAAGGGGACCTGGTTGGGGGCCTGCTGGCAGGTGCCCCACAGTGCTGGGGGGTGGGGGTGCAAGGGGACATGAGTGGGACATGGTTGGGGGCCTGGTGGCAGGTGCCCCACAGTGCTGGGGGGTGGGGGTGCAAGGGGACATGAGTGGGACATGGTTGGGGGCCTGGTGGCAGGTGCCCCACAGCGCTGGGGGGTGGGGGTGCAAGGGGACATGAGTGGGGGCCTGCTGGGGGGTGGGGGTGCAAGGGGACATGGTTGGGGGCCTGCTGGCAGGTGCCCCACAGTGCTGGGGGGTGGGGGTGCAGGGGGACATGAGTGGGGGCCTGCTGGGGGGTGGGGGTGGTGGGAGACATGGTTGGAGGCCTGGTGGAGGCTGCCCCTGGTGACTGGAGGGGTGGGGGTGGTGGGAGACATGGGTGGGGGCCTGGTGGAGGCTGCCCCTGGTGACTGGAGGGGTGGGGGTGGTGGGAGACATGGGTGGGGGCCTGGTGGAGGCTGCCCCTGGTGACTGGAGGGGTGGGGGTGGTGGGAGACATGGGTGGGGGCCTGGTGGAGGCTGCCCCTGGTGACTGGAGGGGTGGGGGTGGTGGGAGACATGGGTGGGGGCCTGGTGGAGGCTGCCCCTGGTGACTGGAGGGGTGGGGGTGGTGGGAGACATGGGTGGGGGCCTGGTGGAGGCTGCCCCTGGTGACTGGAGGGGTGGGGGTGGTGGGAGACATGGTTGGGGGCCTGGTGGCAGGTGCCCCACAGTGCTGGGGGTGGGGGTGCAAGGGGACATGAGTGGGACATGGTTGGGGGCCTGGTGGCAGGTGCCCCACAGTGCTGGGGGGTGGGGGTGCAGGGGGACATGAGTGGGGGCCTGCTGGGGGGTGGGGGTGGTGGGAGACATGGTTGGGGGCCTGGTGGCAGGTGCCCCACAGTGCTGGGGGGTGGGGGTGCAAGGGGACATGAGTGGGACATGGTTGGGGGCCTGGTGGCAGGTGCCCCACAGTGCTGGGGGGTGGGGGTGCAAGGGGACATGAGTGGGACATGGTTGGGGGCCTGGTGGCAGGTGCCCCACAGTGCTGGGGGGTGGGGGTGCAAGGGGACATGAGTGGGACATGGTTGGGGGCCTGGTGGCAGGTGCCCCACAGTGCTGGGGGTGGGGGTGCAGGGGGACATGGTTGGGGGCCTGCTGGCAGGTGCCCCACAGTGCTGGGGGGTGGGGGTGCAAGGGGACATGAGTGGGACATGGTTGGGGGCCTGCTGGCAGGTGCCCCACAGTGCTGGGGGGTGGGGGCACAGGGGGACATGGTTGGGGGCCTGGTGGAGGCTGCCCCTGGTGACTGGAGGGGTGGGGGTGGTTGGAGACATGGTTGGGGGCCTGGTGGAGGCTGCCCCTGGTGACTGGAGGGGTGGGGTGGTGGGAGACATGGGTGGGGGCCTGGTGGAGGCTGCCCCTGGTGACTGGAGGGGAGGGGGGGGTGGGAGACATATTTGGGGGCCTGCTGGCAGGTGCACCACAGTGCTGGGGGGTGGGGATGCAGGGGGACATGAGTGGGACATGGTTGGGGGCCTGGTGGCAGGTGCCCCACAGTGCTGGGGGGTGGGGGTGCAAGGGGACATGAGTGGGACATGGTTGGGGGCCTGGTGGCAGGTGCCCCACAGTGCTGGGGGGTGGGGGTGTAAGGGGACATGAGTGGGACATGGTTGGGGGCCTGGTGGCAGGTGCCCCACAGTGCTGGGGGGTGGGGGTGCAGGGGGACATGGTTGGGGGCCTGCTGGCAGGTGCCCCACAGTTCTGGGGGGTGGGGGTGCAAGGGGACATGAGTGGGACATGGTTGGGGGCCTGCTGGCAGGTGCCCCACAGTGCTGGGGGGTGGGGGCACAGGGGGACATGGTTGGGGGCCTGGTGGAGGTTGCCCCTGGTGACTGGAGGGGTGGGGGTGGTTGGAGACATGGTTGGGGGCCTGGTGGAGGCTGCCCCTGGTGACTGGAGGGGTGGGGGTGGTGGGAGACATGGGTGGGGGCCTGTTGGAGGCTGCCCCTGGTGACTGGAGGGGTGGGGGTGGTGGGAGACATGTTTGGGGGCCTGCTGGCAGGTGCACCACAGTGCTGGGGGGTGGGGATGCAGGGGGACATGAGTGGGGGCCTGCTGGGGGGTGGGGGTGGTGGGAGACATGGTTGGGGGCCTGGTGGAGGCTGCCCCTGGTGACTGGAGGGGTGGGGGTGGTGGGAGACATGGGTGGGGGCCTGGTGGAGGCTGCCCCTGGTGACTGGAGGGGTGGGGGTGGTGGGAGACATGGGTGGGGGCCTGGTGGAGGCTGCCCCTGGTGACTGGAGGGGTGGGGGTGGTGGGAGACATGGTTGGGGGCCTGGTGGCAGGTGCCCCACAGTGCTGGGGGGTGGGGGTGCAAGGGGACATGAGTGGGGGCCTGCTGGGGGGTGGGGGTGCAAGGGGACATGGTTGGGGGCCTGCTGGCAGGTGCCCCACAGTGCTGGGGGGTGGGGGCACAGGGGGACATGGGTGGGGGCCTGGTGGAGGCTGCCCCTGGTGACTGGAGGGGTGGGGGTGGTGGGAGACATGGGTGGGGGCCTGGTGGAGGCTGCCCCTGGTGACTGGAGGGGTGGGGGTGGTGGGAGACATGGTTGGGGGCCTGCTGGCAGGTGCCCCACAGTGCTGGGGGGTGGGGGTGCAAGAGGACATGTGGCTTGGCTGGGGGGCATGCCCATGGTGGATGGGCTGCCTGCGGGACATGACCAGGGGTGCAGGGTAGTCCCCTGTGGTGTGGCTTGCCTGCAGAGGTCGTGGAGGGGGTAGAGGGGAGACCTGGGAGGACCCACACTGGCAATTCACCTCTTCAACTTCCCGCACACCCACGTAATACACTGCCCCACTCGCACAGGCCCAATCGCGTGTAGGATTTCTCGCGCACCCCTGTAATACACGTACCCAGGCCAATCGCGTGTAGATTTTCTCGCGCACCCCTGAAATCCACGTACCCAGGACAATCGCGTGTAGCATTTCTCGCGCACCCCTGAAATCCACGTACCCAGGCCAATCGTGTGTAGATTTTCTCGCGCACCCCTGTAATACACGTACCCAGGCCAATCGCGTGTAGATTTTCTCGCGCACCCCTGAAATCCACGTACCCAGGCCAATCTCGTGTAGATTTTCTCGCGCACCCCTGTAATACACGTACCCAGGCCAATCGCGTGTAGATTTTCTCGCGCACCCCTGAAATCCACATACCCAGGCCAATCGCGTGTAGCATTTCTCGCGCACCCCTGAAATCCACGTACCCAGGCCAATCGTGTGTAGATTTTCTCGCGCACCCCTGTAATACACGTACCCAGGCCAATCGCGTGTAGATTTTCTCGCGCACCCCTGAAATACACGTACCCAGGCCAATCGCGTGTAGATTTTCTCGCGCACCCCTGTAATACACGTACCCAGGCCAATCGTGTGTAGATTTTCTCGCGCACCCCTGAAATCCACGTACCCAGGCCAATCGCGTGTAGATTTTCTCGCGCACCCCTGTAATACACGTACCCAGGCCAATCGCGTGTAGAATTTCTCGCGCACCCCTGAAATCCACGTACCCGCTCAATCGCGTATTTAACTTCCCGCGCGCCACTTTTTTGATGCGCTGGGACTCTACCGCCTGCCTTCGTGTGGCGGCCGTGTTTCAGCTTGTGCGTGTCTTTGGCTGTGCGTGGCTTTGCCCTATTCGATTCCATGAATACGTGTGGTTCGAGTGCGTGTGGGCGTTCCGTCTGCTTCCCTGCAGTACATCCCCAGTTACGCCCTTATTTTCGCGTGTTGTTCCCCATTCCGCGCGTTACGCCCCATGTCCCGCCCACTTTCTGGTGTGTGCGCTGCGGTTGTGCGCTTTCACTGTGCGCGTCGCGCACGCCTTTCACGATGTTGCAGTGACGTGTGCGCCATTCACGGGTTTGGCGCACATCCCGAGGAAGACACGCGCAGGGACTTCCATGAATCGCACGCGTGCGCCTCTTTTTTTCCGCTTGCGCCTGCTTGCGCCTGCTTGCGCCTGCTTGCGCGTAGATTTTCGGCGCACGTTTGTTCCATGAATCGGCCCCTCAATGTCTACCCTTTCATGTTGCAAGTGCTCGGACTCTCAAAACTGACACTGTAATGCCACAGTGTTCTACTTATCCTATCGCATCTGTAGCTTCCTAACAAACCTGACAGCCATTGTAATATGTGATGGGTCGGAAGGAGTCAGACACATTGAGGACATTCTGCACTCTCTTTACTAACAATTATAAGAATAATGCATATCTTTCCAAATTGCTAAACAAACTACCCTGCCTATCTTAAGGAGAAAAAGGTTATCGTCAGATGTCAGGAAGTCCAAAATAAATATGTCCTCCATCTAAACTAACTCTTTCTGACCCTACCACGAAATGTAACAAAAGTAAATAGGGCAAGAGAATGTCTATTCTTCCCCTGGTCTTTTCTACTTTTTGGATAGTGTTTTATATACAGGTTTCTCTTTGGCTCATATACTTTGCAGTGTAATCTCCTTTGATAGTCTCTCTTATCAAGTCGTGTAAATGACTCTTGCGTCTCGTGCTTTCGGTGGCCCTAACTTTGGAGTACCTTTCCTTCTGGTATTTTCTTCCACTCTTGTCATTGCATATATGTTCTTCACAGTCTCCTTGCTCAGGCTTTCCTAAATTATGTTTGCCCCTTTTAGGCTTTCTCTGCTCGGGTTCCCATTCTCGGTTCCCCATCGGGTGCCTGCCTTCCACAGACGCAGGCGATCCGATGCCATTCTGACTTCCCGTCTTTGTAGTCTCAGCGATGTTCCCTGGGCATCCTGCCCACCAGTCTGCAAGCGTGGTCATGCCACTATGAGGTACTACTACTCTCTTTTCCTTCTCATACTGCTTCCTTTGTGGTTGCATATGCCGAGCCTCGGGCTTCTCCCACTATGTTTCAATCGCTCTTCAAAACTCACAGACTCCACAACCTGGCTTGACTCTACCTTCACACGACGTGATGATGTCAGAGGGGCTTCCACTGCGGATAGCACTCTCCTTCTATCCTTCTGCTATGACTCGTTCCAGTTAAATACACATCTCTGGTTAAGGAGACCTCTCTCTTTTTTCTTCCACATTGACCTCAGACAAACAAAGTTTCTACACTACTCTTCATATAATTTAGTCTCATATATGCAGCTATGGTTGATTTAGGGAGTTCTTCACAGTAATGGGAGTCCTTTTCCCCAAAAGGGGAGTTTCTTCTGGTGACTTTCCACTTGCTTTGAGCCCTAGAGAGGGTCAAGCAGAGTGGGCTTACCTCCCAAGCATCACAGGGGAGTTGCCCATTGGGGAGAAGGGACGAATACCTGAGATTCATCACATAACCTTCCCCTTAAGATGGTGGGTTCCTGTCTCCATTGAGAGGGAATTCACTTAGAAAATCCACATTCCCTTGTTGTCTCCCCTTCCAGTGTTCTACAGTGAAGCAAAATGGTTGTAGATCAAGAAACCAGCTCATTACCATTGGATTAGTATATTTTCTTAGGCTCATCCATGTTAACAGAGAGTGGTCGGTAATCAGTCTAAACTTCCTTTCTGTTAGTTAGTATTTCAGCTGCACAACAGCCCACGTGATTGCTAGTGATTCGAGGTCCACCGTGGCATAGGACTGTTCTTGGGAGAAGAGCTTCTTGCTGGTATATAGGATTGGATGTTCAACCCTGTCATGTTTTTGAGAGTGTACTGCTCCCCAGCCCACTTTTGATGCATCAGTTTGTAAAAGGAATTCTTTGGTCAAATCTGGCATTTTAAGAACAGTTTCCTGACAGAGGATGCTTTTCAGGACTTCAAAGCTTTGTTGGTCTTGTTTACTCCAAACTAATTTCTGGGGCTGTGAATGTTTACGTTTGTCCATTAGATTAGTGGAAAGGGTGGAGTACTTGGGGATAAACCTCAGGAAATATCCTGTTGGACCAAGGAAGGCGCACAGATTGCGCTTGGTTTTAGGGGTTTGTTTTTGTTGCACTGCCTTGTCTTTCTTAGTTTGAAGATGGATTAGGTCATTCCCCACAAAGCAACTGAGATATTTTACGGTGGACCGTGCAAAGTGAAATTTTTTCAGATTCGCTCAAAGACCAGCTTTCCTGAGAGCCTGGCGATCGAGTAAGGATGGTGTAAATGCTCGGGCATCTTTTACTATGGACCACAATGTCGACCATTTAGGCTCCACAGAAACCAGTGTATGGTCTGTATACTCTATCCATGAGCTGTTAAAAAGTGGCAGTAACTCTGTACAGTCCAAAAGGTAAGACTTTGAACTGGAAAAGCCCTTGTGGTTTTGAAAAGGTGGTCTTCTCCCGATCTGCAGAATTTAAAGGAACTGCCAATATCCTTTTGTTAAAATGAGAGGAGAAATGTGCTTAGCCATTCCTAGCTTCTCAATTAAATCATAAGTGTGGGGCATTGGATAATTGTGAAAGATGGAAATTGTGTTTAGCTTCCTGTAGTTTATACAGGTTCAACATGAGTTATCAGTTTTGGAAACTAGGACAATAGGGGAGGACCAAGGACTTTCAGAGGGCTCGATAATATCCGCTTTGATCATCTTCTCTAACTCTTGCTCAATTATTTTTTTCCAGTATCCTGAAAGGCCTTAGATTAACAGTTTTCCCTGTTGTTGTGGAGATGTAATGGAAGAAACTGGTGACTCCCCCGGGCTGTTCCGAAAACACTTAAGGCAATTGAGCCAGTAAGACCTGAGATCTTCTTGGTGAGATAGTGGTAATTCAGGTGAAACAACTAGGTCTCAATTTCAGGGCCAAAAAGGAGTGCAGCCATAGTGACCATAGCGGTTGCACTGGGATCTACTTTCCATTCCTTCAGTAAATTACCATGAGAGATTTGGGTTTTCTATCAGGTTGAGGGATCAGTTAGTTTAGGAGAACTACTGTTCTAGTACTTCATATGGTCCATTCCATTTGGCAATTATCTTGATATCAGATATTGTGAGAAGTACTAAAACTAATTGTCTGATAGAAAAGGACTGGGTCACAGCATGTGTATTATATGTTGCCTTTGTTGCATTCGGGCTTGAGCTAGATTTTTTTTATGAGCTCTTTTACTGCTGCTATGTGTGTTTTCAGTGTTTGTGTGGTTTGGGAATTAGGTAGGATGGGCTCTCTCTCTGTCCCCTCTGTTATGCTAATACATAATTTTTAACATCTCCAAAAACCTTTCACCAGTATAATCGGGGTATAACTTGACTCTGTGTTTTACCTACTCCTTGCTGGGTGGCCGTCAAATGTGCACGGGCAAATTCTAACACCACTCTTCAATGACTCTGAGGACCCACCAGTTTGTTCTAGGCCAAGCCATCTTTTGTCAGCTCTCCTCTGTAGAACAGCCCTTCTTGTGGAAGAAGAAAGGTCCCACTTGGCTACGTCCTGTTTCCTCAGTAGTTACTCTACTGAAGCCCTCTGTAAGAGCCGGGTCATTACGTTGGGCGAAGGTAAGGTCAGGTAGGGTTGCAACCTCCTCTATTGTTTCCTGGCAGGTTTCCACTGGGGGAATGCTGGCTTCTCCAAAACAACTTGAACCCTTTCTATTTCTCTTTTTTTGCCTTGTCTCTTGGGGAACTGAAAATAAATTTATTTCTAGAATACCATGGGCTATTTGTCCACCTTTATAATGGTGTAGGGATTATTACCGTGATTGTGGGGTAGAACTTTGATGTCTCCCTAAAGTCAGTGTCTATGACACCTGCCATAACATCTAAGTGATATCACCATGTTAATCCTGTCTTTTAAACTAGCCTAATGTAGTTATCTGAGATGGGGAAAGAGTAAATCCAGTGTATATCAATCATCTCTCATTTGGAGGAATCTCAATTTCCTCAGTACTTTGTGAGTCGAAGCCTAAGACTCTTCCGTGGCTACAGTGGGAGCTTTAGCTTTAGGACTTCTATCAGTCATTTGAAATCCCACTACTGACACCATATATGGTGGGTCGGGAAGAAGTATCGAGACACGTTGTGGAATTCTGTACTCTCTTTAATACAAATTATAAGAATGATCTCTGCCTCTCAAAAGTAACTAAAAGTATGTATCTGAGGTCAGGAAGTCCAAAGTAAATATGTTGTCCATCCAAACTAACTCATTCTGAACCTACCATTAATTATAACTAAAGATAATAGGCCAAGAGAATGTTTCTTCTTCCCCATGTCTTTTCTTTTCTTGAATAGTCTTTTTATACAGAGGATTATTTTTGGCTCATATGCTTCTTAGCATAATCTCCTTATCAACTCTTGTAGTTCTTCAAAATGACTCTTGAGTCTCATACTTTCTGTACTACCTAGCGTTGTAGTACTTTTCCTTCCAGTAGATCCTCCCACTCTTGTCATCACATATATGTTCTTCCCAGTCTCTTTGCTCAGGCTTTCCTAAATTATGTTTGCCTTAATTCCCCTTTAGGCTTTCCTTGCAAAGGTTTCTCTCTCTCTGAGGCTGTCTGCTCTTTTATCTTGTTCACTGGCGACCTTTATCTTGTCTTTCTCATTCTGTGTCTCTGGGTTATACTTTCTTCAGCCTTCAACTCTGCAGATATAGGATGGTTGCCCCTCCTCCCAGGGTTTTAATTCCCAGTCTGTGTTGGCTCTCCACCTTGATTGGTTGAATCTCTCTTTTATATATGGGTCAAATCCCTTGTGAACATTTATTTTAGATGCTATCTCATCCTCAAAACTGGGACTAGTCTCTCTCTTCAAGTGACAATGGTCTTCCCCGACTGGGTTGTTTGTTTTTTGCTCTCTCAGGTTTTTACAGTTCCAATCATAAAATGTTATATGTTTGTTCTCATCCTTTGGAATGGGATGAGTTTCTTCATGCATATTATGATTCCCTGGCGGCCGCTGGCTTTTCCTGATTCCCCTATTACCTCTCGTTGTACAGGGAAGAGTTGCAGGGAATGAGTGTTACTCTTTCTTTTCTTGCTGTTTAGGTTCCCTTTCTTTGTTCCTCATCAGGTGCCTGCCTTCCACAGACAATATCGATCAGATGCCGTACAGGCTTACTGTTTCAATAGTCTTTGCACTGTGCTTCGCGTCCTTCGTGTCCTAGTTGGAGCCCCTCCCGTCCGAATATGAACAGGAACTAGGAATGAACTCTGAGAGTTTCTAGAGTTTCTAAATGGAATTGACCACCGTATCCAATTCACACTCGAGACAGGGGATCCCAATATACACTATCTAGATGTCCAAACTGTCATCAAAGATAATAAGATAAATACCACTCTTTACACTAAACCAACAGATCGCAATAACCTGTTCCATCGCATGAGTTTTCATCCCGCCAACACCCTGCAATTTTTACCCAATGGACAAATGTTGCGAATAAAGAGGATCGTCAGGGATCCAGATGATTGTGACACGCAGCTACAGAAGTTAAAAGAAAAATTGCAATTAAGGGGCTATCCAGAAGCAGACCTAACAGCAGCTCGAATCAAAACAGACGCCCAAGAACTAGAACAATTACGTTATTAAGAAACCCGAGAGTATTAGTCCTGAACTTGTGTTTGTAACCAAATTTTCCATCCAAAGCAGGCAGATCAAAGCTATTATACACAACAGATTGAACGTGCTCACCCGTGACGACAGAACCAAAGAATTATTTCCAGTACCCCCAGTATTTGCATATCAGAAAAGTAGCAATCTTCGCAACATGCTAGTGAACACCAGAGGTAAGGCACCTCTTACGAAAGCAGACAAGCATCCCGGAACATACCCCTGCATGAGCTGTGGGAATTGTAATAACATCATCAAAGGTAACACAGTCATGCATCCACGAACAGGAGAGAAAATTACATTGAAACAGCACGCCACATGCCTATCCGAAAACGCGATTTATGCGATCATATGCCCTTGCGGGAAATACTATGTAGGAGAGACTTCATGAAAAGTTTGTATCAGGATGAATGAGCATAAATAAAACATTAGGAACAAGAACAGAACATCAGCAGTGGCAAGACATTTTAATGACAACGGGCACTTTGTCACACAGCTAAGGTTTCTGATACTTGAAGTGATACCTACCAAAGGTCTCAACTGAGACGTTAAGAAATGGAGAGCACGGAAGGAGGCTTTTTGGATTGATAGACTAGACTTATTATCACCTAATGGAATGAACGAATAATTAGACCTCAGTTGTTTTCTTTAATATCTGCAACATCTCCCTGGTTTCATTAAGTCTTAACTATAATGTCTTTCATAAGTTCATTAATATGCTTGTTCTATGTTTGTTGGAGACTTAATTTACATCAAACATGGGAAACAAGAGTGACATTTGTAGGTTCCCTCGCTTCTTGGTTTTTGTTTTTTGTTTAAATAATACTGATGTAAGTATTAATAGTCAACACTATATTTTTCTGATACATCTACTTCATTTACATTTGATGAGGGTAAGTTCCAAGTTGGCACATTATTATGGATATGCACATTATCGCTCCTTCAGGTTGGAGGAGTAGACTTTAGTACCTTGCACAAGGAGAGAAGTTACATTCCCTTTACCGTTCTAATATTCTTCCTTTATTTTGTCTAGTTCCTACTTTTCTCATATTGTGTCTTCTACATTTTCGTTCCAGCTTTCCACATTACATGTATCTTACATTTTTTCATTATATTTTCCTCTCTCATCTTATGTTGTCCATCTTCTGTTATGTTTCATTTCTAAAGCGTTTCATGAGAAACCATCCAATATTAACCACACCGTGATATTTTTTCATTTTTCTTTCTCACTTGTTGTCCATATGACTAACACGTGTTCATATACCTAGGTTTTTGTTTCCAACAACACTTGCTGATTTTGAATTACTCTGTTACAGCATTTGTCCCTATCCATTGCTTATGTTAACACGACAGGTTTCCAATGTTATAAACTGTTATTTACAGACCATTGCAGTATCATTTAACCAAGATATGCACACACATCAGTGTCCGTCTATCGCCGCACTTGACAATCCTGGCACGCACTTTGCGAACACATGATTTACATTTCATTCCAAATTGTAACACATTCTATTATTATCTATGTCGCTATCATCACAGTCATTTTCAGCCATGCACCTTCATCATTATTACCACAATTTATGGTCTCTCGAATTTCCATTTTTATAATTCATACTTTGAATATTTCATTTTTTATATTTAGGCTCCATTGGTGTGCAGTAATTCATAATCAACGCAGTTACGGACACCACACTTGGTTATAGCTTGTGATTGAGATGCAATGTATATCACTTAGCTAATAGGCTACAGTTTCTAAGATGGCCACCGCCGTTACCAGACTCCAGCCGTTTCCATGGTTACATCCCCATAACAAACTTGTAAGCTATAACTTTAGCTACACGAAGCGCGCGCACCCGCGGCATCCTTCGTGGGACTACCTTGGTGGTTGCTAGGTAAGCAGCTCTAATACGAAACATAGGACATTGATATACTGTTGCATCTGACTATCTGACTATTGTGAGTCGCCACAATTGATCCCATATTACTGAACTTATTTTAAATATCTTTTGTAGCATCCGTTTCTTCGCTAGCCACTTATTTTGCACAGATTTTTCTTGTGCACATTTTCGGACCGTAGCATCGACACCGTATTTACACACAGGTCAGTGCATCCCACCTACGACTAATAGTTCCATTATTTTATGTCTAACCATTCAACCAGCTAATGTAGTATTTTTCATTTCCTTTTTTCTGTTTTCTCTCTGTCCTCCATTATTCATCATGGTTTACTCTCTGTACTTCCCTGATTCGGAACGTATGGATGGATTTCATCTTTCTAACTTATTTGAACCTTTTTTATTCTCAACACGTGTCACAATTTAACTGCATACCGAACTGCCTTAATGTGGTTAATTGTCCGGGGGGGGGGGGTGAATGTATATTATCTATCAACCCTTATAACACTACATTCCACGGTTAAACAATGTTTGTGGAAATTTATCTTACTTTATGATTGCTCAATTTATGATCTCCTTGTGATACCTGATGATGATGAATTAATGCTGCATTAATACCTTTATTACAATGAATGCGTCCAATGCATGATATATATATATATATACATGTGTATATATATATATATATATACACAAAGTCTCCTTTGTAACTGCAGCAGCGCTTTTCTTCCGCAACAAGTATATTGAACGTTCTTGCAATATCCATGCCCCTTAGTGAATGATGGCCATGCCAACGACCTGCAATCTGCCCACACTATATCACTCTTGAATGTAAAACACTTGCAAAATGGCCGCCGCGCTATGATCTCTAAGTCAGCCTCCCCCGAAGACCAGCACTGACGTCCGATTGGCCAGATGCACCTCTTAACCTACCAGGAGGCACCGGCAGGCGTGAACCGGCCTCCAAGGAAGGCAGACAAGAAAGGCTCCTGACCTGAGCCTGACCTGTTACTACCAGTGCCCAGTGCCAGAAACGCTGCTCATTTTGCCCTCTGTAGGTACCAAAACACCCTTACAACCTTATCTGCCCGTGAAGGTATGCATATAGAGAAGTCACAAACCCACTCTGCTTAGACTTCTTTCCGTTCGCAGGATGTACTGCATCTGCTGTGGTATAACACCATAACACAAACGGCACGGCAAGTAACTTTGACTCCCACTCTGCAAGTTGTGCTCCTTAGTTATGTACGGTAATCTGCCGATCCGTCTTTGTTCTTAATCTGTCTTCCGATTGTAAATTATAAATGTACAATCTCTCACTACAATCGCCTGCTTTGCTTAAACATTACTGAATGCGCCTCCTCTAAGTGAGCGTTACCCATACTCAGCCATATTTAACGGCGTGGCTTACCTAGTTTTGTCTACTTACTCAAGTTATTTTGGTTAATGGTCCCGACTCCCATTTTATGTTACTCTGGTTATATTTTGCCTGATCCATGTAGCTTGCCTTTCACATGCCGACCTGTTTAGATTCCCTCATATCTGTTAGTTTACAGTGCTTTGCCCCCATATGATGCTTTATCTATTAGAAGTGCTGAGGTTTCTCAGCACGACAGCCTTACTGCAGCCTCAACAATCATCTCCTTCCCACACTGCAATTTTGATGATCATATAAAGTGAAATCTAGTTGGCTTAAAGGACATAGTAGTGTACCGCGCACCTACTAGTTCCACCCTGATCAAGTTTGTTCAAACTATACTGTTATCCACTGTAGAGATAGATGCTTATATGCCTTGACATATTCCACTTACTACATATTTAGCACTAAGTCTTGCCCCTACCTATTCATTGATACTGCTGCTTCCGTAGGCAATTGGTGATTTGAGTTGTATACATCCCATTTTCAGGTTCACCCCGCTCACTCACTAACATTTAGCCAAGTCACCTCCTGAATTGCATATCATGGACTGGCCCACCTTGCCTATCCTGAACTTTATATTGTGTACCGGCCTACCTTGCCTATCCTGAACTGCATATTGTGTACTGGCCTACCTTGCCTATCCTGACCTGCATATTGTGTACTGGCCTACCATGCCCATCTTGAACTGCATATTGTGTACTGGCCTACCTTGCCTATCCTGAACTGCATATTGTATACTGGCCTACCTTGCCCATCTTGAACAGCATATTGTGTACTGGCCTACCCTGCCTATCCTAAACTGCATATTGTGTACTGGCTCACGGTGCCTGCCCTGAGCTGCATATTGTGTTCTATCCTGCTTTGCTTAGTGTATCAGCCCACTTTGCCTGTCCCGAACTGCATATTGTACACTGGCCTACCTTGCCTGTCCTGAGCTACATATTAGAAACTATGAGCTCCATAACCCATCAGTTGATTACCTAGACATTACTGTGGCCCTCTCCAGACATATATAATCATCCTTGGATAGAATGACCTCCACCCTCATCTATCTGACCACTCTCTGGTCTATAATGATAGCAGTAAACCACCCACAGCAATTTATGCCCACTGCAACATCGAACTCTGATGAGCGCCAACTGACCACCAACCCAGACACCAACCATCAGTCTATACAGTCACCTGTCACTTACCACTCTCTAACAAACATCCTGTGTGACACCCTAAGTAGAAATGCCAAATTTGATCAAGATTACCTAAAATCTATGAACCACAAGCTAGACTAGTCACCTCACCTAGTAATAGAAGAGACTTCCAACTCAATGCCACCAAATTAAACACCCCCCCACCAATAATGATTCTCACCTTATCAGTCCCACTAACAATCACTGGAAATCAAGCAATAGGCCAACCAAAAAGAAAAGAAGAAAAGTCGTGTCACCCCAGTGACACCTAAACCAAACATCCCTCTGAAGTGTGCCCTCATTAATGCTAGGTAATTAATAGCACATGCCACCAAAATTGCCGATCTCATCCAACTTGACGATTATGACCTCCTAGCCATAACGGAAACTTGGCTTTACCAAGCAACAGGACCCGCTCTGATGCTTGCCTTGCCCCATCACCGAACTAGGATTTACCCAAAGAACATCACAATCTACCCATGAAAAAGTCTGAACACGCGACTGGGTAGCCAACCACAATTGTGATATAACCATTACCGATGTCAGCCCACAAATCTGGACAGATCACGCGCTAATAACCTTCCTCATCAATGAAAACATTGCCCAGCATAAGGAAAGTACAGTGACTCCCCCCTTACCAACCAGAAATAAAACGAATATAACCACGGACAAACTGCTACCACTTATCCTCCCAACTCTAAACTCCCTACCTGAATCACTGGACCCCTCATCCCTAGTGAATGGATTTAACTCAACCATGGCCACAGCCTTGGACACTATCGCCCCCTTGAAAATGAGAAAAAGTAAGCCTAGGGCACACTTAAACACCTGGTTCACCCCTCACCTCAAATCTCTAAGGAATGAAAAACGCAAATGGGAATCCGCGTGGCGACTAATTCCATCTGAGGCTACTAAAACAGCACTCATCAACGTTTCTAAGACCTACAAAAATGAAATAAGGAGAGCTAAAAAAGAGAACTTTACCAACAGAATACTGCAGGCTAAATCTGGAACGAAAGAGCTATTTATTATACTAAAGGAACTGGAAAACCCCATCCCTGCCCAGGACAACTGAGACAAAAATAAGAAGGCATTTGACATTATGATAGCCGCAAAGATATCTGAAGAAATGCTGCTAAAGTGGCCACAAGTAGCCAAAAGAAAACTAAAAGAATGGTCATGGGCAGGTAACATAGCAAGACTGGAAAGCCAGACAGCTGCACCCAAACTTGGGCCGACTGTTAATAAAATGAACAAGATGCCAAAGTACCTGTCACAGTTTCCTTCGAGGCATCACCGTGATCGGTTTCTGAAAATGAGAATGAACGCGATAAGAACTAAGGACATCCTACTAATAAGAAAAGACGCAGAGACCAGAGACAATCGGTGCCGATTCTGTAACGAGGACATCGAAACAGTAAAACACTTGTTAGTCGCCTGCCCCAAACTTCGATCCCTAAGATCTGTACACCTGATCAAATACGCCCCGAGAAATGAGAACATGGAGGATTGGTGGTACCGAATACTGAGTGGGAGCTCAATTCACCTAATATCCTCAGTGATAAACTTCCTCGATGCCATTCAACTGTAAAGATCATGTAAAGATCATGTGAAGGGAGGGGTGGGCTTCTTGAGGCTGTAATGGAATTGTTTTGTAAATCATGATGTGTCATAACAAAAAGTTTAATAATAAACTATGTTAAAAAAAAAAAAAAAAAAAAAAAAAAAAAAATAAAACGTGGTGCTCCAACATCCAAAAGCGCTAAACAACAAAATAGCCACACTCCACCATTGGCAGCAGTTACTTTTTAGGAGTGTTTTAATTCTTTTTACTGAATCACATTGTGTTTACTGCATTTGGTTCAAGACAACCTTGGCTTTTCCCTCCCCTTCTGTCCATTCATCGTCTCCTCCCTCACCTTGAACAGCACTGGCTCAAATCCCACTCTCTGGCTAACCAAACCTCCTATATCTCATACCACTCTCTTTATGACTCTTGCCTCAACTCAGCCAAACGTTCCTACTACTCTAACCGTCTCCACCCTCGCCATATTTACCAAACCCTCTCTCGTCTTCTCTCCCCGCCTATTCCTGACCCCTCTGCTAATTCTTCTCTCTCTCCTTCCGACTTTGCTGACTTCTTCTCTTCCAAAATTCTCTCCTTATGCCAAAACATCCTCCTCTCCCCTTCCTATTCCTCTCCTCCCTCTTTTCTCTCCCCTTCTTCTTGAATGTCTAACTTCTCCCATGTCACTCCTTCCAGTGTTTCCCTTCTCCTGTCCAAAACTCACCCTACTGCTGCCCCCTCTGATCCCCTTCCCACCCTCCTTATTCCTAAGATTGAAACGCTCCTCATTGCCTAGTTAACCTCCTTCTTCAACATTTATCTCTCCTCTGCTACCTTTCCTTCAGCCTTCAAACACGCTACTATCATCCCCACCCTGAAGAAACCTTCTGCTAACCCTCTTCTTGCTTCCAACTTTTGTCCAATATGGTTCCTTCCATTCCTCTCTAAGCTTCTTGAATGCCTAGCATACTCTCAACTCTCAGCTTTCGTATCCACTCATTCTCTCCTTTCCCCCTCTCAATCTGGATTCCGCCCTAAACACTCCATTTAGACTGCTCTCACTTACGTTCTCAACTCCCTCCTTACTGCTTGCTAAACTAAGCAATCCTCTGTTCTTATCCTCCTTGACCATACTGCTGCCTTTGATACCGTTGATCACCCCTTACTCCTCAATACTCTTTCTTCCTTTGGCTTCAAAGGCTCTGTCCTAAATTGGCTCTCCTCTTATCTCCCCAATCGTTTTTTCGCTGTTTCCTGGGGCGGATGCACCTCCTCCAACAACTACGGTGTACTCCAAGGCTCTGTACTCGGCCCTTTCCTTTTCTTACTTTATACCTCCCTTCTTGCTCCCGTTATCTCTTTATTCGGTATCTCTCACCATTTCTACGCAGACGACACCCATCTTTTCTTCGCCTTCTCTTTTTTCACTCCTGACCTCCATCTGAACTTATCTTCTTGCCTTACTGCTATCAAAAACTGCATGTCCTCCCACTTTCTCTCCCTCAACACTGACAAGACTGAAGTCCTTTTCTTTCCTTCTAACACACTTCCCCATACACCCTTTCATCCACTTCCCCCCCTTCTAATCTTCCCATCTCTGTTCACGCTTGCAATCTATGTCTCCACTTTGACTCCTCCCTCTCCTTTTCCGACCATATTTCTCTCACCTCTTGCGCCTGTCGCTACCATCTCTTCAATATTCGCAAGATCTGTTCCTCTCTCACCTTCCATGCCTCTAAACTCTTAATCTCTTCCCTCATCTTCTCTCGTCTTTCCTACTGCTCTTCTCTTCTTTTTGGACACCCTGCCTCTCATCTAGCCCACCTCAAATCCCTCTAGCACTCCTCAATCCGTACCCTTTGTCTCCTTGCTCCTCACAACTCCATTTCCTCATCGCTCTCTTACCTTGGCTGGCTTCCCTTTCAATCCCAACTTGAATTCCAGTTCCTGTGTGTTGTTTTCATATCTCTCTATGACCTCGGCCCTCTATCTTTCTTCTCTCCTCTTATTCTAGACTCCCTCCTGTTCTCTCCATTCCGCTGATCTCTTCTTACTCACTGTTCCCCCGTCCACATTCACCTCTTCGCGTTTCCGTTCCTTTCAGCTCTTGGCCCCCCTACATTGGAACTATTTACCTCTCCCTATCCACTCCATCCCCACCTACTCCTCCTTCCGCACCTCACTGAAATCTCTTCTTCTCCATTCCCCGAACCTCCTTCACTACCTTCACTCCTCTCTTACTTCCCTATTCTCCCTCCTACCCATCTTTCCCACCCTCTCTTTTCCCTTTATGCTCCTCGTATCCCCCTTGAAACTTCATGTTTCCCCACCTTGACTCCCTTCTCTTTTCCCTTACTCCTCACCCCTCCCTTCACCTTTCTTCTACCTAGGTAAATTGTTCTCCATATTGTTTCATTGGTTTGTTTCATATTTGTAAATATGCTTCTTTCATTATTCTTGTATCCTGTTGTTAAATTGTAAAACGCTTTGGATTAAAGCGCTATATAAACCTAATAAATACAAATACAATACTGTGGACAGGTCCAAAGATGGGCGAGACACAAAGGGCCTCATTACACGGACGGCGGTGGACCAAGGTGCTATTAGCACCTTGGTCCATGCCGGTAAAATACCGGCACCGCCTTGGAGGAAAGGGGAATTACCGCCCTATTCCAAGGTTGGTGGGGCGGTAATTCCCCCTTCCCCATTGCCCTTCCCCATTCCCATTTTTGCCCCATAGGGCATAATGGGAATGGGGAAGGTGCTAATTACGGCACCGCAAATTGCGGTACCGTAATTAGCTCCCTGGTCCCTTTGCGGGTTGGTTTTTAACGCCTGCAAAAAGCAGGCGTTAAAGTCTCCAACCCGCAAAGGGACCTCGTAGTAAGGCGGTAAGGGTTAACGGTCACCGGTACCATTAACGGTGACCGTTAACCCTTACCACCGTCCGTGTAATGAGGCCCAAAGTCTTTTGTTCTGTTCCCTTGCCCTTGCCATTTTATCCCTTGCCTTTACCCAGGTTGAGTAACCAGGGTTTTCCTTATTTGGGCATGCAGCCTCCTGTGAAAACCGATCTCTTCCATGGGCTTCTGCATGTCACGTGTGTGTGTGCCCAGTCTGCTCCCAATTCACACTACTGGTGCCAGGATATCTGGAGTGCCTAAATGACTGGGACTGCTGTCTTTGCCATGTCAGATATCAGATAGCCATGTTACTTCAACAATTTTCTGAAGTTGTGAATTATACGCTGGTGATAGTGGGAATTGGAGTACATCGTGAGCGATTCACCCTTGGCTAACATGCATGCACAAGTGGAAGTAATTAGTTCAGTCACCTGAGCAGAAAAAAATGTGGTATTTGATAAGCTTAGAGAACTTTAAAATGAGTACAAACCGCATATCCCAAAGAAATCCTTCCCAGAGTATTTTAAAAACAAGACCCTTCAACAAAGAGAACAATTTCAGAGTGCTGTGGTGGTAGATCTTTTAAATTAATCAGGGAGTCAAGAGATTTTCAATTATGAACATACAGTCAAGTGGCTCCCTACCAAAGGTTGTGACTAGTAAAGAAGCAAGATGAACATAGAACACTGGGTTATGCTTACAATAGCAATCGAGATCAGCAACTTGTCATACTTAGTTAAACATGAGTTAGAAATGTGTTGAGTTTCAAATTGAAAAGTAATGCTCGGACAGCATGAGGCACTGCTACAGTAGATGGTTGCCTTGGACCCAAACAGTCTGCTTTTTCTACTAACAGTGTAGCTGCATCCACTGTGTGTAGTCAAGATGGTAAATCTGCAGACACATGATTTTATTCAGTAATAGGCAATACGTCAGTGCATGTCTCCATGCATTTAAGTCAACACTCCCATAGTAAAATCTTCATGTTCTTCACAATATAGAGCAAAGGATTCTGATGATTTAACTCCTCATCCCCTTCCATGGTTTTTCCAAACTGATGAGGCCTTTATAAAAATCAAGCAGGATCTGTTCAAGGCTCCAGCCTAGGCTCTACTTAGTTACGAGTGGGATTCTGAAGGGGGTTTCTAATTAAAGCACAGCCCATTATCGATTGGAAGAAGTATCCAGCCATTGCAAAAATATTCTCTTATATTATTCCAGGTGTATGAATTGGGAAGTTGTGGGAAGTTGTGGGAACTCGCAGAATCACATTAACTCAATATTTATACAGATGCCTCTCCCCAGCTGAGATATCATGACCAAGAAAAGGCACTTAGGTCCCACACAACTGAAGATATTTTCTTTAGAGGCTTTATGTCTTTTCAAGTCAGGAGTTGTTATTAAATCAAGAGAATCTTTTGGTAAACCTCAATGATGGGGATGTCAAAAGAAGATTAATGAAATACGGATTCAAAACCCTTTGGTACACCAGCAAATCAAGATCTCAATTTAAAATATGAGAACCAGGAGTCAGACCTTCCACAAAAGTTAAAGCAAATAAATATTGAGTGGCAGGATGTATAGGTTTCGAAAAGGAGGCAGAACACCGATCTACTATTCTAAAATGTTACATTATGCGGCAAAATAGTTGCAGAATTAGACACATCTGGAAAAGTGGGAATAAGCACTGCAGTGACAGCATGGAGGTCTTACAAACATCAATACATTCCATTCCCAGCTATTTTACTGGAACAATTGGAATATACAAGTAATATAGGAAGGCACAATAATGTATTGCTTCTTTTTTTTAAAAAAGGTGTGTTGTGGGATACATGAAATAGGCTTGGCTAGGTTCATAGTAGTATTTACTGCTACAACATTCAATATCTGTTTAACTTCGTTTGCATGCACATACCATAGTTGCAGAGAACTTGATCCAACAATCTCTGTGTCAAAAAGACAGTGTCAATCTGTAGCTCTTTTTGAGAGTTTGGAGACTCTCACAACAGAGCCACAAATTCCACTACTTTTTGTATTAAGAAAGATAAATACCATCAAGGATACAAAATGACAGTGCAACCCATTTTACTCAATAGATATAATCCAAATAGTGACAACTTTATTTTATAACTATACCACCAAGTAAAAATATTTCTCTGCGTATTATAAAAATAACATGGACAACTCTTAGACCAGATAGCCAGTTGAGGTAGCCAGTCTAAGATGGTGCCCAAGTCTTTTCTCAACCTCCATGTGGGCTCCCACCTCCCTAACCTAAGTGTCCCTAACCCCAAATGAGGTGTATTGTGAAGTATTACTGCCAGGTAATCCCTGAAGTCTATAACCATCCTGGTTGTAACAGGAGGCCTAAAGTCCATAGCCTTCTCTACCTACCTTCCCCTGGGATTTTATATGCATTTTATTATTATTATTATATTATTATTATTATTATTATTATTATTATTATTATTATTATTATTATTATTATTATTATTAATAATAATATTATCCATAATAATAATAATAAAATAATAATAATAATAATAATAATAATAATAATAATAATAATAATAATAATAATAATAATAATAATATTTCATGGTTCCCAGTAACCTTTCCCCTCTCAATTGCTGATTTTGAAACCACTCTCCATACTCACTCGTCTCCTCTCCTAAATCACCCTCCTCACTCTTCTTACTACCGTTCTCTCTAGCTCTCTCTTTCTCCTTTCCCCTTCTTCCACCTGATCTCGTGGGTCTGTTTGACTGCTTGTCTCTCCATCCTCCAAGCCATCTCTCTTTTATCCTCCGTTCCCTATTATCACCCTTCTCTCTATTCATCACTCCTTCTTGTGCTCTCTCTCTACCGCCCGATCCTCATGTCTCCACCCCTCAATGTCTTCCTAGCTTTCAACTTCCTCCAGCTACCATGACCACTACCTGCACTCTCTTTTCTCACTCTTATCTCTGTCCTCTCAGACACACACTGGGCCTCATTACGAGTCCGGCGGTAACCGAGGTGGTAAAACCACCTGGATACCGCCGGACTCGTATTACCATTCCGCCTCCGTGACTCCCGGAAATACCAGGGCATTAAGACCCGGGTGTCCCGGGAATTCTGGAGGCGGAATTCGGTAAATCCCCATTCCCATTGAGTCCCAGAGGACTCAATGGGAATGGGGAAGTGGACCCACCGGCACCATCTCGTGATGGTGCTGGTGTTTCCACGTCCGCCTGCAGGTGGGCGGTGTTAAACCCGCCAGGTCAGACCTGACGGGAACATCACCTCCTGCCTGCAGAGTCAAGATCGGGCGGTCCGGAATTAACAGTGGCGGCGGGTTTACTGCCACTGTTAATTCCAGACCGCCCAACCTGTAATGAGGCCCACTGTCTCTATCGCTACCTATTTTTACTCTTCCCTCATCTCTCTCTCTGCCCTCTCGAAGACATACTCTCACACACTAGAGTCAAACTCTTATACACTACAGGCACACCCTCGCACACTATATAGAAAAATATGCAAATGGTCCCACCCTCTCCAAAATCAAACCTCGTAACTGCAGACTCTCACGACACACCCACATTCTCTCTCAAACTGGTCACCACGTTCCACTTCCCCCTCTCTGGTCTTTTGCCCATCCTGGATCTCAATCAAACTCCTTTCAATCTCTTCTTCACAGGATAGGCTTTTATAGTTCAGCCTACCTCCTTCCAATAGTCTACATGGCTCTCATTGGTCTCCATTGTCACCTGTGACCTTGGGCCAATCTCTATCCAGACAACCATTGGTTGGCACTTCTCTGGGGAGATTTCAAGAATGCCCTTAGTCCACATCCTTGTCAGTATTTGGCAGCTTGATGATTACCACTGAATTGAACTTTTCAATAGTCCTTCACTTGTCTGTCAGTGCACTTTTTGGTTTGGATATAGTGTGTCTTCAGTAGATCAGATAGGGATGATTCTGCTGTGTTTTCCCACCAGGATAGGCTCTATGCTGATGCCAGGTTTTTCCTGCCACAAAGTTATGTCTTCTGAGGGTTGTAGTTGCAATTCTGCAATTGTAAAACAAGAGATGTGGTCAGGACAAACGTGGGTCTGAATTATGGTCAGGACAATGGAAAAACAACATGTTTGCATCAGGTCAGAGACTCTGATCACTCTCACCAACTCTGAAGTAGGATAGGCTCTGGCAAAGCCCTGGTAGGCCGCTTATCCCAATTGAGATAAGTCCCTGCACCCTTCTGACAGAGCCATATCCCTGACCATGTGACTTATTATATTTACCAGCAAGAAGAGCTCAATAGAAATGCATGGTGCTCACAGATAGCACCCAATATGACAGTCCTAGTTACCGGATGAGGAATATGCCAACCTCCAATACCTGCTGCACCATGTGAACATGTGGAATTTCCTAGGCTCTCAAAGTTAAATACAAAGTTCCAATATCAACTAGACAAGAAACTTTCTTCGCACTAATAGCACAGTTTAGATAAAGAGCAACAATATTACTGCATTCCTGACTGTGCTATTTTTTATTAAATGTAGCAGCGGTGGTGGAGGAAATGACTGCGAATATGAAGGAGGTAACTGCGTTAGTCGAGCTGACTGCTGAGATTGTCTGTTTGGGAATTCAGGCTTCCAGTGTCGAAATTAGTTATGATAATTACACTGATCATTGTAGAAACTAGGCATTTGTCTTTCTTGACCCCCTACTTGTTCAACATTAATTGGGACTCCTCTACCTTTGCCCATTTCTCTTCCCCAAGAGCTGGGTCCTGCTTCTCTTGCTGTCCTTGAAAAGCCTTAAGTAGCACTGGATTTGTAATGCTTCTAATCTACTTGTATTTGTATTTATTTCCAGATATTATGCGCCTTCGCCAAAGCACTAAACATATAGGGATAAATCAGTAAAATAAATTCAGGAATGATGACATAAAGGAATCAGGTAGTTATAGAAGGGTTAACGAGTCAATTGTTGGTGAGAGCAGAGAGAAGATAAGTTTTAAGTCTGGTGTAAAAAAAATTGAGAGAAGTTGAAGAATAGACAGAGGATTAGAGTCTTAGGGCCTAATTCAGAGAAGCGTTTTATAATGACAAAACCCCACTGGAAAACGCTCTGAGAATTAGGCCTGCAATGTTTAGGAGCCAAAATGAAAAAGAACGAAGTGAGATGAAGCACAAGGTTGCTTACGAACAGTGAGTAAGTGCTGATTTTGAGAATGAAAAGAATGTGAAGTAATATCAAAAGTTATGAGAGACAGAGTGGAGAGAGACTGTGGATGCACTTGTAAACAATAGAAAATAAGTGTAAAAGAATATGAGAATCAATAAGTAAAAGTGAGATAGACAAAAGAGGGGCAGTTCATGGAAGGAGTGAGAATAGAAGAAGAACAGCATAATAATATAATTGAAGACAGAATGGAGAGGAGTGAAATAAGAAGCAGGGAGATCAAGGAGAGAACAATAATCAATATGAAAACAGATGAGCGAGTTTTCACTGCTTATTAACAATATTACAAATAGTATTTCAGAATTGGCTGTCCATGCAGCGAGCTCAGGTGACAATAAAATAGCTACTTTATTGTATGCAGGTGATGCTATTTTATTATCTAAAACTCCCGTAGGCCTGCATATATAATTGTCTGTTTTTAATAATTTAGGAAAAGATAAAGGCTTAAAAATAAATATTGCCAAAACAAAGTTTTACAATATGCTATGATATGATATGATATGATATGATATGATATGATAGGATAGGATAGTTTATTTATATAGCGCCTATACAGAATGTGTTTCAAAATGCTTCAAGGCAAGGGAGGAAACATGGGAAAAATACAATGACATTCTTACAGGACATGAACAATAAAAATGTGCAATTAACTATCATACTCGGCCTGGTGACATTTCATCAAGAGCTAAGACACAAATCAGGGAGGGGGGTGAATGGGAAGGAAATGGGGACAGGCAACAACCGTACTAGGCCTGACGACATTTCTGGTAGAGCCGGAGAATGACAAGAGGTAGGGGAGAGGGGAGCAGAAGGAGGCAGAGGAACAAAACAAGCGACCATCGTACTAGGCCTGAGGACA
Source organism: Ambystoma mexicanum (assembly GCF_040938575.1). Classification (NCBI taxonomy): domain Eukaryota; kingdom Metazoa; phylum Chordata; class Amphibia; order Caudata; family Ambystomatidae; genus Ambystoma; species Ambystoma mexicanum. Next base: position 383,256,153 of record NC_090923.1, on the reverse strand, counting down.
TTTCAGATAGTGATGGGGGGGCAGGAAAACAAAAACATATAGGGGGAGGGGGAGGAGACAAACAGGGTTGCTATCCTACTAGGTCCAAGGACTAATCTGATAGAGTAAGTGCATAGAGAGAAGTAAGGGGAGAGGGGAAGGAAGAAAAGGGAGAAAGGAGAGAAGAGAGCGAGAGCAGTTGCAGAAGTCAATAATAATGCATGAAATGAAATTGAAAGAGAACAGCAATGTAAGCAAGGATACAAGACAACGATGGGCATGACATGATTCAGGGCCACCGCGAGTTCGAGATGCAGGGGAAGTCCAGCATGAGAATAGATGTCCAGCAGGGTGAAACACTGTGAACCAATGAGTCCATAAAGTCAAATCCAAGTATTGGTCACATGTTGGTGATGGGAACCAAAAGTATCAAGACAAACTCCTGCAAAGGTTAGATATAGGAGGGAGTAGTAGGAGAGGGCTGACACATGCAACCAGAGGGGGGTAAAGGGGTACACAGAACATCAAGGAAGCAAGAGGGGGAGGGGGGCACATAGAACATCAAGGCAGCAAGAGGGTGGGGGTCACCCTAAACATCAAAGGCAGCAAGAGGGTGGGAGGGAGAAACACAGAACATCACGGGCAACAAGTGGGTAGGAAGGGGCACACAGAACATCACAGGGAGCAAGGGGGTGGGAGGGGCCACACATAACATCATGGGCAGAAAGAGGGTGGGAGGGTGTCACTGTTAGGCTTACCTGGCATCTGTGGGAGCGTCAGGAATCTCTGGAGGGGGGGTGGCACTGCTGGGACGTGCGTGTGGAGCTGTCTGCAGGTACTGCACCTAAGGCGAAAGGGGTAGAGGCATTACTGACTAAGCACTACCTCCCCTCTATGTCTCCTTGCCCACCACTGGGGTCCTAATATTCAAAATGAGCGTTAGCTAACCAGAGTGTTCACAATAGTGAGTTCTCCATCCTGCTATTTCTTGCAGGGGCGCAATACTTCGGTGTAGTTGTGCTGGGAAGCACCAGTTTCTTCATTGGTACTCAGACGCTCAAACCCAGACCAGCTGCGGCTTGAGGTTGCCTCGTTGGGCTTTTTGTCCAGGGAGGCTAATGGAATTGTCTTTTAGACCTTGCTGGTCTACCCGTGGTATGCTGGTGTTGTCCTTGCTATTGTTGCTACTGTGGCTGCTGTGCCTTCCGAGCACTGCTGGCCAGTGTGTGGGTTTTGTTGATAGCATACGCTGGTACGGTGCGCTTGCAAGCTGTAGAGTTGACTGAGGGTTGCAGGCCATGCTTAAGTGGTATTGCAAAGTCTCAGAACAGCTGAGTGTCTTCAGGACAGCTGTTTTTTGAGCTGCTGCTTAGGGTATATAAGTGTTCTGCGAGCGCGTTGCCCGTGCCCATGGAACCTGCCTTTTAATGTTTGTCTTTCTTTTTTCTTACAGGTGAAGCATGCGGCTGGAGCGGCGGTGTTACTGAAGCTCCGGTCATGAAGAAGTGAAGAGCCGCACTGCCATGGATGAGGGATGGAACACTGCTGTAGACAGAGGTTCTCTGGAGGAGTCCTTAATGAAGTGCGGGGCACAGAATTGCAAGGTGAGTTCTAAAGGCAGAGTCTGGGTGCTCCTGTACGATTTGCCTTTTAATATTGTTCTTTTCTCCCTCTTCTAGGTCCAAGGATCGCCGGAAGTGTCATGCTGCTTGAAAGAGGAATAACGCAAAGCGTGGAAGCAGACCTGGTCGTGGCTTATATAGCCAACCACGCCCAGCTACTAGCACTGACCTGTATAAGTGCACCATGGCCCACTGCGCGCCCATTTTAGTAGAAACCAGGATGTCCTTTAACTGCACTGCCCTAATGGTGGATGTGACTGTAAAGAGTTCCAGGGCCCAGCCCAACTAACCCTTAGGCCTGATTACTTGGGCCACAATGTACCCCTACCAGGATGCCTACATCTAGATGTGGGGTGGATGCATGTCTGTGGGGTCACCCTGCTAGTGGTCATAGCATGCACACAGAACATCATGGGCAGCAAAAGGTGAGAGAGGGCACACAGAACATCACGGGCAGCAAGGGGGCGGAAGGTGGCACATGGAACATCACGGGCAGCAATGGGATGGATGGGGGCACACGGAACATCACGGGCAGCAAGGGGATGGGAGGTGACACACGGCACATCAGGGCAGCAATGGGGTGGGAAGGGGCACACGGAACATCACGGGCAGCAAGGTGGTGGGAGAGTGGCACACAGAACATCACGGGCAGCAAGTGTGTGGGAGCGGGGCACATGGAAAATCATGGGCAGCATGAGGGCATGGGGGGGCACACGGAACATTACAGGCAGCAAGGGGGCGGGAGGGCGGCACACAGAACATCACGGGGAGTGTTACGGTAGTGGACAGGGAGCAGACAAGGGCCTTTGTCATGGCCCTAGTTGTTTGGGGTGCCGGCTTCCGCCTCCCAGTTGCAGTTATTGGCCATTAAGGTCAGTGGCAGCCAATGGGAGGAGGGAGTGAGGGATGGCCCCTGGCAAAACACTCAATGGCAAGGAGAGTGGCCATCTTGAAGGCACCAACAACGATGCACTAGCCAGTAGATCGCTCAAAAGAAAATTGAAAAAACCAAGATTGGGTTATGTGCCAGAAGAAAAGAGATGAGCATGCACTCCCCCGGCTGCCGCTAGTACAGTGCATGTAAATTACATGAAAGTCAAAATCTGAGTGCGCCGTGCACATCAAGCAGAGTCAAATCCTGGGCTTAGCCCAGGTGCGGTGATGCCATCAGTGCTTTTCATTTTCATCAGATGAGGGCTGCACAGTCAGCAGTGAAGACAGGAAGCAAAGTAAAATAGGTGACATTCATGTGGACACTGTGGAAGAGTTTTATTTCTTAGGTGTTAGAATCAACGCTGTAATCGGCAGGAAACCACACATTTATTTATTTATTTATATTATTTATTAGATATTTGTAAGGCGTCCATACAAAAATTGGTGTTTTGTGGTGCCACAAGACAAAAAAGGGGGGGACAAGAGAGAAAATAACAATAACAGTCATACCTAGCCTTGTGACATTCGGATTGTGCATCTACAGTAGCAAGAAGTACAAGAGTGCCAGTTTCTGAAAAATGCAAAGAGCTAAGGTGGGAAGGGGAGTGCAGGGCAACAGCAGAGCAAGCAAGTGAAAGGAGGTGGGGCAGGAGGGCTGAGGACCACAGAGCCTAGGGGAGTGCTAATGGGAGGTTAGGTGGTCAAGTGCCAGGAATTGCACGTGGTGCAGTGGCTGAGGGTAGTGTCTAGTGTCATTGTAATATCTCTGCCGGGGAAACTAAAGAAAATAAGAGCTTGAAAAGAGTTTCTCCCTACCATGTAGTGCACCATCGGTGCACCATCGGTTCCCACTAAAAATGAATTAGGGATACTTAGGATAGCGTTTAAACTGAGACTCAGGCAGCGTATCTTCTGGCTGAAAGAATGGAATTGTGATCATCTTAAAGATAATGCAGACTCGCTAAACAGATTTCTTAAATTACCAGTGGCTGTTGACCTACCTTGGCTTACATTTATCAAAAATAGGTTTTGCATGTTCAATTTACCAGATCTCTAGTATAAGGCTCGCTGCTTTTGTTCTAGGGCAAAATCTGTTCTGAAGGAGGTTTATGGGCTATTTGCAAAATGGTGCGCACTACTGTGGGAGACCACCCTTCTAGAGACTATTAGGGCCTCATTACAAGTTGAGTGGTATGGGTTAAATGCAGCAGTATTACTGTATACCCCTGCATTACTGCACTCGAAAATCTAAGTTTGGTGGAAAGTTGGAGGATTTACCTCCAGCCATGAGATGGAGATACATCTGCCAGCTTTCCGAAAATGCTGGCATAATTACTGCAGCAGTACTTTTTTTAAAACTTTTTTTTATTGTGTTTAGGTTTCAAATAAACCTTTAAACATATACACATACATAAAATGTAACGACATATAAAACATACCAGATGTTCACGATAGTAATTCCAGTACACTCTCACAAAGATTAATTCACAGACATTCGGAAAATCAGTCTAACATTAGTTTGTCCCTCATAGGAACAATATCTTTCATATTATCACTACCATGATGACATGAATTGATTCAGTATTACATTAAGAAAATTATACAGTGCAATTATTAGTGACAAGTTTCAGCCCACATCAGTCTTAACCAAAATAAATTAATCACATATTCAGATCCAACTTCAATGGGAGCTTTATAAAAGCATAGTCTCTATAAGTTAAAATACAAGCATATGGTGACCCAGTGCCTTAGCGTTTCTAGAGTATTGTTAGCTGTGCAAAAAATGCATTTAGAGGTATCTACTGCCTGATTGGATTTCCAATGTTTAATTTTGTCACCTGTATGTACCTGCTTCAATCTAAATGGATATATAGTGCCTGCACCTTATTACATGAGCATTGTTTAAGATACATCAGAAGTTAATTCCTTTTATGGGGAAAGCTAGTATACTCGACATACGTGGAATAGGTGCTGATCTTATCAATTGTAATCGACCAATCATAGTCAAAATCTTTACGCTTTGCACTCCCTGGTCAGTGCACAAGCTCTACTTCTGATGCTCCAATTGCCATCAGAAGATCCAACATACTTGCTTTAAAAGATTTAGTCAATTCTAGAGTGTCCTCTCTTATAATTATGTTCATATCCCAATATATAGAATTTACCATTGGTGAGGTAATCTTAGGATAATTCATCAATTGGCTCCATAAAAAACAAGTTCAGAGCAATACCAAGCATAGTTCATGGCGAATAATTGCATTCAGAATTCTCAATGGAAGACCAAGCACCTCTTTCCAGAGTTTCCCCTGTATGGTATCTAGAATTTGCAGACATGATTAACCCTTTAAGTGCCATGGGTTTTCCCCCCAGTGCAAAGGCCTTTTTTGGTGATTTTGGCATGTCGCCATTTAATGCCTTGTAACATTTTTGATACATGAGATATCTCGGCCAAATTTGGCCCCTTTTTTCCCCACATGTAGGCGGTCGTAACGCCACACAGGAATCCTAGGTTGCTTTAGGGGGTGAGAGAAAATAACCAAAAAGGTGAAAATGTTGTGTTTTTTCAAAAAATGCCAATAAAATGATGTACAAAGAAGCCTGTGGTTTTTTCCTTGTAAGAGCTAGGAACAAATGGTACAACTAGGTAGGGGAAAATGACATAGGTTGGGGAAAAAGCGGAAAAATGACTGAAAAAAAGGTATGTAGTGGACATGGTTGGCTTGGGAAAAACAATGCTCTGCTACATTTCCCTGACTCTTGCAGTTAGGAAAGCACACATTTTTGGTAGTGTTTCACAAAACAAGCAATACCAAAAGCCAAACACTGAGCCGTGGTACACAGGAGTTTTATGCTTACGGCCTGAACAGATGTGTAAATCAGGAAAAGCAATGTGGTGAGGAATGGCAAGGATACATTTTTTCAAAGAGCACAGGAAGACCTTTTCAAGGGTAGGTGACTTGTGCAGGTTACAAATGTGTATGGTGCCTAAAGCAGCGACTAAATGTAGGGCACATTTGGGAAATGAAAGGGTTGCGTGATAAAGGGCACCAGCAAAGGGGTCGAAACGTTATGAAAACCACACAAACACAACAAATATCATACCTTCCCGCATTACCACATGTGTGCCAATAAAAATGGTACCTCACATGTGTGGGTGCACCTACCTGGGCGCCAAGAGGAAAGCCTAAAAACACCCCTAAACCCCAAGTCTTTTCCGACAGCTGAATTTCACAATTTCTTCAGACGGGCACACCATACAGATATGGGCCTATGGTGTCCAAGCCACCAAGGAAAACAGGGAACCCCATGCATTTCCAAAAAGAGGACACCCGTGGAAATCCGCAGAGATCTGACCTGCGCAAATCGGCCCAGAATGTATCACCCAGATACCCCGGCAAATTCCGAAATGTGGTAAAAAAAAACAATTTCCGCACATTTCACTCGGCTCACCCACCGAAAAATGCCGCCAACAACACATGGCCTACCGTCCTGCCTTCCCACAGGTGTCCCGATGAAAACTGTACCTCACATTGTGGGTGCACCTACCTGGGCGCCAAGGGGAAAGCCTAAAACACCCCTAACTCCAAGTCTTTTCCGACAGCTGAATTTCACGATTTTTCCAGACGGGCACACCATACAGATATGGGCCTAGGGTGTCCAAGCCACCAAGGAAAACAGGGAACCCCATGCATTTCCCAATAGCAGACATCCTGTAGGAATCCGCAGAGGTCTGACTTGCACAAATCGGCCCAGAATGTATTACCCAGAAACCCAGGCAAAACCTGAAAAGTGTCAAGAAAACCCCAATTTCCGCACATTTCACTCAGTTCACCCACCGACACACACAGCCAACAACACATGGCCTATCATCCTGCATTACCACAGGTGTCCCGATGAAAACAGTACCTCACATGTGTGGGTGCACCTACCTTGGCGCCAAGGGGAAAGCCTAAAACACCCCTCACCCCAAGTCTTTTCCAACAGCTGAATTTCATGATTTTTGCAAATGGGCACACTTTACAGATAGGGGCCTCGTGTGTAAAGGAAAACAGGGAACCCCATGCATTTCCGAAAAGAGAACATCCGTGGGAATCCGCAGAGGTCTGACTTGCGCAAATCGGCCCAGAATTTATAACCCAGAAACCCCGGCAAAGTCCAAAATGTGGCGAAAAAAATACCAATTTCCGCACATTTCACTTGGCACACCCACCGAAACACGCTGCCAACAACACATGGCCTACTGTCCTGCGTTCCCACAGGTGTCCTGATGAAAACAGTACCTCACATGTGTGGGTGCACCTACCTGGGTGCCATGGGGAAAGCCTAAAACACCCCTAACCCCAAGTCTTTTCCGACAGCTGAATTTCATGATTTTCCAGACGGGCACACCATACAGATATGGGCCTACGGTGTCCAAGCCACCAAGGAAAACGGGGAACCCCATGCATTTTCGAAAGGGGGACAACCGTGGGAATCCGCAGAGGTCTGACTTGCACAAATCAGCCCCGAATTTATTACCCAGAAACCCTGGCAAATTCCGAAATGTGGCAAAAAAAACCCCAATTTCGGTACATTTCACTCGGCTCACCCACTGAAACACGCCACCAACAACACATGGCCTACCTTCTCGCATTCCCACACCTGTCCCGATAGAAACAGTACCTCACATATGTGGGTGCAGCTACCTGGGTGCCAAGGGGAAAGCCTAAAACAACCCTAACCCCAAGTCTTTTACGACAGCTGAATTACACGATTTTTCCAGATGGGCACACCTTACAGATATGGGCCTCAGGTGTCCAAGCCACCAAGGAAAACAGGGAACCACATTCATTTCCGAAAAGAGGACATCTGTGGGAATGCACAGGGGTCTGACTTGTGCAAATCGGTCAAGAATTTATCACCCAGAAACCCCCGGCAAAGTCCAAAATGTGGCAAAAAAAAAATGTCTGCACATTTCACTCGGCTCACCCACCGAAACACACCGCCAACAACATATGGCATATGTCCTACCGTCCTGCATTACCAAATCTGTATGGTATGCACATGAGTCAAAATCCTGCAATCCTGCTGTGCGAAAAGAACAGAAAACATTTTGTTTGTGTGAGCAACTTACAGATTTGGGCCTAGGGTGTCGAAGCCATCAAGGAAAACAGGGTACCCCATGCATTTCCCAAAAGAGGACACCCGTGGTAATGCACAGAGGTCTGACTTGCGCAAATCTCCCCAGAATGTATTACCCAGAAGCCCCGCCAAAGACCCACATGGGAGAAGGGTGCCCAGGGCCAGGGATATTACTGCCGACTTTGCTGGAGCTCTGGCTGGCCTGCGTTACAGCTTCTCCCCACCAGGGAGTCCCGGCAGTGTGCCAATACCTCCCCGAAGGGAAAAGCTGTAATGTAGCCCAGCCGCAACTCCAGGACGGGTGGAGGTGATGTCCCCGGCCTTGGACATCCATGTACCATGTCGGTGTACCATCCCCTAAGCACAGAGGCAGCTCCAGGGATCCACAGCAGGATCCCCAATCCTCCCCGGAGGTGACACGTGTAAGGTAGCACAGCCAGAGCTGCAGCCTGGGCTTGCAGACGGACAACCCACTTGGGAGGCATCTACTCCCAGGGAAACACCAATGTTCTGCAGGCATAGGGGTCAATTTGTGGCCTGCTCCTACAATTGTGTCCCAGCCCACCAAAATTTCTGCCCAGACGGCCCATTCCCACCCACACCAACAACAATCCGGCCCCAGTTTCACCCACCCCACTGACAGTGGGCCCTAACCATAGAATAATGAAAAACAGTACTCACATAACATTGCAGCTGCTCGCGTAGAAAAAGCTGTAAAGAAAACAAAAAACATGTGTTATCTACGGTCACACCAGCAAAATCAAATTAATATTTTCCAACCATGCCCCCCCTTGCAACCCATTCCTGGTACTATACTGAACCTCACCCCCCCAGTGAAAACCCATTTGCCCCTTCCTGCGGGCAGATATCTGCCCCCAGGGAGGGCTGCATGAGGTGCCCTCCCACACTCCATTTGGGGTGGGGGGAGAAGCCCACCCCAACACATTGTACAGGCCCCCCAATGGATAGGGAAGTTGGGTTAGGGCACCTTGGGGCCAGATTGACACACCAATGATGTGCCCCTCTGCGCCAAGGCAAGTTTAGTAAACAAAGAAAAACATTGAAAATGGCAGGCTGCACTTAAGGGGGGCGTTGAGGAGCACCCTACACTGCCGGGGAATTTTGTAATGTAAAGGGGGTGCACCTCTCCATCCTCACCCGATTGGAGGGGCAGCGCATTTGTTTGTTTGTTTGTTTATTTGTTTATTTTATTTCTAATGCGCTCCAGACCCGTGGGTAGAAGGGCGCAACAGGTAGGATAATGCGAGGCTTACAAAGTTACAAATTATACAAGATACAGTACTATTATACAAATTATCCAAGATGCAGTACTATTATACAAATTATACAAGATACAGTGATAATATACAAGTTATACAAGACAGGAGTCGTAGAAGTCAGTGAATTGCATAAAAAAGGTGCAGGTAACATGTCAAATTCAAGAGAAGAAAAGGGACCAGTGTCAGATGTCGAGCCTAGGAATACAGTGGGTAGGTGACTAGTGGTCATTAGAGATAAAGTGTTGGATGGCATTCCTTCTAAAAAGTGGGTAAGGTTGATCTGCTCTCAAATTGTTTGGTAGTAGATTCCAAGTTTTAGCAGCCTTCACAGGGAAGCTATTGCCACCAATCGTGGTTAGTTTAAATCTAGGTACTACTGGGCAGTTCATGTTGGTAGCTCTGGTTGGTCTGATAGAGGTTGTTTTGTGTATTTTGTTCATGAGGTAGCTAGGAGCGGCATTGTTGAGAGCTTTATGTGTCAAAGAGATTATTTTTAATTGTATTTTTTGTTTGTGGATAGCCAGGTGTTGGCGCCTGATGGCGGAAATGTGTGCTCTTTTATTTATGCCTAGCGCTGCTCGCAATAGGTTGTTTTGGAGCGTTTGTAGTTTCAGGATTGTTGATTTATTAGCGCCACTGTAAAGGGCATTGCAGTAGTCAATCCTGGAGAGAATAAGTGCTCTGGCCAGGATCATGCAGCTATTGTTAGAAAGGAAAGGTTTACCTGCTCTTATCAGTTTGCAGGTATAGGCGGTGGTGGAGGTCAGGGATTTAAGCTGTTTATCAAATGATAGTGTGGAATCCAGGTAGAAACCAAGAGTTTTTACTTCCTTAGAGACCCTAATAGTATTTCCATCAATATTGAAGGCGGAGAATTCCTGGCCTAGTTTTTTGATGTTTATGTGTGATCCCAAAATTATCAACTCCGTCTTGTCGTCGTTCAAGCACAAGCCATGGGTGGCCATCCATGCTTGAATGAATAGATATACCCTGTTCACCAACTCCGAGTCCGTCCCATGATCCCCAGAAAGTGGGAGGAGAATCTGTGTATCATCTGCATAGTTTGTGTAGGTGATACCTAGAAGGTCCAAATCATCGAACAAGGGTTTGGTTAAGATATTGTATAGGGTTGGCGAGACACAGGAGCCTTGGGGAATACCACACAATATGGGAGTGGGGTCCGCTGCGGCCGATGGGGAAAATACTCTCATTGTTCTTTCGCTAAGGAAAGATTCTAACCACTTAATGGCCTCAGGAGAGAAGTGGGCAGCAGAGTCCAGGTGCCTGCAAAGGACCTTATGATCGACCAAGTCGAATGCGGCTGAAAGATCGAGTAAGAGCAGGAGTGCTGTTCCCCTCCATCTCTCAGCTCATCGATTTGCGTCTTTAGATCGATTAGGGCGGTTTCTGTTCCATGTAATGGGCCGAAGCCAGATTGTCAAGCTCCTAGGAACTTATGCAAGTCAAGGTGTTTTTGTATCTGGATATAGGCGGCTTTATCCAATGTTTTAAGGAGGAATGGCACTGTAGTAATGGGGCGATAGTTGGTCGGGATGAGTGGATCTAAGGTCTGTTTTTTGAGAAGTGGGAGCACCCAGGAGTGTTTTAAATTGGCTGGGATAGCACATGATGTGAAGGAGGCATTAATTAATTTTGAAATGAATGGTGAGAGATCTCTGGCAGCATCTTTTATTAACTGTGCTGGGCAGATGTCGCCCTTACAATTGGACGGTTTGAGTGAGAGGATGATTTTTTCTACTTCTAGTGGAGAAGTTTCGGAGAAGTGAAATGTATTGTTTGCCTCGAGAGAGTTGCTGTATGGTGAGATATTAGGGGAATACTGTAAATTGAGCATATCTTTTTTTTGCTGTATTTTGGTTTGGAGTGCATTAATTTTGTTTGCTAGCGCATTTTGGATGTCTGCACACCAAGTCTTATCCTTGGTAACTAGATCTGGTGTAGCTATTGGTGACTCTAGTTCTTTCAGTATGGAGAACAGTTCTCTCATGCTGGAGTTAGAGTTAGTGATCCGTTCATCATAGGAACTCTTTTTGGCAAGGTGCACTTCTTTTTTGAAATGTGAGGAAATGGAAGTTAGTTTAGCTTTATTTTCGATTGAAGGGCATAGTCTCCAGGAGTTTTCACATTTTTTCATTTTAAGAGTCGTAAGTCTCTTAGTTGGGGCGTGAACCATTTGTTAAGGTGCGCTTTGGGTTTACTATTTCTTAGTTTGAGCGGTGCAATTTTGTCCAATGTGTTGAGCATAATCTTGTTATATTCCCGGACTAGGGTACTAGGGTCTGTGTTGTCAGGTAGAGCGTTTAGCGTGGGTAGGATAGCAGGAATGACTTTTTCCACTGTAATACTTTTTTTATTTCTAGTTAGGCATGGAGGTGCTAGCAGTGAGACCGCAGGAGAGGGCCTGGCTGTAGATAAGTTGAAAGCCACGAGTGAGTGATCTGTCCATGATTGAGGAGAAATAGAGGTGATGGAGACTGTGTAGTTGTAGTCCGCTATCCAGTCCAGTGTTCTCCCTTTAGAGTGAGTGGGTTTGTTGACTTTCTGAGACAGGCCTGAGGCGTTAATGATATTGGCTATATCTAGGGCTTGTTTGTCCATAGGATTGTTAAAACCTAGGTTAAAATCTCCTAGTAATAGAAGCTGGGAGGTTGGTTTAAGGTTGTTGGTGATTAGACTATACAGGTCCTCCTCAAAGGTGCCGAGAGGACCTGGGGGTCTATATATTAGGTGGATAGTGAGAGTTTGTGTGTTGTTTATCTGGAATTTAACCGAAATATTTTCACAGGATTGTAGGATTTGAGGATGGGATGTTCTGAGAGAGAGGCTCAATATAGAGATGATGGCGATTCCCCCACCTCGTGAGCCGTCCCTATCTTGTCTTGTTATGGTGTAGCCTTCTGGAATGGCTAACATTAGCGATGGGCCAGCTGCATTGTGTAGCCAAGTCTCGGTTACTGCCAGGAAATCCAGATTATTTTCTGTAATAAGGTCAGCTATGTCGAGGGCATGTGCGACAAGGGATCTCACATTGAGAAGTGCTCCTCTGAGTACTAGTGTCTCTTTAGACGTGTTGACTTGGTTGGGGGTGGTTAAGTTGGTGTCTGTAAGCTTATACTTTTGTCTTTTAATTTTAGTGGCATTTGTTATTACAGTCTGGTGGGACTTTTGTAGGTAGTTTGTTTTTAGGTTCGTTGGTGGTATGGTTCTTCTCGGTGGTTCATGTAGTTTTGTGAGTCTTGAACGAAGTTTAAGATTTCTGTCAAGTGAAGTGCGTGGGCGAGAGGTGATGATTTCACCTATGGCGCTAATGTTATTCGGTAGAGGGGTGGTAGGGTTGTTAGTCATTATGTTAGGCAGCGTGTGTGTGATAGGGTCTGACGCCAAGGAGGAAGACACAGTGTGGTATTCCTGGGTCATGGTGATAGAGAGTAGGGTAGCAGCTATTATGCTATAATGCAATGATGGATGTCAAGATATGTGCACGTAGGTGCCTGAGACTGATGGTAATAGGATAGGACTAGCTAGTCTTGTAAAGTTGATAGGTACAGTAGTAGGTCATAGGAAGCTGGTTTGTTGGCACAGGTAGGTTCGAGGCCATCAATGGCAAGGTACATATGGGCTAGATGGGGCATTCAATGGCAGGGAACATATGGGCTAACTGAGGCATTCAATGGCAGGGAACATATGTAATTATAAGCGCAGGGCACTTCAGGCTAGTTAATGCAAAAACACAGATAGGCTAGATGCAGTTATCAGCGCAGGAAACTTCAGGCTAGTTAATGCAAAAACCCAGATAGGCTAGATGCAGTTATCAGCGCAGGGCACATCAGGCTAGTTAATGCAAAAACACAGATAGGCTAGATGCAGTTATCAGCGCAGGGCACTTCAGGCTAGTTAATGCAAAAACACAGATAGACTAGATGCAGTTATCAGCGCAGGGCACTTCAGGCTAGTTAATGCAAAAACACAGATAGGCTAGATGCAGTTATCAGCGCAGGGCACTTCAGGCTAGTTAATGCAAAAACACAGATAGACTAGATGCAATTATCAACGCAGGGCACTTCAGGCTAGTTAATGCAAAAACACAGATAGACTAGATGCAGTTATCAGCGCAGGGCACTTCAGGCTAGTTAATGCAAAAACACAGATAGACTAGATGCAATTATCAGCGCAGGGCACTTCAGGCTAGTCAATGCAAAAACACAGATGGGCTAGGTCTAATTGTAGACAGAGGCACTTCTAGGCTAGTTTAACCAAGTAGCAGTAGTATATAGAGAAGCATGTGTTTATTTAAAACCATGGAGGTGCGTCTAAGTATGACAGACACAGTTAGACTGTGAGTGGATGAGATTGCTGTGGTCACCTGTGAGGGTTAATTATACAGCGAGGGTAGTGGCAATTATTAGTTCAATAGTGTGGAGGTCCAGGTTAGCAGTTAAGCAGAGAATCAGTGGATACAGCACAACGAGAGCATTGACATGTTTATCATCTCGTAGGAGGGTCGGCATAGAGAGCATTGTGTAGACATCAGGTACATTGAAATCACAGACTAGAAAGTAGCAGTGCTGCGTGATAGCAGAGAGCGGACAGTCATGCGGGTCGTGCTGGACGCAATATGTCTGAGATCAGCAGGAAGGTATAATTGTAATTTTCTTGCAGCTAGAGGTGTGCTTTTGGACAGAGGCGCAGTCGCATAGGCGCAGTTTTCATTCACACAAGCCGCTTACCAGGTGATCTTGGTAGGACCGGAACATCTGTTGCTCCTGCAGGGGTCAGCAGCCAATTAGTAGGTGTCCATGTTCGCCGATTGTAGCTCGTAGATATGCCATGCTGAGGGGGCTGGGTTCTTACGTGGATTATAGGTGGGGGAGATCAGATGTGTAGGTTTCCGGGCAGGGGTTTAAGGCGACGGCGACTGGAAGAGCTGGACAGGCTGGGACAAGTGTAGTGCCTTTTGTCCGTGCCTTGTGTACGGGCCGGCATCGCCCTCCGGCTGATAATGATTGGCTACTTGAGCCGATGTGGGCCAATCCCTGGGGGCAGACAAGGGGGGCTGTCCTGCACTCCTCTCTAGGCTCAGGTGCCCCTTCATAGGAGCAGATATCTGGCCCCCGGGAGGGCTGCATGAAATGGCCCCCACTCCATTGTGGGTGGGGGGAACTGTCACCACCCAGTCCCATTAGAAAATTCCCCGTCAGTTTGGGGTGCCCCACAGCACCCCCCCTAAAATGCAGTCCACCATTTTCACTTTTTCCCTTTGATAACCCAACTCCCCACTGGGGGGCCTGTCCCACAATTTTTGGTGGCCCTCTCTGCCCTCACCCCAAATGGGTTACAGGGCACCTCATGCAGGCCTCCCTGGGCCTCCTTCAAACGGCTGCATGAGGTACAACCCCCTCCATATGGGGTGGGAGGAGAGGGCCACCAGAAATTGGGGGACAGGCCCCCAGTGGGTGGGGCAGGAAGGTTTTGGCACCCTGGGGCCAGATTGGCACACCAATGTGCCCCTCTGCACCAAGGCCCCCTGGTAAACAAAGAAAACAATTGAAAATGGCAGGCTGCACTTTAGGGGGGCTGAGGGTCACCTTGCACTGCTGATGAATTTTGTAATGTGAAGGGGGGTTCACCTCTACACCCCCACCCCAATTGGAGGGGTGGCGCATCTCATGCAGCCCTCCCTGGGGGCAGATAAGGGGGAGTTGTCCTGCACTCCTCCTTGGGCTCAGGTGTCCCTTCCTAGGAGCAGATATCTGGCCCCATGGAGGGTTGCATGACATGGCCCCCACTCCATTATGGGTGGAGGCGAGGGGGTCACCACCCCTTCCCATTAGGAAATTCCCCGTCAGGTTTGGGGTGCTCCACAGCTCCCCTAAAATGGTATCTCACATTTTCACTTTTTTCCTTTGGTGACCCAACTCCCCTTGGCGCAGATGGGCCCAATAGTGTGCCAATCTGCCCCCAGGGTGCCCAAAACCTACTGCCCCACCCATTGGGGGGCATGTCTGACATTTTTTGGTGGCCCTCTCCCCCCTCACCCCAAATAGGTAGTGGGGGTACCTCCTGCAGGCCTCCCTGGTCCTCTTGCAAACGGCTGCGTGAGCTACACCCACCTCCATTTGGGGTGGGGGGGAGAGGGCCAAAGAAAATTATAGGACAGGCCCCCCAGTGGGTGGGGCGGTAAGGTTTGGTCACCCTGGGACCAGATTGGCACACCAATGTGCCCCCCTGCGCCAAGGCAAGTTTGGTAAACAAAGAGAAAAATTGAAAATGACAGGCTGTACTTTAGGGGGGGGGGGGGCTGTGGGGCACCCTACACCGCCAAGGAATTTTGTAATGTGAAGGGGGGTGCACCACTCCACCCCCACCCCAATTGGAGGGGCAGCACATCTCATGCAGCCCTCCCTGGGGGCAGATAAGGGGGAGTTGTCCTGCACTCCTCCCTGGGATCAGGTGTCCCTTCCTAGGAGCAGATATCTGCTCCCAGGGCGATCTGCATGACATAGCCCCACTCCATTGTGGGTGGGGGTGAGGGGGTCAGAACCCCTTCCCATTAGAACATTCCTCATCAGTTTGGGGTACCTCACAGCCACCCCCTGGTCATCCATCTGCCCCCAGGGGTCTCCAGACATATGGCCCCATCGGGGGAGAGGGCCGCTTACCCAGTAAGCAGCCCCTCTCCCCTCGCACTCTAAAGACATCCCAAGTATCTAGTGGCATTGCTGCCCACGGATCAATCGTTCTGCGCCCGATCCGTGAGCAGCAATGCTTACACAAATGGTGTCGTTGGAAAGGGGAGAATCTCCCCTTTCCAACGACACCATAAAAAAAAATCCCTGGTGCCTAAAGTCCCCAAACCCCTCCTACCTTCCCAGTGCATTTATTTTTGTTGTCCTTTTTTTTATGCCCCCACCCCTGGGGGCATATGGTCACCTATCTGCCCCCAGGGGTCTTTATACATGTGCCCCCATGCTTTGGGGCCTCAGGGGAGAGGGGGCCACTTACCTAGTAAGAAGCACCCACTCCCCCCGCACTCTAAAGACATCCCTGGTGTCTAGTGGCATTGCTGCCCACGGATTGAGCACTCTGCGCCCGATCCGTGAGCAGCAATGCTTACACAAATGGTGTTGTTGGAAAGGGTAGAATCTCCCCTTTGCAACAACACCTGCCTCGATCTCCGGCTTGAAATACAGCCAGAGATCGAGGCAGAGGGAGAAGGGCACTCACCTTCTCTCTTCACCGCGGCAGCCTGAAATGACTGCTGCAGTGAAATTATTTTCACTTTCACGCCGGAGTGCATTACGCATGCCGACTTGAAATTGAAGGTAATCTAGCCCCCTGGAAGTGAGGGGGGACCTCCCCCTCACATAGCCCGGGGGTTGGATTACAGCTTTGAGCGATCCCTGATTTGCAGAGATCGCTCGAAACAGAATGCCAGAAAGGACGAGCTATCTCGTCCTTGGCACTTAAGTGGTTAAAAAGATATTTTCCTTTGTGATGACAATTAGCATATTTTTCTCTGTAGAGTCTTCTTCCACATCTTCATTGACGCTGTCAAAGATTATATCCCAAGTATTTTATGCAGGTACTCCTTCTAGTCGTTCATTGTTCAACGTCCAACTCATGATCTTTGGCCTAGGCAAATTAGTAAAAATATCTATGTTTAATTTGGATCCATTTGGGTGCAGATTGTTTGCCCTTGCATATTGATCAAACAAATGTAACTGTTCTTGCAGACCCGAGCCGTTCTGTCAAAAAAGATCAAATTGTCTGAAAATGCCAGCAAATGTGTTCCCAAATGGTCCAACCTGGCTGCAAATGTAGTAGACACATTCCACAATAGTTCACATCATTAACATATAGATTGAATAAGATCAGAGTTAGAATACAGCCCTGTTTTAGAACTATTTTGTTATTATTCTCAACAATACACCTTCACTAGTCAGACGTATCTGTATCGAGATATTTCTACGCAATAGTCTCACTGGCTGTACCAATTTCATCAGTACATTCAACTTTAGCACTTTTGTCCATGGGATAGATCTTACCACACAATCAAATCTGCTTGTCATGTCCAAGGAAGCCATGTATATATTACCCATGTTTTTGCATTTAGTACCATATAGTAGGTAGGCAAGAAGAGTCACATTAAGAGTGGTACCCATACCTTTCCTAAACTCAACCTTGAATTTGGAGAGGGCATTTGTGCATTTCAGACATTGATTGAGATCTCTTGAAAGCAAATACCTTACTCGTTGCATCAGTCAGTGTCATTGGTCTATAGTTAATAGGATCTCGCACATAACCCTTTTTGAAGATAGATCGTTATGGATCCAGCCCAAGTACAGGGTATTACATGCTTCTTAAATATATAATCAAACAGAAGATTTAATACCCAAGCCCAAAATTGTGGATCGTTTTTTAACACAGCAGGAGGAATTCCATCTGGGCCAGCAGCCCAAGAAGGTTTTCATCACTCGATGGCCCACACTATATCCTCATCCATGCATGGACAAACACTGTCACATATGGGTCCTATGCTAGGATAGGTCAAATCACAGAAGGGAGTCTTAAGGCATATTAATTTGTATAGATGTCCACCTAATCCGACTCCAAAATATGGGCATCCTTCAGGACACGTCTATTTTCAACCTTCTGGTTGACCACATCCCAGAATTCCCCCTCATTGCCTTTACAGATAATATTCATCATCGACTGATTATACCTCAGGTTGAGCTCAACTTTAAGAAACTTAACCAAAATTCCTTTGATTCTTGCAGATCTTTTTCTTTGCAACCTTATACTTTACCATAGGTAGTCCCATATTCTTCAGTGTGGCTACTTGTTCCCGCTTAGCTTCTTGGATTCCATTACTCTAGTATCATGGACATGCAAGGGGTTAGATTGCCGAATGGATTTACAATTTGGAATTCCATTCAGACAATTAATTACTATATTATATGGTTCAACTGGACCATTCCCCAGTGCTGCATTTTGATTTAAATGCAGGCCATAGCCCTCCAGCCTTACCTGGGTGAGTTGCATGAACCTATGCTCAATATCTTTGTTCCATTTAATAGCCTTACCTCTCTTATCCAGTTCAATACATGAGAGGGCAGGTTTAATCACCAATTCTAAAAAAGGGAGACACAATGCACATCCCACCAAGACATGATCATCATAACCCTCCTCCTGGACCAAGAGGGGCCCACATATACTCCTCAAATTTCCCGACATATACAGAAAGTCAATCCTGGTGTAAAGATTTCCCCTATGCCGTGTGTATTGGGGGGGTCATTAGATCTTTCACCATCCAATCTGGTCAAATTCCATTGATGTAGGAACAGATCCCAGAAAATACACAGGGAACTTCTGTAATCCACAATACCTCCAAAGCGGGTGTTGTGTCCTTTCTGTTATCTACTGTAAATGTAACACACAAAACAGAAACTGGACCAAAGGCTTCACTAGAGACAATTTCTTTATTGCACCATCAATGCGAGCCCTAACACTCTCCCTAAGTGGGAACAGATCCCAGAACATCCCTCTTTTTATCCCCGTCTGTCCAGAATGGGGGACTATTGTTTAAATTCAATGTTTCCCCCTCTGCACAGTTTGAGTTAAAATCCCCTCATTAGCCCCAACAAACCATTCTTCCAAGAGATAGGCCAGATTCAATTGAATTGTTTTTAGGGCAACCTCAGGCCAGATTCCAGTATATATTCACTACAAGGACATCCAGAGATGAAGGGCACATTGTTAGTTTAATCGCCATGAGGCCTTCTGAAACATGGACCCCCCCACACTTCATGTTAAGGCTACAATCAATGGCAATTGCTAGGCCACCACTTGGGCTTCCTGAGATCACCCTAGAAGCAGTACTCTTATATAGCCTTCCAGCTCAAAGTGTATGGTGGCCATAGTCTCCTGGAACAAGTACACAGTTGGGTTGGCCTTCTTCCCTGCATCATTCTTGTGATATCATTTCTGATTTTTCAGACCACATACATTCCAAGAAACAAAGTTCATTTTGGCCCAGCCACAGATGTACCATAACCTACCTAATAGCATTAAAGGTTTTCAGGGCCGACTGTATCCAGGATCAGTCCTGTCCTGAGTTTGAAACGTTAGAGAGTAGAGCATTTATGGAGTCGGAATTCGGTTATCCTTATTGGTGGTGGGATGTATTCCAGCACCTATCATGGGACATGGAGGATGGTATGCCAAATAATTATCTCCTTCCACCTCGGACATGAGTGCACATAATTTGTAGTCCAAATTCAGAAGATTTTCTCTCTGTTCCCATATCATATTGGTCAATATCTCAGATTCAAAATAAGGACCATACGATTCTTTTTTATTTTGGGCAAGGTTATTCGATTGATGTTGGCAGAAACCAGGGAATGAATAATTGGAATCTTTTGAAAGATATTTAGTAGTTTTATCCTATTCAAATCTCTCTGCCCAAGAGTGTACTTTGCTAGGACCCCATCCTAAAGTTTTGGATTGACAACAACAGTCTTTGGCCAACGTGTTCTCAGTGTTGGTAGCCAGGTCACCACCTCCAATCAGTATTTCACTAACCCCATTAGGGTTGCCGTCTTCAGTACCCCCCGCCCATCTCTCAGGCACCATCACCCTCAATGAATCCATTTATAGAAGCAACATCATCATTAACATTCATACCAACCTGGACATCCCGAACTTCATTGCACATTTATTTTCTTGTATGCAGGGTAACAAACAAAGTTATTTTTGATTGGAGCGTAGCAGTCTAACATCCTGTGCTCTTTCCAGGACTGGCATCACTACTGTTGCCAATTTTTCTATCGTATTATTACTCACAGTGCCCTTCTCATTTATCATAACATTAGGACAGGGTTCTGTCCACATATCCCGACTGCTCAGTGGCTTCTCTAGATTTTTTGTTCTTACACGAGATAATGAAGGGGGGTTGTGGGATACATTTATTGTTTTTATGTCCCACTTTGTTTGACCTTCGATTGTCCTTCCCCGCATCCATCATATCCGCAACCCTGTCCCTTTCATAATTCAACCTCTGTATTAAGATCTATGATCTCTTTATTTCCTGGTATACACTTAATCCCATTAATCAGAGTGTTATGTCCCAGTAATTTGGCTTGTGTCATATTCTTGGATTTCTTTTAGTTTGTACCTTTACCTCTGGTTTTTCTACTCCTACGAATGTTACCTTGGTTCTTAGTGGCCCTAGGGACCTCATAGCATTCACTCTCCTCATTCATCACTTCACTTTGGGGGGTGGGACCATTATTTCCCTCCTCCCTTTCCAGTCTTGCTGCCACTTCTATTAGGACTGTGGGGCTGTCAGGAGTAGAAGGCATATCGCCCATGAGACCACCTGCAGATGCATCCTACCATACACTCTTATTATGCACTTTCTGGTGCTCATTGGGACATAGTACCTCAACAGACGTGGCATTTTGTCTATTTTGGACATACTCATCATTTTCATCTTTTTTCCCTAGTAGTTCCAAAATTGGAGACATATTTTCTTCATTGGAGACATATTTTCTTCCATATTTATAGTTTTTAGGACATAATTAGTATTAGCTTTCCTGCTGTACCCTAGTACTTTGATTGTGTTCTGTACTCCCTTCACATAGCCTTCTAGGGACACTATTCTTTCATTTAAGGTATTGAAGGCCGATTGTTGACCCAGCAAGAAACCCCCAGATTTTCTTGTGTATCTGCAAGGGTTTCAAGAGCCAAATTTATGCTAATATGGAGATTCGTAATTAATGGTAAGAATGAATCCCTTGCAGAATTCAAGGCCTGTGCACCTTCTTATCCTCTCCTTTGGCTTGTTCTACATTAGGTACCATAATATCATGTACAGACATCATTTCCATATCAGTAATGTCTTTCAGAATGCCTATATTTGACCGAGCATCTGGAAGCACTCTTCAAATACATCTATGTCCCTTGGTTCTGTTCCTTCATCTCCCCTGGAGATATTGGAAGACATTGCTGGACAAACAGATTTATCCAAGCAGTCATTGTGTATCACAGATTGTTCAGTATTCCCAGCTCCAAATACAAAAACCAGAGGTTTCATTACAAGCTTTATAGATGCACCCCATCCAAAATTATAAGCAGAAGTGGATAATGGCATCCGATTCACCACTGGTTGAAGACATTTGAAAGGAACTTTGGGATAGTTTGCAGCCTGGTCTGATGTGGAGGCATGTAAGCAAACCATTTTTCTCGTTGACAGGACCGGAGGGGGCGATTGGCACTCGTGTTAAATTCCTGTGTCCATAGAGATATTGGATGTTGCAGTCTCTACTTCTTAAAATACACTTTGAATATCCCCAAATATATTGTTTGCTATATCAGATTTGTTCCTTATAGAGGCTAGAGAAGCAGGCACGCCACATACCGGTGCCCCTGGTTGTGTAGGGTCCATTCTGCCTCTTGTGCCATTCTGTTTTACAATGCTTCCTCTTACATTTCACACTCCCCTTCTCAGGTCATATGTCGGCGACATGACTCACTTTCAACTCCGTGGGCGGTGTTGGTGGTCTGGGAAGGACTATGGAGGCAGTCTTAATTGCCTTACGATTCAACCTGAATACAGTTAATCAAGGGGTTACTAGGGCAACACCTGTGTATTGTGGCCTCTCTTACCAGTACTGTTCATCCCCTGACCCGGGTTATGGATTAAGCACTGCGCTGATCCTCGAGTCAAAGTACAGTGGAAGATGGGACAGCAAGTGACAGCAGGTTCCAGTAAGCAGGTTCTGCAGCAGACCGTAGGAACGTAATATCCCAACAACCACCTGCAAACACAGTCAAACACCACTTGTCTCCCCTTCGCTCCGCTTGGCGGAGATGTCAGCCTTTATATTCTGTTTCTGCCTCTGCCGCACTGTATGCTGGGTAGGCTGGTTAAAGGTACAGTGTCTCCAGTACCAGTACCACACAGTCAAACACCACTTGTCTCCACTTCGCTCCGCTTCACGCAGATGACAGCCTTTATGTTCTGTCTATGCCACACGGTATGCTGGATAGGCTGGTTATAGGTCCAGTGTATCCAGTACCAGTACCACACCGTCAAACACTACTTACTGCCGTGGTAATTCCACCAAAAATGGCCTTTTGAGTCATATGGACTAAAACAAATTGGGATTTGCCCTGCCACCACCACTTGTTACCAAGTGGCGGTAACAGTAATACAGTTTGGTGGTATCCGGCCAGATACCACCAAACTCGTAATGAGGCTCAATTAGCTAAATATTAAAAATTAGCTTCCTTTTAAGCATATCTCGATAGAAACAAGGCTGATGAAGTCAAAATGTGATTGGGAACTCTCCCCCTAAATGCATCGACCCACAAATCAGGGGTTTGCCATTCTACTAAATTATGCTAATGCTCAAGTTGAAATATTAATCCATTTGCTTTTTCTCTGTGCCTTGCATACATTTCATTGGCTGATAACTCTGCAAATGCAAATGCTATCAGAAGTGAAATGCAAGCCTTAAAACTCTATAAAATGCTAAATGATTATGTCACTGAAAACCTGTGGCACCCTTTTTAATTGAAGCCTGGTGGAAAAGATCAAGATTAATCCAGGCGCTTAATGAAATTAACTTTGGACTGTATAATGTAATTTACTGTAACAGTATTTGACCCCACAAGAGTGTGTGTTTTGCTTTACTCTATCTTAACCATAGCTTTAGCTCTCACCATTGATTGCTGGGGCACAAATCAAAGTCCAACTACAGCAGGGCCCTGGTAAGTTTTTAACTGCTGGGTGAACTTTGACATTCTATTAGGGTTTTGATTGTCGGTATTCCAATGCACAATGTATTTTACTCCTTTTCATAAATTGTATAACGAATACCCTCTGATATTGTAACAGTGACATATTAGTACTTAGCAACTGTGAGTATTGATGAGGCCAACTGCAGAATTAACTTAATAATTGTACTGCTTTTAATGTTAGTCTTAGATAATGCCTTTTGTAAATTTGATGTGTATCCATGAATTTCAGCTGTCATTTTATGTAAATTATATTTTACAAGATATATTTTGATGCTTGCATTGAATGTGTGTTTGCTTTATGCCGTGTCCGAAATAAACAGAAATTGATAATGATGAAGAAGTTTGGTAGCCTGGACAGATAAAGGAGGATGGGCACAACAAATATTAAACAAGAAGAAATAACAGTTATGGGCAGTTTTGGAAACATGTAAAGAGATTTGATAGGAAAGGGTCAAAGATGATTCCCAAATTATGAAGAAGAGAAGTGGCAGGATGAAGTAGGAAAAGAAAGGAAGGTGGAGGCATGGTGGTGGAAAGGGAGTAGTTGGGAAGAAGAGGATTTACATTTTAGTAGGATTGAGGTGAAGAAAATGGGTAGATATCCAGTGTTGGATGGTAGAGAAACAGTCTAGAGACAGTAGAGTGATGTGTATCAGTAATTGTTAAAAAGGAAAAGAAAATGTTTGTGTCATCAACATAGTAATGGTATAATAAGTATAAGAAGTAATCAGAATAGAAAGAGTAATGATATATTGAGGGAATAGAAAGAGGGCAAGTATAGAGCCTTACAAGGAAACCATAGAGAATGGGGCAAGGCGAATAGCTATGTCCAGATCACAAGACCATGGAGGTACTCTTTGAAGGATCATAATGAGGCCACTTAAAAACTGAGTCAGAGAATCCAAGTGAAGTAAGTAAAGAAAGAAGAAAAGAGTGGGCCACACTGTCAAAATAATCAGATAGATGAATGACAATGAGTATAGAAGGGAGCTTAGTGTGGCAAGCTCAAAGAAGAGCATTGAAGATGTGCAGGAGTGAAGTCTTGTTAGAGTGAGAAGAACAAAAGCCACCCTGAAAAGGTGTGAGACGAGAATGCAAATTTAAATAAAAAGAAATCTGTCAGTAGACAGCAAATTGGAGTTCAAGTAAATTAGAAAGAAGATAAATGGGGTTGAAGTTCACAGGAAGAGGGGGGTAAAGAGTGGGATAAGTATGTAATAACCACAACATGCTTACAGGTGTATGGGAACCTTGGGGTAGAGGGGGAAATATTAAGAAGACAGATGAGATAGGGAACAAGATTGGGATAAAGTAAAGGAATGTGGGAATATGGGCGAGTGTCAAGAGGAGAAGCAGTGGGGTGAGCGTGTTAAAAGAGCAGTGGTGTCTGAGTAAGTGAGAGGTGAAAAAGATGACAGTTAACAGGAGAGGAAGGAATAGGAATCAGTAAAGGGGTGGGCAGAGGAGGAAAAGGAAGAGTTAAGAGAGGCAGCCCTAGAGATGAAATAATCAATGAAGTCTGAGGAAGAGATCAGAGAAAGCAGAGAAGCGTTAGAAAAGATTGCAGGGGTAATGGGAAAGGGAAATAGTGCAGTATAAAATATAGTGCTTCTTTGTAGCTAATAGAGATAAGTTATAAAAATGAGTGGCAGTAGGGAAGAGCAGTAAAGTCAGAGGACATTGGGATTTCTTACAAAATTATTTGGCTTTATGAAGAGAACTCTGGAGATAAATCTGGATGGGTTCATCAGAAGTAGAAAAAGGACGAGCAGGGAAAAGAGAATCAATAGTGCTAAGAACAGGGGTGCGAAAAGAGGACGCAGCATAATCCAAGCGAAGCCAGTAAGGAGGGGGGACAAGAGATGAGCAGAGGCAGAAAAGAGAATAGATTCAATGTGCTTAGATAATGATGAGAAAAACCAGATGGAAAGGGTGTGGATGGACAAAGTCCAAGGGGAAAAGTAGAGAGCGTGGAGAAATTGGTCAAAGGAATGACGTGAGTAAGCAGTAATTTAAGTGTTATTAGAAGGAAAGGAATAGAAAATGAGGCTCACACAAATACCCAAACTGAGAGGGAGAGGAAGGAATCTGAGTTAAGGGGCAGGAGTGAAGGAGAGAAAGAAAGGATGATGCAGAGTGTGTGGCAGAAAGATATAGGTTGAAATCACCAGGAAGAAAGCAAGGCGCGATTAGAGGCAGAAGAAATGACAGGAGACATAATAGAAATTAGGAACAGGTATGGGGTGCATGCAAATAATAAGAAATGCCAAAGGGTTGGGCTTAGAAAAATGATATTCAATTGAGTTAAATTGAGGAAGTCTAAGGGGTAAGGGAGGGAATAAAAGGAGAATGGTAGAGAATATCAGTACTGTCAACTCTCTGAGCAATGCAAGAGGTATGAGAAATGTTTTTAGTGGAAGTGAGGAAGGAGGCAGGTTGGTAGTGTTAGGATGAGCAATCAAGGTCTTGCTGAGACAAAAGAAATGAATGCTGAAACAAAAAAAAGACCAAGTGAGCATTCAACAGCCCAAAGTTAATTAGGGAAGGCGGAGCAAGAGAAATAGGATTTCATAGATTAGATGCATTACATTCACAATCATACATTGGAGGTGGAAAAGCCTAGAAGAAAGCCTTGTAGGAATTGCAGAAGGCATAACAATAGGTGTCTGTGGAATCAAACTAAAATGAAAAAAGATATAGGCAATGAGAAGTTGTAAATGACACATTGTCAGGTGCAAACAGGGAAAAACAGGAGCCATTGAAGTTCTTAAATGAGATGCCACTGGATATGGACGGCCCTGGATGAAGACGCCTGGGTGAGGACTGTCTGGAGGGTTTGCAATATAGGCTTGTCAGGGTCACCTGACCTGCAAATCAGGTGAAAGAAGCAAGTGCTCAAGGTACGTGGGGGAGCAGGGAAGGTCCAGATACAGTAGATGCCACAATGTGGTGGGACCTCAGGTCCACTATTCACAATGCACCACATATTGTGCAGAGACACTGCTACAGCCGACAGTTCTAATGGTTGCCACTCAGTTACCAAGCCTCAGTTAAAGGATTAGTGCACTCAAAAATGTTATTGGCTCAAAAGATGGGCCATGATCAAAAATATATATAAAAAATATTCATTAAGAAAGTTCCTATGTAAACTTTTGAGCAAATGAGGCTCAAAGGCATACATTTAAAGCACTAGGAGGCATCCATTTTGTGAAATGGATAAGCCTCCTTTGCTTGTGTTAATCTCTGCCCTTGCGGCACTAATGAAGCAAAAGCCAGCCCACTATAATAAACAAAAGCTACCAGTAGGTGGCTTTTGCTTCAAGATTGCTGGAAAGCAGAGATTAACACAAGCTGCTACTGGTAAGTGCTTTAAATGTCATTATTTTTAAAAGCACTGCAAAATAAATGCTGCGGTTTTCTTTCTAACTTAGAAAGAAAACCGCAGCATTTATATAATTGTATTTATGTTTGCTGTGGCTTCAGCTTTGAGTCAACTGGGCTCACCCGAGCTGGAGGAGCACAGGATACTCAAAGCTGAAGCCACAGCAAACCTAAATACTACATTGTTATATTTAAATATACTGCGTTTCTCTTTCTACGTTTCCCGGGCTCCTCTTAGTCAGTGGAGCCAGAGAAACGTAGAAAGGAAACCGCAGCATTTACAAATACAACAAAGTTGTATTTCTGACTGTGGCGGCTTCAGCTTTGAGTCTCCTGGGCTCCCCCGGGTCATGGGAGCACAGGAGACTCAAAGCTGAAGCCACGGGAAACATAAATACAACTTTGTTGTATATAAAAATGCTGCGGTTTTCTTTCTATGTTTCTCTGGCTCCTCTGACTGGCTCCTCTGACTGAAAATGCTGCGGTTTTCTTTCTATGTTTCCTGGAGCCCGAGAAACGTAGAAAGAAATGCTGCGGTATTCGTAGAAAGAAAACCACAGCATTTACAAATACAACAAAGTTGTATTTCTGACTCTGGTGGCTTTCACATTAAGTCTCCTGGGTTCCTCCAACCCGGGGGAGCCCAGGAGACTCAAAGCGAAAGCCACCACAGTGACAAATATAAGATTGTTGTATTGATAATTGCTGCGCCTTTGTTGTTGCCTTTAATTTGACATTTCATTTTCTGTGCTTCCCTGGGCTTGGGGAGCACCGAAAACGTAAAATGAAAGTAAAGGCAGCCTCCTCAGCTCAGGTACATTTCTACACTTTGCTGCAGTAAGCAAACGCTCCCATTAGGGGGTTTTTGCTGCTTGTTTAGTGCAGCCATGTCAGAGCTTAACATGAGCTGAGGAGGCTGCCTGAAATGGCAAAATGGATGCTCCCATGTAAATGCTTTGAGCCTTGTTTGCTCAAAAGTTTACATAGGAACTTTCTTTAAAATGATGTTTAATGCATGTTTTGGATTATTGCCCATCTTTTGGGGCAATAATATTTTTGAGCACACTATTCCTTAACAGTGTTGAGACACAGAGTATTTTCCAATAGTGTTACAAGGACAGGGTAGGAAGCCAGTTATGCTTAAGGCTGCACAAATGAGTTGGGCTTGAAACGTGTGGAGAAACAACAACCTCTTTCACGTGGTTTCTTTTCAGAACCTTACAATATTCTCTTTCACCAGTCTGCGTGACAACCTATTCCTAGTTATAACGTCTTTTACAACTCACAGGTGTGGGGTACAATGGTTGTGCAGTGATTTTGAATTGACTAGACCTTTCTTTTTTCATTCATTCAGACCCATTCATAAAAGAATACTGAATGTCTGCACTTACTATCACCCCTTCTTAAACATAGTGTATGGATGTAAGTGCTTTTACTACTGTCAGTCAGCTGTCCCCAGACCAGATGGTTTCTTTTTTAAGAGTACCCTCTCTGACAGATCCACAATAATAGTTACCCAAAACTATAATAACTTCATCTATAGAATACATGTACATTTTGAAAATTCATTTTAAGGAGAAACTCCCCTTGATCTAACATCCAACTAACAAAATGAATTCTGCTCTACAGGAGTACAAGGGTAAGTAGTGACTAAATCGTGATACTCATCTTCCAAACTTCCACAAACCAACAGTGATCCCAATCATAAAGGTTAAATAGGCAAAGCTAAGAGGTATACCTCCTTTACCTTTTGTGGTAAAGTTTGCCAAGGAAAAGCTATACACTCAGAAGTGTTGTGAATGTGATCCAGAAGCAAAGCAAACAGCAATACTACACAGTTCCAAAATAAACAAATGTCTAATCAAAGTTCTGTAAAAAATATATACTTTAATTACACAAATTAATTTTACACTTAACTTTCAAAAACGCTATTTAAAACCCATCTCTGAAAAGGCATATAGAGACATGTAGAGTGTAATAATGCAGCAATATGGAGAATTAACAATGAGGGGAAAAAGGGCAAGAGATGCAACTGGGAATTGACCAAGGATATGGATTCTAGGAAAAAGGTTTAACAGGGGTATAGCCAGTTTCTACAATCCAAGCAATTGGACCAGGTATCCTGGAGTTTTCCAACAGTACCTTATTCATTCTTTGGGGTTTGATGAAATAGAACAAGGCATCTGGGAAGCGGTAGCTCAGAGCCATTCGAACTCAGCGTTCGTGTGATGCAGTTCAGAGATTTACCAGGGTTGGTTTGAAGGTCGAGCAAGTCTATGATGTTTGGCAACCACTAGTTAGGATTGGTGAGTGATGATCTAGCAGCTTTAGTCAAGGTCCAGTGATGGTTTGAAGCTGGACTCTGATGGTCTGTTGGGCAGTTTGATGAGGTGGCGTTTCGAAGGTGAGTGTGGTCCTGATGTTTGTAACTACTAGTTCAGATTGATGCATGGCACGATGCTCACAGTGGTTCGAGTTGCATTCCGACGATGAGCTGGTGGTTTCAGCTGTACAGGTGATGGGCTTGGCTTGATATGATGCAGCGTCCAACTGTCTTGACGGGTCAAGCACAGTGGTTTGAAGTTTGGGTGGGTGCCAAAGGCAGACCCGGGATATCTAGTTGGCTTGAATGTGGTGAACATGGCTTGAATGTGGTTTGATCAGTTTGACGCAATTAGAATCAGGGGTATTGGCTGGTCTGGATGTCAGGATGCTGTGAGTCCTAATCCAGGGCCCTTGTTCTTGTTCTCATAACATGGGTATGCCTGGCAAACACATGCAGGGGTTCTTCATCTCCATTGAGATCATGAGATCATGTGCCTTGGGTGTGGATAGGGAGCAGATCCTGCCTCTGCCATGTATCCCTTAATCCCATACCTCACTGTTGGAAGAATTTGGAGAGGAAAGCTTGTCTAAAAGATGTCCACATTAATTCTTCTTCACGGTCCAGAATGAATCAAGGAAGATGTGTGAGACCCTCCTTTTATAGACAGAAAACCCCATGGGATTGGACAAAAGCAAGCCTACTGTAAGGCGGGGTCTTTGCCTTCTTGCATCATGCCCAAAGTGATTTATGCTATAGGAAATGTAGGAGGCAGGAAGGTACAGAGAACAGCTAGATGGTTGAATCCTTCTCCACCTGTACTGACATCACTATGACATCACTATGACTACGATAACCCATCCCCCTTCTCAGACCCATAACATCAAAGACACTTTGGAATGTAACATCCTGGTGTGAGTCTAGTCCCTTCATTTAGGGTATGTCCTGCTGGAGAGAGGTATTACCCGGTATAACAAAGGATCAAAAGAGAGGCAGCTCCCACTGGTTATTTACTTGATGGGTGCAGCTCAGAGAGAGCCAGTCGAGGGAGAATACACAGCGTGTCTATGGTTGGGTCGGGCTCACCGTGTTGACATATGTATGATACAGATCAGACAAGGCTTTAATAAGTATGTGAATTAGCTGCCTCCATACACCAAACCAAGGTTTGGCTCAATTTTAAGATTAAACTGCCACCAGGATGGTAGATCATCATAATTATGTAGTTTTGGTTCAGAGGTTTAGATTTAAAATGCAGCATCTGTGCTGAAGTGACGTGGCATCACGGCAGCTGTCAAAAGGGGATCTATACCCTTTGAACCTGCTTTGTGTCGCAGGAGAGCAGAAGATGCAGATCAGAAGACTGGTGCAGCAGGGTACATGTGTCACTAATCTTTTGGCTTGGAGCTTAACAAAGGGGCGTCTGTTTAGCATACACTCTCTGAAAATGAACATACTGGTATTGTTTTATTAATTAATAACAATTAAAAAAGTCAGAGCTTCTACATTGCTGCCAAATGGCAAATCCTCATACCCCCACCATGACCACTCCAAAATTCTGTGACAAGAAACAAGCTTTTTTACTATGATTTAATTAAAACATTACATCTAAATATTTAAAAGTGATCCCATAACTTTCAATGCTCAGGAAGTCAACTACAATATTCCACACAAATACTGGAAGTTTGTCAACAGAAAAAACACAAACTGCCTGCTATTATGTCAAACTCTTTGCATTCACAATGCACCTAAATATTCGTTTGTGTTCAAAACAAGTCTGAATAACCATTCTAGAAAGAAATATGCAAATCTCCAATATACACTTTCAATCTATTATTAATTGTCAGCATCACATTTCAAAGAGAAAACAAAATGTTTTAATGACTTGCAACATATAATTCCCTTAATTTCCTCTGACACCATCAAGAAGTATTGGCACCAGAGAAAGGCATTGGATTATTTGAAAACTTTCCTTTTCTATGGCTGGATGTAAAGAATTACTGGTTTCTCGTATGGACATGTATATAAAAATGGTTGCTACTTTGTCTGCCAGCTTGGGATAGTATAGAAGCCTTCATTTTTGGAGAGCACAAGTTCCTGATTTATTGTACGAGTCACAATACCATGAGAGTATACACTTTAATTATACAAAAAAGGTAGCAGGCACCACTCCCTAGAATGAACAAGGCATGGTAACCTGTTCTGTGGTTTTTACCCACTTTGAGAGGCCGCAGTCATCGCTTTTTGCTCACTGTACATTTTACAAAGGAGGAATTTCCATTTGCATATGCCCACAAGGGTAGTCCAGCGCCAACATGCCTGCCAAACCTCCTTTCAACAAGAGTGCCAACAGCAACCCCAGACATGTGTTTCGGCTTACTCAGGCCTCATCAGTGAGGTGGAGCTGTGCCTCTCTGACCACAGTGAGCAAGGGGTCCACGGCTGGGCTCCCCCAGGTAATTTAGGGTGACCAACCCCAAGTTCCTTGCAAAAACACAAACAAGGTAGCAGGCGCCCCTCTCTAGAAAGAAGATGGCATGATAACCTGTTCTTTGGTTTTTACCCACTTTGAGAATCCGCAGCCATTGCTTTTTTCTCACTTTTTTTTCCATAGAGGAGGAATAAACATTTGCATATCAGTCTTTGGGGGTCATTACGAGTGCAGCGGTAAGGGGTTAACCGTGCCGGTAAGGATGCCGGTGCCATTAACCCCTTGCTGCCTCATTACGAGATCCCTTAGCGGTCCCGCTAAAGGACCAGGGAGCTAATAACGGGCGTGTTATTGATGGGCCCATTATTAGCTCCCTCCCCATCCCCATTGAGCCCTATGGGGGCTCAAATGGGAATGGGTATTTTGAATGGGGACTTACCGGGTCCTCCAGGGTTGGCATGACCCGGTAAATCCCGATTCAAGGGACCCGGACACAAGTTTGACCCCTTTGTGTCGCCCACAAAGGCATTCCAGCACCAAAATGCCTTGCAAATCTACTTTGAACAAGAGTGCCAACAGCAACCCCAGACACGTGTTTTGGCCTAGTAGGGCCTCATCAGTGAGGTGGAGCTGTGCCTCTCTGAGCACAGTGAGCAAGGGGTCTACGTCTGTGTTCCCCCAAGTAACTTAGGGTGACCTACCCAAAGTTCCTTGCAAAAATACAACAAAGATAGCAGGCACCCCTCTCTAAAAGAACAAGGCATGATAACATGTTATGTGGTATTTACCCACTTTGAGAGTTCGCAGCCATTGCTTTTTGCTCACTGTACTTTTCACAAAGGAGGAATATCCATTTGCATATCAAAACTTTTGAGGCAATTTCAGTCTTAGCAGTACTGGCACTTCTTCTGAATATTTGTTACTGATAGCATTAGCGTGGTTGCTGCAGATGGCTGATTCCTAACCTGAGACTGTACAGGATTCTGAAAATAGAAAATTTTTGGCCAGAATCTGCTTGTCTGCGCATGCACTTTCTCCTTGTTGTTACAAGAAGCCTAAGAGGTCCTCATGGATTGGCATAGCTTGAAAAAGATTGCCAAAAAAGCGTCTGTCTTCTACTAATTTAACTAATTCTTGGGACATATAACTAAAAGCACAGGGGTTGCTGTACTTGTTTTTAATTTGTCTGATAATGGGGGCTTCAAAAGCTGCAGGTAGCGCTGCCTACTAAGTTCTGCTCACAGCCTTTACCCTGCATTTAAAATCACGCTCAGGCAATTTGGATCTCTTTTGGAAAAAGGCATTTGCCTTAGTCTTCCTCTGGAAGAAAGGGTTCTAAAGTGGGATTTCCATCAGCTACATAGGTAGAACCCCAATCAGCACTTCTCCTGGTGAAGAAGCCCCATTTGTCTGCTGTCTTGCCAATACCTTTCTTAATAATATGGGTTATTGGGCTTAAATACTTGATAAACTCCACCAATGTAGCATCATTTGACACAGCAATTTCTCATTGAATGGGGACTATGATAGGTTCTCGTCAGATACTGACACTCCCTATTATCCACCAAAATATTTGATTGGTTTTTTTTTTTTTTCAATATGCTGAGGGGGGGTACTTCTCTCCTCCAACCCAGTTGACTGAAATCTATTTTCCCTTATAATTGCTTTTATGGATCTACACTGTAGCAGGGGCAGCTTTTGGTGCCAGGGGCCGCTAATACGGCTCCAGCAGGAGGCTGGGGGTGCACTGGGCACCAGGGAGAATCTGAGGGGGTGCAACCCCCTCCCCTCCCTGGCTCTGTCACTAGACGTATACTATTAGTGAGGCCTATTTATTCAAAATTGCAAGTACATTCTGAATTTGTGGACATCCTTCATGTTGAAATACCTGGTAATGTGAGAGAGGGATTGAAACATATCTACATTGTAACAGCGTAGTTCCCAAAAGCAGCACATTTCTGCTTGCATCATGCAGTGGGTGCTTTTACCAGACCGAAATTATGCTTTGGCATGTTTTTTTCAAGTCTGGGGAAATACTTTGGAGTTGCTTGAGCAATGCTCCCTCTGTACCAGCAGTCTTCCGTAGCAGGCAGGATTCCTTCCAGCAGTAATTTCTCTTGTTCCACAAGAGCAGTAGAGGGAATAACTGCCAACTCTGCCACAGACCTTGTTTACACTTCATGCAAATGACGTTTAGCATTGTAAGTTACAAGAGGAGGTCCATATTGATCATTCTTCTATTCCAGAAATGAGTCCAAAGCATGATACAGCACATGGGGGGTTCACCCCCTTTTGTTGTCAAATCCTAACAAAGGTTTGGTCCTTCTGTAAAAGGCCAATCCTTGTCCCTGTTACAAATGTTCCTTCCTCTGCAATGTCATACCCCAGAGTAGTTGATTTGTTGGAAGGGGGTGACCGTATAAGAAATTATGTGTTCTAAGATCCAAGATGGCCAATATCTCCCTTCTGTAGGTTCCTAGCCTCTTGGTTTCACTGGACCACCCCTGGCTCGTGTGTATCCCAGATCAAAGGGTCACCATGTTAATAATCCCCTTTCAAGTGCAGCTTTCCTTGAAGGGCCACTTCTAAGCCCCACCTCCCCAGGAAGTCAGTCTGTCCTTGTAGTAGAGGTGTTAGAATCAAAACTAGGAGTGTAACTGCATCCATTTTCTGTGGGAGTAGCTTAAAAGGCAGAAATCTGCAGCAGATGAATCATCTCTCGGCAAAAGTACATATCCAGAGTGGCAGGTGTGACAATTTAGGGGTTCTCATCACTTCTCCCCAGAGGGGAACCCTTCCCTATGAGGCTAGGGAGGTGATGCCACTACCCAACAGCCCCCCTAGGGTGGTGAAAAGCAGGAGGAACTCATAGGGTGAAACTCACATCTCATAAAATACCTAAATAAACCCTTGTTCCCAGAAGCAATGGTCCTGTTGAATCCTTCTTGCTCCCAACCTGAAACTACTACTGTGTGTTATTGTAAATCCTCTACTATTGCATATGCAAGACCACATAGGACAGAGACGAAGAGGAACCATCGAAAAATACAGAACAACAGTTGAAAGGATTACCCAAAAACTGTGACGAGGTGGCCACTAGGAGGCAGGAAGATAACTTCAAAGGCTTTGACAACAAACATTGACACCACGCTGGGGTGGGCCTAGCTGTATAAAGTAAAGACAGAGGAAGGACTAAAGGTGTATTGGAGCAGGAACAGCAACAACGGAAGCTGGCATGAATCCTGCAGAGCCTGGGAAATTCAAACCTGCGCTGCCTAAAGCATAGAGAGAAAGTCAGTCTCTGAAGAAAAGGCTGAAAGGAATTACTCGAGCTGGAGGGAATCCGACTCACTGCAGAAGCAGGAAGAATCTAGCGGTGGTGTGGCCTCTCTGAGGTGATCCATAAAGATGGCGATACTGCTGCAGCAACAGCTCTGCAGAGCCACACAAATGAGAGAGCAGGAAAGGAGGAAGGTGAGGTCAGTGCATGCTAAACCAAAAGCGACCTGTGACCTTGGAAATAACTAGCAGCACTCTGCAGTGAAGATACAGGTAATGTGAGTTGCATGAAAGCTGTGTGGGGTCCAGGGATCACAAAGAGGCAAGTATTCCTCAGAAGTGGTCTCCCTCATCAGAGTAGCGATACCAAGAGAACCAAGAGTCAAATATTCCTCTGCATTTATCTCCCTCATCACAGTCGTGATACCAAGAGAACCAAGAGTCAAGCATTCCTCAGGAGTGATCTCCCTTATCGCATTGGTGATACCGACAGAACCACAAATTAAGTATTCCTTGGGAGTGATCTACTTTGTCATGGTGGTGATGTCCAGAGTATTTACAAAGGTAGGGTTAACCCCTTCTACCAATGGTGGCTGTGCTAATGTACTTGTGCATACACATTTAAATTCCAATGTTGGCCATTATTAGTTTACGCAACCCGGGAGTGTGCCATGAGTGCTGTCTGCTACCTGCTAGCCCCGCTGCACGTGACTCCACACAACGTGCTACTGCTACTTTTGCAACTGCCATCTTCATTCATTCACCAAGGACTACCACAGTGGTATATACATTGGACTTTAACAAGAATTTGAACTTTACTTATTGTAATACGACTCTAAACATATTATTTTACATTATAGTGCTAAGCCATGCCCATTGGAACCCCGATGCCATAAAATCAGGCACAGGCGTACAATGTGCGTGCGCAATCGGGAGTGCACCGTGAGTGCTGTCCGCTGGCCGTCTGAGCCTTGCACCGCAACCCCTTCATATAGCTTCTATAACTTATTTTTTTACTCATATTATTTTGTACCTTTTCATTTTGTTTGTATCATTAAATATATTATTTTGTTGCACAAAAAGTCAAACTCTGAAAACAGTTATCCCAAATCACACATCTTCTTACATTGTGATGATACTTGATTCGACCCGAGCCAGTAGCCAATAGTACACCATTTATTGGTCAAATGTGAATTGCTTGGTTTGTTCTACTCTCAAATTTATTAAATTACGAGTATCACGAGTAAAGCACCCCATCAAACGTTAGTAACACACCTATACGCCCTAAGTGAACTTCCGCAATCGCAAAACGCCCAGCTTGCAATTTTCTACGGATCTTGAGGAAATCACTTAGTCACCATGGTCCAATTGTAACCATTTGTCCTGCTGACAAAGTTTTCACTGCATCATCAAGGTTACTAAGTTACTTGTGTTGGCTTACAAACAAGCGCTTCCCGGTTACTTGGTAATATCGGAATGCGCGAGTGATTTCTCTTTAGCCTAACTCAGCGAATCTAGTTACAGATTATCGACACAGCAAGCTTAGAACTATAAATGTAGGTATTTTTTTATAACTCGTTCCATTTGAAGTATACCTTTTTTTTGGCGCAACAACCGAGACACTGTTGTGAGTGAAGCATCATGACGACATATCGTCTTACTACAGCATTGTCAAAACAGACAGCTTCTCTAATAGCATTGCCACCTCGTGTTAATTCTGCAAAGGACAACCACCTATCCTGAAACGACCCACAATCTAGAGGCACTGCCATTAGACAGTACTGGTCAGCTATCTTCAAGGAGAAAATGCCCATAAAGGTCTCCCTCTCCAGAGAAGATCTGAATGAACAACCCATAGTGGGTAGTCACAACATGCAAGTCAACAATTTCATAAGTGAAGACTTAGTTAGGCTGGAAGTCTCATATGCCATTTTGCAGACCTGCCACGTGCAGACCAATGCAGATCTAGAGATCAATGTATTTTCCACACCCCTTGTCATCAATTCCAGCGCATACGCCTTCATATTCTCAAATTTTACAATCTAATCTTCCACTAACTTCAACTAACACATTTGAGTCTGCTCACATAGAAAAGACTTTGAATACGTGCACACGACCTCTTAACGCACCACCCTGGGCTTCTACTTATCCCTTTACTAAATCTGAGGTCTCTTCACCGGACAGGTACCCGCGCGCCTCCAGATTACCTTCACAAATCACATCTGTCAATCATACTAGATTATACACCTCACCAATCTTATATCCCACTCAAGAAATTCCAGAAACAATACAAACATCCATGTCCAAGAGCTCCTCTCCAGAATCCTTTATTAAACCAACTCCAAGAACATTGTTTGGTTTTTCCCATCCACCTTCACTTGCATTGGAAACTTCACTTAGTGCACTTAAAACCAGCATTATGTCGTTAGCAAAACTCTTTGAAGTTATGGATCGTAAAATCAACGCACACAATTGCTCTGCACAATCTATAACACAAAAGATTGACTGGATTGCTGCTGAGCTGATGCAGCACTCTAATACCATGCTAGATGTTAAATATATGATGGCTGGACCAACCCTTTCTCCTTACCAGTGCACAACAGGATCCTTTGAAATCCAACCTGAGAGCAATCCCACATCAGCTGCTTCACTGATCATTGCTCCTCCCTCTCCAACTCCATCAAGCATTCATATAGAAATTCCATCTGATGCAGACAATGCTAAAACTGAGAATAACTGTACAGAAGAAGCAGAAACCCCAGCCTTCCAGCTATTTCATCAACATACTCACAGAAATACGAAAAACAAGAAGTGTAATCAACGTAACATATGACAACCTAAAATAAAACCAAAGAATCAATCTAATCTGCCCTTAGAAAATACTAGACAAAATGCAAAAAAAATTGAGCGGCCCTATAAACATGCGCAATCAGAGAGTCCCATTAATAATGATTCAACTGGGGCACCGATCACTGTGGATGCTCCAGTGAAACAAGCTCTCTGGTTGAGAGACAGTACACAAGGTAAAGTGATCATTCATGATGCTAATGCAAAGTTCATGTCTTCTAATGATGAGGAAAGGAAATGTTCCTAACGTTAATGGAATCCCCTTGTGTTCTAATGATGTTAATGACAACATATCTGGAAATGATGAACAATTGATGAATCTGTCTGTCTATCCAAATTCCACTCCCCCTGCAAACTGATATTATTTCTCAAAATTGACATGGTCTTAAATAACACTTATTCGATAATCGACAAATTATCTGCATCAAATTAGACGTAGATTATCTGAATTTTCAAACCTTGGTGCAAAAAAGAGATCAAGCAAATATATCTGAAATCAATGATGCACAGACCAGAAAACAACAACCCTTTGAGGAACATCAACTCAGTGAGCCTCAGGAAAATATCGGTCAAAGATCATTAGAACTTAAACGTTTAGATATGAACACAACTGTACTTTTATATTCTGATAGATTAGCACTAACAATGACAGAAATAATTAGTATGGATCCTTATCCAAACAAAACAACACTTTTAACAGTATTTAAACAATTCCAGAGCTAGAAACAAAATGCTCTGAGGATATTCATTCCATAAGATATATTGATTCTCCCAATTTTTACATTGTAACTCTTGATATCCTTTCTATCATTGTCAAACATCTGCTGTGGAAGATGTGATTGAAATTAGAGTCCTGTGGGTTCCTATTGCAGCTGCAACCTCACCCAATACCCGCAGTCTCCAGCAATTCCATATCAAATTGCACCTGTAATTGTAATTAGAAATCAAAAAACATTCAGGAGATAACTAAAACTACAAATCCGATATTGCCAGCCTCAAAATGGACTTGGCTTTCGAAGGCGGTCCAGTGAAATGCCATGCAAACCTGCTAGATTCATTCTGTGCTTGAATGGCACTCCTACACACTGGCAACGTGGAACACTAGAGGTTTTTCTGATCTGTTATCCACTAAAACTAAAACCCTAGTGAATTATGATATAATAGCGCTACAAGAAACATGGATTACTAAACAGCCGATCTGGCCTGATTTCCAAATCTCCCATGTACAAGCAAATAAATCCTTAAAAGTCTGCCCAATGGTGGGGCAACTTGTTGCTGCAAAAATAGATTCCAATATTCATTTACAATCATGGCCTATCCCCTTTATAGGTATCCAATTAGTGAAACTAGTGACAACTAATCAGAACCATCCTTTGTTTCCATGTTCAGCTCTACTAAATTTATATTGGAATCCTTTGGCGACCAGTGACCACATATTCCTTTCGCACATAGAATCAATGTTAGATCTAATCGCACTAGAGCCAGCAGTTAAAACGACAATCATAACAGGAGACCTAAACACCAATTGTTTCAACACAAATACAAACCCAATGCCAACAAGAGCTGACAAGTGGATGACCCTAATGGCACCACGGAATGTAATTGTATTAAATGGTAATATGGCAGGAGATTTATTAGCGACACACACATGGTCGCGCAATTCAATCTCTTCAATCATAGAATACACCTTTGTGTCTGCAGAAGTGATAAAAAGAATACAATCATTTCGAATCATTTCAAATAAAGCAACAGATCATGAGCTTCTTATAGCGAAATGGGCTCACATGCAGTACTTCCCAAAGAACATATAAATATTTGTCATGATGCCTACTCCCGGGAAGCCAGTTTAGGCCCAGCGTCCCCGAAAGCAGACATCATGTCTCCAGGGAGAGACCCAGCAACCCCTTATAGGGGCTCTTTGGACATTGTCCTGGCACCTTTGGCACCAGGCTCATAGAAGACATCAATTCTGGCACCATAGGCGCCAGGCTCATTATGGGAGTGCTTGGATGGACTTACCTGATGCAGACCATGCTGCCGGATCCAGACCTCCTTGAGGTCTGAAAGGGACTATTTTACCTATGGGACTATTTTACCACTCGGGCGTGGCTGAGGAAGAATACTTACCTGAAACTATTTTGGGGGCTATTTAAACCACGCCCAGACAGCAGCTCACGCTTCGTGTTGTTCTGCATCTAGCAACTGGATGCTCACCATGTCTGCTCCTGCATCCTGGCTCCAGCCACGCCCGCCTGCAACCTGGAACATCTGAAAAGGAAGGGAAGGAGAGAAAGGTGAATAATTGAACTTTACCTACCTCCATCCGGAGTCCGGAACCATCACTCCGACGATCCTGAGAAAAGACATTATTTTTAGAAGCGCATTGCATCGCTCGCTGCAGTGCCGCGTTCCACTCACCTTCACGAGGCGCCCTCGGGCTCTTCAGCGACCATTGGCACCATCCGTCGCCTTTCAGCGCCTAAGGAGAAAAAGAGATAAAACAAAGGTGAGCGAAGGAACAGATTGAGGAAGGCCTGAGTCTTCCACCTTAAGACTTACCTGATTATTGTTGGGACAATCTTTCCTCACCTCGGTTCGGCGCCGCTTCTTTGGCACTTCCGTACCCCGGCCCTTAAGGGGAAAAAGACACACGCATTAGTGGGTGAAAGCAACATCACTAAGGGAACCATCCATCAAAAAGACTCACCAGAGTTTACCTTCAGCAAATTCATTCCTCTACGCGGATTCTTCATCCTGCATCTGAAATAGAGAAAAGGACAACGGACAATTAAGGCTTGAACTTTTGCAACTGAATACTTACGGCCTCATATCGGAAAAGTCAAGCGGAGTTGAATACTCACCAAACCCGAGATCCAGTGAAGTAACTGGAAATCAACACGCCCCTGCATCGGAAGCAGGATGGAGAGCTCGTCCTTTCAGACTCTAAGGTGAGACTCTACGGGGAATCGAGGAGGGGGTTCGAGGAGTGTGAGAGGGGGAAGGGTGGGAATCCGACACATCATCCAGCAGACAGTTAATCCCCTTTTCCACCTACAGAAGGATTCTTCTACGGGCCAGACAGGCGAGGTTTGGGGGTCCGGTCCAGTCCGTCTTCCGAGTCCTGCGCATCACCTTAGAAGAGGTCATAGCAGTCCAGAACAGGTCGGCACCTCTGTGGGAATCAGGTGAGCATTACAGAACGCAAAGCCAACCTACAATTTCCCACCCGGGGGCTATGGAGACTTCCGAGACAGACCAGCTGGCCCAGCTATTGGGGGAATTACGGGCTGAAGTTCATTCCGCTTGCCAGGAGACGAATGCCCTCAGGAGAGAGTTAATTGTATCTAAAGAATGAACTGATGATCTTGCCAGACAGCTATTACAAGGTCAGGCTGGTCAAACTCCTTTACCAGGTTCTGGGGGTAATTCTGCCCCAGTGGTTTCAAATAACCCTGTGCAAATTAATCTACCTGGAAATATGCCACTGGCCCCACCAGAACGTTTTGCCGGGGACCCCAAAAGGTTTGCCGTATTCATGAATCAATGCCGATTGCACTTCCTCTGCAGACCTGGGGCCTTCCCTAACGACCAAACCAAGGTCGCTTTTGTACTATCATATCTCAGCGGCGGTGCTGCGGATTGGTCAGTTCCACTGGTTACTCAAGATGACCCAATTCTTCGGAACTTTCAAGCCTTCCAGACAAGCATGGAAAGACTTTTTGCGCGGCATTCTCAGGGACAGGCCCTGGACAACGAGCTTCTATCCCTACGACAGGGTAACCTGGACCTCTTAGCCTATATCGCGACCTTCAGTAGGTTAATTGTGGAAACTGGATGGCCGGAGGATAAAAGAATCACGTTATTCCATCGAGGTCTACGTGGAGAACTTAAGGATGTCCTGGCCCTGGTCGTAAATCCACCACAAGACTGCTCTGAATATATAGACTTGGTGGTCCAATTAGATCACAGACTTCAAAACAGAAAGGCAGATCAGTCCAAGTTTGAGACCCGGGTTTTGGTCAAAACCCATGTTAACCCCAAGGGTGCCGATGTTACTGAACCTATGCAAATTGGAGGGGTTAAAGGACCTTTAACTCAAAAAGAGCGTGAACGAAGACGGCAAATGCAATTATGCCTTTATTGTGGGGCTTCTGGACACGTTTTACGAGATTGCCCTATAAAACCATCTAAGAAGGCGGTAGGAGTTGCTGATAAGAACCTGATGGAATCTGAGTCGGGAAACGACCACGCCCGACAAGCGTAGGGGTCCGCTTGCCGAGCTTAAAAAGTAACTCTCTGACCTCGCATTTCATCATGCCAATGGTCCTCGTAAATCCGAAGCAGCCTGGGCGGTTACATGTCATTAAGGCTTACATCGATAGTGGGGCTATAGGAAACTATGTGGATCGTGAATTGGCTTCCAGGATCAACCTCCCTCTTTGCCCTAAAACCAGTAAGGATGTCATCACCACAGTGGATGGAACCGAAATCGCCTCTGGGACGGTAACACACTCCACTACTGAAGTGACATTGTTGGGTCAAGACGGACATCGGGAGGCAATTGTGTTTGATGTAATCAAGGCTCCGCAATTTCAAGTAATTCTAGGAATCCCTTGGTTGGAAACACATAATCCTCGAATTGACTGGCGAGCAAAGATGATAACCTTTCCAGATGTGCACAAACCTGTTATGCAAGAAATCCAAATATTGGCCTAGCTACAGTAACCCCTGTCATTTTGCAAATACCGCCAGAATACCACGAATTTCAAGACGTCTTCCAAAAGGAACAGGCCAACACTCTACTACCTCACAGGTCGTACGATTGCCAGATCAATCTATTGCCCGGTGCACAACTCCCTTGCAGCAGGATCTATGCCCTTACCGAACCCGAGAATCTTCATTTACGACAATATCTAGATCAGTACCTAGCCAATGGTTTTATTCGCCCGTCTAAGTCTCCTGCATCCTCGGCTTTATTCTTTGTGCCTAAAAAAGAAGGCGACCTCAGAACTTGTATTGACTACCGCGCATTGAACCAGATAACTGTTAAAAACCGATACCCTTTGCATCTGATCCCTGAACTCCTTGACCAGGTGAAGGATGCCTGCATATACACCAAGTTAGATCCCCGGGGGGCCTACCATCTGGTGCGAATAAGGGAAGCCGATGAATGGAAAACTGCCTTCCGCACCAAATATGGGCTATTCGAGTACCAGGTGATGCCTTTCGGATTGTGCAATGCACCGGCTGCCTTCCAATACTTCATGAACAATGTCTTTCGGGAACTCATCAACGTTTGTGTTGTCGTATATATCGATGACATTCTTGTGTACTCCTCTTCGGAATCTGATCTTAGAAAACAATATCAGGGCAGTTCTCGAGAAATTGCGCCAACACAAACTATTTGCTAAACTTGAAAAATGTATTTTCCATGCCACAGAAGTCGAGTTTCTTGGTTTCATCCTGACACCTAAAGGAGTCCGCATGGACTCACGAAAAGTGGATGCTATCCTCAAATGGCCATCGCCTAGCTCCGTGAAAGGTGTTCAAAGCATGCTTGGCTTTGCCAATTTTTATCGCAGGTTTATCCCGGAATTTTCTCGTGTGGTTCAACCCATCACTGCGCTCTTAAGGAAAAATAAACGTTTCGAATGGTCTGAAGAAGCCGAGCAGGCCTTTCAGGAACTAAAAGCTAAATTTACCTCCGCACCTGTATTGAAGCACCCGCGCCCAGATCTCCCTTATGTCGTCGAAACTGACGCATCCAGCCTAGCCATGGGAGCTGTCCTGTCTCAAAGAGATCCCGAAACTAACCAACTGCATCCCATTGCATTTTGGTCCAGAAATTCTCGGCACCCGAGGTTAACTACGCAATCACTGACAAAGAACTGTTAGCTATTAAATCCGCCTTTAAAGGCTGGCGGCATTATCTACTCGGCGCTAGACATACCATCACGGTGATCACCGACCACCGGAACTTACAGTATTTAAAGACCGCCAAGGCTCAGTCATCTCGACAGCTCCGTTGGGCTTTGTTTTTTGCAGAATTCGATTTTGTAATCACCTACCGTCCTGGCTGTAAGAATGG
The DNA here is from genome assembly GCF_040938575.1 of Ambystoma mexicanum. Taxonomy (NCBI): domain Eukaryota; kingdom Metazoa; phylum Chordata; class Amphibia; order Caudata; family Ambystomatidae; genus Ambystoma; species Ambystoma mexicanum. The sequence goes on along the minus strand of NC_090923.1, from coordinate 383,213,045 downwards.
CAAAGCGGACGCTCTATCCTGAATAGGAATGGGAGAAACTGATACTAACTCAGAAACTGTACCGATAATTCCCGAACAGAGAATTTTGGGCATGACTTCTTTACAAACGCTTGAAGACATTCAAGCTAGAGTTAAACAACTCTTGGACCCTACAGACTTACAGGATTGGGTACAAAAGGGATCTGACTTTACTATAAATAATGATTTACCTTATTTCCAAGGGCGCTTATTTCTGCCACACAAGGAATTACAAGAGCTTGTTATTTCTTGTTGTCATGATACACTAATAGAGGGGCACCCCGGTATTGCCAAGATGGAAGAAAAGGTGAAACGACAATTCTGGTGGCCTTCTTGGCGAAAAGATGTTAAATCATTTGTGATGTCCTGTGGTGTTTGCGCCCAAAATAAAGGCCAAAAGAAAAGACCAGCCGGTCTCCTTCAACCTTTGGACATTCCGCCAACACCTTGGCACACCCTGTCAGTGGATTTTATTACGGACTTACCTCCTTGTTCAGGATATAACACTATTCTTGTTATTGTGGATTTATTTTCCAAAATGGCCCACTTCATTCCATTGAAAGGTTTACCTTCAACTTCAGTTCTAGCCAAAGAATTCCTTGAAAATATTGTTCGTTTACATGGATTCCCGTCTGTACTAATCTCAGACCGGGGAAGCCAATTCATTTCCCACTTTTGGCGTAGATGTTGTCAATTGGCACAAATCGATATAAGATTATCGACTAGTCACCACCCTCAGACCGATGGTCAAACAGAGAGGACGAATCAGACCCTTGAGCAATATTTACGGTGTATGTTGCAGCAATCTGAAAGTAACTGGAAAGACATTCTTTGGATAGCCGAATATGCATATAATAATTCGGTACACTCTGGAACTGGGCAAAGTCCTTTTTATACTTTATATGGGCATCACCCTCGAACCTCAGACCTCGACTCGCCTCAAGGCCTCGGAATGCCCGCAGTGGACCATCTGCATTCTACAATTACCCAAGCCTTCAAAGAAGCAACTACACATTTACAACAAGCCAAGAGAAAATACAAGAAGAATGCTGACCTGCATCGGAGTGAAGCACCTCAGTACCAGATTGGGGACCAAGTATGGCTGGCTACCAGGCACTTATCGCTCAAGGGACCTCGAGCATTTAATCCAAAATATCTGGGGCCTTACTCCATTACGGCCATAATCAATCCAGCGGCCATTAAACTTGATTTACCAGCTAACATGCGAATTCCCCCTGTTTTTCATGTGTCACTTTTGAAACCAGTGCAACCTGGAACCAGACTAATCAAGCCTCCAGAACCCATTCAAATAGATGGAGAACCTGAATTCGAGGTGAAGAACATTTTAGATTCAAAGATGTTAAGGTCAAAACTTTTCTATCTAATCGATTGGAAGGGGTACGGGCCTCAGGAGAGGTCGTGGGAACCCAGTGGCCATGTACATGCACCTCGATTAATTAAGAAATTCCACCGGATCTTCCCACACAAACCAAAACCCCCGCAGGGAACAATCTTGGGAGGGGCCTTGGGGGAGAGTGCTGTCATGATGCCTACTCCCGGGACGCCAGTTCAGGCCCAGCGTCCCCGAAAGCAGACATCATCTCCCCAGGGAGGGACCCAGCAACCCCTTATAGGGGCTATTTGGACAATGTCCTGGCGCCTTTGGCGCCAGGCTCATAGAAGTCATCAGTCCTGGCACCATAGGCGCCAGGCTCATTATGGGAGTGCTTGGATGGACTTACCTGATGCAGACCATGCTGCCGGATCCAGACCTCCTTGAGGTCTGAAAGGGACTATTTTACCTATGGGACTATTTTACCACTCGGGCGTGGCTGAGGAAGAATACTTACCTGAAACTACTTTGGGGGCTATTTAAACCGCGCCCAGACAGCAGCTCACGCTTCACGTTGTTCTGCACCTAGCAGCTGGAAACTCACCGTGTCTGCTCCTGCATCCTGGCTCCAGCCACGCCCGCCTGCAACCTGGAACACCTGAAAAGGAAGGGAAGGAGAGAAAGGTGAATAATTGAACTTTACCTACCTCATTCCGGAGTCCGGAACCATCACTCCGACGATCCTGAGAAAATACATTATTTTTAGAAGCGCATTGCATCGCTCGCTGCAGTGTCGCGTTCCACTCACCTTCACGAGGCGCCCTCGGGCACTTCAGCGACCATTGGCACCATCCGTCGCCTTTCAGCGCCTAAGGAGAAAAAGAGACAAAACAAAGGTGAGCGAAGGAACAGATTGAGGAAGGCCTGATTCTTCCACCTTAGGACTTAACTTATTATTGTTGGGACAATCTTTCCTCACCTCGGGTCAGCGCCGCTTCTTTGGCACTTCCGTACCACAGCCCCTAAGGGGAAAAAGACACACGCATTAGTGGTGAAAGCAAGATCATTAAGGGAACCATCCATCAAAAAGACTCACCAGAGTTTACCTTCGGCAAATTCATTCCTCTAGGCGGATTCTTCATCCTGCATCTGAATTAGAGAAAAGGACACTGGACAATTAAGGCTTGAACTTTTGCAACTGAATACTTACGGCCTCATACCGGAAAAGTCAAGCGGAGTTGAATACTCACCAAACCCGAGATCCAGTGAAGTAACTGGAAATCAACGCGCCCCTGCATCGGAAGCAGGATGGAGAGCTTGTCTTTTCAGACTCTAAGGTGAGACTCTACGGGGAATCGCTGAGGGGGTTCGAGGAGTGTGAGAGGGGGAAGGAAGGGAATCCGACACATTATCCAGCAGACAGTTAATCCCCTTTTCCATCTACAGAAGGATTCTTCTACGGGCCAGACAGGCGAGGTTTGGGGGTCCGGTCCAGTCCGTCTTCCGAGTCCTGCGCATCACCTTAGAAGAGGTCATAGCAGTCCAGAACAGGTCGGCGCCTCTGTGGGAATCAGGTGAGCGTTACATATTATACATAAATTAAATCAAGGTAGAAATCGACTCATATGGTCTTCTAACAAAATAGACTTGCTCGAAACTTATTTGTCTACCATGATATACGACACAACCCCTCTTGAGACACATTACACTGATGGTATAAAATGAATTAGTGAAACTGTGTCAACAGCTGGGCAATCATCTTTCAAATATCTACATAGGTTTAATCTTGAGATTCAAATGTTAAAACAGAATCTGCTGAAAGATATAAGACATTTGATATTACCTGTTGATTTGCATCAAAAACGCATGCTAAAAACCGTCTATAGGAATAAAATTAAACAAATTAACCTAAAGATCAAACAAGATAATGCACAAAAAATATTATTAGCCATGACAGGTAAATCTATGGGTCAAATTTGTAAACTAATAAATGCACAGGATAGATGTGCCATGGAGACACTGCTTTTGAATCCAGTAAGCAATCAAAGTTGGACTCATCACTTTTCAACATTGCTGAATACTGGCTGTAAAAACCATACATTGTGGCAGCTATATATTCCAGATTGTACACAATTGATCTTCAATGAGCTTGACATCATGATAGTAATTAAAAATCTAAGTGTGTCACGAGTTCCAGGACCGAACACCTTAGCCAATGTCACAGTGAAAGCTCATCCCAGCAATTGGGCAAACATCTTAATGCTATTATTCTCTAAAGTGATTCGAACTACTATAATCCCGCCATCATGGACCAAATAAATAATCATCCCAATTTTAAAAAAGGGAATCGTATTGATCCATGTAACTACAGACCAATCGTGATTTTAGATATACCGGGGAAATTATTCGCAAGATTAATTTTAAGAGATTTTACTGCTTGGATTACTGCAAGTGGTCTTTTAGATATACATCAATCTGGTTTCATTAAAGCGGTTGGGACATTTTTTAATTTGTTAATCCTCACTGCTATTAAGAAACAAGCCATTTTAACCAAACAGCCAGTATTTTTAGCTGTTATTGATTTTAAACAGGCTTTTGATTCAGTGGCAAAAGAGGTTTTATGGTATAAATTGCTAAAGGCAAAATGCTCTCTATATATTTGATTTTTTATTCAACAATTCTACAAAAATACATCTGTAAGAGTCAAGCTTATTGAAGGGGAACTCCTCTCTGACAATATTTACACAGATATAGGTCTTAAGCGGCTTTGTATATTGGCCTCGATTCTTTTAAATTTTTATATTAATGATATTGATACTGTATTTGAATCTGTATGCTCATTTCCTCCAGAACCCGGACAGGGAGAGATTTCATACTTATTCTATGCTGATGATTTAGTGATTTTAGACAAGACACCAATTGGATTACAAAGGAAATTATCTGCCCTAGATGTAAATGCATTAATTAATCATTTAATTAGCAATGCAGAAAAATCAAATGCCATGGTCTTTAATCCCAAAATGCGACACAATAAGCATAAATTCAATTGGAATCTCTCTCATAGGTCTTTAACGCAAGTGCATTGTTATAAATATTTAAGAATGCACGTAAACCCGCACCTCACAGAACTTCCATATAAATTAGAATTGCAAGCCAAAATGAAATCACTAACAACCCAGGGACTTGCCATTCAAAACAAATATGGGAAATTCTCATATATTCCAGCCAGGATGTTCTACAATCAAAAAGTAGTTCCAAGCGTTATCTGTGGAGCTCAAACCAAGCTACCAATACACTGCCCGAATTGGGATCTCCTTGAAGGAGTTTATTGGAAAAGAAATTTGAACCTGCCCAGTGGAACTCCAATTGCTGTGATCAGATTTGAGTTAGGATTATCCTCATTGGCACCCATGGTAACTTGGCAAATGTTAGCCGCTTATAGAAAAGTACTTATTGTTGAAAATAATCGTCAAAGCAATTTTAATCCCAGAGAAAAATATGCCATTAGAAATATGGGAAGATCAATGCAAGATTAAACTAGAAGAATCTGACATTTCAGTTGAATTTTTACTCTTCCATCCTGACAAAGCGAAACTAAAGTTATGGCGTTGGGATTGGCAAATGACCTTGCAAACTTGTACTAAATATAAATCATTCAGAGCGGGAGCATTTATAATAAAACCATTAAATGAAATACCTGCATATATGAAAATATTTCCTGACAAAAAATATGTCCAAGCAATTCTAATACTGAGACTGAACCTCTGGTCGACTGACTAGAATTAAAACCGCTAAATATATTAGAACCTCTGGCTTGTGTATAACCTGTAGATTTTGTAATTTGCCACAACATGACGAGACTATATAACATTTGCTAACAGAATGTCTAGCGCTCACAGAGACAAGGTCTAAGATTTACTTTGCACACTTGAAGAAGTTTAGATTGATGGATGCAAATGAAATTTAACACTGAGAACGTCTCAGTGAATATTACAACTGTACAATTTACATGATTCTCAAACTCGATGATCAACCCTAAAGATTCTAATCCAATCCTAGTGAACAGACTGAATGTATAGTATGAATTATACCTTTCATAAATATGTAACAATATATTATGCAGATAGAATGAACCCCATCTTAGCAAGTAGGGATATGCAATAAGAATGAAAAATGTATTTTGGAATGCTTGTCAAATAGGATCAATTTGTAGTTAGAGAATATTAGTGACAAATGGTTTTAAGAAGCTGAATCATAGTACTGTATTTGGTATTCTAATGCAAAAAAAAATGAAAAGGTTGTTGTATTACTAAAACAATAAACAATATTTTAAGAAAAATTAGTTTACTCTTTTATCAATTAGATTTCATAAGTTTGGGTATCCATACCAGTTATCCTGTTGAAGATTCCTGGCATGACTATCTAAAACAACCAATACTGTGAACAATAAATAGTTCAAAGCACTCCTTAGAAATTAGACTGTTATTTATTTTTTGGTCAACAACAATTAGTATGTATTATATGTACAGACACAGAACGGAACAATCAATACCCTTGGCAGGATAGAAAGAGTAACTCCTATAGGCAAGATTCTGAAACCTGGCCCAACTTTCCTGCTACACCTGGCTACTACAAAATGGCAAATCGTATAACAGAGCCCTCTTTATGATTCACTCATCAGCTGTTGTAAAAATTTTCAAGAACGTTTCTTCATTTCCCTCTAAAATACAGGCCCCTCTATTTGACCTTAGCAGATATTTTATGGTGGAGGTGGATAATGTTGCATTGTTTGTTTGGTTACAGCTATGTGTTAGTGTTTAGTCATGCATCATGGAGAACTCTTCTCACTTTACAAAAAGAATACATTTAAACGACAAATAGATGGCACAAAATCAATTCAGAGTAGGAAATATGAAGTCTAAGAGGCAACATTCTACAACATTCTCTCCAATTTACACAGTAGACCTAGCTTCTACAAAATGGACGCACGCATAACAGCAGATTCACCATGATGCTCTCAGACAAGTTTAATGTGCCAAATAATTGGCACCATGGTTCCTCAAGGTACAAGAGTTCTGAGAGGGAGCTCAAGCCCTCTCTACCCATACCCCAAAACTGCTCTTCTTCAATTGCTTCGCAGTGTGTCCTTACTATCCCTACAGCAGTGGTAAAACTGACGCAGCCAAAGAAGATGGTTGTCCTGCACACAGCTTTTTTCAGAGTTCTCTCATTAATGCTCTCTTCCTTTTTTAATACAAATTATAGTAACATGGCAAGTGATCCGGCAATATTAAAAAACATAGGAAAATAACATCATATCTTTTCTGCAGACTATGTGGCAAGAACAAAGAACTCAGCACTGGCACGCTGAACTTTGAAGACTGAAACAGCCTGGCGATGGCCTGCTGGGGAGCAATAAGATAGCACAATGCGCCACAGCCTAGCACATCGCTGTTCAGTGTGGATGTGAGTTATCGGCCTTCTGGTTTCTCACCATGGAAAGTAATGCCACTTTGTGGAGGAAATAACAATTTCTAAGGAAATCCCGGAACACTGTATGACGGTTCATTTCCAGCTAATCCTATCATACATAATGTACAGTATCATTGTTTTCACAGTTCTTTCTATCTATTCCCATCTGTTTGGCCCAGTCATCTTGGAGATCAAATGCTGTTCTCTCTGAAATCAGACATCATGAAATGTCCTGTAATTGCAGGTTTCTGTTTTCCTACCGCTATTATACTTACCCTCGGGCATTTTCTCAGCAGGTTCTCAAACACCTTGTAGAACTGTAATGCCTTCCAACATACATAAAGAGAAACTGATGTATCCCGGGGCTTGTGAAACTCCCCGGCTGTAATATTTTATTCAACCTAAACGTCAGCATTTTTACCACAGCTCAAAAACTGCTATAAAATATAATCTATGATAGAATGTGCAGGTGAAATTCAATTTTACATCCTGCGAACTGAGCAAGTACACTCTTCACGTGGTGTATGCGTTGGATTGCGTCCGTTGCTGCTGGAGCTGGAGTTGCGTAATTCCTTAGAACATGCATCATTGCCTATGTTGTTTCGGCGTAAACAATGATACGTTTAATATCATACGTGATGTAATAAGATTCAGATATTAACAGCCGACTTTAGTCACAACGCTAACATCCTCCCATTACTGAAGTCTTTGCTCATGTCTACTATTGAATATGTTTCCATTGCAAGCAACTAATCGAGAACAACAGAATAAAATACCAACGAAATTCAACATGGAATTGGGTGAATACAGAGAGAATACATTTCCTGTATGCTTTCTCCGAAGTCATAGAAATATACGCAGAGCAATTGCAAGCCCTCAACCATATCGAATGTCTAGTAGGCAAAAAAGAGAATCCAGCTCTTCTCTCTCCGACTGCTATTCTAGTGAACGCTGTCTCATCTTCCTCCCCGTCACTCACTTTCATAAAGTCTTCTCGTGAGCTGTCATCCTCCCTACCATTATGCAATATAATATTTAAATCTACTTGACGTCAACTACGTGGCGATATTTAAATGAAATCAATATTACAGTTTCTCAATTTCCATGTCTGCGGATAGATTGTTTGAACGCCTGACATGAGCATGCCAGTGTTATGCCATTGGGGGGGGGGACATGCAATTTTACTAATCTACGTGCTGCAGTCTGATTGAGTGGCAGCTTTTCACTTTTTAAATGTGCGGTTGCCACATGTATATATTTCAACACATACGATTGTGGATGAATCGCCAGTTGCAACAGGGATGGGTTCGTGCAAGAGAGGTCGTGACTTGTGAGGGTGTTACGGAACATTAAAAGTAAGCTTAACTTGTCTCTGGTACATTAAGAACCCCAAATAAGATAACGCTGGGCTATTCATGACAAAGGCGTTGCCAGCTTTAAATGGTGCATGGATTATTTGCATCCTCTCCTCTGCACTGAATCCCCGGACCAGGAAGTCAAAGGAAGAAGAGCACAGTAATTGGACAATCAAACATGCACAAACTGCTAATGGCTCCATCCACCACCACTCTCCTTGATCCTCTCACCTCAATGAAGGATAGTGTGGGTCTCTGGGGTACTCCAGCGCCTTTCCTCCTGAAAAGCTATTAAAATATAGGAACTGGCTTTTATTGTTCTCACTTCCTCCTACCTCACCCACCTTCCTCTTATTTATTGAATGTATTTTTTAGCACTTGTAGCAGCGCACTAAACACGAGGGCACCAAGACGCTAGCTGCAGTACAGGATACAAAGTTACAGTCAGCAGAATGTTCGAGGACAGAACAAGTCAAAGGGCCTCATTACGACCCTGGCGGAAAGTTACCGCCAGGGCCGTGACTTTACCGCCATGGTGCTAACTACGTTAACGCCATGGCGGTAAGGGGATTTACCGCCCCATTCCGACCTTGGCGGGGCGGTAAATCCCCAATCCCCATTTACCCTTCCCCATTCCCATTTTTGCCCCATAGGGCATAATGGGAGTGGGGAAGGCGTTAATTACGCCACCGTAAATTACGGTGGCGTAATTAACACCAAGTTCCCTTACCGCCATGGTTTTTTACACCCGCTAAAAGCAGGTGTAAAAACCGCCATGGCGGAAAGGGAACTCGTGATTGGCGGTAAGGGGTCGGCGCAGCTAACGATGGCGCTAACCCCTTACCGCCAGGGTCGTAATGAGGCCCAAAGTGTTTTGCCTAAGGTTCAGTAGGATTACTCTGATCTCAGGCTAGGAGGTAGGGTGATCCATAGTTTCACTGCAATGACCGGGAAGTAGATTCCACCAGCTCTAACCGGTCTAAATCTTGGAGTGATGAGGCGGTAGGGGAAGGCAGAGTGAGGCGGTCTCAGAGAGTGTTATTCTGGATGACTTGGAGCTTATGGATTTTCCTTGTCGATGTGCCTGTAAATAGCACTTTGATTGATTGACTGATTGATTATTTGTACAGCGCCTATACACAATGTGTTGCAAAGCACTTCAAGGAGGGAGGGATCATGGGAGAATACAATTACATTCTTACAGGTCCTTGAAAGAAATCAGAATGTGAAAATAACTATCATATCCAATCAGATAGTACAAGTGCATGGAACAATAAGGGAAAGGAGAGGAAGGAAAAGAAAGGAGTCAAGACAAGCAGTAAGATTACTATGCCTGACGCCAATTGTTGCACTGTATGAATGACAAGAGGAGGGGGGGAGGTGAGAGGAGTGGAGAGAAATGGGTGAGAGGAACAGACCAAGTGACTATCTAAAAAGGTTAACGACTATTGAAGGTAGTGCTGGGGAGGGAGTGGGAGGAAAGGACAAGGAGGGAAAGGGGAGACAGACAAGCTGTTATCAAAGGTCAAGAGACAAATGATAAGAGTAAGTGCTAAAATTAAAGAAAAAGGTGGGGGAGGGGCAGGGAGGACACAATGGCTGTAAAAGGCAGGCTGCTACTATTACTATTCCTAAATGCAATTGAGGTAGTGCCAAACTTTCACAGGACAAAGGGAGGGACAGGAGGGCAGGTGGTTCAAAAGACAGGCGGCTATGATTACTATGCCTGACGGCAATTGCGGTAGTGCCGATCTTTCACAGGACAAGGGGAGGAACAGGAGGGCAAGCGGCTGCAAAATACAGGCGGCTACGATTACTATGCCTGCCGGCAATTGGGGAAGTGCCGGAATTTGACAGAAGGAAGGGAAGGAGGGGAGGTGAGGGTAGGAAGAGGGAGGGACGGGTGAAGGGAAGGGGGGGTGAAGGGTGAAAAAGACAAGCAGGGGGTGAGTGGGGGCCAAAGAGACACTCATGGGGGGCAATGGGTGGGGGAGCTTGCAGACACTCACTGGGGGCAAGTGATGGGGGGCTTGCAGACACTCATGGGGGCAAGGGATGGGGGGCTTGTAGACATGGGGCAAGGGGTGGGGCTATCATACACTCACAGGGTGCAAGGGGTCAGGGGGCTTGAAGACACTCATGGGGGAACGGGGGGCTTGCAGACACTCATGGAGGGAAAGGGTGCAGGGGACTTGCAGACACGGGACAAGGGATGGGGGGCTTGCAGACACTCAAGGGGGCAAGGGGTGGGGCATTCAGACACTCACTGGGGCAAGGGGTGGGGGGCTTTCAGACATTTATGGGGCAAGGGGAGGGAGGCTTGCTGACACTCACAGGGGCCAAGGGGTTGGGGACTTGCAGACACTCACGGGGAGCAAGGGGGGGGCTTGCAGACACTCAAGGGGGCAAGGGGTGGGACTTGCTGTAATGAAGTCTGGAGCCAAACACATCATGAGCAATAGTGAGGCAGCTGTTGGTGGACAGGAATGGTTTGCAAGCATTAATGAGTTTGGTGGAGTGGGCCGCTGAGGAGGCTATAGCGCTGAAGTGGTGAGTTAAGGAGAGGGTGTACACCCAGTGTCTTCTCAATTAGGGAGACCGTGATCGAGATGCTGCCAATGGAGAAAGAACCGTATAGTGGGTTTAGGTTCTTGAGCGTGGTAGGAGAAACCACAAGGAGAATCTTTTGTTTTTTCTTAATTGAGATACAGAAGATAAGTAGCCATCCAGGCCTGGATGGTTTGGTACAATGCGTATAGTGTGATAGAGTCAACTGAGTAGTCAACAGAGTGGAGAAGGAGGATTTATGTGTCATCTGCGTAGTTGGTGTACGAGATGACAAGTGTGTCCAGGAGGTCGAACAGTGGTTTCATGAAGATGTTGTAGAGTGTCGGAGGGACACAGGATCCTTGGGGCACACCACAAGTGATTGGTGAGGGTGGGGCAGAAGTGATTTCTGCAAAGACTCTGATAGTTCTGTCTGCCATGAAGGATGTAATCCAACTGGTGGCTTTGTTGGAGAAGTTGGCCGCAGGTGCTGGGAGAGGATCTTATGGTGTACCAGGTCGAATGCTGCAGAGAGGTCTAGTAGTAGGAGTGCAGGCTTTTCTGTGTCTCGTCCAGCTCTTTTTTTTGGTCAAGCAGAGACGATTCTGTGCCATGACTCGGGCGGAGACCTGACTGTCAGATTCCAAGTCTGTTGTTGTCCTCGAGGCATTTCTGGATTTGAGGTAGGCTGCTCGATCCAGGATCTTTAGGGGAAAAGGAAGAGTTGTGACAGGGAGTTAGTTGGTGGGGATAGCAGGGTCATTCACCAGTTAACATGGTACAGTCTACGGAGAATCTATTTTTTAAGAAACTGTTGGGGTTGCCCATCTCTGCACCTAACTTTGGTGTTCAGATGGAGTTGGGCTGTACACCAATCGAGGATATGATTTCCCTGCAACCGGTATTACATTGGCTCAGGCTATGGGGGAATGTCAATGCCACTTTCACTCAGGGACTGCTCACTTTCTTGTTAGCTATGGACTTGAGAGACAAGATTCTGTGGCTGTCTAAAATTAAATCACAGTTGATGGGGATGAATTTTATGCATTTGTACCCTCCGAGTAGTACCCTATCCCGGAGTGAGATAAATCGATGGACTGCTGGCCCGTATGAATCCGTAAGACTGAATAGGGAAGGCTTAAAACTCCTGAAGCCTAAGAATCATGGTCTGATGACCATTATGTCCCAGGGTGTTCAAGGTTACCTGCACTGGGCTGAATCACCAATTGACCGTGTACTTCTGACACAGGCTAGGTTCAACTGTATCCACCTGAGGGCTGTGGTGGCAGCTTGGTCCGGGGTGGGGTGCAGAACTTTCCTGCCCGCTATGGGATGCCCGTATGAGGATCTAGCCCATTTGATTTTTTTTGCCCTATATATGTGACCCATAGAAGTCGTTTCATTAGGCCAATACTGCGAGAACAGGGCTTTGTGCAGTATCGGACAGCATTAATTTACCTGTTGTGGGCAAATTCACCCTGTGTGGCCTGGTCCTTACTCCTGTTTTAGAAAAAAGCCTTGTATCATAAGAAATGTTTGCTGCAGTCATTGACTGGTAATGGCCTAACTGACAATACTGAATGAAATATATTTGTACTCCCCTTTGGTTGTTTTAACATTGTTTTTTATAGATGTATTGTTAGTGATGTTTTAATTTTGGATATCTCTATTATGTACTGTTTTTATGGATTTTCTATGTATATCCGAAATAAACTTGACGGTGATGATAGCAGGGTCCATGGTGGGCTTTTTAGCAACAGAAGGACACAGGCTTCTTTAAGGCTTGTTGGGACCGAGCAGCCAGTAAATGATGTGTTGATAAACTTTGTAATGAAGGGGGTTAATGCATCAGAGCAGTATTTGAAAACTGATGCCAGGCATGCATTTCCTTTTCACCATGAAGGTTTTAGACCCTCTACAAGGAGGGTGACTTCTGCTTGGGACACTGGATTGAATCTGAAGGGTGGTGGGTCTTGTCGCATGATAGGAGGATGGTTGGTGAGGGAGTGTTGTGTGCTATTACTGATGGCGGCATGTTTTCATTGAATTTTCTTGTGAAGAGTGTCAATTTTGTGTAAGTCAGCATTTTCTGCATCAGGTCTCATCTTTGGTGAGGTTGGTGGGGGGTGAGTGGAGTCCAGTTCTCTTAGACACGATTCTTTTAGACGCCAGGCAACCCTGATGGATGCTGGCAATTTGCTGTGGGTGGGTCTCGGTCACCAGATCACCCGCCACTAACTAAATAAACAGATTGGGCCTCATTACGACCCAGGCGGTAAGTTACCGCCTGGGTCGTACCTTTACCACCATGGCGTAAACTACGTTTACGCCATGGTGGTTGGCGGACTTACCGCCCCATTCCGAGGTTGGCGGGGCGTAAGTCCCCAATCCCCATTTACCCTTCCCCATTCCCATTTTTGCCCCATAGGGCATAATGGGAGTGGGGAAGGCGTTAATTACGCCACCGTAAATTACGGTGGCGTAATTAACAACATGGTCCCTTAGCGCCATGGATTTTAACACCTGCTAAAAGCAGGTGTTAAATCCTCCATGGCGCTAAGGGACCTCGGAATCAGGCGGTAAGGGTCGGCGCTGTTTACGCCGCCGTAAACCCCTTACTGCCTGGGTCCTAATGAGGCCCATTGTCTGAAGGCAATCAGTTTAATTGCTCACAAAAGTTATCATTTACAACCAAACTGACCATATGCGCAATGCTTAAAAAACATGCGTAAAATGACATGCATTATTGAAGTGCTATTTGGGTGAATTTGAATGACAGAGCAGTGCCAAGGATCACAATTTGCAAATCTGCCATCCCAACAGCTATGTCTGACAAATCCCACAGCACCACCGCCTATATACGATTTTGATACGATTTTGATGCAGGTGAAGATACATTTGATTTCAATGAAATTCACATGTATTTTTCACTTGCAAAAAGTAGTCAGATCCTATAGGAATCTTTGCAAATATGTAAATATTCTCTACCATGCACAGACATGGTAGCCGGCTACTACTATTTGTTTTCAATGGGTGTACACCTACCACAGAAGCCTGCAAGGAAATGGAAGATGGTTAGCACCATTTGTGAGGCAAGGTGCATCTTGGAATGTGGGGTGAAGACCCCTGCAAAGTGTATTCCGATCTATGAAAGTCTTGTCAAAACAGGATCTTCCCTGTTCTTCCAAAACCATCAAGGACCACATGGACACCCTTGCTCCTGCGTTGGCTGACTTCTGCAATCACTCCTTCACCACCAGAGCCTTTCCTTCCCCTCTGAAGCACTATGTTGTGCACCCTCTTCTCAAGAAACCCTCAGCGGACCCTTCCTGCCCGGCTAACTATCGCCCAAACTCCATCACTCATTTCCTCAGAAAACTCCTGGAAAAGCTTGCCATCTCCCAGCTTATTCTTCACACTGAATCTGTTGGTTGTCTCCATGACCCTCAGTATGGCTTCAGAGCTGCCAGAAGCATGGAAACCGCTCTGCTGAACATCTGTGAAGAGTTGCTCTCTAACCTTGATTCCAATCTCCCCTCTGTCCTCATCTTACTCGATCTCTCCTCTGCCTTTGACATTGTCAACCATGCAATCTTGCTCAACCATCTCCGCGATAACCTGGGTATCACCAATCAGGCCAAGGCCTGGCTGACCTCTTTCCTCTCTGACCGACCCTCCCAGGTCCAACTCGGTTCCTTCCTTTCCTCTATCTCACTCTCTACTTGTGGTGTTCCCCAGGGTTCTAACCTCTCACTGGCTTTTCAACCAATACCTGGCACCTCTCACCCACCACATTGCCGCTCTCTGCTCTAACTTTCAATGCTATTTATTTTTTTTAACGTATTTTATTGATTTTTGGTGGATAAAAACATGCAATTCAACGAGAAACTAAGCAGTGATTCAAACAAAGGGGGGAATGGTGCAGGGGGAACAGGGAAGAGGGAAGGAGCAAACAAGACAACAACAGTCTTCATGTTGTAGCAAACTTTTCAGTGGATGGATGGGTCAAGGCCAGCGACCCAGAGTTTCAGGAAGGAGGAGGGGTCGCATGCAGGGGCTGTCCTTTCGGGCTAGGAGCAGGGGATTAGTGTCAGTGTGATGCTAAGAGATTTCAGGGGGGCTTGTAGTCGGCGCTGAAGCGTATGTCTCTGAGGAGGGCCTTCCATGATTCTAAGGTGCCGCTCTCAGTTTCGCCGCTTGACGTGATTCCTTCTTGCCAGGCCCTGGTTTCGGCTACCGTCCATCTCTCGAGTTCTTTGAGCCATCGTTCGTGCCTGGGGCCCGGCGGCGTCTTCCAGGCCATCGCAATTGTTCTCTTAGCCAGGATGCATGAGATATCCATTAACCTGACAGCATGCTTGAACTTGCTAGGTCTGGGGTACTTTCCCAGAAGGCACTCGCCGGGAGTCCATTCGTACCTCGTCATTCCGGCATCCATGCAAGTCTGTTTGGCTTTGGACCATAGTGTCATCGCCCTAGTGCAAGTCCAAAACATGTGGATCATGTCCGCTTTATCGTTCCCACACCATGGGCATGCAGGGGAGGATGTCTTGTTGAAGGAGGCGACCCTATGTGGGGTCATGTATGTCCTGTACAGGACGTTCAACTGAATCTGGCCGAATCTAGCATTCCTAGACACTTTTTTGGGAAATATTAACGCTCTTTCCCATTCTTTATCCGTAATCGGGATCTCGAGGTCCGCTTCCCATCTCGCCCTCAGAGCTTCGCCTTTAAGGTTGGGTTTGTCACATAGTCTGCTATAGAGCCTGGAGACTGGTCTCTAGCCATCCGAGAGGTCATGCATTTCTTGAAGTAGAGGGTCAGGGGAGGGTTCCTCCGGCCAGCCGTTCCATTGTTTCTTGGCAGTCTGCTTGAGGCGGTGGTACCAGAGGAACTGGCCCGGGGGTATTCCTTCGGTGGCCTTAAGAGATTCAAAGTTCCTGAATTCCCCTTCCTCGAACATGTCACCCCATGTGTATATGCCGGCTTCTTCCCACCTCCTTGCTGTGGAGAGGTCTGCATCCGTTCGGCAGGTATCTGCTAAGATGGGGTTATCCGGAGAGTAGGTGTTGCACTCGCCTGATGTAGCAGGACCTGGCCCATATCCTCCTGCCCAGGTCAACCCCTTGTAAAGTGATCAGGGATTGCCGTGTGGGGTGCCATAGGGTTTCCTTGGGGATCACGTTGTTCGAGGATTGCCTCAGTAGTTCCGTCTCAGCCGAAGGTTCGTCCGAGAGCCATTTCGTTATGTGACTTAACTGGGCAGCCAGGTAGTATAACTGGAGATCCGGTAGCTTTATTCCACCCTCTTTATGTGGCAGGGAAAGAACGGATAGCGACAGTTTATGCCTGTGAGGGCCCCATAGGAAGTCCTTGATGATAGCCTCCAGTTTCTTGAAGAAGGGCGGTCGGACATAATGGCAAATATTCACAAAGAAGTATAGGAATCGGGGGAGTACGATCATCTTGACTATCGCTGCTCTGCCCACCATGGCCAATGGGAGCTTGGACCAGAATTTTATAGAGCGTCGAAGACTCATGATGGCGACCTCAGTGTTATGTTCGTGCGTGAGTAGCAGGGTGTGGCTCACGTTGATCCCAAGGCACCGAAACTTGACCAGTTGCCAACCTATTCCTATCACTGGGAGATCGCTTTCTGATGTGTTGCGTAGGCCCGCCAGGGGGAATGCGGAGGACTTGCTTCTGCTGAATCAGATCCCCGAGTACTTCGCGTAATTGTCTAGCACCTCCAATGCTGTCGGTGCGTTAACTTCGGGGTTTCTTAGGTATAGGAGAACGTCGTCTGCGTATAGAGATATTATGTGGTGTACATTGCCCACCTTGATGCCAGGTCGAAGAGCTGCTGCCTGAAGTATAGTGCGATCGGCTCCAGGCCCAGTATGTACAGCCTGGGCGATAGCGGGCACCCCTGTCTCGTTCCCCTTTGTATTTCCCAGGCTGCTGATACCATTCTTCCCGTTTTCACTCTTGCCATTGGGGAATTATAGAGGACCTCGATCCACCTGATGAAGCCCCCTCCGAAGCCAAATCTTCTCAAGACCTCCCTGATCCATTCCCAATATATGGAGTCGAAGGCCTTGATAGCGTCGAGCGACAACACCGCCAGGTCTTCATCTCTCTCGTATGTTTCGGCCATTACATGTTGTAGCCTCCTAAGGTTAGCTGTGGTGTTGCGCCCAGGCACAAATCCGTTCTGGTCCTCATGGATGATGGATCCCACCACTCTGGCCATTTTGCGGGCTAATATGGATGTGAGACTCTTGGCATCATAGTTTAGCATGGCCAGGGGGCGATAGGACTCACAGTCGGTGGGTGATTTGTGTGGCTTGAGCATGGGAACGATTATGGTCTCTTTCATGGTGTTGGGGAGAACCCCGTTCGTGTATGCCTCCTGGTAGACCTCGTGAAGAACTGGGGTGAGGATGGGCTCGTACGTTTTGTAAAACTCAGGTGGGAGGCCGTCACTGCCAGGGGCTTTGCTGTTAGAGAGGGACCTGATTGCCCCTTGCACGTCCTCAAGAGTGATCTCTATCTCCAGTTCCTCTCTGTGCTCGGGTGAAATACGAGGGAGTTCTATCTCCTCCAGTGTGTCTATAATGTCTTCAGTAGGAATTTGTGCCTCGTGGGCATACAGTTTGGTGTAGAATCTGGCAAAGGCGTCATTGATCCCCGGCTGAGTCATGTGGGATGTCCCATCGGCGTCCCGTATCTCCATTGGGAGATGTTTGGGGTGTTCCCGCTTGCAGAGCCAGGCCAGTAACCTCCCTGGTTTGTCCGATTCCTTGTGGGATCTGATAGTGTGTGTGGTAAGATCGAATTTCTCCAGTCTTTCCCAAGCTTGTTGACATTCTGCCCGGGCTTCCTTCAATTTATTCTCGGCCTCTGTGGAGTTGTCATGGGTAGACTCTAGTCGGGAGATCTCTGCTTCTTGTGCCTCAAGCATTATCTTCAATTGCCTGCGAATTCCGCCGGCTCTCGATATAATTTCACCTCTGGTCACCACCTTCATAGCTTCCCATAATGTGCTCCAGGAGGATACCGAACCCATGTTGATTTCCAGGTAGTCTTCCAGTTTTTCGGCGAGGTTTTCCCTAAACTCTGGGTCTTCAAGTGCCGCAGTCGGCATCCTCCACATAGGGATCGGGGGTCTGGGGCCCCTCAGCTGCCATAGCATGGTCAGTGGGGAATGGTCGGAGATCGTTCGCCCCAGGTACTCTGTGGCTGCGGCACGTGGGGCGAGCTCCTTGTTGATAAACAAGTAGTCAATTCTTGTATGGACTCCGTGTGGAGCTGAGTAGTGGGAGTAAGTCCTATCGGCCGGGTGGTGTTCCCTCCAGATATCCACCAGATTGAGCTGCTCCAAAGTTTCCTTCAGGGCACGAGGTGCGAGGTTGCTCGGGTGGGAGGGAGGCAGCGATCTGTCCATGCTTGCGTCAGCAACGCAGTTGAAGTCTCCTCCCCATATAAAGGTGCGGTCCCGGTGCTGAGTCAGCTTTGTGATCATTGTGGTGTGGTACGCCGGTATCCCGTGATGTGGGAAGTATGAGTTGACCAGGCAGACCGGGGTCTGTTCCATTGTGCCCCAAATCACTACGTATCTCCCTTCTTTGTCTTGTTCACACCCCTCCATCTGGAAGGGCACATCCGGGCTTATCCATATTAGCACCCCTCTCGCGTATTTGGAGTAGGAGGACCCTCTCACAGTTCCAGCCCATCGGTCTGCAATCTTGGACATGGCCTCCGTCGTGAGGTGGG
Organism: Ambystoma mexicanum; assembly: GCF_040938575.1. Lineage (NCBI taxonomy): Eukaryota > Metazoa > Chordata > Amphibia > Caudata > Ambystomatidae > Ambystoma > Ambystoma mexicanum. The sequence continues at coordinate 383,194,544 of NC_090923.1, read as the reverse complement.
TTTCTTGAAGGAGTGCAATCGAGACTTTCTTCCTTTTGAGATAGGACTGTATATGATTACGTATGCGGTATGAGCCCATACCCCTCACGTTCCATGTCATCACGGTGAGCTGTACCGCCATCGGGTCTGAGTTTCGGATCTGATGCGGGACTCCGTCCCCAGAGTCCGGCTCTGCTTTAATCCACATTAAGTAGGCTGCAAGGGGGATACCACTGGTTTCCAATCTTCCGGGTCGAGTCCTGGACCCATCTTGGTCTTTGTTGGCGAAAGAAGCATGAAGACTGTACAACTAGTGAAACTAATAACAAAACTCAAACTGGTGCGCCCAGCGACTACAACATTGTTGCGGTGCTCAGGCGCTCTCGAGCCGTCGGAGCCCATCCGGGAGTCGGGCGCGAGCTGGGTCAGGCGGGTGCCTGGACCGAGTGAATTCTACGCTGGGGGTGGGGCAAGGGCCTGGCGGCGGAGCCGAGCGAGGCCGTTTCCAAATAATAAACTGAAGTTGGATTACCTTCTGTGTTCCGGCATCGTATGTGATGGTTCTTACTGTTGCTCGGGGGTCGCTTGTGGGATCCGAGGGGGTTAGGCCTCAGTCCGTGAGTTGTCCTTGCCATCGGCAAGGTTATTATCCTCTAGCCACATGTTGGCTGCTTCTGGGTTATCGAGGAATACCAGTCTCTCCTTATAGATGCCCTAAGGCGTGACGGGTCTAGTAGTCTGTATTTTAGGTTCAGTTGGCGGAGCCTAGCTTTTATCAGGACAAATTAATTCCTCTCTCTTTGCACCTTCTGCGTGTAGTCCGGGTAGATGGAGATTTTGGAGTCCCCTCTTTCGATGGGGCCACCCTCCATGGATAGCCTCAAGATAGTTTCTCTGTCCTGAAAGTTCAGTATCTTAGCAATTATAGGTCTGGGGTGCGATACAGGGGGAGGGCACCTCTGGAGGGATCTGCGGACCCTTTTGACCGAGAATCCCTGGGTCAGTTTGCCGGCCCCAATTTCTTGCAGCAGAAGGGTTTCGACGAAGGATGTGGTGTTTGCCCCCTCGTTCCCCTCCGGGACACCCAGGATCCTAATGTTGCCCCGTCTGGCCCGGCCTTCGGCCTCTTCCGCCCTTTCCTCCAGGAAGGCGACTTTCCTCCTCAGGAGGGCGACTTCTGACTTCATAGCTGTGGTGGCCGTAGATGTATCCTCCGTTGACTGTTCGATGGTTGTGACCCTCTCAGCTAAGTTGCGAGCGTCCTGGCGAATTAGTTGAATGTCTATTTTGAATTTGTCGATCTTAGAGTCTATGTGCGTTCTTAGTGAAGCTATGGCATCAAGTATCTGAGAATGGTTGTCGGCGGCCACCCCTTCGCTCGCCTGGGCGACTTCAGAGGGGCCGGCCCTGGCATGAGTGGGGGTCTTCACCTTGGTGGAAACAAAGGAGTCCATGGTGGCGGCTCTGGTCTTGTTCTTGGCGACCATCTTGAGGTGATGGTTGTGGATGTCCTGGGCCTCAAAAGTTAGGTAGCTTGCGGGGTTGCTAGTGAGGCCCTCTTCTTAAGCTGGGCTTCGGGCTGTGGGCTGTATTTGCCAGCCCCCGTGTCCGGGTGTGCGGCCCCCGGAGGCAGATATCAGAAGAGTAGGGGTAGGGGGAGGCCCCTTTCTCAGGTGATGCGCGATCTCACGCACCTTGTCTTGTGGGGCTGGATCGGTGGAGTGACCCGAGCCAGGCCAGTCTTCTATTGGTGTCAGTCGGGCGGCACCCGGGGGGGTCATTTTCCTTGTCGTGCTTCCGCTTCACCCCACCAGGCCTGGGAGTCCGTTGGGGGAGTGGTTCCCCTCAGAGGCTCCGCTATGCGGTGCGAGGCGCCATCTTGGATTCGATCAGAGCGGGGGGAAGAGAGCCCTTTTAGGGCCACGGTGGCGTCTAGTAGGTCCAATTCGGTGCGCCCGATGGTGGTTCAGACGCAGGACCGCTTCCCCCAACAGCACGTTCTTCTGCGAGGGCTGGGGCCTCACATGGGCTGGAGAAAAAGGATCAGGAAACGGCGTCTCGGCCGGAGCTCGGCAGATCAGCTACCGCTCGCCATCGGCGCCAAGCCACGCCCCTTCAATGCTATGTGTATCACACTCAGCTCGTTTTCAGGCTCGCCTCTGCCACCTCTTCTCCCTTCCTGCTCCGGACTGTGAGGCTAAGAACTTTGGGGTCATCTTTCACTCCACACTCTTCTTTACTCCTCACATCTCTAGGCTGGACTACTTCTACAGCCTCTTTCTAAATCTGCCCGCTTCTACTCTCCGCCCTTTGCAACTGATCCAGAACAGGAATGCGAGAATTGTCCTTGGCCTCAAGCCCAGGGATTGTATCTCTCCACCCCTGAAATCGCTTCATTGGCTCCCAGAGGCTACAAGGATCAAGTTCAAGACTGTCTGCCTTGTCCACAAGGCCTTCTGGGTCCTGGATCCTCAATACCTCCAACTTTCTCTGCAGAATTATCTTCCTACTCGAGCTCCTCGCTCCTCCGCCTCCAACTGCCTCAGGGTCAGTCGCTTCTCCAAGCAACGAGTTGGTGTTACATTTCTTTCTTAGGCTGGGGCCTCCCTCTGAAACAGCCTCCCTGCTGCTCTGAAACTTGAGCAGAAAAATCTCCAGTTCCGGAAGCACCTCAAGATCTTCCCCTTTGCTTCTGCCTTCTCTCTTCCTCTCCCCTGCTGATCTCCTGTCTGATACTGCACTGGTCACCTGGCTTCCCTCTGAGTTTGGGCCCAGGTCCCTGCTGCCAGTCTCACACCTGCACTGCCTCTTGGTAACCCTTGCACTTGGGTCTATATCTGCAACCCTACAATCCCCTTAACTGCACTTATGGACACCCGTTGTCTTCACTTAGCACTTGCACTTGCCACCTGCTGGGTGCACTACTCATTGTTTGTTTTCATCCCGTGTACTGCACTTGTCATTCCCCCGTGGCACTTTTCCCCTCCCCTTACCCTTGCACTTGCACAATCTCAGTGTCACTTGGCCTAGTAAGATCGTTGACTTTGTCCTCCCACTGTCCCTCTTCCTTTGCCTCATCGCGCCTTGTAACACTTGTGTATAGGTGCGGTAAAAATACCATATCATATCAATGGCTGTGCCACAGAAGCCTGCGTCTGCCCAGACCTCCTTGGTAGATTCACAGCTATTGACAAAAGAATAAAAATAATATGGAGGGGACTGCTTACACGTAAATGTAATCATAAGCTGTCTCCTCTGTGCTATGTAAGGGAGATCCAAAATGACTAAAAACAGACCTCATCACACCTATTGGTCACATTATATGGAATAGAACTTTGCAAAGTGTACCGGATTCTGGCTGCCCCAAACAGTGTGTTCCAGGGAGGCAGATTGTTATACAAGCCAGAGGTTTACTAGTACTGGGACACTACATTTTGTCACCACTAGAACTTGTGAATAGCCGCGACCATAGAAGATGCAGAAGGGAGAATGAAAGGACCTAGGGGCAGTGGCCTCTGCTAGAGTGTCTGCCTACCCCATCCATAAAGAGACATGTTTATCATAAACTAATTATGACCTCCATTACTTAAACTCGCCATAGGGTAGGAGTATTATGGGCTTTGTAAAACTTCATTCCATTACATCTGCTGAGTTGTTTTTTTATGAAGAAAGTAAGAAGTGATTCGAGAAAACTACTAATTGATGTCTCTCTACACTGAAAGACAAAATGAAAGGAAAGATGTAAGAGTCATAAAAATATAGCAAGATTTTGAGGGGGCACATATATGCTTTCTATTTTTGTTATCATTATACCCACCAGATACATTTCTTACAGGACTCTTTCTTATCTGACTGAAGATAATTATAATTGGAGAATTCTTTATCGCTATCATGAAACAGACACTAGATGTATCCTCAAGAAAGAGTATGGCAGATAAATTACATAGACATGCAAAAGCCTTAAATTATGCCGTAGTGGAGTTAATATAACTTAAAGAACACCCCAACTTGGAACCAAAGTCGTCCTACTCGATGTAGCTCCCCTTAAGTACTGATTGTGAACTAACAATATTTTCTTGATTGAAAAGTGTGAGTTTTACTTTAAATCCGAAAATCTACTTTTATTAAATCGTCCGTATCTCTTGAACCGTTTGGGCTAGGAACGAAATTTAACTTTCATCTGAAAGCTTAGAATCTAGGCTTTCCAACAAACCAAGGACCGACTTCCCTGTACTTTTTCCGTAATCACGAGACACGCACTCGTGAAATTTACCGCAATTTGGCCCGATTTCTTCATCTGTAGAAATCAGCAGCTTGTTGCTTCTCTTTGTTAAAATCTGTTTGCAAACTGGTAATAACTCATAGGGCATTGCTAAAGTGAGCCTGAACTAATACCAACAAGCATCTCTCACTCACCCTGAACCTCTAGAGGGAATTAAAAGCAATTTTAGCACCTTTTCACTTCCTTGCAAACTACATTAAAGTAATTCGCCTGTGTTTAAAACTCATCCCTGTTTTCTCTAAGCTTGCTGGGGGAACTGGAACTGTGTATTGCATTATAAAGTGTGATTTGTGGGATTCTTGAAGACTGTGTGCTCTCCTTCCATTTCTTGTATTGTATAGGGGGGGGAGTGAATTGTCAAAAGAAAAAGTGATCATATTACCTTTTGCTAAAATCATAACAAGTTATTTCTGTACTGCATTTTATTCCACCTTGTGTTTCCTTGAACCACATAAAGCATTCTTTCCCACCTTATTCTTCTGTTCCTATTTATAAGTTACCTCTGGCTGACTACTGCTCATATTCACAAGTGTAATATCCATTATCAATTTATTTATAGAAGTGTGATATATATATATATATATACATATATATATATATATTGTTTAAATTGTCCAAATAAACCTTTTAATTTGCAAAACAAAGCTACTTCTTGGCTCAGTGGGGTCAGGGGGATTCTAAGAGGGGGGTGTTATACAAGGGTTGTTATCCAGAGTACTGAACTGGACATAAAAATACATCAATAAGGGTTTTCCTCAGCATCCCAGTCTAGGCATTGACTTAGCTGTAGTGTTGCTTGAATATCGCTTACATTGGATTTGCTGGAACGTCTCCTTTCACATTTCCATTTAACATTTGAAAGTCACATATGTCCATTGCATTTTCCCATCTTTTCGCCCTTTCAGCCAGCGCTTCCTTTGGGGTGGCTGGTAACTCTCCAAGCCGTGATTAAACTAGAACCACGTACAGTTCATATCTCCACAGCAAATAATTGAAAGCTTGCTATAGGCTAGCATCGCTTCATCAATTAGGTGTGATGCTGCAGAGATGATCTCTTCTGTGCTTATCTTGTTTGGGTTCCAGTATATTTTTATTTTTTATTTTTTTTATTTGTGTTAACCACTTGGTTTTTACAAAAATCAGTCTTCCTACTTGGGTCACCACTTTGGTCGAGCGTGCTGGGCCTTTGGTGAACTCAAAGGCACTACTACTCCAAGCTCGCCGGGAGATCACTTGCGGCAGGAGTGTTAGCTCTTCTAAGGGCAACGTCCAGGAATTTAGCAGTCAACCTGGACCATCTAGGCGAGACTCCAGCAATTAGCCGATACCAGCGATGTTCTTCTTCTAGAGTAGTTTCGTTTGATGTAAGTGGTGCCAAGTATATTTGTCTTTCTGTTGTTAAGGCGGGACATGACATCAGGAGATGATAGATCGATTCCGCTTGCGTTGAGTCTTCACATAGGTGACAATGGGTGTCCGGGACACGGGCTCTTGATGCCAGGATTTCCCTTGTGTTTAGTCAGTTCAGTCGTGCTCTCATAAAGGTCTTCCTCAACTTCTTCTCTGGAAATCTTTCACAGTATTTTAAGGGGACTCTCGGACGATTGTGCGTAGGTGGAAGATGCTCTAAGGATTTGTATTGGAGGATCCTTTCACAAGTGTTGATCCAGTCCTGTTCTTCTAATTTCTTCTTTACCCTCCCGGGGTTACTTAAGAGCGTTTCAGTCGAACAGGCCACATCTTCCAGTTTTTCCTGTATTTTTTTTACCCAGTCAAGTAGCGGTTTGCAGGTGCCTTTGGCGATTTCAGTTTCCATGAGATGGAAAATCGGCAGTGAACTGGGAGACAAGATTTTCCTGTACAGTTGTACCGCACTTAAGGTTACCACTGAGGTTATAGAAGGCAGGCCAAGGTTCCGTTGAATCGCTGGCATAGGTGCCGATTTCGGCAGCGCCAAATCTGACTTCCAGAGGTAGCCTTCAAGTTTGGTCCAGGTATCCTCTGGCAGGGACAGGTTTGCCGCCATTCCATAGGTTAGTGCTGGTATAACCTTTGATTTATAAAACTGTAGAGCCGGTGACCACGAGAATTTTCCAAATTTAGTATCCACAGCACGAGTTTGGGCTGTGAGACTGTGGATTTTTTCCCACAGCGAATTCAGGAGGGAGTTGTCTTTCACAGTGTTGTCGATCGTAACTCCTAGGTATTTAAATTCTTTCACTGATTCGATTTTGCTCTTGTTCAGATACCATGAGTGTGGTGTCTTTAATTCTTTAGTGGTTTTGCAGAAGGAGATGATTTTAGTTTTCTTTACGTTGATCTTTAGGTTGTTGAGTGTCATGTATGTAGATAGATTGGCGATCTGTCTTTGGAGACCCATGGCCGTTTGATCCAACAGGATCAGATCGTCCGCGTACCACAGCCTAGATATTTTCGCGTCTCCCAGCTTCGGAGGGAAGGTATATATTTATAATTAATAAGTATTGTCGCTCACTGATCTTTTTTTCCCTAGTGTGCATGATGGTTCCTTGCACATATGAGTTTGGGTTTATTGGAATCGGAGATGACCATGTTTGATTAATCCTCACCATTGTTATAAGGCCCGAACTTGGACGACCGTTATCGTTTTTAACTGCTGCATTCAGTAAGACCGTGAATCCATCACAAATGGGCGATGTACAGAGCCAGGTTTCTTGCAGGCATATTACAAAAACATTTTCCAACAGTGTCTCAAACTCATTAAATAGGTGTTTGAAGCCACGTGTATTCCAGGAGATGAGTTCAGTTGGATTTCCTCAGTTTATTAGTCTGACATATTAACATAACATATGACTGCAAAGAGCATACTTGTTAGGACATCTTGATTCACCGGTTTACCAAGAATAGACTTAAAGTGTCATGTCAGCCAGTTATTCATTACCTATGGATAGTCTCAATGCCATTGAGAACTGGATATCTTTACTTTCTTTAAATATTAACCCCACAAGCGTTGGATTTTGTTTGGTGTCTTCTTCTTTGAGTGTCCTCTTGGTATCACTGCTGCTCTAGTATTATCTGCAAAATCAAGGGGTTTCAATCTTGATTATAGTGCCAATTTTACCGGATCGGTTTTGAGTAATAGCTTTTATCTCAGTCTGATGGCAGTAATTCCATTTTGAAAGGCTGTGTGGTTGCCGTCGTAGTCCCTTCGAAAACCCTACACCATTCTGCCTACAGCAAAACAGATATTTGAGTACATCGCTCCCACCTTCATTTCTTGATGCTAGTTACAATGTCACATGCACAGATTTCCAAAATATGCTGCATCTTGTGTTTGGTCAACCAGCTTATCTGGCTACAATATGAATTTATAATGCGCCATACACAAGTGTTTCAAGACGTGACGTGGCAAGGGAGGTGGAAAAGAGGGAAGACACCAACGATCCTACTAGGCCAGGTGTCATTCACATTGCGCAAGTGCATGTGAAGTGGAGAAGTGGAAAGTGCGTGGGGAAGTGGGAGGAGGCAGTGCAGTACATGGATAATAGAATAAATAACACTAAGTAGAAGTACGGCAGCAGGTGGCAAGTGCAAGGGTGAGTGCAGACTCGAGGTGTAAAGTGCTGGTAGTGGGACTGTAGGGATACAGAAAACAGTTCCCAGGTGTGGGGGTTGCAAGGAAGGCAGTGCAGGTGTGCAACTGGCAGGGAAGGGGACCTGGCCTGAAAATCAAAGGGTGGCCAGGCGACCAGTGCAGTTTCAGACAGGAAGTCAGCAGGGGAGAGGATGAGAAAAAGGAGAAGCAAACAGAAAGGTTTTTTGGTGCTTCCGGAACCGGAGATGATTCTCCTCCAGTTTCAGAGAGGCAGGGAGGCTGTTCCAGAGGGAGGCCCCATCCGAAGAAAGACATCTACCACCAACTTGTTGCTTGGAGAAGCGACTGACCCTGAGGGAGTTGGAGGCGGATGAGCGAAGAGCTTGAGAAGGAAGATATCATTAGTATTCTGAGAGTAAACACACCAGGGGTTTGTCACTCCTACTTTTAAGCACACGCGTCTACGCTGTGGACCCTCGTGTAGAATACTGAGGGCTCATGTGTAGTAGTAGGTGTAGCTTACACAACATTTCTCCTTTTCTCTTTCTCTTTTTCGCTCTTCCGTTTGTGATGCTGAAAAGAGGTAGAATCATGGAAGTAGCCCCACTCTGCGCACCTGAGATGCAATTGAAGCATAAACGTGCCGTTTAATGTGTGCTGACGCCCACGTAAATCCCTGTGAAGAGGAGTTTCCCCTCTGACTGCCTGGAAGTGTGTGGATGAAAATCCCACATGCAGATAAACCTGTCCTGAACTTTCATCCTGATTTCGGTCCTAAATGTAATCTCATTGGATGAGATAAAGATGAGGCCTAGCACACAGTCAGTTTTAACAAACACTCTGTCTGGGTAAAACGGTAGTTTGCAGATACCCATGTCCGTCGAACAAGACAGGATTAAGGCGACATCTGGTTTTCACCGTCCGGCTTGCTAGGTGTGAATTAAACCCCCCATCCCCATGACATTTCACGTGTACCCCAACGTAGGAGAGTGCACTGAAATCTGACCCCAGTTGATAAGACCACCCCCAGCTAGCAAATCAACAACAATTGCTTATGTCGATAGACAAATCTTTCGAGAAAGAGCTTTTCCCAGAGATCGAGTGTTTCTGCTTACAGCAGCTTTCCCATTTGGGGCTCTCGGGCTCCCCGTGGGGAGCCCGAGAGCCCCAAATGGGAAAGCAGCTGCAGGCAGAAATCTTTCTAAGTTTCTCAAGCTCCTCCGGCTCGGAGCAGCCTGAGAAACTTAGAAAGAAAAACCAATGAAGGAAAAGCCACCCAGTGGTAGCTTTTGTTTACTACAGCTGGCTGGCTTTTCCTTCATTAGTGACGCAAAAGCAAAAGCGAGCACAGGCAAGCATCCATTTCACAAAATGGATACCCCCATGTGCTTGCTTTTGTAAATTTTGAGCTTCAATTGCTCAAAATTTTACATAGGAACTTAAAAAAAAAGTGGCAATATATTTTTTTTATTATTGCCCATCTTTTTGGCCAATAACATTTTTTGGGCAAACCATTCCTTTAAATTGATAAATTAGAATAAAGAATGGCTACTGAGACACAATTATGTAATGTTTTCTACACAGCTACATCCTGCCATTCTGCAAATGTCATAGTTTCCAGATACCATTTGATGGCTTCTACAGCCGGCAGTTGCAGATACACCTAAATGGCTGGATTTCATTCACCCTGTTTTGGGACGATCGCCCCGGCCCATTATGCCCTTTCGCTGTACCAGCATTAAGAAGCAACCTGACATTGTTTACGGTGGTCTAGCAACAAGCTGATGCGGAAGCCTTGCGGTTCACGGTGCGTCCAATGCGCTTCTTATATCCAAAGGAACATTGTGTGACTCACGATAAACATGTGGGCATCGAGAACAAAGAAAGAAATTACCAATGTGGTTGAATATGGAAATCGGCGGAGGTTCACGGTGCGTTAATTGTGAAATAAAAGCACATTATAAATTGCAGAGTATTGCGGTTTCCTTTATAAATAATGTTTTGTATTCAAAATTGGGACATGCTCTGTTGTGAGAGGATGTGTGTTGATATTCCGGGTTCTGTGTCAACTGACGTCAACATGTAGGTGATGACTGGGCGCATTTGGCTACGCTGCCCAGTAACATCATGGAGATAGGCAGAGAATATCGCTAGCAATGGTGATGTCAGCTTCAGGGGGGGGCTATGATTTAGTGCCCAGTTCACCTTAGGGCGATGCAGCAACGGATAAAATTAGCATAAGATGGCCGATACCCTGCTGCCTGATTTCGCATGTGTAAAAGTGAGGAAAACTACGGTAAGGTGCATAGGAAATGTTTGTACTATCGATTAACGTATGCTTTAAAACACATGCCCAAACTCTCAGGACAATAGTATTTTTGAGCGCACTTTTCCTTTAATGGATTGGGTTTTTCAAAATTGCCACTGCAATGCTCCCAGCGGTGATGCAATTTCTGCCAACGCTATTAGCGCTGGTTTTGCCCGTGGTAGCACTATTAGTGCTGGTTTCAGAGGGTAGCCCTTGTTTTCCTGCAGTTTTCGGCGTGCTAATAGCGCCGCACAACCCAGCGGTAACGCTATTTCTGCTCTGTGGCAATTGCACCAGGTTACCGCCAAACTCGCGATGAGGCCCATAGAGTGCTCTCTTCCCACTTGTTGCCTCACCCTGTCGTGGTGCATTTCATTGCAGTGAATTGCGGTGCAAATGTCGCTGGAAACCGTGCATTCTAAGATTGAGGACCGGTCTTTCTACGGCCTCATTTATGGTTCGCAAATTTCAGGCAACCGTCTCATGTGCGAAGGTGCTGAAATCCAGGGAAAGGGATGGGGTGTCCAAATGTCATGTAGCCAGTAATGTCCGGAGGGTCCTAACAGGTAACTATGCAAAAATTGGTGCAGGTTGGTGAAACGGTGTGGAATTGTTTAAAGGACAGTGCTTCGCCTGTCACCAAGCCACAAACCCAGCCACAAATCCACAAATGTTAACTTTTATAAATATAGCTTAAATGTTTGTTTCATGAGATCGTCAAATGCACGTTCAATGAGATTGTTAAATGCACGTTCATTGTAACAGTAAAATGGAATAATAATGTACCCTACTGAATAAAAATGAACAGTCACATAAAATAGTATCATATTTTATTGTGATGTTGCCGTCAACCAGGCTCCAAATGAAACACGTGTATGTTTAGCGCGTGTAATACCGACACTGCAAAAATCAAACATCAACTGACACATACAACACGCTTGCAATTGCCAACAAACATCAGTGTGTCGAGCTTCTTTCTGGTGGCAAGTGACGTATTACCCCCGAGGTTTACTGTTTGGAGTGAAGTCAGAGCGAATGTTCTGCAGGGCTTACACCTGAGCAGTTCTCTTGTACACAATCAAGGCTGCCCGAGGCAATGAGGTATCACAGGTCATTGATTCTTGTCAATGTTTAACCCAGTTTAATGGAGGTTGTGTAATATGTCTTTCAACGACGGTTCGCCGCCGCTCTCCCGATCCCATCTCGTTTACTGACAAGGGACATGGGTTTGATTCACGTTTGCACTGGCAGACAGCACTGGATTAGTTCAAAAGGTCCGCAGCAATATTACAACTTACGCTGCTGAAACATCAGGAGGCAAGGTTCGACAAGATGAGCAGAAACAACCTGCCCGCATCCCCATCACGCATCTCCATCACAATCACAGAACCTTTAAAAGCAACGTCCCTCATGCTCTCTGCCTGCAACGCAGGAGGAATCCCTGAGTGGCACTTACCCTTAAGTAGAGCAGCGCATGAAGATGTCCCTTTACAGGGGCGGCAAAGTATCCTTACACAGAACACAGCTAAACAGTGCACATGGGGACCATAATGATCCTCATTTCCTTAGTGCTTGCTCCGTGTTAAAAAAAAAAGTTTGAACTCTTGTTGATTCCACGCTGCTCTGACCTCCTTTAACAAGATGCTGGTGCTCTGAGAAGAAAGCTGGCGTGCACCCCAGAACTTGACAGTGATCTGATTATTCCCTGATGGTGAGAGATGTGCTGTTTCTATTAGTAATTTATGATATCGAATTTTTGGCGAGCGACCTGTGTACACATTATTTCTTTTTTTTGCTTAGTGCATATGTCTAAACAGTACATCGAATGCATGGCAGTGCTCTTCCATGATAATGAAAGCATATGTATATGCTAGCAATGTTGGAAACATAGCAGGTCTAACCCCTACTTGGTCCCCCCTCCCCACAGACCTAAGAACATATTCATCTTACCCTTATCCCAATGATTGCACAGGCTCTTATTTTTGCATTGGAAAACATATAGATCACTTTATTGGAGTCAACTCATGCGCGGTCTTAGCCTTGCCCCGATGTTAGGGAGAATTCTCAATATGTGCTCATTTCACTGTGCATTTCACTTACCCACTCAATCACTTCACAAATCACAGCCTTGAAAAAGACTTAGGTCATAACGTGCGTCAGCTGTGTGCACTCACCAATGTTGACCAACTGGCACCAATTGCCACACTGATGATCTTTGGTTTTGGTATACCAACATAAATACACATGCACCAATAATCCTTTGACTCGATCATGACTTAAAACAATAGGCACAACTGCCAGAATTTGGACAATCGAATCCAGCCAGCGCCCAAAATCATTCTAAGGTTTGTCATCCCAAAACAAAAAAAAACAAAAAAAAATATTTTAAAAGCAGCCCGCTAAATGTGTGCAGATGAAAGTCATTTTAAAAGCAGCCAGTTAAATGGGTGCAAATAGGTAGTGGAAATGCAGAAAAGAGATGGTAAACTATATGAAACAGATGAAATGCCACATTAATTCATTATAACAGTGAATTAGGCCCTCCATGGCAAAGCAGAAGGTTTGCAAAAAGAGAGTGAATTCAAAGTGCATTATATATATGGATTATGCAAATTCCCATCTGTGTAAAATTGCATAATGAAAATGACCTATACTAATTAATTAACTTTCCTATTATTAATGACACCCCAATAACTAATTAGTTCTCCTGATTTACATTGCAATGCAATGACAAAAGAACACGGATGGAAATTCTGTCTTAGTTTTTCTACATGGAAGAGAAACTTGCACTAGGAAAAAAAACACAATGAGAAATGGATGGGCTGTTTTTTCATGCATTCTGAGAGTCCTTTGAGTGCGAAGGAAGCAGGAAAGCCAGTTGATACATATACCAACTCCTGCAGAGGATTGGTCAGTGGGATCAGGAGCATAGGATGTGTTTAGATACATCAGAAAGGGAGGCAGTTTTGTGGTGATTGACAGGCAAATTAAATGCATAGAGGTGCAAACAAGGGTGGGATCTTTTTGTCCTCCTGCCGATACAGTCTGCTGAGGGGAGTTTGGAGAGAAGGCTAGCTGCCCTGGCATTGAACCTTGCTTTGATCCCAAGGCTAACAACGGGGGCGCGAGACAGCAGTGTAGGGGTTGTAACACTTCAGCACAGATAAACCACGGCAGAAAGAAATTGTTCCAGATGAAGCGCAGAAGTCTCATAACTCATTGTAAGTGAAGTTAAAACATAAGGAGCGTGGACGGTTGAATGCGGTCCTTAGCACATGGAGCTATTTTGAAAACAAAATGTTCGATGTTTTCTTTTACAAACGTTAAATGACAAAAGGACAGAATGCCATGTTATAAATATTTTCCATGTACTGCAATGCGTGTTTAGATTTATTCTTTTAGGTAACCATGGCAGTGTTGATACGTGGGTAAGAATTTGTAAATGCTTTCTTGACAATTGAATTCTGCATTTATTGTAAATGACATGATGTTTAATAGATTCATAAAGTAGGTGAAAGCTGACTTGGTGCAAGGATTTTTTTTTATGTCTCAAATGCTTATTATCTAACAAATGGGAGATAACTAGGAGGCGCTTTAGTACCTACAACACAGTTGTAAAGTGTGTACTACTGGAGGTACAAAAAGGAAAAAAGATATACGAGCTAGAAAGTTTATGTGTTGATGTGTGTGTGTTCCACCATGCAAGGTGGGGTGGAACGGAGCCCTCTAAGGACGTAGGCTAATGATGTAGATAAGTCATTAGCACAATTTATACAATTACCTATAACATTATTTATGACCTTACGGGTTCCCTCTAAATGGATGCCTACAGTCAACCCAAGTACAGGACATAGTTATACACGGGGAAGGTTTGTCTTATCATGTAGGGCAGTGTTATTAAAGGTACACTCACCACTAAATTACCACCAAAATGAGGTAATGCCAATTTACTGCCAGTATACCACAATATTAAAATACCACCAAGTTAGGTAATAGCCCAAAGACTAGTGGGGTAATTCATAGATTTCAGCGCAGAGGCAGCGCACGCGAGCAGCACAGAGAGGGATCGTGCGCCAGCCGTGTGCGCAAAACAGCATTCTGGCGCACCGCATATTCATGGAATTCCCAAGGCAAAAAGAGCCCCGGCGCAGAGAACATCCCGCAGCGCCAGTTACGCCCCCAAGAACACCCCTCGCGCAAGGAAAAGCCATCAAAATCCCCAATCCAGTGCAAAGGGCTGCGCTAACCCTGGACCAGCTTACAGGGCCGCTACACAGCAAACGCTGAGCGGGGAACGTGTATTCCTGGGGTGCACTGGAATTATCACACGCGGTGGGGAACGTGTATTACTGGGGTTCGCAGGGAGTTTCACAAGCGGTAGGGCCTGTGCAAGCAGGGTACATGTGTTACTGGGGTTCGCAGGGATTTTCACACGGGGTTGGGCCTGTGCGAGCAAGATACGTGTATTTGGGGGGTACGCATGGAGTTTCACACGTGGTAGGCCCTGTGCGAGTGTGGTACGTGTATTTTGGGGGTGTGCAGGAGGTTTCACAGGGGATTGGCCCTGTGCGAGCGGGGTACATGTATTACTGGGGTTTGCGGGGAGTTTCACACGCGATTGGGCCTGTGCGAGCAGGCTACATGTATTTGGGGGGTACACGGGGAGTTTCACACGCATTAGGCCCTGTGCGAGAGGGGTATATGTATTTCGGGGGTGCGCAGGAAGTTTCACACATGATTGGCCCTGTGCGAGTGGGGTACGTGTATTTCAGGGATGCGCGGGAAGTTTCACATGCGATTGGCCCTGTGCGGGTGGGGTAGGTGTATTTCGGGGGTGCGCGGGGAGTCCCACACGTGAATTGGCAGTGTGGGTCCTCCCAGGTGTGCCCTTTACCCCATCCACGGGCCCTGCAGGCAGCACACACCACAGGGGACTACCCTGCACCCCTGGTCATGTCCCGCAGGCAACCCATCCACCATGGGTATGCCCCCCAGCCAGGCCACATGTCACCTTGCACTAGTGATCACCAACTCATGTCCCCCTGCACCTCCACCCCCCTGCAGTGAGGGGCACCTGCCAACAGGCCCCCACTCATGTTCCCCTGCACTCCCACCCTCAGCTGTGAGGGGCACCTGCCGGCAGACCCCCACTCATG
Source organism: Ambystoma mexicanum (assembly GCF_040938575.1). Lineage (NCBI taxonomy): Eukaryota > Metazoa > Chordata > Amphibia > Caudata > Ambystomatidae > Ambystoma > Ambystoma mexicanum. The sequence continues at coordinate 383,179,245 of NC_090923.1, read as the reverse complement.
TCCCACTCATGTCCCCCTGCGCCCCCTCCCCCCAGCAGTGAGGAGCACCTGCCAGCAGGCCCCATTCATGTCCCCCTGCACCCCAACCCCCCAGCAGTGAGGATCACCTGCCAGTAGGCCCCCACTCATATCCCCTGCACCCCCACCCCCCAGCAGTGAGGATCACCTGCCAGCAGGCCCCCACTCATGTCCCCCTGCACACCCACCCCCCAGCAGTGAGGGGCACCTGCCAGAAGGCCCCCACTCATGTCCCTCTGCACCCCCACCCCCCAGCCGTGAGGGGCACCTGCCAGCAGGCCCCCACTCATGTCCCCCTGCACCCCTACCCCCACCCCCCAGCAGTGATGGGCAACTGCCTGCAGGCCCCCACCCATGTCCCTCTCATGTCCCCCTGCACCCCCACCCCCAGCAGTGAGGGGCACCTGCCAGCAGGCCCCCACTCATGTCCCACCCTACATTCCATAAAGATGCACAATCATGGCACACTTCTACATCAAAATACCACAGCACGCCACCCCAGTCTTGAGACGCAATGATTTCCCAATCCACCCCACACTGACATGCCTATCTCAAGACACAAACCAAAAGTCAACTATGTGCATCAACACATATCCGTCACACACACACACTGGTTGGCATTGATTGCGTAAACCCACATTTTCACATGCATGAACCCAATGAGCTAATCACACACATGGAAGTAAAATATCAAAATGTATTATGGAAAAAAATAAAGCAATGAATTGAAAGCATAAAAAAATGGCAAACATGAAATGAAAAGCATGTCCAAAAGATGAGTAAATGAAAAGTATAACCAATCCAAAGAAATCCAAAAGAAAAATAGTCCAAACTCTCCCTCCACCAAAGCAAATCCAAAGGAAACATAAAAAGAAAAATCCATTAATCCATGGTGAAATCCAAAGAAAAAGTTCAAATTAATCCATTGTCCAACTATGGATTAATGCATTGTCAAAAAGAACAATCCATTAATCCATGTTCAAATCCAAATGAAAAGTTCAAATAAATCCATTGTCCAACTATGTACAATCCATTGTCAAGGGTCCATGAGCCCAACGAAAGAAATGAAACCTACCTAAGAAACTACATAAGAAAAAAACTATATAGAAATGTGTGGGGCATAGTCCAATCACCCCAAATCAAAGGAAAATGAAAATGAAACCTAACACTAAAAACTATTTACAATGGCAGTGGGCTAGTCCGACGGCTCACTTTTCGATGACCCGGGCCAGGGCATCATCGAACTCCCACTCAATGTCCTGGAGGCGGTCCTCTTCCATGGCCCCGAGGGTTCTCAGGGACGATGACATGTTGACCTCCAACTGCGAATTGCCTCGAGGCACTCGGCCCGCCTCAGTGCCCTCCGCATGGAGTTCTCCGCTCTGACCATTGTGAGCCCTGCCTCTTCCGCCCGCTGCCGCTCCGCATCTATGGTGTGGCCCAACCGCTGCCACACAGAAGACACTTGTAATCCTGGGTCCTCCTGCCCTCTGGCCGATGCCTGCCCCTTTGATGTCGATGGCCCAGAGCCATCATGGCTCCCACCTTGTTGCTGCTGCTGCTGTGCCTGTGCCTATGCCCCTGCTCTTGCTGCCTGCACGTCCTCCTCTGGCTGGGGTGCAGTTGTCGTGGTGGCCACACCTGCTGGACGTCCGACTCCCGACTGTGGCAGGGATGTGTCCCCCACCAGCCTGGCCGCTGGGTCAGAGGCAGCTCCAGAGGGTACCCAGGTGATACACGGGTGGGAAGATGGCATGGAGGACGACTGGCGTGTAGGGTGTTCAGGTGAGGAGGGGGTCAGAACAAGGTCCAGCAAACAGAGGAATCCAGCACTGATGACCAGTCCCAGTAGGTCAACGCGGTCAATGAGGCATTTGAGATGACGTGCAGTGTCTTCACGAAAACACTGCTGGTCACCTCCCATGCCCCGTTGACACAACGCCATCCCACTCAGGACAGGATCAACCCGGTCCGGATAGCCACGTCCGCAGGGAGAGGAAGGCCAGTTGTTGTAAGCGGATCCCCTCCCTGAAAACGGGTCTGTACGTAGGCATCCCTGCTTGTGCAGGATGATGCAGTCACAGGATCGGGGACAGGATTACACACAGGCACCTCTGCGTTGGCCTGTGCTGCCTCCTGTCCCTGCCCCTACACTGCACCACTTGCACCAGTGAAATCCCCACCTCCAGACCCCATGTGTGTCCCTTCCACGGCCTCCTCCTCCACCAAAACCCCACAAACCTGGATGACTCCGTGCCATCTTCCTCCGTCGGACCCTGTGGGGTCTCAGCTGCCCCTTCTGCTGCCGAGGAGTCCACCTCCAACCTCCGCCTCTTGTACCTACCCTCGGCAGCTGCGGCCTGGGACGTGGCACCAGACTGCTCACTCCCCGACAAGATGGCAACCTTTGAGGGGAGCCGGGCCTTGCGTCTCCGGCTGTTGGTGCGATCCCTGCCGCTCTGCTCCACAGTACCCTCTCCGCCCTCTTCATCAGTTGACGCTGCAGACAGGGAGAAATAGAACACAGGCATCAGGGCACTGAACAATGGACTGATACACACATGACAGTTGTACATGAGTGTCAGTGTCAGACTTCAGACATGGCATCACACTCCCCAACACACATGTCATTTCAACTCACACACATGAGCAATTCAACAGCATTATTCCAACAGGCAGCACCATCCATACACAAACAACAGCACGAGCAGCTGAAGGTGAACCTGATGTCACATGAAACACGGGGAGTGCACAACACATGCACAGAGGCCACCACACTTACATGCATGTGTATATCTCCACCAACTGTCGCAGTGATGAGATCGCCAATCCGTTTCACATCTGCCATTCAGCCTTCTACATGTCAGTGTCACATGCATCCATGTTGCATCACAGTTGCATACTTGTCAAATACACACACATGCACATGTACACAGTGCAGATACATGCAGCTGGAACCACTATCCATGTGTGACACCACGCCATGCCAATGAACATACAAAATAATTCAAACATGTGTGCTCCCACACCTGCATTTGGCCTGCATGCTTACCAACACATACACCATCCATGTGTCCCACACATGAGAGGACTCACATGTGTCAGCCTTACGCCCCTGTACATACACATCCATACATGGCCCTCCAAAAACACATGTGCAACCTGCACACTACTGGCACACCACAACATGCACAGCCTTCAAGAGGCGCTGGGCCTTGTCGAGGGTCCTGGACTTGAAGTCCTCCCAGCGATTCCGGACGTGTCTGATGTCGCGAACTGCCACCTCCTCCTCGTTGATGGCAATCGCGATGTCCATCCAGATCCTGGTCCGTCCTTCATTGTCGGCGCGCAAACTTCCAAAGAGGGCATCATACTGCCCCAGGACTTGCTCCACCAGGACACCAACTTCCCTGGCACTGAAGCTGGTGGCCCTCTGCCTCTCTGGCTGGGGGTGGCCAGTGGTGTCAGATGGTGTTGTGCCCGACACAGCAACCCCAGAGGCAGGTGTGGGTGGGCAACTGCATCCTGAGGCTGGGCTGTGAAGCGATGGTATCCCAGTCGGGAGTCTTCAGTTCCAGCAGGGGTGGACACAGCAACTGCACCCCTGGCTGACGTACAGGCAGCAAATAGCAGGGCATGTGGGCAGCAGGCAGTCAGGCAGCAGCAGATGGCAGGTGAGAGCGTGCTCGGGGCTCTGGGGGGCAGGAAAATGGCCTTTTGGGCAGGAGCGTGGTCTTCTGTGTTTATTTGCATGGCCAGCTTGATACGGAGTGATTTGGCAGGTGAAAAAATTCCACATCAGCGTGTAATTCGAGGAAAGGCCCTTAGTGCGTAAGCGCGTCAGTGATGTTAGGCGCGCAGGCGTTGCCCACAACACGGGTGCATAGTGAATCAGCACGTGAGAAAACTGCACGTCACCGTGCTATTGGAGGAAAGGGCCTTAGCGTGTAAGCGCGTAAGTGACGTTTCACGTGTGGGCTGGCTTAAAAGGTACAAGTATCACGCTATTTCGTTGTACGTGCTTTTTGTGGAGAGCGAGCGGGTGTATCTTGTACTTCTTGTCGGTTCACACGCGATTACTTCACAACGTTTCCAGTTCATACTCCCTGTTTCCTCAGACTATGTTCTTTTCTTCTTTTGGCAGGGGTGTTGCCAACGCGCACACGCACGTCTTTTTCATGTTCTTTTTCAAGGCAGACTGTGAGTCGCGCACGGATTTTCCAACTGTGGTTGCCCCGTGTGTCGTGTACCCCTTCAGAGGTCATTGCAGGCTGAGTGTAACATGCGTACACTTATTTTTGTGTTTCTGGGTGCCACCACATAGTGCGGGTTTATTTTGCAATGAACGTGGTCTACCAGGGGTTGTGTGCATGTGTGCTTTTGTTTTTGGGGTGCCTGTGCCTTTCGGGACCCGTCATCTTCCCATAGTGGTCACATACAGCCTTGCTAGAGCACTAGGGTATGAATTCCATCTAGTACCCTACCCCTTTCACCCCAATTGCCCAGGACAATTGTTTACTGCAACTCTCATATGCACAACAACATCAGTGCCATGGTTGGAAGGCGACCAAGCAGTAAGGGAGGCAAAGGTGGCCGACCTCCAAAAGGTGGGCGTGGTGGGCGTGGTAGGGGACGTGGCCAGGATTTGCTGGGTGTCCCTAGACCCCCGTGTGTGGAGGCCCAATCAGGGACACCCATGCCCCCCCCATGGTTGTGGGAAACGTAGCTGATACTATCCTAGCTCAGCCCTTGTTGGACCGGCCCATTTTGGCACCTGAACCGGCACAGGATGACTCCCAGGCTGACTTCCAGGTCAGCAAGTCTAAGCCACGTGTGGCGGTGCAAGTTGCTGTCACCAGGCTACGGGGATCTGGGCAGCAATTTCATCTGCTGCCCCAAGTAGGCAGGGTGGGGAGGCTGCAGGGGCAGCTGCAGCTCTTTCCACCCCAGCTCTGAGTCTCCCAGCTGGGACAGTGTCGGTCCAGGTCCATCAAACCAACGTTGGCCCTGCCAACGTCACCTTGCAGCCAATGCCTGCACCAAGACATATGGTCATTGTGCATTCGCACACTTCTAGTACCCAGTCCACCTGTGCTTCTGCCCCTACTGACCAGAGCGGCATAAGCCACTCAGGATCCGCACCACCTTTGAAAAAGAAGAAGAAGGGTGCTCTGGCACTACAGGCTGAGACCTCAGACACGGCTACACACTCCGGCACGTCAAGGAAGCCTAGCTTTAATGACGCCGAACTTGATGCACTTGTGGCCTATAGCCGCGAAATGGTGGTGACTGCAATGTGCAGGACCACACCTGGTCAATGTAGGGCACACTGGCAGACCATCGCGGACCACATTAGTGCCCTTGGATTTGTGAGGCGTACAGCTGATGATTGCTACAAGCGGTGGAATGACCTGAGACGCAGAGCAAAGAACAAGCTGGCTTCAAATCATGCCTCTACTCTGGTGACTGGCGGTGGGTTTCCACCAGAGGACAACCAACTCACTGATCATGAGTCTGTTGCTGGAACCTTCATCACAGAGGAACAGATCCAAGGAGTGGGAGACCTACAAGATTACGACGCATTGTCCGATGAGTGCCTATGCATGTGTGTGTAATCCATGTGTATGTTGTTTGGGTGACGGGCTCTGATTGAGTGCCAGGTGAGGGTGTGTACTCCTGAGTGGTATGGGTCCCCCATGTGCTTCCTCCAAAACATTCACCGGCCTTGGATTTGGGTATGACAGTATCCCTTCTGCCCACAGTAGCCAATTAGCGCCACATTACTTCAGTTGCCCTTGAACTGTCATCTTGCTACAACATTGTTCTGAATTTTTCAGTGTTCATTCAGGTTGATTGTTTCAATTCTCCCATTTTTTCAATGCATTTTTCAGCCCTAATGCCACATATGTGACATGCTTCTGTCATTGATTACACCCCACATTGTCCCACATGTGTTGCCTTGTTATGAGAATGATTAGAGCATTTAGGCTAATTAAGTATTGGCCTGCTCACATTAATTTTTGGGGCCTGTTTGAATGTGGAACATGATAGTTGTTTCCTGTCATGTTGAAGTGACCAACCCTTGATGTGTACATCTGCCTGCGATCACTGTATTATTGTACACTGGATGTGTTGCAGTGTGTGGCACATGCGTATTTTGTCACACTATTTAGCATTTTTCATCTCATCATGTCCATCTCACATGGATGGGTGACAGTACTCATTCACTGACATATGGCTGTACTTGACAAATGTACCATGGCTAAGCTACATGCCATCTGTGTGCTGGCATGTGTCATGAATGTGTATTGGACATGCCACTCACAGGCTAATGTGTGATGCCAGTGCTACCCAGCATGCAGCAAATGTATTGCTTTTCCATATTGGTGTTTTCAGTGTCTGCTTTTTGCCTCCCCTTCCAACTCATTAACAGTGCATGCATGCCAGGGTTATTGTCATGTGGGACATGTGTAAATCATGTACTGGATCTCTGGCTTGTCAGGCCTATGTGTGTGCTATGGTGCACATGCCTGTTTCCATTTGTTGTCTTTCATGTTTTTGCAGGTGATGACGCACTTGATGCTGTTGAGGTTGAGGAGATGGTGCAGACCCAGGAGGAATCTCAGGCACGACCGGGCACCAATGGAGGATGTGGTGTGGTGGTGGGTGAAAACCCAATCTTATTTCAGACCATACTGTCCAGGGGTATCTCTGGTTGCACCTCCCCAGCCCTCTATGATTCAGGTGCTGAATTGGATGATGAGACTTATGTGCTGTCCCAGGTGAGTGTTTCTGGCAGGGATTCTGTTTTGTCCAACCCACCTGCACCAGGGGTAGAACCCTCTATGCGGATGTCAGTGTTGGTAACTCCGCCTTTGGCGGTTACGGATGCAGGGTCACACTCCACAACATCTGATCCTGTTCCTGGGCCAGCAGATCAGAGGGTGAATGCAGTCCTGCAGCCTCAGGCAGTGCCGGCACAGCAAGGTACAGATTGCCTGGCCCCAAACAGGTGTGGTGTCCGCCGACGCGGTGGCCGTGCGCCACCAGGCAATACTGTATGGGAAAACCCCATGTACGGTATAGCAGCACAACTGGGAGCATCAGTTGAAATGATGGCTCAGGCAATGGAGAAGGTGGCCACTTCCATTCTCCCCCTGAAAGGCAGATGGAGCAACAACAGCAGGCAACAGACTCTATTTGCCAATCACCCAGGGAAAATATTTTGGAGTCCAACAGGGACCGACGGGCGGCACTGTAGACTATGCGGGAAGCCATTTCTGTAGAGTAACAGAGCCACAGGGAAGCCCAGAGGTTAGAACTCCAGTTCCTCAGGCAGACTCTAAGTGAACTTGAGGCTTCCCGAAATTTTAGGTCAGAACAGCAGCTGGAGCAGCTCACACGTTCGCTCTCACCTGAGCTGCAGGCAACTCAGGAGGAGATCCGGGCATCACGCGAGGCCATGCGTGCAGAAATGCAGGCAACCTGTGAGGCGCTGCATGGGGATCTCCGCACTATCATCCTCCAGAATCAGACCTTCAACACCTGCATGCTTGCTGCCATGGAGGACCATACCAGGGCTTTACGTGGGCTGCCTCCCATAGCCCCACCACCTCCTGATGCAGAAGCAGAGGGTGAAGAGAGCGACAGCAGCAGTTCTCCCACAATAGCGTAGCCGTGCATGCCATGAGCCCATGGAGGTATTCATTTTTTTGCAACATCCATGCAGTTGGGTGTTGGTGTGCACCCTGTCCTCGAACCTCCTGGGTGGCCTCTTCCCCCCCACGGCCCCCACATGGCCATTTTTGATTCTTTCTTTTTTTTTTACAGTGTGTTGCCTTGTGTGGCTCCCGTGGGCATCCACTGTGTATTCCAGCTGGGCACATGCAGGCTTGTCCTGTGTTTGGGTTAGATGCTTGGGTTCCTGACACACACACCCCTCCTGCTTCCCTTTCCACGGGCTTGCAAAGGGTGTGACCAAGTGACAGTGACTTACACAGTGACATTGGACTCCCATGAGCTGTGTGGGCAGACTGTAGTCAAAACTGTGTGTACATCCCTAGTGGGGATTGTTGTTGTATTGAACACTGCATGGTGTATTGATATGTGCTTGTGCATCCATGTCTTCCTCCTTATTCACAGGTACCTTCTTCTTGTCTTCACAAGGCCGTCTCCTTTGCAGATGCAGTTCATGTTGTATGCAGTACACTGACACATTTGCCTGACGTCAACACTCGCAGTTGGAAGGGGTGGATATGCTGGCTTATTCAGGTTGTAAAACCTGCTCTACTTTGATTTGGTACTGTCATATTTTGGCAATGTTTCATCCTGTGTTGCTGTATTGTGTTGCTGGTAAGTATTTGGTCATGTGTGCTGTTTGTTATTGATTACTGGGAGCATTTTGTCTGTGGCCTGTTTCCATTTGTGACAGTCCACTTTGTGACACTTGTGTCATGTGTTGTGCATTCCTTTGTTTGCTTTCACATTGCATGACATGCCATGGTGAGTTGGGTAGCGGAGATGGGGAGGGGTTGGGGACATGGCGCTGTTTTCATGTTCTATTTTGCAAGGGGGTAGTCAGTCATGCAGCATAAATGTGTGTCTTTTTGTGACACAGCATTGGTTGTCTTTAGGTAGGTAGGGATGCACCCAATGTAACACTTCCAGGTGACCAATCTCAGGCTGGTATGGTTGTGACAGTTGACTGTCCCTTATGTCATCATCATTGATTGTCAGCTGGTATGTACCAGGGCTGTGTGCACTCCACAGGGGTGTGATTTTAGGTGAAGTAATTAGCCACCAGCTGCATACGGGCTGCCTCACTACGTGCCCTTTCCCCTCCCATGATCAGCGACCGTGCATGTGGTTGGGGATGTGGGGGCACCACCATGTCCACCGGCATGCCCCGGCGGGTTGCAACGTTGTGCAGGACACATGCTGCCACTATGATCCTGCACACTACTGGGGGCGCGTATAGCAGCTGCCCACCAGAGCGGTCAAGGGAGTGAAAGCATGACTTGAGCACTCCAAATGTGCGCTCCACTATGCCCCTGGTTGCAATATGGGCTGTGTTGTATCTTACCTCGGGTGGTGTGGTGGGGTTCCGAATTGGCGTCATCAGGTGGGTGCTCAGAGGGTAGGCACTGTCCCCTGGGGAGGTGATGATGGGTATCATTAGTGGGGTTGTGACATTACTCAGTATCTGACATGCATGCATGTGCAGAGGCATTTATACTCACCCAGCAGCCATGTATCACCATGACGCCCAGCTTCTAGGTCCCGGTTTAGGTTTGACATTCTTTAAATGAAACTGTCATGGGTGGACCCTGGATAGTTGGCATATACTGAGGTGATGATTCCCTTGGCATCACATACTACCTGCACGTTGATGGAATGCCAGTGCTTGCAGTTTCTATAGATGTGCTCAGTTGCCCTGGGAGGATGTAGAGCCACATGGGTGCAATTAATGGCACCTAGCACTTTGGGGAAGTGTGCCACCCCGTAAAAATCCAGGACGGCAGCCTGGTATATGTGCCTGCGGACTGATGGGCATGCAGTCATGATGGCCAACACCTGGTGTAGGCAGCGTGACTGCGTGGCCTGTGACACCCCCACCCACTATGGCACTTGTCCGCTGAAATGAACCAGTGGCCAAGAAGTGCAGTACATTGAGCACCTTTTCCAAGGGGCTCAGTGCTTGGGAGCACAGGGTGGGTGATGTGAGGTCATCCTCCCACTCACTCACCAGGTCGAGTATTATGTGAGGTGGAAACCTGTACCTCCCATACACCTGGTCATCAGGCATCCCAAAAAGGCTGGTCCTGGGTGTAAAAATTCTGTCCCTGACTATCCTCCTCCTCCTGCGGTGTCCCACAACCACTGCTGCGAGGAACTGTATATTCATCGTAGCGTCTGAGCTTGTTTGTTGTTTGCATGCACTTTTATGCTGCGCGGGTCCGCGTACACCTGCTTCCTGCTGGCGTACGTGTTTCCGGATTAGCACGTCTTTTTTGGCGAACGCGTTTCCCCTGTTTGATTCCATGAATACGTGTTGTAGGCACGTGTGTGGGTGTTCTGTGCATTTGCCTCCTGTACTTCCCCCGTAACGCCCGCATTTTCACGCGTTGTTCCCCATTCCGCGTGTTACGCCCCGTGTTACGCCTACTTTTGTTGTGTGCGCTGCGCTATGTGCGCTTTTGCTTTGCGCGTAGCGCATGCCATTTGATGACATGTGTGCCCGCGTGCGCCATGCAGGATTTTAGCACACATCCCAGTATTTACACGCGCATGGACTTCCATGAATCGATGTGCGTGGCTTTCGCACACTTGCACTGCGATTTTCGCACTTGCGCTGCGATTCGCACACTTTCGCACGCTTGCGCAGAGATTTTCAGCGCACATTAATTCCATGAATAGGCCTGTTATTTGTGGGACAAATGAAAGCCAAGAATCCAAGAGGGCATCTAAAGTGTGGGTTTGGAAAAATTTTGAGGGCAAATGACAATTATCTTTGGACAGTATTAATTGTTCCACAATGATGGGTTGGCATCAAAAAGTAACGACTACTGTTTTTGCAGGATTGAATTTCAGACAGTTTTTAAGCACCCATTGCATGGTTTCTTTCATGCAGCATTTCAAGTTAGCAAAAGAGTCTCGTAGATCCTCCCCCACTCTGCAGAATCTGGGTATCTTCTGCATACATAGAGAAAAGGTTGTCCATAAAATAACAGAAAATAAAAAACCCAAAGGAGAAATGACTGCATTTTTTTGATCGAAAAACATAAATCACTTTTTGCACTTTTATTTTTGGGCTCCCTCATCCAGTTTCCTTAACTAATACCCTTACCCAACCCCCACCTATTATTCACTTAAAATAAACAAATATACCCTACCAAATTCGATAAAAAAACTGTCATTTCTACCTCATTTTTTTGCATTCAGTCATTTCTACGGATACCGGAGAAAAAGATATAGAATGATCTGAGTGTATCAAAGTGCCAGGGGACGTGTATATAAAATTAAAGCAGGTTAGGATAACCCTGACCCCTAGGGAACTCCACATGTCAGCTACAGAGTTGCCAATACATACAGAGCAAGGTCCACTGATTGAGTTATGTTGCTCAGAAAGGAGCAAATCCAATCCAGAGGTAAGTCCTGAATACCATAGGAATGAAAGTGGCCCAGTAGGGTTACATGCTCAACGGTGTCGAGTTCTGCAGAGAGGACTAATAATATTAGAGCTGGGACACCACCATCATCCGCTGATGTCCTTATGTTGTCCTAGGGGGCCACTAAGATACATTACATCCCCATATAAGGTCTAAACTATGCTGGATTATTGTCAAGGAGTTCTAGTTCTTCAAGGAAAGTTGGAGTTGTTCATATACTGCGTGTTCGTCCGTTTTCCTGGAAAAAGGTAGCAGGGAGATTAGGCAGTACTTCTTAGGATCATGTGGATCCAACTGTTCTCTTTTTTACAAAGGTAAAGCTATGGCATATTTTAGGCTTTGAGGAAGAATGCCCTTCTTTAGTGAAGTATTGATAATATGCTGCAAGTCATGCTAGAAGGAGGCCAGTGGCTTTTACTAATGTATCCGGACCAGCTAGATTTTCAGTGAGACTAATTGTAGAAAACTGAAAGATGATATTATCACAAGGTAAGGAACTAGAAATCAGTTTATAAGCATATGGATTGAGATCTGGGACATTTGTTTTAATACACTTGCTGATCAAATTAACTTTGTCAGTAATGAAGAAGCTAATGTATCACACATGTATTGTCAGTGAGAAAGACTATTGAGAGTAGATTTGGATGATTGCAGCAGTTCATTAACGACTCTGAACAATTCTTTAGTTCTATAAGGTATGGAACGAATCTGAATAGCATAAGATTATTGATTAGTTTCTTGAGTTGATTTTTTGTAATGAGTCTGCAGTGTTTCCAACTCATATGCAAGTTAGGACAATGATTATGGGCCTCATTACGGGTTCGGCGGTAACCTTGTCGGTGCTACCGGCAGGTTGCCGTCGGTGCCACCGGGCTATTAATCCCCATTCCCATAGAGTCCTATTGGACTGTATGGGAGTGTGGACACAGAAGCACCGGTACCATTAGAAATGGTGCCGGTGCTCCCGTGACAAGTCTGCCTACCGTGGCCCCTGCGGCCGGCAGGGTCAGACCTGTCAGGCACAGCGGCTCCGGCAGGTAGACTTGTAGTTTGCCGGTCCGGAAAGAAGGGTGCCGCTGAGCTTACCAGCAGCCTTGTTTCCAGACCGGCCACATTGTAATGAGGCCCTATGTCTCCATTTCCTTTCTGCTTGGCAGAAGTTTCTCTTAATTCTTTTAATTCACCAAATTTAATTAAATATCAAGGGTGTGACTCCCTCCAATTTGCAAGAGGAAGAACAAATGGTGAGAGGAAGACAGTTCCAGTGTCTTGGAACGGGTAAAGAGAAGGAACAAAAGAGACTCTGTGCACATGGCGGTCTAACCCACTTTTGCAGATCTACACTTTCACTGAATCACTTTTTACAGATTTTCTTTCCACTTTTTTTGCTGCATAATGCAGATGGTAAGTTGGGTCACGGTATACATGGGGTGGGGGATGTAATGCAGTATATGGGGGTCTCCCCCGCATTTTGTGGTAATAAAAGTGGAAACATTAGCAAAAGTTTATTCTTCGAAAGTGTAGTTTGGCTAAAGAAAATCAAGAATCATTCATAGAAGCCACAGGGCTGCTTAGGATCAGCAGGGATACATTGGATTTGAGAGCATAAGGGATGAAGTGGGGAATAAAAAGAGACAAGGGAAGAGATAGAAGGAAAATTATGACCATGGACCTCATCATAATTTTGCTGGTCCGGAAACAAGGGTTTCAGTAAGCTCACCTGCACCCTTATTTCTGGACCGGCAAAATAGGAGTCTGCCTGCCGGGGTCGCAGTGCCCGACAGGTCTGACTCTGCTGGGTGCAGCGGGCACGGTAGGCAGAATGTTCATGAAAGTGCCGGCACCATTAGCAACGGTGCCAGCGCTTCCGAGTCCCCACTCCCATAGAGTCCTATGGGACTCTATGGGAATGGGGACTGACATTTTACTGGCGCCTGAATTCCCGGGCTGCCGAACTTGTAGTAGCCCGGTGGCACCGGGAAGTCAGGAGCTGTAAAGTTTTATGAGTCCGGCAGCAACCCGCCGGTAGGACTGGCAGGGTTACCGCCGGACTCGTAATGAGGCCCCATGTACAGATTTGAAGGTAATCATAAGGAAGTGCAAAAGCAAACAAAACTCAAAGAAAAGCCAAGTTAATGAATGAAGAGAGGATGAGATAGAGCAGTGGGGAGGAAGACAGAAAAGAGTATTGATTGTAAAGTTGAAAATGGATCGAATGGGAGTTAGCTGGTAGGCGGAGAGTCAAATGAGTAAGGCGGAACGCTAGAAAAGATGGGAAAAATGAATGCAGAAATGAACAGTTTGGATGCGTTCAAATAAATAAAGAGATAGATTTTGCAGATATTAAACAGATGAAAATGACAGACACAAGCAATATTGGAGATGTGGGAGGAAAAAGAAAGAGACTCAGTTTGTTCTCAGTAGAGGGGCTACCACACTCCTTTGTAACTTTGTCAAACTTGGCGTTTCACCCTAAGTAACCCAGGGTAATCCAGATGTGCACCCCTTGCTCACTGTATCTTAGAGAGGCTCGGCTTCACCTCACTGATGAGGCCCAACTAGGCCGAAAACACATGTCTGGGGTTGCTGATGGTACTCTTGTTAAGAGGAGAATTGCCTAGCATTTCGGTGCTGGACTGGCCTTGTGGATGGGACAAAGACTGATATGCAAATGGTTATTTCCCTTCTGTGAAAGGTACAGTGAGCTAAAACGTGGTTGTAGACCCTGCTGAGTGGAAGAAACTCCATAGAACAGGGTATTTGACCCATGTTCGTTCTTATCAGAGGGGCTTCCACACTCCTTTTTAACAAAGGAAAGAGACTGGTTGAAAAGGACACCAAGATTACAACAAGAGTGGGAGAAGGAAGGACAGATAGAAAAGAGAGAGAAGGTGGGGAGAGGGAAGGTGAAACATTGGAGGACAGGAAGAAAGGAACATCGGTTTCAGAGGCATTAAGGTGGAGAAAGTGAGAGTACATCCAGGTTTTTTTATTTGAGAAGACAATCAGAGAGAAAATAATGAGTGTCAGAAAAGGCAGAAAAAGAGACAAACATCTGGGCGTCATCAGTGTGGAAGTGAAATGAAAATTAGAATTTAGCAATGATAGAAGGGTGAGAAGGGTAAAGAAAGAAGAGAATACCAACAACATAAATTTGAGGAACATCAAATAAAGGGCATAGATGTGTAGGAGATGTGATGAATCTGATGGTTTTCATCACTCCTTTCTCGGAAGTAGCCTCTCCTCATCTGGCCAGGGGACAGCAGCCACTACCTGATCCTGACCCTGGAGGTGGCTATTTCAGGTAGGGCCACATGGGGGAAAGCGACTCTCAGGGGGGTAGAGCGACATCATTAGGTGAGTCATGGTATCCCCTGGCAGATGGTAATACCAGATGTATGCTTGAATATTAGCATCATAAAGAGCAGAGTCATATGAAGAATGAAGGGATGAAAGTCGGGTGTTATCAGATAGGGTACACTGTTTTTTTCAACATGCTTTGTGAGTCAAAGGAAGGAGTTTAAGGATCGAAGATGGGGAGTGAGCCAGGGTTGGGAAGATGTGTGAGAAGGAGAGAAGGGATGGGTAGTGTAAAGGAGCCGAGGGTAAAATAGAGTGAAGAGTTTGGGAGAGGAGAGAAGAGCAGAACTGGTGGGAAGAGAAGCATGACAAGGAAGGCAGAGAACACATTCGGAATGAGTTATAGGAGGAAGTGTGGAAAGGATTTAAAGTTATGAGGAGAGAAAATGGAGAGTGGGAAGGCTTATAAAAAGAGGGAGATGGCAAAGGAGGAAATATGTTATGTTATGTTATATTATGTTTTTTTGCACTTATATAGCGCCTTATATACCATTGGTATGGTCTGATGGCGCAGGTAGGTTGAACACCCATGGGAACCAAAGTTCAGGTCAGTAGAGAGAGTAGGGAGAGTCAACGGCGGATGTGCGCAACGGGTATGTGTGCAGCTGGTGCGGTATTCTTTAATAGCTGCTTCTTAGCGGTAGGTGTGGTGGTTGAGATCAGGGGTATGTGTTCGTTCTGGCAGGATTTATCCCCCGACTGGGGCTGCGTTAGGCCTGAGGAGAACGCCTGGCTGGGGGGTGTGTGACCAGCAGTGTTTACTTAGAGTGATGGGGAGTGAGAGGGAGGTGTTGGTATGAGAACAGTTATACCGAATGGTGTCATAGTATCTCTGTGTTCTACTTGAGTGGTGGTGTAAAGAAGAGAGTAAGCGTGGGGTGTGATATGATGGGTTACATGCTCTTTCATACGTTCTCTGCATTCCGGACCATACTATGTTGCGCAGTCCTATGTGCTCCAGTCTGTTCTATGGACTTTTATTCATTCCATGCGGAAGATTGAAAACAAGGTTTCTGTGGTCAAAAATATTTAGGAAGGGAATTCCTGTCAGAGAACAGGGAAAAGGGTGCCAAAGGCAATCATGCAACAAGAGTTGTACCATAGTAACACAGGAGGACAGGTCACCAGTAAGAATGTTACATGGCAACTCAGGGAGTCTCAAACAGCAACAAACATCATCTAAGTGTTGCACAATGGAGCTGCAGCACTTAGGAAATGATGCTCAGAGTGAGGAAGCCCTGACAAGAGGCAAGAAAAAGAACACTAGCATCACGTGAGCAAGTTACGTGACCAGATGTGGTAAGCAGGTGGGAGGGGCCTCAACAATACCCGTGGCCCAATGGAGATGAGCAGTCAGGGGGCACAGGTGCACAGGCACCTACTCGTTGCAGCAGCAATGCTGGAGGCTAGTCCAACAGATGGTAAGATAATAGGAAGGAGCTTCCTTTTTAGCAGTGCTGGTGTCACGTGATCGAGTCACATGACCAGAAGTGGTAAGCAGGCAAGAGGTGTCACACCAAGAAGCACAGCCTTATGATGAGGGGCAGCCAGGGTTGCCAAGTGTGCTAGCACCCTTCTGAAGCAACTGTAACGATTGAGGCTGGGACATCAGCCCAAAAATCCAACAGATGGCTTCATAAATACAGCTTTATATTTGTCTTAATAGAGATACTTATTCAAGCGTAGATGGGATTTTGCCATGTATGATGAATATGGTGTAGTCGTCACTACTTCCCTAGGGAAAACCTCCCCTCATGTGGCCAAGGTGAGGCAGCCTCTACCTGATCCTCAACCTGAGGGCGGCCATATGAGGGAGGATAATATGAGGGGAGACAATCCTTATGGGCATGGGCCAGATGAGACATGGCATCCCCACTCAGTTTCACCTCTTTTTTATCCCTCTTCACTTATGACCAAGAATCCTCCTTCTTCTGCTATTCAGAGAAGCATTTTCCAAACCCTTTTTCTTTTAATAAATGTCTTCCTGTGAAAACATGACAACCTTGTGTCCGGCTGTCATTGTTGACCCATAACATATGGTGTCAGCATTGGGATGCTGCACCAGCTGACACAAACTGGTAGCCCACTCACAAACAGTATTTTTCCCTGTCGGATTTACCTCCTCTTTTCTCCTGAAATGCAGTTGACCATCCAAGACTTAGAAAAAAGATTTCATCATTGATTTCATAATTGAAACCACACAGTAAACTAAACCTGATAGTTAAAGCAGAAATAGACCTAGCCCCAAGACCTTCTATTGGTACTACCTCTAGTCTTAGGAGGCCCGCCTGAGTCCTTGTAAAGCAGGAGGAGTCATTGAAGTTCCTTTTCTCCAATAGGAATAGGTGAACCTGTAGAAATTGAACCCATAGAGGTGGTTCAGCCTCCTGAGCTATCGGGAGAGGTGTTTTCCTCTCTGTACTTACGTACCAAAGATAGTGATACCCTTAATATTGAACAAGGCATTGGTTTTGTGGAGGCAGAAAGTGCCAAAAGAGAAGTTAAAATAGAAACCCTAGATGATCTATTAGCTCAGCTAATTGCCCATCAAATCCAAGCGTAAATTAGATTCCAAGCAGGACTTGATACCAAATGGAGTCCTGCAACCTTATGAAGAACGGGAGGATTTGGGGAATGTTTTCATTAATTTTGAAAGACTGGCCCACCAGTTTAATTGGGAGGAGGAACTGAAGAGCTTCTATTTAGACACCCTACTAATAGGAGAGCTCCAAAACTTCTATCAACTATTGAAGACCTTTGCGACCACAACCTTTGATTAAATCAAGCATGGGTTGCCAAAAAGGGTAGGTCAAATGGAAAACCTTTAGAAGCAGAAACTTAGAAATATTAAAATGTATACCAATGAAACACCAGTTTAAGGAGGGGCTAGACAACAAAATAGCCTCACTCTTTGGTTAGGAAAGAAATTGTTACCTGAAGTATTAGAAATTCTTTCCATAGAACAATTTGTGAACTCACTACTTACCTATTTACAGAAAGCAGTTTTCCAACTGAATAAACCCAGTCTAACAATAGCCACAGAGACAGAACAGAATTTTTCAGGAGCTAATCGACACTTTAAAAATCTCCATGAAACTGATGAACAAAGAAGGGAAGCAAGGGTTTTTTTTCATCCACCTCCTCTGATTAAAGATAAACCTCAAGATAGTTCTCATTGACCCCCAATGAGAGATCTGCCTAAGGGAGAGAGAAAACCCATGCTAATGAAGTAAAGAGGAGAGGCAAAACCTGAAGATGCACAAGTACCAAGACCGGCTTTTATAGTATGTACCTCGTGTGCGCAATCAGGACACCGGGCCCAACAATGCCCTTACAATAAGAAAGAAGAAACCATGGAAACTGGTTACATGATGGGACAAGAATGGGAACAAAATGAGTTACTTGAAGAGGATATAGAAACCACCAGTAATTTTTTTATACTAGTGTTCCATTTAAAACCTTATGATTCGGCCAGAGTAAATGGAGTTCCTATTAAAGCTTTAATTGACTCGGGGAGTAAACAAACAGCAGTATGGTCTAACTGAATATCCTCCACGAACCTGAAGTGGAACCCCAATAGGGGTCACCTGCGTACGCAGAGATGAAGAGGTATACCATGGGACCCTAGTTCTAGGGGGGGTACACTGAAATCAATGCTGCTGCTATGCCAGGGTTACCTGAAGAAACAATAATTGGCACTGACTATTGCTTGAAGTATGATGGGTTTTCTTCAGACAACACTATTTGGAAATGGGAAACCCAGACAAAATAGCCTATTTCTTATAAGGGGGGAGCTGCAGACTATTTTGGAAATAATGACCCTAGAGCGGGAAGACAAATCTTTAAGGGCAAGCTATGTGATGAATCCAGTGGAGTCATCACGGATTTCCCGAAGGTAACCTTCTCCTGTGTGGCAAGGGGAAGACAGCTGCTACCTGATCCTGCCCCTCTGGGAGTTTTCATGAGGGATGATCATGTTGGAGGAGACAGCTACCACAGAGATGTCATGGCTTCACTGGATGAGACGCAGTATCGTCCCCTATCTCATGAGGAAGACCCCTTACACCCAAGACCCTTTTCCATGAAGCAGGCCCTGCGGTGCCCAGGGCTCTCATGGCATACTGTCAACTATGTGTTCCTACTGGTGGGAGAAGTAAACCTTCTTATTCTTGTTTTTATGGCCAAACACCCAACCATAGCACTAACTCACAATACTCCAAGATAACACCTTTTACTTCTAAAGTTCCTTATTGTAAAACCAGTAAAGAGAGCTATTACAATACCATGTGTTCAATAATATCTAGGAAGTTTAACTCGCAGAATTCTCCAAGTACTGAGATGAGGAAGATGCAGTAATTTGAACCATGTACCAAGAACTTGAACCACACTGAGCAGTCTAGTTGTTTTTCTAATGCACCTGTGTGCGGAACATTTAAACCTAACAAGCAAACTGTTGAAAGAGGCGGGGAAGGAGAAGAAGTTGGCTCCTGTTCAAATTCTCATGAACAAAACATACCAGCGTGGGAGAGCAGAAGAAGACACCACGAGAGAGACGCTGAAGCAGAGACTGCAGGGCCACGGAGATGCTGGGAGCTGCAAGGAAGGTCCCGAGCACTCAGCAAGTCGAGAAGCTGATGTTCCACATTTTGGATCCCCAAGGGAAGCAGACGTACAATTGTGGAGCTGCGAGGGAGGCCAGACGAACGCCTACAGCCTTCAGATTGGAAAGTGGGTGAGACACTGGAGAAAACCAGTGAGTCTACCCAAAGCTGATGGGGAACCCGGGGCATTCCAGCGACTGCACCAAAAGCAATTTAAACATTGCAGGCCCCAAGGAACTGTGAATATCTGAAATGTAAACGTGAGGCCAAACCTAAAGAAACCTTACCACAAGTATCTATACCAACCAGAGGGTTATTCTGGCAATATTTATGATACAGAGAGTACAATAAGAAGTCCTGGTAAAGCAAGATACCAGGTGAGTGAAGTTTATAAGAAAGTCCTGGTAAAGTAAGATATCAGGCAATAGAAGCATATAAAAGCACTGGAAAACCAAAACACCAGGCGAATGAAGCACCTGAGAAATCCCGGTAAACTAAAAACATCACACAAAGTAAAACAAATGAGAAGCCCGGGTAAACCAAAGACACCTGGCGAATGAAATATATATGTGAAATCCTGACAAGCAAGACAGCAAGCAACTGATATAAATATAAAAGTGAAGACCTGGGAGTTGAGTACACCAAGCAGTTAGAGTTGCAGAAAGACTCTTGGCAGGAGAGTGCACCAGGAATTCGGTATTGCATAAAGGAACCTGGCAGAGGAGTAAACCAGGCAATTTGCAAGCTCTAGGAAAAGGTAAGGGATATATTGGTGTTTATTTATTCAACCCTGGAAAGTTTGATGTTAAAGAAAGAAATGCTATCCAGACTAAGGAGAATGTTGCATTCAAGAAAGACTGTTAAAGATTTGGTTGCATAAACAAGAATGTTTGAGTCCAAACAAGATACCAAGGAACTGTGTATGCCAGTGACTGTTCTTCTTACCATTGAGAATCCAGGGGAAGTGAGCCTTGGAGAACTTTTTTGTTGGAATTATACTTATTTTAGCTGTGAACACCCTTTGGCCAATTGAAGATAGTTGTCCTTACACATTGTCATTTATTTATAGTGTGAGGGTCAGGATAGGATGTTTTGGACACAAGGATGGTTTTTCAGTTATTGACATTGTGACACAGACAGACACTGACAGATCCTTAGGTTTTGGTTTATAGGCAGGGAAGATCCTCTTTAGCATATGGTCAGAGAGGCATTTTCCCAACCCTTAATAAATATCTTCTTCTGAAAACATGACAACATTGTGTCCAGCTCTCATTTCTGACCCTTCACATACTTTCTCTAACCTTCCCCTTCCACATCTCTAAAAAGTACTGGTACGAGAAAAAAGTTGACCTGCCCACATGAATATTGCATTGTAAGTAGTGGCATGATGGAGAACTACTGAGGAATGATGATTACCTCCAGGAACCACTCTGAGCATTCTAGTGGTTGCCAGTTTCCTATTGGTTCCCTCCCAGTAGAAATAGAGGAATGAAACCAGGAAGTGTTGTTAGTCACTCCCTGAATGGGTCTGGAGCCAGGGGGACATGTTGCTGCTGCTGCTGCTGGAGGGGAGGTTCTGAACCAGAAAGCAGGAGGACCCTTGAAAGACCAAATGGGATCTTTACCTACTTGGGAGCTCCGGAAAAAGACTGCACTATCATCGAGCTAAGAAGGGAAGCTGAAGACAAGAATCTACTACTACTGTGCAGACCCAGGAGGGGTCAGTCCTTCCTGCAAGGAACCTGGAGGAAGGAGTCTGTCCTGCTGGAGAAGAGGTGCTCGAGCAGCATTACCAGTTGCCTCCCAAGGAGCTCCCGGAATGACTGAACAGCCACCTTACCCAGAAGGCAAACTGGTGACCTGGGTCCACTGCAGGAGGCAGACCCATAGAGAGTCAGCCCCTCCCTAGAGGGAGGCCATGGCCATCCATGACAAGGGGTGGTGGGGTCCCTTAGTGTCCTGCGTTCAGCAGGACAACCACAAGGTAGAGACCGACTGGGCCATGTGGAAGATTGCTGCTTTCCACTGCAGAGACGGAATGATCCATCTGCCAAAGCCTGTGGCCGCTGCAACAAGAAGAGAAGCCAGACAGAGCACTGCAACCAAGGGTCTGGGACCCACCATTACCCAGGGGAAGCCTTGGAGGAAGAGAAGCACGGTGGAGTACCACCAACAAAGGTCTGGGACCTATGATTACCTTGGGGATCCCTGGGAGCAAGAGAAGTGAGGTGGAGCACTGCCACTAAGGGTCTGGGGCTGACGATTACCCAAGGGAAGCCTGGGAGCAAGAGAAGCCGGGCACAGCACTGCCTCCACGGGTCTGTGAACCACCATGTGAACCACCATTATCCAGGGGAAGCCTGGGACTGAGGAAATTAGGGTGTAAGACCGAGACAGATGAAACCAAGGGTCTGGGAACCACAACTATCCCAGGAGGGCCTGGGCAATCAGAATTGAAGAAATTGAGGAAAAGAACCCCAGGGAAAGAGACCACAACTCAGTACATATTGATCTGAGAGGTGGAAAGTGTGAGAATTATGCAGAGGAACATATTAAGGGAAGGTAGACCTCAGTGTGTGTGTGAACAAACAAATAGAAATACAACCCGCTGTGGAGATCCTGCTGGAATACAAAAGAGGAAAGGGATCACCCTGGGTGTCCACAAGGTAACACTCTTTGTTTTATCAAGTTTTCTTTCAAACTGCAGTTTAACATTCTGTGGGAAGGGAAAATCGTAGACTCTTACACATTTCTAGAACTGTGCCAAGTATTCCTTTGAACTATCTGTAAACATTCCTATGGGGAAGAGAAGATCCCTTAGGAATATACAAACCAGTTGAACTGTAACATATTGTGGGAACGTTGCTTATTGAGATCCTCAAGCCTATTCTTCCTGTAAGGTGGGCCCAGGAAGACCTTGCCATTTTTGAACTTTTGTTTGAACACTGTTTGGAACTTTTCGTTTGTTTAAAATTGAAAGACAAAGCCCTATGCACCTTCTTTTTCTTCTTTTAAGTGTAAGTGGCAGAGTTACATTAGACGTGACAGTGGAATTTTATGACGGCCTTTTGACAATCATTAGTTTTAGTGTTGAGGTAGGGCAAACCCTCTTAGTGGTTAAAGACAGTCATGCCTTCCACAGCCCTTTTTCCTTTTTGTTGTCTGAATAAAAGTCTTTAGCCCAAACAATTATGCCACCGTTGTCTCGTCTGTCTCCTTCTGCACCCTTACGTATGATGTTAGAAGTGGAATGTGACTCTGCTGACACAACCTGGGGATCCTTAAGACTACCAACACTGACAACCAAGTTTACAACCCTATGGTTACTATACTAAATTAAGAAAGGAGTTGGCTAATATAATCCAGTCATTTGGTGGGTTATCTATCCCAGAGAGTTAAACCAACCCTTCCCACTTCGGTGGGTCAGAACCACCGGGTCTGACCCTGCTCAGAGACCATAAACCCCATGGCCACTAACACCTCAGAATGGGGGCTACATTCCAGCTATTGAGCACCAAGGCCATTTTTCCACTCAGATGAACTGTAGAGGGGAACAGTTATAATCTGTTCTGCCCCAAGACTACTTTATCCCCCCCCCAGAAACAGGGTTATAAATTCCTTGGGCCTATGGGTCAATATTTCCCCTAGGTAGGTTACTTACATCATACCCCCAAAAGAAAAGCACACCAAGGAAAGGTGGAAATTCCTAACCCATCTGTTTTACAGCATGGTGGTGAAGTGGATCATATTAAAGGTTTTGCCAGACCCTATCAAGATCCAAATGGAAGAAATAGTGTGTAGCCTGGTGTACAAAGCCCCATGGGAACCTCCTTCCATCAAAATCCAATAACATTTTTCCCATCCCTTCAATGACAAGGTTCAATTCGACCTGGTGAGGACCCTGATGGACACCAAATTTTCTCCAGAAACCAATTACCCTCCCACTGCTCCAATCCACTGGGGAGTTACCAATGGGTTATTCGACCATGGCAGTTCAACCCTTGTTTCCCCAGACAGTAGCTCCAAGAAGTCCAGAGGGCATAAGTGTCTTAGCCTCAGTCAGGAAGAAAATAATATGAGCAAACCGGTTACTCTACTCACTGAACCGGAGGAGCCCACGTTCCATCATTTTAGGGAATACAGTTTCCCGTCGAGAAGGGGGGAAAAGAATGAACACTATATGAGATTTAGAACTGCTAAGGTAGAAACCAACCCTGGGGAAGTGAAGGACCTAGAGGATCAAGAAGTCTTGAAATCGGACCCAATGTGGATAGTACCTGAGCTTCTGGGGAAAGACACTGGGACCCCTTCCCAGTGCAGGGAAATCCTCATTGTGACACCCATCAGCACAGGCATTGGTCCCTCTGTTTCCCCAATGGCACCATCTCACTCCATTAGACATTGCCCCAAGAACTCCAATCCTTCTCCATTACTATCAGAGAAGATGTATTCATCAGGATATGAACCTCTAGAGACAGAGAACCTGGAGACCACTTTTTTTTTTACCCATCTCTTACCGACAACCCTTGGTGTTGTTACTGCAAGGAGGATTTCCTGTCCAGAGCTTGTAGTGAGAGTCTCTCACCTCCCCCACCATCATTAGATAAAGAGATAGACAAAATGACAGGCCTTTCCTTTTGTACCATCTGACCAAGAGTACCCATGTTATTCATGCAGAGAATTTGGCCAGCCCAATGAACCATGTCCTTTGACCCTACAGATAGCCGATAATCTAATAGGTGAGGGAAATCACAATGACACTTGTAAAAGCAACTTTTTCTAGCCAGACCAGCTGGGTTTCAGATATTAAAATATTGTATGCCCAACACCATGAAGTAGACTCCCATTGTGGACAAAAACCCAGGAAACCTCGACAGAAGGGCCAGAGGAAAGAAATGGGAAGAGTAGCAACACTTTTTTCTGTATGGGGGATCAAAGTGCCTATAAAGTTGCTGTTTCCTTAATATGGGTGCTGTTGGATAGCTGAAGCAAGGGGTGCACTATCAGATCAGAGTTGCTCCCAAAAGGTTGGAAGATGAAGGGCACTGAAAACACCAATTGTGTCAGTGGGTATAGGGAGAAATACCCCCACACTCAATTTCCTGTTAATATTCTGGGAAAAGAGATCTGAATCAGGTGGCAGTGATCCCTAATGTTCCCACACAACTACTTATTGGTAAGAATGTTCAACAGTTTCCCCAATGAATGTCCTGGGATTTGCAACAGAGTCTGGAATATCAGGGTGAATAATTATAAGAGGTTATAACTACAGAAAATCCTCACCCTAAGGAAAGACACCAGGAAAATACTCTCCTTTTACCAACAGGGATCAGAAGAAATATAGTAACAGCCCACTTATCTGGACTTGGGAGAACCCCAGAGGATACATACAGTCCTGTGTGCCCCATAGGGACAGCCCAGACTGTAGGGGAAGGGTATGTGATGAATCTGGCGCTGTTGTCACTACTTTCCTAGGGCAAACCTCCCCTCATGTGGCTAGGGTGAGGCAGCAGCTACTTGATCCTCCCCCTGGGGGTGGCTATTTGATGGAGGATTACATGAGGCGGGGTGACCCTAGTGGAAGTGCGGTAGACTCGCCACATGAGACATGGCAACCCCCACTCAGGTTCATCTCCATTTCCTCCCACATCGCTTATGACCGAGTATCCTGCTTCTTCTGCTATGCCTATATACTTTCTTCAACCTTCCCCTTCCACATCTCCAAAAAGTACTGGCAGGAGGAAGAAGACGACCTGCCCTCATGAAGATTACCTTGTAAGTACTGGCAGGAGGTAGAAATACTGAGGAAGGAACATCTCTAAGCATTCTAGTGGTTGGCAGTTTCCTATTGGTTCCCTCAAAGAAGAAATAGAGGAAGGAAACTAGCATGTGTTGTCAGTTACTCCCAGGAGGAGTCTGGAGCCAGGAGGACATGCTGCTGAATAAGAGGCTCAAAACCAGAAATCAGGAGGACCCTTGAAGGATCAACAGAGGTCCTTACCTACTTGGGAGCTCCAGAAAAGACTGCACCATCACCCATCTATGAAGAAAAGCTGGTGTCTGAGTTTGCTGCTACTGTGCAAACCCAGGGGGGGTCAGTACTTCCTGCAAGGAACCTGGAGGATGGAAGCTGTCCTGTTGGAGAAGAGATGCAGGAGCAGTATTTCCAGTTACTTCCCAAGAAGTTCCAGGAAAGACTGAACAGCCACCCAGCGCAGAAGGCAAGCTAGGGCCCTGGGTACTCTCCAAGAGGCAGGCGAGGATGTGTCTGCTGAAACTTGAGTCTTCTGGAACAAGAAGAGAAGCCAGGCTGAGCACCACCACCAAGGGTCTGTGACCCACAATTACCCTGGGGAAGTCTGGGAGGAAGAGAAGGGGGTAGAGTGCTGCCAACAATGGTCTGGAACCCACCATTACTCTGGGGAAGGCTGGGAGCAAGAGAAACTGGGTGGAGCACTGCCACTAAGGATCTGGGACCTAACATTAGCCAGGGGAAGCCTCGGAGGAAGGGAGGAAGGGAAGCAGGGTGGAATGCTGGCAGCAATGGTCTGGGACCCAATATTACCCAGGCGAAGCCTTGGAGCAAGTGATGCCGGATGGAGCATCACTACCAAGGATCTGGGATCCACTATTACCCAGGGGAAGCTTGGAGGCAAGATATGCCGGGTGCAGCACTGTCACCATGGGTCTGGGACCCACCATTACCCAGGGGATGCCTGTGACCAAGGAAATCAGGGTGGAAGGATGCCACCTACCAGGGGAAGACCGGGAGAGATGAAACTAAGGGCCTGGGACCTACAACTATCCCAGGAAGACCTGGGAAACCAGAAATGAAGAAACTGAGAAAGAGAAACCCAGGGCAAGAGACCCTAACCCAGTAGAGAGTGATCTGGGAGAAGTGTGAGACTGAGGTAGAGGAACACACTAGGGGAACGGAGACCCCAATGTGTGTGAGAAAACAAATAGAAATACAACCCCTTGTAGAGCTGACACTGGAACACACGAAGGGAAAGGGATCACCCTGGATGTCCACAAGGTAACACTGTTTGATTTGCCAAATTTTCTTTCAAACTGCAGTTAAAGATTCTAGGGGAAGCGAAAACCCTAGACTCTTACAAATGTGTAGAACTGTGTCAAGTATTCCTTTGAACTGTCTGTAAACTTTCCTGGGGAAGGGAAGACCCCCTAGGAATATACAAGCCACTTGAACTGTAACATATTGTGGGAACTGTGTTTGTTGCGATCCTGAAGCCTTTTCTTCCTGTTAGGAGGACCTAGGAAGAAAATGCCTTTTTTGAACGTTTGCTGGAACACTGTTTGAAACTTTCTGTTTGTTTAAAACTGGAACTGTCAGCTACAGTAGACACAATCCTATGCACCTTCTTTTTCTTATTTAAGGGAAAGAGTTATGTTAGATGAGATGGTGGACTTTTATGTTTGACTTTTGATCATCCTAAGTTTTACTTTAGAGGTAGGGCAAATCATCTTAGTGGTTAGGGTCAGTCAGGCCTTCTCCAACCCTTTTTCCTTTAATTGTCATCTGGATAAAAGTCTTTAGCCCGAACAAATATGCCACCTGTGTCTTGTCTCTCTCCCTCGACAACCTTACACATGGTAATGATTTAAGGCCACATCAGGATTTTCTGCTGCCATTAACTTGAGATTGGATTCTGTTAAAGAAGTAGACATGGCTATCAGATTGATTGGTGTGACAATTTCCTGTTAGAGTTATGGAAGGTCTATATCCTACTAGCTGATACATTTTGAGATATTGAAAGAAGGGAAAGCAAAGGTGATCAGGCAAACTGAAGGGAATATACAGTACAAATTCCAATATGGGATTCATCAATGATGTTGTAAGACTGTCATAAAATATATGTCTGGCTAGATGTTTATGTCAATTAGTTCTAAATAATAGTCTGTAATCAGTCATGTTTGTTAAGATAGACTTGCAGTGTCTGTGGCTGCCCACAAGTGTGTATGCTTTTTTTTTACTTTGAGCCGTGTGTTTGGCCAGAGGGTGTCTTAGAGGTGGGCGGTCTACTGACCCTACTTACTTCCTGCTTGTCTGGCAGCTATGTGGTTTTGCCATTTCGTGCCTGGTGAAGTCTAGCCATTGTATTTCAAGACCAATTTAAATGTGTTTACCTACTTCAGACACTCTGCCTTTTTACACCAGCAACCAAATGGAGTAGGATATTGAAATGTATTTGGGGAAATTTGAAAGCAGGATAGAATGATTGGAACGATGGGTCAACGATTTCCAAGCTGTATCCCAGAGGATTGTACATTTTGATAAATAAGGAGCAACTCAAAAGATACAAAGAATATATGGAGAATAAGATGTGGGTGGTATATCCTTCATTGTTAAGCCTGTTCCTACACTGATATGAGTGATTTTGAGCCCTGTCTCAATATTCAGATTGTACATTTCCTGGGCCCCTTGAACAATCAGTATCTAGTTGAAATCTAAAGAATCATTATGCTAATTGTAAGATGGATGAACCTGTACTTAAACAGCTTGACTTCATATATGGCTTATACAATTACTGCTGGTGACTATAAATAATAAAACGAATTTATATGAAGAGTCATAGGGAAATTGAAATTTAAACGTGTTGGAAACTGGCGGGAATAGTTGAGACTGCAGTGATACTCGATCTAGCGACTGCTGCTTATCATATATATATATTCCTATTTAATATTTCTGATGACACTAATATGTATGTGCGAATTTAGTTGAGTTTGAAACTGGATGCAATTTATCAAAACTGTTGCATAGCAGTGGTTTTGCTCTAAAATATGTCTTGACTATTGATGCATGCACCATAATGTTTTTGCATTGAATGATGTTTGTTTCTGAAGCTGGAACTAATTTTAATAGTTGTATGATGTTACACACACATATATTTCTGCTTTAGGCTTTGCTGACTAGGCACAATGCCCTTAATAATTGCTCTTTCCTTTCCTCTTTCAACCTGAACGTTAACAGTGATTATTTTCATTTATTTTTATTTAAAGTGCATTCTAGAAGGAAATATTGGTTTTAAGCCGGATGCTCTCCATCAGGAAATAGGCTGCATGATCTTCATTATTTTTTGTTGTTTAGCTGACGTGATTTCCTGCCCATCTATGTAAAGTGGGTGCATTGGCTCATGGAAGTTCTGAAAGTCTGTCTTCCATGGCAGTCACCTGAGAGTAATGTAAGTGTAGTCACAAACAGGCCATCGGTCAGCGTGTGCAGCTGGGTTTACAGCACCCCAAAAGCAAGTTCATCGGCACCCGTCTGTGGAAGGAACGGACCCCTGCACCAAAACTATGCCTCCAAACCTTGTTTGACTGACAAACAAACAAAAAACTATCGCCTTTGGAGCTTAGATGATTACATTGGATACACGCTGCCAGTGAGCAGCTTAGCGTTAATGCGAGAATTACACATAGGGAGAGAAGAGAGAAAATATATCAAACCTCCCAAAGGTTAGTGCTCTATAATACAGTCCTTCTCCTAATATACATGAGCCCACGTTCATTTCTGCAGTCTTAAAAAAGCTGCGCCTCCTCGAGGATGCAAACACCAGAATAGATGGCAGGGCTAGTACTATTACAAGAAACTTGCAAGTTAACGCAGATGACTTGTGCTGACTCATCTAGCTCAGGGTGAAACACGTGAAGTAGGACATATATTAGATTTAGTTTTTAATCAAACAGTAATACAAGTTAAACCCTCAGCGTCTATGAGGGAACAGATGATTTTTTAAATGTTTTACTTTTATATTTTATTTTTTGACAGACCTGCAATCCGGATGGGGGAAAAAATATATGATTATTTAATTTGATTGGTTATTTATAAGGCGCTTAGCTTATACGACAGGACAGCGTATGTAGCTATATAGAGTTCATATGAAGAAGAAAAAGAATCTTACAACCAAGTGAGGGTGAAATCTTTACCCTTGCTACATTTGTGAGGGTCTACAAGGAAATAAAGGGCTCCACATCGCAGATATATATGGATTTTTCAGCGCAATTAGATAGCCTTTCAATAGTAACAGAACCTGAACAAACATTTCTGGTGTTTGGACGGATCTATAAATGCACCGCACATAATGTTGACCAAAACAATTCCGACTTCCATTATGGCAAAGCCCAGTGATCACATAGCTCACTTGTTCCCTGCATCCCCCTACCCGCTTCCCTCCCTACCAACTTAACGTTTCAGTGGCACACTTCTGTGTGTGCCGCCAACTCTCCCCTATTCCTGTAGCATCAGTTCTCTCCCACTAATGTGGGTGGGAACTAGCGCTGCAGGGTCATTTTTTCTTTTTTTTACTTTTATTTTCCTTATTGTCCCCCGCTACCATCTAATGGAAGCAGGGGCACCCCCGCAAACCCTGAATCCCATGTTTCCGAACAAGAGGAGCGGGGGACTCTCCTGCATCCCCCACTCCCCTTATTCTGAGTAATTGGAGTCAACATTTTTGAATGGCGCAAAGGCGCAGTAATGGTCGCAATTTGTTTATGCATCATTTTGGTGTGATTCCGTTGTAGTCCCTAACTCGGGAGTCATATATTCCTTTGGTGCAAGGATCTAAACAATCAGGCTAAGATTCATGTCATAATATATGACATGAACCGGCTGGGCCGATAGCACATTGAGTAGAACGCTCGCTTTGACATCTGTGCAGATGGTGCTGACCCAGCTTCAAATCCTGGAAGGGCCAAACTCAGCCTTTCATCCATCCGAGGTCGATAAATGAGCACCACTCACCTTGGGTAATAATAAGCAGCGCTCAGAAACCTGAGGGTCCGTAGCGCTATATAAATGCTACATTAATATTATTATTATATTTATTACCTAGGTCCATTCGCATGCCCAGTCTGGCTAGTTCTGGAGGAGCAGGTCAGCCAGAAGACACCCCACATCTGTCAATGCCTTTCCCAAAACTCGAGACCACTGAAGCAGGAGTGTGTGACCAGCGTGTGAGCCAAGATAAGCTACAAAAGTGATTTGATGTGTGCTATGTGTGTTTGAATGTATTGTATTGCAGTGGGTGTACTGTGCACAAAATGTGTAATGTGTGAGCATGCATGTATATGTTTGAATTTGTGTCTCAGATTGATTGTGTGCCAATACATTCAAGAGGAATTGAATGCAAATGTTAAAGTGTTTGGCTGGGCTTAGCGAGTTGAGGAGGGTGAAGGAAGGGGTAACAGTTATGACTTCAAGTACAGTAAATATTATTTTCCTACTGTCATAATTTGCAGTGAACCTTACTGGCATAGATTTCAGCCATAGATTCATGACAGTAATTTCACAGTGACTATGAATGGCATAGATTCTCGCTGTAGCGATTTATAGTGAGTGCATACGTGGTGGGGGTCGGTCTTAGCCTTTAATATTGCCGCTTTCAGCACGTATGGCTTATAACATAAAATGCTTTCCCTTTGATCTCTGGTCAAGGGATGTTAAAACTGTATTTCTGTTCGCCTAACTAAGAGTTAGGTAGAAATATTGATTATGTTTGCTTCTAATACGTCCCCTATGTCTATATTTATGGGTTATCGGGGTCTGGATAATCAGTCCAGTACTACTTGGGGATAGGTCAACCGGTTTCAGCGGGAATTAGTTATTGGCCGCTTTCTTCAGGACGAATACTCCAACTCATGGTATTCTCTATGTAAGCTTCAATTTTGTGAAGGTTATGAGGATATCTTCGGGTGTCCAGTGGGCTTAATGCATGGATCCCTGAATCCTATAGGATAAAACGACAAAAAAAGACAAATGGAACTCTCATCAGTCTATGAGTACGTTCTAGACGGGTGTGTGGGTATATATGTCCATACATTCTAAGGGTAAGGAATTCCTTACCTGTGTTGGGCAGTCTTTTAGTGTCATTGCCTGTTCTATGGTGAGCGGGTCATGTGCTCAACTCTGTGTATTCCAGAATGGAATATGTGGATACATTAATAAACAATGCTGGTGTCTCGTTGTCTTGTGCTCTAAAATTCTACCCATGTGTGGGCCGTGGACTGCACCACGACACAACACCAGATAAAACAACAATAAAGCAGAAGATTTTCACCTGTCTTCACTGGTAAATTTGCGCACAATGGAAGGATCGATTCTTCTGTCCTTATAGCCGTGCTCCTATTAACAAAAAAACACATAGGGTCCATTAGGTCCTTGTCTTACGACCATGTCTCTCAGAACATCTCCGTGCGGCTCTGTCCCATTTTTGATAATATAGCCCTTCTGTTTTAATGTAGTGGCCTGTCTCTCTACAGTGCCTGCTCTTTGTAGTGTGTTTCCAATGCCAGTCTTTACTGCATTCAACTCTATTTAGGTATATGTTCCGTGGCTTACCTATCTTGACATTTGCTCATATCTAGTTAAATAAACTCTATTATTATTTAGCCCCCTTCCACAATATTGTGCTTTGCTCACCTTGATTTCTTTGAGACGCTGTGTCTCTTATACCGGTTCATGTCGAGTGCCATCTTGGATTGCTCTAGGCTTATAAACCACAGTTCCGATCAAGTGATCGATCATCTCCGTGTTCTTGTGGTCTAAGTATTATTTCTCATTCACGGCATGGTGATTCGGGTTGACACATAAGTGGGATGTCCAATTGTAATGTAATAACGCGTCTCTGCGCATTGGGAAGCAGCTCCCTTTTGTTTATTGTTCGTGCAGCACTTGCTGACTACCAAAATGTCCCAGGAATGCTGGGAAGTGTTGTCTCTCCTCCTGTTATTTCTGGGTGGTGGTTGTAATCAAGCAACTGGATCTTACTCAGAGTTTCGTTATTTTTGGAATTTCAGTGATCTGACATTTTCATGTTATGGGCTATATATCTCATATTGCTGTTTTTTGCAGCTCATTATAAATTACGCGCAAATTTACCAGTGAAGACAGGCGAAAATCTGCTTTATTGTTGTTTTTATCTGGTGTCGTGTCGTGGTGCAGTCCACGGCCCACACATGGGTAGAATTTTAGAGCACAAGACAACGAGACACCAGCATTGTTTATTAATTTATCCACAGATTTCATTCTGGAATACACAGAGTTGAGCAAATGACCCGCTCACCATAGAACAGGTAGCAACACTAAAAGACTGCCCAATACAAGAAAGAAATTCCTTACCCTTATAATGTATGGACATATATACCCTTACACCGTCTAGAAAGTATTCATAGACTGATGAGAGTTCCATTTGTCTTTTTTTGTCGTTTATTTGTCATTTTTTGTCATTTTATCCCATAGGATTCAGGGATCCATGCATTAAACCCGAAGATATCCTCATAACCTTTACAAAATTGAAGCTCACATAGAGAATACCATGAGTAGGAGTATTCGTCCTGAAGAAAGCGGCCAATAACTAAATCCCGCTGAAACCGGTTGACCTATCCCCAAGTAGTACTGGACTGATTATCCAAACCCCGATACCCCATACATATAGACATAGGGGACTTATTAAAAGCAAACATAATCACTATTTCTACCTAACTCTGAGTTAGGCGAACAGAAATACATTTTTAACATCCCTTGACCAGAGATCAAAGGGAAAGCAACTTATGTTATAAGCCATACGTGCTGGAGGCGGCGATATTAAAGGCTAAAACCGACCCCCACCATGTATGCACTTACTTTTAGAAGACAGGAAAGTAGTGAGAGAGGAGAGAGAGAGGATCTCTACAACCCATTTGTAGTCGGCACATCAGCATTTGCTAGGGCTGGCAGAATGGGCTATGAGGTTACTTACCTGTAGGGCTATTTAGTTATTGCTAGGAATTTATCTTGAGGAATAACTTTTTTAATAAATATCCTTTTGTCAGTTTTGTGATACAAAAATTAAGGTATAGACGATAGGTGACAACCTTTTGACTCCTATTTGTTGTTACTGCATCTTCTGGTGGTTTTCATAACCGCGAGTCAGTGTACCAAGAGGATACTTTATAACAATAATGAACAAAAATAGACGTGGATCTCACATATGAGTGCTTTCTAATTAATAGACACAAAAACAAAACGAGATGGCAGAAGCAACGTATCTAGCCTTTGCTGAGGATCTTATAGAGGGCATTTTGGCTAATCCCTCGATACTAGGCGTGGAACACCAAGCCGCCATAGCCACGAAGGGTGATGAATGGAATGAACTTGAGGTGTTGCGGAAAAAGCTGATTAGAATTGAGCTACATTATGACCGAATATCTGCGGATGCATATAGATCCAAATGGACTTATCATCCGAATAGAGCCTAGAATTTTCTTGGAAGAACTCACATTTAGAAAAGACTGGAGCTTTATCTCAAATAAATGTACAAGGGACTGGATCATACTGATCATCAATACGGCGAAGACTGTCTCAGAGAGACTAATGAATAAAATTATTACCAAACAAGATGCCATAACAACTAAAATGATCGTAGGAGATTATCTGAAGAGTATGGCAGCTTTGGAAGCAACAATTAAAGAATTTAAAGATCTGAATCTGAACAAAAAAGTGACCAAACTAAAAAAGGACATTGCAGCATACTCTCATGAAAAGAAGTGCCCATACACAACGGATGCATATTATGAGGAACAAGAGAAGAATGCAAAAATGCTGTATACAGGACCCACGAGAGAGAGACAGTACCAGCAAAGAAACATACCGAGACCAGGAAACTGGAACTTTTCAAGTGGTAGCTCAGATGAAGATATAGGCAGAGCCAACAGCAATGTCCATTTTGAAGACCAACAGCAGAACGGAGGTGGCAAAACTCGTGGTTTTCAGGCCCTGAGAGGACGCGGAAGAGACAGAGGCTGGTGGCAGGTACAGTCACCCAGGGTGACCAGGAACAGAGGGAAAGGGTGGTACCAACAGAATGCATGCCCTCAGAACGACCCCCTGGAGTAAGAACAGACTCCGACAAAACCAGTAAAGATTCATTGGTGGTAAATCTTTCAACATTCACATTATCAAACACACATCTAAGAGTTCTTAAAAAAGGCCTCTCCTTTGTTCCGACATTTGCACATGATCCATTTCAAACCAGAATTGAGATCACTCCGTTGATGAGAAAAATACGGCTTAAATCATTATTTTCAAAGAACAGCTATGAAGAAGCACCAGATGTTACAGTACTACATAATAAATCTACCTACTATCCACCTCCACATGAAAATACAGTGGAATCCCAGGCTTTTGAGAAAGTTATCCTCAAAAAGTTAGAAGAAATTGAAGCAGAAAAAACGAATGGAGGCTTTCACAATATGACAAGAACAGAAAGTACAGCCCTGAAAGAACTACAGTCGAATACAGAGATAATCATAAAACCAGCGGATAAGGGGGGAGCTATCGTCATCATGAACAAACTCGATTACGATAATATGGTGAAAACCCTGATAGAAGACCGAGCCACCTATCAAACACTCAGAAGTGACCCCACTGAGAGTCTGAGGAATATAATTAACCCAATTATTGAAGAGGCAGAAGCCGAAGGGCACATCAGTTACGCCCTGCCCAAAATTCATAAAGACATTTCTCCAACAACTGGGCGCCCAATAGTGTCTGGCATTGGTTCTATTTTAGAACCACTGTCACAATTTGTAGATTTCTTCGTAAGAGAAGAAGTAAGCAAAATGTGCTCCTATACAAAAGATACCACTGCAGTGTTAGTCCATCTGAACAACCTCATCATAGACAGCCAAGACACCTACATCGTGACTATGGACATCAAGTCACTCTACTCAAAAATTCCACAAAGGGAAACCTTTAAAGTGATCGAGAAGATATTACAAACTAAAACCATCGATATGCCCATCTCACTGATAATGCAATTGGCAGAACCAGGAACTAATTTTTTAATGAAGACAACTACTATGAACAAATAGCTGGAACAGCAATGGGAGCAACTTTTGCACCAATCTTGGCGAATTTATATGCCACAGACTTTGAGGAGAAAATCATATATCTTGACACCAATCCCTTTGCCACTAACATCAGTTGGCGTCGATAAATTGACGATATACTTTTAGTATTCAATGGAGACAGCACCACTCTGAAAAACTTTAGTCAATGGATTAATGAACTCAATCCTTTTCTCAGATTCACCCACGAAGCAGCAAAACAGAAGCCACCTTTCTGGACCTCAAGATCACAAGAACGGGACCCACCTTTGAAACTACGGTCTTTCGAAAAAAACAATGGATAGAAACTCCCTACTTGACTATAACAGGTTCCATCAAAGGTCACTTAAGGAAAACTTACCGTTTGGCCAGTTTATACGATTTAGGAGGAACTGTACAACCAGAAATTAATATGATAGACAAGCGGAAAGACTCACGAAGAACCTAAAGGATAGAAACTATCCACACAGAATAATGAAACAAGCCAGAAGGAGGGCGAGAAATATTCAGAGAGAAATTACCCTCAACCAACATGGCAAGAAGAACAGAGTGTCAATATAATTACAGCAGTGTTTAGTCACTCCACAGTCACGAACCACCTAAAAAAAGAGATTCAAAATGCCTGGCACATTTTGAATGTAGAAGAAACTCCACTAACAACACCTCTGTTTGCAATTAGGAGGAGAAAAAACCTCAGAGATTCCTTGATGCATAGCTACAAAGAAAGTAGTCCTGAAAGGGGCCCCTAGGTGTCCCTCGCATTATGGAAACAAGGCAAGTCCCCACACACGATAGATACGCCAGACACAAGGTTGTATTCCCAAAGCTAGGGTTTATTGCAAAGCAAATAGTCTCAGTTGGCCAACTTGGTCATACGCCCCGCGACGTGTATCTCTAGACCTCGAGGGATGCAAGAGTGCAAATTACGTACATCAGTTATATATATACAAAATGCATATCATACAATCAGCTGTGACATGTTTAACACCCCCCCTTTATTGGGTTTCTTTGAACTCAGTTTGATGATGGACAATTTCGACGAATATGACACCTTCAAATATTTATTCTAGCAACAATATGCAACCTTGCAAGTGTGGAGACATCTTTTCTTTGTTGAACAGAACACAGTGCTTCCGTTCTTGTAAGCAAGCTACATACGGGGGAAGAGTCACATTCCAGGCCTTGCTATCTTTGAGGTGCTATTCGTGTCCTGGGAGCCGACACGCTATACAGGGCTCGGAAAAGGGGGGCCGTAAGAAGAGCATAATTCAAGCCTTTAGCTGCTTTATTCTAACATTCTCTACCATATAACGATACTGGCTGTTAGCTGTGAAATGATTAACTGGCCTGCAGCTCTCCTTCAAGGCTACATTCGGGAAGGAGCGGGGCATTCCTCTCCAGAGCTGCCTACGTTGTGTTTCAACGAACTCTTATTAGCCTCGCGGCCTTGTGGTGTTGTCCTTTCACGTTCAGACAACAATGTTAACAGTCGAACAGAGTAAGCAGAAATGTGCTGCGAAGCAGTTTGAACAGAAAGCAATGAGCAATCGTTAGAAAACAAAATGGCGATTCTTGTTACATCAAAATGGCCGCTCATTGGTCAAACTCAGAAACCTGTATTTCTATTGTTCTGTACATGAGACGGTTGGTCTTCGGCCACCAAAATACGTTTGCCGTCAATCGTGAGAGGTGTCCATTTTTCTAGACCGACAAACCCTCCTTTTGGGCGTATGCCAAACGTCTCATTCATTCATTGTATCCTCCTCTGATGACGATAAGTCTGAAGTAGCTATGTCTGAATTTTGCATGTTATTATAAGCATCATCATCGTCATTAATATCTATAGCCATTCATTCTTTCACTGTTTTCATTTCATTCGTGTCTCTGTCATCCCGGCCATAAGTTTGTTTTCTTTTTGTTATCATATGCATACATCCCTTAGTACATCCCTCAGTTATCTCAGTGCAAACTATCGGTAGGCAGTGTATGCAACAACAACACGTTATTAATATTCCAAACACTACTACTAATATTGCAATCAACTTGCATCCCCAAGAACGCAGTATTCCCCAAAATCAGGACCCTATTCCCCAGCACCCTTCTCCAGTAAGGAGTTCAGAGCTTAGGACATGCATTTTTTTTATTTTTTCAAAAATCGTAGGGGGGTAGTCATCTACGAATACGCAGCACGCTGATCCCACAATCTTGCAAATTCCCCCACGATCAACCAGGATTACATCGAGAGCCATTCTATTTTGCAGCGTAATTAACCTAATTCCTTTTTCTTCCAAAGTCATGTTAAACAGTATATCTGTTGTTGTGTTTATCGTATCCTTTAGTATTCTGGACAGCTGCCTTATGTTATAGGAGTTCACTATCTGGGACAAGAATGGTATGAATGATTTTGCTACGTCCTTCGCTATCAAAACACCTTCGCTACTCCTTCGGTTGCTAGATCTGGATAGCCTGGCTATGTCTGTTGTTTCTAAGAGGAACACTCCCGGGAACAGTAGACCTAGGTAACATGTACCTCCCCATTTTCTGGGCAACCAAGGATATGCTTTTTCTCCACATATAAAATAGACAGGATCTCCCACATATACTGGTTCTATTTCCCATTTTAGTACCGCTGTATTCATGCATCCAGTAAATGTTCCTACTTAATAGGAGCCTTTCTTTTTTAGACAAAAAGGGACAGTTCTCGGGTTGTAATTCACCGTGTAAGCAGGGGGGATTGCATTTTTGTTCCCGTCTGTCCTTACACGAAACGTCATCACAGATGTTTTAACTTGCGGGGACAATCTATCTTGTCTATTTTGTTGTGTTATTTTTCGCGTAATTTTTGGCGTAGGTTCTTGGATCATCACTTGCACTTTATGGAATATGGAACAACCCACAGGCCTCATAATTATTTCCTCAAACTCATTCATGTTTGTTCTATCTAATTGACCCGTACTACTCTTATTCCACTTCCCATAAAACATTGCACTTAAAGATGCAGAACTTAATGGTAATGGTTGTACATACCAGCCTATTCCTTTCCCCGCATGCTGCGGTAAATGGGCACACACCCAACAATTATTTTTCTTTAGAATTGCATGCTCCATGTTCATGATGAGTAATAGCGTATTATTCCCATAGCCTTCTCTGTGTCTCTCTTCCATTGGGGACAAGGTATAAGTAATCGCCTGAACCGGGCTTTCATAAGTGGATATATTAACTATTGGTAAGAACATTCCCAATGGGTGTTTAGACTCCACATACCATAACACAAAGGCTGTCGTTATTGGTGCTACCACACTCATGAAGCACATGATTATTGTCAAAGCCACTAAACAATTTTTTTTACCATGCATTTTCCCTAGGTTTACAGTCTTTATAACTAACTCATTCTCAGCAGTGGTGCAGGAGGAGGCTGAAACCGGTCCCCACATTTTTCTCACCGTCCTTCTTCTTCCTGACAAAGTTCGTCGTGGATATCTCTCTTCGTCACGCTTGTCCGGATGTCAATAAGTTCAAAGGAATTGTCAACAGTTTAGTCTGCCAGCCCTTTGCAGCCTGGATTGCTTATTCGTTCTAGGGAAGATCACTTGTCCTCTCTCACACTGCTCAGAAGACTTCTGTTTTCTATTGCCTTTGTACCATGTGCGCCCAGCTTGTCCGCTCTGGTTCAGGACACATGTACTTTTTATGATCGCACCGAGGAGCCGCGAGTCTTGAATTGTCCGACTTGCACAATTCTCACGCTTCCCTCCTCTACACCTCTAGTTCCTTCTCCATCTATGAGCGGAACCAGAGATTAGCATAAACACCAAATAACGGTGGATCACTATGTCTTTCGAGGCCGCAAATCATATCGCCTCACTCCTGGTATTGTGTGATCCGTGAACAGTGCCAGTGCACTTCCAGATCCAGGCTCAGAGTCGGCCTGTGGTGCAATGGCAGGTGCAGGTGTGCGCTGCGATAGTGATGCGGATTCGGTCTTTGGCTCTGGCGCAATGGCAAGTGCTGGTGGGCGCCAAAGGGGTACACGTTTAGTGTCTGCCGTTATTTGCAATGCAGATTTTGTGTCGGCCAACAGTGATGTAGGTTCTTCTGGGCAACGTTGGGACACTCTTTGCCCTTCACCCTTTTTGGCAATTTTTTCAGGCTTTGTTTCGAATTTCACTTCTCGCTCGGACAGATTTAGCGGCAGTGGACTGGCAGCAGTTTCTTTCGTTTCTGGGACCGCTGTCTCTTTCCGGTCGTCCGGATTGGGCAAGTCTTTCAGTGAAGATGGGATCTTTTTGGCATGGGTGGCATGGATCCATGCCTTCCTTCCATCCAGCCGTACTCATTGCTGTGCAGTCTTTTAAGGGATATGCCTCCACCCACTTGCTGAATGCACAGATCACCACTAAGACATATTTCAAGTTTTGGCACCTCTCCATCTCTATGAAATCGAAATGGATTACCTCAAAAGGCCTAGAGGGCGGGCCAAAACTGCCTATTGGAGTCACTGTTCCCTTTCCTACATTGTGTTGTAAACACGTAATGCAGTTCTGCACCAACCTCTCTGCATTTTTCTTTATATTTACATTCTTCCATACCGTAGATAGGTGCTGTATTATTTTTCTTGGCACAGATGTGGGTAGGGCTGTGAGCCATTGTGACCATTGCAGTTACATAGGAATTTGGCAACATCCAGTTTTTAGTTCCCTTGTCCACCCAACAACAATCTAAACCTAACTCAGCAGAGCCCTCTGCCCACCCTTGTATCTCATCGGCCGTGGCTTCGGCCTGCATTTCTTTGACAGTGGCAATTCCATCTTTTATCATACAGGGTACTTCCTCAGTCTGGACTGTCATCATTTTATTATTCAAATCAGTGGCAGTTTGCTTCGCAATTCTGTCTGCAAATGCGTTTCCCTCTCCCACTTTGCATGTTACCTTTTTATGTGCCTCGCATTTCACTATTGCTAGGCGCTTTGGAAACGTGAGTGCAGACAGCAATCGTACAATCAAAGGGCCATGTTGAATTCTGGCCCCATGCGATGTCAAGAAACCCCTCTCAGCCCGGAGTCGACCAAAGTTATGAACCACCCCAAAAGCATACTGACTATCAGTATAGATATTCACGTTCACATTTTCAGAAATCTCACAAGCTCTGGTCAATGCTATTATTTCTGCAGCTTGTACCGAGGTGTAGGGGATTCTTTTGCTTTCTATAACGCTCTCTAGGGTAGTGATAGCGTAAGCGGCAGTTGACGTGCCATCAGGTAGTTTGAAACAAGAGCCGTCACAAAATAACTCTCCATCTGGCTCCTTTTGTGGGATGTCACTTAAATCAACTCTCCACTTCGTTTCTTCCTCAGTGACCATTAAGCAATCAGGGGTGGTGATTCGTTGTCACAAATTTCTTCTGTGGGCCGTGGCATTATAATTTGGATATGGGGCGCGAATAAGATAATTTCATATCTTGTCAGTCTAGCAGAGGTGAGGTGTTGCGTCTGTGTCCTATTT
This sequence comes from Ambystoma mexicanum, assembly GCF_040938575.1. NCBI lineage: Eukaryota > Metazoa > Chordata > Amphibia > Caudata > Ambystomatidae > Ambystoma > Ambystoma mexicanum. The sequence continues at coordinate 383,138,708 of NC_090923.1, read as the reverse complement.
AATAGGACATGTATGGCATGTGGCACCATCAGAATTAAAGTATGCCCCAATACCATCCCTTACGTTTGTTTCACCGACGCAGCAGCCTTCCGCGACAGATCGCAAACATCGTGGTAGTGCGCGTGCTACAGGGTCCAGGGCAGAAGAAAAATAGCTGCACGGCCTATTTCTTCCACCTTGTTCCTGTATCAAAACAGCCAATGCACATCCTTCATTCTCGCATGCAAACAATCTAAAAACGTTTTCATAATTTGGTGTGCCCAAAACTGGAGCAGAACATAATGCAGTTTTCAATTGATCAAACGCTCTCTGACATTCTTCATTCCACTGCAAAGGTATCACTGCATCCTTCTTAGTTAATAGCACCATTGGCTTCACAATCAACGCAAAATTACCGATCCAATGCCGGCAATAAGAAGCCATGCCTATTATGGCTCTGACTCCTTTCTGTGTCTTTGGAATAGGCATACAAGAAATACTTTCTATGCATTCTGGCGTTAGCCTTCTCCCTTCTTTCGAAAGTAGGTAGCCCAAATAAGCCACCTCCTTTCGATTATATTGAAACTTCTTCAAACTAGCTTTATGGCCATGTGCCGCTAGGTGTGACAGTAGTAATATGGTGCTCTTTTTACAAATCTCTTCTGTATCAGTAGCGATCAACAGATCATCTATGTATTGCAAAAGTACACACCCCACTGGTAATTCTAGCATGTCTAGCTGCTCTTTTAACGCTCTACTGTAAATACTCGGACTTTCCGTATATCCTTGTGGAATGGCGTGAATGTAAATGATCGTCCCCCTAATGTGAACGCGAACAAATATCTACTGTCCTTGTCCACTGGGATGCTAAAGAAAGCATTTTTTAGATCAATTACACTAAAGTATTCTGCTGAGGCAGGTATCATTGTCAATATTGTAGTGACGTCTGGGACCAAAGGAAATTGGGGATCTACTACTTTGTTTAGCGCGCGCAAATCAGTTATAAAACAATATGGTACTTCATTGCCTCCTTTCTTATACACTGGAAGAATCAGGCTGTTACATGTACTGCCTGTAATTTCTTCAATTACCCCTAATTTCACCAAATCTAAAACAATACTTTTCAATCCTCTCTCTCCATTAGCCGAAGTGTTATACTGGGGAATTCGCTGCAGCGTAACTCCTTCTTTCAAAATGATCCTCACTGGCTCTATCTTCAAGCATCCTACATCGTTGTCATGCATCGCCCATATACAGGTTGGCACTTTTCTTAACTCTCCTAGCAAAGTTTCAGACATGAATTCTGACACAGGGGCATCTTGTGGCCAATCGTCAGAAACATCCCGTCTGGCGTGCACCTAGCTTTTTCAACAAGCTTAATCCCAACAGGTTCTCCCCACAATTTTCTGTTAGGAGAAAGGTACAATGTTCAGTGAATGGTCCCATGGTAACTGGGACTGGCTGGGACACTGGGTTTATGACTGGTGTACCTGCGAACCCTATGGAAACATTCTTTTGCCCTGACAGTGGTATATCTGGAACCAAGTGATGGTCTATTGAACACTTTTGTGCTCCTGTATCTACAAGGAAGCGGTGCTCCTCATTCCCGACTCTCATTTCTATGTAGGGTCATCTCTGATTCACGGGAATAGACACTGTTTCCGACCCCTGCCCTGGGCTGTCCTATTGGGGAAATAACACATCATCCGATGTGTAGTCACTACTATTACTGTAATACGTATTTGGTTGCGTATTGAAAATGTTCCCATTCTTTCCTCTATTTCCCCCACTCTGATTCCCGTACTGTTGGTTTTGCTGACCCTGACTCTGGTTAGGAGCACTTTGGTTTTGGGCTTGGTTTTGATTACCTTCATTATTGTGGTGCTGCTGCATACTATTCCTATTTGGTCCATTCGCTCCTTGGTGCCCTCTTAGCTGTCTTCTCTGGCCAGTTCCATTTCTATTCTGTAGATGTGGACATTGCGCTCGCCAGTGTCCTTCCTCCTTACAGTATGCACACTGATTTTGTCCCAATGGCCCCCCATGCATATTCAAATTACTCCTCCCTTGTGAGTTCCCTCTTCCTCTATTATGTCCTGCTACTTGCTGCAGTAACACACTTGTTTTCAATATGCATGCTTTCAAGTCTTCCCCCACCAACAACAATAATTTGTCCACCATCGCCTTTCGCCCTGGTGATGGTAACTGTTGCCGTCGATTATGTGGCCCTAGCACTTCCTTACTATCTCTCCTGATATCCTTACCCCTGTACCCAGGTGCAGTAAACATTTCAGCATAATCATTATCCAATTCATTTTTTAGCTCAAAAAGCCCATATACATGTTCCCTTACTTCATCTCTTTCTCTACAGCGTGCTAATGCATTCAAATCTAACAATCGCTGCAGTGGTAATTTCCCAATTAACTCTTTCCATCTCTCCACCAAATATTCACCCATGCATTACAACACTACCTGTCTTTCGTTGCTTCTTCGGAAGCCATACATCGTAGCCAATGCTGCCGTCCCATCATTCCCGTCTATATACATTTCTGCCTGTTGCTGCAATTTCACCTTACTTTCTTTGCTGATCGCACTGCGAGTTACCCTTGTGTGTCTACTTTGTTCAGTCCCGCCTCTCGCCCCCGTGGTTTCAACTTCAACCCCTGGAGGGACAGACGGTACAGAGTCTGTATCTAGGGCGGGAGGTGCGATGGGACAATAGGAACGGGGAGTGTCTGCTGTGGGCCTGGTTGGCTAATAGGAAGTGTTACGTGCGCGGTCTGTGGCTGTGGGAGGGCTTGAGCTATGGGAGGGAGAGTTTGAGCTATGGGAGGGGCTTGGGCAATAGTTACTGGTGTGTTTGGCCTCGCTTCTGATCTTGGGCCTTGTTTTGTATGGATCAATATGTTTTCCATCACTTCATCTGCTATGTGCAATTCTCGTTGTGGGTATATTTTTTCCATATTCAACTGGTCACGTCTACCTGACCTCCTTAGACTCTCCGTCCACTCCTCCTCCTCCTTTTCTTCCGCTACTTCATCTTTTCGATTTATGTCTGCGTGCACGCTTCGGCTCTACTTCTAAATTGGAGCATTGCTTCCCTTCTCCAGTCCTTAACGATATCAAATGCTGCGGGACACGCTTTCTTTCTTATCAACACCCTTTCCAGGTAATCTATTCTCGCTATCTCAAAACTACCATTTATCGGCCACTGATGGTCTTGTTGCTTTCTGGTTTGCCTGTGCCAAGTCTCACAGAATATTATCGCTCCCACACCATACTTCACATACATCTCATACGCCGGCGTTCCCCCAGGTGGTGCAATTTGGCCATTTTCGAAGGATTGTCTACCGCAGAGGAAAAACCCCGCTAGGGTGGACAATACACCAGGCATGTTTCAACCTCTCCTTGGTTAATCAACCTAACCCAGGGCGTTTGATTTTGCAAAGTCAACTCTCAACCAATATCAAGGTTATTTTAAATCGGGGTATGACTCACCTGATAAATCAAATTGTCCTCCAGGACACAATTCGTCTGTATACTGATGCAACCAATGACGTTGTGTCTGAGTTTCTTGGCTTCTGCCTCATTTCGGGACCCTCGTCTCCTTGTTCTCTGGCCAGATACATCGATCAGGGATCAGATGTGTGCAGATCTGCAAAGGAATCTCTCATCACTTCTACAGGGCGCCCCAAACACCTCTTGATCCCGGCTCGATCGTCCCGTCCTCATCGTTCTCCGCCTTTACTCAATTACAACATACACGATGGAACAAGTAGGGGAGGGTCCCTATTCGGGCGTCATCTTGAAAGGGGCCACTATGGGTCCCTCGCGTTATGGAAACAAGGCAAGTCACCACACACGATAGATACGCCAGGTACAAGGTTGTATTCCCAAAGCTAGGGTTTATTGCAAAGCAAATAGTCTCAGTTGGCCAACTTGGTCTCACGCCCCGCGACGTGCATCTCTAGACCTCGAGGGACGCAAGAGCGCGATTTACGTACATCAGTTACATATATACAAAATGCATATCATACAATCAGCTGTGACATGTTTAACACCCCCCTTTATTGGGTTTCTTTGAACTCGGTTTGATGATTTACAATTTCGACGAATATGACACCTTCAAATATCTATTATAGCAACAATATGCAACCTTGCAAGTGTGGAGACATCTTTTCTTTGTGTTGAACAGAACACAGTGCTTCTGTTCTTGTAAGCGAGCTACATACGGGGGAAGAGTCACATTCCAGACCTTGCTATCTTTGAAGTGCTATTGGTGTCCTGGGAGCCAATACACTCTACAGGGCTCGGAAAAGGGGGGCCGTAAGAAGAGCATAATTCAAGCCTTTAGCTGCTTTATTCTAACGTTCTCTACCATGTAGCGAGACTGGCTGGCAGCTGTGAAATGATTACATGCCCTGCGTCTCTCCTTCAAGGCTACATTCAGGAGGGAGCCGGGCATTCCACTCCAGAGCTGCCTACGTTGTGTTTCAACAAACTCTTATTAGCCTCGCGGCCTTGCGGCCTTGTCCTTTCACGTTTAGACAACAATGTGAACAGTTGAGCAGAGTAAGCAGAAATGTGCTGCGAAGCAGTTTGAACAGAAAGCAATGAGCAATCGTTAGAAAACAAAATGGCGATCCTTGTTACATCAAAATGGCCGCTCATTGGTCAAACTCGGAAACCTGTATTTCTATCGTTCTGTACATGAGATGGTTGGTCTTCGGCCACCAAAATACGTTTGCCGTCAATCGTGAGAGGTGTCCATTTCTCTAGACCGACAGCCTGGTACCCAACACAACCACCCTCTGGAACACACCGAGACCACTGGGCCACATACCATGTGGAAACTGTACAGTTTGTAAATTTACTGAACGTACCACATCAATTGACATTGGGTGGAAGTACCCCTGGGAAAAGAGGTACTTCACGAACTGCAATACCACAAATGTAGTATATTTGATTCAATGTCCATGTAAGAAAAAATACATTGGAATGACGACCAGAGCCATCAAAATCCGTATTGGAGAGCACAGATCCAATATTAGGACCAAAAAAAGAACAGCCCCATTGGTCGAACATTACATTGAAATGAAACACACGGAAAATGACCTTGCATGGACCATTTTGGAAAAAATCCAAATACCTAAACGCGGGGGGAACATAGCAGCCCTCTTATTGAAAAGAGAACAGCATTGGAATTTTAGGCTACAGAGTCATCAACTCGGCCTTAACGAGGAAATATGCTGACAAGCTTCAGCTGTCATGTAACAGGACGACAGTATAGTTAACATATATATGGGCCTGACTATCAGCTGAAAACTTTGAAGATACACATTGTGCATTACTATAAACATAATTAAGAGAGGCACACTTGACGACGTTCCCTTTACTATTAAGTACTGAATATGAATAGAGATGGCGCCAACAGGAGTACCATCACGGTGTAATATGAAAATGCATGTGGAGAAGATATGGCCCAGTAATCTTGGGGGATAGTAAGAGTCGGAGCGTGATGTAAGGATCCGACACAAGGCATGAAGAGTCAACATTATACAGTTGCTTGAATAGTATACATTGGAATCTTCATCTAGATCCAACCCTGAAATGCAAGATTTGGCAGCTATGGAGGAACGTATATATAGGAAACAGTGCAAGAATGGTTTGTTTGCAAAAATATGGGGGACATTTTTGGAACTGTGTTGAATTTGATTTTATAGGTAATGAGATGTGAACTGCGGGTTAGGGTGGGTTTTGTTTCTAAAAATACTCTTGTTTTTGATGTTTCTGTGAATTTGTATGTCATTTTTTGTGAATATGTTATTGCCTTTTCTTCTTTTTCTAAATAAAGTTTAAAAAAAAATAGATCCAACCCACAACTATGTCAGTGCAATAATAGGAATATGGTTGGAAACTACATCTCCCAACATCCGTGGGAATAATCCGTAATTTAGAATGAGCTGCAAAAACCAGCAATATGAGATATATAGCCCATAACATGCAAATGTCAGATCACTGAAATTCCAAAGATAACGAAACTCTGAGTAAGATCCAGTTGCTTGATTACAACCACCACTCAGAACCGGGAATAACAGGAGGAGAGACCACACTTACCAGCATTCCTGGGACATTTTGGTAGTCAGCAAGTGCTGCACGAACAATAAACAAAAGGGAGCTGCTTCCCAATGCGCAGAGACGCGTTATTACATTACAATCGGACATCCCACTTGTGTGTCAACCCGAATCACCACGCCGTGAATTAGAAATAATACTTAGACCACAAGAACACAGAGACGATCGATCACGTGATCGGAACCGTGGTTTATAAGCCTAGAGAATTCCAAGATGGCGCTTGACACAAACCGGTATACGAGACACAGCGTCCCAAAGAAATCAAGCTGAGCAAAGCACAATATTGTGGAAGGGGGCTAAATAATAATAGAGTTTAGTTAACTAGATATGAGCAAATGTCAAGATAGGTAAGCCATGCAAGTGGGAGTCGCGCAACATATACCTAAATAGAGTTGAATGCAGTTTACAAGACTGGCATTGGAAACACACTACAAAGAGCAGGCACTGTAGAGAGACAGGCCACTACATTAAAACAGAAGGGCTATATTATCAAAAATGGTACAGAGCCGCACATAGATGTTCTGAGAGACATGACCGTAAGACAAGGACCTAAGGGACCCTATGTGTGTTTTTGTTAATAGGAGCACGGCTATAAGGACAGAAGAATCGATCCTTCCATTGTGCGCAAATTTACCAGTGAAGACAGGTGAAAATCTTCTGCTTTATTGTTGTTTTATCTGGAGTCGTGTCGTGGTGCAGTCCACGGCCCACACATGGGTAGAATTTTAGAGCACAAGACACACCAGCATTGTTTATTAATTTATCCACAGATTCCATTCTGAAATACACAGAGTTGGGCACATGACCCGCTCACCATAGAACAGGCAGCGACACTAAAAGACTGCCCAACACAAATAATACATTTCTTACCCTTAAAATGTATGGACATATATACCCATACAACACCTGTCTAGAAAGTATCATAGACTGATGAGAGTTCCATTTGTCTTTTTTTGTTGATTTTTTGTCTTTTTTTTGTCGTTTTATCCTATATGATTCATGGATCCATGCATTAAGCCCACTGGACACCCAAATATATCCTCATAACCTTCACAAAATTGAAGCTTACATAGAGAATACCATGAGTAGGAGTATTCGTCCTGAAGAAAGCAGCCAATAACTAAATCCCGCTGAAACCGGTTGACCTATCCCCAAGTAGTACTGGACTGATTATCCAGACCCCGATACCCCATACAAATAGACATAGGGGACGTATTAGAAGCAAACATAATCACTATTTCTACCTAACTCTTAGTTAGGTGAACATAAATACATTTTTAACATCCCTTGACCAGAGATCAAAGGGAAAGCATTTTATGTTATAAGCCATACGTGCTGGAGGCGGCAATATTAAAGGCTGAGACCGACCCCCACTACGTATGCACTTACTTTTAGAAGACATGAAAGTAGTGAGAGAGGAGAGAGAGAGGACCTCTACATCCCATTTGTAGTCGGCACATCAGCATTTGCTAGGGCTGGCGGAATGGGCTATGAGGTTACTTACCTGTAGGGCTATTTAGTTATTGCTAGGGATTCAGCTTGAGGAATAACTTTTTTAATAAATATCCTTTTGTCAGTTTTGTGATGCAAAAATTAAGGTATAGATGGAAGGTGACAACCTTTCGACTCCTATTTGTTGTTACTCCAGTGATTTATAGTGACCATATTGGCAAAGGTTGTGGCCACTGCTGCATGAAAGTAAGTACGGTAGCAATGACACTGTTAGGGTAGTTTCTGGAGCCGGCAGAGCCGTGCTAAAGGTCAGCAGACTCCCAGCTCACGGAAGGCCCTAACTCCTTCCCTGGTCCCAAAGAAGTCGAGGTCCACACAAGGAGCACACAAGGAGGGTTACTGTGGTTTATTATGCAAAATACACGGGGGTCATATGTGCAGAGCGATCCAGGCACATCTCACCGCAGTCTGGCTCACAGGCCAGTTTTGTACACCTGTAACAACATAACCTTTGTCACTAAGCAGGTTCCTTCCCCAAAACCTAACAGGGTTCAGGATTGGCTCCTGGGTAGTTGTTCCAGTATAGGAACCTAGAGAGGAGAATTGTTACTGGACGTTATTGTGTCAGGTGATAGGCTTGGTGCATCCCTAGAAGTTACTTTAAAACTGTTACATTAGGTGAGTCCTGTGATTGGTCCATAGCACCGTCCATCTCTCTCTAAACCCCAGCATCCTGATTGGTCAGGCTTTGGGCCCCCAAGCCTGGGACAAACTCTGTGCCCAGCCCACGCATCTATGTCACCGTGATGTCTCTAACAACTGAGGCATTGCTTCATAGTGTGTTTAGTCCAGTCGGTCCATACAGTTGTTTCCAGCTCTGTCTTGTACCTCTTTGTCCACTCTAGGTTGAGTTTGCATTGCAGTAAGTACATAGGGCGGCCGGTAGTGTACCTGTTGCGGTAGTTGTCCGTGGCTGGAGCAGTAGAGATTGGCAGGAGCTCATAGGGTCGGTGGCCATGTTGTTGCTGGTGATTCTTCCAGTTAGGGGGTCGTCTGGGACTGAGGATCTGTTTGGATTTTCCCTTTTCAGTCCCCCCTCTGGTCGACTTGTCGACCAAAACAGTATGATTTTTTTTGTCTTAATCAAACGTCATACTTTGGTTATTCCGACCCAGGTGTCCATAGTAGTGGACATGATCTTCGAATGACCAATACATATAGGCACATACACCTCCAAGTTTGCAATAAACCCACTTCCCTATGTACATACTTGGATTGTGCAGGTTTTCTAATTTCATCGTAGGGGGATGCACATCTGCCTCCGTTATCTGTTGTCTTAGCCGTTCTCTTTCTTTCATTACTTCGTCCATATGTGGGTTGTTGTCCATAACCATCAGTAGCTTCATACCCATCACTTCTTCAGTAGTCGATTTGCAACTTGCCACGCAGAACTTTATACCAAATAGATAAGCCACTCCAATAACTAGTCCGCCAGCTAACACCTCTAGGCCATCAGATAACCAGGAAGGCATCCAAGACCAGATGTACGAAACCAGCTCCTATCTTTCTTTGTGCCCTTTGACTTTTCTTCCATGTTAGCGTGCATTCATGCCAGCTGCCCCACTGCTTCGGACAGAGTTCTGTTGTCCTGCTGGTATGAACATGCAGCAGTAACTTCCAATTTTGGTGCAAACTCCTCCTTCTACAGCCGTGAGGATGTCCAGGACCTATCTGTTATGTAGCGCCACCAGATGTATTGCTCAGCTCCTTCTCTATTGTGTTGAAACCGTTCACAGTTAAATGTATGGTCATCATCAGCCCCCAGCGTGTTATTTGAAGCCACTTTGCGTTGGCATACGTTTGAAATCCAGGGTGTATCAATGCTGAAAAGAACATTGCAGTTCTGCCAAATAGTCTGTGTGCTGGTCGTACCTCGTCGAGTGCCACTTCAGACCGTCCCCAGAGGTAGTATCCTCTTTTCATCCTCCTGAGTGTCCTCCTCCTGGTTGTGACGTTATCTTCGGCGTCTGGTGTGGGTGACAGCAACCTCTTCTTCCTACTGTTGCCTTAGTCCATTTTGTGGAAGTTGTCTGTGTTTATATGCGTTTTGGGTACCACCAATGAGGGAATGTTGACATGTGCCAGGGAACATATTCCTCCCCAGTTCGGTGGGAGTTTCTCCTATGCCTTAGAACCACAGGCCCAATAGTGGTCCATCAGCACCGGCATTCCTGTCCCCCTTTGTGGGATCTTCTCTATTCATTTACACCCTTTGTGTTGTCCCACTTCATCAGTGCCATCATGCTGGTAGCATAAGGCAGGTGTTGTCAGCAGAATTATTGTGAGTGGCCCGTCTTCCTTGTCCACCCAAGTTAGCAAGCTTGCACTTTTTGCCCATTCCTTGAGGCACTTGTCATTTTCTTCCTGTACCTTGTTCACAGCTGCCTTACTCCCTTACACTCCATCCTCCCATCCATCCTTTGTATATACCTTCCCATACACCAGCACCTGTGGTCGTTCCCAGCAGCCAGGCTCTCCACCTATCTCCTTCGCTCCCCACTTGCATGGTAAGTACTGCAATGTCACCTCCTTTGTTTCTAATTTCTCTGGTCCATCAGTAATGTAACTGCAGGGCTTCTGCGTGTTGGCAGTAATTGTCCATCATTGGTAAAGTCTTGATGAAATTGTCCTCGCAGGGAAAGGTTTCCTTAGATCTCCATCTTAATGTTGCCATTTTTCCTTGGAACCGTCCCCGCGTTTAGAACACTGCGAGGTACAAGAGACATTGCGCTGTTGCAACTGGCACTTCGGTTGCCACGAAGGTTTTGGAGGCACTCATGGCATAAGGGATTAGTGAGTAGACACAGCAACTATCCCTTGTTGTATCCTTACCAATTTTTGACATGTGTCTGTACCACATGTTGTAGCTATGTGTGCAGTACTAGTGAGATAAGTGTCTACTCCCTTTACATCTGTGCCCACGCTATACTTACCTCTCCTTACCTTAGCGGTGTCATCTGTACAACCTGACACAGTTGTCCTAGCTGCTTGGGTTGGGGAAATGTTAGTATTGAATGCAGTGGAGACATGCAAAGCCAGTCACATTTGCCTGAGGACAGTAGCTAAGAGACCCATTGACAATAACAACCACATAATTATGTTTCTTAATCAAACCATTTCACACCTTGTACTTACACCGCCCTTGCGGCTGATGAGATGATAACGTTGCCCACCTGAAAATCACAATAAAAAGCAGTATTGTGTTAGTAGTGGTAAGATTTGTTTTTAAGCTCCGTTCACTAGATAATCATTTAATGCCCATGCAAACATTTCTTCCCATATTTTCCTTCAAGGCCCTTGTGGGCGGGATTAGTGGGAGGCAGATGCAGCGTCCTGTCACCACCTTGTGGGGTGTGAGGTGGTGATCAGAGCCAGGTTTATTTCGTGACTCAAATAGGGCCAGGGGTAGGCAATGTAGCCAGTTTCTTTTGGTGCTTTGTTGTGTTTTGGCTATGCTTTCCTTCAATAATCCATTGATGTGTTCACACACTGCATTTGCTTGCAGAAGGTATGCACACGCAAATTTATGTTTGATCCCTAACAGGGCCGTTATGTGCTGGAACATTTCATTGGCGAAGTGGGGGCATTTGTCACACTGTAGGACCTCACAGACGCCCCATCTCGGGAATACTTCTCAGACCAGGAATTTAGCTGCCCTGGGATGGGAACATGGCCCTGCCTCTACTCATCTAGAGAAACCACTACTATCATATATTGGTATTCTTGACAATTGTTCATCATATCCATGTAGTCAATACGGAGGTGCAGAAATCGGCCTCCGGGACGGGGGATTGCTCCTGTTATTACTCTTATAGTGTGTCCAGCAGTGAGCTGTTGGCATGTCAAGCAGTTACTAATAAAATTGGAAAACGTGCATTTAATTTGGACAAAACCATGATTCTCCAATTCATGCTGCAATGACCTCTTTACCTGGATGCGTGGTATGGTGCAGTTGTGTGAGAGCCATTTCAGTAGTGCGAGGGGCATCACTACCTTTCCAGTGTTGTGTTGCCACCATAAGGCATCAGTAGGGGACATAGAACACACTCTTTTTACTCAGAGTTCCTTTTCATCCATTAGTGCTGCTGCCTGCAATTGCATAATTTGAGTTTCAAGTAGGTGGTTGTACTCATCTCTCATTAACATTTGTCTTACACCTCCCCTCTCTTTTTGTTTTTCTGGCACGTCCCACATTTTTCCAAAGTACATTGCATGCTTTACATGGTATTCAGCTGCCTCATTCCCCTTTGATACTGGGCCATCTCCATTAGTATGAGCTTGGCACTTTACTAATGTTAATTCCGCCGGATATATGATGGCCTCTATCAATTCTCCCAGGAGGAGGGTGTGCTGCATGAGGGTCCAATCTGCCCCCTTGAACACGCGTCTCAACCATCTCGCTAGTCCAGAGTGTACTGTGGAAGTGACATAGGTGCTGTCAAAGTAGATTGTAACCCTTTTCCCTTCACATTCTCTGAGTGCTAGTATCAGGGCCACTAATTCTGCTGCTTGTGCTGAATATTGTGGGGGTAGCAGAACATGTCTAACTACCTCAATTGTCCAGTTTTCCTTCAACCTGACCACTGCTGCACCTGTTCTCCTGATACCATCGCCTTGATAAATTGTTGATGACCCATCAATGTATAGCACCTCTCCCCCCAAGTGTGTCTTCCTCTACTTTCCGTGTTTCTGTGTAGAATTCAATAGCATGTGTGCAACCATGACTGTTTTCCCCCTTTTTGTATTCTTCTGCCAGAAATTGTGCTGGGTTCACATTCTTGCATCTTACTATTTTCAATTCAGGCTGGGATAATATGATCTTGTACCCTGTTGCTCTTTGTGGTGTTAGTGTGCTTTTTGGCCTGTGCAGGATCGCAAATAGGGCGTGTTCCACATAAAGTGTTGTGGAGCACCCCATAGTTATTGGTGATGCTTTTTCTACTGCGAACGCTGTAGCAGCCAAATGCTGTTTGCACAGGAAATGTCCTAGATTTACTGCATCTAGATGTCCGCTCTAGTATGCTATTGGCTTGCGGCCCATGCTTGTATTTTGTGTCAGCACTGCTTTCATGACCAGCCCATCGAAGTGTGAAAATAGGAAAGATTCCTTTTTATAGTCTGGTGTCCCTAGGACAGGAGCTGTGGAAATTGCTTCCTTGAGCTCGTTGAATGCCTCTGTTATTTCCCTTGTCCAACACAACTGTTTGTTGTCCCTCTGCGCTTCTTTTAATGCCATGGGGAGAGGACAAGTATAGGTGGGGGGCGTGGCTAGGTGGCCATGGCGGAAGACGTGCTTCTGACCATCTCCTGCCAATCCGAAATGATCCTTGAGTGCATAGGCACCTTAATCCAGAACATTCGCTACCAGAGACAAACCAGAGTCGGTAGGAACGATAGCTGCATCGAATGATGGCACTCCGCTCACAATTCATCAAGTATTAGAGTGGCTACCGAGGAAATTGTGCTGGTGGCGGAGGACAGCGCTCGGAATCAAAGATGGCAGCTGTGCGGGCTCGCCGAACAAAGGAATGGAAGGAGTGAGGAGGAAGGCCCGCTGTGCACCTTGAGAGGAAGCGTCCCTGGTCGGCCAGGACAGCGGCCCAGATGACAACGTGAAGAGCCCGAGCTGTGCTGCTGCGGAACCTAGAGGAGTGGACGCCTCAGTTGCTGATACAGGTGTCCAGCGAAGACAGGAGTGCACGTGCGCTCAACTGACCTTGCGGCACACAAGCACTTTGTGGACCTGACGCAGTAGATACTGGACACTCCCGAGGGGCCCTGAAGGTGGTTGTACATAAGGAGGCAGCATCCACCTGGGACTGGAGGGCAGCAGGGGCCATCAGTGGGTCCCCAATATACGGCTAGCCCCTCGGCTGGCCGATGAGATTGCGAGCCTTTCTGATCTACGGCATCGTGTCCAGGGGCCAGTAGGCCTAATTTAAAACCGGGGGAATTCCAGATGGCAGGACGGCATCCAAACTTCTCAAATCCAAGGTGAAGCAGCCTACAATGGAGGACTTCACCAAGACCCCGCAACAGGCAGAGGGGGCGAGACCTAAGGACAAGATTCCACCTGCAGACATCACCCCTACACGCGTCGACCGGCAGATCCTGGAAGCAATTGCAGACCTTAAGGCAATGTGGGAAAGTAAGCTGGAGGCAGCCACTGCCAAACTTAAGGCAGTGCTGGAGCTCAAAATCGGTGCAGTGCAAGAGGAGTTCAACTTGCTTAGATTGGACGTGCGGAAAATGGTGCAATGCTCAGATCAGCTGGATAAAGAAGTGACCATGAACACGACTGCCCGGACCTCTCACGCTTCGGAGATCCACATCCTGAAGCAGCAGGTGATCAACCTGGAGAACGGAGTAGAGGAGGCCGAAGGGCACCCTCGAAGGAACAACGTGCACATAATGGGCCTCCCCGAGGGGGAAGAAGGCCCTAACCTGACGGACTACGTCGAAAACATGTTGTTGCAGGAGATAGGAGCTGGGATCTTCACGCAAGGCTTCGCTGTGGAGCGAGCACACAGAGCGCTCACGAGGAAAGCCCCCTTGGTTCCCCCCAAGGCCGATTATCGCCAAGATTTTGAACTATCGGGACAGGGAGAAGTATAGGTGCTGTAGTCAAAGACCCATGCCCTGCAATAGTTGCATACCCAAGGATTCATTGCAGTTCCCTTACTGTTTTTCGCTGGGGTGTGTCAAGTATTGTTTGTGACCTGCTAGGTCTATGTGTTTGCCATTTCGCAAGATCACCTGCCAGAGGTACATCACTTCCCTTTGGCAGTACTGTAGCTTGGCTTTGTCTACTTTGTATCCCTTTTCAGCTAATACAGTGAGCATATGCACAGAGTCCTCCCTACATTCTTCCGTCCACATATTGCAGTACTGTGCTTTTTGTTTGTACGTTGGCCAAGTCCATCTGTATTATTCTGTTGAAAATGGATTATGATTCACAGTAACCTTGTGGTAGCCTGGTGTGTTTCCATTTGTGGTTGTGGTACATGAAACTTGTTAAATCTTGCGAATCTGGTTGCAGGAGTATTGAGTAAAATGCATTTTTGAGGTCGATAACCATGAAGCATGTAGCTTCAGCTGGGATTCCACATATGATTGTGGCAGGGTTAGCTGCTACTGGGTATTCCGCTTCTATAATGTAGTTAAGGGTTCGCAAATCTTGTATGAAACGCTATGACCCCTCATTCACCTTGCGAATTGGGTACACTGCAGTGTTGCACAGAGATTCTGATGGTACCAAGATACTGATTGTCATTGAGATGCGGTCCACAAGGAAACATTTTATTCAAGTAGTGGCTTTTTTGGAGAAGTGAACGTTGGTGGTTAGGGTTTGGCCTAATTTGTCATGGTCAACTAAATCAAAGGCCGCAGAGAAGTCTAGCATAGTAGAATGTACAGTTTACCAGAGTCCCTAATAGAGTCCATCTGGTTTTTTAGGTCTAAGTAGGCAGTCTCAGTACTGGGATTGGGACAGAATCCTGATTGTCCCCTAGCAAGGTGTTCAGTTCTAGGTGTGTTTGTACTTGGGTATATGCTATTTTGTCAATTATTTTGAGGCGAAATGGCACCGTTGTGATGGCCCTGTAGTTTGCAGGGATTGCTGGGTCTAATGTAGGTTTTTTGAGAAGGGAGTCTGTTAAGGATTTCAATCAGGCACACACCCGGCTCTAACCTAGCATATAATGCACAGATGAAATACTTATTTATTATATCTATAGGTTCAATATTCTGAGTGATATACCACTCATATCACACCCTTCTCAAAATACGCCCAGGTCACAGTGGACCAGGAATCAGGCTGGTAGGTAAAAGTAAATATTTATTTATTTAAAATTCAAATCAAGCACAACTTTTAATATATATATATATATATTCAATGAAAAAACTTTGTTAAAGGGACGTTATGGTTAAGTTGTACTGATAAAAATCTATGAAATTCAATGAAAAAACTTTGTTAAACATACGTTATGGTTCCAAGTAAAACCGAAAAACGCAAGCTAAGCAACCATAACTCGCACCACCACTGTGCACTGCTAAGACTAACACTCAGGACATCAAAGATGACATCACAAATATTGATGACATCACATATCTGGGCCACTTGTTTTTGTTCCTTGACACATATAGACCAGGTGGTTTTGTTCACTGGCAGTCAGAATAATAAAATTTAAAAAGGTGCTATATATCTAGATGTTAACCTTATCATATGTTCTTTAAGTACTTTCCTTAGGGTTTGGGGTCCGCTCATGGTGCACGTACATGGGGAAATGAGCAGGCCTCAAACACACAATTCATTTATATACATGAAGATGAACTTTAATGTCATTAAGATTTTCTGATGATGCAGTTTCTTTCTTCCTTACTTTAGTTTCACTGTATGTGCCTCTGATTTGTATGCATTGTGGTGCTTCATATGTATTGTTTGTACCAGCACAAGTGCTGTAAGTCTTGAATTGTTAGCTAGTTATTACATATTTAACATTACTCAAAACTCTGATAAGGGAGCATTCATTATTGTACTATTCAAAATTACAATATTATAAATAGTGTACTTCTATGGTGCATGCTGCAGTCATTGCCTATGTTTATATATATAATTAGGTTTCTGTATTAACACCAACAATCCAATACAATGATATTAGATGAGTACATTCTTTAATACATTAAGTAATTCATGATAGGTCTCCTGATCACTCCTGACATCTTGGTATCAACAATATAAACACAACTTCTTGTAGAGACTTTTCATCAAAATGTATTTCACGTGTGATGTCATCAGTGATGTCATCAATGACATTTGTGAGGTCATCTTTGATGTCCTGGGTGTTGATGTCCACCACAGTGGTGGTGCGAGTTATGGTTGCTTAGCTTACCATAACTGGCGAATTTCAGGGGTTTTTCAGTTTTACTTGGAACCATAACGTCCATTTAACAAAGTTTTTTCTTTGAATTTCATAGGTTTTTATTAGTCCAACTTAACCATAACGTCCGTTTAACAAAGTTTTTTCATTGAATTTCATAGGTTTTAATTAGTGCAACTTAACCATAATGTCCCTTTAACAAAGTTTTTTCACTGAATTTCATAGGTTTTTATTAGTGCAATGAAAGAATTGGAGGCCGCACTACGAAAGCCGGTGAGTCCTTTATTAAACGGAGCTCGCCAGAGCCCTAATAGCTGCACGGCTCAACATTATTTAAAACCAGCAACCGTCCGCTGCGGTCACGCGACTCTCATTCCAAGTATAACACGAGAGCACGCGCGACCGCCGCGAGACAGCATACAATTCTCTACACATCTTCCCCCTCAAACAGAGCAAATAATTTACTTTATAATGCTAATAACAGTAACTAAAAACTTAACCAAAGCGACAAATCAGTAATATCAGAGAATTTGCCTGAACTGGAAAGAATTGAAAGTTAAACAGTAGTGCACAGCCTAAACCTGACATGAGCAACATATTAGTATCAAGTTTCATAATCCCTCATCCACACCGGCTTAGATCTAGCCCTATGTGAAGAATCTTCTTTGACTCTCCCACCTGTATTGTTCTTGTTCTCATCAGGCACCCTTCCTTTCGTCTCCTCATTCAATTTATGATTATCCTCCTCCACAGCTCTCAACTGTTCATCAAATTTACTCTCTTCCCCATCACCCACTCTCGCCAACCTTCCTTTCGACCAAACTTCACCTCCCTCCAAAATGACCACATTACTTTTCACTGCACATATCTTCTTCGGTCCCAGGAACCTACTTTCCACACATTTGTTCACTAGTCTGGGATTTTTGACAAATACTTTTTCCCCAACCTTCCATTCTTGTTCCTTCACTCTCATCCTGTCATCAAACAGTTCCTTATTTCTTTCTTGACTCAATGTAATGAGTTTCGTAATGTGGTCCCGATCAACATTAACCACCTTGGCCATTCCCACCCATCCTGGACAAAGCCTTGTCCCAGGTTCCCTTCCTTTCATCGAAACAAATGGAGATACACCTGTCACAGAATGTGGCGTAGTGACATAATTCCATGTCAGCATCCTTAATACCTCCCTACATGGTTGTCTCGATTTCATGGCCATTTGCAGGCCCCCTTTTATGTACCTGTTGACTCTTTCAACAAATCCATTAGCTTTAGGATTATACAAGGCAGTTCTTGTGTGTTTTATACTGTATCCCGCAAGAAACTTTTTCATTGCCCCAGACACAAATTGCACCCCATTATCAGACACAATTTCAACAGGTACTCCTTCCTTAAGAAAAACCTTTTCCAAGAAACCAATCTCCTTTGCCGTGACCTCCTTTACAGCTTCCCACTCAAACCATTTGGAATGAAAATCCACCACAACAAACACGAACTTCAAGCCTTCTGCCAGACCCGCTACAGGACCCATTATGTCCATCGCTAACTTGCTCCACGGCTGGTCTGGTATCACATTGGGAATTAACGGAGCTTCTCTCACCACTCTGCATTCGTCACTTGTTTGGCAAATCATGCAATCCTTGACATACCTTTCCGCACTCCTATCAATTCCCGGCCACCAATAATTCTGTCTCAATTTCCTCTTCATAGCCGCTTCTCCAGGATGCCCCTGATGAGCCAGCTCAACCAATACCAACCTAAGGGAATGAGGAGGAACAATGCACCTCCCTCTCCTTAATCTATCATCACATAGATTCAACTCATTCTTCACTTCCCACCAAGTATTGAATTTACAATCCAAGTCCTTTTTTGCTGGCCACCCCCTCACTGTCCAAAATTTGACTAGCTTGAGATCCTCATCAGAATTTTCTTCTTGTGTCCATTCTTCCTTACTAACTGCACCTTGTAATTCTGCTAATACTGACTCCTCCTCTGTCTCTCTATCTTCCATAGGTTCACCCCTGAGTGGCAGTCTGGACAGGCAGTCTGCCACAACATTTCGCTTCCCAGGCAAATAGCTCACATCAAAGTTAAAGTTTTGGAGTCCCAAACCCCACCTGCTTATTCTTGGAGAACCCATGGCCCATCTTCCGCTCTCAAACATCTGAACCATGGGCTTGTGGTCCGACCTGACAATAAATCTCCTCCCCCACAAGAAGTACTTAAAATGATTCACTGCCCAGAACATGGCCAACGTTTCTCTTTCAATAACTGAATATTTGCTCTCTGCCCCTCTCAGCGTCCTAGACGCAAATGCTACAACTCTCTCAGTATTGTCTCTGTCGTACTGCACCAATGTCGCACCCAGTCCCAACATGCTCGCATCTATTACCAAAACAATCTTGTCCTTGGGGTCAAATCTACCTATGGATGGTGCCTCACCCACTGCTTGCTTAATACACTCAAAAGCCACATCACATTCAGCGGACCATTCAAATTTCACTCCCTTCTTGAGTAACATTCTGAGGGGAATTGACACTTTGGCAAAATCCTTTACAAACCTATGATAATATTCGGCCAAACCTAAAAATGATTTCACCTGCTCTTTACCTTTTGGCACAGGTGCACATTTCACTGCTTCCACCAAATTCTTCTTAGGCCTCACCCCTTGCTCATCAATCTCATGTCCCAAATACTCCACCCTGTGTACCGCAATCTTACACTTGCTCCTCTTCACCGTCAACCCTGCCTCACTCAATCTGTTCAACACCTGTTTCAACACCTCATCATGTTCTTCAGTAGAACTAGCATATATCAGCACATCGTCCTGGAACACAATAATGTTCTTGACTCCACTCAACACCATCTCCATCACTGTTTGGAATACAGCTGCGCCAAGGCAAGCCCAAATGGCATCCTACAGTATTTGAATGAACCAAACACCGTGATAAATGCCATCAACTGTTGACAATCCTCCTTCAGCGGGATCTGATGGTATGCTTGCGAAAGGTCAATGACAGAAAACACTTTGGCATTGTTCAGTACAGATAGCTTGTCACCTTTTATCGGTAGAGGATGTCTATCCACTAAGATGTTCCTGTTCAGATCTCGCAGATCCACACATAGTCTAATATCTCCATTGGCCTTATCCGCTAGTACTACCGGCGACAGCCATTCTGAGCTTTCACTCTTCTCTATTACTCCTCTTTGGAGTAACGACTCCACTTCTACTTTGAGTTTCTCACTTAACCCATGAGGCACCGGCCTCACCCTGTGCACTTTTGGACTGGCCCCTGCCTTGAGCTGAATCTCGTGTTCAAATCCTTTCAACATCCCTAGTTCCTCACGAAACACCATGGGATAATCCTTTTCCCATCTGTCCTTCAGTTCAGCTACATCAACTGGTCTCTCCGTGTTTGCCTGTATTCTAATTCCCAACTTCCACTGTTCACCCCATCCTAGGAGTGAAGAACCTTCTTGGGTAACATACACCTCTGATTCACAGTTCCTCCCTTTATATTTAATGGAAGCCTGGAACATCCCTACAATTTCAATTCTCACTTTTCCATACGCACAGGGTTCTATGTTGTGCTTCTTCAATTGTCTCACGTCTCCTTGCATACAACTCAGAAATGTCGCCTTTGACATCAATGTCCATGGTGAGCAACTGTCCACCTTCATTGTCACCACTCTACCATTGACCATGAATACATCTGTAGGCGCACCTCCCTTGCTTGAGACCTCTGATACTTCCAGCACATGCTTTATCTGGTTGCTCCTTCCCATTTCCAGATCTTCTTCTTGTTCAGGCACTCTTCCACCTGCTTCAATGCTCTGCACTGTCCCTGATTCACGGCAAACTCTTGCGAAATGAACTTTCTTCTTGTATTTCAGACACGAGATATTTCTGGCTGGACAAAACATGCTTGTGGAAATATGACGGTTACTCCCACAATTGTAGCACTTGATTTCCTTGTTGGGGACTCCCTTACGAAATCCCTTCACCGCAGCCACTTCTCCTTCCGACTTGTCTCCCTTCATAGTGGTCATATATTTATGGGTCTGTTCCATACTTCTTGCCATGTCTATGGCCGACTCAGTGATGCATCTTTAGATAATAGCCTCTCTTGTATTTTTATATTATTCGTGCAACGAACCAATTGGTCCCTTATGAGAGAGTCAGTGAGCAGCCCAAATTCACACGTATGACTGAGAGACCTCAATGCCGCAGTAAAGTTTTCCACCGGCTCCTGTGGGTCTTGTATCCTTTGGAAGAACTTGTGTCTCTCAAATGTTATGTTTTTCTTGGCTTCAAAATGAACTTCCAACTTCCTTTCTGCCATGGAATATTGGTCCACCTCCCCCTGGCCTTGCTGTGGAAGATCAGGTAATCCATCATAGACACTTCTGCCTTCAGTTCCCAAATTGTGCAGCAGGAACGCCTCTTTTCTCGCCGCTGTGAACTTGTCCCCTTCAATTGCAATCAGGTACGTGTCAAACAACTTCTTCCACCTGTCCCACCTTATAGGTGGAGCGCCAGGTTCTGACAGGAACGGTGGCGGGGTTGACATACTAGCCGCAGCCATCTTTCTGTTTCTGGTGTCCTATTTACACCAAATATCACCAAATGCGCTAATGCACTGACTTATATCTCCAATCCTATTCACTGTTCTTCCCCTTATCTTCTTAGTATTTGTCAGTCCTTCTGTGCTTAAATGCCCTTAAGCAACTCTTCAGTGTAGATGGTGCAGGTTCACTGTCTATATGTTTGTTCCTGCAAACACAGCCTTGGGTGAAGCACCTTCACCTCTGCAGTGACTTCAATGTCCTCTGGGAGGCACACTCCCTGTGAACCCTGCAGTGACCTCAATGTCCTCTGGGAGGCTCACCCCGGCAGTAACTTCAATGTCATCTGGCACACTCCCTCCTTGTGATGGCCTCTTGTTGGCCCTGAGCTTCCTCTCAGATGTGCCTCCCCCCTGGCTGTGCCCCAGCCCCCTCTCTCCGTGCTCCTCACCTTCTTGTCCAACGAGAGGGAAAGTGGGCGGCACCCACCAGGAGGAGCCGCTTTTCCCTATGTGGCCGCTCACTCGGAGTAGAGGCGGGGAGACCGTCCCCCTGCAGCGCCACGGTCCCAGGCGCCGCAGAGACAGTCCCTCTGCAGGCCCCCACCTCTTCGCACGCCGCTCTGCCTGTCGCAGGGCCTGCCCTCTGTGCCGTGGACGACGCGTTCTGCGTTGCGGTCCTGAGGGAGATGTCGCCAGGCTCCGCGGTGAGCTCCGTGTGCCCTCCTCGTCGCCACTTGAAAGAATTGGAGGCCGCACTACGAAAACCGGTGAGTCCTTTATTAAACGAAGATCGCCGGAGCCCTAATAGCTGCAGGGCTCAACATTATTTAAAACCAGCAACCGTCCGCTGAGGTCACGCGACTCTCATTCCAAGTATAACAAGAGAGCAGGCGCGACCGCCGCGAGACAGCATACAATTCTCTACATGCAACTTAACCATAACGTCCCTTTAACAAAGTTCTTTCTTTGAATTTCATAGGTTTTTATTAGTCCAACTTAACCATAACATCCCTTTAACAAAGTTTTTTCAGTGAATTTCAAAGGTTTTTATTAGTGTAACTTAACCATAATGTCCCTTTAACAAAGTTTTTTCATTGAATTTCATAGGTTTTTATTAGTGCAACTTAACCATAACGTCCCTTTAGCAAAGTTTTTTCATTGAATTTCATAGGTTTTTACCAGTACATGCTATCTTCCTACAACTTACTAATAGCATACTTTAGTTACCCAATATAGCAATATGTGTGTCCAATTTCCAGATTTTCACCTTAAAACCCTGCCATTTCACACCATCTGGACTTCTATACACTTCTTGCAACTATTTCAACTAGTTTTGCATCCGTAGATGTCTACGAACATCTGACTTCATAGAGGACCTTCTGGGCAGTGCCACATGACCATACGCTGGCGCGTGGCATGATGACGTGTCTGACAACCTGTCCGCACTTCACGATAAGATCTCTGCTTGGCGGACAGTTCGGAACTGCATTTTCTACTAATCTACGAACTTCCAACTTCAAAATTTCCCTTGCACAGCTCCAACACCTATTCCTACTCATTATCCATTAACAATCTAGTACACAGTACATACTTTTAGCAAAACTGCTATTTATCTTAAAATGGCATCAGCTAACGCGGAAATCAGGATGTAGTCAGGAATCAGTCTCTGTGTGTGGTGAAGTTCCCATATTTATCATGCCATATGACATCACTAAGTTTATGGTAGGGGTAGAATTTCAAACCACACCCACACGGCTGAGTTGCCTTCTTCTGGTTGGAAGTCAGAAAGAGCTGTCATATTTTATGATGTGATTTGGGAACTCCCACATAGATTTGAACCACAATTTAACTTTCCCTCAAATGCACATTTCTATAATTATGCCCTCTAATAAAATCGGACACATGTATTACATATTTTGTGGGTTATCCTCACATCTAACTCCCATCTCAGTGAGAGCTGTCTTTGTCATTCTGTGGAATTTTGACAATTTTAGTCATAACGGTTTGGCCTAACAATTCCTAATTCAGAACATATCTGTGCAATTACCCCTAGGTCACGGGTATACAATATTATATTTGCAGCATCAATAGTTTTGCCACAATTATTCTTTTGCGTACCTTTGGTTTCTTATGTAGTACAGGTTTCACTCACGTCTTAACAGAAAGAGCATAAAATTAGATTTACAACTACCAATTTTAAGATTTGTCCTCCATGTTGGAAAGTTAAAGGTTTGCAAAGCTTAATCACAAATAGGCCTTTTAAACAACAAATGTCTTTTGGCAGTTGTTTTCTTTTCACTGGCAACAGCTGTCAAATTCCTTTGATCAGGGTGGGGGTCCAGAGGGAGGTTTCCTGCCCCTCCCCTGAAGGGATCCGTGATCAGCCTGCCATTGTCCTTGGCTGGGCCCCAGATGAATGTCTAATGAATTCATTGTTCTAAATATGCGAGAACCTCCTGCAGCAATTAAGCCGTCCTGCTAGCAGTGGATTGTCAACCTGAAGTATCACCTTTCTAAGGCTGGGCACTGTCAAGTCAAGATTGATTAGTTACTTAACTCCAAACTGGGTTTTGACTTTAAGATTCACCTAAATCTTTCATTCAAAATATATAAAAATGAACACAGTTTATAGGGGATTTTGACATTTAAAGAATTAGGCCTTTCACCAAAACATGCTTTTAAATAGGAAATGTTGTACTTCTTCATGGAAAAAGCACATTTAAACTGAATCCTTTACATCAGAATTTCCTCTGCAGCACACACATTGTATTCAGCACCAGTTCGTCATTTAAGTGCTGAGATTTGTTTGCAGTCTGGAAGTAAGTATCCAGCCTTTGCTTAGAGTTTTCTCTGCACAACTGAAATTGTTACAGGTTGTTCCATTTTTAGCCACATTTTTCCCGTGGAACTGAAATAAATGTTGCTGGGCTGCCTTTTTCCTGAGATGGATTTCTTAACTGCTGCCAGTTAATGAGGCCCGGTTTCTCTGGCCACACTGGATGATCTGTAATTCCGTTAATATCATTGGTTCACTGGCAAAGAATCTAGTGCCAAAACAGCACTTTGAAGGTTGCAAAAGCTGCATTTTAAAAGGCATTTTCAGTTTTTAGCCCAATTCTGTGGACTTGCTTCATGTTAAATGTAACAGCACCCACTGGCATACTCCTGCAGTAAGAATTCTGTTGTCACCCCCACTTTGACTGTGTGGCAGGGGTGTGCAGCTTTTTGTGATTGTGACCCACGCGCAGTTTTGCAGATTTTTGCAGATTCTTGCGCGCACATGGGGTTAGCAAATCCATTTTTTGCTGTTTCTTTCCACATTAGTAAATTGATGCAGTGGGGCATATCCGCATGGGTAAAAATATCCCACATAAGGCCCCCCCAACTTTGGCTTTACTTCCAGTCATGGGGAAGTCGGCACATGGGATTTTTCTTTCTGTCTATGTGAAGAAGTTTCTTCTCCCGTCAGCGATTGATGCAACATGCTCTCCTCGCCAGTTTTGTTTGGAATGGGAAGATACTCCCATCTTCTCTCATGATTCCTTTTCCAATGTGGAGCGACACTCCGGATCTCTTGGGTTTCTCCTCCCAGGTTCCCAAGGGGGTCCTCCTTGGTGATTAGGTGTACTTGGTGCAATACTAGAAAACTTAACATAACCCAGTTATGAAAATGTTCCCACTACTGTTCCCAGGGGGATTTCAGCAGTGGGATAGACGCATGCATTCAATAACATTTTACAATATTCCCCGCATGTATTCAATAACAATTTAAAGTATTCCTCGCATGTATTCAATGACACTTTAACAATTTTCTACGTTTCATCATTCTCTCCCTCTGGGTTTCCGGTGGGCTCTTCTATTTGCCTCAAAGTGTGCCTGGGATGGCAACTCTTTAGCTGGTTTATGTGGACCCACTTGTCTTCCCCTTCTGTCAGATTTGCATTGGGGATGTGGATTCTGTAGGCGATTTGTGATATTTTGTCCACAATTTCAAAAGGTCCCTGCCAGCAGGGCAAAAATGTGCGCTCCTTGGCTTGGTTCCATTGGAAATTGTACAAGTAGACCCTGTCTCCTACTTGATATTCCCTTTTGGTTGTTTTAAGGTCATAGTGGGTCTTCATACTGCCTCCAGATCTTTCTAGATTCTGCTGAGCATACGCAAAAGCATGCTGAAGGTGTTTTCTCAGATTCTTAACATACACATGAGTTGTGGAGGCATTTATCAAGGTCTGCTCTTGGGTTCTATAGAGCAGATTCTGGGGTAGCACCATCGTTCATCCAGTCATCAGCTCAAATGGAGACAGTTTTGTTGCAGAAGAAGGGGTAGATCTGATGGCCATCAGGACAAGGGGTAATCGAATATCCCAACTTGGCCCAGAGTCTGCCACAAACATTTTAAATATGCTCACAATGGTTTTAGTGTACCTCTCAACTCCATCACTAGAGGACAGCGGTATACAATGTGTAATTTCCTTTTTACCCCAAGTATCTCCCACATCTTTGTGATCACTTCGCTGATGAAGTGACTACCTCGGTCTGACTCAATCCTTTGGGGTAGGCCAAAATGCGCAAAGGTGTGATTGATCATCAGGGCAGCTGCTGTTTCTGCCTTGCAATTTGGGGCCGGGAGACATTCCACCCATTTGGTAAACAAGCATGTTATGGTTACCCTGTACTTGTTCCCCCTAGAGTAGCGAATCACGGGTCCAATGAAATCTACTTGTAATCTGAGCAAGGCAGTGGCATCCCCGTCTTCTGGAGGGGAGCTCGATGTGTGAAAGATATTGACTGAAATTGTGCACACACACACACAAGACACCCCTTTAAGAATTGGTCTCGGTCCTGCCCCATGTGTGGCCAGTATGCAACCTCTCGTAAGATTTCTAAAGTAGTGTGAAACCCCCGAAGACCGGCTGTGGCCACATCATGGGCGTGACTTAGCATCAGGCTTCGGAATGAGGTAGGGACCACCCACTGGTCACAGCCAGATACGGATCTGCTTACCAACAAACCGTCTTGGATTGAGACCATTTTTGGACATTTCATCAACACCCTGAGGTTCTCTTTCCCTATGTAATCGGTATCCGTCAGGGGAAAGTTCTCAGGGTCCTCAATGTGTTGATAAAATTTACCAATAATCGGATCTCCTTTTTGTGTCGTGATCAAATCAGCATCTGGAGTCTCCTTACTCCACTGGGCAGTTGAGCGTTCATTGTGAGCATTTGTCTGGGATCTAGTGATAGCAGTGACCTGTATTTCCCCCAACAGGTACTCGATCTTGAGGATATCCCCCTTTTCCAGTAGATGGTCATCCCACTAGAGGTGACCAGATCATCAATATGGATTAATCATTTTGGATTAGCTTGCCATGTGTAAGCGGTTTGTTGTTAGCACATAGCATGCCTCTGGTTTTCCAATTAACCAAGTGCTCCACGAACCCATTCTGGACACAATCTGAATCAGTGATTATGACCAGTTTGTGGAGTTGGTGTTGGACGGCAGTGAGGATGGCCTGATGAACTGCCATCAACTCTGCCACCTAACTACCACATGGACCGATTTTGTACCCAGCTGAGGGTTCTGGGGCATCATTCACCCAAGCATTCCCAACGCCAGCCACCAGTTCCTTTTCCCCGTTGTTGTCAACATGGTAGGAGCACCCGTCCACATAAACTGTGGGCATTCCCTCACAATTGTCTTCTTCATACACTTTGTGTGGGGAATTCAGGTACTTTAGTCCTTGAGACATTTTTCTCTGGCACAATCATACAAGTCAACTAGACCTTGCGTGAGGGGACTCTTCTTGTTTTGGCCATATCGGACCTCCACAGGAAAGCCTTGCATTGACAGAATCCAGGATGTAATTCTGGAATTACTCACCTTTCCGGCCCAGATTCTGTCACTTTGGAGGTATTGCAAAGGCTGGTGTAGAGTCTCCACTATGATGTGTTCCCCCGGATGAACGGGCAGTAATTTTTCAATGCCCACACCGTTGCCAGGAGTGCCTTCTCAAAATCGTTGAATTTTTCCTCCACAGAGGATAAAGTCTTGCTTGCATAGGAGATGACTTTATTGACCATGTCATACTTATGATATAATACTGCTGTTAAGCATGTATTCAAGAACCCCATCTCCAAGAAGCACTCCTTGTTTCTGACAGGGTAAACTAGACAAGGTGCTTGTGAGAGGCTTCTTTTGAGTTGCTTTACTGCCTCAGCTTGTTCTGGACCACACTCCCACTTGACCCCCCTTCAACAGATGCATCAGGGGTCTTGTGATCTCTGTGTAATCCTCAATTAACTACCTACTGTAATTAGTCAGTCCAAGGAGGCTTCTTAGCTCACACAGAGTTGTGGGGTCTTTTAGTTTTAGGAGTGCGTCCACTTTCTTTTCCTGGGGACAGAGACCCTCAGGAGTTATCTCATGTCCCAAGAAGTTGACATGGGTCCTGCACCACTGTGCCTTTTGGAAGGACAGTTTTGCTCCGGCAACCCTCAACTGTGTCAGAACATAACAGATTTCTGCTACATGTTCCTTCACAGTTGAGCTTTTTATCAGGACATCACCTACATAGGCCAGGTTACCCCTTTCACCTAAGTCGGCATTGCCTTATGTAGGAAGATGTTGAATTCATTGCCGGGGTTGATGTATCCGAAGGGAGTCCGGGTCCAGGTGTACTGCTGCCCCCCTAAGGTAAAGGCCAGCTTACATTGGTCCCCCCTCCTGACAGGTACGGTCCAGTACCAATTAGTCAGGTCAACGGCAGTGTAAACCTTTGACCCCTGGATCTGGGCCAGTCCTTGGCCAATATATGGGAGAGGCCATCTGGACATGTGGACTTGTTTATTCAGCTCCCTCAGGTCAGCACAGAGTCCACACTGGCCGTTTGGTTTTAAAATACCCAGCACCAGATTATTAAAGGTGCTGTGGACAGGATGAATTATCCCACGGGACTCAAGGTTTTTGATGATTTCTGTCAGGGAGTCCATGGATGCGAGAGGCAAGCGATATTGCCTCACAAACACCTGAGTCATGCCAGGGTCCATGGGAATTGTTGTTGTATGGATTTTGGTGCGACCACAGTCATACGAGTCCACCGCAAAGAGATCTTGAAAATCTAGGAACACCTGTTTCAACTTTTGTTTTTTCTCCGGAGTCTCACAAGCATCAGCTAGGTTGACTCGCTCTTCAACCATTTGCCTGAAGCCCGGAAAGACTTCTGGTTTTGCTATCTCAGCAGCCTCCTCCAGCTGGGTGGAGAGGTCCCTGATTAGAGTACTGACCTGGACGGAGGGTTTCAGTTAGGAGAGGCAGTCATTGTGGACCTGAAATATCACCTCATCCGGCCTGATGTCACAGGTCACCTCATCCTCACCATAAGGGCACGAAGAGTACACCAGGAAATGCCCCCCTTGCCGGGTAAAGATCCTGTCTAGTGGTAAGTCATTGTCACTGTCATTGTGAAAACAGTCATTGGGGATTTGTGTTATCAGTTCATTTCCTAGATCCATGGAAAAATGTCAGTCATCAGCTGCCATTCCAATAATGGTGCCTGTGCCCAGAGTGATACTCCTCGGGTCGCTGTTGTCCATCAATATTGGAATGGTGTTGTGTTCTACATTGACTAATGGTGTTGGGTTTAACCCCAACCCCTGCTGTTGGAGATGAGCATTGAGGTGTACATATGCGTCAGGATTTTGCAGTTTCTGTCCTCTTCTAATTTTTTATTCAAGTGGGAATGGTAGGTCCGTCCTAGGATGGTGACCTCCTCTCCAATTTGAACTTCAACTGCATATGGGGGCTGACCGAAATGCTTTTTCTGAATCATCAAAGTCCATGGGATTACCCCCTAGTCCGGACCAGGCTTTGTAATTTATCAGGTCCAAGTTAATGGCAAAATGATTGAGAATGTCACTGCCTAAATAGAATGCAGCTGGGACATCTCATACGACCCAACAATTATGTACTATGCTCTTGTTTCCTATAAAAATTTTGAGCATACACCTGCTAGGCATGAGATGTTTGGAATTGCGAGTTTCCAGTCCCATTTCCCATTTATCGATCAATTTAAATGTGGGAATGTCTAGATCTTTGGGGAGCTTTCGGAACATGGCTTTGCTGATGAAGCTCTTACCGTTGTCTATGCACACTCGGGCGAGAACAGATTCCTTCCCCTCATTTAACTGAATAGGGGTGAATAACTGTTCTCTAATTTTCTGAATATCAGCTAAACTTTGAGCTGCTTTCTCATCACTTTTGGCTACAGAATTGGAATTTTCAGATTGTGAATTGGTATGAAATTTCAAGTTATTTCCTTCCAGTGTAGAATGCCACTTGAAACTGGAAAGAAGGTTGATTTTCAGGAATGGATAAGAGTTCCCATCCCCAGTTTGTTGTCCTACAGCAATTACTGTCATGTCAGGTCTTTGTTTGTTCTGGAAATGAAACTCGAAATGATCAGGTTTTTGTTCAACCATGTGGCATGTGCCATTTAAACAAACATGGTTGACACTCTGTTTCAATTTTATTGGCCTGTTAGTCTGAGTCCAGAGGACCTTGTTCACACAGTCTATTAGAGAGGACAACCTACGCAGGATGTAATTCCCTAGTAGACAGGGTGTACCCTCTGGAGTCACAACTATGACTGGCTGTTTCACAGTGTGTCGCCCAATTTTTATTTCCAAATCCGCAGACCCCTCGACAGGAATTTAATTCCCATCAAAGTTCTGGAGTTGTCCAGGAAGAGGGGTGAGAGGGATCTGGTATCTCTCCCCCCTTCCTGAATTTAGCTGCTCAAAGGCCCTTTTTGACAGAAGAGTGGCTTGGGATCCAGTGTCCAGAAGCGCTGAAAATGTACATTGCCCTTGCACTTGGACCAGGGCATAAAATCTACCCTCTTTCTCCTCCAATGGGCAAAGGTAATGTGTATTTTGGGCAAGCTGGGTGGTCAATTTCCTTATTTTTGACTCTGACACAGGGGTAGTTTGGGCATAATTCTGTGTTGGAGTTTGGGTATCTGAAAGAAAAAATGTACATTCTGATATTTGGGGATTTTTGGGCTCCCCTTTTTCTGATTCTGGGCTGACACCCCTCAGCCCTTTTGGATGCAGTCATCAGAATTGGTTTGTGCGGTTTGGGATCCCTCTGTTACTATTGGGTTTCCTGGATGCTCATTCTGGGGTTCAAGGATGGGCAATTCTGACTCAGTGCCCATACCCACACAGTCTTCATTTAGATCTCTTGGAACCCATTTTTCATTGGAAGGAGTTCCCCCGTCCCTGAAGGAGAAGATGGTTTTCCCAGAATCCTCTGAGGATTCCTCCCCTTCAAACTGGAGGACACTAACCTCCTCCACAAAATGGGCCTTTTTGCTGTCTTTATTTCTCCTACCCACCCTCTGTACCTTGGGTTGCAGATTTTCGGGGGCAGGAGATTTTTTCTCCGGTTCCTGGGTGTCCAGGGGTTTTTCATGAGTAAGGAAGGAAGCTTCCTCTAGGGCTTTATACCACCCTTCCACCGTGCCTCCTCCTCTGGCACCGGTGAGTTGTTAGGGTTCTCGCCCCGTCATTGTTATGGGGTTCCAGACCCTTGCTTTGTGGGGTTCTGAGCCGTCATGTTCATCTGAGGGTTCTGATGAGCCCTCAACATGCGACCCAGATCCTGTGTTAGGTTCTGGACCTGGCGGTCCAGTTCGGACACCCATTCCGGCTGGTACGGCGGTCTATGTTCCGATCTAGGTGGATCACGGGAATGGTAACTATCTGCTCTGCGCAGGCTCTATTAGAATGTATCTGTTGATTCAACTTCTGTTGACTCTCTTGCAGAGAGTCAAACTTTTACTTACACTCCTCTTTCATTGCCTCTAATTGGGTCTCTTGATCTGCATTATTCCGGTGTTGGAGAGCCAAATCTTCTTTTAATTTTATGACATAATTTCCAGATTCTACCTCCTACTCTTGGCTCTTCTGTAATTTTTGTTCTGCTAAATTTAGATCAGTCAGGATTTTATTTACTAGTTCAACTTGATTCAGCGCAAGAGTTGTGTTTTCCTAATGCCTTTCCTGCATCACGCCCATGTGGAGATACATGTAGGCCTCGATTCTAACAATTTTGATTTGCTTGTCTTTAATTTTTGGGGTTATATATAATTAACCCAAAGCTTGGTGTAATAGGGCACCGGCCTGCCACGTGTCCAGGTTCATGACGGTGACCTGTTGTGTTATTTCTTGTAGCCAGACTTTTTCATCCTGTTCCGGCCACTCACCTCTGACAAATAGCTTGTGTAGAAGGTGCTCCCTAGCCATATTGATTTCTACTACGGTCATTTTGGACATGTTCTTTCTTATTAACTTATTTATGTAAGGGTAACCTGTATTCTATTGCTTTTCTGTCTATTTTGGGGTTGATTTTAGTTTTACTTTTAGACACAGGCCTGGTACTTGTATTTGTTTTTGGGAGGCGCCTGTACAGTGTAATACAGTATTCCAACCACATAAAGTATCACTACAATGCAGGTTAGTCTGCTGTGCTAGACTGCACAGGTGGTAACCAAACTCAATCCCGTCTAACGAGCCCCCAAATTTCTCAAGGATTTCAATCAGTTGACACACACCTTGGTCTCGGCCTAGTATGTAGCGCACAACTGAGATGCATTTCTCCTTATTTTATGCAGATTCAATTTGAGATGGTACACAACTCGTATCACACCCTCTTTGTCAAAAACCCCTGGGTCACAATGGACCCTGAACCAGACTGGTTAGTGAAATGCAATATTTATTTATTTATTTTAAAATTCAAGAGAAATCATACAATTTTTAATATGGGGCAGCAATCACCAATGGGGTGATAATCACAATGAAAATGGAATCATGACACTTGGTTACCCTTCTCCTAGAACATATACACAGAACAATTGATTAGGAACATTTTTTTGATTTAGGAAATATAGCACCCAAGTGAGGATTTCCCCCTGCAATGTTCCCTCAACCCACAAATAATTGAATTGTGAATGGATAGAAAGGCACAGCAGGTAATCAGGAATAAGAGGCAGAAAACAGAATCAATATCCGACTTTCCCTCACCAAATAAGAGTGGAAAACGGATTTTAAATCCCTTGCAATGTTATGAAATGACACTCTGAAATGGACAAATAAATAATTAATGTGCGGTTAAAACTCTAAGGTAAATACAATTTCTCACTAAAGCAACAATGCATAGACACTAAAAATCACCAGCAATGGATTACAAAGAGCATACAATGGAAAACTGAGTGGAAAGTTTAAAACGGATTGCAGCAAAAAGACACGTGTAAATGTTGCATTTCCTTTCAATTTCGTGTAATTTTACTCACACAGTATTTTAATAAAAACGGGTGAATTACTCTGATTTGGAGTGCGGTTTTTGGGCTGGGGGATAAATATATATCACAGGTACAACATAGAGGTGATAATAGGTCTCTAGCTGGTGAATTGAGTGAGATTTGGAAGGTAGAGTGAGGTTCCTTTTTAGGAAAATATAGCAGGGAAAAAGAGACAATCGGTTTTAAAAGGGAAAGGCAAATTTTACTTAAACTAGATTTAATGGCAAGAAAAGAGGAACGCTACCCGTGAATATAAACGTTATGCTGCAGTTGTAAACCTTCACGCAGACAGAAATGAAGAGAAAAGTGGCACTAACGCTTGGAGATCAAGGGCAAGAACACAGAGAATTCTGACAGTTTTAACAAGTTACCAGGATAAGGATAGGATGGCTTAGAGAGTGGGATAAGGACAAATGCAAGACAAGGTAGACTATGGACTTCTATGGGGTAGGGATTATACTTACATTCCACTTTTAGTTTGGGATTTTTGGACGTCAACAGGTTCTGGTCACTACACGGCAGCACGCCTGGCCAAGGACATCTGGGCAAGGTCAGGTCACCGGATGGTAATTCTGGTCACTGGATGGCACATGTACCTCTGGATGCAGTTAGTGGGCAGCAGTTAGTGGGCAGCAAGCCAGGCTGGTTCAGGATGCAAAAAGTACCACAGCTTTCCCCTTTTTAATGGGAGATTAGTGGGTTGATTCTGGATCAATGGCCTTGCTGGAAATAGGATCAACACTGCTTGGGTTTTGCAGTGGGCCCTGGAGTAGGGTCAGCAATGCTTTGGCCTTGTGATTCGAAATCTGGACTCAGCAGGATGAATGCACAGTGACATCATCAAAGTATGGGCAGGCTTAGATAAGCACACCTCTAACTGACGGGATTGGTCAGGGGTTCTAGTCTCTGCCTCGCACCCAACTGGTTGGATTTCAAAGCAGGAGGGCAGATTTGTGATGTGAGTTTACAATGTTCAAAAACCTCCCACAGTTATTTTAGCCAAAATCCAATTGTACATTTATACAGTTGGAATCTCTTAGCAGATTACATACACGGGTTACATATTTTGTGTAGAGCATAGCACTCCAACTCTGCAATCAGTGAGACATTGTTTCGCCCTTCTAATTCTTTTTGGTAATTTTGAATATGAATGATTCGGCCTAAAATGCCATAACTTTATACACATGTGTGGATTATCATAAGGGGTGCAAGTATGAAAATTTGAATTGGCATCATGGATACTTCCCTTATAATCCCTGATTATTTGCCATTTCTATTCCCAAGGGGTCAGTGAATTCTACCAGTTCTTAAATGAAAGCCCATAAAATAATTTTTAAACTGTGAAATGTTTACATTTTTACAAAGTCTTGCTGCAGAGATAAAAGTCTTTACATTTTTGGTCATAAATAAATCTTTGGAAGCAAATGGCAGTCCTTTGTCTGTCATTGGACCATTTATTTTTTCTTCAACTGCCACCAACTGTCAT
This sequence comes from Ambystoma mexicanum, assembly GCF_040938575.1. Lineage (NCBI taxonomy): Eukaryota > Metazoa > Chordata > Amphibia > Caudata > Ambystomatidae > Ambystoma > Ambystoma mexicanum. The sequence continues at coordinate 383,104,793 of NC_090923.1, read as the reverse complement.
TTCCTCCAGAGCAAGATGGGGGTTTCTCAACTGGATTGAAAGTTTATTGCCCCGTCCCCACTTCACACTTCCTTGTCCTGGAAATTCCATTGTCAGTGGGTTCAGCCTAGACTAGATTCTGTCCAACCTAATAATTATCACTGGGGTGTTAGTATCTGCTGAGAGAGGCCCTCCTGTTGGTAGCATCCCCCCCAAGCAGAAACCTATTTTTCTTTTGGAACTTGCAAAATCCAGCCAATATAGTTTAACACTTTTACTTTCTTATATTTGGTCCTGAATAAAACAAGCCAGTTGAATAAAATGACCCATGTGTGTATTTTCCCCAGCAACAAACTCCTTCACATTGCTAGATAATGACAGGCTTACATCCAACAGTTTACTTTTAAGACGGGCCCTTCTCTCCTTGAGTTTGCAAAGCCCATTTTACATGATTGGTCTTGCAGCTATAGTTATTTTCTGGTATACAGGAGTTTTGTTTGAAGCACAGATGCATTGAAATTGACATGGCTCAGATAGCTGGAATTTCTTTGAACTACTGAGCTTCGATACTTTGTGAAGAAAATGAATGCGTTTTCCCGGGCAGGTAAAGGTGGAGTTCCTTGTCGATTCTTCTCAGAGTTGATTTGACAGGGCCTGTCATTCATAAATCATGCCTGGTTTTGCTGAAGCACAATGAGATATAGTGGGCATGGCAGGGCCTTATTAATCACAGTGGTTTAAGGAAGAACAGATGGAAATAGCGTCAAAGCAGAATTTTCTAAAGGTGAAAAGGTTTCATTTTTAATGGGGAGTTTGGGCTTGCAGCAATGCAATGCTGCTTCTTCCCTTTATTCCATTTTTATATGTCAGAACACACTGGCATCTCCCTCAGTGTGTCCCCTTGTTCCATCCTGCCCAATGTATGCTTGGCAAGACGGTGCAGCCATCTTTTTGTTGCTGCAAACCGCAGTTTTGAGGCCATGGTGCTCACAGGAGCCAGCACAACCATGTTGCTGTTTCTACGCAAATGCAGCTTGGTTTTGGCGAAATTCTGTTCAGTGGGTCAATGTAGCCCACAGGTGTACTCAGGTGGGATGGCTAGTGTGATCTGTGGGCCTGAGGCTGTATGTAGCCATGTTTCGGTGAGCACTAAAAAAAGTCAAGCTTTAATTCTAGTATACAGTCGTGGATATCGATTGCATGGGCCCGAGGGACCTTACATTTAGTAGGGCTCCTAATAGCGGTGGGGTGGTTTTGGGGGAGCTCTAAGGCAGGGTCAGATTGGTCCGAGTGCGGGTCGCTGGGGTATTAAGTAGATTTTGGGGGGTCTCATTATAGGTGGTAGTTTGCTGAGGGTTGATGTCAGGGTTCTCCTGAGTCACATGAGGTTTAGGCAAAGTAATGAAGTTGGGACAAGGAGGGGTGTGCTGGTTTTTGATGTGGGGGTGTTGGTGACAGGTGTGTGCTGAGAGTCTGTCATTTCTTTTAGGTGTGGTAATGGGTCTTGTTTGGGCTATAGTGTGCGTGGTTTTGGAAGAAATGCATGCGCGGCGTGTTCTGTCTGTTAGCAGCAGCGTTTTGATGTGGGGATGTGGTGTGGTTGGGAAGGCTGGAATGCTAGGAAGGAATGGCGTGGGGCAGGGCATGGTGAGGCATCTGGGACAGTACAACCGGGCCAGGCCTGCCTTGAAGAGGGCAAATGCGCCTATAGAGCAACCTGTATTGTCGATAAGCATGATTGCTGGATGACCAGAAGTGGTAATGCAGAGTCCGGTGTTAATAGTGCTGGTGGTCATGGTTAGGGAAGGTGAGGCACTATGTAATAAGAGTAGGTAACTGAAGATAGAGAAGATTGTTTGACCTAAATTTAAGACTCTAGGGCGTGGGTACCCAAGCAGGGCAGTGAGGGCAGGGAGCATAGAGGGTAGCAAAGTCAGTTGAGAAACTGGAGATGCAATGAAGTTATTGGGGCGGCAGAGGACTATCAATATAGGCATTGGGCCACTGAGCACTTTCACAAACAAATGGGCCGATTCAAGATTAAACAGTAGGCCAATTAACAATTCTACATACAAGTTAGCTGGTCTAAAGATTATACAGTGGGCCAATGAACACTTTCACAAGCAGATAGGTTGAATCAAGATAAACAGTGGGCCGATACGCACTTTCACAAGCAGATAGGCTGATTCAAGAATAAACAGTGGGCCGATGCACACTTTCACAAACAAATCGGCTGATTTAATATTATACAGTGGGCCAATGAACACTTTCACAAGCAGATAGGCTAATTAAAGATAAACAGTGGGCTAGTGCGCACTTTCACAAACCAATAGGTTGATTCAAGATTAAACAGTGGGGCAATGAGCATTTTTATGTTCAAATATACTGATTCAGGATTGATATGGCGAGGCATCATAGTGGGTGTTGCTAGAATAGTTAATCTGACAAATTGGTATAGTACATAAGATAGGAGAATTATGAGTCAAGCATGGCAGTAAGTATTTCGTATATTAATCAGTAAGGCTAAGCAGTATAGATCTCATGTGTTAGGCCAATGATGGTGGCCAACAAGCATATTAGTGAAGTAATTAGGGTCTGCAGGCCGTACGCTGAGGAGCGGTATAGATAGAAGTCAGACAATATAAGCCAGCAGGTATCGGTACTTTGCGAGGCAGATGGCAAGAAGTGAAGCGTGAGACACAGGATGCAAACATACAGTCTGATTAAAACGGACCAGGATCTCGTGGTAAGTGTATACAGTGGAGGCAGCAATCAGCAGCGCAGGCGGTCGAGAATACTGCTGTGTATTTGTAGCGGTGCAAAAATAATAGTAAGTATTGGTGGGCACACAATAAACATACACAAGGATGAGGGCTCAAAACAGCAGGCAGAGTACGGTGGGCAGCGCAGTGCGGATGTTGGCCCATTGGTGAAAGGTTGTATCAGGGATTTGGATGGCTCTTTGAGAGGCTAGTTCTGTAAGGTTTCGTTTGGTAGATTATATTAGTAGGAGTTAGTTATAGCAAGGTCGCAGGTTCATATGCGGGTGTTTTGCATACTGAATAGCAGGAAGGGCGTGCACAGTAACCCAAGTCCAGATCTGGTTAAGATGGCTGTATATAGATAAATAGGCAGAGTTTCTGGCCAATCGGATGTCGGCCCTTGTCTCCGCGTGAAACGGTCGATGCTCAAAATATGGCGACCATTTTTAAATGGCAAACCCTCACAGCCTTGTCAAGGCAGCAGTATTTGGATGCCCAGGAGGGTTGCCCACAGCCTCGGCAATGGTGCGGAGAGGCTGAGGTACCAGTGGGGCAAAGTAGGGAGTAATTAGAAATTTAGCAGCAGAAGTTATGCTCAGATGATGAGAATGCCGTCGAAGCCCCAAGGCTTACCTCATCAGCTCAGATGAGCAACAGTTGATGTGTATGCTGCCCCAGCAGCCCACTGGCGATGGGAGCTCCTGCTCCACTAGGAAGGCAGTCACGTCCCAATATGTTTACAGCTGCCTGCTTAGAGTAAAGTAGGGGTAGTGAAAAGTCGTGATCTCCTATAGATAAGGAGGTGTTATCAGTAAAAGGAACCACTTCTCGAGCCCCAGAGAATCCCTGAGTGTTCATGGCATCGAATGCAAGGTGTATTTACCCTCCCGTATACATTACCGAATCGCCCCAGTGTCAACCAGGAAGGAAAAAAAATGTGTCATCTATAGCCACCCATATGCAAGGTTCCTCCGCAGGGTTAGGTGTGACTGTTAGGATGGGACACATCAAGTTCGTCTGTGGGCTGTCCTATTGTGGGTACAATGACTGTCCATTACCAGTGTAAGGGTTATGCCCTACTAGTGTCACCCCACCCATCCTTGTTACGGGTATCATTGATGCTGTGTCCATGGGTTGTGGGGAGTTGTCTTGTAGTTACATCAACTGTTGTACTGGTTGTGCATGTTGGGGAAGTGGTGCTACCATGTGTTGTGATTGTAGCTGTTGTTTTTGTGGTGCTTGTGTGTGTTGGGTTACTGGTGTAGTCTGCTGTTGTACGTGGGGCTGCTGGAGCATTTTGTGATTGCCCCGTCTGTCGGACGTCTTGCATGTAATACCCATTTTATCCACTCTGGTAAACCTGTTGTCCTTGTTTGCCCCAACCTGGTTGCATCTCCTTACTTCTGTCTGCACAGGAGATAAGCCTTAGTTGTCCGCAGGTCCAGCATTGTGGTGGCTCTCGCGTTTTCCATGGGAATCCCACTCCTCATCAGCCTGTCCCTGTGGGTAACCCTTGAATCCTCCTCCTGGACGCCCTCTCTGGAACCCTCCCCTTCCTCTATAATTGGTTTGATTATCACCCATTCCTGCGTACCCTCTTCCCACTTGTGGTGTCAATTGCTGCATAGCATTTTACTGTTGGTGTGGTTAGAGTTGGGGTTGCAATACTGCTATCTGTGGTTGCGGGGCTGCGCTAGTTATAAGTGCCCCTTCTAGGGCATACTTAGACAGTTTCTTTTGAAATAGTTTCGATTCATCTGCTTTTCTGTTCTCATCCTTTTGCTTCATCTTCTCTTGCCATAGCCTGCAATGGTGTACTATCGTAAATTGTATTTCCGACCACACCTTAGCCTCCATCCCTCCGTCCCTACCAATTTCTTCAATTGTCTCTGTAACGGCTCTGGTAACCCTTGTAACAAGATGTGATAAAAGATAGCTATCATTTTATCCCATGGCTCCCTAGTCTCGAGGTGTCAAAGCTCTTGAATCTCTTGGATGTAACTAACAGGGTCATCATCGTCCCGCATCTTGCGTGACGTGATTGCTCCTATATGTGACGTGTCAGGGTATTGTGTCTGCAATGCCTGCCATACTGCATGCCAGCAATTTACGAATGGGGCCCTGTCGTATGCTGTGTTTTGTGTGGTCACCCCCAGGAGCCCTGCCCTTTTCTTAATTTCATCTGCTGCGTCACCTAATATGGAGACCAGTAAGCCCTTGACTTCGCCTACTGCCAACCTGTGCCCCGCTGTCTATTTTTCCATTTCATATATCCACTTCCCGCCCCTCTGCTTAGAGATGGTAGTCTGCTTTTGATGTTCTCCTTATCTGTGTGCTTCCAGGGTACATACTGTGGCCTCGTCCCTCCCCTTTCTAATAGGGGCATTTGCAAATACGCGGCCCTCTCTTCTGGTGTACATCTATACTATCGTATCTGGATAGGCCCTCTCTCATCCTCTGCTTCTGCACCTATGTCGGTTACCTCTATTGTATGTGGCCGGTGCGGCGTGTCCCGTGTCCCAGTGAGCTCACCCTGTGAGCATGTGTGCCCCTTAGTTTGTGTTATTGCTGCCCCATCTCTCCTGCACAGTGGAAGGTCCCGCAGCCTGCTTTTATGAGGCGGTTGCAGGGCCACCCCTTCTGTTGTGTCTTGGGTTGTTTTGCCGGTGTGCTGTCCCCATCCCTCCCCGCTTGTGTTTTACACTCCCATGATATTCCTGTGCCCGTTTGTGTTATATGTTTACTAGGCCCTTCCCTGTCTTTGTCACTTAGTTTGTTGTCACAGTCCTCATCTTCCTCGTTGCTACAAAATCCATCAGACAATGTCAATTTGCATGCATGTGGATAACGTACAGTCACAGTCTCAAGATCGATATTCGTAGACCCACATGCCCTCTCCTCTTCCTGTGCCCTCAAGTGTATTACCTCAGTGCCTATCGCAGGTGCCTTGGACATACATGCGCCACCCGCTGCACACCTGTGAGGGACCTGCCTATCCTGTTTACCTTCCTGTTGCTCTTCATCGCATCTTTTTCTGTCTAGCTCCTACTTGATTGCTTCGCTCACCCTTTTGAGTGCCCGCTCCTCCTTGTCACTCTGGTGATGCTCCCTTGTTATTCTCGCCAATCTTAGCTCCTTTAATTTTCCCTCTTCGTACTTACGTGTCTGTTGCAATATCATTTTCCTCCACAACACCATTTCTGTCTCTGCGTCTTCCTCTCCCCCTCTCACTGTTTCCTCCCTTACTTCCTCCATTTCCGCAGTCTGCTTTGCTCCCTTTGTGTCCCTACCAATGGTCCTTTCCCGCTCCTTTTCCAATAATGCCAATCGCTCCTTCCATTCCTGCTCCTGTAGCTCCCTCATCTCCATCTCCAGCTTCTTTTCCTCATTCTCCCGCTGCTGCTCCCTACTTACCACGTGTCGCCTTTCCTCTACACTCCTGTCCCAGTTCCAACTCCTCTAATGCCCTTGTTGCACCTTCTGCCCCCACTATTGTGACCCCTTGCTACTTCAACAGTACCTGTGCCGCTACCCATTCGTCTGGCCCTATTCCTGTGAATTCTGTTTTTACGCACCGCAGCCCTTTCTCATTGAGGCCTGGGCTGTTGGCCTCCTCCCCTTTCCCTTGCTGTGGGATGTTTGGGGTGTATGGGGGTGGCTTGTAAGTGGGATTTGAATATCCTTCTGCTGCTTTTGATTCTCTTAGCTCCCTTACTTCGTCTAGGTACTGTAATGGATATAAGCCTTGCTCCCCCTCCTTCTCCTCTAGGTCATTGGAGGTGATGCTTGGTGGTGCTGGAGGTGGCATGCATGGGTCCGCTCCCTCCTCCTTCACCCACCCGCAAGCTCATCATTGATGACCTGTCCTCCTGGCACATGCGCCATAGCTCATAGATCTCCATACGGTTAGCTAACTTCTTCCCCTTATATGTGTTCTGTAGGTGGTTCTGTAGTAATTGCAGCACATCTTTGGAGAAACTACCGTTAGGCAGCCATGGTCTTATTATGTTCCTTTCTGTAACTTTAGACCATTGTACACTATGTTTGACTATCTTGTCCTTGTACAGGGGCAAGGTCTTGCACATATGTAGGATGGGGGTTACCATTGTTCCCGATCCGCTGTACATTTCCCTTGTTACCCTCCCATGAAGACCAATATCAGTTTGTATTTACCTCACTTCTAATTGAGGATTTCGATCTTCCGCTGTCAATGCAGAGGTAAAAGAAATTCTTAGGTTATGTAATGCAGTTTATATGGTCGCTCACTCTTTTTTCTTTCTTTTCTTTTTCTACGATCTTACGCGGCTCTGCACCCTACCTGGTGCACTCTCGTACTGCCCCGCCTTCACCAGAGGTGCCGCAGCTCGGCACACCACCTCAATCATGTGCAGGCACCGCCCGTGCACTGCCGCTCGTTCTCCTGTCCAGCAATCCAAGAAATGGCAGCCTAATAATCCTTTACTCCGTTTACAACCAAAGTCCTATGCAACGGCCTATGGCTGATATCACCAATCTAAGGTTTGCATAAAAGAACCACATTGTGCGCACACAGAACAACAATGCATCATTTCAACCACAAACCAAACCCATAATGCCCCACAGCTGTCTTCCTACCTCCCAGGAGTGGAGTATGCTCATCAATTCGATATGAACTCTATGTGATTAAACTGCACCCGTTGCGTCGCCTGACGTGTGATACGTTTCTCACCAGAGAAACTTAACCAGCTAAATCACCTTCCGTAAATTAAGATAGCTCCAGCTAATCCTTATGGGAATACATCATATATTCACCAAACTAAAACATCTGATTTATAGGAATCCATCACATCTACATATGCATTCACAATCCAAGCCTTTCAAGCAACCATTCCTAATTAACAAAAGAACCTGTTGCTTTGCAGCCTGAACACATGCTAAACACAGAAAAGGGACTTCTACCTCCGCTCTGATCTCAACCACCATACGCGTGCTACCCAACACCTAAAGGTCAAAAGGAGAAAATCATCACAAATTACACTCCCTCATTCTATTTACATATCCCCCCACACAAATTTGGTTCCTTGTTGTGTGGACCACACTTACATTGTTACACGTCTGGCAGTGCTGCTCGGCCGCTGACTTCCCTATCTCGGCTTGTCTCGCCCCCTCTGGACTGCGTGGACAACTCACCAACCGCGGGCATGATAGTTCTGAAATCGGCTCCCAATGACCAATTCTCTGGTTGCGCTGGCCTGTTATCTCACAATTCCCGTGATGGTCCTGCAGTCCTCCGAGGTCCGACGGCAGAGGAGACAGCACCTTGCCAAGCTGATGACACAAATGATCTCACTGGAGCCTCCAACTTGTTGGGGTAGTTTCTGGTGCCGGCAGAGCCGTGCCAAGGGTCCACGGACTCCTAGCTCACGGAAGGCCCTAACTCCTTCCCTGTCCCAATGAAGTCGAGGTCAACACAAGGAGTAAGGGTTACTGTGGTTTATTATACAAAACACAGAGGGTTCATGTGCGTGGAACGATCCAGGCACATTTAACCACAATCTGCCTCGCAAGCCAGTTTTGGACACTTGTGACGACATAACCTTTGTCACTCAGCAGGTTCCTTCCCCAAAACCTAACAGGGTTCAGGATTGGCTCCTGATTAGTAGTTCCAGTATAGGAACCTATAGAGAAAATTTGTTATTGGACGTTACTGTGTCAGGTGATAGGCTTGGCTCATCCCTAGAAGTTACTTTAAAACTGTTACATTAGGTGAGTCCAGTAATTGGTCAATAGCCCCCGCCATCTCCCTCTAAACCCCAGCATCCTTATTGGTCAGGCTGCGGGCCCCCAAGCCTGGGACAAACTCTGTTCCCAGCCCGCAAGGCAACTGTTCTCGTTACATATATACTATGTGTCAGCTAGGTGCAACTATGTCTCTGTGATTATACAATAGGGTTTAATAGACTAATGCCATGAGAGCATTCCATTCCTATTGTACACAGTAGCCGGAGAGTAGCAAGTATTGTTGCAAAAAGTCTGCTGTCTTGTCATGGGACCGCTGCTCATTCCCAGCCTCTGAGCCTTCACCCGATACCAGTTCGGCCGAGTCACGTGATAGGAGACCATCTCTTCGGCTTCATTTACTTCGAATTAGCTTGTATTTTGCAAGAAATATTCTTTACAACAGCCGGTGTCACCTTGGTTCTTGTGTCTGGAAAGTCATTCGCAACTTGTGGTCTTGGCTGCCGTTGCTCTTGCCGTGGCTTGTTCTGCTTGCACAGCATCTTGCAGTTTGAGATCTCCTTGAGATGATCATGGCCTGCTTTATTTCCCTGCACGCCCCTCTAGCAAGTGTTTTCTTCATAGTGTCCATAGGTTAGTGCATGTCATGGTTGACCAGATCCCGCGGGTGCTCCTGTTCTTCCACAGTGTTAGTTGCATGTGAACATCTGCAAGCAGGCATACAAATTCTTCTTGCTTCTTGCGTTTCTGCATTGCTGTAGCGAGCGGCAAGAGGCAAAATAATAAACTTATAGACGGTATGTAAATGTCACTGTCCTCTAACTCACAGGGCTGTACGCGTGTGTTCTTCATGTAGGTTGGTGTGTGGGTGTCCCGAATATGTGGATTGCACGTGTTTTTCTTGTCTAATGCAGCTACATCATCGTGATGTCTCTAACAACTTGAGACATTGCGTCATAGTGTATTTAGTCCACTCTTTACATATGGTTGTTTCCAGCTCTGTATTGTACATCTTTGTTCACTCTAGGCAGAGTTTGTGTTGCAGTACGTACATATGGGTGGCCGGTAGAGTACCTTTCACAGTAGTTGTCCGTGGCTGGAGCAGTAGACATTGGCATGATCTCAAAGGATCGGTGGCCATGTTGTTGCTGGTGCTTCTTCCAGTTAGGGGGTCGTCCGGGACTTAGGATCTGTTTGAATTTTCCCTCTTCGACAGAACACATAAAATGGGCAAAGATGCATCAAAGTGACTTGCAATAGCAATGCTGCATATATATTGTGGACACAGGCATCATGAAAATGTAAAGTTATCTAGGCACTGTTAGTGCAATAACACACTCTGGATTTGTACATGTTACTCTGGAAAACCAATCATAAATTGTATGACTTACATCAATTGCACTAATTCATAACTGATGTTAATGCCCCTCCCCAGAAATACTCACCTGTCACCTCTGGCCTTGAAAGGTTTACAGTGACAGTGCCCTCCCAGGAGTTTCCCACCCTCTTGGTGCCAAATACTTCTATACCACTGCTATGTATATAGTAATTTTACTGCCCATGCACAGTGGTGGATGGTACATTTGAGAGCCAGGTGTTACGCCCACTTGTTTCTATGCTAGGTGAAAGCTATAATGTTTTATTATAAAATGCGCTTGTAGCTGTCATTTACTGCAGTAATTGGCGCGCCCCGGTGGAAGTGGCAGCATGATTATCATGCGAAGTACACATTCTTGGTGCTTAAGGCCACACTAGGTGTTCCTGTGCCTTTGGCGCCAGGCTCCTATAGAGATGTGAGCAGGAACACTTTATTTCAGTGCAGGAGTGCTTTTATTTTACAAGAACTTTCCAGGAGCTGAAAGCCTTTATTCCAGAGAACATCCTCATGTGCTGACTCATCGGGTGTGGCTCCCTAGGCCTGGTCTTCATGTGCTGACTCATCGGGTGTGGCAGGCAGGCTGAACCTGGTGTGGGTGGCTTCAGAAGCTCACCTGTGTAAGCTGCTCCAATGTTAAGGTCAGTGTTTCGCGTTACTGTGCACTCGCGTGCAACGTGGCACTCACCGCCGCTTGGACCAGTTTACTTACCTTTGAAACCAGTAGTTCTCCTGCATTCTCACCTCCAGGAAACCAGTGCTTCATCGCTTCATCTGCAGACTCATCTCCTGACATCCAGTGATCTTGGTCCTGACGCTGCAGCACCGCACTCCGCATCCACAAATTCTGACCCTGTGAAGAAGAAGAAAGACAAGGTTAGAACGTCTTTCCTAGGTCCGCGCCGCATTTTAATCCCACGCGCCACCTAGTTAACAATTTACCAGTTACTGTACCGCTGCAGCTTTGTTCCTCATTCCCTCCGGCTGTCGCCTCGAGCTCCACAGCTTCTGCTGGGCCAGCAACATCACCTGAAAGGGAAGAAAGCAAAAGAGCAAACATCAAAAGTGGAACGGACAGCAATACAAGACAACAAACTTTACAATACAACAAAAACAGACAAGGAAAGACAAAGGCAAATAGGAACACTTACCTGAAGTATAGTGGCTTAGTCACAGCAGGACTGCACTAGCACGTGCAAGGGACCAGTGAAGGAACTTGGTCCAGATCATACAAGCGCCACTGCCAGAAGCAGCAGGATGGAGTGCTTGCCAAAACTAATCAACAGGTGAGCTTTCCAGGGACAGCGCATCACACAGGTACCACGGTTTGGGAGAAGGGGTCTGGAAGGGGATCAGGTGAACAAGCTGGCATACTCACGCCCCCTATTCTCCACTCAAGAGCAGTCCCGAGCAGCATCACCTATTACCACCAGTCACCACATAAGCGCAGAGGGCAGAGCAACGTTCAAATCTATGTGTGTGCCCAGAGACAAAATCTGCTTTTACAACAAATTATTTAAAAAACAGTCATCAAGGCCTACTCACAACATTGCATGCCATATATTCTCACTGTGCAGCGGTTTTGGTCCATGCATACCTAATGCACATAGGAAAGGAGAAGAAAACAAGACATTGCACAGAAAATATTTCACGTGCAAAAATGTCACTGTAGATAAGCACTTCACTTGACATTCTCGCACCACACACCATCCCTCCCTGGGAGGCAATAAATGAACAGCCTTGGTATATAAAAATAAGACACGTTATTTACATAAGCACAATACACCTCAGGACATCTCACTAATCAAACTAACTGCCAAGGCTACACCCGGAATACAAACCAATTCCAATCTTGGATTACAATGTACCCAACTTCTATTACCAGTTGTGCAAAACCTGGTTTTACCCAGGAAACAGCCAAGGGGGCACTCGCCCTATCCTGGCTCACTACTTTCCTGCAAAAAAACTAAAAAGAGGTGCACGCCCTTGGCAGTCAACCAATTTCTTTATTTATGTTGCTAACCCTCGGTGTGACTTATACATAAAAATCACAGCACTCATTGGTCCAAAAAGTGATACTTGGTCCAATTCTTGCACTGTGTGTTAAAAACACAATGGATAGTTTTTTGCCAAGCTCATATATTGCTTCTTTATGAGTCAGGTGGATCAGGATATCACCCTAAGCCTTAAATTGTCAACCGGTTTCAGCGGGGACAATTGGTTTGCCGCTTTCTTCAGGACTATAGAGATAGTTATCAAACTCTATACATTCACAAATGGACAGTAATAGCAATTCTCTGTCTTTAAATTTCTTTCTCTGGATCCGGCGTATTCCACTTTTAGATGGGACATCTCAATTTTAGGCTCAGGGTGATATCCTGATCCACCTGACTCATAAAAAGCAATATATGAGCTTGGAAAAAAACTATCCATTGTGTTTTTAACACAGAGCAAGAATTGGACCAAGTATAACTTTTTGGACCAATGAGTTCTGTGATTTTTATGTATAAGTCACACCGAGGGTTAGCAACATAATTAAAGAAATTGGTTGACTCCCAAGGGCGTGCACCTCTTTTTAGATTTTTTGCAGGGAAGTAGTGAGCCAGGATAGGGTGAGTGCCCCTTTGGCTGTTTCCTGGGTAAAACCAGGAACAGATTCCTTTCCTGTTTAGGGACATTAAGCTAGATTTAAGGACGCAAGATATAGGTTTAACTATTTTAATGAAATTGATTCTGCTCATGTGTTAGAAAATATTGGGGGGAGACAGAATCCAGTAACCCACGCAACTCTAATTGTATTGACAGTTGTGCAAAACAACACTTATCTGCTGACTGCTATGCGTGTCACTAATGAAATGTTGCTTCTAGGACAATTCAATGCATCTGAGTATACATTCTCTCTGAGGCAAAAAACAAAAGTACATAAAACTAGGATTCCAAAATGGCCGCCACCCTGTGAGGTCGTACTACCTCCGTGCTCCGCTCACACGGGAAACCTAAAGGTTGAAACTGGCGTCTTCCAAGCACAAAATATCTTCAATCTGCCACTGATAAGGACAGGAGAAGCAGACTGAACAGTGGAACATAACGGGGCATTATAAGAGAAGACTTGGGGTCCTCCTTGCAAGAAGTAAAGAAAGGCATTACGGAACTGGGGGACAGAGTGGACACCACAGAGGCAGGCCTCCCGGAGGTTGCTGAGGAGCAAAACAAAACAGCATCCTCCTGGAACAGATCGTCAGAGCGACTCAGAACTTAGAACTAGAGGCAGAAGTCCTGGAAAACAGGTCCCGAATATCTAACATTAGGGTCAAAGATCTGGGAGAAATGATTGATGACAAAGACCTGAGAGAAACAATGCAACACTGCTTCAGCAGCCTTCTCACAGGCACACAACCGGAAGAGGTACTCATCGACAGGGTGTATAGAGTGGGACCCAAGAAAGGAGATCCTGGAGCAAGACCGAGAGAGGTCCTACTAGAAATGAGCTTGTATATAATGAAAGAAGAGATCTTACGAGCAGCGAGGAAGCAGCAGATTGTCAATTATATCAGGCCCTCTGTTCTCTTCATAAGAGGAGGCTAATGCAGCTGGTAATTAAAGCACTGTCAGCCAAAGGAATTTCTTATAGATGGGCATACCCCTTTGGTCTGACATTCATGTGGGAAGGCAAGCACCAGAGAATCTCCACAGGCAAGAAAGGCACTGAACTGCTTCAAAAAGAGGAGGAGGTGCATACCCACATGGACAGGTGTGAGTCCCACAAACAGAACGGGGAAAGGTCCAAACAATGGAAATGGGCGGCAGTCCCCAAAAGAAGGCGAGGAAGAGAAACCAACCTGAAGGGACCCACATCAAAAAGAGAACCGGAGGTGGAACATCATGAAACTCAATAGTTGACTGGAATTAACAAAGAGACCCATGTGAAAGACAGAGAGACAAAGATGACCATCCCAAGCGAGCGGAGTGGGGTGAGACGGAGACACCGGAATCGAACTTCAGGACATACACATGTCCTGGCAGGGAAGAACTTGGGACACATATGGGACCCAACGCCCTTGGAGGAACCCGCGGGAGGTACTAAGATACCTCGGTCCAACGTAACAGGGAAAGAAGGGAGGGGGATGAGGGGAATGAGGGGGATTTGGGGGAGAGTTCAGGGGACGGTTGACATTAAGGTAAAGTTGAAGGGGAAAGTACCATGGTACACACAGTATACTCTGTTTAGTGGGAGGAAGCAAGACACTTATGATGGAAGGAGGCATAACGTTCGCTTAAAGGAAAAGAGACAAGGTAGGGAAGGATGTCAGACTTGAATATTGTAACCCTGAATGTACAGAGTCTCAACTCCTCAGTGAAGAGGCGCTCCATCCTAACGAGACTAATAGAACTCCATGTATCAGTAGCCTTTCTACAGGAAACTCATTTACTCCAAATAGATGAAAAAGGATGACCCACAAAGCATTCCCTAAACAATACTATGCCTCCGGGGGGGAGAAAACCAAAGGAGTGGCCATCCTTTTAGGGGCCAATGTGACTTTTAAGAAAAGAGCTGTACATAGAGATGAGGAGGGCAGATACCTGCTCCTCAAGGGAACGCTAGACGAACAAACATACACTCTAATTGTGATCTATTCCACAAATGAGAAACAGAATGTATACCTGGGGGAAATCCTGCATAAACTAGGAGGTTAATGTGAGAGCCAAATAGTAATTGGGGCAGACTTCAACTGCATGATGCTCCCAACTCTTGATAAGACACTCCCACCCACTACTGCAGACGGCAGAAATAGACAAGCACTGGGTAAGCTCTTTCGGGAACTGGGGGTGGTAGAAACCTGGAGGTTTTTCCATGAGCAGGAAAGAGAATTTACCCACTACTCTGCAGCCCACAGGGGTTACTCGAGAATTGACATGATTTTAGTTTTGGCCACTGCACTGGGAGAATGGAAGAACAGGCTCCCGCCCTTCCCCTCTCGCGCTTGGCCTAGAGGATCACGGCGTAGACACCCGCCACGAGAGGAGTTTGCCTATCTACCAGACGACCAAATACCCTGGTACAGGAACATACGGATGTGCCCATCTACCTGCCCAGCAGCCCGCCCTATCCATGCCGACACCTGTGGCACGGATCAACTCGACTAAACCTACACGTCATTAGAGATGCCATGAAGACCTAGCCAACGGTCAGCACACCTGTGCAAACATGCACACCGGACACTCCCACACCAATCCACACGAAAAATATACTCAGTGCTATGACGTAGGCGACAGACATACTCACGGACGTGCATCTTTATTATTTTCCACATAGGCTCTCAAAATGCAGAAACGCAAGACGCATCATGAACTTATCTAAAAAGGCTTGCTCACGCTTCTGCTAAGAACCATGTACCATAATGAAGAATATAACGGAGACACAATACTGAGGATAGAGCAATATGATACCGTAACCTAAAGCGCTCTGCATCAAGCGGTTCCACCTATGCACCAGGCCCAACTAGGCCGCAAGCAAAAGCTTCCATGAACATTGAATGAGCAAGAACTGGGTTGCTGACCCTGCAGAATGAGCCCGGCGAAAGCACACCGCCAAGGGCACGATGTTGCAATCTCGCACGCTGCAAGCCAACGCCAAGGTCGCACCTGCAAGATAAACCAGGCACACAGTAGGAAAAACAATATTAATTGTGTTGAATTTTGCCTCAAACACGGTCCCACCTCACGTGACAAAGCCAAACCTGACAAGATGCCAAGCCCCGGAGGAAGGAGACGCCGGAATCCCACGTTTCAAGACACAGGCAGATACAATTAAAAGACTCCTTGGACATCTGCAGCAGTGGGAGTAGTCGACCTCCCAACATATGAATAAATCCTCACATTGTTTACACCTACCCATATTAAAACATTGTTGCAAATTACAGGTGCACCGCGAGCTGGGAACAGCGATAGTCCCAGACTGGGAGGCTTGCGAGCGGACCAATCAGAACATGGGGCTCCTATCACTGACGCCATTAATATTGACCAATCCTCAGAGGTCTTCATGTAACAATTTTCATGTATCAAATTGAAGGGACAGCCCAGGTATACCACCTGACTAACCCTCAACCACTAATACCGTTCTCTATATGTATGCTATACTAACCCTACCACTCGAGTAACCAATCCAGAGTGGAGATAGGTTTTTTGCTAAACTTTGTAAGGTGACGCAAGTAGCGCGTCATACTAAGGTAAAAAGGGCCTGCGAGCCCCACGATTGTGTGTGTGTCAGGACGGAGGCGTACGCTCCTTGACCCATCCCTGCCGTTTTGTCTAATAAACAGCAGAGTCACCTTGCTTCTTGCGTGTGTCTCATACTCTATCTCTTTTGGGATATACGGGAGGAGTTGGGGCCTCCCTGCCCGGAGGTCTGCGGACGGCCCGGCCGACCCCGGCAGAATTTCCCCCCGACACCACGTTGATCCCTCAAATAGGGAAAGTGCAAATAGAAGCCAAATTCCTCTCTGATCACGCACTGGTCCTGATGCAGATAGTGCTCTGAAAACACACAACCCGTAGACACTGGAAACTGAATGAGATGATACGGAAATTCATCGCACTCAGGGCACATAGGGAGGAAACATTAAATAACTAATTCCAGAAAACTACAACGGGCAAACAGGCTGGGGAGTAATATGGGATGCAGGGAAAGTGTTTATAGGGGGTTTTCAAATCACAAGCATCAGCACATATGCGAGAGAGAGAGGGCTCATCCGGAAGAAACTTGAAGCAGAATTGCAGGAGGCCAAAACACAACACAAAGCTAGGCAATCACTTAAAACATTGAGAACCCTCTGCAAAATAAGAGCCCAACTAGAAGCCCATGTGGCTGACCGCACGGCACATTCCCTGCTTCGCACTAAACAATCCTATTATGTCCAAGGGGGAAAGATCAACAGATTTTTGGCGGCTAAGCTGTGCAAACAAAGAGCCCGCAATTACATAGCATGGCTCAGAAACCATAAAGGGGAACTATGCACATCAGAGGAAGATAAACTAAACATAATGCAAAAATTCCATCAGGACCTCCTGCAAAGGGAGGACCTCCCCCTGCAAACACAAATACATTACATGTCGACATTCTCCCTGCCTCAGATCACAGAAGAAGACAATGTTAAACTGCAAACCCCCATAATGGCACAAGAAATAAATTATGCCATAACACATCGACCCCCAAACAAGACCCTGGGACCGGACGGGTTGCGGAACGGCTACTACAAGACTTTCCAGAACCAACTACTGGGTCCATTGAAATAGTAGGGGTGAATGGGGGAGAGGTAACGCATAAAAAAGCACTATACGCTGACAATATCCTACCCGTTTCTTAGAGATGGCAATGGTTCACTCCCCAAGGCATTGGGAGCACTTCAGGCCTTTGCCTGAGTCTCATGGTTCATGATAAACTTCACTAAATCGAAAGACCTGAACATCACGGAAGAAGCAGGGGAAATAGAAACATTGAGGGCACAGTTACCCCTAATCTGAGAACCCGAAGCAATAGTTTACCTGGGAATTCAATAAACCAAAGACTACAAAAGCTTGTACAGAGCTAACATAACCCCCCTAATGGAAACAACTAAAGGAAGACCTACATAGATGGGACGCACAGGAACTATCATGGTTCACACGCATCACAGCAATTAAGATGACACTACTGCCCCAGCTCCTCTATGTGGTAAGCTCCCTCCCAGTGGAGATCCCTGCCACATTGATTAAGGCTCTACAGAAGGAGATTACTACCTTTGTGTGGCACGGGAAAAACCCCAGGTTACAAAAGAACATCCTGACTAGACCACCCCATTTGCGTGGACTGGGGGTCCCCAACATTGGAAGATATATATTAGCCACACAAGTAGCACCTATGATGAAGCGGATGGGAAGGGATACAGCGAAAGGCTGGGTGGGCATCGAGCAAGGGGTAACCACTATTGCCCTGGGAACATTACATGCAATACGCACCCGGACCAGGGGAGCAGAGGGACACTTATTAGAAGCCACTCGGGTGTCACTGAAACACTGGGATAGAGCACTCAAAAGATGTTACATTACCCCGGCCTGGACACTTCACCCCAATGGCACACAATCAAGATCTTACCCCCGGGAGGAAGAATACCTTCTGGGACAACTGGGGACAAGCACAGACACTCCATCTAAAAGAATTCTACCAGGCAGGAAACCCTCTCACATTTGAGGAATGTAAACAGAAATTTGGAGTTAGGAAGAAAGAAAGATACACGTACATACAAGTCAGGCACTGGATATCCCAGAAAGAGGTCAGGAAGGTGGCCTCTAGGACCCCGATAGGGTTGGGACTGACTCTGCAAGAGGAAAGGACGACAAGGGCACTTTCCAAATTGTGCAGATTATTAGACAAAGCACAAGAGGGTGATCAACTCTCATACAAAGACAATTGGGAGAGGGACCTGGGCATGCCCATCACGGAAGAAGAATGGGGACAAATATGGAGGAGGGCACAAAAGACTTCCACATGCACCACAGTTAACGAAATGGCCTACAAATGATGCTATAGGTGGTATCTGACCCCACACAGGCTACACAAAATGAGTCCTTCCTGCCCCCCACCTGTTGGAGACAATGTGGCGACAGAGGGGACCTCTGTCACATGTGGTGGACCGACCCCAAAGCGGAAATATTCTGGAAGGAAGTCCTGGGGCACATAAAAGAAATCACAGGGAAACAACTCCCACTCACACCAAAAGTGGTATTGCTGGGAACGGTGGTGGAGGGAGTTTACACAGCAACATGGAATAATGCCTCTCTCATCACACAACTACTAATTTCGGCAAGGATGACCTTAGCCCAAGGGTGGAAAAATATTGAAGGCCCCATAATAGTATGCTGGTGGGTAATTATTTGGAGTTTACTGGCCATGGAAAAGGTGGGGGCACTGAGGGAAGGCAAATACCAGAAATTCCTGGCGACATGGGAACCATTCATGGAGTTTGTCAAAGACAGGGAAGCCCAACATTACAGACCAACGCTACTGAGAACAATCCTGAATTAAAGAGTGGTGGGGCTGAAACCGAAAATAAGAAGGTAACCACTTAAAACTAGGCCTCGACAAGGAATACTTCACAACCACTACACGACTGAATAATGCAGGAACCGAGATACATCATTTGGGGATAGGGTGGGAGGAGAAGCGGGGAGGGGGGAAGCACAAAGCTAGGGAAAGTTAAAATGTTGAAGCTACCATGAAACTAATGTGTAGTAATTACGTTTGTACTGTGAAAAGGAAAATAAAGTTTTGAAAAAAATAAAAGTACATAAAACTAGGAACAAGTTGAGTTGTGTTTTTTTCAGAAAATGCCAATAAAATGATGTACAAAGAAGCTTGTGGTTTTTTCCTTGTAAGAGCTAGGAACAAATGGTTTGCTGTTCTGAATTCACCATTTCCCAGGCTTTCGAGAACAGTTTGATTGGTAACAACAAAAACATATTTTTATAAGTGAAGTGGGGTATTGGGACAAAAGACTCCCCCCAATCACCTCACGCTCCTTGCCTAGAGGATTGCGACCAAGACACCCGCCACGAGATGAATTTGCCTACCTACCAGACGACCAAATACCCTGGTACAGGAACATACGGATGTGCCCATCAGCCTGCCCACCAGCCTGCCCTGCTCAAGCCGACACCTGCGGCATGGATGAACGCGACTAAACCTTTCAACAGTAAATAAACACATCGTTAGAGATGCCATGACGACCTAGCCAACTGCCAGAACACTCGTGCAACCATGCACACTGGACACCCCCACACCAATCCACACAAAGAACATATTCAGTGCTATGACGTAGGTGACAGACACACCCACTGACGCGCATCTTTATTATTTTTCACATAGGTTTTTCAAAATGCAGAAACGCAAGACGCACAAAGCATTCATCTAAAATGCTTGCTGACACTTCTCCTAACCCTTGCATTGTGATGAAAATACAACGAAGACATGATACTGCCTATGAAGCAACGTGATACCGCAACTTAAAGTGCCGTGCATTAAACATCCCCACCTATGCACCAGGCCCAAGTAGGCCGCAAGCAAGAGCCTCCACGAACATTGAACGAGCAAGAGTACAATTGCTGACCCTGCAGAATGAGCCCAGCGAGAGCTGACAGCCAAGGGGGCAATGTTGCAATTCGCATGCCACGAACCGAAGCCAAGGTCACACCTGCAAGCTAAGCCAGATACACAGTGGAAAATACAACTTTAAATGTGCAGAATTCTGCCTCAATCACGGTCTCTCCTCACGTGACAAGCCAACCTGACAGGGTGCCAGACCAAGGAGAGAGAAGTCGCCTGGGTCCCACGTTCAAGACACAGGCTGCAACAATGAAATGACCCAATGGACACCTACAGCGATGGGAATGGTCTGCTCTCAGGCATATGAGCAAATCCACGCATTGTCTGCACGAACACATAGTTACATATTGTTGCAAATGACAGGTACACCGCGAGCTGGGAACAACGATGGTCCCAGGCTGGGGGGCTCGCAAGTGGACCAATCAGAACATGGGGCACTCATCACTCACGCCATTAACCATAGCCAATCATTAGTGGTCTTCGTGTAACAATTTTCAAGTATCTAATAGAAGGGACAACCCAAGAATACCACCTGACTGAACCTTAACCACTAACATCGTTCTCTATACATATGCTATACTAACCCTACCACTCGAGGAACCAATCCAGAGCGGCGATAGGTTTTTTGCTAACTTTCCCAGGTGACGCAAGTTGCGCGTCATACTGAGGCAAAAAGGGCCTGCGAGCCCCACGAAATTTGAGAGTCTGGACGGACGCGTACGATCCTAGACCCATCCCTGCCGTTATTCAATAAACAGCAGAATCACCTTGCTTCTTGTGTGTGTCTCATACTCATTTTTGGGATACGCGGGAGGAGTTGGGGCCTCCCAGGCCGGAGGTCCGCGGAAGGCCCAGCCGACCCCGGGAGAAACCCCCCCCCGACAAGTTGGAGGCACTGCTGAGATCTGTTTAAGATCTACCTTTTATTTTTATTTTTTCCAAATTCTCTCATTACGAGGAGGCCCGGCGGCGCGGCCCCCTCTGCCGCTGCCCCCTTTTTAGGACTACAGGACCATCGCGGAACTGCGAGAAGACCGGACAGCGCAATCCGGATATTGGCCTTCGGGAGCCGGTTGAGAAGTATCCCGCCACGGTTGGCGAGTGTCCAGACGTGGTCCAGACGAGGGGAGGTGGCGAGCCGCTTGGAGGGGTGCACGCAGTCAAGCGGCCCCGCATCAAGAGAACTTGGTGAGTATGCCACACCCAACAAACAATGTGAAATTGTGAGGGAGGGGGGAGGAATAGAATACGTGAGGTGGGAGGTGTTATGAAGGTGCGCGGCGAAGGTTTGATAAATTAGTGTTGACGGTGAAGTGACTGGTAGCTGGACAAGTGCGAGAGCAGTCCGCTACGTTACGAAGAAAGGTGGGCGGAGCACGAAAATATCACGTGCGGCCGCTCGTGGACACTGATTGGCCTAGGTCGCTACCACCTGTAATGGTGTGTGTGTGTGTGTGCGGTTTCCTACGAATTGGCGATTATTGATCAATGAGTAGATGAGGATCCCTATTGATCGAGCAGAAAACTCGATAGATAGATGACGTTTCCCTGTAGGCGGTAGCTAGTTGGTTGCCTAATACGGAAGATAATTGGCTGGTTAAGCCCTCCTGTAGAGGGTCGTATCACACGCGAGGCGACGCAGCGTGCGCAGTCTGATTATATTGTTGATTACCTTGTTCCATGCGTGACAAGAGGACAGCTGTGGGTTAACGGGGATAGATTGCAAACTTATTTCAAACTTTTAAAACATGAAAAGAACTTACCGGTAGTATTGGAAGAGGTCGGTGACGTCACCAGTAGGGCTTTCATAGGATACCTCGAGCACAAGGCATTGTTGAAGAGTGGTGGGAAAGAGAGTAATGGTAAGGGAGTGGAAACGGAGATAAACGGTAACGATTATATCGGGGCAAGGTGAAGAGAGGGACGTGACCGCGCACGGAGAACGCCGGCCACCACAAGTGAAGGAGGAGGAGGAGGGGTGAAATAAAAGTGGGACGGCTGTATAAGAACGTCACACAGGGCACGCAGCCGCAGGGGGCTCCGTGCGCCTCGGCCGTAGGGGGCCGTAACAGTGTCAGGTGAAAGAAAAAAAAAAGAGAGAAAAGAATATAAATGCAAATGCTATATTTTACAATTTACTTTTAGCGGACGATCGCAAGTCCCCAAAATTACGGGGCCAGGTAAAAACATCTGAAATTGTATAGAGTTCATTATTAGTAAGATAACCGCCCCCATATCGAGGGAGGTGACAACACCGTGCTACTATGTCATACGGGACAGGATCGGGAGGGTGGGGGAACACCCTCACAACCCCGATACAGCATATATGTAAAACACTGTCACCCCATAGGGAGAAACTGATTAAATACAGCATAGAATGGACACAGGGGACGGACAACAAAATGGCAGTTTCGATCCATACATCCAACATTCACTATTGACCCACCTACATAACACATACAAGGGGAAGAAGTTGACACACCATGTGGAGGTGTCTAACTTATGGAGGATGTTCCAGGGGTCCCGACCAGGACCAAATGGAATGTTCACTGTGGGGGAAACAAAAGAAGAGAAGAAGGTTAAGGAGGAAGAGCAGAATGGGGAAAAAGAGAGTGAAGGCACACAGTGCACGGAGAAAGGACAAGAGGGAGGAGAAAAGAGTAGCAACTTAAACGGAAAAGAGATCAAAAAGGAACAGGGTGACGACATGCCCCTAGCAAAGGTAGTGAAAAAAGAGGAAGGGGGTTATATCCTTTAACGGAACTACGAGAAATAGTGAGAGAACAATTAAGGGCGGCTGAGGGGTATTCGAACCCGGCATACAGCCCACCGCCATATACAGCTACAGGTGGCTACACGGGAGGGGAGCCAAGAAGTACGGTAGGACCAACCTATACGAAGATGCCAGCAGGGGAGGGAAAGAATAGCGAAGAACAATTTGCAGCAATAGGACATGATGAGTGGGTAGCTGCACAGGTATTTTTAAAATTGCGAGGTTCATTTAACAGGGGAAGAGAAGGAGGTGGTAAGGAAAATGGATGAGGAGAATGAGAGTAAGAGCAAGATGAAAGGGGAAGGGGGAAAAGAAAGGAGGAAGAACTGTTAAGAGAAAAAGAAAAGATTTTAGAGGAACGATTAGCAGAATTAAGAGATGAGCAAAATGCCCTGATCAAACAGCTTGAGAGGGAAGAGAGAGAGAGCGAGCACGGGAAAGGAAAGAAAGTAAGAATGAGTTGGAAAAAATGAAAAAATGAGGGAACGAACTGAAGAACGAAAGAGAGAAGCTGAAAGGGTGAAGGCAGCAGCAGAAAGGGTATCTCGAGCAGCACAGCGCGACAAGAAAAGAGAGGAAGAAGAGAGAGAGAAGGAAATGGAAATATGGAAGAGGAAAATATTATCAGAAACGACCAAGAAGTACGAAGAAGGAAGGGTGATAGAGAGCATATTAGAGAGAAAGAGAGAAATGGGAAAGGAAGAGAGAAGAGGAAAGGATATTGGAAAAGATGAGTAGTGAAGTAATGGAGGAATTGATAAAGAAAGAGAGGAAATAGGTAGAGAAATAGTAGAGAAAAAAAAATGGGAACGAGAAGATAGGAGAGGGGAGAGTGAAATAAGGAGATATGTACGCAGAGACACAGAAGTAGCAACAACATCAGCACAGAGGGGAGCAATTGGTAAAGAAGAAACGGGAGGAACGGATTTAATAGATTTAAAAACAGTGACGATTAGGGGGAAAAAGACAGATTGGGGGTTGTCGCTCCTGGATGACTTCTGCAGCGAGGAAGAAGAAGGAATGGAGAAAGAAGGAAGAAATAGGGAAAGGGAAAGCTTAGATAAATTGTACATCATCCGAACTAACAGGGAATCACCATGGGCTTGCAGAAGAAAGGAAGAACTAGAGGGAAGTGAGGGGGAAGAGCAAGGAATGGCGGGAAGGCACACACGTGCAGCTACACCCTCATCATCCCGTCCAACATGCTCTGCTACCCCACACTCGTCCCGTGCAACATGCCTACCTACACCCGCACCCGCCCCTCACGAACACACACCCTACGCTGGTAAGCTTAGAGATCTCCCTGGACGCAGGCAGGAAGAATGAGTACACACGCCCACACCAAATAAAGGAAATGATAAAAGAAGGGGAAGAGATGGAGGAGAAACAGTTACGTGCAGGGGAAATATGGACATAACAGACGATGTAGACGACATGGAAGAAGAGGAGGGGTATACAGACTCGACTATGGGGAACCCAGGGGTTCAGATAGGACACAACCTAATGCCACTCTTGGAGAGGGGAGGGGTTAGACCACAATACGTCCCTTGGAAGCATGCAGACAAGGAAAATATAAAGTGCAGGCTCCCATCATTAAGTGGAGGTGCGGGGAAATGGATATATGAAATGGAAAAACACACCGCAGGACAGAAATTGGCAGCAGGAGATGTGAAGGCCCTACTAATATCAATATTGGGGGATGCACCAGATGACATCTGGAAGAGAGCAGGCTTCCCCGGGGTCACAATAACAAACACATCACACGACGGAGCGCCATTCGCAAACTGCAGACATGCATTATGGCAAGCACTAAGGGTACAATACCCAGACACGTCAGACATAGGAACAATTACGTCACGCAAGATGCGTGAGAACGAAGATCCTGTTGATTATATCCAGGAAATTCAAGAGAAATGGCGTATGGAAACTAGAGAGCAATGGGACAAAACACCAGCAATATTTTATCATATACTAATACAAGGGCTCCCGGAAGCAATGCAGAAACAATTGAAGAAAGTAGTGGGGATGGAAGCAAAGGCGTGGCCAGAAATACAACTGACAATAGTACATCATTGTAGGACATGGCAAGAAAAGATGAAACAAAAGGAAGAGGATAGAAAAGCGGAAGAGGCTAAATTGGTACAGAAAAAACTTACTAAGTACACGATGGAAGGTGCACTAATAACTACACCTACAACAATGACACCAAACCCCACACAAGTGGTGGCCGCACAAAGCCCGTCCCAAATACAATCATCACAGATCATAGCACAACAGCTGCCACCACCCTCACCATACACGACTAACATGGGAGGAGGATACTCAACACCAGGAGCTGGATATTATTTTTACAACAGAGGAAGGGGAGGAATGATGAGGGGGAGAGCATACGGCTACAACGCACAACAGCAAGGGGGAGGATTCAGAAGTTTCTACCCAACTGGGCAACCATTATACCAAGACAATTCAGGAAATTTCCCATGGCAGACCAGTGAACCACCTGTATGTTGGATTTGTGGATTATTAGGACACATGTCACGCACATGTAGAATGAGACCCGGCACGCCAGCATGGGGAGAACAGGGACAACAAGAGCCTACAAGGGAACAGCAGGGCAACCAACAACAGCAGGCACTGCAACCGGGAAACATGCAGCAACAGTTAGTAACACAACAACAGCCACAGACATATTCACTACCGCAACAACAGGTAGTAATATCACAACAACCTCAAGCGCAGCAAGTACAGCAGCCCACTCAAATTCAAGACAATAAGGTAACATCTACCAATACACAGCTACAGCAAACACAACTGGGAAGGGTGACGGTCCTGGGACACAACCCTTATACAGGAAGTGGTCAATCATTATACCTACAATAGGACAGCCCACAGACAGCCTTGGTGTGTCCCATCCTGTCGGTAACACCAAATAGTGCGGAGGAACCACGCATAGAGGGAACGATAGGTGACAAAAAGTTATCATTCCTTGTTGACACTGGAGCAACCCGGTCTTGCATAAGGGAAGGTAAATTTAAGATGTCAGGTGAGGCCATGAACACCCAAGGATTCTCTGGGGCTAGGGGGTTGGTTCCCTTTACTGATAACATCCCCTTATCGATAGGGGATTATGACATGTCCGTTCCGCTTTTATATTCAAGGGACTCGCCAGTAAACATACTTGGGAGAGACATAATGAGCAGGTTGAATATGACGATCTCCTTCACGGAGGACGGCATAATTTGTTACACTCCTGGAATAAACATGCTCACTGCACGGCAAATTATGCAAGCATACTGTGGGCAGACAGTGATTAGGGCTGCGCCAGTAGATGGCGAACTGTTCCAGTATGGAACAGATATGGCATTCGCATGGATGCCAGGAATAGAGGGGAAGATCTGGAGGAGGCCAACAGCCTATCTGTTCAGACCCGAAACACCAGCCAATGAACCAGAAGGAAAGGTAATTTCAGTGAGCATGGAGAGCATTATAGCGACTGCTGATTACATCGCAGTACATGCCCAAGACCGGGAGGGAAGAGCATGGAGGGCAGTAATAGCACTAGCTGAGGGATGCAGGCTCACCCAGGTGTCAGACAAGGTGCTCTTTTCAGAAGAAAAGGAAGAGGGTGAAATGGTATTTATGATGAGTGTAGATATATGGCTAAGAGTGATATACAAACAAGTGGCACAGAAAATTGCAATGGCACTTGAAGCACCCACATCCACCCCAGTTCCTTTTTTCGAGGAGGATATGGCAAAAGTTCCAACATCATTGTGGACTATTAGTCCCTATGATGTGGGGTGCATAAAAAGTATCGGGGGAGTAAGAATAAAACTGAAAAAAAGCGCAATACTGCCTAGGGTGAAGCAATACCCACTATCAAAAGAGGCAGATGAGGGCATATATGAAACCATAACGGCCCTTATAAATAACGGCATATTGGTACCATCAGAATCACCATGTAATACGGCCGTATATCCAGTGCGCAAAGCTAAAGGAGGGTCTTGGCGCTTCATCCAGGACCTCAGACCCTTGAACAACATAGTGGAAGCAGAGTATCCCATAGCAGCAAACCCGGCCACAATATTATGTGGAATTCCAGCAGAGGCCTCACGATTTACAGTGATTGACCTCAAAAATGCCTTTTTCTCAATGCATCCGGATTCACAAGATCTAACAAGCTTCACGTACAGAAATACAAAATGGAAACACACCAGGTTACCACAAGGGTACTGCGAGTCACCCTCAATTTTCAACAGAGTAATACAGATGGACTTGGGAAACATTGAACTGGAAAGTACAGTGTTGCAATATGTTGACGACATAATAATTTGCAGCACAAGCGAAAAAAGGTGCAGGGAGGACTCATTGAAGATGCTGACAATATTGGCTGAAAAGGGTTACAAGGTAGACAAAGAAAAGTTACAATACTGTCAGGAACAGGTATTATACATTGGTCAGCTGATATCCCAACACGGAAGAAAGATCGCACCACAAAGAGCACAGGCTATATCAAATACGCCATTACCACAAACAGTGAGGGAGCTGCAGCAGTTCCTGGGATTATGTAATTACTGTAGAGCATGGGTATTTGATTACAGTTCATACATAGGACCCCTACTTGAAGCATTAAGAGAAGCAAACAAAGGGGAGAAAAAATTGGGGTGGACAATGGAAATGAAGGAGGCCTTTGACGAATTGAAACACGCAATATCAACTGCTCCGGTACTAGCCACCCCAGATTATGACTGACAGTTCTTTATCTTTTCACATTGCGACTCAGCGGTAATGAAGGCAGTGTTGGCTCAAAAAACAAGCATGGGATACAAGCCAGTAGCATTTTACAGCGGTCACTTGGACCCTGTTATGTTAGGCCATTTCCCTTGCGAACAAGGCCTCGCCGCAGCTGCCTTCGCGGTGGACAAATCATCATCTATTACAATGGGGTGCCCAACCACACTATTTGTAGAACATGCACTATTTGCAATATTCAACAAGCCTAAGTGCACACTAACCACGCAGAGGGCGTCAGGTTATAAGATAATATTATCTAAACCAGAACTATCAATTGTTAGATGCAGCACAGTTAACCCGGCAAGGTTTATAGCGGAAGTTATTGAGGAAGGGGACTATGCTCATGATTGTACCCAGACTACTGAAATGTACTCATGTACTAGAAAAGTTGAAGAGGATGCGCTAAGCGGAGGAGAGCTCTTGTTCATTGATGGGTCATCAACAATAGACCAAAGTGATGGGATACGGAGAACTGGGACAGCAGTTGTAAAAATGACAGAGGAATTGGTGTGTGTTGCGGTGAAATGTGTACAGTTACCACAGCATTATTCTGCTCAAGCAGCAGAATTGGTTGCACTGATCTTGGCGTTGAAGGAAAGCTTTGACAAAAGAGTTACTATATATTCTGACAGTGCATATGTTAAGTCTACTGTCCACTCAGGGTTGACAAAATGGCAAAGAAGGGGGTTCAGAAGGGCCGGCGGCACCCCAGTGCAGCATGCTCTCTTATTAGCTGAGTTAATTGAAGTAATAAATAATCCCCAAGAACTAGCTTTGGTCAAATGTCCCGCACACACTAATGGAGAAGATCATATCTCAAAAGGAAATGAAGCAGCAGACGCACATGCAAAGTATGGGGCTTATTTTGGTGAGATATGGAACCCCCCAGAGTCAGAGAGAGGGAGGGGGATAGCTAGAGAGATGTTGATGAAAGAAGGGTACACCCACCTCCCAGCCACACAGATAATGGAGTTACAAGCAGCTGCACCAATGGCAGAAAAGGAAATATGGGTAAAAAGAGAATGTACAATGTCGCCAACTGACGCACTATGGCGTCAGGGTAACACTGGAAAGATGGTCATGCCATTGGCACTATTGAACACCGCCCTGAGCCAGCTCCATCACCAAGCTCATACAGGGAAGGAAGTTATTGCAGCACGAATTAGGGAAGATTGGTTCTGCCCCAAGTTAATTTCTCATGTAACAAATTTTATCAGCAATTGCCTCACATGTCAACAGTTTACGGCCGGTCACACGCTGCAAGTGATAAAAGGTACTATACCCCGGCCAGAGGGACC
The DNA here is from genome assembly GCF_040938575.1 of Ambystoma mexicanum. Classification (NCBI taxonomy): domain Eukaryota; kingdom Metazoa; phylum Chordata; class Amphibia; order Caudata; family Ambystomatidae; genus Ambystoma; species Ambystoma mexicanum. The sequence goes on along the minus strand of NC_090923.1, from coordinate 383,075,956 downwards.
CTTCCTGCACATTCATGTTGATTACATTGATATGATCAACATATGTCAAGGAAACAGGTATATGATTGTAGTGATATACCCATTCTCCAGGTGGATTGAGGCAGGACCCTGCTCACATGCGGATGCGTTCAGAGCAGCTAAATTTCTAGTAAGGGAGGTTTTCCCCAGGTGGGGAGTGTGCGAAGTGCTGCGGTCAGATAACGGCCCACATTTCGCTAATGAAATGTTTCAGCACATCACGTCCTTACTGAACATCAAGCATAAATTTGCATGTGCATATCACCCGCAGGCCAATGGTATATGTGAACGCCTGAATGGCCTATTGAAGGAGGCAATCGCAAAGATACAGCAAACAACAAAGAAGAGTTGGTTGTATTGCCTTCCACTAGCCCTATTTGAGCTAAGGAATAGACCAGGCTCCGACCACCACCTCACTCCTCACGAGGTGGTGACCGGACGTCAAATGTGCCTTCCTCTGACGCCAACATCAAGAGCATTCACAGACTATGAAAACACTGCAACTGTCCTTGGTGATGAAATGTACCAATATGTGTCTTCCTTGATTACCAGTGTAGTGTTTGTGTCTCAACAGCTCGAGCGCACGCGGGGCGGGTCTAAGAGTTATCAACAAGAAGACGCGGACAAAGAACTGGAAAAGGAAAAACTGTGCAAAATTGCTAAAGGTGACCACGTGCTACTCCGCAATTTCAATAGAAAGTGGAACAGCCCACGCTTCACTGGCCCCCACCTGGTAGAGGAGGTATCTACGAGAGCAGTAAAGTTGCAGGATAAGCGTGCTTGGAATCACCTACACGACGTAAAGATCTGCAAACTCCAGACCCGCCCTAGCGTCACCGACAGGGCCATTGGAAGAGCGACGACAGCGTAACCTACTGAGAAGGAGACGTCTACCACAGCTGACGACCTCAGTGTCCCCATACCCTGCCACCCCCCAGAATCCCCAGAGACAAGTACTGAAATAGAAACTGGTAATTTGCATACCGCCCACCCCATGGTCACACAATCAAAGAGTAAAGAGACTTCCGCCAGTTGAGCCCCAAACCCTTTGCCCACAAATCCCCGGCCCACTACAGTCACCACAGCTACCACCCAATTGAAGGACATTGTTCTGCACATATACACATGTGAACACATGTATGCTTTCTTTTTCTTTCTCACACATGCATGTACCGTGTGTTATTGTATTGCTAAGAAATAGGTAACTAACAGTGTACACTGCCCAGGAGTAGATGCTACCCTCAGACAATAATTACCCCGAAGCCCTATCACACCAATTTGTATATCACATAAAAAGGCCAAAGTACCTAAAAAGAAGGAGGATACGTGTTTACTACACCGCATTTATCTTGGCTATAGAACAATCAATGCCCCATCTTCACCAGCACTTACCAGCTCTAAGAGATAGATCGCTTAGATTGGCGTGGGAGCAGCTCTTCGCCTGGGCACTGAACGACTACCTGATAGGGAGAGCTTGATAACGACAACTAACAATAATAACAAGCGTATTGAGAATTTTCAGGTGGGCAACTTTAACGTTGCAAGAATAAGCTGCCAGACTGCAGCAAGGTAAGAGCAAATGCCGGTGAGACTAGCCTTTGTAATAAAAATGATAGGGGTTTTGGTGATCACTGTTTTTTTGGCTGCCTCTGTATGGCAGAAAAGTTATGCTATCAATATTTTGGCTGCACCCAAACCTAATGTACCCCCACCCACGACTACAACAGGTGTTACGTCAGGTGGCACTAGCAAACATCCACATAAGGGAAGTAGAGTTAAACGCAGCACATACTCAGACAATAAAGGTATTGATAATTACATAACAGATTCAGCACACGTCTCGAATAACATGTGGTACCAGCACATGACCCAAATAGGTAAGCAGACAACAGAAGACAGTTGCTATGTCTGCTCATTGATCCCATATGCCTTGAGCGCTTCCAGAACATTTGTTGCCACAGAAATAGAAGAAAAGACAGCACGATGTATAATATACCTGGCACTATTCCAAACGAGAGGACGATTGCAAGGAACGGTGGTGAGACTGGTGTGGAAAACGCGAGACACATATCCATACGAAAACAACTTCCTCAAGTCATATTTGAGTTACCACAAATGCAGTTTGCATGCTGAAGCGTTCAGATACATGACAAGTGGTCCTGAAAAGGGAGAAACGAAGAAAGTAACACTACAATACCTACCATGTGACTGGTACGCCACTGAAGTTCCTGGTACACAAGGATGCTGGGAAAGACCACTGGTAACAATAACCGGGAAAGTATACATGGACAATAAATGGGACATAGGAGTGGTTGGCAGCAACATGGTAACAAGAGAAAATATTACCACTATTGATGAACACAATAACAGATGTTGGACGATTTGGGGCAAGTACGTACCCCTGCTGACGTGGATGGAGAAGGATGAAGACCCAATGAGCATACTGCCGCTGTCTGCACCTAAGCTATGCTACCAACACAGAGGAGAAGTGGACGTGGGATACAACACCAACTGTGCCAGCGTGTTAGAGCTACCAGAGGGGGGAGCAGGAACAGCAGTATTACTGGACCACTACTGGGCCTGCGGAAATAAGGCATACCACACACTGCCCCCTCTGTGGAACGGTATATGCACAATGGTGCACATTAATGTACCATCACTAGTGGTGCCCCAGAAACATGTGAACATGGCGAACTTCCCCAAAATGGATGAAGGAAACAAGAGGAAGAAGAGATCGGTACAATCTCAGAGGGGATCAGAGAACGAAAACAACAACAACAATAATGTCCTGAATAGAAAAAAAAGTCAAGGAGAACCACTGACAGGAAATTACCTATGGGGAAGGTCGGAAACAGCACTCACTTCAATCCCACCAGAACACAGACTATTCAGCAGAGTAGCAATGTTTTTCTCATCAATAATACACCCTGGACTACAAGCTTATGCAAACGCAAAATGGCTCCAGATAACCCGATGGGAGCTGATGATGTCAATTAATTCTACAGTAAATGGATTTAACGCAATAAAAGAGGAACTACGAGCAGTAAGGATGGTAGCACTACAGAACAGATATGTATTAGATCTCCTTACAGCAATGGAGGGAGGAGTTTGCGCACAGATAGGACAATCATGCTGCACATTTATTCCTGCCAACGATGCCGACAATGGTACACTTACAGAAGCAGTATCAGAACTGGCCCAGATGCACTCCAAAATGATGGAAGAAAGTAAAGGAGTGAAGAAAGATGACAGCTGGTTTTCATTGTTATGGTCATGGATGCCGTCATGGCTGTCGGACGGGCTGAAGATTATAGTTGGATGTATAATACTGGCTGGAGCTGCAGTGATCATAGTAAGGTTCTGGAAAGCCCGTAAAGCACGCACTACAGACGAAATGATCGAAATGGTTGGTATGCACCCCTTGATGCCAACTGATGATGGCCAACACACAGACACGATAATAAAGGAAAGAGAAAAACTGCCCAAACAGATAATCACCAACCACCTGGACCCGCGATCCGTGAAGCTCGAAAACCCAAGAAACCCAAGAAGCTACATCGGGAAATGGGTATACTGCACACCGGGAGGAAGTTGTGTGTATATGTATTGGTCATTTGAGGACCATGTCAACCACTATGGACACTTGGGAGGAGTAACTAAAATATGGAGAGTAAAAGGAGATAAAGAAAAGGATATGTTTGCGGTCGACAAGTCGACCAGAGGGGGGACTGAAGTGGGAGATTGGGACAAAAGACTCCCCCCGATCACCTCACGCCCCTGGCCTATAGGATCGCGACCAAGACACCCGCCATGAGATGAATTTGCCTACCTACCAGACGACCAAATACCCTGGTACAGGAACATACGGATGTACCCATCAGCCTGCCCTGCTCAAGCCGACACCTGCGGCATGGATGAACGTGACTAAACCTTTCAACAGTAAATAAACACATTGTTAGAGATGCCATGACGACATAGCCAACTGCCAGAACACTCGTGCAACCATGCACACTGGACACCCCCACATCAATCCACACGAAGAACATATTCAGTGCTATGACGTAGGTGACAGACACACCCACTGACGCGCATCTTTATTATTTTTCACATAGGTTTTTCAAAATGCAGAAACGCAAGACGCACAAAGCATTCATCTAAAATGCTTGCTGACGCTTCTCCTAACCCTTGCATTGTGATGAAAATACAACGAAGACATGATACTGCCTATGAAGCAACGTGATACCGCAACTTAAAGTGCCGTGCATTAAACATCCACACCTATGCACCAGGCCCAAGTAGGCCGCAAGCAAGAGCCTCCACGAACATTGAACGAGCAAGAGTACAATTGCTGACCCTGCAGAATGAGCCCAGCAAGAGCTAACAGCCAAGGGGGCAATGTTGCAACTCGCATGCCACGAACCGAAGCCAAGGTCACACCTGCAAGCTAAGCCAGATACACAGTGGAAAATACAACTTTAAATGTGCAGAATTCTGCCTCAACCATGGTCTCTCCTCACATGACCAAGCCAAACCTGACAGGGTGCCAGACCAAGGAGAGAGAAGTCGCCTGGATCCCACGTTCAAGACACAGGCTGCAACAATGAAATGACCCAATGGACACCTACAGCGATGGGAATGGTCTGCTCTCAGGCATATGAGCAAATCCACGCATTGTCTGCACGAACACATAGTTACATATTGTTGCAAATGACAGGTACACCGCGAGCTGGGAACAACGATGGTCCCAGGCTGGGGGGCTCGCGAGTGGACCAATCAGAACATGGGGCACTCATCACTGACGCCATTAACCATAGCCAATCATTAGTGGTCTTCGTGTAACAATTTTCAAGTATCTAATAGAAGGGACAACCCAAGTATACCACCTGACTGACCCTTAACCACTAACAGCGTTCTCTATACATATGCTATACTAACCCTACCACTCGAGGAACCAATCCAGAGCGGCGATAGGTTTTTTGCTAACTTTCCCAGGTGACGCAAGTAGCGCGTCATACTGAGGCAAAAAGGGCCTGCGAGCCCACGAAATTCGAGAGTCTGGACAGACGCGTACAATCCTAGACCCATCCCTGCCGTTATTCAATAAACAGCAGAATCACCTTGCTTCTTGTGTGTGTCTCATACTCATTTTTGGGATACGCGGGAGGAGTTGGGGCCTCCCAGCCCGGAGGTCCGCGGAAGGCCCAGCCGACCCCGGGAGAAACCCCCCCCCCGACATAAGGTTACCATCAGTTTTGTGAGAGGTAGGCGATTTTTTCCTTTTTTGACAATAGGACATACGTGGACGGAATGGAAGAAGAGGGTAGGAAAGCTGAATGAGAAGACAGAAAGGCATACATTTATGAAAAGTAGACAATATTCAAAGTTTAAGAAGGGGTCATCTGCGCGGGTTAGGCAACAACTATGTGGGTCAAATTACCATAGTTTAGGGAACAATTGGGAAAAATGACAGGAAAAAAGGCATATGCTGGACTTGTTTGGACCTGTAAGGTAATGGCTTATGTGAACATTGAGAAAAGCAATGCACCGCTACATTCCCCTGACTCTTCTAGTTAGGAAATCAACATTTTTCGTAATGTTTCACAAAACAAGCAATGCCACAAGCCAAAAACGGAGCTATGCTACACAAGATTTCGATGCTGACAGCCTAAAACAGACATACTTAGCATGTGAAAATAAGGAAAACAAATGTGGTGAGGAATGGCAAGCATACATTTATTGAAAGAGCACAGGCAGACATTTTGAAGGATAGGTGACTTGTGCAGATTACACAAGCATAACATTCCTAAAGCAGCAACTACAACTAAATGTAGATTACATTTGGGAAATTAAAGGGTTGTGTAACAAAGTGCAGTAGCAAATGTATAAAAACGTTTTCAAAACCAAGAGAAAACAACCCATATTCCCACAGGTGACCCGACAGAAATGGTACCTCACATGTGTGAGTGCACCTACCTGGGTGCAAAGGGAGAAGGCCAAACCACTTGTACATCAAATTCCCTGGGGAAGACTGGATTTGGCTTTGTGGACAACCCACAGATTTGGGCTTGGGGTGTTGCAGTCACCAAGGAAAATGGGGAACCCCATGCATTTATGAAATGGAGACACCCGGGGGAATCCACAGAGGTCTAACTAGCGCGAGTCGCCCTAGAATGTATTACCATCAAAACACAATTTTCAGACATTACCCACAAGCCCCGCCAAAGTCCAAAATTTAGGGAACAAAACACAATTTTGAGACATTTGTCACCAGGAAACCACCGAAACAAGTGGCCAGCAACACATGTCCTACCTTCCCACGTTCCCACAGGTGTCCCAACAGAAATGGTACCTCACATGTGTGAATGCACCTACCTGGGCGCAAAGGAAAAAGTATAAACCACTGGTATACCAAAGGGTTTCCGGAGAGGACATTTTTCAGGATTTTTGTCTTGTAGGAAACCTACAGATTTGAGCCTGTGGTGTTGCAGCCACCAAGAAAAACAGGGAATCCCATGCATTTATGAAACTAAGACACCTGTGGAAATCCACAGAGGTCTGACTAGTACAAATCGCCCTAGAATGTATTACCCTCAAAACACAATTTTCAGACATTTGCCAGCAATAAACCACTGAAGCACGCCGCCAACAACACAAGTCCTACCTTTCCCCGTTCCCACTGGAGTCCTGACGAAAACGTTACCTCACATGTGTGGGTGCACATAACTGGGCGCAAAGGAAAAAGGCTAAACCAATGGTATCCCAAAGGGTTTCGGGAGAGCACATTTTGTAGGATTTTGCTCATGTGGATAACCTACAGATTTGGGTGGGTGTTGCAGCGACCAAGGAAAACAGGGAACCCCATGCATTTCTGAAAAGAAGACACCCGTGGGAACCCACAGAGGTCTGACCTGCACAAATCGCCCTATAATTTATTACCCACAAACCCCGGCAAAGTCCACAATTTAGAGAACAAAACACAATTTTGAGACATTTGCCACCAGGAAAAAACTGAAACAAGTGGCCAACAACACATGTCCTACCTTCTCAAGTTCCCACAGGTGTCCCAGCAAAAATGGTACCTCACATGTGTGGGTGCACCTACCTCAGCACAATTGGAAAAGGCTAAACCACTGGTATCCCATAGGGTTTTGGGAGAGCAAATTTTGCAGAATTTTGTCTTGTGGAAAACCTACAGATTTGGGTCTGGGGTTTCGCAGCCACCAAGGAAAACAGGGAACCCCATGCATTTCTGAAAAGATGACATCTGTGGGAATCCACATGGGTCTGATTTGCGTGAATCGCCCTAGAATTGATTACCCACAAGCCCCAGCAAAGTCAAAAATGTAGGGGAAAAAACAAACTTTTCAGACATTTGCCACCAGGAAACCACCTAGAATTGATTACTCACAAGCCCCAGCAAAGTCAAAAATGTAGGGGAAAAAACAAACTTTTCAGACATTTGCCACCAGGAAACCACCGAAACACATGGCCAACAACACATGTCTTACCTTCCCACGTTCCCATGGGTGCCCCGATGAAAACAGTAACTCACATGTGTGGGTGCACCTACCTGGGAGCAAGCGGAAAAGGCAAAACCACTGGTATCCCAAAGGGTTTCGGAAGAGCACATTTTGCAGGATTTTGATCTTGTGGGCAACCTACAGATTTGGGCCTGGGGTGTCACAGCGACCAAGGAAAACGGGGAACCCCATGCATTTCTGAAAAGAAGATACACGTGGGAATCCACAGAGGTCTGACTTGCGTGAATCACCCTAGAATCTATTATCCACAAGCCCTGGCAAAGTCAAACATTTAGGGAAACAAACACAATTTTCAGACATTTGCCACCACGAAAGAACTGAAACACGCCGCTGACAACACAAGTGTGGGTGCACCTACCTGGGGTAAACCACTGCTATTGTTGGGAAATTGGAAAAGTTTCATCTTTGTGCGCCATACCACTGACTGGGGGTGGACAAGTCATCATTGTCATTTTTGTCACTTTTGTAAATGTCACACCACGACCCTGGAAGCTGTGGCAACAATGGAGGCTCGGTAGTAAGCACCTCTGACCTGACTCTGGTGGATAGTAGTTCCTCTATCTTAGACTTTTACCCTTATCCTGTTCCCTGGCTTATTCTTATTTCACCTACACTGAGCTGTATATTATCACATTCATACGGTCTCCGGGAGGATACGGTGTACTTCATTGATCCATACAGCGGTATAGGGTTTTTTCTGCCGATTAAGGCCGTTTCCCTGTTTGGGGGCTGGCTCCTCTGGATCCCTCTTTGGCTGTATTGCAATTGCAGTCAAGGTGGCCACTGGGGGGCTCGTCCCTACCTGCATGAAAAGAAGATGGAAAAGAAGGCTAAGCAGAAAGAAGAAGAGGAAGACCCTAGGAAGATTAGAATGAGAAGACAGGTCCTCCAGACAGAGCCACTGAAATCTCAGAGGAGGGAAGCCCAGGGGAGGATTTCTCTGAAACTGACAATAAATTGCTACAAATATTACAATATTTATGGTAAATGAGATAAGTGTTACATTTAGGTTACTTTGTGTTATTTTGTGTAGAGGCGATACATTTGTAGATTTGCATGCACGCAGAAACATAACGATGAAACTTTGTCACACAGAGGGCCCCACCACACTCAGGTGAAGCAGGTGATCAATATGTGCACGTGTAGTTTAGCTGTATGAATGGCAGTCATGAGAGGAGATCATAATAGTTATAAAAACAAGATAATTGTATACATGTATGGGAAGTATTTTTCGAATTTAGCAAAAGATATTACATATATGAGGTGTGGTTGCTCTATGTATTAAGGGGTGTTTTCACAATCATGGCAAAGGCCCGTCTGCAGTCAAGGAACAGGTACCGTAAGCTGGTCAACAGGGTGGTTGCGGTCAGTTTGCAGATGGCTCAAGTGCTGGAGGGCAAAGGGAAGATATGATCTCTGGGAAACAGGAGAGTTCATTGTTGTAAGGGATAGACATTTAAGAAACAGGCAGGGTTTTTTGAACAGATGGCTTCACCTAGGACACTTACAGCGATCAGAAAATAATACATTTCAGGAGAGAGATTGTATTGTCAGAGAGTGAGCAGAACTCATGTGAATAAGAAGGGTCAATAGTCATAAGAATCAGACAGCAGGCAGGTTTGGGCAATGCGGTTAGCAAACACGAATAGGTCAAAGGGAATCTACGTGTCTTTCTCTCTTCTTCATGTGCTTAGGTATTTTTAGGGCAGGTCGGTGTGCGTCATTAATAAGAATTCTGTTATTTTGTAACTAAGAGGCAAAGCTGCCACCAAATATGGTGAGGTTTTTGGTTTTGGGAAGGGGTGTGTTGAAAATGTAAACCTTGTAATTATACGTTTTAGGGGCTTGCTTTATAATGTTTGTGTTCAATGGACTGTGTGGGTTTTAGATTTCTCTGTACAGAGCAACCAATCATGTTTGGGGGATGCCTTTGTAACGGTATCTGGGGGAGTGTATTAACTGTTGCAAACTGTATATAATTTGTGTTCTTTGTGTGGTTCAGAGATGCCAGGGTTACTTTGACTGTTAGATGTCATTTAAGCCCCCTACCGGCCGTTGTACAATAAATTTGCTTTATGGATAAAAGGCAGACTTACTAATTTTAGAGGTGGGCCTAATTTGGGTAAAAGGGCGGAGCTAAAGGTCCACGCCTATAATTTGGTGAGCCAGCTAGGAACCTTAGGCTCTCCAAAAATATTGGAGGTCTTCTGTTCGTCGAGCTCAACTGTGGTCCTTCTCTGCAGGGATCAACTCGTGCATGAAAAAGAAGCGGTTCGCAAGCACCAAGAGGCCTGTCAGATCCCCGAGGAAGAGGTTCCGCAGCCCAGCTGTGAAGCAGAACCAATTGGGGGAGCACCAGTTTGGAGCGCTTCGAGGTTTTGATGTCCGTTTAAGTGCATCTTTGTCTGGTAAACCAAGTGGGTCTAATAGAAGAAAAAGGAAACAAGGTTTTTAGGTAGGGCAAGAAATGTGTTTGTGAGATTAGAAGGGACTAAGCAGGTTGACGTGTGAATGTGTTTAGGAAGAGTATGAATCCTTTTATGTTGTTATAACATTTTTGTATTATCTAATTTGTTATTTTCGAGGTGTAGTCTTTCAGTGCAGTGTGTTACTTGTGGGGATAGGCTCGATACCCTGCAGGTTCCTTGGTCCTCATTACAACCTGCCAGTCCGGGACCGTGCAAAATCCGTGACGGCGGTAAAAACGTTTCCGTGTCCGCAAGGTTGCAGAAAAACCGTCCGATTGCACGCTGTCGGTCGCGCGCACCACACGGACTCGGAAACGTTGTTACCGCTGTCATAGAAAACCCCACGGAAATGGAAATAACGCAGCCACAAGTGGCGCAAAACCCGTGTCCGCCTCCGCCGCCACGGACACGGAACCGGAAATACCATGATCGCCAAAACAGGAAACAGAGAGGCGGCCATCATATAAAAGCCATTGCCATCCAGAGCCAGCACAAGCACAATCGTAACTCTGAGAAGCCAAAAGGGACCACCAGCATGCCTGCAAGGATTCCTGCTCAGAGGCAGCGCAAACAGCGCTTCAGCGAGGCAGAGCTAACCGTCTTGGTGGAGCACATTGTGGACAATGCGGAGATGCTGTTCAGCGCCGACCAACGGCGTGCCACACAGCAGCTGAGGAAGGAGGTGTGGGCCGAAGCTGCACGCAAGTGCACCGCTGTGGGCGTGACAGTGAGGAGCGTGAAGGACTGCCACAAGCGGTGGGACGACCTGAGGCTGAGGGTACGCAACCTCATTTCCACGCACCGCCAACGCAGCAGTGGGACAGGCGGAGGACCCCCTTCCCCACTGAGGCTGCAAGCATGGGAGGAGCGTTGCAGCAGCGTCCTCCACCTAGAGGGAATCCATGGGATCCGGGAGGCTGAGGCAGGAGTGAGCCCACCTGCAGATGCCGGTAAGCGCCCAAACATGAATGCCACATGAAAATATGCAGTTGTGAGTACTGGGCCAAAGGACTCATTAACAACCCCCCCCCAGGCACTGCATGTGTGGGCCAAAGGACCCATTAACAACCCCCCCCAGGCAGTACATGTGTGGGCCAAAGGACCCATTAACAACCCCCCCCCAGGCAGTGCATGTGTGGGCCAAAGGACCCATCATGATCCGTATGGCACAGAATGCATACACCAGCAATCAGATGCATGTGACTAACACTATTCAATGTACAATCTTAATGACGCATGTGATGCACCCATCTGCCACCACAACAACACTAATTGCATGCCCTTTGTGTCCCCACAGCCGTTTCAAGTGACAGTAATACTGCACAACAGGCCAGCCAATCTGCACCGGCAAGTACACAAGCCACCGCCACCACACAGGAGGATGCTGCCGGCAGTTCTGCACCTCTGGCCACATTACCAGCCACTACAGATGTGTCGCCCACCACCACCACCGACATCACCACCGTCTCCACACTGCCTGAGTCTAGACAGGTGCCACGGGAACCTATCATGGCCACCCAACACAACACCGAAGGCAGCAGCACTGCAGAGGGGGCGGCCTGCAGTGATAACAGTGCCCCGCAAGAGCACTCGGAAATGGGGCCACAGGGGGAGATGCCCACATTGGAAGACCTGGGCTCCTTCCATGAGCTGGAGTTTAGCCCCACATCACTGGGGAGTCCCATGAGGTCGCCCACCCCATCCATGGCCAAACTGAATGCCCGCATGCAGTGGATGGAGGACCAGCAGGCTACCCTCACCCAGCTGGTGGAGAGGGAGCTGGAGGAATCCAGGCTGCAGAGGGAGAGCTACAGCGCCGCAGTGCGTCGCCTGTCGAGGTCCATCGGACGCTTTGCGAGCACTATAGTAACCCTTGCACGCCATGTGCGGGAGGGCAACGACCACACCTCCAGGCTTGTAGAGGTCATGTTGGTTGGCCAACAGGCAAATCTGGCACGGATGCCCTCAATCCCAGATTCTGCGCAATCAAACACAACCACCCCATCCAGCTCCACTACTGCCAGTCCTAGGAGGCGCTCGAGTAGGCTAACGGGTCCCTCGGGCAAGGTTGCACAGGCACAGAAGCGCACATGGAAGTGATGGCATGTGTGTGGGGCAGTGCAGGACACATGTGGACTACAAGGGTGTGAGAGGGGTGGGCACTTTTGGGTGGTGGGGTAGGTAGTTTTGGGGGTTTGAACAATGGGGCCTGGGTGGGGGTGGGCACGTTTGGGTGGTGGGGTAGGTAGTTTTGGGGGTTTGAACAATGGGGCCTGGGTGGGGGTGGGCACATTTGGGTGGTGGGTGGCCCCGGGTGTACAGCTACCCTAACCAATGCACCTCCTTCCCTGTTGTTATTACATCAATACATCAGCATTTCGAATCAAGACATACATGTGTGGACATTGATCATTTATTTTGCAGTGCAACTATTAATTCATTGTCGTCACCATGTTTGTGCATTTCTGTGAATGTGCTGTGACTCAAAAGTAAATGCGAATCAGGGCATACCGTGCTCTCTGGCCATCATGTGGACCCCCAGGGGGACGCGGTGCCATCCCATCCCCATCTCCATCTCCATCCCCATCCCCATCCCCATCTTCCTCATCTGCGTCTGGTGGCATTGGGATGTTCCTGCGCAGGGATGTATTGTGCAGCATGGCACATACGAGCGTGATTTTACCAGTCTTCACTGGGCTGTACAGCAGTGATCCGCCAGATCTGCTCAGACAGCAGAAACGGGCCTTCAGCAGTCCAAATGTCCTCTCAATCATTCCACGTGTGCGGATATGTGCCCTATTGTATGCCTCTTCATGCCTGTTCCTTGGTCTCCGTACAGGTGTCATCATCCATGGCGTGAGTGCATATCCCGCATCACCTACATGGGATATAGATGGGGGAACATGTCAGTGTTTGTGGCATCATGTCCTCATCTGCTGCTATGCATTCTTGTATCATCATTCATTCATGCATATGTACCATGCAGTGTATGGAGGTATGTTTTGGGCATCACGATGTATGTCGCTAACTGGATATGGGCCTACACATTAACTTGCATGTTTACTGTGCCCTGCGGGTGACATTTGATTGTGTACATGTCACGGTGCAGTGCTGTCCACACATGGCAGAGTGACTCCACTGTACGGAAGTAGTAAATACACGTCGTCTCATTTACACGCCTCTCGTGCCTTTTGAGGCAGTGTTTCAATTGAGGGTGGGTGTCTGCAGTGGCACAAGGTTCATGGGACAGTGACGGGATTGGCTGTGCCAGCGTGTGCACGGGCACATTGTGGTGCCCTGTCATGTCTTCCTTCATGATGTTTGGCATCCGCTGTGTATTTGGTAGATGGAAGGGGGGTGATGCATGTGCGGTCACAGCGGCACACTCACAATGCTCATTGGCCTGGAAACACAAACACCACTTCGACAGGGTTGTAGCATCGTCAGCTGTACTCACCCAATAGCCATGTGCTTTGTCCGGCATAGCGTTCCATGTACCGTGGCAACGTGGAATTCCGCGGTACCATTGAGTCATGTGATGAGCCTGGGAAACGTGCGCAGCAGTGTGTAATCAGTTGCATGGCATCACAAACCATCTGGACATTCAAAGAGTGATACTGTTTCCTATTGCGGAACACCGCCTCAATTGCACGTGGTACTGTCAGCTCAACGTGGGTAAAGTCATCTGCGCCTATGCAATTTGGCATGCCTGCTATGGCATGGAAGGCCAACTTGGTGGCAATGACCTCGGGGAGGGTGCGGGGTAGGGCTATGTGTTCCGACACATGGCGCAACAGGGCATCCAGTACCTGTACCAGGATTTTTGAGAAACAGGGTTGTGATATGCCATGCAGCTCACCAACCGTGTGTTGATAGGTGCCAGTGCCAAGGAAATGCAGTACTGAGACAACCTTCAAGAGGGGGGGATGGCGGTGGGGGTGTCAATTTGGCTGCTGATGTTGTCCTCAATCATGGCGGTGATGTGCAGGATTGTTGCACGGTCCAGCCGGTATAGTGTGTGGATCTGTCCTGGGGTGAGGTTCCAGGGTGAGGCCCTGATGCATGGCATTGCTGGCTGGCGGCGGGGTCGGGCTGGCTGGGCAATGGGGTTTGCCATAGCTGCAGGGTTGGCTGGTTGCCGCCTGCGCCTCCTCCACCTCCTCCTCTGCGCCATTACTGCCACCATGTGCAGTGCTGCCTGTTGGTTGAGTAGGCCCAGTCCCAGTGCTACTAGACCTGCTGCCTGCATGGTTCTGTGTTGTGTTGGGCTGGGTGTGGCCCTTTTGTAGGCTCCCAGTGGCCTGCTAGGTCCAGCTGGGCTGATTTGGTGCACCTGTGCCCTGATTCAGTTCAGCAGGCAGTGTATAACGCCATGTTCGCGGTGGCGGCGGTTCCGCCACCGTGATCACGGTATTTACGACATTTTTTTTCCGGTATTTCCGTGTCCGTGCTAGTTGTGATGCTCACGGTGTTTTGTGTTGACGGTAACGGAGGGGTTTCCGTGCAGACAGACTTAACGGGACCCCTATTTCTGCGGTGGCGGTTGAGGGTGGTGCTATTACCGGGGCCGCGGGTCATGATTGGGCAGACATGGAAACGGCGCCGGTATGGTTTTACCGGCAGTGTTAATTCCGGACCGGAGTACTTGTAATGAGGCCCCTTGTCTGGTTGGCTGGAGCCCTTACTTTAGAGTGTGGTGGCATCTTATGGTAAAACCAGCCATAGACACCTTTCTGAGGCCTCACTTGTACTAATTGCGTGGGCGGACTCAGCACCTCAAGTTCCTTGGTTAGTCTAACATAGTGTGGGTCTCCTCTGGTAGTTTCGGGGAAGAATGCACTGTAGTAGAAAGGGCCATATGAGTGAAAAGAGGAAGAGATACAGTGGTGGTGTAGAGGCAAACATTGCGCTCCTATGCTCGAGTGAAGCTGAAATCTCAAAGGAATGGAAAGAATTTGGGCAAGCATGTTTAATAAGATGTTGGCCCTCATTACAAGTCAGGCGTTAAGGGTTTAACGGCGCCGTCGGCGCGGTTAACCCTTAACACTTGATTCACACTTTAACGCCTGCTTTTTGCAGGCGTTAAAGTCCAAGGCGCTAAACGACCTTGGTGCTAATTACGGCACCGTAATTTACGGTGCCGTAATTAGCGCCTTCCCCAGCCCCATTATGCCCTATGGGGCAAAAATGGGAATGGGGAAGGGCAAATGGTGAATGGGGAATTACCGCCCCACTCACCTTGGAATGGGGCGGTAATTCCGCCATCCACCATAACGGAATCCGGCATGGACCATGGTGCTAATGGCACCATGGTCCACCGCCTGACTTGTAATGAGGGCCGTTGTCTTTTGTGCGTGGTTGAGGAATTCTTAGTTATTGAGGCGGTTATGATAAAGCAGTGAATGCAGAGAGTGAGCCTGGTGAAAATCTTTTGAGGGACAGAAAAGGAATTTTTGGGTTGTCATTTTTGTATTGACGGGTTGGGTTTTGTTTAATAATATCAGGATTTTGGGGGATTTTTGTTGAAACAAGGAAACTCCATTGAAACACTTGTGTACAGGCACGTTATAAATGCCACATCGTATATCATATATATCATATGTCAAGTACTCCCTGGACATAAAATAAAGATTTTGAAATATCATCGGGAATAGTTGAGGGAAACAAAGGGCAAGATGTCTAAACCGTGGCATGGTGAGGGGTCTATGATAAGGATGTATTGGAAAATCTGCATACTTTCTTAGGGACAAAACATAAGGGGGTGAAATTGAACAATAGACTGAATAAGCAAATCCAGAATTTCAACCTTCATTTTCTCCAGTGACTACTCCAGCAGTTATGAGATGGTCAGGGGTAACACCTCTGTCTGCACTCATTTTTGAGAGCCAGGAATATGAGTGAAGCTGAAGGGTAATGCCTTCTTTAGGAAAGGTTTTGGCAGACCCCAAAGGGAAGAGGAAAGAAGGAAAGTCTAGCTTGAGGGTAAATCAGCATTAACCTTGGGACCAGAAGAGCCAGAGCGAGAGATGATTGTAAGGAGCAGGCATGAAGAAAAGTCAGCGAGGGGAGAATTGCTCCCCCGGTTCCAGGATAGAGGATAGATTACGGAGTGTAGTGGAAAGGGAAGAACAGCAGAATCGGGACGAAGCATCAAGGTTAGTAGAGAGCAAAGTGGCATGGGTACAACAGGATAAGAGTAAAAAGCAGGAAGGCGAGAACAGGGAAACACAGGAAACGGAGGAAGGAAGATGGCGATATGGTCAGATTCTCGTACGGCTGGATAAATCTCTCATAAAGAGTGCATGTGTGGACATGGCAAAGGAAAGCACCGCTATAGATGCAGACTTAGAACGAAGGGGAAGAGAGGTGTTCTTCTATGGTAGCCCAGAGGGTGTGTGTAACGCTCACCTGATTCTCGCAGAGGCGCCGGTCTTGACTGGGCGACTACCGTATCTTCAAAGGTGATGTGTAGCACCCGGTTGGCTCTTTGGGCTGGACCTCTGTGCACTGTATGCCTGACGTGTAGAGTAAGATGTCTGCAGATAGAAAATATGGGGTTAATGAACTGGGGTTATTGGGGTGTCCCTATCTCTTTCCTCTTCTCCTCTCCTGTAGACCCCCAAAGGTTAACGCTCTCACCTTAGGTAAGTGAATGCCGAGCTCTCCATCTGCCTCGGGGCAGGGTGCTGTAACCAGTTTCTTCACTGGATAGGTAGCGCAGGCCTCTTGACTTCAGGGGACTGCTGTCCGTCGTTTACTGCACGAACGGTAAGATTCGAGTCATTCAAATGTCTTTAAAGTCTTTAGTAATGATGTCTCTTGTTTTGCAGGGTTCCGGCGATGGCGGATGACGGGCTGAAGTGAGTTGAAGATGGAGCCCGTGTGATGAATAGAAGCGCCTGGAAGCACGTAAGTAAGCGCTTGTTGCCTGCTTCACTATGCGCTCTAACTGTCTTTTTATTTTGCAGGTACGAGTTCGGAGCGGCTGCAGGGTGCCGGAATACCCACTGGATTAAATGTGGAAAGGAGTAATGGCACGTGAGTATTAAAGTTCCCCAATGTCTTTAAACGCACCTTGTTTTGTCTTTCAGATGCGGGATGCAGCGCCGAAGGCCTCCGGAGCGTGCGAAGAGTTGGTAAACGTTTGTCTTTCAGATGCCGGAATGCAGTGTGAAGACCTCCGGAGCGCACGAAGAGTAGGTAAGCCTTTGCCTTTCAGATGCCGGAATGCTAACCTGTTCTTTCTTGTCTTTATAAGTGTTGCTGAAGACTGGATTCAGGATGGTAAGCCTTTGCCTTTCAGATGCCGGAATGCTAACCTGTTCTTTCTTGTCTTTATAGGTGTTGCTGAAGACTGGATTCAGGATGGTAAGCCTTTTTCCTTAGGCCCAGGACCGGATGCAGAAGACACGATGAGCGTTCTGCTGCAGAGGTTGCAGAATAACGCAAAGCAAGATTCATCCACCGGGTGTGGTTTAAATAGCCTCCTGTAGTGCTTAGGTGTCTCCTTCCACAGCCACGCCTAAGTAAGAAAAGAGTTCCTGGTAAGAAAAGAGTTCCTGCCTTCCAGAAGAGTTCCAGTGTTCTGAATCTAGGGAGTGGCTCCAGCCCCACCCAACAGGAAAAGTAGTTCCAAACAGAAGAGGATCAGAGGCTCAACTGGCAGGCAAGTAAGCAGCATGGTCTGCTGAAGGTAAGTCCACCCAAGCATTATGAGCCCGGCGCTTCCAGCGCTGGGACTGGGCATATTTATGAGCCTGGTGCCACTGGCGCCAGGACTGGGTCCAAAAGGTCCCAATTGGGACTGGTTGGCACTCGGAACCTGGGTTATGGATCTGCTTCCAAGGGAGTTGGGAAAACCCTGACCTTTTGGAAGCAGAGATCATGACAGTGTGATTGTCCCCACAAAAGGATCAGGGGATGTGATAGAAGGGACGGAGGAGGAAGAGGAGGATGACTGGGAGACAGACAACAAGAAAGGAGGACAGGAAACAGAGACTACCCCTCCAGCTCTAGTAAGGACTCTGCAAAATACACCATGAGGTCTTCCAACACGCCGTGGAGCCTGCATGGCCATAGGGAGAGGGCAGGGACAGAAAGGGGAAGCACTAGTAAAAGCAAAAGTGACTCAATACCCACTACTCCAGAAGGGTCAGGGGAGGGCGTATTATGTCCCATGGTCACACATGGACTGGAATAACTTAATAAATACTCTTCCTTCGCACACTGCAGGGGTGGGGAAGTGGATTTATATGCTAGAAAAACAAACTGCCGGTGTCATGTTGGCAATTTGGGACATGAAAACCCTTTTTTTCCAGTTGTTTATGGTTACATTTTAAAAGAAAAAGAAAGAAAAAAAAGAAACTAAAAAGTAAAATAGAACAAGATTAAAAATATTTTTTTTAACATATTTACAAAACTTCATAAATAGATGCTTCAAGCTATAAAATGGAAAAAAACAGCATTGCCCAGTATAGGATTTGCAGCCACATTCTGTTTGAGCTGGGAGAATTGTGGTTGTTGCTCTGATAGTTGTATTATCCTTTAATGCTTAATGTCCAACTCAGATAGTAGACCTTCTACAGAGGCTACCTACTCTCCGGCAATGAGATTACAACTTTCCAAAACTTTCACCACAGAGGATACTAATGCTACTTCCTGTCCCGGGGTCATTCTTCCCCAAAAGTAATCTGCAATAATCCCTTCTTCTTTAATCACAAATCTTCTAAAGAGAGTCACTTGCATTTTCCAAGTTCCCTCACACTCCTTCAGGAAGCGTTTTAGCGATTGGTTCAATGGAGTATCGTAGACTTACAGAACTTAATGGCTTTGCTCCCTTGGTTTCATTTAACTAACACCTCCCCAGTATGTATTACATTTAATCTTATCCTCAAAAAGTTGTTTCTCAATTGTTTATCTGGAAATTTCAACAGATAGCGTGGGAGACAAACAAGTTTTTTGTCAACTAATTAGAAGGGGTTGACTTGGATTGAACATCTTACTTTGGCAATTATTTCAGTCCAGTCGAGGATTTCCAGCTCACGCTCTTCATTCTATTTTCAAGATTACACTGAAACTTTGACCTCGAATGTTCAAGGTGCATTTTGATGTCCCGGAACAATGTAGTATTTCGTCCCATGACAGTATTCTGATAAAGTGAGATCAGTTTCCAGTTTGCAATGCAATCAAGTGATTTTAGACCTAGTTCAAAGCGCAGACACCACAATGGAGTACTTACTGGAAGGGCACAAACCTTTATCCATAAACGTACTTTCAGGACACTCTAATTTATTTCCCAGAGCCTCGGCTTTGCCTCCAAACCATATAGAATCACTGAGATAACCTTTGCCATACAGAATTTTATTAATGGCACCATGGAAAATGTACAGTATTTATGATTTAGTTTTATCTTCTGGGGTATAAATTGTGAGATTATTTGTTGTATCGACTATTTCTGGCTTAACTTTATGAAACGCAGGGGAAGTGTAGACTTTATAACCCAAATAGGTTAATACTTCCACTCTTGGGATGGTTTGGGCCTCCAAGACCCAGTTTGAAAAATTAATCTGTTTCTGTGGGTGCCTGAATACCACTATCCTTGATTTTAGGGGGTTTATAGATAGCTCATTTGACTTTGCATATTCACCTAGTTTATTCAGTAGGTGCTGCAGACCTATCCCAGTTTTGTCTAGTAGTACAATGTCGTCCACATAGGCCAGCCAATGGATCTTTACACCATTTAACTCTGGGCTGACCAATGCGGACCACTCTTAAAACCCAACCATATCTGCCAGAAACAAGGGGGGCCCCAGGCACCCCTGCCTGACACCTCTCTCTGCCTTAACTAGCTCAGATAGATAACCCCGATTATCAAGACGCACCCTTGAGGATGTGTCCTTATGTAGTTCCACCAGCATTGATATCAATGTTTCTGGAATCCCCATCCCATCAGTTTATTCCAGAGTAGTGCCATGTCAACCTGATTGAATGCCTTAGAAGGATCAATCCAGGCACCATATAGAGGTGCTTGGTCTTTCTCAATGATGTATTCACTTGCCAAGTTTAGAACTAGACCATTCAGGAAGGTGTAGAGAACTTGTGTAAAGCCGTTTTGAAGGCGAGATAGGACTTGCGCTTTTTCCACCCATAATGAGAGTTCGTTTAGCAGGAGTTTCATAAATATCTTACTATCTAAATCAAGGAGGGCGACCGGTCGATACTTTACTGGTTTAATTGATTGCCCCCCCTTGAAAAAGGTTTTACCAGTGCAATCTTCCAAGAGGGTGGAAACAATCTTCTCTTTATGATCTGCCTGAAGAGCTGATATAATATGCTGGACCACAGCTTAATATCATTCTTAAGGACCTGATAGGTTAGGCCGGTCGTGCCAGCAACTCACGATGTTGATGATTTAAGAATGATATCACTGATATCTTCCTCGTTGAAAAATAAATGCTAGGGGGTATTTGAATCAGAACTATAATGGGATACCCCAGGGTTTGTAGAAACAGAAAAATAATATGAGGCCGGGAAGCCCAAAAAGAAACACACCAACACAGGTTACAAAGAACATACAAGTGCTTTATTTAAAAGCTACAACAGTTACCAAAGTCAATTGACAAACGGATAGCTATTCGGCTCTCAGAGTAACGTAACGAACTTAAACGAAGGTTTGATGCATTAGTGAGAGAGACCGTACATTGGAATACTTGGATCTTTTATACTATTTGTCCAGCCCTTGGCCAACCCTCTCGCGGGTTAACCATTCTAGGAGTCGGGCCTATGGGTTCCTTGCCTATAATATATGCATTTTGATTAGTTTCGCTGATATAGTTGTACATTTACACATAGGTCAACAATAGGACAAGGTCTCAGTTCGCGACCCCGACAAGTGGCCTGCAGGCATATTAATTATTCATGTGTACGGAGGTCACTACGGCCAGAATCTTACTCAGAATGTCATTCGGCCTCCATTTTGATGTTCAGGGTGACTTCCATATTACAGGAGAACCTAAAATGGCGGCTTAATCCAAGATGGCGACTTACATTACTTTTCTCTAAGGTCAAGACCTTGCCGTGGAGTTTGTTCACATACGATGTTTAGACAACTTGGCATAGGCCAATACACATACAATTGTTGCGATAGGAGGCATAATATTGTTTCAATTCCGACAAACCCTCCTTTTGGCCTATGCCAAGTGCGAATATCATTTCTAGTACTTCTGTACATAACTCCATGCATTGTCGTTCATACATCCTGAATCATTATCTGTAATGTCTATAGCCATTAGGCCGTTCATCGGAACCTCTTGTAACACAAACTCTTTAGATGCTGTACCTGGGGCATACAATTTGTTCCCTACTGTGCTCACTGCTTGAGCACAACATCCCCCTAGCATTACGCATATACCAGGAAGACATTGGAAACAACAACAAAGGAATAGAAGGATTCCCAAAATAACCAGGATAACAGAAAGCACCTTCCAACCCCAGGATCGTAGAGAACCCCAGAACCAGGCACTAATATTCCAATCTCCCACAGGAACATGCACTTCAGAACTAAGGTTGTGCAAGTTCTGTATTGCTTTGAAAATTGTCGGTGAGGAATCTGGTACGAAAACACAGCAAGCGGACCCCACTAATTTGCATACTCCACCACGTTCTGCCAGGATGACATCTAATGCCATACGATTTTGGAGTGCTACCAATCTTATTGCTTTTTGTTCTAGTGTCATGTTGTAGAGTATATCCGTGGTCCGGTTGATGGTTCTCTCCAGTACTCTTGCTAGCCCCCTAATATTTTCAGAATTTGCTATCTGTCCCCAAAATGGCACAACTGATTTCGCTATATCTCCCAATACTTGCCCAGGGGTATCTCCGTTCTCGTCCCGTCGTGGGCGAGCCTTAGAAACTTCCAATGTACTAGCTATAAATACCCCCGGTAACAGGATTCCTAAATAACAGGTTCCCTGCCAATCCTTGGGCAACCAGGGAAATGCTGAACTACCACAAACGAAATAAACAGGCCCCCCTACATACAGAGGCCTGTTCTCCCCAGTCAAATTTACAATGTTTACACAACCTTCAAAATCTCCCATTGGCCGAGTGCCATTTCTTTGTACACAAAAGGGGACTGAATCGGGGCTATGATTAATAGAGTAGGAAGGGGGCACAGCGTCCTTATTGCCTATCAGAGCCATTTTAAAGGAAATTAGAGTTTGGAAAGGAAGAGATAGTTTATCAGATGGCCTAATAGAAGCAACATTAGGTCTACTTCTATTTGCAAAAAGCGAGCATCCCAGGGGAGTCAATTCACGTTTCTCAAAATCATTTAAATTAGTTCCATCAAAGTTCCCTGAGATGCTATCATTCCAACGGCCAAAGAATAGTGCTCTAAGAGAAGCATAGCAAGCAGTCGTTAAAGGTAAAGGGTGAATATACCATCCTAGCCCCTTTTTCCCATGTTGCGGTAAATGGGTGCAAATCCAGCAATTACTCTTATTAAAAATGGCATGCGTTGCATTCATTACTATCATTAGAGTGTTATTATGATACTTTCGTCTATGCTGGGAGTCTCTAGGTAACAAGGTGTGAAGGTGTACAGAGGGAGTCAAAGCAGTAGGTACAATCTCAATTGGCAGTAGAGGTTTTTAGAGGGTAAATTTCTTCGAAGTACCAAAGTCCCACAGCAGTAATTACACAAATTCCAATTATTATTAACACAACACAGCAATACGTTTTCGGGGCCCAGGCACATTGTTCGTTGTCCGAGTTGGTCACCCCCTTATTTACAAGTCCAATGCAGGGAGCAGCGGTGGAGGTGGCAGGCATCGTAGTTTCTCAATCGACGACCCCAATGTTCGTTACTGGCGACACTACGGTCGCGCGACTTCTTAGTCCTTCCCAACCCTAGCCAGCAGAATCCCTTTTTTTACCTTTTGTTCGAAAGGAACTTTCTTTTACAAGAGAAAACTTTTAATCACTTCTTCTTTCCAAATGCACGGAAAAGACCCGTGCCGTAGTTCTATTTTCTTCGTCGAAGGTCGTACCTGGTGGTACCCAGAACTGTTTGATCCGGAAACAAAGTAACGTCACTTCCTGAGGGAAGCGACGTATCGGAGGCAACGGAAGTCGCAGAACTTGAAACAATGTTTCCCGGAAGTGACTTTTTCAACGAGTGCAGAGACGAAATGGACTGTTCCTCAAGCTCCACGGGCTCAGAGAAATTCTCCAACGCACTCACAGCGCTGTTTGCTACTCCAGGATCAGAGATTGTAGCATCAGCGAGGGGTCCTGCTTCTTCTGTAACGTGTGGCGTCGGGTGAGGAAGTTTCTTGACATGCGTCGCGTGGATCCAATGCTTCTTTCCAGCCACCCGCACTGCTGTTTGGGTGACCAACAGTACCTGGTAGGGTCCCCTCCAGCGAGGAGCGAGATAGGAAGACCTTTCGTAGGCCTTCACTAGGACCCAACTTCCAGGCTGAATATCGTGTCCTGGGCCCGTAAACCGTACAGGTAAAGCTGATTGGACCTGATGATAAATGAGATACAGATTTTTAGTCAACTGGTTACAGTAGTCTACAAGCAATACATCCTCGACCTCCCTTAAGGTTTTGGGCTTCGGAAGGCCCCAAATGTTAGCAGATCTCCCCATCACTACCTCAAATGGGGAGAGCCCAGTCTTAGTTTGAGGTGTGGTACGCATGGCTAACAATACAATAGGTAAGGCATCTGGCCATTTCAGTTTGGTGTCGGCACATGTTTTTGCAAGCTTATTCTTTAGAATGCCGTTATGTCTCTCTACCAACCCAGCACTTTGAGGATGTCTAGCCGAGTGAAATCGTTTTTCCATGTGTAACGCTGTGCATATCTGCAAAATTACTGCTGCAACAAAATGGGGACCATTGTCCGAGCAAATTACCCTTGGAAGCCCAAATCGTGGAAATAATTCTTTTACCATAGTCTTTGCAGTGGTCATGGCAGTAGCATCTTTAACGGGGAAAAGCTCTACCCATTTACTAAAAGCACAAATAATCACAAGAACATATTTTAGATTGTTACACCGTTCCATCTCAATAAAATCAAAGTGGATGACCTCGAAGGGAACAGAAGGGGGCCCAAAGCTTCCCCTTGGAGTTACTGTCCCCTTCCCCACATTGTGCTGTAAGCAAATCATACAATTCTGAACATGGCGCTGTGCAATCTTCGAAATTTTATCATTCACCCATACTTGTTCTAACATTTTCGTGATCTGCTGAGCACACACATGCGTAGGACTGTGTGCCATCGTAACCATTGCCAGCACATATGAATCAGGGAGCAACCATTTTCCTTCAGCTGTATCCACCCAACACCCATCGTCATCCAGTTTCCCCATTCCTTCGGCCCACCTTTTAGACTCTTCTATTGTGGCATCAGTTTGAATATCTCGCACAGACCCGATACCCTCATCCATTACATAGGCATCTTTTGTTTCCCTTAGAGCATACATGTCTGCGCTAAGGTCTGTAGCTGTTTGCCTGGCTATCTGGTCAGCAAAAGCGTTTCCTCTTCCCACATCATCTATGACCTTACGATGTGCTGCACATTTCATGATCGCTAACTGCCTAGGGAGTGAGAGTGCCGAGAGCAATTGCACTATCAGGGGACCATGCTGGATCTTGGTCCCATGTGAGGTTAGGAACCCTCTTTCCGACCAGAGCCTCCCGAAGTTGTGAGCCACCCCAAAGGCGTACTGGCTATCAGTATATATGTTTACTATACGCCCTTCGGAGAGTTCACAAGCTCGGATCAACGCTATAATCTCTGCGGCCTGCGCGGAGTTATGCGGAATTCTCTTAGTTTCAACAACCGTACTCAACGTAGTAACTGCGTAAGCAGCTGTAGATGTACCATCCGGAAGTTTGAAGCAGGAGCCATCACAAAACAGCTCCCCTTCCGCATTGTCCAAAGGAGTATGTATAAGGTCTATCATGCCCTTCATTTCCTGTTCAGTGGTATACAGGCAGTCATGTAATTCTTCGTCACCGCAATCAGTATTTTGCGGGACAGGTAGGAGTTCAGCCGGATTAAGAACACAACACCTCTTAATTTGAATGTGAGGGGCAAACAGAATTAATTCATACCTTGTCAGCCGTGCAGAGGTGAGGTGTTGCGTTTGAGTCTTATTCAATATGACATCTACAGAGTGAGGTACCATCAAAATTAAATCATGGCTTAGGACCATCCCCTCACTCTGTTTTACAGACGCGGCAGCAGCGACAGCTCGCAAACATCTTGGCAAAGCGCATGCAACAGGATCAAGGGCGGAGGAGTAGTAGCCGCACGGCCTATTCTTCCCTCTGTGTTCCTGTGTTAACACAGCCAAAGCACATTCATCACATTCATGCACAAACAACACAAAGGCCTTGTCATAATTTGGAGTACCCAGAACCGGTGCTGAGCATAACACGGTTTTGAGAAGCTCAAATGATCGTTGATGTTCCGATTTCCATGGCAGCGGCAGAGAAATGCCCTTCTTCGTCAAAGCCAACATCGGTTTTATCACTAGTGAAAAGTTTGGGATCCACAACCTACAGTAAGAAGCCATACCTATTAAGGCCCTGACTTCCTTCTGTGTATTTGGAACAAACATGCCAGAAATGTGTTTTATTCTTTCAGGTGTCAATCTTCTCCCCTCCTTTGACAGGAGGTAGCCTAAATAGGCGACCTCCTGACAACAATATTGACATTTTTTGAGCAAAGCTTTATGACCATTTTTAGCTAGATGAACAAGCAACAGTACAGTGCCTTCTTTACAAGCACTTTCAGAATCTGCAGCCAAAAGCAAATCATCGACATACTGAAGCAGTGTACAAGTAGGTGGCAATTCAAGGGTATCAAGCTGCTCTTTCAAAGCTCTACTATAAATGCTTGGACTTTCAGTATACACTTGAGGTGCACGAGTAAATGTGAATGAACGTCCCCCCAAGGTGAACGCAAACAAATATCTACTCTCCTTGTGTATAGGAATACTAAAGAAAGCATTCTTTAGATCCACAACACTAAAATACGTAGCAGTAGCAGGGATCATTTTTAGTATCGTTGTTACATCAGGCACAATTGGAAATTGTGGGGCGACAACTTTGTTAATAGCACGAAGATCAATTATAAAACGGTATGGGATTGCATTGTCGCCTTTCTTGTATACAGGCAAAATTGGGCTGTTACTTAAACTACCTGCAATCTCTACAATCACCCCTCGATGCACAAAATCGGAGACAATGCACTTCAAAGCATGCTCGTCCTCAACTGATATTTTATATTGCGGAATGTGTGGTAGTTTAACTCCATGTTTCAAAACTATCCTAACGGGCTCAATCTGTAGTACCCCAACATCATTGTCGTCAACCGCCCATAAACATTCCGGAACAACACTAAACTCAGGAGGCAATGGTTGGGTCAAAAACTGAGAATTGGGAAGTTGCTGTGGTGAAACCGTCAGTCGCACTCCGTCAGAGGAACAATGAATTACTGCATTCAGTTTCTTCAACAAATTTAACCCCAGCAAATTCTCTCCACAGTTCGAAGTCAGAAGGAAGGGACAATGGTCCGTAAAGGGACCCAAAGAAACAGACACCGGCGAAGAAACCGGACAAACAATTGGTATACCAGAAAACCCTACAGAAACATTTGTTTGCCCTGACAGTGGAATGTTTGGAACCCGGGAATGATCAACGGAGCACCTCTGTGCTCCAGTGTCTATCAAAAACGGATGTTTCCTATTCCCCACTAACAATTCAACGTAGGGACCTTTCTGATTAACGGGAATAGGTGAAGGTTCCAAACCCTGCTTCGGGCAGTCCTAACGAAACAAAATGTCATCGGAAGGAAGCTCTTCAGAAAGGTAAGCAGCAGAAGGGTGATCAAATATGTTTCTCGTGTCCACACTCGAAGTCTGATTTTCCCGTGAAAAAGGTTGCTGAGGATCTTGCGAAAACTGACCTCTATCAGGGCCCCCCGCTCCGGGGCGACCTCCAGGTCGTCTACCCCTACTCCCAAATGCATTGTTTGACCTTTGGCAAAGGACGGGGCACTGTGCTCGCCAATGACCTTCCTGGCGGCAATAGGCACATTGATTAATATTCACAGAACCCAAAGGAGCGTTTCCTTTTGGGACATACTGACCTCTGGTCTGTGACGTACCTCCTCTGGGATTTCTAACGATTTGTTGTAACAATACTTTAGTCTTCAAATCTCCTTTCCTCTTCTCTATTTTCTCCTTTTCATTATTCACACGGTTCTCATAATACTGAGCCATGTGCAAAACTTCAGATTGGGATTTTGCCTGCCAAGCGCTCTCAGAGGACATAATCTGTGACTGGATGTTGGGCAACAACCCACATACAAATTTGTCCACAAACAACCTTTTCCTAGACTCTGTGCCCAAGTCCTGTCCACTGAAATCAGAGAATACCTGTTCGAATCTATTAAAGAACTCGGTGGCACCTTCAGTTTTTCCTTGAACACAGGCCGTAAGCTTGTCCCAAATAATTCTTTTCTCAGGAATTATGGTTTTTAATTTTGTGACAATTCTATCAGGCAAAGTAAGTATTACCTGAGGTGGTTTCTCACCAGCTGGTCTTTCCCCATCAAACCTAGTCATGTTAGCCCACGTATCTCCTAATCCTGGCACATCGTCTATTGTTCGAACCTGCTTCCATAAATCTACGGGCAGGAGTACAGGGAATAGCAAGTCAATGTCACTTAAGGTGAACACAGAGGACTGCAAAACGGACTCTATCTCTTTGTAGAATCCTGTCGGGTTTTTCCTAATATCGGGAATTGATTGTCTAATAGTGTTCACTTCCTGTCGTGAAAACGGGACGTGAACAAATTGCGATACATAGTGTGCAAGGATGTCCACAGCGGGTGCACCAGTCCCAGCATTAGCTGGAATCTCAACCTTAGGGACAAATGTCGGACGAACCTCTCTCATAGGCAACTGAGATGTAGGTAACTCTGACCGCTTACTAAGCAACAGAGCCAGGTCGAGCGCTAAGGCAGCTGAAGAAGTGTCGGGCAAAAAGCCCTTTTACAAATACCCAATAACTCTATAGGACAACTAACCTTCTTCCTTACACATTCTTCCTGCAGGTACTGTACCATTACCTGAATCACCTTCTTCTGCATTTCTAATTTCTACTGTATACTGACTATACGTGTCATATACTTCATCTGGCGGTATCGATGAATCCGAGATCCATTGAATCGCATCTTTGGTACAAATTCGTACTTCCTCAGGTGCCGATCTACGACACGGAAGGAACCGTTTCTGCACATACATACTGTCATCTTCATCATCCTCATCTTGTGATTTCTCAAAGTGCCTCCTATACTCCAACAATCTCTCAACATGACCATGTACTTTCTCCTCTGTGTCCCTCGAAAGTGCTAAAGTATTTAGATCCCTCACCCCTTGTGGGAGATCCGAATTTTGTAATCTACCCCACATCACACATAAATGAGTCCCCAAACCTTCGATAAAAACATTTTTCTCGGGAAAATTGTCCGTATTTAATAATGTGGAAAAAACGTTAACTTGATCACCTTTCTCCATACAGTGCTTAGCCCATGCAAATAATTCCCGTTTCTTGTCTGCAGAAACAGTATTACGAGTGACAATCTTTGACCCCGCACATTGATCAACTTCTGTCAATACAGAACCACTCGGGAGCGGAGGTGTGGGCAAATCCAATGAGGGTGCAACTATCGGCGCAAGAGGAAGGGGTGGCGGGATAGGTGGAGGAACAACAACCAGAGGAATATGAACGATAGGTTGCACAGTGGGAACAGGAATAACAGCAGGAATGGGCAGAGCATCCGGGAGAGGTTCATATGGAGGAGGCGCAGAGGCACCAGGCCTGCGTTCGTTTAATAATTTTTCAATAAATTCTTCAGAAACATGGAAATCTTTAGAGGGATATATTTTCGGGATACTTAGTGAGAAAGCCCGATCCATATTTCTAACTGACTCCGAATGTTTTTCTTTATCATATAACAACGCCTTTTCGGCATTAGTTTTATGACGGCGTGCATGTTTATCCCTACTTTTAAGCTGCTGCAACGCTTCTTTTTTCCAATTCTGCAAAACATCGAATGCTGCAGGTCTGGCCTTCTTTTTTAGCAAGACCGATTCTAGGTATTCAATACGGGGGATCTCGAAACTACCATTGATTGGCCACTGAAATTCGGAGGCATGTCTGGTTTGTCTGTGCCAAATATCATTAAATACTATACTTCCAATGCCATACTTACAGTACATAGTACATGCCGGCAACCCCTCCTGTGGTGCCGGGCAGCTAAATTCCAAAGATTGTCGATCGCTGCTGAACAGAGCCCTAAAGCAGCTAGACAATTTCCCAGGCATTTCACAAAAAATTGGTGTTACCTGGTCAATAATTGTGTCTGCAGATACAATACGCCAAATTCAAATTGTCAGGGTTAAATTAAGAGCCGGGTCATGACTGCACCTGACCAAACCTAAGGAGGACCGTACGGTTTACCAAAGAACTTACCTAACAAATTTTACCTTGTGTTTGGTGGTTTTGACAAATCTGCCTGCCTCAAAAATGGACCCTCGTCAAGATGCCGTGTCAGACCACACGACTATCGTCCAAGGATCGGATCGTGCAGCGCTGCCGAGGTATTGCGTCTCATTCGGTCGGGCCCGCAGTATCACACCGTCCGATCCCGGTTCGATAGTCTGCGTCAACCTTCAATGATCCAGCATCAATCTTGAGGGTCCCTATTCGGGCGCCAACTGTAGAAACAGAAAAATAATATGAGGCTGGGAAGCCCAAAAAGAAACACACCAACACAGGTTACAAAGAACATACAAGTGCTTTATTTAAAAGCTACAACAGTTACCAAAATCAATTGACAAACGGATAGCTATTCGGCTCTCAGAGTAACGTAACAAACTTCAACAAAGGTTCGATGCATTAGTGAGAGAGACCGTACATTGGAATACTTGGATCTTTTATACTATTTGTCCAGCCCTTGGCCAACCCTCTTGCGGGTTCACCATTCTAGGAGTCGGGCCTATGGGTTCCTTGCCTATAATATATGCATTTTGATTAGTTTCGCTGATATAGTTGTACATTTACACATAGGTCAACAATAGGACAAGGTCTCAGTTCGCGACCCCGACAAGTGGCCTGCAGGCATATTAATTATTTATGTGTACGGAGGTCACTACGGCCAGAATCTTACTCAGAATGTCATTCGGCCTCCATTTTGATGTTCAGGGTGACTTCCATATTACAAGAAAACCTAAAATGGCGGCTTAATCCAAGATGGCGACTTACATTACTTTTCTCTAAGATCAAGACCTTGCCGTGGAGTTTGTTCACATACGATGTTTAGACAACTTGGCATAGGCCAATACACATACAATTGTTGCGATAGGAGGCATAATATTGTTTCAATTCCGACAGGTTCCCAAAAACCTTAGACAGATATGCCACCCAGCTTGATTCAGGTACTAAATTACATAATGTACTGTTAACTTGAGGCGCCAGCTGTCCTATGACCGACCAGAAGTTTCTAGAATTCCCTTTGTTTATAAGTTGCAGCATCAATTCCCCATCTTTTTGTAATCTTGATGCTCTATGATTACATGCCTAATGCCTATAGTTATCTTTTACTCTCCTGGCTTCCACTTTATAGCTCTTTAAATCACTGTATAACAGTTTTAGATCTCTTAGACATTTCCTATACTCTCTTTTTTTCTTTTGGGATATCTCGTCAAAACTATCTAGATGCTTTTGTTTTTTTCAATGCCATAGGTTCACT
Source organism: Ambystoma mexicanum (assembly GCF_040938575.1). NCBI lineage: Eukaryota > Metazoa > Chordata > Amphibia > Caudata > Ambystomatidae > Ambystoma > Ambystoma mexicanum. Next base: position 383,045,094 of record NC_090923.1, on the reverse strand, counting down.
GGGGGGGGGTATAGTGGACCAAATACATTTTAGAAATTTGTCCGGGTGGCATTCAGTCTGCCAGACATGGCTGGAGATCCTCTTTAAATGGTTGTCCAAATTTTTCCCATCTTGTCTTTATTTTACTGGACTAATTTTGCCTTTTACACCAATAAGAGCCTGGTTATGTACGACTGAGGGAGCAGCTGATAAATCTGGAAATATCAATTCCAACCGGGAGTGGTTGCTCCCCCCATCGCTCTTTATAGCCAAGATGGATCAGCGGGAGAAAAGGCCTGGGGAAACAAATATATAATTTAAGATGGAAGAGGACTTATCTCTATGCCAGGTTGCAGTGATGCCAATATCCTCTCCAGAGCACCCAGTCAACATTTTCAGCTCCCATGAGTCCAGGAAATCTGAACTCCATGTACATCAACACACTCTGTGTTCAGGTCACCTGCGAGAATTATATTAGCATCTCCAGTGTCTGTTTTAATCTTTCCCAATAAAGAGGCCAAAGTTGCCAAGAAGGTTGATAGTTCAGAGCAGGCGGGGTTGCAGGAGATATTAATGATGACCCAAGCGGGATCCGGTATCCCACAGCTTAGCTGTGTCCTATAAGCCTGAATACCCATAGTATTTTTAAATATCCGTGTAATAGTTTTTACTGCTTGGTTTTTAAACGCTATCAGGATACCGCCTGACGGCCTTCCTATCGATTTTTGTGATGCTGGTAAACAGTGAATTCTGTAACCCTCAAAATCTATGGGGTTTACCAGCCACGTCTCCTGGAATGAAACTAAGTCATATAGATCAAACAAATGATCCCGTATTCTAGTGGCCTTAAAGGTAATGGAGCCTCACGTGTTCCTAACTAAGTGCAAACCCCTCTTCCAAAGCTGCTGATCTCCTACTCCCAGCTTCTGAAGCACTTGGGATAAGCAGGAGAGGCACAGTTTTTTCCTGTATAGTCTCTCTGCTGGGATCTCTCCTGTTTGTGGTGTGGATTTCTTCTAGGGTCTCTTCTCCACTCTGGCGATTGTCCTTTATGGCCCCCTGGGTCAGAGAGCAACTTTGGGGAGCTCCCAGCAGGGGATTGGGGAAGACCTTTAAACCCAGCTGCTCCCGTTCTTTTGATGCGTTCAGGATGGCCATCTTTACATGGCCTTGATGGGGGAACAGGCAGACGAATTGTGGAAGAAAGCGGGGTATCCGAAAAATTCAATTGGACATGAATTCCCATGATGGAGCGGCTTTCAATAATTATAGGGCACAAGTTTGGGTAGCTCTGAGGATAATGTATCCTGATAGGCCAGACATAAATTCAATTTTTTGCAAAAACAACGAAGTTAAATGAGGATCCCACTGTCCACTTTCAGTTGATTCAGGAGAAGTGAAGAGCAGGGACGAGATAAACATGGGACACAAATGTGGCTATTTTTGATCACATGTTAAAAAGGGACTTACTAAAGAAGTACAGCATGACCTAGACATGGTTGTAGGGGTGGAGGGGAAGAGTTGGCAGGAGATACAGGTGCACATTATGCATTTTTGTAACAGGTGACAGGAAAAGAAAAAGGAGAGTACGGATCAGGCACAAAAGACTGAGGCCAAGCTGGTCCAGAAAAAACTAGCGAAGGTTTGTTTAGAGGCGGTAATGATAACCAGCCCCATAGAGGGACAGCAGAGACAGTTGGGACAAGGACAAATAGACTCTGGAATGGGACAAGCATGAACAGACGGGTATGTACCTGGACCAAGACCGATGAGAGGATTTCCACGGGTAGAGGAGGATTTTCGCAAGGCATCGGGTCATTTGGCAGATTGGAGGAATGGGCCCGTGGGAGAGGGGTATGAAAGAATGTATGGAGTGCAGTGTTGGGTGTGTGGAAGAATGGGGAATATGTCACAGGATTGTCAAAGTCGACCACAGTATTTTAACGCAGGTCCCCTCCAGACGAATATCCAAATATCGCCCCATGCCCTGAACTCTGTGCCACTGCAGCAAGACCAGTTTGATCAGAACATGGGAACTGGAATGACACAGACTCATGGCCCGATCATGCCAGCCCAGGCACCAGTACAGGCTTGGGAGAAGAACACCCTACTGAATGTGACAGTTACCCATTACACTGGAGCAAGTGTACTCAGAGGAAACCCTTTTTTCACATCCTAGTGCTCAAATGTATCAGGAATAGGCCAGCCCAAAAGGTATCTCTGATGTGTCCAATTCAATCAGTTAATACAGATCCAGAAATGGAACCCCAGGTAGGTGTAAAGATAGGTAAACAGACATTCCCTTTCATGGTCAACACACTGGCCACAAAATCCTTTATTAAAGGTGTATTTCCCCTATCAGGCAAGGCAATGGACATGCAGGGATTTTCTGGGGCTGTCCTATCAGTTCCATACACTAAAGATTTGCGTTTCAAGGTAGTAATCAAACTTTATCTACTCCCTTGTTATACTGCTAAAATACTCCGGCGAACCTTTTGGGAAAAGACCTCCTGAGTAAGCTTAATGTCGGTCACGTTTTCAAAGGACGGCATAGTGTGCTCAACTCCAGGATTGTACCCAATAAGAGAAGCAGCGCTTTTCCCATGTATTGCAGTGACAGTGTAATTACGGGGGTGCAAGTACATTCTGCATTATTCTTGTATGGGGTGATCATAGTGTTAAGTTGGGTACCTGGAATAAGAGATCGGACATGCTGCATACCCCTAGAGGTTTTGTTCAGGTCTGCCGAGTCACAGGAGATAACTCCAGGGACAATTGTTACCATTCTTCTAGAAGCCGTGGTTGTGAAGAAGGACAGGGTGGTTCTTTCGGGCACCGATGAGGAAGGAGGCGAATAGCGCATGGTGTTGTGTATTGATCCAACCTCCTCATTAAGAGGTGTGTTCAATGAGCAATTGCTCGAGTATGCGGAAGACGCAGGTGAAATGGTTTTTGAGATTGGGGTGCCTTGTCAGTTAATGGTGGAGCAAAGGGAGGTGGCACAGATTATATTCATTGTGAGAAAAAAAAAATCGACATACTGGAAGGAGGATTTGGAGAATGTGCTGGACCACTTATGGGCCAACAACCCCATGATGTGGGGTTATTGAAAAATTAAGGGGCAGTGCAAATAAAATGAAAACAAGGAGAAATGTTCCCAAGGATTAGGCAATAACCTATGTCTAAGGAGGCAGACAAAGGTATTTTTGAGACCATTATGGTGTTGTTGAAGCAAGGCATTATATAAACTTCTGCATCCCTGTATAACACAGCCATTACCCTCTGAAGAAGGTAAAGAGGTCTAGTTGGAGGATGGTTCAATATTTGCGGCCTCTGAACAACATTGTTGAAGCAGAATTTCTGGTGGTACCAAATACTGCTACCATTCTCTGTAACATCCCTACTGGGTCGACCCATTTCGTAGTTATTGATTTGAAAAATGCATTTTTCTCGGTTCCTTTTCACCCCGATTACCAGTACCTCACAGCATTTACGAATCGTGGACAGAGATTTGAACACACAAGGTTACCCCATGGGTACTGGGAATCTACAAGTGTTTTTAACAGTTATTCAGATGGATTTGGGCAACCTGCTTCTTTGCAGTGCTTCAGAGGAACAGTGTAGAGGAGACTGAGTCACGTTCCTCACCCTGCTCGCAGCAAAGGAGTAAGAAAGAGGACAAAGAAAAACTGCAATATTGTCAAACAGAAGTAGTGCATTTTGAAAGGTACTATCATCCACAGGGAGAAGGGTAATGCCTGAGAGAGCCACCACAGTTCAGAACACGCTTCAACCAGATAAAACAGATGCAACAGTTTCTGGGGCTTTGTAACTATTGTAGGTCCTGGAATTTTGACTACTATAGTTACCCATGGCCCCTGCTGCAAGCTCTCAAGGAAGCACAGAAAGAGAAGAGTCAGATCAAGTGGTCAGATGAAATGAGAACTTGTTTTCAGGAGCTCAAGACTGTGATCAGTAATGCTCCAGTTTTGGCGACTCCAGATTACCAAAAGCCATTTTTTCTTTTTTCACATACAGATGGGAAGGTAATAACTGCGTTCCTAACACAGAAAACATCATTAGGTCACAAACCCTTCGCCTATTATAGTGGGTTGTTAGGCTCAGTTATACAGGGTCAGTTTGTGTGTGAGAGAACTCTTGTGGCAGTGGCTTTTGCAATACAAAAGTCCTCAGCCGTTATTATGGGATTCCCAGTGATGCTGTATGTGGAGCATGCAGATTTTGCAATTTTGGAGAAGACGAAATCAACGTTGACTACTCAGCGAGTTTTTGGGTACGAGGTTATTTTGTCAAATGCTTCCATATGACCAGTGAGGTGTCACAAAGTAAACCCAGTGACTTTTTTGGCTGACCCAGTGCAGCCTGGTTATGATGTTCATGATTGTGTGACCTATGAGGGAGATGAGATAAAAAAGTACAAGTGTTAAAGAAGATGCTTTGGAGACAGGAGAGACACTTTTTGTTGATGGATCATCAGTGATTGATCAGGACACTGGTGAGAGACATACAGGAGATGCAGTTGTAAGTCTTGTGGGTGGTGAGTACCGGGTGGAGGTAGAGAAGCGATTGCTGTCACATTACTCTGCGCAAGCAGCTGAGTTGGTGGTGCTTATTGAGGCGCTGGAGATGAGTAAGGCAAGGCAGTCACTATCTACTCCGACTCTGCATATGTTACCACAACAATACATTCTGGGATATCTAGATGGCAGAAAAGAGGGTTTAGAAGATCTGATGGGACCCCTGTCCAGCATGCTGCACTGCTTTAATGATTAATTGACGCGTTAACATTGCCTATGGAGGTAGGGGTTGTTAAATGCGCTGGTCATACCAGCAAAACTGATTTTGTAGCACTTGGTAACAAAGCCGGGGAAGGATTGGCAAAGGCTGCAGCTTATTGACCCCTCCCAGATATCCCAAAAATTGAACTGATGTCCCAACATGCACAGTTGCTGGTCCCGTATACTGCAGTCCCCTTGTTACAAATTATTGAACTGCAGGGAAAAGCACCAGAGGAGGAAAAGGAGCTTTGGGCGAAGAGGGGGTGTATGCTCTCGCATCAGATTTGTTGTGGAGGCAGGAACTGACGGAGAAGATAGTGATGCCCGCAGAGATGTGGCTTTGGAGCAACTGCATTTCCCGGCACATACTCCTTGCCACAAACTGCAGCAGAACTTCAGGAGGATTGGTTTGTGCCCAACCTCGCTCAGCAGGTGAGTAGGTTTATTGTTAATTGCATACTATGCAAGGAATTCAATCCAGGAAATACTATGAGGGCGGTACAATGGGTTATTCCAGGACCTTCCAGTCCTTTTAAGGAATTACATGTTGATTTCATTGCTATGGTACAAAGGAGCGGCACCTATCGTTATTTAATTGTGGTTGTGTGTCCATTTTCCTGATGGCTTGAGCCTGGACCCTGTGCGCACCCTGATGTCGAATCAGCATCCAGATTCTTAGAGAGAGAAGTATTTCCACAGTGCGGTATTTGTGACATGTTAAGGTCCGATAATGGGACTCACATTTGTAATGTTTTTTTCACTGAAAATACTTCACTTTTGGGGATACGGCACAGGTTGTGGTCGATATACCACCCTCAAGCCTAAGGAATTGTGGTGCATCTCAATGGCTTGTTGACAACTCAATTGTCCAAAATGTGTTCTGATTTTCATAAATCATTGTTATATTGCCTTCAATTGGCATTGCTTTGTTTGTGGAATAAGCCTTGAAAGGATCATCACCTTAGTCCCCCCCCATGATGTGGTGACAGGTTGTAGAATGTTTACACCTCTCTCACCCGCATGCATAGGTACTGATGCACATAAGTCAGCAGAAATTCGAGGAAATGAATTTGGGGACTATCTTAAAGCTTTAACCAAGAGTGTCAGAATTGTGTCCTCACAGGTTACTGCATCTCATCAGCAAAACAGGATTGAAGGTGGTGTGGCACGAAACAAACATCAGCGTCCATTGTTACTCCCTGGGAGAGGGTCTTTCCTTGCTCTTTTATCTGTCATGGGAATGACCATAGATTCCACAGACCCCATAAAGTCATCTTCTCTACTTCTATGGCTGTGAGAGTGGAAGGTATTAAAGCATGGCTGTTATGCATCGACGGCGGACTTGGTCGGTTTGGCACCGTTGGTGTCACATCTCGTCAACATATCGCTTTAAACCCAAGTTGACGTATAGTTCTTCCAAAATGGCGCATCAAACTGAGAGTAACAGTCTAGTCCTGCAGAATGGCGGACAAGAGGCTCCTCCCTCTTTCCTGGAGACGGTACATCTGAAGCAGAAGCCAGGAGGAGGGTGCGTTGCTACTGCTTACTGTAGCTACGTTACGTGAGTAATCGAATAGTTCCGAACTTTCCTCCTGCTTCCCTACCTTTCCGCAACTCCTCTGCTTCTTACCTTTAAACTCCTTTATATTTCCAGGTTTTCTTTTCCTCCGCACCCACCGAGCGCAGAGAGTACTCCCACGGCCCCGAGCTTATCGCAGGAACCTTTTCAAGCAGCGTTCCCCGTTGTTAAGGAAGATTCTTTTCAAGTAGGTCGCGTACCTCGTCAGATACTTGACTCCCATCAGGATACTTTTTGCTGTTAGTAATTCTCGACCCTTTCAGGTTGTGTTCCTTTCTGCTAACGAGGATTCGTGGTATCAGACTACATTTCCCATAACCCCTTCTCCACAAGTCACGAACCTTGTCCTCGTCAACTTAGGTAAACTAAACTCCTCAATAGGTATTCTGAGTAAGACTTCCTACTCCCTTCTTTCAAACCTCTCTTTTTCCTTACTCTTTTACCCAAAGGAGTCAAGCGTGTTTCAAACAGCAGGACTTCCCATCCGTCTATTCTCCCGTTCTAACAGAAATACAGTCCGGAAAGTTATCCTCATTTCCTATATCCTTTGACATACCTTTCCATCAAAAACATCTTAGTAATTCTCTCCTTATATTATAGTTACCTCCACGTGAAGTAGAATACACCTGCTAGACATTGGGGATCAAACTACGCTCTCTAGCCACGCACCCCAATTTCTATTGACCAGCGCTCTCAAGCAGCCCAGGGTTTTTTCCCTTTCGAGGGTTTCCCTGCTGTGGTCTCCAAGAGCTTTAATTACAAGCGCGAGGAGAGTGCGGCAGGTGAACTTTCATCACTTCCTGCAGCTCCGAAGACAAGGTAGGCTGTACTTTGATTGTGTTACCCATCGGCCAACATCAAGAGTGAGAAATAGATCATTTGATTGGTAACCTATAGTTATTAACAATGGCTACACCTCCATGATTTCGGAGGGACACCGGTACGCCACCTGAGGAACAGGAGTCAACTTATAATTAAGCTAAGTGGAATTTAAGGAATCACGGTTCATTCCAGCTGAAAGGGGGATGAGAGCGTACGAAACCTGAGATTTGTTTTAAAAGATTATCTTAAAATGTAGGACTGTTTTAGTAGGAATTAGTTGTAGAGGGACAATTTGTTCAGCAATTTATAGAGTTATTTTTTTTACCTTTTGGGTCATATGTGTTGGACAGAAATGTGCACAGTGGAGGAAACATTGAGATATTTGGGTACAATGGACACACTCAGAAATGCAACAAAGTTTCAAAATTGATTTTGCATCTGATGATTCTGATGGGACTTTAGAAATTGTAAAAGATGCACACAATTTTGCAGCTGATAATACATGGTACCAGCACATGAAGAGAGTGAGAAGGGAGAGAGTAACTGAGTCATGTTACATTTGCTCCCTCATTCCCTATGTCTCTGGTATCCCTAGATTATTTTTTCCTAATGATGAAGAAGCGTCAGATGAACATTATCTGGTGTACCTAGCCCTATGCAGGGTTTGAGGGCAGTTTCAGGGGCAATCTGTAACAGTTCTGTCTTTCCGATCGATGAAAAATGTTAAATTTAAACTGGGGAAGATCACAAAGATGTTTGCTGGATGCAAAGAGTGCAGCTTAATCTTGAGGGTCTGATAATCATGAACAACAAATGGGAGCAAGGGGTAATGAGATGCAAGGCTGGAAGGATGGTGGCACTTTCTGAGAAGGGGTGGCACAAAATAATTGGCATATGGAAAGGTTTGGAGAAAATATGTGAATTTCTTGACATGGCTCAAGGAGCCTGAGAAACCTGTTAAGATCTGGTTACTTAGACGTTTTCTTTCTGTGTTTTAAGGGTGATGGCACGGTGACTGTGGGCATAAATCAAAACTGCGGCACCACTCTGCATATTCCTGATTTGGCTGGAGGTACGGTGGCAATTCTTAATTTATTCTGGTCATGTGTGCCCTTTTTGTACAAACAATAACCTGCAGCCTGGAGAGGTGTATGCAGCATCACCACTTTGCACATGCCTGTCCTTGTGGTTCCACAGAGCGACCGGACACTGTCTGAGTTCACATTTGTGCCCCTTTAGTCCCCGTTCCCCCTGCATCCCTTGTGTCATTGGACAATCTACAAACTATGCAGGACTCTGGAGAAACTGACTTTTTGAGGAGATCGAAAAAATCTAACTATGTGTCAGCAGCATCTTCTGAGGCTCTAAGGAACATTCCTGATTGTGTTTGACTGTTTAGCCGTACTGAAACCTTTTTCTCCTTTCTATTGGCCCCAGTTGTGCAATACTCTGTCAATGCAAAATGGCTTCAGATAACCAGTTACAATTTGATATTATGTGTCAATTTCTCTGTGTTACTGTTCAGTCCCTTCAAAGAACAACTTAGGGCTTTGCATCGTGTAGCCAGAATTGCTATATCTTGTACCTCCTAACAGCTATGGAGTGTGGGGTGTGCCATAAATTGGGCAAAACTTGTTGCACATGTGTGCCTCCTAATGACTCGGATAATGGAACTTTGGCTCAAACAATTAATGAACTGCAAAATCTGAAGGGGGACATGGAGAGAGAGTTGGGAATTACTGACAATACTTTTTTGGACTCTCTTTTCTCTTGGATGTATCATAAAGTCCAAGCCCCAAGGAAAGTGCAAGCGTAAGGTGCTTGCAGGCAATCGGGGGGCTATTTAACTTAGCAAATGCCACCTCTGCCCTTCCTGCAGGTGCACTTGGTGTGGCAGGCTGGCATCTGCTGGCAGGAGACTCACAGGAGGAAAACCAAGGAAATACATTTCCCAGGAGCCTCAAGCAAAAGAACTACAGCTCCAGCAGCCCGGACACCTTCTAGGAAACAATCAGGCACACAGGTCCTGCAAATGTTTTGGGCGATGCCCAGACCAACGCCCAAGTCAATGCGCACGTGCAAAGTGACATGCACGCACGCGCAAACCTCGAAAGCTTGTTCACGCTTGATACTACTGCCGAGCGGATGCCTCCTGAAGAGCTCCAGAGCAAAGCCATACGCTGGACCAGTCCTCGCCCAAAAACAACCTTCAGGCCCTGCAATCTTTAAAGATAAGTGCTTTGCATTTTAACTTGTACACGGAGCATGCTGTTAAAATTCACCTGAGTGCCTGACTCACATGGGAAGGCTCCGGTTTGCTCTTTGACAGCTATGAGAGCTGTGGAAGTGCATGAGGAGAGATTACAGAGACCACTTGGATACTAACACTAACTGCATGCAGTGTCATGCTCGCTTAGTCGCAGGCCCATTTTGGTCTTTATCAAAATGAATTTACCCACAGGAAACGTAAAGGGAGCATACTGTTTCCCCTTTTTGTCAGGCGCATGCTGCCCTCAAGCCTGCCCTGGTTACCACAGGGCTACTGACAGCCAAGGCGACCAACGGAACGAACAAAGTGACAAGCCAGAGCTAAGTGCTTTCTTCTTTTTATTTCTTTTATGCATTCAAAGTTTGGTGCATGTGTTTGCTCCCAGCACCGAAGCACTCGTTGGGGTGATTCATGGTAAGGCACTAAAGGTGTGCCATTGTTGTGTATTATACTGCTTATGTTCTGGGGGGCTCACCTCCACCAAATCTATGAAGGCATAACTCAGTGCAGATGCAAACTGAGTGCTGCATCGCACAAGAGTGGATGCATGCATGAGATGTGAATGAATGTATGTGTGAGCACAGGTTTTTGCTGGAGTTAACTCAAGTAGCATAGCAGTACAACCCCTACCAAGCAGGCTCACCATAATCAGAGCCAAGGAGCATGTCTTCCCTGTAAGCCCCCTACCTATCCACAACCTCTCCCTAACCCTCAATCTGGTCTTCCTACAACTCCCCAACCTATCCAACCCGTGGACCCTAACCCTCTTTTCCATGGGGGGTCGCAGCAGCCTACGTTCACTCAATCCAGGCGCCAAGATCACCAATGGGAGCTAGGAGTTTGTGCTGCTTCTGCGCTGGACCAGACTTTGCCTTGACAATAGCGCAAACCCACGTATTCTCTCAGAGCCCAGGTAGCACGAACCCGGCAGTCATTGAGGAAATAGCCCACATCCTACACGAGTTAAAAGCTGAATTGGTAGCCACCAGGCAGGACTATGCAACATTGGCCACTCAGTCCAGGTACTCAATGCCCAGGGGAGTCCACTTCCTGATGGAGACCCTCCTCAAACCCCAGTTCAAATCCAGGTAATTACTGAGCCACCCATGCACCTAGCTACCCCAGAAAGGTATGGTGGGGACCCACAGAAGTACTCTATCTTCATCACGTAATGCCAGCTGCATTTCCTAACTAAGCCTACCATCTTCCAATCGGAACAGTCCCGCACCACCTTTTTCATCACTTACCTCACGGTGGATGCCACAGCATGGACCACCCCCCTAATACAGAAGGATGATGCAATAGTGTATGATTAGGGAGTGTTAATATGTAAATGACCACGCTTCACGTTGATGCTTGTCTTTATGGAGAGGCTTTATTTCTTTAGTTCATCCAAGAGAAAGGCCCCCAGCTGTGGCTGTCCTCCTGCTCTCAATCCTCTCTCTCTCTGCTGCTAGAATGTGGAACCTTTGCTTAATCATAACAACAAAGGTTCCTTGGTAACTAGGTTACATGGCAGCAGCTGAATTGATGTGATTGTAAACTCAATGAAGTAAATGTAACCACCTCCTAACACCTCCCTTCCTTTTACCAAAATATAAGTATTTGCCTAAACTAGATAATAGATTTCATTGAGCATAAGTAGTTCATTATTTACATAGTATCTGATACACCGCTATATGAAGAAATAATTAAATTGCTTTAAATACCTTGCAGTGCAGTTACAAGTTGTTGTTTACCTTTTTGCAAATTGCTATCCTCTCCTTGTTCCAGATCCCACCCCCTTTAACAAGCACCGAAGATCCCAAATCTTTAACAACTTGTTTGGGCTGTGAAAATATGGATGCACCTTTGCGCACCTTGGTGGGAAGTTTGATCTTGATCCAATCACCTTCCTCAAGACAGAATTCTCTACAAGCATTCTTCCTGTCATATTGCTCCTTGGATCTAACCCCAGATTCAAATATCTTCTCTCTCACTCCCTCCAGATCTATTCCTACGAATTTTGACCTTCCCATCCAGCCTGGACACATGTGTGAGTTAGGTTTCCTCCCTCTTAATAGTTCAAATGGGGATACACCCGTAACACTGTGTGGTGCTAGTCTATATTGGAATGTTCTCTCCATTATGGTCCTGATCCAGTCACCTCCTGTTGCTACCGCAATTCTAATTGCATCCATGAGAGTGCGGTTGAAGCGTTCTACACACCCATTGGTCTGGGGATGATATAATGAAGTGGTTACTTGTTCTATTCCATGGTTACTCAAGAACTCTCTAAATTCCTTGGAAACCAATTGGGTCCCATTATCTGATAAACACTTTCTGGGGAATCCCTCTCTCCAAAATAATTGCTCCAAACATTTAATGATGCTACTGCTGGATATGTCTCTTAGTGTAAATATTTCGGGCCACTTGGATAATAAATCTATGACAACCAGTACATAGGTGTCTCTCCCACCCTTGATATTGAAAGGCCCTAGTAAGTCTAAAGCAACCTCATCCCATGGAACTGTGGATGGCTTTCTAACAGTCATGGGTACTTTTTGAATCCTGAGACCCTTATTACCTTCAATGCAATCACAACAATTGTTGACCACTTCTTCAGTGTCTTTGTCAAGGTTAGGCCACCAAAATTCTGCTCTAACCAAGCCTTTGGTTCTAGGCAGTCCCAAATGCCCAACATGAGCTAGCTCAATTATTAATTTTCTCATTTTAATAGGTACAACCATCTGATGTCCTCTATGTAAGTATCCTTTATCAATCCAGAGTTCTTCCTTAACTTTGGCAAACCCGCCTAAATCTCCAATATAGTTTCTTATTCTGTTCTGCGTCACCAATGTTAAAACTCTCTGGTACAATTCATCCTCTGAACATGCATTGTCCCACTCCTCTTTCTTTACTGACTCATGAACCTGAAATATTTCAACACCTTTCTCACGAGTCAGAGGAGACTCCTCAGACACTGTTTCTCTCACTACTGATCTGGATAAGGCATCAGCAACTACGTTGGTTTCACCACTAATGTGAAGCATATCATATTGCAGGCCTTGTAGGGATGTCACCCACTTCATGATGCGTCTGGAGACTCCCTCCAGACCACCTTTGGTAAATATTCCTATTAGGGGTTTATGGTCTGTACATACTGTGAATTCTCTGCCCCACAAATATCTTTTGAACTTTTCCACTCCCCAGACACAAGCCAATGCTTCCTTTTCTACCACTGAATATCTGTTCTCAGGTCCTTTGAGAGATCTAGAGGCAAATGCTATGGTGTGTAAGCCCTCCTGATCTTCCTGCATTAGGACTGCCCCAATACCATAGTCACTTGCATCCACAAATATTAATGAATGTCTACTTTCTTCAAACGTTTTCAAGATGGGTGCATTGACTATAGCATCTTTAATCTTACCAAACTCTTCCTCACAAGATTCATTCCACTTGAACGTAACACCTTTACGAGTCAACATCCTCATGTTCCTTGACAAATTTGCCAACCCTCTAACAAACTTGCCATAAAATTCAACCAGACCTAGAAAAGATAGTATATCTGCTTTGGATTTTGGTGCTTCCATCTTGCGAATAGCTTCTATGGCCTTTTCTTTGGGTTTTATCCCTTCACCTGTAATTTCATGACCTAGATATTCAACTTTGTCAGTTTTGAATATGCATTTCTCTAACGATACTGTAAGGCCAGCCTCTTTGAATATGTTCAACACTCTCTCTAACCTTTTATCATGTTCTGCTTCATTTTTCCCACATACTAGCACATCATCCTGGTAACACATGACACCTCTCTCTCCTCCCAGTAATCTGTACATGACGTTTTGAAATACACTAGCTGCTGAAATCAATCCAAATGGCATTCTTATACATCTGAAAAGGCCAATAGGGGTAATGAAAGCTGTGAGATCTCTCGAATCAGGGTGTAATTCTACTTGGTGATATGCAGATTTGAGGTCAATAAGAGAAAATACTTTGGAATCAGACACCCCTGCCAATAAATCATCTATTCTGGGTAAAGGAAATTTGTCAGCCACTACATTTTTATTCAGGTGTCTAAGGTCTATGCATATCCGCAGAGATCCACTGCTCTTTCTCACTATTACAATAGGACTAACCCACTCTGAGGAATCAATTCTCTCTATCACCCCTTCACTTTCCATTTTATTCAATTCACTCTCTACATCTTTTCTCAGGGCCAAGGGAATGGTCCGTAATTTGGCAACTTTGGGAATGGCATCCCTTTTCAAACGAATTTTGTGCACAAATCCCTTCAAGCACCCTAACTTAGTGCCACTCATATGCCCTCTGGCCCCTTCCATAACAATGCTCGAGACCGATTTTCCACCGGATTTTCCACCTTCAACAGTCAAAACCTGTTCTGGGTGGCTTGCTTCAAGTCTTATCTTGAGCTCTGCCTGATCGCTCCAGGACAACAGCTCTCCACCTCTGTTGGCTACATGGATAGTCCCTAACGCCTTCCTGTCTTTGAATTGGAGCTCAGCTTCAAAGCACCCTAAAATTTCTATGGGCACATCTCCATAAGCATTTGCTGTGACTACATTCTCCCACAATGTACAACATCCAATTTTCTCCTTCCACACTTGCACACTTATCAAAGTATAATCTGCTCCACTGTCCATGAGCATTGATACTGGCACCCCTCCAACTAACACAGTTGCATATGGTTTCTTTTTCTTGACCTTCCCATCAATGGCATTGACTGAAAATATAACTTCTCTACCAGCATCATCAATTGATATAAATTCTTGATCTGCATTGACTTCATGTATTTGACTTGGGGCGGTATAAAAATTCCTACAGCATCTAGCCATGTGTCCTCTGACCCCACATTCATTACATATGATGTTTGATGCATAACATTCTTTGTCAGATGCTTTGTGATATAGACTCCCACATCTGAAACACCTCCTAATTGATGCACCTCTAGGATAACCAGAGTCCCTGCCACCCCTGAATGTAACATTCTCACTGGGCGACCCTCTGGTAGATGATCCTTGTCCCCATGCTCTGGTAAAGGGACCTTGGCGACCCTCAGGTCTCCTACCCATTTGCCAAGTGCGACGCGCAGTTGCCGCACCTCTCTGCATCACTCTCGAAACCTTATGTATGGCAGCTTCATTGTCATCAGTTTTGGGCTTATCTTGAGATGTATTATCCACTTGAAGCATTTGTATACATTTGTCTGTGTGTTCTATCATTTTCGCTATCTCAATTGCTCTATCAAGAGAAGGATTTCTTTCCTTCCATAACTCCTTCCTGATGTTATCATTAGAACACTTAATCATGAGTTGGTCCCTGACATGCTCATCTCGACAATGGTCAAATCTACATTTGATGGCTAAACCTCTAAGAGCAGTTACAAATTCCTCAATACTCTCTCCAGTTTTTTGAGTTCTCGTGGCAAATGTGTACCTTTCAAGAATTATATTTTCTTCAACACAGTAGTGTTTGTCTAATTTTGCTAATGTTTTCTCATATGGACCCCCATCAGGAATGTCTGGAGGTTCTGGTAGTTTTTTGACCACTTCCTGTCCTGCGGCACCTAAACAGTGAAATAGGAGCGCCTCTTTGCGCTCATTGGAGAAATTGGGTCCAAATGCTGCCAGTGCATATTTTTGAAAACCCTCTTTCCAGTCTATCCAACGCACTCTGGGCTCACCTGGTGTAGGCAGGAAGAAAATTGGGGCTGGGACGTTTGCCATGTTGTGAATTAATTAATGTCACCCCCAGGTAGGAAACCTTACACAGCCACACTGTCACTTACTTGTACTTAAATTTTATAAGGTGTGATTTCAGGTGGAACCTGTGCTGATATTGTCAGCGCTGTCTGTGGTAGTTGCAATTTGTGATCCACAGGTCAGCCTCCTCCGTAATCCACAGGTGATCCAATTTGTGATCCACAGGTCATCCAACCTCCTCAATATTCGTGCTCAGCTCCAGTATGCTTTTATGTTCTCTCCACTGCCAGGCACTGACTTCTTTCTTGGTGCTCCGCTCCAAAATGCGCTTTGCTGGTTTACTCCGCTCCAGGAGGATGGCCGTGTTTCTCGCCTGCTATTACACAACACATCTAGTGTAACACTCCGTCCATTTGCATCCAAACTGTAATCAATATTGCTGCAGTGTTGCTGCTGCTGGGGGCCTTTTCTCCTTGGCCCAATCCCATCCTCGTCGCCAATGTTAATATGTAAATGACCACGCTTCACGTTGATGCTTGTCTTTATGGAGAGGCTTTATTTCTTTAGTTCATCCAAGAGAAAGGCCCCCAGCTGTGGCTGTCCTCCTGCTCTCAATCCTCTCTCTCTCTGCTGCTAGAATGTGGAACCTTTGCTTAATCATAACAACAAAGGTTCCTTGGTAACTAGGTTACATGGCAGCAGCTGAATTGATGTGATTGTAAACTCAATGAAGTAAATGTAACCACCTCCTAACAGGGAGTCTTCAAGGAAGAATTTTGGAAGATATTCAACTGGAGAGCAGCGTCTCTGATAAGGGATCGAGTGTTGCTTACACTACGACAGGGTAGCAAAGACTTGATCTCCTATGTGACCACTTTCAACCGTTTGGTGGTAGAAGCATAGTGGCCTCATGAGAAAAGGATGGCCCTCTTCTACCAGGGGCTTAGGGAGGACCTGAAAGACCTTATAGCGCAGGTAGATCTCCAGCCGAACACCTGCACTGGAATGATAGACCTGGCCTTGCGCTTGGATCATCGCCAAGGCGAGAAGAGGCAAGACAGAAAAAGGCAGGAAAATAGACAGAACCCGGTGAGGCTGGATTACCCGCGGACCCCAACAGGCACTAGTAAGAATGAAAAGACCCCAGAAGCAGAGCCTGTACAGATTGGAACGGTTTGAGGGCCAATTCCCAAGGAGGAAAGGGACACGCAGAGATGGGAGAAGCTTTGTATGTATTGCAGCAAATCCAGACACTTTGTGAAGGAGTGTGGGGCCAAGCCTAAGAGCACTCCATCGCTGGGAAATGCCAACACTCACCAGTGAGTGGGGCTGATCTACCAAGCCACAGCCATCACAACGCCCCTGCACATACGTTGGGCAATCTGACCCACGTTCACAAGACTCACATTACCGTCACAGGTATCCTACAGACACGCCAAAACTATCAGCCTGTCACCCTCATGGTAGACTCGGGAACCACAGGGAACTTTGTGGATGTAAACTATGCGCAGAAGTTGGGCTTGTCAGTGAACCCCAAGAAGTCAAGAGGCGGTTTGTTATGTGGACGGGTCTCCATTGAAGTCAGGGCCAGTGAAGCAAAAAACAGGGGCAATGGTGTTGAACATTCAGGGACACAAGGAAGTCATCCGATTTGACTTCATAGCAGCTCCTCAATTCGGGTTCATCTTCGGCCTGCCTTGGCTCGTGTTGCACAATCCCGTCATCGATTGGGCATGTGGCACGGTTCGCTTTTCTTCAAGCTACTGCAGCATCCACTGTACCAAAGGAGTTGAGCGCATAGTGCAGGTCTTGGGTGTCACACAGAACACTGAAGTAGGAAAGTCAGAAGCCCTGCCTCTGGAATACGAAGACTTTCATGACATCTTCAGTAAATCAGCAGCAGAAACATTGCCTCTGCACCAGTCATTCAACTGTCGGATAGATCTGGAGCCAGGAGCCACATTGCCATGAAGCAGGATCTATGCATTGACAGAGGCCAAGAACCAACACCTCAAGGAATACATTGACGCTAACCTGCAAAATGGGTTTATCTGCCATTCCACCTCGCCCATCTCCTCGCCGCTGTTTTTTGTCCAGAAGAAAACCGGAGACCTCAGAACCTGTATTGAATACCGTGCAGTAAATCGAATCACTATCAAAAACCGCTACCCTCTCCCACTCATACCGGTGTTGTTAAACCAAGTCTGCAGAGCCACTATCTATGCCAAACTGGACCTACAAGGAGCATACCATCTGGTGCAGGTGTGCAAAGGAGACGAATGGAAGACTGCCTTCAGGACGAAATTTTGACTATACAAATACCAAGTCAAGCCATTCGGTCTCTGCAACGCACCCGTAGCCTTCCAGCATTTCCTGGACGAGGTTCTTCAGGAATTTTTGGACATCTTCATCGTGGTCTACATCAACGACATCCTGGTTTACTCCTGCAGCAGAGAGGAGCACATGCAGCACCTAAAATCTGTTTTGCAGCATCTGCGCAACCACCATTCATACGCCAAACTGGAAAAGTGTATATTTCACTGCACCACAGTAGAGTTTCTCGGGTTTATCTTATCGCCACATGGGGTTAGAATGCACACGCATAAGGTACAAGTTATCCGGGACTGGCCAGCCCCATGGAACATCAAAGAAGTGCAATTGGTGCTAGGCTTTGCAACTTTTATCGGAGGTTCATTCAGGTTTTCGCACAGAAGTGTCTGGTTATCAGACGACTCCTAAGAAAAGGGCAGCTGTTTGTGTGGGACACCGAGGTGCAGCATAGTTTTCACCAGTTGAAGGAGGCCTTTACCTCAGCACAGGTTCTCCTACATCTAGTCACAATGCAGCCATTTCTGGTGGAAACAGACACCTCTAGTTATGACCTGGGTGCAATTTTATCTCAACGGGACCAGTTGGGAACCATACCATACCATAGCAGATCGGGAACTGCTTCCCATCAAAGCCGCCTTCGCAGAATGGAGACACTACCTATTGGGAGCAAGACACACCATAACAGTTTTAACTGATCACCGCAACCTCCAATTCTTGAAGTCTGCATGTGCCCTCACCCCGTGCCTGTTACGATGGGCCATGTATTTCGCAGACTTTGACTTTTTGGTAATGTATAGCCCAGGGCAAGAAAACAAGTAAGCAGACATACTATTCAGATATCCAGAGTCACCAGTTTTGGCTGGCGTGGAAGAAGCGGCAAAACCTATAGTACCCCAACAAAAATCATAGGGAGTGTAACCAGTACACTGCTCGAACAAATAGGAAATGCTATGACAGCCCAGGAGTTAATCCAATGGTAGGATCCAGAAAAGAAGTGCCAACTGCATGACGGGATACCATATCAGGGAGCAGCGGTGTACTTACCCACTGCAGCCCTGTGACCACAAGCACTCAAGTGTTGCCATGATTCACCACTAGCTGGACATCCAAGTATAAACAAAACCCAAGAACTGATCCAACTGCATTATTGGTGGCCTAATCTCCACAAGGAAGTTCAAGAGTATGTAAAACAATGTGAAGTATGTGCCCGAAACAAAACAGATCATAAAAAGCCAATGGGTCGCCTTAGGCCCTTACCCATGTCTACGCAGCCCTGGCATACCGTGTCCCTGGATTTTGTCAAGGAGTTGGCTCCAGACCAAGGATGCACCTCGATACTAATGGTAATAGACTCTGTATATAAACTAGCTCACTTTGTTCTCAGGCAAGGCTTACCAACAGCTAGCGAATTTGTGGACCTATTTCTACAGCACATAGTTTGTTTGCAAGGTGTGCCACAGCATATTTTCTCAGACCGTGGGTCCCAGTTTAAGTCCAGATTTTGGCAGCTATTCTGCAAAAAGATTGGTATTGAACTACAAATGTCTAGCAGTTACATCCCGAAACAGACGGAGAGACAGAACGGCTGAATCAAAAGCTTGAACAGCACCTACACTGTTTCAAACACAGTGCCGAAGGAACATGCATGGAAACCCTTTGGCTTGCAGAACTGGCATACAATAACTCCCAACAGGCCTCTACAGGTTATTTCCCGTTCTAAACAACTTACAGGTACAATCCACATGTGCACCCCTCAACTGCCTACGCTTCGAACATACTGCCCTCAGTGTAGGCAAAAGTGGAGCTATTAACACAAACCTGGAAAAAAAGCACATCAGAACCTTGTCATTGCCAAAAATTCAAACAAGAAGTATGCTGATAGGAAACATCGTGTCAGTCCAGACTACAAAGTGGCCAACAAAGTCTGTCTCTCAACATGACACCTGCACTTACCTGGGTCCCAAAAACTAAAACCCTGTTTTCTTGGCCTGTTCCGCATCACACAAGTCATAAACCCTGTGGCCATGCGACTATATCTACCTTCCCATATGAAAATACGCCCAGTATTTCATGCAGCTCTTCTGAAAACTGCAGCACCTCGTAAACGTATGGAAAGGCCACCACCCATTTTAGTGGAAGGGTACCCCGAAAACGAGGTACAGACCATCCTCAATTCACGGGCAAGGGGAGGATAGTTGTACTATTTCATTGACTGGGTGGGGTTTGGCCCCGAAGATCGATCATGGGAACCCACCACTAATGTGCATGCTCCTCGGCTCTTGCGCCTGTTCCATCACAATCACCCCACTAAACCAGGCCCTTCTACAGGGAGAGGGTATACTGTTATAAAGTCCAAGTCCTAGGGAAAGGGCAAGTGTAAGGTGGTTGCAGGCACTGTGGGGGCTATTTCACTTAGCAGATGCTACCTCTGCCCTTCCTGCAGGTGTACTTGGTGTGGTAGGCTGGCATCTGCTGGCAGGAGACTCGCAGGAGGCAAAACCAAGGAAAAACCATGTTTCCTAGCAGCCTCAAGCCAAAGAACTACAGCCCCAGCAGCCCGGACACCTTCTAGGAAACAATCCAGCACACGGGGCTTGCAAAGGGGTTGGGCGATGCCCAGTCCAATGCCCAAGACAACGCGCATGCATAAAATGATATGCGCGCATGCGCAAACCTCGTACGCTTGTTTGCGCTCGATAGTACTGCCGGGCAGACGCATCGCCAAGAGCTCCAGAGCTAAAGCCATACGCGGGGCCAGTCCTCGCCCGAAAACAACCTTCAGTCACCGCGATCTTTAAAGATAAGTGCTTTGCTTTTTAACTTGTACATGGAACATGCTGTTAAAATTCACCTGAGTGCCTGACTCACATGGGAAGGCTCCGGTTGCCTCTTTGGCAGCTGCGAGAGCCGTGGAAGTGCATGGGGAGAGATTACAGAGACGGCTTGGTTACTAACACTAACTGCATGCGGTGTTACACTCATTTAGTCGCTGAAACATTTTGGCCTTCAGCAAAACAAATGTACCCACAGGAAAAGTAAAGGGCGCATTCTAATTGTTTCCCCTTTTTGTCAGGCACACGCTGCCCTCAAGCCTGCCCTGGTTACCACAGGGCTACTGACAGCCAAGGCGACCAAGGGAACGAACACAGTGGGAAGCCAGAGCTAATTGCTTTCTTCTTTTTATTGCTTTTATGCATTCAAAGTTTGGTGCATGTGTTTGCTCCCTGCACCGGAGTACTCGTTGGGGTGATTCATGTTAAGGCACTAAAGGTGTGCCATTGTTGTCTATTATACTGCTTATGTTATGGGGGGTTCACCTCCACCAAATCTAAGGAGGCATAACTTAGTGCAGATGCAAACTGAGTACGGTATTTCACAAGAGTGGATGCATGCATGAGATGGGAATGAATGTATGTGTGAGCATGAGTTGTTGCTGGTGTTGACTCTAGTAGCATACCAGTACAATGCCTCCCAAGCAGGCTTGCCAAAATCAGAGCCAAGGAGCATGCCTTCCCTGTAAACACCCTACCTATCCACAACTTCTCCCTAACCCTCAATCCGGTTTTCCTACAACCCCCCAACAAATCCAACCCATGAACCTAAATCTCTTTCCCCATGGGGGTTGCGGTGGCCTGCGTTCACTCATTCAAGGCGCAAAGACCACCAATGGGAGGTAGGAGTTTGTGCTGCTTCTGTGCTGGACCGGACTTAGCCTTGACAGATGCCATTGTGGATGAACATAATTTTAAAAGTACTTTCACCGGTTTTGATTTTTTCTCTAGCACTTTTTTGTTCTTGTCAGTTAGATCTTCGATGCTGCTCAACTCAAATGCCTAGGAGTACTGCAATGTTTCTTCAAACCCTGTCTCAGGCTAGGTATAGGACCAATTCTCTTCAAATGGGCACGCAAACGATTTTGGAATGATTGAAGGGGTGATACGTCCTTCCCCACGTTGTAGTAAATGTTTAGAACAATGGGTAGACTGTGGAACTAATGATGAGTGAAATTGGGGGTGTCTAGCAGAGGATTATTGTAACGCTCACCTGATTCTCGCAGAGGCGCCGGTCTTGACTGGGCGACTACCGTATCTTCAAAGGTGATGTGTAGCACCCGGTTGGCTCTTTGGGCTGGACCTCTGTGCACTGTATGCCTGACTTCAAGAGTAAGATGTCTGCAGACAGAAAATATGGGATTAATGAACTGGGGTTATTGGGGTGTCCCTATCTCTTCCCTTTTTTGCTCTCCTGTAGACCCCCAAAGGTTAACGCTCTCACCTTAGGTAAGTGAATGCCGAGCTCTCCATCTGCCTCGGGGCAGGGTGCTGTAACCAGTTTCTTCACTGGATCGGTAGCGCAGGCCTCTTGACTTCAGAGGACTGCTGTCCGTCGTTTACTGCACGAACGGTAAGTTTCGAGTAATTCTATTGTCTTTAAAGTCTTTAGTAATGATGTCTCTTGTTTTGCAGGTTCCGGCGATGGTGGATGACGGGCTGAAGTGAGTTGAAGATGGAGTCCGTATGATGAATAGAAGCGCCTGGAAGCACGTAAGTAAGCGCTTGTTGCCTGCTTCACGATGCGCTCTAACTGTCTTTTATTTTGCAGATACGAGTTCGGAGCGGCTGCAGGGTGCCGGAATACCCACTGGGGTTGATGTGGAAAGGAGTAATGGCACGTGAGTGTCAAAGTTCCCCAATGTCTTTAAACGCACCTTGTTTTGTCTTTGAGATGCAGGATGCAGCGCCGAAGGCCTCCGGAGCGTGCGAAGAGTCGGTAAGCTTTTGTCTTTCAGATGCCGGAATGCAGTGTGAAGACCTCCGGAGCGCACGAAGAGTAGGTAAGCCTTTGTCTTTCAGATGCCGGAATGCTAACCTGTTCTTTCTTGTCTTTATAGGTGTTGCTGAAGACTGGATTCAGGATGGTAAGCCTTTTTCCTTAGGCCCAGGATCCGATGCAGAAGACACGATGAGCGTTCTGCAGCAGAGGATGCAGAATAACGCAAAGCAAGATTCATCCACCGGGTGTGGTTTAAATAGCCTCCTGTAGTGCTTAGGTGTCTCCTTCCACAGCCACGCCTAGGTAAGAAAAGAGTTCCTGCTTTCCAGAAGAGTTCCAGTGTTCTGAATCTAGGGAGTGGCTCCTGCCCCACCCAACAGGAAAAGTAGTTCCAAACAGAAGAGGATCAGAGGCTCAGCTGACAGGCAAGTAAGCAGCATGGTCAGCTGCAGGTAATTCCGCCCAAGCATTATGAGCCCGGCGCTTCCAGCGCTGGGACTGGGCACATTTATGAGCCTGGTGCCACTGGCGCCAGGACTGGGTCCAAAAGGTCCCAATTGGGACTGGTTGGCCCTCGGAACTTGGGTTATGGATCTGCTTCCAAGGGAGTTGGGAAAACCCTGACCTTTTGGAAGCAGAGATCATGACAGTACCCCCCCTCAAGGCCCCTCCCAAACCGGGCTTCTCCGGGGGTTTTGGCTTGTCAGGAAATGTTCGGTGAAATCTTTTGATTAGGCGAGGAGCGTGGACATATTCAGCAGGTTCCCAGGATCTCTCTTGGGGGGCGTAGCCTTTCCAGTCAATTAGGTAAAATAGTTTAGATTTGGAGATCTTGGAGTCCAGAATGCTTTTGACTTCAAACTCGAGTTCTCCATCAACTAGGATGGGTTTTAGAGATTTAGTTAGTCGGGTTTGAGGTTGCACGGGTTTTAATAGAGAGACGTGGAAGACCGGATGTATCTTCATGTGAGGGGGCAAGTCCAACTTGACCGCTACTGGGTTTACTATGGTAGTGATGGAATAGGGACCAAGGTATCTTGGGTTGAATGTGCGTGGCCCTTTTAGAGGTAGATATTTGGTGGATAACCAGACTTGGTCCCCTACTTGATATTGAGGGGCTTCCTTCCGATGTTGATCTGCTCCTTTCTTGTATTGTTCTTTAGCCCTTTGAAGGTGAGAAACAGCTTCCTTAAAGGCTTGGGTGATTGTAGAATGCAGGTAGTCTACTGCTGGTGTTTCAAGATCTTGAAGGGGATCCAACTCCGAGGTTCGAGGGTGACTGCCGTACAAAAGAAAAAACGGTGTTTTCCCAGTTCCCGAATGGACAGAGTTATTGTAGGCATATTCGGCTATCCAAAGGATGTCTTTCCAAGTTTTTTCAGTTTGTTGCAGCATGCAGCGTAAATACTGTTCCAGAGTTTGATTGGTCCTCTCGGTTTGTCCGTCGGTCTGAGGGTGGTGACTGGTCGATAGTCTCACATCAATTTGAGCCGATCGACAGCAACTTCGCCAAAAATGAGAAATAAATTGACTACCTCGATCCGAAATTAGAACCGAAGGAAAACCGTGTAGTCGGACGATGTTTTAGAGAAATTCTCGGGCCAGAGTTGCTGCTGTTGGCAAGCCTTTGAGCGGAATGAAATGCGCCATCTTGGAGAATAAGTCCACGATAACTAGAATCGTATTGTATCCGGAGCATGGAGGTAGATCAGTGATGAAGTCCATAGAAAGCGTATGCCAAGGGCGAGGTGGGATGTCAATAGGGCGTAAGAGGCCTGCTGGTCTTTCCTTTTGACTCTTGTTTTGGGCGCATACTCCACAAGACATTATAAAGTCTCTGATATCTTTTTTCCAAGACGGCCACCAGAAGTAGCGCTTGATCTTTTCTGAGGTCTTGGCCATACCGGGATGACCTTCCATTAAAGAATCGTGATAACAGGAGATTACTTTTTTCTGTAAATCTGTGCTGGGTAGGTATAATCGTTCTTGGAAATACAATAAGTTGTCCTTTACTGCAAAGTCCTTTCCCTGCAGATGCCAATTCTGTATGTCTGCTGGAGTTACAAGTTGCCTGGCTTTATCCTTAACTTCCTCTATGGATTCTGTGGCGATTACACCCAGAATTCTTTGTTCGGGAATGATTGGTACAGGTTTAGGGTTGATCAAGTGTTCTTCCATTCCCATCCGAGAAAGGGCATCAGCTTTACCGTTCTTTGTACCAGGTCGATAGGTAATTATGAAGTCAAACTCGGCAAAGAATAATGCCCAACGGAGTTGTCTAGAGGATTGGGCTTTTGCGATTTTCAAATATTGCAGGTTTCGGTGATCCGTAATCACAGTAACGGTGTGTCGGGCCCCCAGCAGATAATGCCGCCAAGCCTTAAAGGCAGACTTGATAGCCAGAAGTTCCTTGTCAGTAATCGTGTAATTGATTTCAGGAGGCGAGAATTTGCGGGACCAAAATGCCACGGGATGCAAATGATTGGTTACCGGGTCCTTTTGTGATAGAACTGCCCCCATGGCAAGGCTTGAAGCATCAGTTTCCACGATGTAGGGGAGTTCGGGGCGAGGGTGTTTTAAGATTGGTGCAGAGATAAATTTAGTCTTCAAATCCTGGAAAGCTTGTTCCGCCTCGGTAGACCATTCAAAATGTTTGTTTTTCTTTAACAAGGCAGTGATGGGCTGGACTATTCGAGAGAATTCGGGGATAAACCTGCGGTAAACGTTAGCGAAGCCTAACATGCTTTGCACACCTTTTACGGAGGATGGTGATGGCCATTTGAGAACTGCATCGACCTTCTTTGAATCCATACGTACTCCGCCAGGTGATAATATGAATCCCAAGAATTCAACTTCAGTCACGTTGAAAACACATTTTTCCAACTTAGCTAAAAGTTTGTGTTGACGCAATCTTTCGAGGACCATTTTCACGTGTTTCCGATGTTCAGATTCCGATGAAGAATAAACGAGGATGTCGTCAATGTAAACAACAACACACACATCTATGAGCTCTCTGAGGACATCGTTCATAAAATATTGAAAGGCGGCCGGGGCATTGCAAAGTCCGAATAGCCCATACATTCAAATAGCCCATACTTGGTGCGGAAGGCAGTCTTCCATTCATCGCCCTCTTTTACTCGTACCAAGTGGTAAGCTCCTCTAAGATCCAGCTTTGTATATATGCATGCTTTTCTGACTTGGTCCAGGAGTTCAGGGATCAAAGGTAACGGATATCTATTCTTAACGGTGATCTGGTTCAGGGAGCGATAATCGATACAAGTTCTAAGGTCTCCTTCCTTTTTTGGAACGAAGAACAAAGCTGAAGAAGCAGGGGACTTGGAAGGACGAATAAACCCATTCGCCAGGTATTGATCCAGGTATTGTCGAAGGTGAAGGTTCTCAGGCTCGGTGAGGGCATAAATTCTACTACAAGGAGGAGTAGATCCAGGTATCAGGTCTATCTGGCAGTCATAAGACCTATGAGGAGGTAGAGTGTTAGCCTGATCCTTCCGGAAAACATCTTGGTATTCAAGGTATTCGGGAGGTAACTGGGGAGTCTCTGAAGAAATTGCTGCCAGTGCAACACCAGGTGGAGGGTGACAAGTAGAGACACATTCTGGAAACTGGACCGTTCTTGCTCGCCAATCGATCAGAGGATTGTGTTTCTCTAACCAAGGTATTCCTAGAATAATCTGAAACTGAGGGGCCTTGATCACATCGAACACGATCTTCTCATGGTGTCCATCTTGACTTACTAGCGTCACCTCTTGAGTGGTATGCGTTACTGGCCCGGAGGCTATCTCCGTACCATCCACTGTAGTTATGACGTCCTTTACAGCCTTGGGACAAAGAGTTAGATTCATCCTCAAAACCATTTCATGATCCACATAATTGCCGATGGCACCGCTGTCGACGTAAGCTTCAATTGCATGTAATCGATCCGGATTATCAGGGCTAATGAGGACCATAGGTATCACGAAATGCGAGGTAACGGAACTGGTTTTCACGCTCGGCAAGAGGACCTCTATTCTTGTCGGGCGAGGTCGTTTCCCTGCTCAGAGTTTGTAACTTTGGTAACTGCAGCTCCTACTGCCTTCTTGGCAGGTTTCACCAGACAGTCTCGAAGAAAGTGCCCTGAGTTTCCGCAATATAGGCATAATTGCAACTGTTTTCTCCTTTCCCGCTCCTTTTGTGTTAGAGGACCTTTCAGACCCCCGATTTGCATGGGTTCCCCGGAGTCTACTCCTTTGGAAGGAGTTGGCGGTTTGGAAAATACTCGAGCATCAAACTTGGAACGGTCGGCCTTCCTGTTCTGCCGTCTATGATCTATTTGAACGACCAAGTCTATATAATCCGAACAGTCTTGTGGGGGATTCACTACTTGGGCTAAAACGTCTTTGAGCTCTCCACGTAGACCTCTGTAAAACAGCGTAATCCTTTTGTCCTCAGGCCATTGAGTTTCCACTATTAGTCTATTGAAAGATGCAATATAAGCCAAAAGGTCTTGATTACCCTGTCGCAACGAAAGAAGCTCATTGTCCAAGGCCTGCCCCTGTGAATGTCTTGCGAACAGTTTTTCCATACTAAGCTGAAAGGCTTGAAAATCATGGAAACTGGATCGTCTTGATTAACTAGAGGGATCGACCAGTCTGCCGCATTGCCACTAAGGTACGAAAGTACAAAAGCTACTTTAGCTTGATCAGTTGGAAAGGCTGCTGGCCGGCATAAGAAGTGCAACCGGCACTGATTGATAAATACTGCAAACCTCTTTGGGTCACCAGAAAATCGTTCGGGCGGAGCCAGAGGTACATTCCCAGGTAGGTTGATCTGCACTGGATTCATAGAGGATGTTGAAGGAAGATTTGCCCCTGATGCGGGTAACGGGGTTTGTCCGGCTTGTGACTGTAGCAATTGTCTAGCAAGACCGTCTGTTCTCTCCTTGGAAATAATTAGTTCCCTTCTTAGAGCATTCGTTTCCTGACGAGCTGCCTGCACTTCTGCCCTTAGTTCCCCAAGTAACCAGGCTAGGTGGTCAGTATCCGAGGTTTCCATAGCGCCTCGGCGAGAGTTTTGCGGTAGGCTTTGCGTTCTGTAACGCTCACCTGATTCTCGCAGAGGCGCCGGTCTTGACTGGGCGACTACCGTATCTTCAAAGGTGATGTGTAGCACCCGGTTGGCTCTTTGGGCTGGACCTCTGTGCACTGTATGCCTGACTTCAAGAGTAAGATGTCTGCAGACAGAAAATATGGGATTAATGAACTGGGGTTATTGGGGTGTCCCTATCTCTTCCCTTTTTTGCTCTCCTGTAGACCCCCAAAAGGTTAACGCTCTCACCTTAGGTAAGTGAATGCCGAGCTCTCCATCTGCCTCAGGGCAGGGTGCTGTAACCAGTTTCTTCACTGGATCGGTAGCGCAGGCCTCTTGACTTCAGAGGACTGCTGTCCGTCGTTTACTGCACGAACGGTAAGTTTCGAGTAATTCTATTGTCTTTAAAGTCTTTAGCAATGATGTCTCTTGTTTTGCAGGATCCGGCGATGGCGGATGACGGGCTGAAGTGAGTTGAAGATGGAGTCCGTATGATGATTAGAAGCGCCTGGAAGCACGTAAGTAAGTGCTTGTTGCCTGCTTCACGATGCGCTCTAACTGTCTTTTATTTTGCAGGTACGAGTTCGGAGCGGCTGCAGGGTGCCGGAATACCCACTGGGGTTGATATGGAAAGGAGTAATGGCACGTGAGTATCAAAGTTCCCCAATGTCTTTAAACGCACCTTGTTTTGTCTTTCAGATGCAGGATGCAGCGCCGAAGGCCTCCGGAGCGTGCGAAGAGTCGGTAAGCTTTTGTCTTTCAGATGCCGGAATGCAGTGTGAAGACCTCCGGAGCGAACGAAGAGTAGGTAAGCCTTTGTCTTTCAGATGCCGGAATGCTAACCTGTTCTTTCTTGTCTTTATAGGTGTTGCTGAAGACTGGATTTAGGATGGTAAGCCTTTTTCCTTAGGCCCAGGATCCGATGCAGAAGACACGATGAGCGTTCTGCTGCAGAGGATGCAGAATAACGCAAAGCAAGATTCATCCACTGGGTGTGGTTTAAATAGCCTCCTGTAGTGCTTAGGTGTCTCCTTCCACAGCCACGCCTAGGTAAGAAAAGAGTTCCTGCTTTCCAGAAGAGTTCCAGTGTTCTGAATCTAGGGAGTGGCTCCTGCCCCACCCAACAGGAAAAGTAGTTCCAAACAGAAGAGGATCAGAGGCTCAGCTGGCAGGCAAGTAAGCAGCATGGTCTGCTGCAGGTAAGTCCACCCAAGCATTATGAGCCCGGCGCTTCCAGCGCTGGGACTGGGCACATTTATGAGCCTGGTGCCACTGGCGCCAGGACTGGGTCCAAAAGGTCCCAATTGGGACTGGTTGGCCCTCGGAACCTGGGTTATGGATCTGCTTCCAAGGGAGTTTGGAAAACCCTGACCTTTTGGAAGCAGAGATCATGACAATTATGGGAAAACAGTTGTGAAGATTTACTCTATAAAAATTGTGATATTGATGATTTTGAGATAGGTTTGTTGGTTAATGGATTAACTAAAGGGGGGAATGTTGGGAAATTGGAAAAGTTCAAACTTCAATCGCCATACCACTGATTGTGGGTGGACCATCGTCATTTTTGTCACTTACACAAATTACTAAAAATATTACAATAATTATGGTAAATGGGATAAGTGTTACATTTAGGTTGCTTGGTGTTATTTTGTGTAGAGGTGATATATTTGTACATTTTGCATGCAGACATAAATATAATGATGAAACATTGTTACATGGAGGGTCCTTCCACACTCAGGTGAAGCAGGCGATAAATATGTCCACGTGAAGTTTAGCTGTATGAATGGCAGTCATGAGAGGAGATCATAAAAGGTATACAATACACACATAATGGTGTACATGAATGGGAAGTATTTTTCGAATTTAGTAAAGATATTAAATATATGAGGTATGGTTGCTCTATATATCAAGGGGTGTGTTCACAATCACGGCCAAGGCCCATCAGCAGTCAGGGGACAGGTTCCATAAGCTGATCCTCGGGGTGGTTGCGGTCAGTTTGCAGATGGCTCAAGTGCTGGAAGGCAAAGGGAAGATATGATCTCTGGTAAACATGAGAGTTCATTGTTGTAAGGGATGGGCATGTATGTAACCCGCTGGGTTGTTTGAAAAGTTGGCTTCACACAGGACTCTTACAGAGACCAGTAGTAATACATTTCAGAAGAGCGATTGTATTGTCAGAGAGTGGGTGGAACTCATGTGAATAGGAAGGATCAATGATCATAACAATCAGACACCGGACAGGTTTGGGCAATGCGGCTAGCAAACATGAATAGGTCAAAGGGAATCTATGTGTCTTTCTCTCATCTTCATGTGTTTAGGTATTTTTAGGGCATGTACGTGTCCGTCATTAATAGGAATTCTGTTATTTTATAACTTTCAGGCAGGGATGCCACCAAATATGGAGACGTTTTTGGGAGGGGGTGTGTTAAAAATGTAAACCTTGTCATTATAAGTTTAGGGGATTGCGTTATAATGTTTGTGTCCATTGGACTGTGTGGGTTTAGATTTCTCCGTACTGGGCAAACAATCATGTTTTGGACGATGCCTTTGTAATGGTATCTGGGAGATTGTATTTACTGTTTTAAACTGTGTATGTGTTCTTTGTGTGGTTCAGGGAGACCATGGTTAGTTTGACTTTTAGATGTCATCTAAGCCCCTTCCTGGCCGTTGTACAATAAACTTGCTTTATGGACAAAAGGCGCACTTACTAATTTTAGAGGCGGGCCTAATTTGGGTAAAGGGGCGGAGCTAAAGGTCCACGCGTACACTATTGACAAAGGGTTTCAGGAGAGGAAATATTTAGGATTTTGCTCTTGTGGACAACCTACAGATTTGGGCCTGGGGTGTCGCAGCCACCAAGGAAAACAGGGAACCCCATATAATTCTAAAAAGAAGACACCTGTGGGAATCCACAGAGGTCTGACTTGTGCAAATCGCCTAAAAAGTATTAACCACGACCCCGGCAAAGTCCAGAATTTAGGGGGGAAAACTGAATTTTCAGACATTTGCTAACAGGAAACCACCGAAACACACCAACACCACATGTCCTACCTTCCCGCGTTCCCACAGGTTTCCCAACACAAATGGTACCTCACATGTGTGGGTGCACCTATCTGGGCGCAAACGAAAAAGGCTAAACCAATGGTATCCCAAAGGGTTTAGGGAGAGCACTTTTTGCAGGGTTTTGCTCTTGTGGACAACCTACAGATGTGTGCCTGGGCTGTCGCAGCCACCAAGGAAAACAGGAAACCCCATGCATTTCAGAAAAGAAGACACTACTGAGAATCCACAGAGGTCTGACTTGCACAAATCGCCCTAGAATTTATTACCTAAAAACCCCAGCAAAGTCCAGATTTTAGAGGGATAAATGCCACCAGGAAAGCACCAAAACACGCAGCCAACACCACATGTGCTACCTTTCCACGTTCCCACAGGTGTCCTGATGAAAAAGTCACCTCTCATGTTTGGGTGCACCTACCTGGGGACAAAGGGAAAAGGCTAAACCACTGCTATCCACTCTTGGAGACAACCTACAGATTTGAGCCTGGGGTGAAGCAGCCACCAAGGTAAACGGGGAACCCCACACATTTCTCAAAAGAAGACACCCATGGGAATCCACAGAGGTCTGACATGCACAAATCACCCTAGAATTTATTACTCACAAGGCCCTACAAAGTCAAAAATAAAAACACAATTTGCAGACATTTCCCACCACGAACCACCAAAACACACCGGCAACAACACATGTCCTACGTCCCCACAGGTGTGCCAATGAAAACAGTACCTCACATGTGTGGGTGCACCTACCTGGGTGGCAAAGAAAAAGTATTGACTGTCCACAAGTCCAACGGCAGTCCCAGGGAGCCATCCCTACCCGTAGTGAAAAGCTGTAATGCAGCGCAGCCAAAACTCTATGACGGTCGGTGGTGATGTCCTGGCCATGGGCACCCATCTCCCATGTGAAATGATTGTTCCCAAGCCCAGCATCGGTTCCAGAGAGCCCCGGCACGGTCCCCATCCCTTACCGGAGGGAAATTCTGTAATGCAATGCAGCCAGAGCTTCGGGGTGATGGGGGTCATGTCCCTGGTCTTGGTCGGCTGTCTCCCATGTGGGTTGAACGTCCCAAGCCCAGCGGTGGTTCCAGGAAGGCCCGTCAGGGTCCCCATCCCTTCCAGAGGGAAATTCTGTAACACAACCCAGCAAGAGCTCCTGGATGGTTGGGAGTGATGTCCCAGGCCTTGAGCACCCATCTCCCATGTGGGCCGACCACCCCCATGCACAGCCTGGAGCTATGACTGGGCTGTGTTACATCTTTTCTCTCCAGGGAGAGACGGGGCCCTGCCGGGGCTCCGCGGGACAGGCGTTGAGCTTGGGTGCTATTGATCCAAATGGGAAAGAAGCGCCCAAGGCCAGTGACAAAGCCCCTCGACCATCCCAAAGCTCTGGCTGAGCTGCATTACAGAATTTCCCTCCAGGAAAGTATGGGGATCCTGCCAGTGCTCCCTGGGACTGCGTTGTACTTGGGGATGTTCAACCCACATGGGAGACAGCCGCCTAAGGCCAGGGACATCAGCCCTGACCATCACAATGCTTTGGCTGGGCTGCATTACAGAATGTCCCTCTGGGAAAGGATGGGCACCCTGCCAGTGCTCCCTGGGACTGCCGCTGTGCTTGAGGACTGTCAACCCACATGGGAGACAGCTGCCCAAGGCCAGGGACATCCCCCCCTGACCATCCTGGAGCTCTGACTGGCCTGTATTAGAGCTTCTCCCTCTGGAAAAGGACAGGGAATCTGCCGGGGATCTCTGGAATCACTGCTGGGCTTGAGGATGGTCAACCCACATGGGAGACAGCCGCTGAAGGCCAGGGACATCGACCCTGACCATCCTGGAGCTCAGGCTGGCCTTTGTTACAGCTTTTCCCCACCAGGGACCCTCAGCAGTGTGCCAATAACTCCCTGAAGGAAAAAGCTGTAACGCAACCCAGAAAAAACTCCAGGACGGTTGGGGGTGATGTCCCAGGCCTTGGGCATCCGTATTCCATGTGGGTGTATCATCCCAAAGCCCACCGACAGTTCCAGGTAGTCCCTGGCAGGATCCCCTTCCCTCCCCAGGGTGAAATCCTGTAATGCAACCCAGCCAGAGCTCCAGGGTGGTAGGGGGGCATGTCCCTGACCTTCGGCACCCATCTCCAATGTGGGTTTACTATCCCCAAGTGCAGTGGCAGTCCCAGGGAACCCAGTCAGGGTCCCCATCCCTTCCCGCAGAGAAATACTATATTACAGGCCATCCAGAACTTCAGGATGGTCGGGTGCTGTCCCTGGCCTTATGCGGCTATCCCGCATGTGGTTTTACCGTCCACAAACCCAGCAGCAGTTCCAGGGAGCCCCGGCAGGGTCCCTGTCTTTTCCAGGGGTGTAGCCAGCCAGAGCTCCAGATGGTCAGTGGGTGATACCCTGGCCTTTAGCACCTGTCTCCCATGTGGGTCGACCAACCTAAAGCCCAGCCTGGAGCTCTGGCTGGGCTGCGTTACAGATTTTCACTCTAGGAGTGATGGGGACCCTTTCGAGGCTCCCTGGGATGGCTGCTGCACTTGGGGATGGTAGCTCCACATGGGAGACAGCCGCTCCCAGGGAAACACAATGTTCTGCTGGCACGGGGGGCACACTCTTGATGCCCTGATCTCTGCTGACCTTCCCCTCCCTGTCCCTCTCTCCACTCCTCTCTCCTGGAGTGATCTCTTTCTCCCATCCTCCCGCCTCAGCCTCCCTACCCCTCAGGAAAAGCCATCTTCATCACTGCCACCCTCCTTCTCGGTCATCCGACCCATGAAGCGTGTTTCAGTTGAGGCTTTTGCCGCCACCTTCTCGTCCCCCCTCCCTCTTCGGCTGACTCCCACCCCTTACACAGCCCTCTCCACTTGCCACTCTGCTATATCTGATACTCTTGATATCCTTGCCCCTGTCATGAGAATCCGCCTGAAGCCCAAAGCCAAATGTAACTCCTGGTATGACTCGGATCTCGTCACCCTAAAACGCAAGTGCAGGGTGGCAGAGAGGAAATGGCGCGCTTCATGTTCATCCTCTGACAAACTGGCCTGCCGCCTCCTCCAAAGGTCATAGCGGCTCTCCGTTCTCACCAAGAAGAGAGCCCTTATCCAAGCCCGCATCTCTGCGGCATCTAACAACTCGGCTGAACTCTTTAAAATCTGCAAGGAACTGGCCAACCCTACTGGAGTCTCTACCTCTCCTGTCCCCTCCCAGGCCCTCTGCACGGCACTGGCTTCTCACTTAATTTAAAAAACTCAGGACATCCTGTCCTCACTCTCCTCCTATCACCCCCCTCCCTCTATTCCCTGCTCTTCCTCTCACCCTTCTGCAGCCACCCCTCCTCTCTCCTTCTCTGCCTTTCCCCTTTTCTCTGCTGACATGGTTTCCAGACAAGTCCGATCTATGAAAGTCTCGTCAAAACAGGTTAACCCCTGTTCCTCCAAAACTATCAAGGACCACATCGACTCCCTGGCGCCTGCCCTGGCCGACTTCTGCAATCACTCCTTTGCCTCTGGAGTCTTCCCATCTCCCCTTAAACACTCCCTTGTGCACCCTCTTCTTAAGAAACCCTCTTCCGACCCCTCCTGCCCGGCTCACTATCACCCAATCTCCATCATTCCCTTCCTGGGCAGCCTCC
This sequence comes from Ambystoma mexicanum, assembly GCF_040938575.1. Classification (NCBI taxonomy): domain Eukaryota; kingdom Metazoa; phylum Chordata; class Amphibia; order Caudata; family Ambystomatidae; genus Ambystoma; species Ambystoma mexicanum. The sequence continues at coordinate 383,011,068 of NC_090923.1, read as the reverse complement.
TGGAGAAACTGGCCATCTCCCAGCTTAATCTCCATGCTGAATCTGTTGGTTTTGTTCATGACCATCAGTCTGGCTTCAGAGCTGCCAGAAGCACGGAAACTGCTCTCCTGAACATCCGTGAAGACTTGCTCTCCAACCTTGACTCTAACACTCTGTGTGTTCTCATTTTGCTCGACCTCTTGTGGGATGTATTTACCCATGCATCCGAGCCCTACCTCAAAACTGTGCAGTACTGACATGGAAAACATCATGATGGCCAGAGCTTCCCAGAAAATGCACAGGGAAATGCATGAAGAATAGGCTGCCACCCATTTTTGCCGATGTTATGGGCACAGAAGGACACTGCATAAAACCACCATTGGACTACCCACACAGTAGTCTGAAACCATTGGGAATGGCAATGCTGATTGCCAAAAGCAAGCCCATAACTGTTGGGAATTCATTTTCTTAAATCCCAAAAATGGGTGCAGTACCAGTACTCACCACTATCCAAAAGCCGGCGTTTTAAAACAACCAGATTTTACTTTTGTTGTAGAAAACTGAATAAATGAACCCAAAACAGGCCAAAGAAAGACTTACTGAGAGGTGGATCCAATGTAAAGTTATATTCTGAAGTGACTTGAAGGTTTATAACAAGACTGGTTGAGCTGGGGATTTCAGCAGTTTAAGTAAATTTGGACTGAAAGACACTACAAGTCTAAATGTTTAAAAGAAATGAGTGACCTACTTTGAGTGTCACATAGGTTGCAATTGTTTAAATGTCATAGTTTTAAACTTAGAATCAGCATTCTAGCTGCATATGTAAAAAAATTGTCTTGACTTAAACTGGGAAACAAAAAGTGACATTTTATCTGAAACTTGGCTTAAGGAACTGAATTCTGCCTGGCAACCACCCCCATCAGGAGTGAAACTTGAGTCACAGCTGTGTTCCCAGGCCTAGCTGCCCTTTTGCTGCTCACACCAAAAGGGATATGACACTTCCCTGATTGAATTACCTGGGCTCTGCAGGAAATTGAACAAAGCCCTGTCCTGACTCAGGCAAATGTTTTATTGGCGGGAGTCGTAAATGGAGCTTCCTCTTGGCAGAAGCTGGGAGGAGCAGGGTCTCTGAGCTTGCCAGAAACTGGAAAGACTGGTTTCTGTACCATGTGACATGAAAAGACACACCTCTATAGCCAGAATATGGTTTTAGAAAAAGATGAATAACTCATAGAGCGGACATGTGAAAATTGTATAAATGGCACCATAATTCTTGTGATTTTTCTGCCCACATTTTAAGAGGTTTTTAGAACCGGTGGCATGTTCAGGGGGGTTTTAGCGGAAAAGAGGATATTACTCAAAATGTGTGCATGTGAAAAATCTGACACTTCATCAACTAATGTCCATACTCCTTGCGCACATGTGTGTAAATTTGGGTCAATGTCCGGAATTACAAAATCAGTTAAAAAGTGAAATATGTGCCATTTCTGAATGCAAGCCCCCAGGAAGAGCAAAGTTTGGACAGGGTATATCTCCTGTGATATGTGATGTGTGCATGTAATTTAAAACCAATGTTTACCTGTGCAAATATGTCTTTTGTTATCAAATATAGAATGTGTGCAATTTGACTGGGGAGTGTCCTCTCTGCAGGCTGTAAAATGACCACTCTGACACAACTTAGCTCCCCCAATCAAATGAGAAATGGAAGTTTGACCAATTAGAAGCTGAGAGAGAGGTAGGGTCAGTGATGCTAGAACACACCCACTCTCAAAACACATAAAAGCAGACAGTCAGGACAGATAGGGACATTCATTTCCATCTGCAGCGGGACGCTCTGCCGGAAAAATCCATACTTACCTCCATCAATCTCCAGAGAAAGCTGTGCAGAAAGATCCAGACTTTAAATCCCTCAATCTTCAGAATCCAGAGAGAGAGCAGACCCAGATCACTGTGAAGTGCAGAGACCAGAGTCCCGTCTAAAACCTGACCAGATCCGTGGCGAGGCCCATTTCACTCAAGAATATAGTGTGAGTACCTAGAAAACTGTGCAGAACCAATCTCCTAGTTAAAATAATATAATTCAATCTATTTTAATCTAAGTAGAACTGTCTCCTGTCACCTGTCATTTGTAAAGCTGTCACCTGTCATTTCTAGTTGCAAGCTGCACTTGTCTTTTTGAACTTTAAAATTTCAAATCTGAAAAACGACCTTTATTCAATCGCTCATATCTCCGCGACCGTTTGTGCTAGAGACTTGCAGTAACTTTCATCTGGAAGCTGAGATTCTATGCTTTCATAGGACCCCAAAACGATATTGATAGCCCTTGTAGTTCCTCTGTAATCGCGCCAGACGCATTCGCGAATTTTACCGCGATTTGCAAATTTCTCCACGTGTGAAAACAGCAGTTTGTTTTTGCTTCCATTTGCCAGAAATTCGTTTAACCTGCTAATTATCCCTGAATCATTGCTAGTGTGAGCCTGGACTAATATTAACTAGATACCACTCACCCTGAACCTCTAAAGGGAATTAAAAGCATTTTAGCATATTTTTTTTCTTCATTTCCAGCACATTTAAAAGCATTTTGCCTGTGTTTTCAACGTCTGTAGTCTAAGTTGCTGGGGTTAACTGAATCACATTTAATTGCATTTCTGAGAACTGTGTGCTTCCCTCCATTTCCTTGCATTGCATAAAAAGGGGGGGTGAATTGTCCAAGAAAGTGATTACATTGTATTTTGCTGAAATCCTATCAAGTTATTTTCTGTACTGCATTTCATTCCACATTGCATTCATTTGAAACCATAAAAGTATTGTTGCTATCTTATCCATTTCATGTCAATTCCTTAGTGATTATAAAGAAGTGTGCTAGTGCCAGATTCTCCGTTGTTAATCTTTATCATATCAGATTAAGTGTGCTATTCAATTATTATAAAGTGTGATATATATATCTATTGTTTAAATTATCAAATAAACCTTTTAACTTGCAAAACAGAACTACTTCTTGGCTCAGTGGGGTCAGGAGGATTCCAAGAGAGGGGTGTTATATAGGGGTAGTCATCCAGAATGCATGAACTGGACATAAAGGTATATCAATAAGGGTTTTCATTCAGTATTCTAGACTAGGCGTTGACTTAGCTGTAGTGTTGAATTGAATCCTCTTACACTCTCTTCTGCCTTTGATACTGTCAACCATGCCATCCTGCTCAACCGTCTCCGTGATAACCTGGGGATCACTGGTCAGGCTCTGGCGTGGCTGACCTCTTTCCTCTCCAATCGACCCTCCCAGGTCCAACCGGGGTCCTTCCTCTCTGACATCTTTTTCTCTACCTGTGGTGTCCCCCAGGGATCTAACCTCTCTCCCTGGCTGTTCAACCAATATCTGGCACTCCTTGCCCACCGCATCGCAGCTCTCTGCCCCAACTTTCAGTGCTATGCAGATGATACCCAGCTCATTTTCAGGCTACCTTCGGCCTCCTCCTCTCCTTCCCTCATCTCTGTCTGTCTGTCTGCTATCCAGGAATGGTGTGCCGGCAATGACCTCTGCCTTAATGCCAGTAAGACTGAGATTCTACTCATCGGCACACCCACTCCCTCCTTCACTGCAGCTCTCTGGCCGGCCTCTCTTGGCCCTCTTACTGCTCCTACCTGCAAGGCAAAAAACCTCGGGGTCACCTTCGACTCCACACTCTCCTTCTCTCCTCACATATCTGACGTCTCTAAATAGTCACACTACCAGCTGCACCTCCTCAGAGGTATTCTTCCTTTCCTCTCCTTCCCCCAGAAGCCCTGGTTCTCTTTAAGCTGGACTACTGTAACAGCCTCTATCTAAACCTTCCTGCCTCTACTCTCCGCCCTCTGCAACTCATCCAGAACAGGACTGCGAGACTTGTCCTTGGCCTCAAGCCCAGGGACCGTATCTCTCCAGGACTGAAATCTCTGCACTGGCTCCCAGTGGCTGCGAGGATTAAGTTCAAAAGCCTCTGCATTGTCCACAAGGCCTTCTGGGGCTTGGGGCCAAAATAACTTCAACTCTCTCTTCCTAAATATCTTCCTTCTTCGCTCATCCGCCTCCAACTCCCTCAGGGTCAGCCGCTTCTCCAAGCAACAAGTTGGGGGTAGATCTCTCTTGGCGGTAGGGGCCTCCCTCTGGAACAGCCTTCCTGCCTCCCTGAAACTTGAGGAGAACCATCTCTGGTTCCGGAAGCACCTCAAAACCTTCCTCTTTGCTTCTGCTTTCTCTCCCACTCTCCCCTGCTAAATTCCTGACAAACTGCACTGAATCTGCAACTGGGCCACTCTCACAGATCTCGGTCCCTGGCCCAGCCACTCTCCCCTTGCACTGCCTCCCTTGGAAACCACTGCACTGAGGGACTGTCTCTGTATCCCTACAGCCCCCCTCCCCAGCACTTGTCTGCACTTACCCTGCACTTGCCACCAGCTGGCCCTTATTATTTATCCTGTATTCTACTACCCCTGTACTGCACTTTCCCCTCTCCCTTTCCCCTTGCACTTTCCCTTCCCCATCTCATCTGCCCATGCACTTGCATGATCTGAATGACACCTGGCCTAGTAAGATCGTTGTCTGTCTTCCCTTTGTCCCCTCTCCCTTCCTCGTCGCGCCTTGAAACACTTGTGTATAGGCGCGTTACAAATATCATACCATATCATATCATATATCATATCATAAATTGTGGCCTGCCCCTGTAATTGTGTTCCAGCCCACACACATACCTCTATATATACGTGGTAATCGGGTCCTCGCAGATTAGAGTCTGCAATAACTTTTTGCAGTAATGGTTTTTACTTTCCTGAAAGACCCAAACATTGGTAACGAATACTCATAGTGAGGGGAAGAAACAACCATCTACTGCGGTTAGTCTACAACAGCCTTTTTATTATTTTGGCTTTTATAGTAGCTTTTTATATGTTTTTTTTCTCAAAGATTCTTATGATTTTTTTAAACATAACAACAAGTAAAAAATAGTGACAATGTGCAAAATAGTGAACAGTGCAGAATGCAGTCAATTACAGATATGAAAAGTAGGCAAATAACATATCCTTATAATTGTAAGGGGGGAGAACTAGAGATGAACACAATATTGCTACATATGTGTCTCAAGCTCATAGTTCTTAATCTGTAAGGTGCTGCATCCAGTTCCTGTTTTTTTAATACAAGCAGCATAGGCCAATGGGGCTTGAAAAGATAAAGTCTATTGGCGCCTAGCGCTGTTAGGGTACCCAGTAGGGACTGTGACAGATTTTGGGCAATTACGTCTGTCTCTGTGGCACTTTGTGGAGTGGCCAGAAAGAACTGGTCCAAGACCAAGAGAGACTGGTCAACGTCTGTAGAGAAATAAAGAGAATACGGTGTGGTCCTTGGTCGTGGTGCTAGGAATGTTGCCACGAGGATCACTGACGTTTCGGTTATTGTGAGTCACAACCTTCTTCTGAGGCCTTGTGTGTGCAGGTCTCCCTAAAGATAAACAAAGAACAAATGTGTGCTCAGTGATAGGTAGATGGTTGTTTCTAGGTTTAGTGAACAAATAGAAGGTTTAACAGCACCTTGGTGATGCAAGGATAAAAATCAAGAGACGGGCTGGAGGCCCTTGGGGCCCTTTTCACTGGCCTTTCCTGGAAGCAGTATAGGGTTTCCACTGCTCCAGGTGATTTATTGAGTTCTCAAGCCAGCAGACGCACAGATGTAGAAATGGCCTGCTTCTGGTACACTGTGCAGCATGTGCGACAGTGACAGAGTGCTGGAGGGTCTGTTTTTAATCAATGCCCTGTAGCAAAAAGACACACAGAGGGGGCAGATCAGTAGGAGATCTGACCATTTTAAAGTAATTCAAAATCTTGGTAAGTATGGGAAGTACTGGGGCTCTCCATATGGTAGGGGCCTAATGGAGAGGCTGCTGGTGTTGACCTTAAATTGCAGGGAGTGCGCGCTCACCTTGTAATAATATTCAGATGGGTGCTCCCGTGGTCCGCCGCTATGTCTGAATCCTCCACTATGTCAAATACCTTCCCAGACTGCCCACTCGGGCCCACACCACCAACAATCCAGCCCCAGTTCCACACACCCAACTGACAATGGGCCCTAACCGTAGAATATATATCATAGAAGCTCCTCACGTACAAAATCCTGTAAACGAAACAAAAACATACATCATCTGTGGTTAGCCCAGCAAAAACAAATCATAACTATCACACTCCGAACACTGCCCCCCCCTTTCTAGTGACCCTCACCCCCAATTAAAAAACCTATTTGCCCCTTTCTAGGGGCAGATTGGCAGATTACACTGTCAATCTGCCCCCAAGGAGGTCTAAATTACATACCCCTCCATTTGGGGCAGGAGGAGGGCCACTCCTCACCTTTTGTAAAAACCATCTTTGGTGGTCTAGTGACTCACACCCCGCAGTAAAAACACATTTGACCATTGCTAGGGGAATATTGCCAGATTGCACTAGCAGTCTGCCCCTAGGGAGGGCTAATTGATTTGCTCCATCCATTTGGGGCAGGGAGAGAGGGCCACCCGCTTTTATAAAAACCATCCCTGGTCGTCTAGTGACCCCTCCACCCCAGTAAATACACATTTTACCCTTCCTAGCAATGGCAATCTGCTCCTAGGCAGGGCTAAATGACATTCCCCATCCATTTAGGGCACAGAGGAGAGGACCACTGCCCCCTTTTTATAAAAACTATCCCTGGTGGTCTAGTGGACCCCCACCCCAGTAAGCACAAATGCACCCGTTCATAGTGGCAGATTACACTGCCAATCTGCCCCCAGGGAGGGCTACATGACATGTCCCCCATCCATTTGGGGTGTGGGGAGAGGGCCACCACCCTTTCAATTGAAAACAACCATGGTGGTCAAGTGTGCCCCCAGAACAACCCCATCCAAAAAGGTATTTTTTTTTAATGGGTTTGCCCCTTCCCTATGGACAGATGGGCACATTGGTGTGCCCATCTGCCCCCACGGTGGGCAAAATGTACTGCCCCATGCTTTAGGGGCCGGGGAGAGGGCTGCTTATATAGTAAGCGGCCCCCTGACCCCTACTTCAAAAACAGATCCCTGGTGGTCTAGTGGCATTGCTGGGCACGGATCCAGAGATCCACGCCCAGCAATGCTTCAAGGAAGGTGTTGTTGGAAAGGGGAGAGTTTCCCCTTTCCAGCAACACATCCCTCGATCAAAACAGCATATAAATGTCTGAGATCGAGGGAGGAACTTACCTTCCATTGCACTGCCGCTGTCAGAAATGGCTTTGGCACTGAGATTTGAGATTTACATTTAGTGTCATGTCAGCGTGCATTATGCACACTTAAGTGACACTGAAGGAAATCCAACCCCTGGGCCATGAGGAGGAACCTCCTCCTCACATAGCCCGGGGATTGGATTTAGAGTTTGTGTGATTGCTGCTTTGCAGCGATCACACAAACGCAAGTGCCAAAAAGGACAAGCTATCTGGTCCTCGGCACTGGAAACGTAATGCTGAGGACGATATAGCTGGTCATTGGCACTTAAGGGGTTAAAGACAAACTAGTTAAATTGTGGCAAATATGAAAAATATTCAACACGCTAGTCACATCAGTTTTCAATACTACAGTTCTAGAAATAGAGACTTTTGTAACACACCCATCACCATATGTGTCAAACATATTTCCCTCCGAGCTTGCATGTACCATGGAAAGAATGCACAAGAGTTCAAGATGAGTCTTTCATTTGTTAAAGAGCAAAATAATTCAAAGTAGCCCTGATCTACCCCCCTTACTCAATAGACAGGGAAGAATTTCAACAGCATTTTAAATTCAATTGCAACAAACTACTGGACCTTCAGGCATGTAAACGATTTGTAAGAAGGAAAATGTATGTTCAACATGTATCTAGGCTAGATTCCCTTCAGTAATGTTTCTATTTAATTATTGTGTACTGTTAAGCAGAATTATATGCAGTACCCTTTGGGAACACTACATACAATTAAGACTACTAGTGACAGCACAATTTCACCTTTGGTACAAGCCTGTACTACACAGTTATAGTGGTAGCAGTAGCGGAGCAGCCAGACTTATCTCAACAGTAAGTGAGCCGTACACGAGTTACACAAAGGGCAGCAATTTCTATGGATCAGGCAAACACTGACTCAAGGTTTCTAAGTAAAAGAATATATATTTATTTACTAATCAGTTGTATAACAGTTCACCTTTCTAAGCAAGTCAAATATCACAATCATATATACACAACACCACTTCCCTTAAATTCCAGACAAGTTAAGCTCTCAAATGAAGTGGGGGTAAAATGGCACTCCAGCAATTAAAGACAAAGTTATAAGAAATTAGGCAAAACCAACAGGTAAGTAATCAGGGCAATAGAACAAGAGAGACTACAGTGAGGAGATTAGATAGAAAAGGCTTAGGGCCAAAGTCAATTGGACAAAGTCTTTTGCTCAAGATCACACAGTTCAGGGTAGTTTGCGATAAAGTTCATGGCACAGATTCCGGACGAGGTTGGTTGGTAGAAAAGTTAGTTCAAAGAGAAGAGAAGGACAAGCCCTCGGATTGGAGAAAGATTTCAAAAACGTTCACCACGGCTGACCGAAACGGACAACCGGATTTGCACAGTACCTTGAAATGGAGAGGGATTTGTAGCTGAGGCGGACGTTCCTGGTGGTTCCTGCAGGCTCATGGTTCCTGAAGCGACTGTCAGACTGACACCAAGTAGGAAGACTGGAGGGTCCTGCGCCACCCAGGGAAGAAGCCAGCAGCAGAGCAAATCATTGAATAAAAGGTGCACCCCTAAAACCCAAGCAGGGTCCGACCTTCCTGGCTATCTGGCCCATTGTAGCTCAGTGCAGCGAATTCGAACAGAGGAGGGGTCCTGGCTTGCAGTTTGGGTGAACTGGTTGGTCCCACCAGCTCAAGGGAAGAAGTTTCCTAGAGGATCTTCTCTGTCGTCGGATTTGGAGATTCGGTCCTGCAGCAGGGCTTCACTGGGCGGTTTAGTCGTGGTAGGGGTCCTCTCCTTCCAGTTGCTTGTTGGTTCTTTCGTTCCAGTGGCTACTCTGCTCTTCCAGTCCCAGAGACCTGATTTTTATGCAGTTTTCCCCCATTCATACAGCCTGGCTGTCAATCACACAGCAGGGTGGCTGGCCTGCCAAGGCCAGTACCCTTAGCCAATCAGACAAGAGTGTGACTTGTGTTGCTAAGGCAACCCATGGAAGGGGTCCAAAGGTCCCTCCCTTACATCCAGCCCCTCAGGCTATCAGGTGCCTTAAGGAGGGCTTCTGTACAGAAGCCTGCGAAAAGACAGCGAACAAAGGACTCATCCCGGTTTGGCACGCAGAGAAAAACACGACAAAGACTTTAACAACAAGAAATGGCGAATAAACCCAGCCGGAACCAAAATAAAATGTATCTGATCAAGCGGGTTTATGTTCGAGGCTACTATAACAGCCTGGAACAATATGTTTATATAAGATAATCGTGGTAGGAAAGTTAGGGTAGTTACCACTGCTACCAGCCAAGTCTTAATGTTAAGTGAGTGAAACAAGGCTCCAAGAGGCACAGACAAAAAGGGATAAGAATTAACCCTTTCCAATACTCCACGTAAGATGGGGTAAACTGGGTCTGTGGTTTAAAGTGACTATATAAAGTTAATGGCAACTTTACCTGTTTCTGGGAGACAAGAGACAGCCCCAGAAAAATGGAGTCAGGGGGAAGTTGCAAAGACAACCCTGTGTCACTGCACTGAAGGAGCTGTGTAATACACGCAAAAAGTGGTGCACGTGGAGTAGGTGAAGCTCCAGTGCCCAAGATCACAAAAAGTGAAAATCTGCCACAGCAAAACACATGTATGAGTGGGGAAAAAAGGCTCACACTCTTACCAGGTGAAAGAAAGAAATCCTAGAAATCCAGCAAAGCTGCTGGGGGACTCTTTAGGTAAGGGAAATCAGCCATTTATGAGAATTCTCCCTAACATGTACCTTTCTCACTTTCAATGGCAAACTTGGCGGCCTGATCCGAATCTCACAGGATTCCAGGCCCATTTGCCCAGTCATTACCAGCACACCACACCCTAATGCACTGCCTTGCAGGCCCTTCTCGGCAGCTCTGCATCCCACCCATGGGAGCTGCCTGCACTTGCACTTAGCCTGAGATTCTTCTCCCTGGCTTCCCTTAAGCACTTGCCTGCCAGGCCCTCCATCAGTCCGTGCCCACCCCTCTAGTCCTCCCTCCCTTCCAATCTCCTGCACTTCTCCTCACTGCAATTGCACGGCCGAATATCATAAGACCTTGTAGGACCATGACTGTATTTTAATGTTTTTACCATTGTTATTTCTCCCTTGTCCCCTTCCCATTTAGCCTTGTGGCACTTTGAAACACTATTCAGTTGTATTAAGCGCCTAACAAATGCTCAATAAAAGAAATCAATAAATAAACAGCGAGAGAATGGGTAGTGAATAATCATCCTCTTCATTTGGTCTGGAACACCTAGCTTTAACAACAGTGTGTTTCTCGATGGCGGATCCAGGAAGTGACTTGAATTACTTTGTCTATGTATGCACATAGATACATTGCACAGAAAAGGAGTCCAAGGATATCTGTGTATACAGAGCATAAGTACAGTTTAATTGATGTATAGTTCCAGAAGCACATACGCTTATGTAATATTTACTTATTTCCCAGGAGGCACAGTTTTTATACCCGTGCCCCTCAGTACTTGCAAATAACGGGGCGTGGATTTAATCTAATTTCCTTTATAGCATCACTCCCCTCAGGATTATTTCCCCTTTAGATCATACTCACTATGAATTTCCTTTGGACTTTATCACAAGCAGGTGGGCACCCACTTACGGAATGGTTCAATTCTCCCCCTCTATAAACAGGTGGGCATCAGTCAGCAATATGGGATCAGCTTTCCTCCACAGCCTGTCTGCTATTTCTTCTACTGAAGGAGGCCTGGGGCTTTATTCTTGCTAGGCCTAATGTGTAGGACAATAATCCAAAATGGGTCCAAAGGAAGAACAATCTATTTCTTCTCCTTGCTGTTATCAGTTCTTCTTCCTCTCCTCTCCATCAGTCAGTGAGTGGACGGGTGAGTCTGTCAGTCCCTATCTGTTTATGGTGTGTAGTGAATCTTATATATAACAGAAACCCCAACTTTTTGAGGTGTGTATACTTTCCCCAATCCAATTGGTCAATGTATGCGATTGGACAATGTTCCAAAAGTGACATCACAGTAGACATACCCCTCCACAGTCATCGGGCATATTAATGAAGGAGGCAGTCAGACGGGAGTTACTTCTACGCGCCGTGCCGCACTCTGAAACACTTGTGTACGAGCGCAATAGAAATAAAATATCAGTATCAATATCAATACACCCAGTTTCCCTCCCATGTAATGGCATGTCATCTCAGGGATGTCTTGCATGTATTGCCACAGTCTAAATTTGTAATGTCCACACATATGACCACTTTACTAATAGGCTCACCATATTCCTCCCTCTAAAGCGAATCACACAACACAATTATCATCATAATAGCATGAATGTGTACTGAATAGATTTTTCCATTTAACTCACTTCTATATTTACATTCAAATTATGTTCCCATCTCAAAGCAACCAGTGTGTCCCTGCAGACCATATCACATATGACACACTAGCATGCGCCATTTCTTTGATCCAAAATGCAAGATTAACGTACACAAAAGTTTATTTTTCTAACTAATAGAGCATTTCTAGCTGAACAATGCAAAGGAAAATTAACTATGAGTTCCTGTTCAAGAATTATTGGTGAAATAGTGAAAGCCACGGTAAAAAAAATGCATTTTCTCAATATAAAATCTGTCGCCAACAGAGCATCTATAGTCTTCAGTTATTTATCTGTTAGTTCAGGGCTAACATTTATGACCCAGATGCCTGGCAGTAATAAGTGTTTTGAAGTTTGATGTCCTCTGGGCTTCATGACTTTTGTCCCTGTCCCCCCTTGGACATACGGCAGGTTTGTAGATTTTTCAGATTAACCTTTATTTTTTCAGGTGTTTTCATTTTCTGCCTTCATGATGGCCTGGGAGATGGAAATATCAAATCAGGAACGACAGATCTGCTGAACTCCCAATAGTTCATTATCTAAAGCCCATCATATACAGATGCATCTATAAAAACACTTACTTGGGATTTATAGCAGGTTCAGCATCCCCGTGACTAAGTTGCCTGCCAGTTATCTTTATGGCTGAGCCTACAACAGTTTATCTCTGTGAGAAAGCACGGGATCCGTTTTCAGATGTCGTTTTGGGGGAGGTGACAAGAGCAGAATACCAACGTCAAAACTAAACCTATAGCTGATGCTTGATTCAGGTTGATTTATCCCCATTACCACTTTTAAAATACATTTTACTGTGCCCTTAGATTTTATATTTTCCGTGTTACATTTTCCATTCATGCAGTTTATCCGTTTTAATAAGGGATGCAGGATGCTTTCTGATACTTGGACATCTTCTTCTCTGGCCTAGTCAATTATAGTTTTAGTTGAGCGACTGCAAAACATTGCACATGTGTTTTTCCAAATGCTGTGCACAGCCCACAACTTACTTGTTTTTAAAATGATACCTGCTCTGCATCTTTTCTTAAGAGTTAGACTTCCCTACAAATTGAAGTGTAACAGAAGGACTTACCTTGTCCCTGTACAGCCTGGGCTGGTCCTCCCAGCAACCCAGAAATCAACGGGCAGCCATGGGTGCCAATTCTTGCATTGAACCACTTATGAGCTGCATTCATCCCTGCTCCAGTACCCAGAGTACTATCACATATATGTTCTGCATGTCTGTGTTCTTTCCACTGGGGAGAATTTTTTGTTTAGTGTTTTCACTTTTGTTATTTGTATTCTTAACGTCTATATATGTTTATAGAACCTTGATTTCACTTTCTTTTGTGTTGGAGTCTTATTGCTATTTGGGTTCCTACTGTGAACACATTCAGACCCTGAAAAAAGTATAGGCTGCTCTCGGCCCATGTTACCACACAAGGCGAAGGTGGTAAATCTCTTTGCTGCGCCGTTTTCACTTTTATGATTGGGGCCACTGCTGGATTCGCAACAGTGTCCAGCTGAGTAGGAGATTTAGCCACTACTCATCCATGGGCTCCTGGCGCAACAGTAGCCATTTCGTCACAGTCAATACATGAATTTAAGAGCAAAATCACAGAAGAACAGGGAGGTCTGTAAAATTCAAAAGGTGCCACCCCTCTCCCACTCCATCACACCTCTTGCATGATTGCCCTACACAGAGGTCGTTCAATACTTTTTAAGACTGTTGGGACGATCGGCTAATTGGCAGTGATTGGTTAATTCTGATTTAACACATCAGTTAGCCGTCAACCCCTTACCCTTCTTGCTTAATTAACTTTTCACTGATAGGATGGGTTTCCTGCAGAGCTCAGGATAACTATATTACTATACAAGTACTACAGAAATGGAAGATTGAGACACATATAAAATATTGGTATGCAACTCAAGAGCTGCCTGGGCCTCGCAAGTTCGAAACCCGCTGCAGGACCTACTTTAACCGTTCGTCCTTATCAATAAGCTAAGTACCATTGAAATAGGTACATAAGAACACCGGTACATTACTTAGAAGCTGGAGGAGTCTGGCATGAAATGATATAAATGAACACAATATTGTTACTTATATTAAGCCTGATCAAGGGCACGACCTTTTTGAGAATTATCAAATGCTTTGCTGTAGATTTTTTGTACTACAACTCCCATCAGTTTCAGGCAGGATAATTAATAAAGAAGGGTCCTGGGTATTCTTGAGGTAATGTTACAGCATCTCTGTAAGTGGGGCATGTTGGTGCAGAGAAGTGCATACGCCGATTAATGACAATGGCCCTCATTACGACCCTGGCGGAAAGGGCTTTACGCCAGCGTAATGCATGGCGTACCTTTCCGCCTTACTACGAGTTCCCGTAGCGCCATGGTGCTTTTTTCGCCTGGTTTTTCCGGGCGGAAAAATCCATGGCGCTACGGGACCTGTTGTTAATTACGCCACCGTAATTTACGGTGGCGTAATTAACGCCTTCCCCACTCCCATTATACCCTATGGGGCAAAAATGGGAATGGGGAAGGGTAAATGGGGATTGGGGACTTACCGCCCCGCCAAGGTCGGAATGGGGCGGTAAGTCCGCCAACCCCCATGGCGGAGTTGGCAGCTTTGCGCCATGGACCATGGTGCAAATTGCACCATGGTCCTCCGCCAGGGTCGTAATGAGGGCCAATGACACGACACTTTTTCGTAGGTTCTCCGCTTGACTTCCATCAGTACACAGGAATCGCGCAAATAGAAATCTTGACCTGTTGCTAGAAATAAAAAGGACCTAGAAGTTCAGTAGAAATATTAAGTAGCATTTACAAAAACATATTTAAAATGAAAATATTGAGTGAAATGCGAATGAGTCGCTGGAATAGGTCTATCGTTCCGGGCTGTTGAAATTCCAATCACGTCACGGATTGTTTTCCTCTGTCAAATGCCTGTTCTTGTTGAATCATAGATTGCTCGCGCAATTATAGGTACCATTATACATATAATTGCACTGGAAGCTGCCTGGTAATTAAAGTGCGCCTCTTTATGCGCCACACTGGGTCAGCCGTACCAGCCTCCCAGGGCTGCAGGGACAACATCTCCCAAGTTTCCTGGCGTGCTCCGAATAATAGAACATCTGTGGCCTGCAGCTTTCTGCCGCGTCTGAACAGGTGGTTTTGTCACCTGTGCCCAGGGCCCCCCAAAGTGACTCCAGCAACACACCAGGCATGCTTCTGAAACCAGGTGACAGTCTATTGAGCGCTTGTGGTAATGTGCGTGAGTGTGCACGGATACTCTAGGCAACGTGCAGCCGGTTAATAATATCGCAACGTGTGTGGCCGATGGCACCGTTTTAGAAGGTAAACAACCAAAAGGATACCATTTATAATACGCACGAATGTTTTTTTCCACATTCCGGGGAGGGGTGGGGGTGGGTCTGGCCCGTGCAGCTAACACACCAGCACATTGAGTGGCGAGATAGAGGGTAACAGCGCGAGAAAACACGGTGTGTATGACTACACAGATACCATCACCAAATCTAAAGTGAGGAACCGAACTCATTACAGATAACGCAGCATCCGCATCCCATTTCCAGCCCAAAGAGATTTTTTTTTTGTAGCACGTGCTTTCTGATTCGAGAGCTGCGGGGAGTGTGAAAAGCCTGCCGACTGTGTAAGGCAGACATCGGGAAAGAATCCCACATGGTTAATTATGACCCCTGTTTATATCTCAGCGGGTTCAGTCCAATCAGTCCAATCCCCCCCCCCCCCCCCCCCCCCCCGCAGGCGCTATTTGCCAGACTGCCGCTGGACCGCGGGGGTGATGGGCTAGTGGGCGCCTATTAATGATACAATGTGTTCCAGATGAAGGAGGCACCCGCCATCCGGCTCCGTTCAGAGGGAGGGGGGGGGGCGGGGGCGGCTGCCTCTCCCCTCCCCTCCCCTCCCGCGCGCCTCCAGAACCCCAACGCTCGGCTCCCCACTCCTCCCAGCCGTCGAGTCCACACACTGGATGAGCGGGACGCCTCTGTCGGGGCGGGCTCTCCTGAACTAAGGAGGCAGGTCCGAGAGGAGGCTGTGCTGTGGAGGAAGGAAGGCGGCGTGTGGCTTTAAGGGAGCCGGCGCTGCGCGCTCCCGCCCCCCCTCCTCTCTGCCCCCGCTCGGCGCGCGCTCCCGCTCGCCTCTCTGATTCTCTGCTTTAAAGTCTGGGACTGGCTCGGGCTCGCATGTTACTTCCTGTATGAGAGAATGGACAGCTTGCATCCCTGCCCGGCCGCGGCTCTGAGCATGGACTGAGCCCCCCCCCCCCCTCTCCTGCGCCCCGGCAGCCGGTCATTATGCGCCTCCCCCGGACCTGGGCCGAGCGGTCTGCATGAGGGAGCCGCTGTGGCTGCACGGAGCCCCTCTATCGCGCCGGGAGCCCCAAGTTGGGAGATTCCTGCAAGTGAGCAGCCTCCCCTCTGCTGCTCCAGGCCGGGCACAGCAGCAGCTTCTGGAACTGAACTGGGATTTGATTTTTTTTTTTCTTTGATTTTTTTTTTTTTTTTTTTTGTGGCTTCGACCTTTTGAACTTCTTTTTTGCTGGCTGTGGGCGGCGAAACTAATTCAACAAGTTTCTTATCAATGTGCTTTTTGTCATGCGGAGACTCCTGGAACCGTGTTGGTGGATCTTTTTCTTGAAGATAACGACCTCGGTGATGCATTATGTGCTGTGTTTCCCGGGTAAGCGGGCGCAGGGAAGGGTCGACTCCGAGCTGGCTGTCTTGGCTGCTAGCACAGGCTTAGAGGCCGGTGGGGACGGCTGTCTGCCGGAATCTAGCCAGGGCTGGTTGGTGGGACTGGGCTGGGAGGGAGGGGAGCCTACAATCGCCGCCTAAGGCCAAATGGAGAAACTTTTGCTTCAGCGCCTGTGTTTGGAAAGGGGGGGGCTGGGGACACATCCAGGTGCCGGGAGGGGGTGGGGAGAGCTGAAGCCGGCAGAATGGGGCGGGAGGGGGGGTAGTGGACGGATGTACTTGGAAAGGACACGGTCTCGTGACAATAAAATGGATTAACCCATGAAAAATGGCCTACCACGGTGGTATTTGAGACCAGGCTTGGGATGTTGCCGCGTATCTTTAGAGCAGGCAGACATTAGACTGACGGATAGGGGGATAGGTCCCTGCTAGAGGGGTTTTGAGTGCTCATGGGGTGCTAGGGGAAGAAAGTAGATTGTTCTGAGGCCCCGCTGTGGTACCCTCCTCACGGCATGTGGCCCCTGGTCTGTGCCGTGTGTGGGCCCCTGTAGTGATGCGGTGTGGAGGGTGGGCCGTGCTCAGTCGTATGGCTAGGTTTGCAGAAAATGCACCCCGTCGAATGTGGGCCTGGCTGTGTGGGTGCCTGGACTTGTTGGGTTGTCTTTAATAAATATATGGGGGGTGGGGCGAGGACCAGCCTCTTTCTTGATGGGTTTCTGACCGAAGCAGACTAGAGACCCGCATGGTCGTTTTCTTGGCAGAGTTGCCCAGGCGCACGCAACCGAGATAGTTCACAAAAGTACAAGGCTCCAATCCCCGGGGGCGGCTTATACAGCTCTGGCAGGTCGATGCTAGAAGCTCGTCGCCGTGTCCTGTCGGCATAGCTTGCTCTCAGTCAAGGTTTAACGCTGGGGGGTGGACGTGCCCTTCTAGCATTGCCCTGTCTGAAGGAGCCACCCGACCTCTCGCCCTACATCGCCATGCATAGACCGTGCTCTCCTGCTGGCAGCCCGAGCACTTTAAATGCCGTGCCTGCCAGGCAACCGGAGACTTGGGGCTCTTGGTGACTGGCTGGGGTGGGGGGGGGGGGATTGCCCTTGGCGCAGTGCGCCCCGCAGCAGTCCCACGACCAGAGCCCAGTGCAGTTTGCTGCTGAGGGATTTGACTCTTCGTGGCGACTGTAGGAGCCGAGGGAAGAGCAGTATACAAGGCTCTGCGTGCAGATTCCGTGGATTAATGACTGGTGGAAAGGAAGGACTGCTGTTTGCGCTCAATTACATGAAAGGCTTTATTTACCTTTTTGTTTATTTTGAAAGTAGTAGTGCACAAAACGTTTTTTTTAACCTATTCATCAATATTCCTGAATGCAACGTGTTTTCGCACGCTCTGGGAAATCGCTGACCGTCGGTTCGCGCTCGTCTTCCTGAGACGGGTGGTTGCGATGAGCAATCGGACCTGCCAAACTTTCAATGGCTACTTGACAGCCTGAGCCTGTCAGTGCGCCAGCCTACCTGCGCCCCCCGTGCACGCACAGTCTGTCCGTGCACTTGCAGGCGGCTGCCCTTGACAGACGGCAGCCGGTCTCCGCTGCTGTCCAGGTGCATCCCAGGAGCGCCTCCATAGACGGGGAGTCGGGGAGGGAGCGCACGGCAGGCGCCCATCAGTCCCGGTGCCAGGGGCACGAGGGTAGAGGCGACGTGTCGTGATTGCGTTCTGTGTATCGCCGCATTCTCATTCCGGGATAATGTGGGGAACGCTTACGTGCGTTTCATCATCGCACGCTCCCAGGCTTGGCTCGCCAAGGTTGAGGCTTCCCGGTCATTACGGGGGATAAACCCTGCGGGTGAAATGCACGATGATTCCGTAACGGTAAATCGAGTCCTCCGAAGTGCATCTGCATGGAAAATGCAGACAGCGAGCTCCCCAGAAGGCAGGTTGCCAGGCGGGGGTGAAACATGTCAGGTTTTTGGGGAAGCATCCTTATTCTCTCCAGTCTGTGGCTGCGGTACCGGCGGAAGCTGCCAGGGGCAGCATTGAGCTTTCCCTGGCATTCCTCCTCAGACTGCCCACGGAATGTTCTGGGAACGGAAGATGGCAACTAGGGAACTGCCAAGCGCATCGAAGGCCAAGAAAAACCTGTTGGGGCCTGAACAATCCCTTTGGTTTTTTAGTGGTCCAGTGTCTCTCGTTTTTGGGTCGGCCCGCGCTCCGTTCTGCACACTGCAGATGATCGCTACGCGCCGCCTTGTTCCACTGGTTGCAGTGGCATGTGTGCCGTGCTGCTCCACCGAGCCGCATACCAACTCTTTAAGCACCTTCTTCTTCTGTTAAGGCATACTATCTTTTCAGCTTTCATTAGAGTACGTGCACGCACCTTTTACCTTCCGTGTGCGATCGGTTTTGTGCAGTTGCTTCTTCTGAAGGGCTGCTGCTCGAGCCATAGGTGGCAAAGGCCAAATGGCGCCCAGGATGTGCTTGGCGGGAAATGGCCTCACTCTGTGACTAGCGCACACGTCAGCAATAAACAGATGATTTATCATTCCAGTAGCTCCCGCCTCTGCTGCTTTCATCGCTGGCAAGGTATATGCCGGTCATTATACAGTCCTCAGGCCGTGGCCGAGGGCGACCAGTGATGCTCGTGGACACTGCTGCGTAGTTAACGTTTTCAAGAGAACTTGGAAGTGCCCTATTCCTATTGATATCATGTATCCAAATGGAGGGTTCTAATGAAATGTATGTGATGGGATGCTCTGTCCAACTCCTTTTTAATTGCTCTGGTCCCGAGGTCTCTTTGACTGGTCAGTATTCTTCCGCAGTTGCCGATTCATCAAGCTGTACTCCGTTAAACTCAAGGCTGTCCATATAGTGTCCTCATCTTTTGTAATAATGCTCTTCTGAAGCCCTGAATCATATTCTGCGTGTCTGCAATATGTTTTGTGTGCGAGGAACATTATATAACCTATTACTTTCCATGGTTGAACAAAATGCGTTGTGCCTTCCCAGAGACTGCGGCTATTTACTGTTAAATGTGCAGTTGCTGTCATTTCACAAACACTGACCGTTTCTTAGCTGGCCGTGCCTCCTCGCTGTCCGTTTCTTAGCTGGCCGTGCCTCCTCGCTGTCCGTTTCTTAGCTGGCCGTGCCTCCTCGCTGTCCGTTTCTTAGCGGGATGTGCCTCCTCGCTGAAGCCTCTCAGTAGCTGTTTCGTTAACTCGCAGGTCTGTGCCAGTGCATTGACTCTGATCTTCCGGTCTTAACCAACTTTCGCATTTCCAACACACCCAGAATGCACTGGCGCACCAGGAGTTTGACCACACTCCAGTGAAACTCTCATTTCTGTTCTGTGTAGATCCTCCGCTCTTGCTCCATGGTGCAAAGGGCCTCCTGATATGCAAATGCATTGATGTGCTTTGATCCAGGTACTTGGCTAGAGACATCAAGGCGTATGATCCGGCCAGATGCCCACAGCCGGTGGCGCATGGCAGACTAGTGCTCCCTTATCCAGAATTTAAAACAGAGGGAGCCCTCGATCTGACCCCATCGCCCGTGTTGTGTGACCCACTACCACGCTAGATTGGTTGCTGTATTTCTTTTCTTGTTTTGCAGCCTCTGAACCTGTAAGTATGGAGGACTGTACGAAAAAAAGGACGGGTTCTGAAATGGGACGCATTGTGGGTGGTGGTTCTGTAAAAGTCTGTTTTGTAAGTTTCAGAGGTTCTACAGGTTATCACTGTTAGGTCTGAATATAAAGCAAGGTCTCCTGGTGTTTTTATTGATCAGGATCTATATTGAAGGAATGTAAGATGGGCACACATTGGCAATGCTGGCTGATGCTTGCACTAGTCAGATGCACACTTGAATTCACAGCAGTGGGATGAGGATTCCATCTGGCCGAGAAGCACACACCATGTGTCCATTTCTATCTCTAGCTTCTGTGACCAGTAATACTGCATGCTGAGAAAGATATCCTTTGTAGGAAAACATGAATACTTCTAGTTTGAGGCTTTACTCGCCCTTGGATGACCAAAGCTCATTTGCCCAAGTCTCAAACCAAGGTAGGTGATGAGAAGCTCTTGAGTAAGGCTTTTAATGTTAGATATTATTTTCGACCAGCGACCTGTCCCATGGTTACACAATACAGCTACCATATTATATTTAACATGAGCAGACTTCTTTTTGAGGCCTAGTTAAATAGGCAAGCATGTTTTGATGTCCATTTCATTATTTCCCTTTTTGTTATTGCCTTATTTATTATCAAGACTGCTTCTATCAGTCAAGCATGTCTGTATGTGAACAGATGGTCACCAATTTTTATGTAGGCTACCTGGCAATGTTTGTAAATGATCACTCCTTGCCTCTAATATTTCTTGTTGAAATGGTTCGAGTTATTCGTTTAATTTCTTTACCTACCGGCACTAAGAACTTGGCTAGCAATGCCCCATCCTGGCAGATTGCAAGACACAGACAACCAAAGTGCCACTGGACCGTTCGCAGGCAGCTGCATATGCTGTGAACCAATTTAGGTCCCCTACGGCCTCCATAGTTGTCCCAGGTTGGATGCTTCCACATCCCTGACCCCCCCCCCCCCCCCACCTGCGCCTCATCTTAAAATATGCTCCTGCACCTCTGGTTATACCGTGAACCTCCCAGCAAAAGGTGAATGATTTTGTGCTCTGAAGCAGAATGTTTCTACCAGTGTCAGTTCTCAAACCAGGGAACGTTTTCGTTTGTATTCCCATGATTTTTGTCCACATACCGTGGGAAGGTGATTGGAAGAGCTCGCAAAGAAACATTTAATGTGACTTTGTTGCAGTTCTCGTCGGTGGCCATGCGCTCTTCCCGACATTGAGTCTGGGCTCTAGGTTTTCAATGGCATGTACACAAGGCTATAACTTAAATACATTCTCGGTGTCGCTTGGTTGAGAAGCCATAAGCGTGCATGCTACAGGACGTATTTGAGGGCTCTGTGAGTCCTGTGTTCTTGTCCCTCATTTCAGGCACTGGGGACAATGCCTTAATTTTCTCACGGGGCTCCCAGGGCTAATCCAACCATCATAGGCTCATACGCTTACCGTGTTCAATGTTTAAAAAATAAATATGTTCTTTCAACGTATGGCCACCAGAGCGCCGTGTCCCGGAGACTAAATACTCTACACTTCTGATCAGACAATCCAACACTTCAGAGACATTAATGCGGAATTGGTTAAACAACTCCTGTTTGAGAATCGGCAGCTCTTGAGAAGAAACGTTTCTCATCGTTCTATTGATTTTATTCTCGATTTCAGCATTCTGAGTGGCAAAGCCCTTCTCCCTGGCTCGGGTATTGTACTGTAATTCCATCTGGAAGCCAGCCGGAGCCCTTCAAGAAAACCAGCCCTGCTGTAGGTTTAATATGTTCGTATTGTTAGGGTGGCTGATTTATGCTGATTCCTCCTGGCTTCGAACGCTGATTTTACTGATCAGATGTTTGTTGCTAACAGGTTTATGATGGTATCTGGGTTTAAACTTTACATTTGTAAAGATGGCATGAAGCACTACTCAAATGGTGTCCAGAAAGCATGTACTTTTCGGGCCCAGGCTTTTTTTTTCTTTTTCTTTTTGCTTTTATTCTATTTGTTGATTCTAATTGTCCGATGATCTGTTGAGGGTAAACCCATGACGAGAACTATTTGCACATTAGTTATGGCGGGGATGGTACGGGTGTGTGTTAGATTACATTAATCAGATAATGCATTTTGAATCTAAATTTGAATCTGAACTTTCTAGATCCATGCTATCGCAGTTGCAGACTCAAGCATGCTGCGATATATTTCTGCAACGGCGGTCAACTGCATAGACCTGACTAGCAATGCTGTAGGTAAAATCGGCACTCCCTTTCAGTGGCAAAGGTTTATGGGCGAAAGCACGAAGCAGTGACTTTCTGGAGGCCTTGACTGCCGTGGGCGCGCGCGATGTCTTGCCTCGCACTCTGCAGCAATATTTTATTAAAAAGCCAAGCATAAGTTTAGCAGCTACATCGACCATCATCTGGTAAACGGCGTCCCTCCACACAGAACCAAACGGCCAAGGGGCTCCTGCAGGCAATGGTTAGGGGTAGACCTGTTCTCTGAAATGAGGATGTTGCCTGGCCACTCGAGGGATTGGAATTCAATATTTTCTTAGTAAATTTATGGCACATTTGCATGATGCTAGAAATAAAGCCACCGCCCCCCCCTACCCTCTGAAGTCTGATGTCCTTTAGGTAAATATGTGTTTTTTGCATTTTTGATGAGCGGTCTTGTGCTTAACTTGCACCACAAATTGTTACTGAAATGAACGAGGTAGGTAATATTGGAACCGTGCTTAGCAAGTAGTAGGTGTCCAGACTGGGTATGAGGAATGATTGCACGTGTTCAGTTTAAATGCTGGAAGTAAAACATGCAAATGCATAAATGGTATTGCGGTCCCTGGTGTAAAGGACTCTGTGTACAAGAAATAGACCAACCCTTTTAGAAATATCTTCCTATGTAAAAGTGATTTACCCACTAAGTGTCCCCAGTAATATGCTACTTTATCATGTGTAGGTAGCATACATTGTTTCACACATATGCATAGCAGAGGTGAGAAAATTAGCATAATTTTTATTCAAAAATGCGCACCTGAAGCTTATGGTCTCTAAGCACCGCAATTCCAGCATGCTGGCCAGCGTTCAGTCGTTCGTCATTAATCAATGCAAGATGGTAAAATGTACCCGATCAAGGCGGTTCGTGTTGGCCTTGATTTATTGGCACTATGGTAACACAATATTGTTGGATGATGAGCAACGCAGTGGATGTAATGTTTTCTACACGCTGGCCGACTAATCGCTTAATGTCCGATTATCCGGAATCTCCGTATTGCACCATTTTCAGATGTAATGGACACGGTGGTTGCTTTTTCACACCCCCCTTTTTTTAAAAACATTTTTTTAGAAACAATAGGCAGGACCAGAGTGAAATGGTTTAGTATTTCTTTTTGCTTGATTCTTGTTACCTTAGATTTCAACTTTGTATCTCAACTGTATTTATGTAGAATGCGCACTAGCCATTGGCTAGTGATATTTGGCTCTTGGCGAGTAAGAACTTGTGTATGTATTTAATTGAGGGGGTGAGTGACTTTAATGGCTGGCTAGTAGCTTGCAACTTGAATTTTTTGCCCGCTGATCTACAAAGCAACAGAGCCCTGTAAAAAAACGATGATTGAAAATAGCAGTGACGGACGGGGTGATATGGACGAAAAGTCAGATCTCTATTTTTTGGGCTGAATGACGATCTAGATATATAGTTTATGTAGGTTACTCAGGTTTAAGCCGACAACTATCTTTATGAGACATTGATCAAAATAAACTGCATATACAGGTTCACCCTTCTGTTTTGAGGATACACACATCTGAGAATGTCAAAAATTAGATTAAAAAAAGAAATGCTAGTGTGTGTTTCTTTTCTCAATGTATCGACCAACCCTATAGCCGTGGTATTGCCTTGCCGGTCTATGATCCTGCTAGGTCTGTAAAGTGTTCTTTGAAGAGCAGTGGCTTCAGATAATTCCATAATCGCAGAACGGAGCAAAGCAGTCTCATGTTAGCAGGAAGGTTGTTCCAAAGCATGCAAGCATAGCAGGAGAAAAAGATTTTAATATTAACTGAGGTAACTGCACTTGTTTTATCGACTTGATAGAACATAATTTTGCTCATTTGTATCCATGCTGGAGGTTTATGATTCCTTCAATGCCTTCCAGCTATTGCCTCTTTATTTTGCTCATACATGTCATACCACAAACATAACTAAACATGTCATGAAAAACCTGGAATAGTTTTCTTTTTTTTTTTTTTTTTTAATGGTCCCTAGTACGGCCTGATCATCTCAATTTTGCAATACTTAGGGTTTCTGTGTATTGCGTACACTCAATATGTGACTCGAATGTCTTCTGTTTTCAAGTGCTTGCATCCAGGTCTGAGTGTCTGGGACTGGTTGTAGACTGTAGCACTTTCCCTTTCACTGTGTCTAAACTACTGTAATACTTCTATTTTGCACGATGAATGCCAATCTGGTAGTCTGCTGAGAATGTAGGAGTGGGAAGCTGGTTGCACTCTCAATAAAGCTTATTGTTGGCTAGTAAAAAGTTCTGCCACTGGGAGACATTCACATTTCTATTCACTATCTCTATTGACCTCCAAAATGTTTTGAGATGTGTACCCTTCCCCTATCCTCGCGGAAAGAAGGCCCTTTAGGCAACCATGCCCCACTGGCTGGTGGCCCTCGGGCTAGTACCTAGTTTTTCTGTCTGCTCTCCATTGCCTATCGACAAGCCCTCTGGTAAACCAACGGGACCACTTCCTGTAAAACACCACAGTAGCAGCTGCACCTAGGCCATATTAAGGATCAGACATCCTTTGCTAACCACAATTTAATAAACTCCTGTGCTCTGCTAAATGTGCCTTTTCATACAAGAACACATTCTTGGTATGTATGCACAGCACACTTTCCAACTTACTCTGCTACGCATGAGTCTTCTCGGGTAAAATAATTCATGTTCGTGCTTTATTTTCTTCAGATCTTTAAAATGGTCTAAACATACTGGGGCAAAGTCTGTGCAGTTGTCTGGTCCTTGAGCTAGAATGATAGCGAGTGCAGTAGTGAACTAGTAACGACGTGGTGTTTTAAGATGGAAGTTGCACATTAGAATTGACGACCCGTCCTTGTTTTGGCCATTTCTACCACTTTAAAGGAACACATTCATGTAGCTAGACACACACTTCTCAAAGCATGCTGGCACAGAAAGGAGCATTTCTAAACATTTGATTTGTACATGCAGTAGACTGTGCAACCCTTGTGTTACCTTCAATTTGACATGCTCTGATAGGCTGTATACTTTCTGTCTAGAGCAATGACAACATAGCATGTACCATAGATGGCAAGGCATGTAACTTTGCGTACCTCGGCCACCTCTGTGGACCAGCTCAAGGCTGGGTAACTTCTCTTGCGCAATCGCACCCTCCTTTATGTTTCTCTTCTGGAAATGGATACACGGCCGTACCCTTGTACCTAACTGAATCTCACTGCAAACTCTGTTGCACTCCGAGATCTCAAAAGAACACGCCCCCCCCCCATCCTCCTCGCGCTACCACCCACTTTCACTCCTTCAGCTTACTCTCTCCAGATCTGGAAACCATTCAGAATTAAATCCAGTAATCCCCACCCCACTCCACTGCTATATCTGGCTTTAAGACTGCACTGTAAAGTCTCCCCCTTTCCCTCAAAAGCATCAAACTGGCTTTGTGGTCATACTTTCCTATCCTACTGTCTTGCATGTATATAGTTGTAAAGGCTAATACTTATCTTGTAACCTATTTATTCTCTCTAACCCTCAAATTGTTAAGCTTACAAATAAGCTTGTCAGTGCTGTTGCAAATCCTATTCCTAAATTGCGTGTCGGAGCCCCTCTGCTGAGAATGAACATACCTCAAATACCCTGTTCTATGGAATTTCTTCCCCTTGGGAGGGTCTACAACCACGTTTTAGCTCACCGCACCCTTCACCCTTTTCAAGCCTCTTACTACACATAGTAATTGTATCCATCAACCCTAGAAATCTTCTGGAATATTCCCATGGGGTTCCAAGTGGGAGTTGTATACCAGGCTACAAAACGCTCAGTACAATCTTTTTTATTCTCTTTAGAATGTCGACTGCTTTGAGTGCGATAATGAGCTCCAACTTTCAATCCATTCCTATGCAAATGTTTTGATTATTATTATAATTTTTCTTTTTTTTTTTTTTTTCTTTCTCTGACTGAGCAATTTGTGTTACATTTTTGCTGGCAGTCCTAATTTTAAATGTGTGACCAACTTTTCTATATTGAATTTAAGCACAATGCTAAGTGGACATTCAAACTCTTGAAGTTAATGGGTATTGCGCCACCTGGGTTATAAGTCTGTGT
The DNA here is from genome assembly GCF_040938575.1 of Ambystoma mexicanum. Lineage (NCBI taxonomy): Eukaryota > Metazoa > Chordata > Amphibia > Caudata > Ambystomatidae > Ambystoma > Ambystoma mexicanum. The sequence goes on along the minus strand of NC_090923.1, from coordinate 382,984,827 downwards.
CTTCCCAGTGAAAAGCTCACATACATTATTGCGTGTTTTTTGCTTTTTTGATTCATTAAAAGCACTTGCGGGTAGATTATCAAGACCCCATTCTTTCCTTGTCTCTAATGTCTTCTAAAGGTTCCTTTGCCTTTAATTTGAAACTTGTAACCAATCGTCAACTGCAGCTAATGTATTTAGACGTCTGTCCCATTTGTGTTAAGTATGTTCCCATGATTATGGTTGAATTACCCATGTGTGGAAATATGCTTGTCAGCTGACCGTGTCAAACAAAGGATGCTGTCAAGATCAAAGAGCATGAGCAAAGTGGAGCACCCAGCATATACACAATGTGCATTTGACCTCTCTTGACACGTTTTGCATGGAACACCGATTGGTACAACTGGAAAAGACTGTGCATAGTGATAACCTTCCCATCCCTCCACTGCACTGCAACTGGCCAATCCCTTATCTGCGGCTGCCTTTTATTCAAGTTTCCTCCTTGTTCTGTTCTTCATGAATACTCCTCATATGAGTCGTATTCAGACTCTAAAGTAGTTTGCCTTTACAAAGGAGCTTCTTCTAAAATGATAGCACTGAAACATTACTGAGCTGTCCTGTGAGGTAAAGGCCACACACAGTACACTTGTGTAATCATGTTAAGTGCTCCTACACTTAAGTTTATGTTGTCCGAATGGACTACTCTGAAATAAAAGTAGCATGCAGATAACTAGTTGGTGTGGGGGGGAGAGGGTACTTGCATGCACGTGTGTGTTCGGTTTGAGGTAGCGGTGCTCACACACCAGCACGCATTCTCTTTTCTCTGCATGCATTGCCAGTGCCTTGTTATATTTGTCTGTCTGTGTTCAAATTATTCAGGAGTTGAAAAATATTTGCTACACCAGCTTCAATGAACCCAGGCTGCAGACGCAAAGGTAAACCACAAAAAAATCGACCCATCATAAAATGCAGTTGGAGAGAATTCTGTCAAAACCATCAAGTGAAAGGGTCGATAGTTTACTGGACGACTCTCCTTCTTTTCAATCACCACAAAATAACACACTTAGAAAGTTGTACCTGGGTATAGTGATTTTTAGTTTTTATATAGTTATGTCTTTTGTCATAAGATAAGGTACAGTGTAAAACATCTCAGATTTCAAATCTTTTCATAGAGAAAAACAAGAACATAAACAGATCAACACAAGTTCTTGTGCATTTAACAGAGTGCAAATTCTACTGTCGACATCTAACGGACAGTGTCAAAACAAGTGAACATTTAAAACAGAGATACAAAAGGAAAAATTATGCATGACAGTGAGTGCAACTGCATTGGTAACACTAAGATTACAAATGTTTGTCTACATTGGGATGTTTGCCGTCTACATGGGCTGGATGTGCCTCGTGTCTGATGCAGCCTTCTTCAGGACGGGGGACTGTATGGACTGGATGTTCAAAGAATGCTGTGGGGAAAAGATTTGGACCCCAGGTAATCGTAATGCGAACAAATCTTCATCAAGGAAGGTCACAAATAGACTCCTCTATATCAGGCTGTGTGCTTCGGGGAGCGGTATACGTGTGGGTGTAATTGCGAGCAGATTTCATCTGTGTATCCTATTTACTGGTCTCTATGCATGCGAGCTGCGTGCAGTAAGGGATGGGCTCCTGCACAAACTGAGTCACAGAACGAGTGTGTTGCTCTCGCCGGCTCGTCACTCGTGAAACCAGCAACTCAGCGTTGAGTTACGCTGGTTTCATGAGCGACGAGCCGGCGAGAGCAACATGCTCGCTTCTGTGACTCAGCAGTTTGTGAAGGAGCCCATCCCTTACTGCATACAGCTCAGTAAGGGATGCTATTTGAACGTTCAGCCTGTCGAGTATTATTGTGGATTTAAGTATTCATTTTGTTAAGATACAGTCTGTGATTTGACACTCCCCTATTGTACAAACCCAACTCAAATTCTGGGACAAGGAACAGGTGGTTTCTGAATTTATACTTGTCGATGGAAGTCCAGAATCCACTGTACCAACAGCATTTACCTTGGCATGCCTGACAACCTCGCCAATCAATGGATTCAGAATGCAGTAGCAAGACTCGGAGAGAACACATTACACAGGCACTAAGATATCTACACTTGCTACTCATCAAAAGAATCAATTTCAAAAATGCTCTGCATTGTTCATAGAGCAATTTGTGGCCACAGAGCAGAATTGTTGCACGGAAAAGTCTCTGCAAATCTCCAGGGGAATACGCCCAATAGAGGGACACCTGACTTCAGGAAAGTATTAAAAATATGTCTCTAATGTGTCAAGTTAACTCGCCAAGCATGGACCATTGTCGAAGAGAGGCCAAATATTGACCATGGCACAATGGATTTGGTTACACAGAAAGCTACATATGTGATGGAAACCTACAACAGGATCAAACTCGCCCCACCCCAAACTAAAACTCTCCATACTCTTGCAACCACACCACATGCAAACCAGCTATGCCAAACGGAACCTCCCTACTCACACAAACGGCAGAATTCCACATACCTTACAATAACTTACACAATACCATTTCAGTCCATGCATCCTTGCACCTTGGGCACAACGCTTCCCAGAGGGACTCAAGAGCTGCATACCCACCAACCCATACCACCTAGATGCAAACCCACAGTCGGTCACTGTTTTTTCAGAACTGCAATGGCCAACACGTATCTTATTGACTCTTATAGAGCGCAATGTTCGCCCGAGGGCATCTTGGCACTGTCACAGCAGGCGCAGTTTAGACGAGCAGTGAGGGAAATTATTTAAACAAAATAAGTTTTCAAAAGGGTGATGGAAGGAGATGATCCTGCAGCAAAAGCACTCTTGTGCTCGCTCTTTCTCCTCCCGCTAAAATATTCAACTTTTTATTTCCGATCCCCTAACCATGGAAAGGGCGGTAGTGAGGGGGGCGGGGGAGTCCTCTTTCTTTAATTTTTTTTTAAATAGGCAAAATGCCACAGGATTAGTCCAAAGAAAGCCTGTTATAAGTGCCCTTCCCCTTATGACATCATACCAAGAGTACCCTGATTGTAGGAAATGGGGGGGGGGTGGGGGAAGACACAGGAAAAAGATAGATGACCCTAACAGAAGGCAAGATGGTGGGGCCCAACTCCAGGCTTACTTTCTCTGACTACTCTAACACAGTCGATCCCCATACCCACTCAAAGGCCCTCCTGTGACCAGCATCAAAGTGTGAGAATGGCTTTGTCATGTTCGTGCCTTTTCTCAAACACCATTCCCACGAGACCTCCTATGGAAAGTTTCTAATCCCTGGTGGAAAGGGGTTTCCCTTCTTGCTAGAGAATGGCAGGTGCTGCATATAAGCTGTTGCTCCACATGGCAGCTGTCAAAACAGCCTGGACGCCAAAGCAACAGTGCTGTCATAAAGCTGGCACGGGTGTGATCTCCAATTGATGTAGCTTTTATAATTTTATGATTCTAGCAGTCGCCATGCCAAACTGGGTATGGCTTATGTTTACAGATTTGTGACATCGGAATGTGTCAATTCCGCAAGCATTTGTGTTTTAGATTTAAACAACATAATTAAAATGCCATCGCTCCCTGCCGGGACTTTGGACCGAATTTGGGCCAAATTCATAGAAGCCTTTTCATAATGGCAAAGACCCATTGGAAAACGCTCTGTGAATCAGGCCCTAAGTGTCCTAGCTGCTGTAGGGGATACACAGGTGAACTTTTGAAACTGCTCTATTACTACATAGCTGACACCTATAGATGTCAGACTGGCTACAGCAAAGAACATTATTTTAGTTTCATGCAATCACAAATGATTGGGCGTTTTTAATCTTACTAGATGGCATTCTGTTGTGCCTTCTTTCGATGGGCATCACTCACATTTCCTGTTCTCCCTTATTTCCACAATATACTGAGATTCACATGGGTCTAATGGACTTGAAGTACATTCTACATATGCAAGTGTTTTTGCAATTGAAGTTGAGATTAATTGTATTTTGGTATGTTGCTTGTTTTCCCAGATCTTATTTTAGGATTCCTATCAACTTGCTGTCTCCGCTAGTTAATATCCACCGTTGTAGTTATCCCACCTATGAAAATCCTTCTGGTTATTTCAGAAATTGTTGCTGGCTAAGTAGGCAACTTAAGTCTTAGAATATTTTCTTTTTCCTAACTCCGGAGGGCCTCATTCTTCTGTTTTATGTTTATCCATAATCCACCAAATGCTCTTCAGCGTTTATGGTTAATCTGCTATACGTAGCAGAATCCTTTGTGCGGTGGCAAAACTTTCAAGCTATGAACCCACCCCTGCCCCCAACCCATTTCAGTTATCTAGATCAACAAAGCACACTATTTCTTACGAAGCCTGCGTCCTGCCTGATAAAATGGAGAACCCTGGTGAAGAGGGCAGTGCAAGTCCCTTACGTGTAGGATTGGTGCCATGGTTTAAACATCGAATTGTTGAATAATAAAATCTTTTAGAGCGAATGATAAAATGCATGCTGCAATTGTTTGAAATATCTGGAGTTTCCTTTGGTCGAAATGGTACTTATTCCTTGTTTATACCTCCTTCCACCATTGACCTGAATAGTCGTTCTACTGAAATGCACCATTGAGTGTTTTTGACTTGATGTTCTGAGTAAATCCTCTGGCAGAGGTATAGTTGCTTTGCCACCCGTTAAAGGAATGTCCCATTCTATATTTTGAGCCGCAACCATATCACCATGTCCGTTTAGCTGTACTATTCTGTGTGCATCCCAGTCTACATTGTGTGACCTGAGACGAAGCAGCTGTTTTGATCATTAATGGCATACTAGCTAAATGTTTAGGACCGGCAAAGCCATACAAAGCTAACCATGTTATAGTGGAGACATGAATGCAGTGGTGGGAATGCGCTTGGCGGAATGCATAGGTTTGCTTTGCACTGAATTAAAGGCACTTGCCGTTTCTGCATCTATTTGAATAGTTTAGGGTAATTAGTGGAATATATCCTGAATATTCGCAACATTCATTTTCAATGAAATACGCCCTGTGCTGCTTGTTGACAGCAGTTGCATCATGTTCTAATTGGTGGATTCACTAATGGAGCGCTCGGTCTAAAATTAGTTGTTTATTTTTCCTTTCGTCTGTGCCCTGGGGCTTTGCATCAGATCATGGTTTCTGTTCAACTGTATGCATTTTGAAGCGACACCTTTCTGAAATCTTAGCAATTTTAAAGAAGCTTTATATGTACGGCTATTGTGACGGCACTTTGAGGTGGCTTGCATTCTGCATGTATGCATGTATGTATGTATGTATTTAAGTTTTGTTGTGCAGTCGCTACTTGTGGTTATTGATATAAACGTTGCCGTTTAGTTCATCCCCTAAAGTGCAGTACGCTGTTGCCGATGTATGCGCCCGAGGAAAGGCTAATCTGTTTGAATGGATCTTTGTGTAATAGAAATGATATTTTCAGCAATACTTTATCTCAAAAGTATAGTGGGGATGGGAGGGGTAAGGTGTGCTTACAATGTTGCTATAATCCTAGGTAATCGCTCTAGGGCTTTCCATATATATAATTTTTTTTGTTGCACTCTGTCCTCTAAACCTATAACTTGTATTTGTTCCTTTGAGTGATGAGCACCTCTAAATGTACGTTTCTGAGTTTGCTGTGCCATTCCTCAGATCGAAATTAACATTTTATTTTTCCTTCTGCTATGTATTGTTTTTGTACCATCATCGATAGTCTTTTGTGGAACTGTTTCTGATGCAGTAGTAGGATGGAGGTGGCGGATATGTACGTTTTGTTGGGTGCCTGCTAATCTTGCCAGAACCTGGTGGTTGGCATTGGCGGCACATCTGGAATGAAGATGTGATACTGTGGCTTTGTGCCAGACTGCACCACCCTTACCCCCGACCATACTTCTCTTGATCTACTATTTATTGCATTGTAAATAACTTTTGGAGCGAGATACTATTTTTCTTTTTTAATCTCTTGTATCGCAAAGCGAGATGACTCCTTTCTTCACATTTTATATGTAGATCAGACCAACACGAGCTGACCACTTTGGCCAGGCAAACAACCCTCTTTAGAACTGAAATTCTGTAGTCTTCTGTCTCTGCAAAGGCCGGTAGAAGGATTTATTTGGTTAACATGGACAAACACGTTGGCTGCTGATGGTTCTTGACCTTCCATGAGTAGTCTGCCTTTCTTGACATTCCATAGCAACTGCTGGGTTATTTTCCAAAGTTCACTGGGGTACTGGCACTCAAAAGTGGTACGGTTTCCTTCGATATAATCCCTTGGTCCGCATTAGCAATTTAGCATTTACACTACATCCCTAAACCGTGGCTATTTCTCCCACCGCCTTCACTGGTTTTTTAATCTTTTGGTAGACTGTGACGGAACAGGCTGTGTTCGGGTGGAGGCACATAACTGTAAATCTACACAGGGAGAGCTTCGAAAGCTCTTCCACCAGTGGAGGGGAATGCTCTGCAAATTTATTTTTTGTGCATTTAATTCTCTTCCACCTAATTGAATGGTGACCAAATTATAAATGCAAACGGGTTTAAAAGCACCAGGGAGGCATGAAGCAAAATGGAGAACCATGGTGTTTATTCTGAGTAATAGCTAACGTCTGCCAGTCGATAATCTGGGCTAAAACCGATTAGGGACTCTATGAAGACACCAGCAAAGAGGGCACAGCAGTGGCCAATTAACAGAGCAGAGCGGTGGGTGGAAGTAATATTGGAACTAGTCACATTTGGATTCCTTTCTTAAAAGCAATATATTTTCTTCAACCTATGGTGATGAATCAAGGGAATTAATCCCTTCTCCCCAAGGAGAAGCCGCCCCAGTGAGGTTAGGGAGGTGAGCCAGCTCTGCAAGACCCTTCCTAGGGGTTTGGCAACAGAACTTCACCTTGCACACCACCCCCTCTTTGGGGGATGAGAACCCCCCGGCGTAAAAGTCCAGTGAAATCTGGACTCTGCCTATATGGGGGGTACGGAAGTTCTACATGTTAACATTTTTGTTTGACCGAAGCCACACTACATATCTTATCAGAAGCACGTTCCCTCCTGTTAGATGCCAAAGTCCTCAATTGGAGGAGATTCCCCAACATCGATCTGAGCGGCAGAGGAGGAAATGTGCAGAGCAAACTCGCCGCTGTAGCATGGAACAAACGCAACCTCGAAGCGTGACCACGCACAGGTTGTGGTGGGTCATGTGTCTGTGTCACAGCTCAATATAGGTATGCTGTGGTTAAAAGCTCTTTAGCCTCTGTATCAAGATCCACTGAGAAAAAGAGAGTACCAGTGAGGCCCTGAGAAGGCCGCCGGAGCAAAAAGCAGTAACTTGCCAGGCAGAGATTAACGGCACTGATGGCCGAATTGCTGACCCTCCCTGGCAGAAGCGCTGCGAGAGCGCAGGTATGCATGCCGTATACTGGGAAGAGAGGCAGGTGGTGGAACGCTGTGGGCAAGCATATAGCAGTCATTTACTAGTTAGCGAACCTGGGAATGACTGGAGTAAGAACCGAAGTGTCCGGAGTCGCAATGAAACTGCTAAGAATACTGAAGACCAAGAGGGCCATATTGAAAAGTCCCATCATAATGGGACATAAACCCCACTGGATTTGAACAAGGGAGGCCCAGGGGTTTGAGAAACCGTGAAGAGACTGCACAAGGGCCGAGGTGTCCTGAGGGACATGAGGCCCGGTACTGATGCTCATTGACGCGGATTGCAATGGAGAATGCCCATGCTACCCTGAAGGCTCGAGTGTGTGAGTTGGGCCTTCTTAATATACAGCATTGTTGGAGGGGGGGCTAGGAAAAGAACCCATGTGATACAGGCCTTGAAACCTTTGTTGAACTGAGCTATCTTTCTTTTGAACATTTGAAAACCTTTCATGAACTGAGTGACTTTGTAACAAGAGGAACTGAGATGGACTTGGAGTTTTGATTTCTTTTTTTGGAACTCGACCCAACCCTTCTTTCCTAGGGCCCAGTGTATCTCATGCTTGTTCAATTTTAGGTGTAGGTTGTGTTGTGTGCCGTCACTTAATCAAACAGAAAAAAAGTGTTATGAGAATTATTGGTGCTGATGAAGCAGGTAAAACTATTCCACCATCGCTCCTGTATTAAGAGGATATGCAGACTGTCAAAAAGTTGGCAAATGTAATGCTTATTTAACAAAGTGTAGGAACTAGGCGTGTGATATTTGACTCTTGCCGAGTAAGAAATGGTGTGCTCTGTGTATATATATATATATATATATATATATATATATATATATATATATATACACACAGAACTGAAGTGGTGAGTGACTTTTTAAACCAAGTTAGTGCTAACTTGGAACTTGAAATGTTTACCCCAATATAAGGCCTGCTGCTCAATAGTTGAGCATGGCAGAAGATGCTAAATGCATGGGATGTACCACTACTGTGCTTCATAGCCGCTCGTGGCAGGGGGTAAAATGCAGGATGCAACCCGTGACAATCATTCCTTGACCTTTATGCTGCGACTGAAATCTGTACTGTCATGGTAGTCTGTTGTGATGGTAGGATACAATCCCATAAAATGTATGGAAGCATTGTTGCAATCTGCCGCTGCTGTCCCAATGAAATAATGGTAGGAGATGTTCTGCTGAGTGGTTATTTGGCAATGGTGTAGTACCAGATTATTAACCGTGTAGTATCGCAGAAGAGACGCACAACCGTTTGGGAGTGGCAGAGCCTAGAGCACCCCCAATTCCCCCACCGTTCCAGTCGAATGTTGCCACACTGGCAGCCTTGGAAATAACATCTCCAGGTTGAATCCAGTGGCTAAAAATGTGCTAGGTGTATAGAACTGCTCGGGTGTTGTGTCAATATTTGAGAATGGGGTGGCAGGACAATTTGACTAGCTGAGTTACTGCCTTGTCTAAAGCAAGCATAATGCATAACATTGCATTTTGGGAGGTTGGAACAGAATTTCAACCCTTCTGACTTTTTGGGCCTCTCGGACATAAAGCAACCCTCTGAGAAATGCTGTTCTGTGCCTTTTCTAAAATGACAATCCTGCACACAAGTGCATTCGTGTTGCAGCCTTACTGCGGTTTGTTTTATGGCCACGTTAAATAGCCCCACTGAGCAGTAAAGAAATTGTAGGTGAATACGTTTGGTTGAACTTGTACCTATGACCCACAAGTTAAATAGCTCTTAAATAGCTCTAGAACATGCATTTTTTACTGTGCCTCTAGATCAGAGCATGTAATATGCTGGGTAGACTGATGGAAGTTGTAGGACAATTCATCTGCAGGGCTGCCGGTCCCCTGCACACCCATATCAGGGACTGTTCTATGTACAGAAATCTCTGCCACGTGTGCTAACAGCTTAGGAAAGTAGAGAGTTTGGATAAACTGCCATTTTTCGCTTCTTGTGCTCCTTGCCGATTTTGACCATTAGTGTGGGTACCAGCTCAAAAACAAAATGGCTGCTCTACTGAGGAATACTGGCACTGTCAAAAGTATTAATCTTTTTCTTCATGTGCAACAGATTTTTCTTTTTTCTCAAACTACTGACACGCCCATAATTTGTTTAGTAGAGTAAAATAATGTGCACATAATAGTTCCTGCACTTTGCTTATCCTAAATGGTATCCCATATATTGGTGCTATAAAAACGGTGGGGTCAGGAAATGAACCGACACGGAAAAGCATCTATGATGTGTTTATCATTGTCTTTCAAGTGGACAGTAGGCATGGTACTCTTGGGCAGGGAGGTCGGACCTGTTGCATCAGCCCACTCCCTGCGGCCAGGATAGATTCAGCTGGCAGCCCGTTTTCAGCCCTCCCTCACGTTCTGTTTGCAGAGGGGGTTAGGTGAATCCTAGATCTGGCTCCTGCCACCAGCACTTAAACTTCAACCATCTTCCTAATGCAAGGAAGTGTAGAAGCAGAGGCTTAGCCCGCATGGGTGTGTTACAACAAAGAGGTTTATAAACGAGACCACAAACTGGACAGGGGAAGAACATATGTCGAAGTGGGAAAGAGTTTGAATACCGCAGAACAGGATGTTGTGAAGGTAGAATGGGAGACTGCATTGAAAAGGAAAGAGGGTGGATGAAGTACAAAGAGGAAAGGCGAAGCAGAATTTGAGTTGGAGAACCGGATGGATACAGACAACAGGAGAGGGAGAGAGAGAGAACAGGTTGTAGCAAAGAGTGTGCAAGAAAAAAGTGAGAAGAGTGCCAGAAGTGGAAATTAAGAAAAGGCAGACACTTTGCAAGGGAGACGGGTGGGAGAATGGTAAAGTCTCCATGGTACGCAAAAAACAGAACATGGAGAAGAGTGGAGGGACAGGCTGAAGTGAAGCAATGCAGAAAGCGGAGAAAGGCCGACGGGGAGGCAAGGAAGAATGTGGAAGGTGTGTAGCCAAGAGACAACACCAAATAAGATGCTGAGAGAGGGACATACGGAAAGATTGCCATGGGTAGTTGACAACTGAGGAGTGGAGGCCGTTTGAACAGGTGAGGAAAACAGATAATTGGCCTAAATGGAGCGATCGTTCAGACCGAGTGAAGAATTAAGGCACTGCAGAAGTAAGGAGGAAGGGTCGAGATAGACTAGAGGGACATGAGGGAACCTGTGATTATGGTATAGTGTGCAATTTCCTCTATTGAAGTTAATGTTTTGATGCTGTCAGAGTGGGATATATTCTGCTGTCCTTCACCCACCCATTCTCCTCTGAAGAAAAGATTGTGGGAGCTGAAGCAGGGTCTGCCCCAATTCTCCGACCATGCATGCTGCTCAGTTCTTTGGATGTTTGGACGGGGTCACTGGTTTTGGACTGATTGCGTTCTCCCACCCAACCAAATGCCTCTTTCGAATCAGTGGATTCCCCATCTGAAAGGAGAACTCTCCTCGGACATGCAACGTATTGAGAGGTGTGCAGATTTGGCCTGTCTGTCTCTTGGCTGGCATGCTACCCGCTCTCTGCTACCTCCTTTGACCAGGAGTAGGTGGTCTCTGGCAAGTTGCGTCCCTTTGTCCCCTGCACACCCACTCATTCCAACGACCCTCGGGAGTGGGTTGGGGACCCGACCTCAAACCATGTTCTCAAGAGAGGCTCGGCATTGAGGTTCGCTGCCACATACAGCATGCCGCCTTGTCTGCGGTCAACCTAATTTATAATTTTAGTTTGATCTCAAGTAAAAAATAACATCCTCGTTTTCGTCCAGTCAGTGCATATGTTCACACTTCTAATCCTCTTTAGGCGTACTTTACACGCAGGGTTTATAATTCTCCGCAAGTGTATTTCCTCCCCCTCCCGCTCTTTTATTGTAATTACTTCTTATGTACGATTCCTAATCCTGCCATTTTTGCCGAACTTGCTTTTTGCGATTTCATAGCCTGGTCGGGATGCGTTTTTGCAGAACCTTTGTAAATTAACTAGGCAACGAGTCTCCCAAGGCTATGGGATTCCATTTTGAATTAGTCTTCGCTCTGGGATGACCAGTGTAAAATGCATGGTAGTATCCGCCAAACGGGGCTCTGCTTCTTCACTGTGCTACGACGCACCCGATCCAGCGCATCCTAGACGGTAGAATGACACGGAATCAATAAAGCCATTAACCACTGCACTGTCTGGGAAGGACGGGTGATGAATCCGTCTACTGTCCCCCTTGGGTCTTCTTAGACACCGCTGTCGGAGACGAAACGAGCAAAATACCGTAAACGATATAAAAGGCTAGCCTTCCCTTCAGAAGCCAAGCAAACCACGTGCCCTTCCTTACTCTGCTGCCATTGTGTTCTTTTAGAAGTAGGGCACGTGTGAGCTGCCATCATCTACGGGCTCGTACAGCACTTGGAAGCACACGTGTTGGTGGTGGTTCTAAGAACGGTTAAGTATAACCTTAAAATGAAGGTTTTTTTTAACAAAAAAAAAGAAAATATGTGCTGCTCGTGTAGGTTTTAAAATGTGATGCTTGGAAGTTGTCCCAAGAAGTGGGTTGTCTGGTTCTGTAGTCGCTTATTTGCTAGGCCTCACTGTTTGGTATGCGCTGAACTGGCAAATCATCTGGACTCCTTCATGCTAGCAGCCCATTGAAATCGATCACTTTACCTTGTGTGTAGTACAGGTGTTGGGGTCTGTGACATTGCACGCTAAAGGTCTGTTATAGATTGCGCTTTACTTAACGGAAAAATCAGTGCCTCAATGGCCCTGCAACCTGGGCACAGCACCTTTTTCTTATAAATACAAGATATGACTGGTCGTTTTTGCAAGTTGTAGTACGAGTGTTCACACGTTCCATGTTTTTAAAGAAAACACTTTTTATTTTGCTCCTAGGTTATTTTTTTTCTTTTGAGGTCGGGTGGGGGGCGGGGTAGGACTGTCATGATTATGCAATGTCGCATGAGACTGCACCCTATAATTCTCGTAAGACCCACTTAGCCAACGGAACTGGTTTAATTGTTTAATCGGAACGAAGGTATTGAATTAAAGCAAAATTCCAACTTTTGCTTAAACGGTGCACTTGCTGCTCTAGAGGGGGACCAGCTAATCGGTCCTTTTATAATCATTGGTTTTAGGTATTGAATGTCTGAGTGAACGTTACTTGGCTAATTACATCATTCCATACTTAGAAACAAAGTGGATTGTTTTTCTTCCCCAAAGAGAACCCTAATTGGTGGGTAAAATCCTGCCAGCCTTCCAAGAGACCCCTTTAAAAAAATGCCTTTGCTCTATAAGAACACCCTCACGATTGAGAAACATATTGGCCCCTAAATCCAGCAGACCTTCATTGCACATGGGGGCGTAGGGGTTGGGAGGGATACATAGGAGTGAATGTTATCCGGGATTTCTCCAATGCAGGAAATGGTGACTGGAAATTGATAACTAGCTAAACTTGGTATATCATATGCCGAACTGCCCGCCCATTAGTCTACATAAAATGGTTGCATTTTCAGGTGCACTTTTGCTGCATGACCTGAGAAACCGAAAAACCATATACGTTTATTTTCGGATGGATGGATATCATTCCAAGAGGCACAGGGCCTCATCACGAGTTGGGCGGTAACGCCGGCGGTATTGGCCCTACCGCCAAGTCCCTCGGCGCTATTAGCGTCGGATCACGGGTTTGGCGGTAATGGAATTCCCCAATGAGCCCATTCGAGAATGCCCCATTCCCCATTGGGCTCAATGGGGAATTTTCGTGCTCTTACCACTGGCAGGTTTCCCGCCGGCAGTAAGAGAGCACATTTCCAGAGGATTTCTCCCCCCCCCCTCCCCCCAGCTCTGAGCTGGGAAGAAATCCGCCAAAGCCCTGATTTGGCAGACCCTTAAATCCGGCGGTAATAGCGCGACCGCCGGATTTAAAGGTTACCGCCAAACTTGTGATGAGGCCCACAGTCTGGTGCACTCCAGTTGTACTCTTTCAAAATGCCTCTGAGAAGGGAACACATTGGGCCATTGAGGGATGCAGCCTGCATTGCATGAAATCATAGCACATACTGGCAATCTAAGCATGACCGTAGAGCTTTATATTTGGCAAATGTCTGTGATAAAATACCTGATTCACAAATCATATAATGTACACCGGGCTTGGTGCTCATTTCGTTTCTCACAACTTTCACCCTAACATTAAAATGTTCTTAACGTTGAAATATATTTTACTAATTCGGACACACTATGAATGCAAGGATATCATGGCTGCAACATCAGTCTCTTAACTGGTTGGAACAAACACTATGTAAGGACATTATCAAGTAATGTGCTGACAAATTTCCTTAAGCAAAAAACAAATGCATTAAACAAAATAGATTCCATATTTTATTAATGTTGACATTTTCCTATTAAATAATGGGTATTTATTAATTACCCCACAGCATTCAAAGATTGAGAAACCTATTTTATTTATTGTCCCATTCATGTATCCTCGGAATCTTGTAAGAAGTACTTATAACAGTCGAATTAGGTCCAAAATGGAATGATCTGTACTTGCGGAATCGTCATTTTTATTTCCATTTTTTTAACAAACCTACCAACAGGTACTGCAAATACTTCATAGCGAGGAGTGATGGTGAGGTTCGGTGGTTATATCCAGGCAACAGAAAGCAATTAAGGTGAAACTCAGGTCACCGATTGAGCTGCAACAAGCCAGTGCATCAGTACCACTTAGCAACTGTTTCATGTGGCAGGAAGACATTTTGTTGGTCAGAGGTCATAAGTCGATGCCTTGTTTGCAAGTGTAGAAACATTGAATATAGATCGGAAATCCAGCAATCCTCTACAACACTAAAATAAAGCAACAGCCTGATTTTAAATCCTTCACATTCCTGCTTTTCTCATCTCATTTAAACGAGGGTGGGATAATATAGAGGCATAAAACCCACCTGCTTTGATCTACGTATGGCTGTTGGACTTGTGACTGCTCTCTATCCTTCATACTGCACTCCCTCTCCCCCTTACTGCATTTTAGATTGATGCCCCCTCCATCCAATGTGCTCTTATGACCCGTGGGATAGGAGCCTTGTATAATCACAAAGTAATGTGTTCAGAAGCTCGATTTAATCCTGTGCATTACACCTGAAAAATATGAAGCATATTATCAGCAGAGGTTGCATGTATTTTATTTAAAAAAAAAAAATCAATAAATGTTCAATATTGAAACGCATACAGAAATAGAACCACATACGTTAATCACAACAAAGATCATCAAACTATATACATATAACACACCCCTCCCTGCCCCCATGGAGTCACAACACATTCAATACGCAGGCCTAATACAATAAAATAAATTTACCCCAGATCTTGTTAAATAAAGCATTTTTCTTCTCCCTCCGATACAACACTCTTTCCATTTCTGCTAGAATATGCATCTCTGCAATCCACATCACTATTGTAACCAGAGCAGACGTTTTCCAATGTCGTAAAATCAGTTCCTTTCCTACCATTGCACCCCGAAAGATCCATTTTCTTTGAGATGTACTCAAATCATCCAGCATATCATCACTACCTAGCACAATAGTCTTACAATCCATGTGAACCTTTCCATCAAGAATCTTTTCACAGATCTGATCAAATTCAAACCACATACCCCTCACCCTTGAGCATTCCCACAACATATGCTCAAAGGTGCCAACCACATGTAAACATGCCCAACATTCAGAGCTGTCATTCCTTCCCCTTTTCATCAGTCTCTCAGGTGTCCAATATGTCCTATTTAAAATCTTAATTTGACACAATCTTTGGCCAAGACCTAAAGAACACAACTTCACATTCTCACAAATACGTGACCAATGATCTTCTGTAATATCCAATTATATTGGATATAATCCATATATCCAATCCAATCTCAAAGCATCATTCACCCTATAATTCGACACAATCAGCCTATGAACATAGCTAACTAGGCCACAACCACGCACCCTGGTTTTCAACCAAGCATATCCACATTGATTCTTTTTTCCATATTCACTTCACCAACCGCCTTCCTGATCCTCCGATAATCTGCCAGACACAAGGTAGGAATATCAAACTTCATCCGTGTATCTCCAGCCATCATCCACATCATACCATTGAAAAGGTCTCCAATGCACTGCACCCCAGCCAGGAGCCAATCATGCCAGAACAAAACCTTCCCTTCATGTGTAACACTTGGATTCAGCCAAACTGAAGCACTTGGATCTATCAATGCATTGAAACCCAAACGGTCATTCAAAACCAACCATGAATTCTATAAATTCCTAGTCAATGGATCTTCCATCTTTGTTCTGTATGGCTTACTTGTTAGCAGAGCCCTAGGCGATAACGGGCCTACAAGGCTAGACTCTGCACATAACCAGTCCTCTTGCTCTGATTTAAGAAAGGCAAATAAATTTTGTTCCATAAAAGCCAAATGGTATGCTTTGAAATTTGGGACACCCAGCCCATCTTTAGACAAAGGCAATTGTAATTTACTAATCTACAGACGCGGTGGTTTATGATCTCACAAGAAATCTTGCATGAGTCTATCCAGTTCACGCCAACATTTATTTTTTTTTCTTCTCAATATCTAATGGGATCTTACTCAATACATAGTTCACTCTAGGAGTCGACGCCATTTTCAAAGCATTCACCTGCCCCCCCCCCCCAAAGGGAAAGGTGCAACACGTACCATCTCTCCAAATCCAATTTAAAAGTAGTGCACACCATATTAATATTTTCTCTCACAAATTCAATAACATTAGTCAAAATCCATACTCCCAAAGTATAATAATATTTCAGCGCACCACTTGAAGCCTAATCGTGTAATGAATTGTTTGTCACACAACGGTACCAAGGGCAGGACTTCTGATTTTGTCCAATTGATCTTGTATCCAGAGCATTGATGAAAGATTTCCAAAATATTCATAAGTACAGACACAGACTCACTGAGGCTCTTGAGGAACAATAACACGTCATCAGCGTATAACCACATTTTTTGTTGCATTCCCCAATAATTAATGCCTTGCAAGCAGTCTTCCGTTATCAATGGTATAGCCAATGATTCAATACCAAGTACAAATAATAAAGGAGATAGCGGGCACCCTTGTCTCGTGCCATGTTCCAATTCAAAAGGTTTAGTCCTCTGACCATTAGTTTTAACATTAGCCGTGGGCTTGGTATATAGCAGTCTAATCCAAGAACAAAACTGAATCCCGAAACCCATCTTTTACAGTACTTTAAACATAAATTGTCATTTTACTCTTATCGAATGCCTTTTCGGCATCCAATGAGAGGACTGCCGAGTCTTCAGACAGCTCTGATGCCTTTGTGATGGTGCAAATTAGTTTCCTCATGTTACTGGACGTGACAAATCCGGACTGGTTCTGATCTATCGGCTTCGGTAGAAGACTTTCCTGCCTTAATGCCAGAATCTTGGCCAGGATCTTATTGTCCACATTGATTAAACTAATCGGTCTGTAACTGGACACCAATGTTTCAGCTTTGTTTTTCTTTAGAAAGACTCAGAATCGTTGCACGTCTAGTTGTATCTGGAAGTAATCCTTTAGCATTAAAGGTCTTGTACATATCTGTTAACAGTACCAAAGCTGAATTAGGCAACCACCTATAGAACTCAACCGCCAGCCCATCAGGCCCTGGAGACCTACCAACATTCAATTTTGATATTGCAATCTTGACTTCTTCTATCGCTCCAGTTTCCTCCAACAATTCAGATTCTTCCTCTGAAATTTCTGGGACTTCAATTTTCTCCAGAAAGTCTCCATTTGCCGCATTAATATGGTTTTCATTTTTATATAAATTTTCATAAAACTTTCTGAACACTTCATTTATCCCCGCCGGAGTGGATGTAATCCGGCCTTTAGAATCTGTAATTGATGTGATCGAGCGTTCTGACTCTCACCCTCAATCTGTAAGCTAGCCAGCGAGCACATTTCTCCCCATGCTCAAAATAAGTGCACCTTTGCTGGAAATACCTTTTGTCTACTCGATTCGATATTAACGTCTTCAACCTGTTTATTTCGGGAAGCAAATCCACTTTCGCAGGATTCACCATCAGTTCACCTGACATACCTTTAATTTTTAATTCTAGATCTTTTTGTGTATTGTCCCATATTTTTTTTCTTAATCCACTCACCAGACTTATAAACATGCCTCGTACAGTGCATCCCAAACAATGTCCGATTGAACTTCTCCATTACGATTCTCCTCCACAAAATAATCTATTTCTGATGAAAGTTTGTCCATCTCATCTACATTGTCCAATAAAATGGTGTTTAGTCTCCAAGTATTTTGTCTACTCAGTGAAATTCCACTTCAAATCCATAGTCGCATGTTCAGTTAGCACAATATTTCCTATACTACTTGTTTTATAATCTTGCAACATTTCTCCTGCCATCAACAGCATGTCGATTCTGGAATGCGTAGCATGCGCTCCAGAATAAAAACTGTATTCTCTCACTAAAGGAATTTCAATTCTCCAACTGTCTTTCAGATTATGCTCAAATCCTTCAATGCCCGAGACTGCATAGCTATCCTTCTGCAATGTCTAGTATTACTCCTATCCAATGCAGAGTCAATAACTGTGTTGAAGTCTCTGCCCAAGATTATGTTACTTGACTTCAGATATTGGATCGTTTGAGCCACCTTTCTGAAAAAAGTACCATCATCTGATGTCGGTGCGTACATGTTACAGAAAGTAACCTCTTTGCCCTGAATATTTGTTAAAATAGCAACCATTCTACCCTCCTTGTCACAAATTTCTTTGACAACCTTGATTGGGGCATGCTTCCTGATCAAAATAACCACACCTCTAGACCTTGATTCAAAGGATGAACCATATGCTCTCCCAACCCATCCTTTTATCAAACATCCAAGTATGCTTTAAGTAGGTGTCTCCTGAAGAAAATAAATGTCTCCTTTTAGTCATTCAAATAAGACAATACTTTCCTTTTTTTTCTGTGCATTGTTCAAACCATTCACATTCCACGAGATAACTCGTAGTTGATCACCCATTTTCCAATCCAGATGTCCACTCCCATCCAACCCAAATCCAGAAAAGACCTATTCAACAGACCCTTATGTGTTTGTGACCCCAACCCACCCCTCTGAAACAGATGCAAAACGCCAACGCCCTGGACTGCTCTCCTAAATAACTTTAACTCCCCAATAATTCTCCTATAACCAAAAAGGGGGAATCCACAAAATAACG
Source organism: Ambystoma mexicanum (assembly GCF_040938575.1). Lineage (NCBI taxonomy): Eukaryota > Metazoa > Chordata > Amphibia > Caudata > Ambystomatidae > Ambystoma > Ambystoma mexicanum. Next base: position 382,966,189 of record NC_090923.1, on the reverse strand, counting down.
TTATGAAAAATATATAATCTAAATCTCTATATCTACCACAACTACACCTAAGTAAGTCCAGTACATTTTCTCTTGATCCACCGTCCTATTCCAAACCATATATACACGACAACCATCTCCCTCTCAAGACTAGCTAATCTTCCAATGCTCCTATCCAAAATTAAAACTGTAAACTAGCACATAAAAAGTGAATCGATCATAAGATACGCACTCGCCTATCAACTCTCCCTAAACCAACCACCACCAACTGGCATAATTTATAAACAACTGCCAATTACCATTCTAGGCTGCCCAAATTCTACCTGTTAAAAAAATCAGTCTATAGCTCCAATACTACCCAACCTCCTCATCTAGCACCAACAAGACTTCACAGGACTCCTATTCGCAACCAGTAAACAACATACAATTTCAAATCTTAGATCTCAATGAAATACTCAACCCCACACAGTGTGGGATTGAAAGCAACACATTCCAACATAATCATAATAATGCTCCAAATTTATACTGCTTTATTGCCTAGCTTAGCCACAATCCCCTTTTTTTTATGGAATGATAAAATACCCATTGACAATTGAAAGGTAAAAGGGACCACTGTTGATTTGAGATTGCCATACCACTAGCCCGTCACGCCTTCCGCTGATTAAAAGCTTCAAAGACCCTACTGAACTTACTCTCTGCAAACAAGGTTTTCATATTGCAAAGCATTGGCCAACGCTATACCACCCAATAGTATCCTATAATATATAGCGGGAAACAAACCACCAGCATTGAACCCAATATTTCAGTGAGGCCACCCACCCATGGTAACAACCAGACTATGGGGAACTGCCAGGAAATAGTGTCAAACACCCATATCATGACAGTCGCACCCCATATTTATGAACACCAGCAAACAAACATGTAAGACACTGCACTGCAACCAATGGCTAATCATGGGTCACTAATATCAAATTACTTTCAACTAAAAACTCAGTTAAAAGCATTTGTCCCCAACCAATGTCCATACAATTGAAACTACTGTAGACATCCCTCCTACTACTGTAGGTGCGGCATGATTGGCAAGAATGTCTCACTCGACCGCAGAATCCCACATGCCGCGACAGACAGTGCGATAAATCAGGTCAGCAGTAGGAATTCCGATAAACATGAGGCAATGTGCAGAAGAATTCAACACCTGCCATGCATGCCAAACCTTCAACGTTAAGCCACCTCTGTGGCTAAGCGAGTGTGGCCCATGAACTATCAACGGTCGTCAATAGAAAGTCCTCCCTGGAAATGGACATTTACAAACTATAAAGTAGAACTGTGCATGAACAAGGACGCCCTTAAACGATGGAGCAATACATCCAGCCATTAAAGATGAGAAGGGGTAGGTCTATTCCTGATGCTCATTACCGCTGCAGCCGAAAGTACAAACAAGCGGCATAAATCAACACAATTTAACTAGAACAGTAGAAATCCCATGCGCAGTGAATAATCCAGAAGCAGATCCGTCGAATCCACTAACTTCCCTGCTGACAGCTCGAGTCAGGATGAGCTGATGTGCCATTTGGATGTAGAAAGTCAGCCCGATCGCACTTATTTGCACTAAGAGGAACTTATATGTAGCCATTTTGTAGTCGCCACAACCCATGGCCCATCGATACCTCTAGGGCAAGGCCTGGCCAATGTCATTTTCATGCCCACACAAAGCTAAAGCTGTGGGCATTGCCAATCCTTATTTATTTCTTGCAGGGGAGGTGAAATCGAGGAAGCCTCTTACCACATGGCACTTGTCTCCGATCCTGTAAATCCAGGTCAGCTGACTAAGCACAGACTCCCAGTAGTATAGGTCCTTTCTTCCAATCCTCTCCCGATGATACGCTGAAGCCCAGAACACGACGGTGAGATCGTATTATTTAAAAATAGAGCGTTCAACTGAAATTCCGTCCGATGCCATTTTCAACATTTTAAATTCCAATGTTAATTATTATTTCAAATAATAAATGTTAAAAAATAGTCTTATTACGAGCATACCTTCTAGTGTAATTGTAGTAGCATACGTGGAATGACATCCAAAGGGCACATTAGTTATCCATCATCCCTGATTGATTTTCCAAAGCTTTTAAACATTTAAGAGCCTCATTAGGATCAGTGGTAATTTTCTCCCCTTCAGGAAACACCAATGTAAGCCAGTGGCTCTATTGAGGAAGGCTTTCACCCGCAAAGATCTTGCCAGTTCTTTTGGTTCCTTAAAAGATTTTCTGATCTCCACTACCTCCTTTGGGTAATCCGGGTAAATAAAAATCTGTTTTTTATAATAAATCATTTCCATATTTCTTGCTGCCTTCAGGACATCTTCCTTGATCCGGGTGCACACACAGGAGATCAGGATCTGTCTAGCTTTACTTTTAAGGCCCATCTTCCTGCCAATTCTGAATGTATTGTCAATGTCCATCAATGTTATCTGTTCATATTTGATTGAGCTTTTTAAGACATCCAACACTTTTTGGGCCAAATCCTCTTTCTTCTTCCCCCAAACTAACAATCCGTATGTTTCTACACCTAATTTTCAAATCCAGCTCTTAGCTTTCCCTTTTCTGAAGTCCGCTTTCAGATTTTTGTAGGCCCTGAAGCTCCCCGAAATTTCTGATGACATGGAGGCATTGCCATTTTCTAAAACTGAAACTCGGCTATCAATTTGAGCCACCTTCTTTGTCAAGTCTTCCATTGAGGATTTAACATCAACCACATCCTGAGCCACTTTTCCCAAGTCTTGTGCCACCTTTAGAAGTAGGGAGTAGCTATCCTGTGGACTTGGTACTTCTGCCATGTCATTAGCTGATTTTCGGCACAGGGTTATCTGCAGTTTCAATTTTCTTTTTGGAGTTCATAATCTTCAGTTATCTAAATATAGGAGAGGGCCAGGAGCTGCTGGTTTATGCTGCTGCCTGCATTCCGGAATCCCTGCATTTATTTTTTGTTTGTGTTTAAGGGATCTAGCAATCTTACCCAATCGTTTGTCAGCATGGTTCCCAGTTGTACTTATTTTTCTTTATTGTTATATGATATGATAGGTTATTTAGCACGCGCTTAATACCGAGAGGTTTATACACGCATATCTTTGGATCGAACCTGTGTTGCTCCGTGTTGTCTTGCTTCCAAGGCGCGCACGTTCCCCCTGAGCTATCCCTCGAGACTATACAGCGCCTAACAACAAGTGAGTTGTGTGATCTAGGAACATATGATAGTCTTGCAGTCTATTTAGCCTGCCTAGTAAATATCTCGAACAGTATCCTTTTGCAGCTTTTGCTAGGCTGAATTGTGACTTAACCAAGACACTCTATGGGGTGTATTAATGACCCCAAATGAAGTCACTTTTACATAAACAGAATTTCAAACACAAACAAAAAAAACTTTTTTTTTTTATTTTTTCAAGTAAAATTGAAGATCCTTGTGGAAGGGGGGGCCTACCTGTCAGTACCGAAGGAAAAGCAGCATTTTAATTCACAAAAGGAGGAATCCAATAGCCCTGTATCGTGGAAAGCAGGATTTTTAAACGGTGATACAAACACGGCTTGCACAGGTGTGTGCAAGTAAAAGCAGTTTAAATGTATTACTGTTCACAGAAAATTGTCAGGAAAAAGACATGATGTGCAGGTTGACAAGCAATGTATATTATGTTTCACATGCAAGACATCAGTGATATTTGAAAAGCCACTTTGTCTCCATGGAAAAATGTCTGCCCAAGACAAACCCTTGCTGGCTGTGGGAAACTTCACAAGGAAACCTCCCACTGCCAGTCTGGATGTAACCTCTCCCATCTAATTACCAACTGCAATACAGTGTCCTGCTAAAGGTGTCGCAATTCAGTGCTCTCCAGACCTGCTGGCTCTGAAAGCATTGACAGCAGAAGAAGTTCCCCTTGGCTGGAGCATAACGAAGATGTGTGAAAATGGGGGCAACAACTTCAAAGAGCAAGTTTCCAGCACAAAACCACTGATCAAAAGAAACTTTGGGTACAGGCTGACCCAATGAAACAAATAGCTAGGAGGCAGGAGAAGGGCCATTTGTCCCACATGAAGATTTGCAATTAATTTAAAAGGACGATTATATATTGGGCCTTTTTTCAGCAACCATAAGCCATACTGATTTCATTTATTTTTTTTTAATGAAATTTCCAGGCGATTGTAGTGATATAAAATTCCTCCACCTGCGAATCGGGGAACTGTAATGGCCAGTTAAACTAGTTTCCTGGCTGATTGTACAAGATCCAAATATGAGAGTTGGTGAGTGGGTGTAGAATAAAATTAGGGACATGGGTAATAACTTACATATTCATAACTGTTATGCTTTTTATTGGAACGGCAGGTGCTGCATGGCCGTGCTGCATGTACTGACCTGGTGGTCGGCTTATCTAATTCCATATGATTAGCTAAATCAGAAAATATGTATTTTATGGTAGTTGCTAGTAAAACTATGAAGTTGTGATGCGTAACTAGTTTCCTTGCCAACAATTTGAAAGGAGAACAGATGGAGATTACGAAAGTGGAATTGCCGCCTGTTGCTCCAGACCCCTAACCCAATCCTGACTTGGAGGCTGGGTTTGGGAGCAGAGAGAAAGGTAACTGGCCAATCCTAGTTGCAGGAATTATTGCAGGGTACTCAACCCCCCCCCAATATTATAAAATTGGTGGCCTCATCGCTGCTATTTACAGAGGACTGCACTAGGACAGAGACAGACGCAACAGAAAAACAGACAAGAGACGGACCATCAGGAAGGCTGCTGAAACGTATCATCTGACAGCTGTAACGAAACACCAGAGGAGATTGCTGAGAGTGCATCTGGGTGGAGCTTTCCATTTCTAGGAAGGCCTCAAAGCTGAGTCCTATGGTGGATAGCGGGAGGCCATCTTTGGAAAGATATGGCAGGGGTCTGGTCCCTCCACTCTCAAAGCATCCTGAAATGCAGCTGGCTTTCCTGAAATTTAAACGGAGGCTTTCTATGTTAGTAGAACTGACCCCAGGGAGACCAAAAGATGGAGGGGTCTGCTTGCCTTAAATCCTTTCGCTTTATCATGGGCGGTGGGGGGGCACAACTGTGTAGATCTTTAGCTTATTTAACTAAAAATATTAATGTATATAAATCCCCATTTGGCAGAACACTACAGGATGAATTCTGTTGAAATTCTAAATTAACAAAGCTCACTTCCGAGTGTGTGCTGAAAACTATAGTCTATAAATTAATTGGGTAATCTTTTTTTTTTTGTCCTGCTGACTCTGACTTCTTTATGGAAGAAAGGTGTCTTTGTTCTTAAATCAGCCCAGTCTTTTTGTCCAGCTTCCCCAATGCAGGCCTTTCAGTGGAGGTGGAGGGTGGTGGGTCTGAAATCCAAAATTCCCCAAATCATTGCATTTTTCTGTGACACATCCCCAACACATAACAAAGTAGAGGGGGGGGGCTAATTTTATTGTGTTTATTTTAAACCAAAAGTGTGGGCGTCTTCATAATTGCCATATGTATTTGTACCAATCTTGAAATCTTACTGGTAGCCTTTAAGCCTGCAGGAAAATCAAAATCGCACAACACTACATGATAAATGCGTTCACTATTGATCCGTGTAATTATTTCTTGAAGTGAAATTTGCAGAAAGTGCAGAATTGTGATGGTGTTCTTTTTCAACTCACGTTTGTGATTTATTTATTCTGAGAGAAGGTGAATGTGTTGTGCCACGGATAAAGTGTTTGACATTTTCGTGCTAATTGCTATTACTTTTATTTAAATAACTACCAATATATTTACTGTGCACCGGCCTGGTTCTTGGCTCAGAGAGGAATCCAAGTGGCATGATACGCGTCTGAAGAAAAGAATCTGTTAAATGGTTTGTTGCGTGACACCTTGAGTGGGGAGGGACAGAACTCCCTGTGTTGAGGTTGGTCTCTCTATAAACCTTTTTCTGGAAGACTTTTATTAGGCTTTAGGTGAAGCATGGCATGCAAACCATTTTGTTAATACTCAGTTTTGCTCTTTAATGAAAGCAAACTTTGAATAATGAATAGTAATGTTCTCAAATATATTGCACCACAAAGTTGAGGCACACATTAATTCCAGCCATGCATCTGATCTGTTTTAAGTAATATTGGCAAACTGACTTCTGGAAGACCACCCAGTATGTTCGCTCAAAGCAAGACCACTCAAGTTGCGAAACCTAAAGAATTCACAATTTCAATGTTGGACATGGTGTCAGACAAATGTGTGCAAATGCAACTACAGCACAAAACAAGAGCAGCTCTACAGCGTGTGTTTATTCATTCATTTCTTGTGGGAGAAAAAAAGCATGTACTCCAAAGCTGTTATTCCCTACTTAAGTAGAGGCATAGTTTCAGAATTATTTTATTTTTCATAAAGCATTTAATGCATAAAAGTTTGAGACTGTTTCTCGATGTCTTCTCGTCACTGCTTTGTATCTGCACGGTTAGGACTCCATAGAGGAAACGACATGATTGTGCCTGTGGCATGTGGATGGTCTTTATTTTGTCTTCCATTTAGTTATCTTGCCTTTGCAGCCCTCGCACACCTATCCTGTTTTTAGTGGAAAAGTGTGTGGCATTCCTAGCATCGACAGTCCTTTATTTATTTTTGGGGTTTTCCTGTTTTTGGGCAGGAGGGGGCAGGTTTCTTTCAATTTTCCATAATTTCTCCCTTCTAACTTTGAAGATTTGAAAATGCAGTCCATAGATTTGTCAGCAATTGCAATTAAAATGTTTGCTGCATTTTCACAGTGTAAGGCAGTGTGCGATGGGGTCTCTTTTTAACCTATCTATGGTATGGCTCTCGCAAAGGTAAATTGCCGACAATGGCAATTCATGTTTCCTGGTTTTCTTCTCGTTCTACTTGTGACCACACATGAGATTGTCTACTTCTGGGTTATTTCATCTGGGCTCTTTAATGTTTCACCTTCCCAATTGAAACCAAATTGATATCGGTAGCTATCCATAAACATTGAGAGAACCAAAGAGTGGGTGTATAGATGTGCATGGATTCAGTCCGGTCACACAGGTTCTAGTTCTGGGTTTTCAGTAAACAAGCAATTGTTTTTTTGTTTCGCAAAGAATCTGTATGCAGTAAATTGGTATGACGTTTGCTCTAAACCTGATATTCTGGCCACAAGAAGCCATGTGGTCACATTATAGAAGACTGGGTAAAAGGCTGCTAATATTCATATGCATTGCTCTATTCTTGCGCACAGATTTGCTGATCTGGGATGGTTTGTTTAGACTGTTGCAGAGCACACACTGTGTGCAATTCCCTCCGCAACCTACCTCCCAGGTAAACCGATACATGGATTTAATTGACCTGTGCTCATAGAAACCACACACTGAAGGAGGAGCTGTAGCAACCAGAGCCTCATAACCCAAGTGCAGTTTTGCTTGGTATGTGCACTGGGGCAATTTTCCTTAGCACAACAAACCAATCCTTCAATTTGTTGTTGCACTGGTGCAAACATTCATTGAAAGAATGCCTTTTCATTTGTGCATGTTTTTTCCCTCGTACTAATAGAATGCAACATTGCATCCACACAACTACAAAGGTTAATAGCCCAAAATGGAAGTCCATGATTGCTTTCTGATTACCATGATTACTTGGAGACGTCTGACACGCCGCCGTCCAGCAGCCCTATGCCTTTTCTTCTGAAGATGAAATGGATTGGTGTTACTCCGTAGAAACTGATCTTCTACTCGGGCTTGATTTTCTTTTAAAGTATAGGGAAAAGTTAATGGGAATGGAGACCAACTGAATCAGACCTTGTGGCGCTGCATAGTGCCTGTCTATTCTATAGTAAGGACTACTGTGTGATTTGCTGAACTCAGTGGTAGGACAGGAGGAGGCGGAGACAGACCAATTTTTGTCATTATTATGATTATTTATTGAACTTAAAAGCAATAAAGGCCTAACTGTCCCTAATCTGTGTTTCCCTGCCTAAGTAGGGGGTGCGAAGGCATAGTGAAGCAAGACAAAGACAACAGATTCACCTTTCTTAACAAAAGTATTAATTTTAAATGTCAGGATGGATTCAGTCCTAACCTGCGCTATCCTAATGTGGGACTTTCCTACCTGAAGACTCTAAGGATAGTCTGAGTCAGTAAGTTCAACTTAAGTCTGCATGTGTCCAAAACCTGTACTTGCCCTCACAGTTTAAGTAAACAATATGTAGGGATGTCAGCACCAAAAGAAAAATTCTGAGCTTCTTCCAGCTCTGGCGGGTTTCAACTTCCACAAGTTCCGGTATATCTCGGGGTTCTCTTCCCCAAGTTAAACAATGTTTTTGTCTCTTGACCTTCAAGGACACCTCCAGTTTAACCTTGTACTTCTTTAAAATCCGTAATAGTTCAAACAGATGATTTCTCTTACTTCAACACTTATACCACACAGCCTTTGTATCTTGACTTCTCTTGACTCTTTCCCAAGTCGGGCTACTCAGTCTATGAGCAGTTGTCGGACCACATGGTCCACCCATTACAGGTCACGCAACCGATAACCCTTGGCACTGTGTGATGCTCTTGGTTTTCCTTGGCCAAAACATGGGTTTTCCACTCTATCTGTGTCAGAACTCAACATGTGCTATAGTTTTCTCCTTGGCAGTCTTTTGGCTTTGATACAACTTGTGTTCACTTTATTCTGTTGTCTATATCCTCTTCCACCAATTTGCTTTCATATTGTACATTCATGTTCAGCAACTTGCCATTCACACTTGCTTTTCACTTGCATCCAGAAGTGTTCATTACAGCCTTCACTTGGTTAATTAATGCTCCTGAATGGTGTTCGATACTTTCACAACAGCACGTCCTTGCTTTCCACTTGTGCTATATTTTCTCATTTCCATATCTTCTCTTTAGTTGGGTATTCAATGTATGTTGTATTTCACAAAATTCTTAGCATTACAAACCCCCTTCTTGGCGGTTTCAGTTCGCTTGCGAACAGCAAATGTCCAATTCCCGCCCCTGGAGTGCTCCGGTCCGAGTGTTCCTGGTCGCACTCACTGGGGCTTGCCGGTTCCTTCGGGCATCTTCCTTCTGTTTCCTGGCTTCCATTTGTTTCCTGGTTATGCGCCGGGAGCTCCAGCAGGCAGTGCTCACCACCTGTGAACCTCACAGCAGCGCCCCACGGAAGTTCAGAGTCTTGTGTTCTCCAGCTGGGAACACACAACATGGGGTGGGGGGGGGATGCAGGGGCTATTACCTCATCATAGCAAACTGGCTGTCGTGCCTCTCACCCCCTCTTCAGTACACAGCGTCCTCTCCACCTGCCCGTATCCAGCCTGCTCCTCACCTCCATAGCTCTGTCCTTCTCCCCAGGCAGGTTCCCCCTTCCTGTCTGCCAGGCTCTCCATTTATGCACCTGTGATCTCTCAATCGGTCCTTTGCCTGACCACAGTTACACCTATTAATGAGACATGCCTGAGCCTTGCAATGGCTTTCGTCCATAGTCCTCTTCTTCGTCTCAGTACCAACATGGTGACACTAAGTGTGCATCACTTCTAGCTGCCTCTTTCTGGTCTCCGTCTTAAAGGCGTATGGTTGTGGGACATTGGGGTTTGTGGGAGGGATAAAGACTCGCAATACCATGTGAAGGCAGGAGAAAGGTAGGACTCCTTTTCATACGGGAAACGGATACCATGTCTCACCTGAAGACCTCCTTTTCCCACTCCCAGAGGTCCTCCACCCAGGTGATCATCCCTCGCATATCCACTCCCAGGGTCAGGATTTCCGTGGTCACCTGAGAGGAAGATCCAGGGGAGTAGATGGGAGGATGCCCTCGCTTTCCTCACAGGTGCTCATTGTCGGGTGGAAATTCCAAAGCATTAAGTCTGTCCTCTGTCCAAAGCTAAACTGCACTGACCCTACCACTAAGACAAAAGAACTAAAGTCCAGGAGCGTGACTCAAATTCTCCTGTCATTTCTTTCCAGCAAGTACTTCTTAGTAAGGATCTTCAAATGGCTCTTAGCTGTTTCTTGCACCACTTCATTCAGTTCTCTTTGGGGACTTCTTCATGCCCCTTTGTATATTTCTCCTTGGCTGCTTAAGTTCCTCTCTGGAACCTGAATATTATGTTACTCTGACACCAGTTTCAGTGGTTGTGCATGCCTTCTCTTTTATTGCTTATATATGCTGCGTTTTAGTCTCCAGACTGGGATCTGTCTGATTTACCCAGTGACCAGTCTCACCTTTCTTATGATTTTTTTTTCCCGCTCACTGGGGACGAGTAGGTGTAGTCTCTGAATGATTCTCACTCTTAGTATACAACATTCACTGGGATGAGGAGACCAGTAACAGTTTGTGCTTTTTTGGGTATTTCTGGTGTTACTGGGACGAATAGGGTGTGTCCAGTAATGATTCTCCTTATTATTGGTCCTCTCAAGGTAATGAGAATGATGCCCACAGAAATGCTTCGCTTTCATACGGTTCCCTCACTGGGACAATTAAAATGCCCCAGTAATGATTCACACATTTTGGATTTTAATCTGATTAGTGAGACCAGGAGGACGAGTGCACACTTCTCAGTCTCTTGACTATTGATCTCCTCATTGGGACAAGTATGCTGCCCCCCAGTAATGTTCCTGTCTCTTGTTTAATTGCTTTCCCACTGGGATGAGCATGCTGATCCTATTACTGCTTCCCATTTTCACTTGCCACTTTCTCACTGTAACGAGATTGATGTGTGGGCAAATTGTCTACTGTTTCGTCTCTAGAAATGAATTGTATCATTGCCACTCATGTTATCTGTCCCTCTCACTGGGACTAAAATGATTACACCAATCATTCTATTTCAGATGTACCCATGTCTCTGCTCAGTATGTGAAGTGCAGTTTCCCTGGGTCTCCCGCTCCCCCGTTTACATTCTGTGTGGTGGGCCATGTCAAGGAGACTAGTTCTTTCTGTATTGGTTTCTCTGTTGATGAGATGTGTTGCATCCTTGTTTCTTCTTCCATCGGTAGCCGCCTACAGTGTGGTTTATGATAAAGTGGTTTCTGCGTGTCTTGGAGTCTTTTCTCTTTCTCAAGCTGTGCCACTGCTCTCTCCTTTCGTGCCCCTTAAGGGCTTGGGGTTTTCTTTCTCTCTTCACGCTAACCTGTCTCTCGCAGGGGTTTCTGGGTGACTGCTTCCTGCAGCTTCTCCGGCTCTTGAATCAGTCTTCGCTCCGGTGTACCAGAATTTCCCTCCCAGCTGGTTTCAAACTCCTGGACTTCTTCCTCTACATCGTTCTATCGTCCCATTTTCATGATGCTATTCTGCGGCTTCCCCAGCATGACTTGGAAGTCCTTTATCAGTTTGAGTCCTACTGTTCATGACTTCTTCCGGCTTCTTAGTCTCAGTACTTACAGATATTTATTCTTTCACTCCTTGGTTTTTACCCCGTCTCAGTACCATACAGTTACTTGTCTTTTGTAAAAACATCACAATGGCAGATGTAGGAGGATTCTTCTGATTTCCTGTTAACCGCCTTGGTTTTAGTGGATTTCTAAGTGAGTCCTTGTCTCCAAGCGGGATGAGGGGGCGTCGGCAGTCTCTCCCAGTGAGGTCCCTCTTGCAGCAGTCCTTAGGGAGGGTTTTTGTGTAGCAGACTTGCCTCACAAGGAAAGGCTCCTCCCCCTCCCCCCCCATTGGAAGAAGTGACTGAAACCTGTGATCGTCACTTCCCAATAGCCAGCGATTAGTGCAGAGTCTGTGAAATGCAGACTTCAAGTTTTCTCCAAGTCCTGTGTAACGCAATCCCCACAAGTGTGGCGTTCACCATGAACTGTGACTAATAATTATTACTGATGGTGAATGCAAAAATGAAAGCCATTCTGTTGCACATCATCTGGCAAATGCTGCCAGGCGGTTTCAAGTAGAGCACAGCCTTATTTATAAACTTGAAGAAAATTGGCTTTCATCAGAATCCTGAATCTCTAGTTAGAAAGATGCACATTCCAATTCATATTTCTCATTTAGAATGAGGTTCACAATGATGAATATAAACAGCATTTCTTTTTCTCTAAACAATAGAGCTCCCAAATAAATTGTCATGTTACATGGGGGTGTTGGGGTCGCAGTGAATGAAGGACGGCATACCTGGGGTAAATAAAGTCAAATTACATGTTAAACTGTAAAAAAAACCATACAGCACTTTTACTGTGGGTTTATCTGCCTTGAAGATGGCATATTTCTAAGATTGGCTTTGCGCATACTTGTCTATTCAAGTAATACTCAGGATGCAAGAAAACATCAGTTCAGTTTTGCACTTGAAAACAAGAAATGGGGATGTCTAGCGTGGTCATGAATTTTGTCAGCTGGAAAAACAGACCTATCCATCACAAGATTGATCCAGATTATACAAATAAAATAACATAATCCAGGCCTATCAAAATACAGAAAATGGGGTCTGAATAAAATTTCTCCTTGGTCACCCTAGCTGATAAAATCTTGAAAGTCGTCAGAGGGGCTAGTCCTGGTTTGATACCCAGGGTCTAAAGTAACCAGATCAACATACAATTTCAACTTTGACATTGGTTATAAATCTACCATCTCTGCCTTTGCTAACGCACACGATTCATTATGCTGACAAAAGGTTTTCACGTGCAGAGTTTGACAGGAAATGAAGATGCCCATTTTAGGACTTTTAATACTTAAAAAGCGTTTTCTTTTTTAAATTTTTCTTTTTTTTTTTGCGCTATAAACTTACCAAGCTTGTCTTTTTGAATAAGGATCAATGTTCTGGTATTGTGAGTCAAAGGAGACCTGACATGTATTAATATGTCAGTATTTGTATACATGGTAATAATTTTAACAATCTGTATCTCGCAAACTCATGTTGCATGTCCGTATGATCGTCGGTTTGAAAAGCTGTATCCAGCTAATTGAAAGAATTCCTGCTAGGACAAAAAATATGAATTATGGGTTTGAATCTTCAGGACCATCCTTGGTCACTTGTCACCAGTATTAAGGACCTATTGAATTAAGGAGTGTTCTCTGGGCGTATCGGCCTGTTAAGCAAGCCAATGGAAAGATTCCACCAATGTCACAATGAGAAATTTGCCAATTTAGAAGTAGAAATTGGCAGATGTCTCTTGGATACTGAAGGTCTTCAGAGAAGAACCTTTGTCTGAATGAAAGAGCACAAGACTGAGCATAGAACTAAGGAACGTCTGTCTGGGGAGAATGATTTTGAGGCGATGAGTGTCCATGTGCCATAATAGAATTCTCTAGTTTGCAAGCTAGCAACATGCAAAACCCGAAACAATATTCCGGTTCTGCAGGACAGGAATGGAGTCGTCGTCATTGCTGCTGTTGGCAGATCATGACACTCTCCTGGGTCTATGAATACTTTACGGTTTATAGTCATAATATCGAAAAAATAATTTCGAATTACAAAAATGTCGAATGCAAAAATGTTGAATGCAAAAATGTCAAACACATACATATAATAGAAAAAGTCATTAATTCGAAAATAAAATGTCGGGAAAAAAAATCGAAAAACCAATGTTAAAATAACTATGTAAAATGTCACACATACTAACGTTTTTTATTGGGAGGGCCCCCCCAAACCCCTACCCCAACCCCCCCTCCTCCCCATCCCCCCCAACATCCCCCATGGATATACCTTTAACCATTTAAAAAAATTATGTTTTAAAAACTATAATTATTTATTTAAACATTAATTCGAAAAAAATTCGACATTTTTGTAATTCGACATTTTTATTTTCGATTTAAATATTTTCGACATTTTGACTTTCGAAATTATTGTATTCAACATTATGACTGGACACCATACTTTACAGCATCGGCCTCTGCCGCCCCTCCAGGCAGGGCATTTCTAGCCAACTTGGTGTCCAGGGCAAAACATCAGAATGCGCCACCCCCCAACTGGCACATGTCACTCCCAAACTACATGTCTGTGTTGTGCGACACAACCCCTCCTCAATATGAATAAATCATTGCTGTATAATTGAAGATGGTTTCATTACATCATATTTCAAGTACTTTACAGAAGAATTCTAATGTGAAAACATAACGGTTGCTGCCCAAGTAAATTGTTTTTCTGTCGCCTGCTTGTAGGGAAGGCCTTGCCTGAATGCAGTCTCAAACTGTCTGTACTGGCAGACGATCGTGTGATCAGCCTACTAATGGCCCTGTGTTGCAGGTGTTCCGTTTGTACCACCACACTTGTATTTTGCAAGGGGAAATACTACACTAAGCATATAAATACTTTTCTGATGGGTTATCATTGCAAGATGGACAGTCTGGTACACTCTTATTGTACTGTTTCAAAATAACTCAGAGTGGGAAAGGGGACACATGGCACCAATGCAGATTCCTGTATGCTTTGGTTCAAATCACAGCATTTCAGGACCATAACTGTGATCAGAGGTCTCTACATTTGATGATAAAGTCTGTGATTAAAAGGATTGTATGTGTGAATCTCTAAATTCATAACTGATGCATGGCTTGGTGCGCACATCATGGTTCACAATACTCCCTCTAACATTAAAAGGTTTGTAACCATGAACCATACATGCTCATTTGGACTGCTTACGTTTTTGGATGAAAGTATAAAATGGCTGCACCCCACTCAAAAAGGGTCAAGGGCACTTTTGCTTCTAGAATTCTTCAGCAACAAGAATAGGAAGGACTGGGTCTCGGTGGGTGCATGCCCAACCGCAATATATAAACATCTTTAGGGAATTTATATCTACAGACGAGACAGGATACCGTACAATAGAGACCCAATAATGCACAGAAAGGATTACACATCTTACAAACTTTATCTTGACCAGTAATAATCTGATGTAGCCTTTTAAACATACAAAACCATGCATGGTAAAAAGTCCACAGTTCCTCAGCCGCTACCGCCTCACTAATACGCAGGCCTCTGGGGTTATTTTTGCAACAAAAGAGCAGGCCCATGCTCTCTAACAGAGCTGGCATTAGCATCTCTTATTAGTGCTAGCCTGCCGCTAGTGAAAATCACGGTGTTGTAGTGTATAAAGGTGGTTTGACTTAGTGGATGTAAAATTTGAGGCAACTCGTTTTGATTGCTTTGTGTTTAGTATGAACACAGTATGGCATGTTCGTCAGCCACATACACAAACATTCCAGTGTGCTATGGTATAGACATTGGACACATCAGGCAAAAACAGGTATATGTGCTGTTGCACATGATAGAGGCCATTAACCAACAGGGTGGTGGCTTGTGCAGCGCACAAAGCATTGCTGCACACTGATGTGTGCATTGCATTGATTGGCCATAGACTACTGTCTGCATGGTGACACACAACGAACTCTGGTTTCCTAATCAAAGTGCCAACGCACATTGAGGTGCCATCTGGTGTGCTAGGCAGTGGTTGGCTTGTTTAGAAAATTGAAAGACCTTTTTGATGCTAAAAGGTTTAGTTTAAAAGATTTTAATTATCTTTGAAGAATGCATGTTTTGTCAGCTAACTGATACTTGTGCTGGCCTGGTGAATAAAAATGCCTCCTGTTCAGTTCTTAACACTGAAATGTTAAGCACACTGAGTAAAAACAATGGATTGTTAAGTGAACCATTGCATATAAATTGCCCCACTTAAAAGGCGTGTGACTCCAGAGCATCTCACATGCTGCATTCGGAATATGCATCCCTTTGTTTGCATATTCTGAGCTCTTCGCAGTTATCCACAAGTTGGCAGAGAACAGCCAGCTGCACATTGCAGAGGAGCGCTCACCAATACAGAAGGCTGCATAATCTGTTGTCCTGTGAGCTCAGAAGCTACTTTCTGGGTGGGCCCCTTACTGCGCCCTCTTTCTGTGCTATTAACTCTGTGCCCCGGGCCGTCGCCCACTTTGCCCAGGCCAAGAAACTGGGCTGCCCCAGGGAGGGTAGCCCATGAAAATTACTTGGGTTCAGTTACTTTTCCCTCCTCCTCCAGCAGGAGAAAGCCCTACTCGAGCAGCCGATACAGGTAGCCAAGTTTTGTCGCACTATAAAATCACTCAAACACTACCCTGGGTCCAGATGGGTTCACTGCAGAATTTTACAAAAGGTATTGTGAGGTTCTTGCCCCGTACCTGACCAAACTCTAACACATTCCCGGACTCGAGGGTCCATTACTCCCTCTATGTTACAAACCACTGCGATTTTACTTTTGAAACCTAACAAAGAACTTGACCCGTTAGACTCATATCGGCTGAAATCCATCATTAATGATGGTAAGATCTATTCGAAGCTCCTGGCGTCTTGTCTGATGAAGGTTCTCCCTAAACTGGTTCATTCGGACCAGACAGGTTTATTGCCCAATGGCCTACCCATGACAACATCAGGAAAGCCCTGGACATGGTTGACGTAGTGAACACATGCCCCTAGAGCTGGGTTCATGGCCCTTGACGCTCACAGGGCTTTCGACTGATCCTACTTAAGTGTGGTTCTTTGGGGTTCAGGCCTAGAATCTAGATTCCAACCATCCATAATAGCCATTTCTTCCTTACCCTCCACCCGAGTGTTGCTTAATGGAAGTGCAACCCCACTCATTTCAGTCTCCGGAGGGACATGTCGGGGTTTCCCCTCGTCTCCCGCCCTATTTGCTCTCCATGGAGCTGCTAGTAATCCAGAGCCATTATGACACAAATGTAAAGGGCATCCCGTGCCAACGGCAGGTACATAACATAATTCTCGCTATGCCGACCATGTTTTGGTCACCGCAAAGGACGCAGCCTCCTTGCCACGGCCCTGATGGAAGAACTAGCAGCCTTTAGCATGGTCTCTGGATTAAAGGTCAACTATTTCAAATCCCAAGGGCTGGCTGGCCCTGGTGACATCACCAGAGACTTTGATAGGCTTACAGGGATTTGCCCTATAAAATGGAAAAGGGACTAGATTGAATGCCTGGGATCACAATTCGAGCAAAATGAAGACCCTATATAGTATAAATTAACCCTCCTCCGTTTTGTGCAGTTGGAAGTCGAACATAAGCACTGAAACAATCTCGTGGTTAGGATGGGTCACAGTAATCAAAATGGCCATCCTGAGGCTTCTCTTTTCAGCTCTCCTGATTCAATTCCCACTGCACCAGTTGTACTCAGCTCCGGGGGGGGGGGGTCCTTGCATTCATCTGGAAACGCTGCAAACCTAGAATAGCAAAGAAGATCCTGCTCCCACAGCAGGATTTGGGTATTCTGGCAGTTCCAGATGTTTACCGTTATCTTGCAGCTCAACTTTCACACAACTTTTCATGGGCACTGAACGGGGATTTTTCTATTTTGGGTGCGTATAGAACCATCCATGTCCCAGCTCTGCCGAAGCAACTACCATTTACCAAACCGACCCTTGGGTCATTTGGGCGCCTGCTTCTCTTCTCAGCATCTCGCATGCTTAGATCCTGGAATATAGCTACTGGGACGTGGGGCACCCTCTTGGGATTAGGTCCACTATCACTTATTTTTGTGACCCAGTTTTCGCACAAGACGTACTCTCAGCACACAATAGTCAGCCATCTGGTTTGTTGCTTCATGTTTGACAGTTTGGAATGCGCGTCTGCATGCAAGGTAGACGGAATTCCCCCACCACCGAGTGCATTCCTGTATTCCAAGTGACACACTGAAAGAACTGCTTGTTCATCAGGTGGTTCTGCATTTGTTCGCACTAAGTTAAACGTACCCTTCAAATCGACAGAAATAAAGGCAACACTAGGAGATGATGAAGGCGGGGGGGGGGGGGGGGTGGCGTATATTCTAAATTTCGTGTAGGACTTTGAGAATTCGACAAGTGTGTGTTGATTCTCAAACATACAGTTGACTTTATTGTAAAAAAAAAAAAAAGTGTTGAAGTAGTTTGCCAAGTTGATGGATCGAGGTAACCTAGTTGAAATGCATACGGAGGACGTTGTGTTTCCTATTGTTGCAAGGAATTCCTTTGACCTATTTTTAGTAAGGTCAATTTATACTGAGACTTGGCTGTTAAGATTCCTTTTTTTTAAATAATCTAAAAGATCTCCGGTTTTGAGGCAAGTCTTCTCTTTCTTGCACATTTATTTTTTTCAGGCTTCTTTTAAAGAGTCTGAATACCAATTAATATTATTTTTGTTCTTTGGCTGTTAATTGATTTTCAATGGTGCTTTCATATCGCACAAACTGTTTAGAATTGACATATTGGTCTGATGGTAATCACTGCCAATAAGGTCGAGGGGGGGGGGGGGGTGGAATTTCTTTAGAGACTATTTGTGGTCCTAAGAAGGCGTCTATATTTTTTTGCAGCATGAAAGTATGACCGTCGCGAGGGAGGGGAGGGGTCTCTGTGGTCTATTAAGATTAAAAGACTCATTGGACCAACGGACTGGGGTGTTTTCTTGGTGAGATGCGGTAAGTCATCTGGACATGACCTTGGATAGGCTCTGGACCAAGTTGTGCGAGGTAGACGTTGTAAGCAATGAGGGATCATGATATTGAAGTATGTCATTAAGCTTAATACATTCTGGAATATTGGAGAGATCACACCAGATATTTAAATCAGCAAGAATTAGTAAAGGGAACATTGGAGAGATTAGAGCTCCAAACTCTAAAGAAAAGGGCCAACAGGGCCGGTTGGCCATAGGAGTACAAAACAGGAGTCGTTTGGTGCATGCATAGACTTGGGGAGAACTCATTGAAACAATGAACATTTTTCAATGCAAGAGGGGGATTTAAAGATACTAGCAGTTCCGCTGTCCCCTTTCTTATGCTCGCTCTTATGCCACTTAATCTGAAAGTGTGAGACGGAGCTACCCGAACCACATTTCGGTCCTTAAAAAAGGAGATCCAAGTTTGATGTAATGTACTTGTAATGAGATCCTGGAGTACAATTGACAGCAGATCTGGCATTTATCGATGCCACCGTAAGCAAAGCGTGCGATTATTGGAGGTTACAGTCATGGAGGGTTGCGAGATTTTTCAGGCTTTATAAAGGTCTAATTTTATTAAGAGTACAAATATGAATTGACCCGTGGCATTATTGAGCCCCAGGATAATATCACAGGAGTATGATACATGACCTTAAACCGAATTTAATCACACTTCTGCAAGAAAAAAGGAAGGCAAAACCAGATCAATAGTAAAATGAATCTTAAAACAACCTGAAGGTGAGCTAATCTAATTGCCCAAACAGGCTTCTCGTCAGCGTTTCGCACTGACCAGGGCATTTTGTGCTCTTGGTGCAGGCAGATGACACAGGCAGAGGGTGCCGGCACGGAGGGCCGGGAAAAGTAGTACAAGGGAAAATGCTCTCTCGTTCACATAGGGGGAGTTAAAAGGAATTAAAAGCTTAGTAAAAATATTAGTTCAGTGACGCTCACAATTCAGTTCTAAATGAGACACGTTCAACTATAGAATCTAGTTTAACGGGACAAAGGAGGATCTTCTAATACAAGTTATTTCAAATAATTCACGAGCAAACGCAATGGCAACAGTGTAATGGTCAGAACATTATTGCCACAGTGTTTGTGCTCCTTCTTTTTGGTAGTTTTGTAAACGTATGGTAACTCTTACATTTAAAGTTGAGTTTTATTTATTTTTTTACAAGTGGATATAATTAGCTTACATGGAACTCTCGATGGCTCTGAAAAAGGCAGATCACCACTGTGGCGAAGGTACTCTTTTTTACAGATGTTTGACAATGGTGGGCATGTTATCAGTATCAAATAATTAATGGGGGGAGTGGGGAATGAGGTTTAAGCCTGCCTAAATATACAGAAATCCATCATTAAGGTTTTCGTACTTCAGCCCTGCTACTCTTGTAAAGGAACACCTCTTAGGCACCTCTCCAAAAGCTCTGGGGTGTAGCATACATTACAAGGAGATAGATCTTGGGCTGCACATATCAGCAAGGGGATCTCCTTTTTATTAAATGACATTTCTAGGGGCATTGCAGGGGATTCTTTTTCGGACTAAGAGGCTTCTCCACAGATGCTCCCTTTGGAGGATGAATTGGTATGGTTGTTCTCAACCTTTCTTTGGAGAACAAGGGGCAACTTGGTACGCATTTTGCACTCTGTCAGACATGAGGCCCTTTCCAGGATTTAGTCTGTTTTCAGGACTCTTGATGTACCGCAGTATCTCTGTACCTCGGATTGGAGTTCGGCAGTATAATGGCATAGAAATAGTATATAGAACGGATGGACGTCTGCTAAATGTGATGGGCAGTTGCATAGGACGCTCCTGTATAAACTATGGGCCTTGTTCATGGAAAGGCTCTGAGAGATGCAAGGCACTTTGGTACCTCAGTGGAAAGAGAAGGGAGTACTTGTAAACGGCATAAAGGTGAATTTGAAAGATTATATACAGTCTTTTCATACTCCACATTCTTTCTAGTTGGAATTTGTAGATACCGGTTTGAACCATGTGTGTAATCTGCACGAATGCAAACCACTCGCTGCACATCTTGAGTTCTTTGCCAACTAATAAGTTTTCCTGCTTTATTTGGATTAATGAGTAGTTTTGCCACATCCACAAGTTGTTTGTGAGTAGACTGTCTCTGACAAGAATTCCAATAAGGGCCTGCTTTTTGCAAGTTGTTCTAGCTTAATAGATTTGCGTTTAGAGTCTAGCCCCGATGTTCTGATTTGAAAGGTGAGCGGCCTCAATTAAACATTATGAAATGGAGACTACTCTAGGGAATGCCAAACATGCTTATGGGAGAGGATGAAAGTGGGCAGAAGATAACGGCTTCACAGCTATGACAACATCCTTCTTGGCTAAGAGTCTTAATCCTTCATTGCTGTATTGGGTGAGGATTGTATATCGTGTCCTGATCAGAACATTGCCTGTCTAGTATTCAGTATCCAATTTTCTTAAGTTGCTTCTGTGCAATTGCAGACCTACTCAAATTGGATTGGAAATGAAGACTGTTGGGAGGGGGGGGGGGCGCAAGTACTTTGATCTGAAGGCTCCTTATTTGTATTTTTCGAAATTGGTGTCACTAAGGCAATTTCCATTTCTAAAGGAACAGTGCCCACAGACATGGAGATTAAGTCTCTTTGCCGTCTGCGTGCTTGTTAATCTTTTTTACTGTACATCAGTGGTCTTCAAACATTTTTGGCCGGGGCCCCCCTGAGCAAAATTTGGGCAAGTCGGGACCCCCCAGAAATGCCAAATGGACAGTATATATTGCGTGCCGTCACCTGCTCCCATCAGTCGCTGGGCTCCCTCATCCCACTCCTACCCAGTCGCTGGTCTCTCCCCACCCCATCCCACACCCTGGGCTCTCCCCACTCTGCTCCCACCACTATCCCATGGTTCCCGACCATTGTGCTCCCACCATAGTCCCTGGGTTCCCCTATCCCGTTCCCAACACAGTCTGAGGGCCAGTGGAGGCTGGTGATTTTTTTTTTTTAAGTGGAGGGGCGTAACTATTTCCACCAAAAATGCAATAGCGACCGAGCACAGTGAGGGAGCTCTAACAAATAAGGGGGGGTTCGGGGGGTTTTCCCCCTGTGAATTTGTTTAAAATAATAGGTTAAAATGTTGCATTGTAGAGCATACTTTTAACAAAAAATGGGTAAATAGCCAAATAGTTTGCAATTGGTGCTGGGAGTCCAGGGGGCAGGCATTGATATTTATATTGATATTTTATTTCTATCGCGCTCGTACACAAGTGTTTCAGAGCGCGACAAGGCAAGGGAGGGGAGCAGAGAAGAATAAAACAGCGATCTTACTAGGCCCAGTCACATTGAGAACGCGCAAGTGTGAAGGGGAGGGGAAAAGTGCATGGACGGGGGGAGAAGTAGAAAGTGCGAAGCAGATGAATAACAATAAATAAATAATAAAGGCAACAAACAGTGGTAGTGCAGCCAGCAATTTGCAAGTGCTACGTTTAAGGCAGCAGACAGGGTACGTCTGATAAGTGCAGGAAGAAAGATGGTTCTCCTCAAGTTTTAGAGTGGCAGGGCGCTGTTGCAGAGGGAGGCCCCAGCCGAAGACTGAGATCTACCCCCAGCTCGTTTCTTTGATAAACGACTGACCCTGAGGGAGTTGGAGGTAGAGGAGTGAAGAGCTTGAGATGGGAGGTATTTGCGGAGGGATAGCTGAAGGTATTTTGGACCCAGGCCCCAGAAAGCCTTGTGGACAATGCAGAGAGTTTTGAATGCTATATGTCTAGTAAAAAGATACGATCCCTGTCCCCTGGGCCCCACTGGTCCTAACACAAACAACATGATTATGTGTGTATGCAAGGCGCTGCACATTCATACAGCAATCACTCTATCATTCACATGAGCATCCATACACATGTTTAAATAAAAACAATGAACATGAACGTACCTTCTGTATTGGCCTGCATGTGGGTGCCGAAACGGCCTGCTCCAGATGCTCTGTCCGTATGTGCGAGGAGGCATAGGAGCTCCCCCTCGGACATACAGCCATGCAGTGCCCCAGCCAGCATTTCCAATGAGCTATGCAATGCTGGCGAAGCAAAACGCCCCAGCACTTGCATGGCTCAGTGAGCATGTGCGGCTGGGGAACTAAACTGAACTGTCAAAGGGAAACCGTGTTTCCCTTTGACAGTTCAGCAGCCCAGGATCACTCCATTAGCTGGATAAAGCAGCTGAGGGAGTGCTCACTGTTTCACTGGGCTTGCTCCTTATCTCCTCCATAATGCGTGAGGGGCCACTGGGTGGGCGCCCCCTTGCCATTATGGATGAGCCACCAGGCTCGGTCAGGCCTATAGGGCAATGCATGTACCAAAAATGTAAAATGCTAGTGTGGGCCAGTCAAAATGGGCCACCATTTTGGCCAATGTGGACCAGTTTGATGAGTTACTTAACCATGCAGTTAGTAATATTGACCATTGTTGCTGAATATATCACAATTTACTTACATTTTAACACAAAGCACCCCCTTGGGTACTATTGAAACAGTGGGCTTCATTACAACTCTGGCGGTAGCTGTGCGGTAAAACTGGCACGGCTGCTGCTGGAGTTGCATCCGGGTCTGGCACCCGCAAATGTGCAATTACCAGGTCATGCCGAGTTAGGCGGACATGATAATTGCCCTTTCGCGGGTGCCGGTATCGATAGATCCCCATTCCCATTGAGCCCCATAGGGCTCAATGGGAATGGGGAGCTTGGATGCGCCGGCACCGTTAATAACGGTGCCGGTGCATTCGACGAACTGTGCTCATGGGTGCCGCACGGCCTGCCAGGTCAGACCTGGTGGGCTGTCAGGCACCCGCAAGCACAACTCTTACTATGGCGGTACTGTAGCAACGGTGCCAGTAGCTTACCGGCACCGTTGTTACCATACCGCCAAAGTTGTAATGAGGCCCAGTCTGTGACTAAAGGAATGAATATCCATTTACATCTGTGGGCCACTTTTTCATTGTTGCTTGAGACAGTTTCATGCTTCAGCCTGACCATGTGAGCCATTTCTTCCAATCTAAAAAACAAAACAAAAAAAAAAGTTTTTTTTTTTTAATAATTCATGCTGAGCTCTCAGGGCCCCCCAGGGATGCACCCGCGGACCCCTAGGGGGTCGCGACCCACAGTTTGAATACCGCTGCTGTACATTGAATATAAAGGCTCATTAAGAGGCCAGATATGCGATCAGTAGCCTGGACAAAGTGTCTGGGTCGAACAGTGAAGTTGCATTTAAATCTGAAATCCTCTTTACTTGTCATTCCCGTTCGTATACAATGATGATGATGATGTAAGCCAAAATAAGTGATTGTGTTAGAGCTCCTATGACTGGACCAAATCTGTTTAGGTGGAGCTAAACACTTTTGGGCAATATATTTCAGGCACCTATGTACAACATTTGTTTGGCACTTTATTTATGACGAATTTATAGAAGTTGGGGAGCTGTTGAATGTTCTTCTGTTAATTAAGTTTTCATACCATAGCCACCATTTTAGCTGCTGGACTGGTGTCATTAAACTACTAAAACTGAGATGGTACTGTAGAAATTCGCTTTAAATGACTATACGTACCCAAGTCCTTGATCATAGATGCTTCAAATTGGAATATCTTCATGTGCCCAGCGAAGGCTCAAAGTCCGAAGCAAGGAGCTCCATAGCAAGCTTTTTCAAAGCCACCTTTTTGACGGGAACGGTTTGGTTGAAGGCATGGTTTTCTATAATGGCACGAAGCAAAATTACTTGAGGTCCCAACTATACTACCTGTTTGGGGAGAGATTTACTAATGGTGTCTGCTTTGAGTAGAATTTTGGCCTTTACATGGTAGGGTCAGCCACACGTATTGAAATTTAAGAATGTTACTGCACTTTAGATGTGCAAATGCGTTTCCTGTGGACATAAAGGGGATTCAAATGTACTGAAGGTAATCTTTCATTTGCCTACTTTTTTTTTTTCTTTTTTTGGTAGTACATAGGACGTAAAGGATATTGTAGTGGTGGATTTCAAGCAAGAATTGGGACTCTATCGCTAAGCTTAATGCACAAAATAATGCCACAGCCAAATGATTGCTCAGTTCTGTTAATTTATCTAAAGAATCAGTGCATATGTGCGTATTTCAATAACTTTTTAATTTCCGCTTCACTGTCGTAGAGATTGTGCAACATTTAATTTTACTAATATTTCACCATGCTTACCAGGGATTTTAAACCTTTACGGAAACAAAAACTGCACCTATTTTATATTAAACTATCACTGCTTTACAGTATGATTTCATTTTTCCAAATATCACTGTAGATATTGTCTTGGTGGATCAAAATTTCCTCTACTTTTCACAATTTTCCCGTGTTGTACAAAAATAAATTTCAGATAGACAGTTCATAGGCCCAGTTACAAACCTAATCTTGCAAAAACATTATTAATTCTGTATTTGTAACGTTTTTCTTCCCAAATGTTAGGCTTCTTCGAATTTCATGTCATATTTCTGTGCAAACAATATAAAATGAATGACGTCCAGAAGTGAAAATATTCAATCACGCTCATAATGCAGATTATTATTTCTTGGAACGATGTTATTTCACAAAATGTCAAGTGTGTTAAGTGTTTACATCCAGATGACCGTTTAAAAGTTCAATACATTATTTTCTGGATTTTTAAAAGTTTGGTTTTTAGTAAAAAGAAATGGCTGCATCTGCGTTTCCAAGATGCTCACTGTTGTGCTTTATTGATTGCTGCAGCAAATGTGTGTCCACTTGGAGAAATAATGTCTGTGTTCTGTTTGGTTGCCAATTTAAAAGATTGTTTATTAAAGTAGGTAAGTACTAAACCTGTAACTATACTATTTATAAAGCTGACCAGTCTTGTTATGTTGTCTGCTCGGACTGGGATCTCTGGTCCAATGATTGTACTGCAGTGACTCACTTGACTTTTTTTTTTTATTATACATTTATAAATTGCGTAAATGATAAAAGTACTGAAACTCCATTTTCTTTGGGGGCATTTAGTAAAATGTTTGTTTTCGCGGTGGCAACTTCGTAAGGTTTATGCATCGAAATTCAATTAACTTTTAGCAAAGCACTTCTCTGTTAAGTGCCTAGCCTTGGAAAGTGTTATTGAAAATTATCCAAACACTAAATCATTTTATCTCCAGGCAACAATTTTGTTTGGGTAACAAAATCCGAGCTATTTGAATTATTCTCTGGCTCGGTTAGTATATTTAAACTAAATCCTATGTATTGGCACGAACATACATACATAGTTGTATATCTTTCTGAATACAAGATATTATTTCTAATAGGCTTTCTAAATACATTTAAACCAAGTACAACCGTTCTATGTATTACCCGTGCAATGTGATGATCAACTATCTCTCCCGTTAATCAATACTTGTCAGATTCAACAACATTAAGCCTTCTCCTTTGAATAATGTATGGTGTTGCCCAGGAGAGACTAGGATCATTAAAACTAGATTAAGGTCTTAGACACTTGTGTACTTTAAGGTGATGGGCATTAAAAGGGCCCCATTTTGCACTGACACATTTGCTTCAGGGAACTATCATTTTTGTTTGTAGACCAGTCCCTTGATCAGAATGTTAAGTATCTGTCTGGGCTTGATTTGGACCAAAGGCAGGTTTTTGAAACCTCCTTGTTTTGTGCCATTGGTTGGCCTTCACACCGATTGCAGGGGCGAGCTCTGGCTGTTCTGTACATGAATCAAAAGTCAATGGATATTAAATACGCAAATATAAATAATATGGGCTGATAAATCGTTTGAAATAATTAATGGGCTTGGTACACCTCGAAATGCAGTGTGAAGCCTCACCTGTGATTCCTAAGCTTGTACACCACTGGCACCGAAAGGTTTTCCTTTGATAGATATGCCCACAGACCTTGCTCTTCTGCGGAGAGGTCTTATACATAAGGCGTCTGTTATACACAATCCCGGGACAGATCTACTGTTGTCCACAGCAATTAGTTAAGGGGCTGCGGGCCCAACGAGCACATTTCTGCTTGCATGCAGGGGCAAAGTGGGTTATGATAACTGATGCTACAATCATCTAAATTCTTTTCACCACCCAAACCATCCTCGACCTTTGTCCTGACAAAAAGGTCTCTATTTAGCTTGTAAGCACATGAGGGGATCCTACTAAACCCTTGAATTTGGCATTACCTGCCATCATGTCACCTACGGGCCTGCGGGTATACTCGAGAGGTCTGTTCTCAAGACAGATGTTGGGCCTGATTTCTGGAACATTTTCCTATGGGATTGCGCCATTATAAAACACTTCCATGAATCAAGCCCTTTATGTGTTAAGGCCATGCTTTAATTATCTGGACTTAAACCCAAGATTCAATAAGCTGCTTAGCCACAAATACAGGATTCGGGCTGATGTCGTGCTCCTTTTGCCTCAATATACCCGATTTGTGAAGAATACAATTCTTTGACATCAGGGTAATTGTATCTAATTTTTAGGAAACTTGACCTGAGACCATGCTGCTCAGCATTTTTATGTTAATTCTGGTTATGGATTCTGATGTATTTTTGGCTTTCAACATTTCTCGGGATTGTTCTGCATATTAGACGATATCCGAGGCTAAGAAGCTGCCCAGGTCTACAACTTCTTGTAATTACTGTATTTGTATTCCATTTTCTAGCTATTTTAGTCTAGCCTACTATTTTTAGAATTCTTTATCTTGGTTTGTTTTTATAATTCCCCTTTTGGATGAGATTGTTTCAGTATATTGACTTTGCGTGTATGGATACCTTTATAAATAGCCAAATAAAATCATGCTCATTCATTTCGTTCAATCTAGTCAGAGAGGTTGTACTTTTAAAAAGTTTTTCAAACACGACCAATCATTAGAAATATGCTGTAAAGCACACTGGGACGTCTTAATAATACGATGGAAGGTTCAACTGAGGCAGCAGGCCCATTTCTCACAACAATATTGCTGATGACCATCCATACAGTGCCATGTGGAAAAAGGTTTCCTGGTTTGTGTTAATTTATTTGTATATCCCTGTGGGTTTGATTTTGAGTGCAGAGCTACTTTGGGCATTTTACTTCTAAATTTGAATTATTTTCATTCTGCAGAAAAGCAATGGCTCAATTGATGGGAGCTGATTTTACAAGGGAAAATGTCCTCTGTTCTGCATCCGTTTTAGCTTTGTAAAACGATGCATTCAAACTGTTTCTTCATACAAATAACCTCAGACTCCTATCTCTAATCCATGCATGACCATTTATGCAATGACTACAGAAAATGTTAGTCAACCCGTGGGGAATATAATTCACGTGCAGCAATTGTTTTCCAATTTTGGTAAGATTAACTGGCTTAGTTCAGCTACTCGTTGTTTTTCTTCTTGCTGATGCTCATCTTCTGCAGTGTTGCATAAAAGTGCACAGCGTATTAAGGAGCTATGCACAGATTCCAACTCGAAAATTTGATATGTATTGATTCTCTCTGAAACTTTCTATTTCCAAAAGGTTTTTCTTGTCCTAAGCTTTTTTGATATGGGCAGGAATCCTTTTCTTGGAAACTGATCAGTAATTTAGGGCCTCTTATGTAATCTATGTCAATGGGAATTGTCTATAGATTTAATAGTATAGAAAAGTAACTATTTACTTTGTGCACCTACCTCCTCTGAGTAGCCTGGTTAAAATGTCATCCCAGGGTAGTTCAAACCCTTGACCTTTGACCAGTTCTCCTATTAACGTTGTTTTTGGAATCAGATTTCATGCATATTATATTCTGTGCTTTAAGAAATGTTAATTGCCTCCAAATTATTTGGTAGTAAACTCCATAAATGGAAACGTGCATTGGCAAAGCTACTGTTTTGGCTGTCCTACGTCAAGTGAAGACCCAAACATTATTGTTATGACTGAAGGATAACAATACAGATCACACAATTGCATATGATAACTCGTCACAAGTACTTGACTGAACGCAAAACTGGGAACCCACAAAACCATGTTCTGTCAAGCCTTCTTATCACAGATTTTTTATATTAAATTGACACCAAAGACCATCCATTAAATAAGAAAAATAAATCTTTGTGAAATTTAGTATTTAATGTCTTCTGCAAGATTTCTAGGAGCATGGACTGGTGGAAGGGTTGCAATGTTTTTATGACCTGCCAGTCAACGATTGTTGGGAGAGGAGACAAAACCTGCACCTGCTGATCAGACACTGATCAGTCCTCGAATCCATATTGTAACTATGTTGTGTCCGGAACTGCGTTTCCTGTAGTGTAACACATTTTTGATTGGAATATATATATATTTTTTTGTAACCAGACAAGCACTTCTATGTTACCTACGCTGTGATGCCTCTGGGTTTGGGCTTATAAAAAATTCTATCAATAAATATGTAAGGTGCATTAAGGAGCTCCAATACATGAATTTCCGCAAGAAGAGTGCCTTTTTTCCAGTCCTTCCGTCTGTGCAATTGTGCCTGTTTGTTTAACTGCTTCTTGTATTTCCTCCAATTTGTCTGCCCATCCTTTCAAACCGGACACCTTTTCACCAAAGTGCGTTTATAAGAAAGACTGGTAGGTCTCGAACAAGCAACTGACATGTCAAATGCCTCTGATGGCCTGTTGGGATCAAGCCAAGTGTAAACATTGGAAAGCTAAACATCGAGAGGGAAACCAGCTCACGTGTTTTTATGGTTGGCTGCACCCTAGAAGGAGTTTTGGAGTTTAATGGTTTTAAAGACCTTACTGTCCTTTTTAACCCAATTAATTTGTATTGCCATGTACTCCTTTTGATAGTTTAGGCGGGAAATTAAGGCCACAAGATATTGGCTCCTTCTCAGTTTTCATGTTTCCCCACCCACGTCCCAATCACGTAAAACGGCTTTAATATATCATTGCTTTATTCATTGGCTCATGGTCTTCTTTTGGTCTTGCAAAATGGACTCTCAAACTTCGTTTTTAATTGCTCTGTGTAGAAGTGTTCGAGTATAGCTGGCAAACCCAAGCATGCAAACGCTCTTAAGTTGTTGGTGTTGTAATGCGGTTTAAATAAGGTTTGGAAATGAGGTGGCTGGCCAGTCTGTTTTTATGTAGTCTCTGATCCTGTGTTTGCAGTTCAAGTACTGGCGCTAATGCTAAGCCTGTTCCCTTTGTCTCGAGTCGTACGGGTTAAGAGGCAGACGTCCTTAAGTATTTTTTTTATTTGGGAAAATTGCAAATGGGTTTGGCTGGGTGACTGGGTCGGTTGGTTACATTTGTGCGATCAAGTCCATTGTTATACTGAAGGTTCTGAAAATGTCTCTTTAAATTCGTGATGGCTCTCATTTAAAAAGAAAAAAGGACAAATTGTCGAAAAGAAAATCACTTCTCCCTGATTTTTCGACCGAGCTTCTGCTCCGCCAATTTGCCATCTCCGTTCCCTTCTTATGTATTCTACAGGCGTGTGTCCCGTTCACATTTGCCAGGTTCTCAGTAATAATCAACCTCTCTGCGTTTAATGCTCTCTTGAATGTATAACTCGTGTGAGAAGTATGTGCAGAAAGTTAAACTATGCTCATGCATATCATTGCGTTCTAAAGCTGGATGAATGGGAAGTTCCAGTACCTATACGTTGTTGCCAGCATCGCATGTAAAAAGCCTCCTCCCACAGGTGTGGCTTCTTTTTTAATTTTTTTTAACTTAAACATTCCCGGTACAGCCATTTTGTGTTCAAATGAATGCAGACAACCGGTTATAAAACTCTTTAATAAAATGTAACTCTTGCAAGATCTGACATTTGTATGACTTGGATTTAAAATGTCATTTATTTTGTGAAATCTTAACCGCAGGCAAACACGTTTCTTCTAATGCTTTCATGCTTCTGCCAAAAAGTTTGTGTCCTCTTTGTGGGATACCCATTTTGCCCCCACTTGGTAACTGTCCAGCATCTCCTGTCTGGCGTGGGGAGTAAATGTATATGTAGGGACACTGTGTTCCCTAGGAAAGAATACGGCCCAGTCCATTGGAGGCCAGGCTTCCACCTGAACTAAAGGCAGTAATAGTCTCTTGAAGTTACAGCAATGTGGGGAATTTTATGGCAACAGGATTCCAGAGCAGGCACCATTTGTCCTCTGGGAAGCTGTGGTGTTGTCAGCTGCTTTATTAAACCAGCTCGGAATTGCTGTATTGTAACCAAAAGCCTCTACTGTGGCTGTCCCAATTTCAGGAATGTTGTCAGGAGTCATTTTGTAGGCTAGAAATGCCCTTGCTCTCGACCATTGATCTGTCTTAATGATATGCCTCCCCCCCTGGCACTTCTCCCCTCCCTCGTCCCTGCACTTGCGCGATCTGAGTGACACAAGAATGATAAGATCCTTGTTTTGTCCTCCCTTTATTTCCACTCCTTGTTTTGTCATGCCTAGAAACACTTGTGTACAGGTGCATTATAAATGCCATATATCGTATAATATGCGAGGGCCATTGGAACCTTCCTTGCAGATCTAGGAGGTTCAATCTTACTTTGGACCTAAGAATACTCCGTGAGAACACCTCATGTTGGTGACTCGGTTCACAGTACAAGTGGGGACAATGTGCTGCTTTGGGGGTGAACCTCTGCTGTATTTTGAGTTTAATAGCCCTGAAGAGAAGTAACCATTTTGTTGCCCTAAATTGCGCTGTTAGGAATAATTCTTCAACTTGCACTCTTGACATTTCTTGTGTGAACTGTAGAAAAGCTTTGAAAGGTATAGGGCCAACATAGGTTCTCCATCAAGCGTACCATTGAAGCAGGGTGTTTGCGCCAATCTTCCTGGACTGTATTTGGGACCAGAGTTCGTGCCTTTCAAGCGGCCACACTCCCTAGTTGCAGAAAGGTAAATCATTCATGGAAGGGCATAGACAACAGTAACCTGTCAAACCGAATGGGTGGGACTTATAATTTACTTTGCATCCATCCAGCTCTTAGCTGCTCAGTGCTCACACAGAAGCCAATGGGAACCACTTGATATTTAGTTTCGGCAAATTGTAGTGCCTTCCCCAGCCCTTAACTCTTCGAATACCTTCAGAGCAGTATCTGAGGCTGTTACTCTTTAAGCATGCCTCGAGCAAAGGTCGGTTTGGAAGCAACTTGCTGACAGCTTGGGTTGGACCGATAGAAGGAGCCTGCAATTCTGTTCTGGCCAATGGGGTTACCAGCTTCGCCAGTCTGCAGTGCTTTCTGTGTCTCTTGTTTAATCTGGCAACTCTGCGTGGGTTGATCCTGAGCCAAGCTAACCAAACGTAGCCAAGGTTACCTCTGGGAGGCAGTTTTCCTCCATGCATGTAAGCTGTTTGGACACAGAAGTTGTGCATGGTCAGTTGGACCATGTCCAGTCTTTATTCTCTCACTTCGCTTCCCCCAGAGGCACTTCCCCATGAGTTTTTACCTCTCCTCTCATTGGGGTCCTTGTTCTGATCGTTATAATGGCAAATGTATGCCATGAAACGAGGCAGTACCATAGTTTTGGAGTTGGTATAATTCAAATTGAGTAATTTGTGTAAAGTTCTGCCTCCTTTTAATTATTTACCTATTCTAGATGTGCAACAGATGAAGCAACTTGGTGATTGGTAAATTGCTAGCATCAGCTTTGTATGCAGCAGCGGCCAGGGAGAGTCAGGTTTGATACGGAAATGGGAGGCAAGGCTCTGCTCGGAGCCCCCCTTCCATGGCTTACCAGGAATTTGGGTGACGGATCGGAGCAGGCAGAGCTGGGTGGAGGAGCCCATTCCATTTCAGTTGGTTGGGGTGGTTTTGAGGGGCAGGATTTGGGGGGAAGGAGGGAAAATAGTGGCACCGGTCGAGGGTGGGTGCGTATAGCACTGGGGTTGCTATGAACCCGGGCTCCCATCCGTTTTGGAGCAATCTGTCTGGCTCCTGCACCCGGCGAGGGTGTGAATAATAAAATCGAATAGCAAATTCACTTTTTATAACCCGCTGCCCATTAACTGTCAAACACATAAGCCATATGGTACATTAAAATAAATCATTATCATTAATAGTTTTTTACGTTGCGTTTCACACTTCATGCCAATGGGCGTTAAAAGAAAGGAGGCTGCACGGAGGCGATGTAGCGCATCTGAAAATTTAGATAGTTCCAGAAATACTAAAATCTACTGATATTGCACAATGTATAACAAACCTATTAGTTAAAATGCGGGTGTCTGGTTTGTAAAATTCTTACACATTTGTTGGGCATTAGGTTTACACATACATGTAACAAGCCGAGTTTTAGAAAATGGCAGTCTGCAGTCTAACGTTAAATTACAAGAGCAAACTAACAGACGTTATTGACACAAAAAATATCAAATGACTAACACGCTTCAACATATGAATTTGCATTGCTAATTCGCATTGCAGCCTTTTGCAAGTATGCACCATTTTAATTAAATCTGGAATCTGTTAGCTATGTTAAAATAGAAGTGTCTGCAACTGCAGATAGGAAATGAGTAATGGAAGGTTGATAACATTGCCCTTGGTTGATCTTCAATCCTTTAAAAAAAAAAAGAACCTTTAAGAACTGAAATCACAATTGAGACCTTGTTGAATAAAAATATGTATTAAGGCACACACTGAAGTACCATGAATGCCAAGATAATTGTACTTGTGCTACAATAAATTCAGTGGAATATATAAATCCAAAGTTTTGATCAAAGGCTTCAAACATGCAGCTTCTTACATTTTTTCACCTGGGCACATGACAGATTTCCCTGATCTGTGCCCTTTAAGAGTCTTGCTGTGTTTTATTTTATTTCTTTTTTGCTTATTTTGTTTTAATTTTTAATGATATTTGTACCCGTCAATAGCAGTACAAATCCCTGAGATTCTGAAGTGGTTTGCACCATGGTGGTCTAATAACATTAAACCTCGTGGTTTGAGCTATGAAATTTGGATTGCGGTCTGGAAGTGCTGAACTGCCAGCATGCTAGATCTCTCTACATCGATGTGCATTTTCAGAATGTTTTATTGAAATTGACAGTATAATCGTGTGATAATTCATCTTGTTGGATACATTATATAACCCAACTATATTGTCAAGGTCATTTTTAAAGGTGACAAACTTGCTTGGAAGAGTGTGATGTAGGATGTTTTAATCGGGTGACATCTAGTTCGGGTGAATTTTCCACCTACACCCATATTGGGCGAATACCATGTTCATTTGTTTGATGATAGTTATTTTAATCAACCTGGGACCCTCAATTTATCTATATTGATTCCCTACAGCCTGCCTCCCCTTTCAGGAAAGGGATTACACAAGTTTCAATTATTTCAGTTTTATTAATAAAAGTATTAGTTTGAAAATAAACAAATGATATGCACTTCTAATGTCTGGTGGAGAGTGACCAATACACTAGTCCCCTCAGTTTTCAATGTGACATTTTAAAGGAATAAACGTTTGTAACAAACATCACCATATGCACCTTTTGTTTATCCTGAGCACACATGCACCATGGATGAAAAATGCATGTGTACATGATAAAGCTTTCCTTTGTTAAACGCCAAATTAAATCCAAATATCCCAGCCTATCTAACATCCTCCCCACTCAATGAACCTGTCAAATTCAAACCGCGCTCTAGAAAACTCAATTGCCAGACCAAGTGAGTTACCGTTCCTGTATGTGAATCACAACATGTTTGCTGAATGTTCTTCAGTGGTGTTTCTATTGCATTACTGTGTAAACGTTTTGATTTGTCATCTTAATTGCTCAATTTAAATGCGGGAAAATAGGTGGCCGTTAATGGCCCCATCTTCTACATCCAGTTCCCTCCCATTTAATGTGATGTCATCTAAGAGATTTTGACATTAATCAAGTTGTAATTTTCTAGAATGCCATATTCCACACGTGTTTAGATTCCTAATTGGTTGGTTCATCACATTGCTGTCACTCAGACAAATTAAATTATGCTAGTCTGATCTCTGCACAATTTTGGATGTGTGTGTGTGCTACACATTTTGGTATTTTTCAGTCTGATACTTTTACTCATACACACATTCCATTTCCCGCTCAGAATAACAGTCTCACTGCTGTGGGCCATTACTTGGGCTGCAGGCTGTTACCAGCAGGATTGGTCTCTCCGCTTCAGGTTGTATTGCCTCAGTATAACAAAAGCAGAATAAGCAATGTGGCACTTAGATGGAACAGTTTGGTGCCCATGGTACTGAGAACCTTGTACATGAACTGTTCTGCAGAGTGAACCTCTTCTTCCCAGGGGCGGTATCACCGACTCTGACTTTCCTATTGCTCTGCAATACTGCTGCCCTAAAGGTGGAGCAGCTCAAATTTTATAGATAGCAAAAAATGGCCCTGCTGTACTGCTTGGTTATTTTTGGAGCCCAGTACTGAGAGGGCAGGTTGTGCCTTGAACCTTCTTTTGACCATGGATTCAGTAGGCAAAAGGTGTTTTAAATAACATCTGTATAGACCAGATGTTTGTGAACAAGGGCACCTGCTGAATAAAAGGGTATCTCATGAGCACATTTGAGTAGGAAGACCCTTGTCTTATAACAGTTTTTTCTTCTCTTTTTATTTTTTATGTTCTTAATCAAAGTTTAGAATGGCTTCCTATATGTTTTAGGGTGCATATTTGCAATGTTATGCCACTAACCAATCTATAAAATTGCCTGCCCTGTTTGGGAATACAGGCAGTTTATCAAACGTATGTCTCCTGCCACCCTTTCATGCATATACTCTGCCTTGTGAATTTAATGTTTTGACATATTATAGGTGGGGCGGATCGCCTTCAAACACTAGACACCATGCATCAACTTGGGAAGCTGATTAAGCAAGAGTGCCACCTATTTCCCACATCAGTGTTGATTTGTCTGAGTAACTCGCATCTTCGCAACACTGTCCCAGACGGAGAAATTATTTCTTGTCACTTTAGTTTCTCAATTTTTTATTTTTACATTGAGAAATACACAGCACCCACTAGGTGGGTTTTAACCTGCTATTGAGGGATCCTAGCACATCAACCTATGGGGGTCTCTTAGTTAACTTGTGTATGTTCTTGTGCATCAAACACCTGATCTAGGTTTTCCAATTTGGGTTTTGGGTATAAACCAGCTCAAATAATTTTAGAATGTTTCAGACTGTGTCCCTTGTGCAACATATGTCTTCACACTGTCCCTGTTCTACCATTTATTTGAGCAGTCTACCACTTTTATCTGACGGGCTTTACGTATCCAGGTACAATAAATGCGTACAAAAAATTGTCAAACAAAGTCAATGATCCAAGGAAAGGGGGAATCTTACATTATTTGCCAACTGGCTAGAAGGAAATAGTCCACATATGTCCTTTCAAATGTTTCTTAGGCTATGCTGATCTGATGTACAAACTAATAGTTAAGCATTCCATAATGTAGGAGCCAACAAGAACTGAGCAGAAACAGCACTCCTATGGAGGACATGGACAGGCCACGGAAGCATGGCTAGGTGAGCATAATTTCCTGAATGGCTGATCCAATGCAAAATGATCAGCAATGCAAGTAGGAGTAAAGGAGTGGATACGTTAAAAAAAAAAATACACATTTGAAACTCCAATCCCGTAACAGAAGAAATCCATGGAAGGCAGAAATAGGTTTCAAAGCCTAAATTGAACATAAGAAAACGCAGCCTGCAGAATGGATTGAAATAAAGCTAATCATACTTGCGTTGGCCTACATAAATTCCACAGCATTAGTTTTCAGTTCGAAATAACAATTGAGCAGAGGAAAACTAAAGTACGTGGCAGATGTAGTTCCATTGGATGGGAGTGATCACAAGTAAAACGTTCCTGGTAAGAACCAAATATAAATCCTAACTTGCAAGGGAGATGAAGCTGTGGAAACGTGAAGGAGAACAATAGAAGATAAACACATTTAGTTAAATGTTGAAGTGTTGTCTGTGACAGCTGAACTCGTTTTGTTTGCATAAAAATGTGAATGGAAAAGAAATGACTGCATGAAAGGAGCTGTATAGGAGCAGGTACTCTCTCGCTTACCAGTCCCCGCCCCCTCACCACTGTCATGTTTCAACAGTCGGAGGAAAGCTATAGATGGGACTCCCTGCATCGTTTCTATACCATATTGAGTATACGAGGCGTTATGCACTCAGACAGCCATACAGAATGTAACCTTGCATTGAAAGTGTGGAAGCATGTTCCACTAAAGAATGCTACATGGAAGGATTTCGCCTGCCGAGATGTCAAAATGCATCAATGAAGATCATGGATGGGCTTGTGAAATCTGACAAGGATAAAGTGATGAAGATATATGAACCTATGCGGAAACAATATGAAAATAATAAGTAATGACGTAACTGAAGCGCTAAGAGTAACTTGGACTTGAAGCTAAAATCTAATCATGTATCTAAAGAAGATGAAGTAACTTACTGACCAATAACTGTAAATTTGCAGTAACACAAGTTAGAGAACGTATAGAAGCATGCTATAGAGGATTGTATATTGTGGCACTGATGTTCATATCAGGAAAATGGATAACTGTTCAGGTTGTATTTAACCAAGCTATCTTAAACAGGCTGAGGCTGTAAAAATCAGGAGACACAGAATAACAGCCCTGTGATCAGGCTCGACGAGTCAAGGTTGTCCCTGAGCGAAGATGCTATTTTCAAAGGATAAGCACAGAGAACAAAGGGAGTACTTGGATGAGCCCTAAATGTGAGACATTCTTCATAGACAGAGGAAGACAAAAATATCTGAGAGCCAGACTGCTGGTCAATTAAAGTACATAAAGTTCATATGAGCTGGATTGAGTTAGTCTCTAGATGCCAAAAGTAGCAGCAGCACCTTGCATAATTTAATCAAATAACAGTAAATGGAAGTTTGAAATGGACAATTCGTGGTCTCTTCAAATGTGACTCGGATGCCAAAAATTCAGTAGAGCCTCAAGATAAGATAATGGTTTGCTCACACTACCTTGAATGTTCCAGGACAGTGAACAGCAATAAGGTCAACTACAAAACGGGATACTTGTGGCCTACCAATGAATGATGATGGACTGATTGTGAAAAGGGGAAGTAGTCTGATGGGATTCACAAACCTAAGTTTCGTTTCACGTACATGCTGCCAAGGAGCTGCAAGTCCAAGGACTGGATAGTATACCAGCCAGATCAGTGGGGTTTGGGGAAAACCTAACATAGAAGAACCAATCTGCTATAATCGGTACTGCATGCATTTAGAGGTAGTTCAAGGCATGCCCTACAGACAAAGGGTAGACAATGTAGCACTAATCCTTAAATGTTCTATAAGTAGATGTGTTCCCTTCACCAATCCCTATCCTTGATAGGTTTTGGATTTTGCCATGTAGAATGATGTCACAGAAGACGCATATTGAGCTATAAAACCGCCATGCAGTCAAACTTGGTGTGAGTGTGCATGCATCAGTCTGATTTCTGCCATTTGACTCTGCTTTTATTAAACTTAAAATAAAGTAGTACTTTACTATATTCCTTCAGTCTGTCCAGTTATTTGGCTTGTGACCATTATTGCAATTCCATCTAGCCCAAAAGACGCTTCAAGATGCTACAGCACAGAGCCAATGGGGTAGTGTATGGAGGAAAGGCATCGCAGTACTGAATCTTGAACGCCATAGGGCAGAGAAAAAGATTGAGACAAACTAATCCAATGGTACCAGAATCGAGAAAAGCTTATGACTTTTATGAAAAATTAAATTTGACATCAAGAGGTTCTTTTCAGTAGTCGTCTGAACGAAAACGTAGCAGTGACAGTAAGTTTATGACCATCAAAAGGAGGCACTTGCAAATGCACAGTTGTCTTCAGCAGTTTAGGTAATTAAAGGCAACACATGTAACCATGTCCTTTTTAAAAAAAAAAAAAAAAAAAAAAGTGTATAAATCAATGGAATTCTTTTTTTTTTTTTTTCTTTTTTATATAAATTTGAGTGGAAAAATCCATACTGAAGAAATATCTTCAACACAATTACAAAGTATGGCCGAACATACTTTTTTGCATTTTGCTGGCTGTGAAAAGGGCCCAGAGCTAAAACCATTACCTTGAAAAAGCCCACAAAATGGAGGGGCAGGGAATATTGCCACATGAGGAAGAATTTGTATCGTTCTTCTGTTCTCCTTAACGTTGGCCTGCTTCTTTCTAAGCTTTGAAGCTGACATGCTGTGTTTAGAACTGGCTCACAAATTGTGAGTTAATTACTGGAATTTTGAGCATGAATGGAGGTAGTTGGAAAATGTATCAACCAATGCCATATTCGAAGTCAGGTTTTCTCTAATTACCTGCTTGCGGGTACATTTACTTGCCAGAAATGCACTGCAGTGAAAAGATATATATATTTTTTTCTCTTTTGGAAATGCGAATCGAGATTGGCTATGGGAAAACATATTCAAATAGGCTAAGGCCTGCACACCAGCTGCTTCTTAAAAAACAGGTTGGATAAAAATGGCGGGTACACGCAGGCAAGCAGATGTTTTTCAGCATCCTAGCTTCTTAATAACTGTATTTGACCTGCTTTGCAGGAATCCTCCCACTGAGATGCGAAACGCATATTTTGACATGGCATGGGTTAGAAACACAATACAACAAATAGGAGTGTCGCATTGAGTTATCCATCAAGCTAGAATACATCCTTATAATGGAGGAGGAGCATGTGAGATGAGAGTAAAAAAGGCAATTTCGCTTTATTTTTTTTTTAAATTTTGTATTTTATTTATTGGTATATTGCAAATGGGCTTGTTGTGAAGGTAGCAATTGACACGTAATTTCAAGCTCCACTGGTTTGAACATTATAACAGGGTTGGTTAGGACAGATTATCGAAGTTCAGAAAAAAAAAACCTCTGTAAATTGTGAACTTTCTTGAGAGCTGTCAATACAATCCCAGTTGCAATTTCGATTCTAAACCAGGAAGATATTGGAAAATATATATTTTTTGTTTTACACCTTACATTTTCTGGCATGGAAATGGAGTTTTAATTTTAAAAAAAATCCTCTATAGAAAAGATTATACTTGAATGGGCCTCCCTATAGACTAACAATAAAAAGTTAAAAACCTGCACTCCGATATAGGTTGAACATGACAATGAATCCATTATGATTTTTTTTTTATTTTTTATTTTTTTTCTCTTTCTCTAGTTCACAAGACATGATTTAAACCGAGGACGACTTGCTGGTTTTCATGTGTGAACAAATGTAGCTGCTTTAATAAACTGCTGAAACATGTTGCATGTTAGTATTTGCTGATGTTGCCATAACAATAATTGCTAAACCACTGACCCCCAATGGGAAAATCAAGGTGCGACATTAAGCTGTGACGCCGCAGGTGGCATGGAAGTTAATTACCTCGACTGTTTTCCTAGAAGCGTTTATGGTGAGGCTAGAGATGGCTTGCTATATTGCAGACTTGATGTATAGCAACATCACAGGCAGTAGGGTCAATCCGGGGAATGATGGAACACACATTCCACCTGATGGCTCCCATGCATCACATTTGCGATGTTGTTCCTTTACACGGGGAACATGGTGGGTTTCCTCCAGTGCCAGACAACCTTCAGTGAGGGACTGGGCCTTCAGAATTGGGTGGGGGGGCAGGAGAATGGTGTAGCTAGTTCCCACCCACTTAGCCTGCATGCTCTGACACTCCTCCAATATCGCACTACCTCTCTGCATGCGAGTACAAGCCACTGGTTCTATAACTTTGAGCTTCTTCAGTGAGTTGTTACTCGAGTTCCTAGGTATGCAGAGTAAGGGGGTTGCTTTTTTAGTGGAGCTTGTCTAATGATATGATTGGTTATTTATAAAGCGCTTAATACCCAGAGGTTTCTAAGCGCGGACCTGGGGAGCCTATGTTGCTCCGTGTCGTCTTGCTTGCAAGGCGTGGACGTTGACCCTGAGCTATCCTCCCGAGACTAAGTGGGATAGTGTGCAAAATGTCCACTCTCGCGCTTCAAGGAGCCTTTTAGAACAACTCCATAATTAACAGAAATGTTCTCCTGAAAAACTTAACAAGGCCCCCAAACGCACATAATCGTGGTTTGGAAAGTTCCAGTACTAAAGTCTATGCTTACAACAGATATAGTGAGGTGGGCATGTTTCAGCTTTGCCACTTGACCCAAGGGTTTGGTCTTCCTCGGATCACTAGCTTGCAACTTTGATGCTTAACCAAAATGTATTCTCTTGGAAGTGTTTCCCAGCGAGCAAATTGCTGCCGAAGCAAGTGAGGGCAGTGCTTCTTTCCTAGATGGACCAAGTGCACTCACCTTAATCGTTATAGTTTTTGCATTTTCTTCAAGTGTGCCATCTATTTTATATATTCCTTTTCCATTCCTTAAAAATAGTGCAGAGCAGATATCTATGCTCATTAAACACTTTTCAGGATAGAAGCCGTACTTGATGGCTTTGCAAATGCTTGGAACTGTTGGTGCCTATATCAAGTGCAGTCTAGTTCCCTTTGGTAACGGGGATAAGGCAATTAAGATATTCTGGTGACCATAATCCGATGACAACTACCTCCCATGAAGACGGGGATTATTAAGTTGACCATGAAAAGGGTGCACGCAATAGCAGGGTTTTTCAATATTGGCCACTTATTTTGGGGGCAGAAAAAGCCTGGTTGGGGTAGGATAATGGATTATCCATACCCACGTATTATGGCTATGAGCTCAGCTTGGGCAGAACCACTCACTTTTATACTGGTGAATTGTATGTATACCTGGCAATATATAGGACATTGATTATGGATCGGTGGGGGGTCAGGACTTAGGAGAGACTGAGGGTTCATTGAAGGATTGGTGGTAATTGTAAACGTATACTGCATCTTTAAAAGTGTATGTGTATGAAAAGTTGCCTTCTGGGTAGCTTTGGGGCATATGCATCGATGCTTCTTGAACAAGGGTTTTCAAGTCCAGTTCCCTTTTCCTCTACTTCTTGGCAACCTCCTAAATATTTGATGTCCACTAGTGGCAGAATCTAGTTACTTTCAAAATCTAACATTTCAAAATACTGTGCTCCAAAACCCAGGGACAATATTTCAGTGTTCCCATATTCTCTGATTGTAGAAAGTAAAACCTAGCCAGTTCCTTAACCTGCACTTCATATCCACTAAACACCTATCCAAGGTCTGCAGCACCTGACCATTAATACATTCTTCCTGACAGCTTAAGGCTCTTGGAATCCCTCAGCAGCAGTGCTGTCGGATAGATGGAAGGGTCGGGCAGCATAATTGCGTTTGTGTTTTGTGGAAGAATTGTTCCTAATAATCTGTAAGAGGATTCAATCCAGCACTACAGCTAAATCAATGCCTAGTCCGGGATACTGAATGGAAACCCTTATTGATATATCTTTATGTCCAGTTCATGAGTTCTGGATGACTACCCCTATATAACAACCCTCTCTTGGAATCCCACTGAGCCAAGAAGTAGTTCTGTTTTGCAAGTTAAAAGGTTTATTTGAGAATTTAAACTATATATATATATATATATATATATATATATTAAATTAATAATTGAATATCACACTTAATCTGAGCAGTAATCAATAATGGATAGTCTGGCACTAGCACACTTCTTTATAATCAATGATGAGTGGTTATAGGATGGATAGGATAGCAACAATACTTTTATGATTTCAAATGGATGCAAGGTGGAATGAAATGCAGTACAGAAAAAAACTTGATAGGGTTTCAGCAGAAGACAATGTAATCACTTTCTTGGACAATTCACCCCCCTTTATATCATGTAAGGAGATGAAGATGAAGATGACACAGTTCTTAGGAATGCAATCAAATGTAATTCAGTTCAATTCAGCAAGCTTAGACTACAGAGTTTGAAACACAGGCAAAAGGCTTTGAATATGATGACAATGCAGTGAGAAATATGCTGAAAATGCTTTTAATTCCCTTCAGGAGGTTCAGGGTGAGTGGTATCTAGTTAATGAGTTCAGGCTCACTCTAGCAATGATTCAGGGAAGGTTCTTAAGAGGCAAACGAAATTTAGCAGTTCAGGCAAAAGCAGCTATCTTTTTACAAGTAAAGAAATCGGGCCAAATCGCGGCAAAATTTGCGAATGCGTGAATCGTTATTGCAGAGAAAGTACAAGGAGTAGGAAGTCGGTTCAAGGCTTGTTGGAAAGCACAAACGGTTCCAGAGATACGGACGATTAAATAAAGGTAGTTTTTTGGATTTGAAATTTTAAAGGTTCAAAGCGACAGCTAGAAAATGACAGGTGACAGTTCTGGTTAGATTTAAAATAGATTGAATTATATTATTTTAACTAAGAGATTGGTTCTGCTAGGTACTCACAATATATTTTGAAATGGGCCTCCCCACGGATCTGGTCAGGTTTTGGACTGGACTCCGGTTCTGGTCTCGGCACTTCACAGTGATCTGGGTCAGCTCTCTGGTTCTGCTAACAGCGGTCTGGGTCACTCTGGATCTCTGGCCTCTGGTTCTGGATACTGCTCTGCTTTCTCTGGGTACAGCACTGCTTCTGGATCTTTCTGCACAGCTTTCTCTGGACCCAGCGCTGATCTGCACGGCTCCTGGACGCTGCTACCGCTGTTAGGTTTGCTGGATGCTGAGGCCTACTGAGAAGAGTTCTCAGTTTGTGGGTTTAGGCCCTTGCTTTGAGTTCTGAATCAAGTTCTTTGGAGTTTTAAAGTCTAAGTGTTGAATCTGGTATCTTCTGGATGTTGTATGGTCCGGCAGAGCGCGTTGCAGCAACTGGTCTTCAATGTCCTCTCTAGCTTCCAGTGGCTCTTTTATGTGTTTTGAAAGTGGGTGGAGAGGCTAGCTTTCTAGGCCCAACCCCTTCAGAGTTCTGATAGGTTGGAGAATTCTTTGCGTTCTCACTGGAGAGCAGGCTTGTGGGTCAGAATGATGTCATTTAATGGCTTGCAGAAAGGACACTCCCCTGTCAAATTACACACAAATCTATATTTGACCCAAATACATATTTGCACAGGTACACATTTGTTTAAAATTACATGCACCCATCACGTATCACATGAGGTATACTCTGTTCAAACTCTGTTTCTAAGAGCTTGCATTCAGAAACGGCAACATTTTGCATTTTTTTAACTGGTTTCGCAATATTGGTTTTTCATTAAAAATTATACACATATACACGGCCTGTCCATACATACTCCAGTAAATTCCCATGTCTCTAACTTAAACACAGAGTCTGTAGTATACATAAATAGCAGGGTTTTGCCCCAGAACATCACACAAATTGGAGTTTGGGCTTGAATCGAAGGTACATTTTTTAAATGAAGGCTCTCAAAGATATTCATTCCTGTCATTTGATTACAAAGAGTTATCAGTGTTTCTGTAAAATATATATTTTGCTTTCAATTCAGTTCTCAGAGTGTTGGAGTCCGCCTCCAAGACTTGGGTGGGTCAGTGATCACGTGTCTTCTGGCAGGCAGGCCTTTGTTGACAGGAAACAGTCAAAATCAACATATTCTATTCAAGTGCAAGAGCCTATTGTGTGGTCTCCAGGAGGCTCTCAGCCAGTCTGCCTTCTATCAATCAAGAGGTCATGTGAGATTGTAACTCCTGGTGTGAATCTCTGGAGGTGAGAGGTTTCCCAGCCTTTGGCCTGTTAATTAAATCAGATTGTCTTCTGGGAACAGCATGTGGTTAAGATTTTAATTAACTCCCAGCCTTTGATGTAAAGGCCTCTCCTGCAGCTCCTGACATGAAGTTTCCCTGTCAGAGTTTAGACCGCTAGTGCCGCCCTCAGTCAAAAGCGGGTACTGCATGCAATTTTTTGGATCAGTCTTGAATTCAAGCATTTCAAACAATAGATATTACATGGAAGAATATTGTCCAGGTTCAACAAATGGCATTGGTGTAGTTCTGCAGTAAAATAATTTTGTGCCCATAAATTAGCCATGTTTGACCTGAAGAAAACAAATTCCCACCAGTTATGGGTT
Source organism: Ambystoma mexicanum (assembly GCF_040938575.1). Taxonomy (NCBI): domain Eukaryota; kingdom Metazoa; phylum Chordata; class Amphibia; order Caudata; family Ambystomatidae; genus Ambystoma; species Ambystoma mexicanum. Next base: position 382,921,931 of record NC_090923.1, on the reverse strand, counting down.
GCTTTTGGCAATCAGCATTGCCCCTTTTACAATGGTTTTAGGCTCTGTGCCCTTCTGTGCTCACAACATAGGCAAAAATGGGTGGCAGCCTATTCTTCATGCATTTCCCTGTGCATTTTCTGGGAAGTTCTAGCCATCATGTTTTCCATGCCAGTACTGCACAGTTTTTGTGGTAGGGCTCGGAATCATGGGTAAAAACATCCCACAAATCAGGCTATTAAATGTAGACCTTTTCCATTGAATTCATGTTATTTGCGACATGGGATACTAGATTTAGCAGTTATTGCAGCTGGTTGGCTTGTTTTCAAAAGTAGAGATCTTTAGTCCTTTTTTGTGCTACCCTTGAACCTCTGTATGGACCAGATTCATGTAATTTTTACAACGGTGGAAACTAACTTTCCAGTGCCAAGAAACACCCCGATTCACAGAGCGCTGCAAAGTGTATTTTTGCAGTGCAAAGTACTCTTGGCACCACTGGGAATCAGGGTGTTTGTTGGCAGTGCAAACGGTACTTTTCCAGTGAAAGGTCAGTTTGCACCGCACTAAAAACCATGAATCTGGCCAGTTTTCTCAAAATTGGAAGATGTTTTGGGTGGCTGAAACCTTTTTTGAATTTCTTCTGTGAGTAAAGTCACATTTGAGCTTGAAGGCTTTAGACCACAAGTGGATTAAAAGGGTGTATGTTTTTATAGTGATGACCATGTGTTGCTCAGAGTCTCAATATTGACTGTTTAATAACTGGGTGCATGATCCAAAATGTGCTCTCCTTTAGCCAGTGGCTACCGATAATTTACCTTTGGCGAATAAGAATTGGTGTGCTGTCTGCATTTAAACTATTGGAGTGGTGCGTGACTGGCTAGTAGCATGCAGCTGGAATATTTCACCCGGAGTGTACTCAATAGGTTCTTAGCCATGTCTTTGTCCCCTGTCATAAATGGAGTGTTTCTTACCTTGATAGTGGCTAGTGGGTTGTTTGTGATGTACTGTGGTGTTCTTAAATATTTTTAAAGAACTTGAAAAAAATAACAAAACGAATCCTCTTGAGGCCCATATACGTTTATCACAGGTTTGTGAATGTGTTACAATATGCCTGGTTGCTGTTTTGAAACTCTGGACACATGTAGCAAGGGTATTTTACCATGCACTTATTCATAAACAGGTCGGTGGGCAAACAATACACTTTTATATTATTATTTGGGTATTCAGTGTGGACCTAGCCTTGGGAGCAACAGAGCACTTAACAATCATAGGGGGAAGAACACAGTGAGGGAAGCAGATGCAAAAGGAGCAGGGAGCTAACTAGGGAGGGTGGGAAATTGACAGCATGTGGGGAAGACAATGGGGAGCAGATCACAAACTCGGGTAGGGCAAGGAGTGCAGGGTATGTGTATATCCCATACATTAATACTTGATCCGCCTCTTACCGATCTCCAAGACCTGCTTACCTGATCTCTAGATAACCTTGGTGGCCTCGGCTGGAAATAGACAATGGATTGAAAGGCAATGGTTGCGACAGGATGGTTTCCACAAAACCCCCAAGGAGATGAACATGGGGTTTCAATAACTTTGCATACGAAAGGAAAGGTGGCCAATGCCATGCTAGTGTACAGTTCTTTAGTTGTTCTTTGGTTCACTTATACTTTTTTCCAGTACATCTAATTTTTGTTGTATAAAACCGGGACATTTCAAGACACTGTGTACAATAAAAACGAACCTCTGCGTTTGCGTAACTAAAATGCCTTAACTGAGTCCTTCACAATAAATACAAGGCCTCTATAAAATGGACTGTAGAAACACATATAAAAAATGCCTTAATTTGGAGGCAGCCTGGCTAGGGTGAGGAGCCCAGCAGTTATCAGTGGCATGGGGCGAGGGGGGGGGGTTGGGGTGCCCCTTGATTTTAATTTGGCTGAGCTGTGTATGTCTGAGGCAGTCTGGTGTTGACTGCAGCAGTGAAGATGACACCACTTGTCTCCTCAAACTGTGCCACATCTGATAGGTGTGACCTGTGGCACCACAATGCAGGGAGTGTGCACTTTATTATGCAGCCTGTACACGTTGGACACCCGCTATGTGGAGCACCTGTTTTTGGGCGCTTGCTTATGTGGGTAGGGAGGTGGCGGTTATCATGGCGTTCCCCTGCCTGTCTGGGCAGCAGCACCATGAAGGCCCCAGGCAGAGGTGGTGATTGGCGTGATGCAGAGCGCCACTCAATCCTCCTTTAGGTTGGGCAACTATTGTACATCTTTAAGAAAAAAATAGTTTTCTTTTAGATTAAAGAATCCTTTTCACCGCTTCTAGTGCTGGGGATCCTTTTATCCCTTTTCGCTTTTCCTGTCATTTTTGTTCCCTGAAGGGAATTACACGTTTGAAGTACCTTTTTTAAAATCCCTAGAATACCATAATATGCCTACGTTTTGGAAACCTAGAACACTGAACTGTGCAGTAGCTATTCTTATCACATTTTGAAATGGGACTGGTCTGTGTGAGGCACTTTTGGGACCGGGGTCTGGATCTCTCCTGTCCCTCCTGAATCCTGACCAGGTAAAACTGTGCCTGCCTTGCCTCATCTGCAATGGTAAGCCAACATGCATAGACCATAGTCTAATAGTGTGTGGCATGATAAATGTTCGAAATGTGTTAAAGAAACCACATGCGGAGAGAGAGAGATTCACTGAAAAAAACTTAGTTAAGGTGCAGTAACGTTGTGCAGATTTTACGCAAAAAAGCTTTGAAAGTATGTGGCTGTGGCAAGTTCAGACCAGCTGAACTATGCGCACTCACGTTGATCTCCACCATAATGCCGGTTTGAATGTCATTGTAAATCTCCTTTTTTTTCTTATTATATGTACATGCTTAAGGGATTTACAACAGGAAGACACAGCAGGCCATGACTTGCCACATCCTCTTATTAAATCTGCATCTTAACTGCACCATAACGAAGGTTTTTCTCAGTGAATTTCAAGGGTTTTGTTATACCATATTTTTATTTTATTTTTTTTTATTTTTCTTTTTGGCAGGCCACTAGCCAGGCCCTTTGGCATTGTCCACTGTACATCTTCCCCCATGTTTGTTTTGGACCCACTAGCTGGCCATGTTTTTCAGGCCCACTAGCTAGGGCCTTCAGCTCTGACCAGTGAGCACTGCCTTCGGCTGTACCCACTGAATATTTTAAAACACTACCGTTCTTTCTCACTCGCTAGTCCTGGCCTTCGTCCATGTCCATTGGCTCCAGCCTTCGTCCATGGTCCCTTTACATATTGCCCAATAGGTTTCCTCCAGCCCCAGCAGAGGCCACTCTACATATTGCTCTAATAGGTTTACTAAATGGGGCCACTAGCCATAGCCGGCTATGGCTAAACCACTAGGTTTCCTTTGGGCCTGCTAGCCATGGCCTTTGGCCGTATCCACTTTCCATATTGCACCCCTTGATATGTTGCCCGAAGAGGTTTTGTCAGCCATGGCCAGTGGCCACAGCCTTTGGCCATGTCCAACTTTCCATATGGCACCCTTTGGTTCCTTAAACTAACCCAGTTCCCGTATGTTTCGGCCACACTCATTACCCCCCATCTCACTGTAGTTTTCATTCGCTTTGGGAAAAAAAAACTTTTTACCCATAACCCAGGTTATATTTGCAATGTACTACAAATGACACTGGTTATACGTAAACGCCCGCAAATAACCCTGTTTTTGTTTCATGTGACATACTTTCATTCCCGGTTCCTTTTTCTGCTATAACTCTGGTTATCTCGAGTGTAGCTCAACTTATGCACTCTGAACTTCGTACCCATCTTACCAATTTTTCATGTTGTCCACTTCCACCTCCCCACCTCTAGCCAGATGCCTTTTACCTCCTACAAATCGCTTTTTTCCACTTTTCATTTTTGGCTCAGCCTGGTAACACCTCTCTCTCGCATCAAACAAAAAAAAATTCAGATTTTTCATTTCTGAAAAGCCTTGCTTATGCGCATTGTGGGACACATAGTTAAAATTTTGAGAGAAGACGGGCTCCACCTTCTCGTCAAATGTTTTAACTACTGGAAGAAATGACCCCAGGCACCTTCCATAAATCGAGTCAACTCTTTGTGGCCAAGTTGTTTTGTACCTGGTCCCAAGTCCATTCAGCATTTGTTGCTGTGCGCTATGCAGAAATGTAGACTTTTTCTCTATGGTGAAATAAATGGGAGTAGGCTGAATTTATTATTTTTTTATTTTTGTTTTTAATTTTTTTTTAAATTATTTTTTATTTTTCTTTCGTAACTTTTTTTTGTTAATGAATCCTTCACAAAAGTCCAAGTCTGGGGGGGCCGTGAAACTTTTTCTTTGCAAAATATCAGCCAAATCCATTAAGCAAGTCAAAAGCGATGAGCAATTTAATTTTTATGTTTCCTATGGAACGTAATACTCCACTATTGTCTGGCGACAGTTACTGCACTATAGTTGTATCCATAGGAAATCTGAAAATTCTCTTGAAAATAACTTTTGACTTGCATGGTGGTTTTAGCTGATATTTTGCAAAGCAATTATTTTAGCAAAAAAAGATTTCCTAAACCCCCCCTCAACTGGACACATTGGGAAGGATTCATAAAAAAATGAAAGATATTAAAGCAGAAAAATGCAGTTTTTGGCCTACTCCGATTCTTTTTCCCAGTAGGGAAATGCATTGCACAAAGCCAAGAGAGAAGGGGAGTAATGAGCGGTGGACATGGAGGTAAAAATCAACTGATTTGTATAGTGGACCTATGGAAAGGGAGGCACATGGGAATCGCCTGTGAAGCCTTTTTAATTTTCTAGCGTTATTGCGGTAATTAGCGCAAGATTACTGCAGTAATTATCAGGATTTTCTGGGGAATGGGGACGGAGGGAGGGGGAAATAAGAGGACATCTTTTGTGATCACATTTACTAGGCAGGGAAAAATGGGTCTTTGAATCGGCCATACGTTAACTGGTGTAAATCGAGATGCTCCCTTTAATTTCATAAGCTTCGGCACCATTTTTTGTGAACCACTCCTAGCTCTCAGCCTTTTGAAATAAATGAGCACCTGCATCGTTCATGGGATGTGCACGGACAGTGTGTGCTTTCAAAGTGGTGTAAAGGGGCAGGGGTACAATAGTTTTACAAATGTAATCCATTTACATTATCAATAAATGCGGGAACACTGTACACTACAAATGAACACCTTGATGAATTTATCTAAAATGTTTTTATAATTCTAAGCATTCATCAGCAAGGAAGGAGTTATTGTATTTGAATGGCCAACTATTCTTAAATGTAGAAGTGTTTTCAGTTTGTCTAAAACATTTCAATCATTTTTAAGTCTGCCTTTTCTCAATATGCTATTTAGAAGACTAACCGTATGGCTTACTTTGCACAGTGCTCTACTTTTCTTGTTACAAAATACGTGACCAGCAGGAGAAGTATGGCAGTGTCACTAGGGTAATCTACAGCTGATAACACTGACTTAATTTGCATTTCTGCTCCTTACCGTGTAAGCTTTTCTTTTTTTTTTCTCTTGCGTATGTGTAGGGAATTGAAATTTCAGTGTGGCCATTATGTGTTGGCAGTAATCTTTCAGGGTTTTTTTAATGTAAAAAATGAGGCGGCTAACATGAGCCGCCTGTGATGTATAGTGCTATTGGTGGGAATTGTAGCTGCAAAGGGAAAATGGGATTTGGCTGCAGCCCGGGCTGATAATGATGTAGCCCAAATGGATTTGAAATGGTCACTTGTTTTTCTCAGCTGTGTGGGTTCTGATAAACTGATGCTTGCAACAATAAAAGCATCAACGTATTGGAAAATTTTATTGTAGAATTCACGACCATTTGTGCTATTCCTGATCTCCTTTTCCGAGGGCACAACCTCTTTAATCTTAGGTTTTATTTTGAGAGATGACGTATTTGGAGCCTTTGCTGCCTTTTACAGTGTCGGTGACCCACAAAATGCAAAGACTGAATGACTTTTAACCGGAGTTCTCTGTAAAACCTACACACTAAGCAAGTAGCGCTAACTCCCTCTAGAGTGCAACTTGCACAACTATTGAGCTCATGGTGTGTATACTCTGATACAACAAAAAAATAGGATGGGTGTGATGAATAGGAGGCACTGTGTACCACTTGTGTCATACAGTGCCAACAGATTTGGCCTGCTTATTTCACTATTCCAGTTCATTTGAAACCTAATGTAGACCCCTTGACATGGGCGAAAGCCTAGTGCCCCTTTGAAGCGGCCAGAAACCCTATATGGGAGTAGGCGCGTCAGCACACCGTGAACGTCTTGTACTTTATTTTTTTTTTGTTTAGAATACTTTATTTCTAATTATATTTTGGGAAGATGGTTTTTATATATGCCTCTGAAGTCCGGAGTGGTGATGCTTCTAACATGTGAACAGTTGATGGGGTATTTTGAACATGCATCCTGAATTTGTGAGGCTGTGAAGTCAATTTTTAATATTTTGGTTGCAAGCAGCCGTGGAAGTTAATTTTGTGCAGGTGTCGTATGACCTGGTTTGAAGCTCTGGGTTTTAGCCTACTTGTTTGAAAAACATTTGACCTTTTACATTTTCTTGGTTGAAATTCAGTCAAATTTAATTATATATATGGTGGGGGGGTAAGGGAGTAGGGGGGGCTGTAGCCCCCCTCCCCCCGAGTGTTTGACCAAAAAAAGACACAAAAAAATAGGTGAAATATTTTCGACCAAGTAAAAGGAAACCGTTTTAAACCTGTGGACTTTTTCAAGACAACAAATTATAATTGGGTTAGGTTCTTGTGGATGCATTGGTACACTCGCTAAATATTTTTTTATTTTTTGTGTGCAAAATGATTCTGGTTTTATCACAAAGTGTGTGATGCCTGTTAACTAGGCCTCTGCTTCCAATGCTTCATGCTAATAAAGTAGAGTGCGCACATGTACTATTGCTGGGTCCTGTTTACCGACGCACTAGCGGCTGCAGAGTAAACTGTGCTTTCCGATGACTTAAATTATATATAAATGTGGATTATAAAGGCCTGGTGATGTTACTTAGTTTGATAGAATGGCCTGTGAGGAGGTATGGTCAGAAAAGCAAATCCCATCGGATGTCATTTTATTATAAAATGTTTTTCTGTGACTCCAACTGTAAGAAATGTTATGCTTTGTTGCCTGGTGCCGAGGGATTCACCCATCACAAATCTCAGACCCGGTCAGGGAGGCCCCTCTTGTTCTCGGTTGGGAAGGCTGAACACCGTCACAAATGGGCAGGACATGCACCCAGGGGGGGGTAGGATCTAGTGCTCTGCCAACAGTCTCACCAGAGGTATACTCGCTGGAGTCTTTTTGATCTTGGGCAGGTGGGATTGGGATGAGGCATAGTATAGCGTAGTTTAGGAGAGGGTCTAACCCTAGCAGAAGGAACCTACTATCATAAACTCTTAGTCACAATTCATTTCTGTGACTCCTCCTAGACTTCACGCAGTCACGGCACTCTGGGAGCTGCCATCAGAATACAATCCCTAATTAAATCGGCAGGTATTGGCCCATTATGGAATGCTTTGGATGGAAATCTGTTGTAGTAAAGTCACTTCATAAGGGTGTGACAGCCACCCTTGTGAATCACCTTTTTGAATTTTTCTCTTGAAAAAAATAATCCCGAAGAATCCTCTCCAAAGATCATTTCACTGGTAACTTTTTGGGGTATAGACTGTGCAAAGTCCCCAGTCAGTGGGGTGAATGTAAAGATTTCCAAGTAGGATGCAACAACCTACCCCTCGCCAAACGACTTCATGGGAACATTTGAAGCAACCTGTTGTTGGAAAGCATTACTTCTGCTTGAAGAATGGCCCCTAGAACACTGCCTGATGAAGTCGGCAACCTGCAAGTGAAGTGTCCCTGGCAAACGTCCTGGCTGGGAAGGGCAGAAGATGGACTCCACTTGTTTCGGAACATCTGGACCGGGCATCGTCGCACCCGAGGAACCAAGGAAGCTACCTTTCCCTGCATCTTTGTATCATTATAAGCCAGTTAAAGCACCTTGAAGACGCTGTGAGCATCACATGGAGCTGCTTTTAACATTTTACATTTTTATTCAGATCCCAGCAGCTCAAAATGGCCTGCCTTGTTACCAAGCCGATTGCTGCTGCGGAACGGCAGTGCGTCATGGAATTAGATAACAGTACACTTCTAAAGTTGAATAGCTGCATTTCCGGAATCGAGCCGTCCAATGAACTGCATGGATCTGCACATAGCTGCTTGTCACCAGCTTCTTCAAGGCTTGAGCTGTTGCTACTTGAAGAGCTGGCTGCACGGCTCTGTCGTCTAACCAGCGCGACCGAATAGACTCACCGGAATGCACTCGGAATATTAAAGGCAGAAAATAGTCCTGTACGAATGCCTTTTTGTTACCTATTGACGTTTAAGGCTCCACTTTATATCTTAATTGACCTAGTATGTTTCAAAATCAATTGCAGTAATATTTTACTTCATACCCAGAGTGCCCTTTAAACCGAAGTCTGCATTATCTGTGCACTTCCTTAGGGGTGTGTTGCTAGTGTTTTTAGCAGTTTGATATTTTAGTGTAAAGTTTTCTTTTTTTTTTTTTTCATGAAACCTTCATTGGATTTTTATTTTAGTACCACAGTACTATTGCTGTTTGGAGGCTTCCTTGCTGGCTTACATGCCTTCTGAAGAGTATATCCTGCCATCTGCCTATGCTACCTTGAAGAGACAAAGGGGTTCTAACGCTCATGCAGTGCCTGTTTCACCTTTGTGATTGTAATCCCTGCAGATGTAGTGTGGGGGCTGCCTGAGAGTTTAGAAACTAAAGCTCAACCTTGGAGTCTGCAGCGTAGTAGTTCATTCATCACCATTCCCTTATGATCCCTTTCCTCACCTGAATGGATTGTTGTATCAGATCAACATTATGGATCGTGATTAAGAATGAGAGCACTTCTGGTATATCCTAATAGTTCTTTCTGGCTATAGGATTCCCCTTCTCATCCAGAATGGTTGCCTACAAAGTTCATCCCCTCTCCCAACCTTATTACATGAGGAGAATGGGAGTTCTTTCCATCATGTAGCATTTTGAAGCATCCGCTTGAAGTATGATCAGTTAGACTTGTAAGGCAATTCTAATGTGACGGAATAGTAATCCTGTGAGAGTGGAATAGGCTAAGAATTTTGTTTTTATTAATAACATGAGGCAATTCTCTTTCTGGATGGAACGCCTTCTAATCATAACCCCCCTTTGAAATGTGTCATGCCAAAAGCGTAGAGCACTCATGTACCTTAACTGTGGCCATCTCCTGGCATCTGCTCCAGCTGCAGAGCAGGTGCTGTAGAAGAGGTTCAAATGGTGCATATCCATTCCAACCAGCTGCTTGAGAACAATGTTCGGATACACAGTGGTGGCTTTTTAATCTTATGCGCAGTTTATTTAGAACAGTAAAGTGTACCCTAGTCCCATTTTAAACGGTACACTTAATCCTTGCCTGGTTATGGCATAGTGGCTAATATGATCACTTATTTATATAGCTACAATATTTGAATGTCCTATTGTTAGCTTGATGAACAGTGCTGCAGCCATAACAAAGCTGATGAGGAGACAGTTGGACAAGAACACAAATGCCTATGTGGGCCCATGGATATGAAGCTGGCTCATTGATGTCCCTGAGGAAGGCCAACACCCTCCTCCAAGGGAGGAACCCTTCCCGAGAGGTCCCTTTGGAACCAGTGCTTCAAAGGCTGTGGCAGCCCAGAAGTCTCTCACACCAGGCTGCTGGTCACTGGAGTCCTTTTTGAAATCTGGCCTGTGAAGGGAGTGGAGTTGGCATAGCCAAGAGGGGAGGGTATACTATGTTGCCCGGATTCGACCCCTGACAAAAGGCTTGCTGTGGCCCAATCTGCTGTAGCATTTTGCCTTTAAGGACCAGAAATCCTGCCATTGGATGATGCATCTTTGGACTCTCCGATCTAGGATTCATCTACAACTCTGGTGATAGACTATTCCAAAGTACTCTGTCTTGGTATTCTGTCTTCATGTCTCTGGCAGAGGAAAGCTTTGCTCCCTTACCATCCCCAGGGATTAGTGGGGGAAAGGGGAGAGGGGTAATGCTGCTGTGGGCCAAAACTGCTTTTCTGCATGTTCACTTGAACCAGGTTTCTGCTCACTGGAGAATGTCCCCTACCTGGAACAGGCCTCCCAGAAGTAGCATGGAATCCTGTTTTACATCTCACTTTGAGCCACTGCAGGATTAGCAGTGCTGTTTCTGGTGCTGCAAGGAGTTGAAACCATTTAAGTGTTCTTCAAGCTGTCTAAACTCCAACTCGACCCAGTAAAGTGCATCACTGCCACAATTCCGCTGCCAGAGCGATGACCCGACTCGCAAGCAGTCTCGAACCACTCAGTCATCAACTCACTTGCCTTGAACTCTACTTCACCCAGTGGATGAATATTTTCGAGTGTACTACCTCCTGAACCTTTTGTGACACGCTGAATTGATCCCTTGAAGTAGGCTCTACTCACCACTGGATCAATGTGACTCAATCTCTTGACACCAGCTTCACTGCAGAAAACCCCCCAAAGGCTCGGATCAACATTGTTGAACACTCAAGATGGAGACCATAGTATTGGGTCAGGCACTGTTCCCCTCTTATTTGTCAAAGGATGTGGCAAATCTAGCTATATCACTAGTGACTCTTTGGAAGTAAACTTCTCATACTTGGCCTGCGAATGGCAGAAACTACCTGACTCTGGCCCTAGGGGTGGCTATCTGTAGGAGGACCATGTGGGGGAGACCAAGTTCAAGGAGTTAAGTTTGTTTAAACAGACCCTCTCAAATATGATTTATAATAAGTCTTGTTCCCTTAAAAAATGTCTAATTGAAAAGTAGATGAAGAATTTCCAAGTCTACATAATCGGCCTCCCCGTTTGCTTCCCCCTCTCCTTTTTTAGTAATGAGATGAGGAATAGAACAATGATGATCACTAGAGGCAGGAAGCAAACGCTGCGCTCTAGTATTTGGAAAATGATCATGAGGACCAGGAAGTTTAAAACTCGTACAGCTGATCAGACACTGGAAGAGCAGCTTGTGCTGGCACTTGTTGGAGTGCGGCACGCAAGTGTTCTGTGCCAAGTATTAGAGGCTGACGAGATGGAAGAGTCGACAAGAAGTGGTCAACGTTGGTGTGAGAGGCAGACAAAGCTGTCTGGTGCGGCAGAGGCGAAATCAGGAGCCGAGCGACTAACTGGTAGCACTCCCAGTCCGTGTGGAGAAGAACAGGAGGACGGAAGAACGCGAATGATGCTGGAGGTTGCCGACAAACCCAAATAGAGTGAGTCACCGGAGCACTTAACGGTGAGGCCCAGAGCGATTGAAACGAATGGAGAGACTGATGCGAATGGAAATGAGGGGCTGTAACCAGGTGTCTGGGGAGAAAGCCCAAAACCTTTACGGAAATGTCATAAAAGGATCACTGATCTGGCACTGGGGAAGAGAGGCGGATACTAACCCGAAGAGTGTGGGAAGAGTCAGGAGCACAATTCTTATAATATAATTAATATAATATAATTGCGAACTTTGCAAACAAAGGGCTGGTGGCTCAATATTGAAAGCACGTTATTTTGTAGAGCAAAAAGAAAGTCATTGCAGATTGGAAAAGTCCTTGCAGGCTAGTGAATCAAACACATAGTCTATAGGGTTTCGAAAGCTTATGGATTGTGCTGCCTCTGCACAATACTTGAAGTTAGTCCAATACACGGTATCAAAACCTATTTTCTGTGTTTGTTTTCTTTTTTTTTTTTTAAACCTCGACTGTCTAACCTTTCATGCTGCTAAATCCCTTGTAGCCGTTCGAGATTATGCACCTCTTAGAGAAGATTACTGGCCTCACAAGTCCCTTATTTGACTTTTGATTATTTTTTTAATTTTTTTGTGGTGTTCCCTTTTATATTTTTTTCAAGGTAACAAAGAGCTAATGTTTATCTGAAACATGGCATTTCACATCTTGCTTTGCTTAAACTACCCTCGACCACACGCTTTCACTTAAATGTTTGTACTATCACCACAATCTATGCTTTTGCTTTGTCATTTTGTATTGCTGCCTAACTTTAGCATTACCTGGTCAATGGTTTCTCAAACACATGTGACATGCTTTGGCAAAATCTGTTTCTAGCAGTGAAAAGTATGCAATTGCTTAAAGATGCTACTATATGTAAGCTTCCTTTTAAAGTTCATTAGGTTTACAATATGTATGGAACATGTGCCTACTATTTTATCTGTTTTAAACTGAAATAATTACATTGTACACTAATCATGCCTAAGTCATCGTAATACAGTAGAACATGAAAACCCAGCATCATACAATATCTGCATTACAATATATTAGACTAAATTCTTTGAAATAAAAAGTAACATGTTGCCATTTTGGAATCTTGGCATGCCCAGCTGAAAGTGAGAATAATGTATTTGCCAGTGGTCGACATGACACTGCCCTTTTATTAGGATACCTTCATAACTGTAGTGCACTTGCAACAGTTGGAGCTCATTTTGCATTTCTGGGTGCATACATATTTAAATATCAGGCTCATCTAGAAAAGCTATACAGCAAAAATAAGGACTAACCAGTTTTCCCCCCGCACCCACAAAAAAATGTTTGAAGTTGTCTTGGTGAAATAAAACCTGTTTTCATTGCTTTTCTGTATTCATCCACAGTGCCCTTTTGTATTATATAGACCTTGTCAACCTTTCACAATGTATTGATGCCTTTCGTGTGCAAAACGACTTCGGAAGCAATCTAAATCCACACGAAAGAAATATCTTCTGAAATTGCATGTTTTGTATTACCTTTGGATTTTCGCAGTATAAATAAAACTAAAAGGGCAAAGTTTACCTTGGATTCTTGAAGGCATGTAGAGTGTTTTCAGTAGTGATAGGCGGTAGGTTAAATGCTTCTCAAACTCCCAGTGCAAAACATTTTTAAAATAAATGTATTCCTTTTGGATGTTTAGTCTCGTGGGCCACGTTGATGTTTTGTGTTATGCATTCGATTTTAATTTGTAAAGGCATTTAGGAACATTTGTGTTTCAGTTTACGGCACAAGCTTTGCCATTTTATTTTTAATGTGGTCTTTTTCCACATTTCTTTTCTCGTTGGTCCTTTTTGCTTGAAATTCCAAATTGATAATTTCTTTTCACCTTGACCCTGTCGGGAATCGTCCTCGAGTTTGGTATTTCTTTTGTCATCTGTAAGGTTGATATTTTAAAGGATTGACTTTAAAAGATATGTGACGTCTGCTGTTAAGTTTATGGTGTTAGTTACCCTTTATACAAAAACCAGTTGTTAAAACAGTTTTGTGTTTTGCCGTCTGTTAGATGAGGTTCCCTGCAAGCAATTTGGTTATTGCCAACGGGATACAAAGGATTTGTGAAAGATGGCTGTTCAAAGGAACTTGGACCTCAAATGGACTCCTACAGGGCGCTGGTTGCAAGCATTTTCGAATGCATACTCGTCACTGCAGAACATGTTAGAAAGTAACTCATTGAAGGCATAACTTTATTTGGATTGAAAGAAATCACTTAATGTACATAATAGCAATAATAAAATTAGTCGATGAAACGGGCATTTTTCAGCTGGTGCCATTTCCTGTCTACAGGTACGATGGCCAGCATTTGATGAAAGTGGAAAACAGACACTCCTGCAGAGACCCAGAGAATTTATTTATTTTCAGTTATACAGATACCTATTTGGCTAATTTCTCTGTAAAACTATGAAGTTCTATTCTGGATGCTGCTGCATCTTGAACCCATCCTAATGTAATATGTTCATGTGCCATCACTGCATTATGATCTGGTCTTCTCCAGCCGAAGGGCAAAGAAAATAAGTTATTAATTTGCTAAAGGCACATTTAAAAATGCACCCTTGTACAACCGACGGATCACAAATGATTACACAATACTGATCTACTGAACCCCTCTGTGTTTTTGAGTCTTGCACAAGTTCTAAAATGTGAGTATTGTACTAAAATAACAATGGCTCCAAGGAGGCGGTGTATGTCTGAATCATCTAAGATATGCTATCTGTAAAATTGTCTGTGAGCTAAAACCTTTCCTTTGGCATAACACAAGGTTTGGCATTGTCTCTCTTGCATTCAGTGGCTAAATGTTTTGCCCAGTTAACTACAAATAGTCAACTGAAGTTTTAAGTTTTACTTGTGGTGCACACCTAGCTGGAGAAGAACTTGGACAACCACAAAAACATTTTAAACTAAAATATTTTAATTTTTGGATGAAATACTTGTTTAATCATCCTGGTACAGAAACCAAGTTCTTGATGGCGGGCAATTAAAACTAGACGAACAATAATATCCTGTTAAGCACCCTTTTATCCATTTTGTTGTATTTACTACACATGACAGTTTAAGAAAAGGTGAAGGGAGGGTTGTAGGTGGAATAACTGCTGAGACAGATTTGAAACCGGTATTCATAGGTGCAGTTAGGCAGTACCTGGTTACTCTTTGTCAATTCCATAGAAATCACTTTGACTCAAAGTACTATGGGAGTTTGTTTTCCCAAAAGGTGATCCCAAAGACTGTGTACAGAAAGGTAAGGGCGGCGTTGGCCCCTAATATAGAGCAGTGTGGTAGAGCTGACAGGATGAGTGTTTATAGTTGTTGTTTACTATGCCTTCAATTTCTGTTAATGTGGGGGGTCGGGGGAGAGGGGGAACATTTGTGTGTGGTGTAAGGGTGAGATGCAGAGAGGTTGGTCAGTGGAGCTTGGCATTTGGAATAAGGGTTAGTGAGATGAGGGGGATTAGATGTGTGGAAAAAGTGGTGGGAGTGGACGGGGATAAAGTAAACATTAATTTGAGTTTGTATCTTTGATAGTATGCACGCATTGGTGGAGTTGGCAGTTTCCGTTGGTACACCAATTTACCTCATTAACCTTCTCCACCAAAAGAGTACAAAAATCTTATATAATAAGCAGAGGGTTATTTGACTCTTCTTGCACCAGATATCTGCTCTTTTGGAGAGTGGCAACTAGAGACTGCCTTATCCATTAAAATAAATTACCATATGTTTTTTTTATTTTATTATTATTTCTTTTTTTTTTTGCTTTACCCAATAGCTTTGTAGAAATCTGATCTGAAAAATCGGGGACCAAATTGCTCTGAAAATCTTTTACATGAATTCACGGAAATCCCAAGGATGTTAAATGAAACCTTTTGTGTACCATTAAGACAAGTCAGTTAACAGTGCCACAAATTAAGCATTGATGGAACATAAGCCCTAGTGCAGAGCAAATCACTGTGCATATGGAAATTAAAGGAATTGCTTGCATTTTCGCCCCATGTAAGTATAGCCATTGTGTTGAATAGCCTGCATAACCCAAGAAGTCTTCGTAATGAATCACTCATTGGGAAAAGCCATAATATTCGATCTCTCCAAAAGCTTGCAGTCAGAAGCCTAGGAAACAGATGGCTATGAACGTTCACCAAGATTCCTGGTTTTGGAAACATTAAAACGTTTCAAGCCAGTGCGACACAACTTTGGGTGCCATTGCTTCTCCCCTAGGGGGAGCGCCTTCCCAGAAGGCTAGGGAGGGGAGTCCACTACTTGATAGTCCCTTGGGGGTGCTACTCAGCAGGTGGATCACATGGGGAGGAACCCCTCCTATGTGGGAGCAGGGATGACTATCCGGGGAGAAAGCAGTACTCCACACCTCCCCCAATATATCCCTACCTTATTATCCCATGTATCTGTCATATGCAGAAGGGGCAAAGTATTGGGATGAAGAAGAACCTAAAAAACCTCGGAGATTTCGGAGATGGGTACTGAGGTGAGGAGGCGTTGCGGAATCATGAAGAGTACTTCTGCCGAGATTAATGAGCCTTCTAGTGGTTTGAGAATGCTCATGCTCATTGGAGAAGCCATAGTAGAAATAGAAGGGGTACTCGAGAGCCAGTTGAGCCCTCTCTGGAGGAACCGTGAGATTCAAAGTCTGCAAGACGGAAGAAGAACCAAAGAGTGTTCACGTGATGCTTGCCCGGGAGTCAGAAGTGTGTCCAGTCAGCTTGCGGTGGAAGGACCGAGCAGAACACAACGCAAGCAGGTGAACCAGTGGAAGAAGCAGGCTGACTACGTACCATGGGCAGGATGTGCAGCCTACGCAGGACGCATACTGCAGAAATCCAGCAGAGGCACAGGAGAGCAAGAGAATACTGGAAGGTGGTTACCTGCAGAGCAGGACCTGCTGCGAAGCCGCTGCAACAACTATAGGGAAACAGGAGACCAAGAGAAACCTGGAACAGTGGTTTTGATACCCTGAGGAAAACCGCCATACACCTGCACAACCTTTACAGGTACCTGGGTTGCCGAGACAGCTGGTGAGGGCCATAGGAGGGGCTAAGAGAGCCTTTTGACCCATGCAATAAGGGTAAAGAGGACACACTGAACATATAATACAAGAAGAAGTAATAAAGCTCTGTTCTGGGACCCGCACCCATTGGAGAAGAAAACAGTAAGCAATTGTCTTTGTTGCAGCACCCGTCAGATGAGTGAACCAGGTCTGCCTAACCCACAGAACTGTAAAAACCATATAAACAACCCAGGGCAAGGGAGTCCTCCCCTCTAGCATTGCAAACTGTCTCAGAAAGCTTGAAGAGGGCCTGGGGAAACTGAGTCCCCAGCCTCTGTGATTTTTGATAGAGACTGAGAAGGGCCCGGGGAAGGTAGTCAATTCTCCGGCCTTCGTGAACTGTGGCAAAGATTCCAGGGGAAGAAAGTCATACCCCCTGATCATGTGTAGTGTGAAGAAAAGCCAAGAAAGGACCAGGGAAGGGAACCCTTCCTTAGCTCTGAAAGTACTGAGAGCAAACTACCTGGAGAAGGGATTATTCTCTAGGGTGCCAATAGTAGAGTGAGCTATGGGTTTTAAGGAATGTTGTTTGAGTTGGAACCTTACTTTTCTAGAAGTGAGAACTTTATAACACCACAAGGTGGAACTTTGTTTTATATCTTGGAAAGGAACAGACTTGGGGAAGGGAGTCCTTCTTTCACGCAAAGTTCCTGCCTGCCATTGAAACCATAGACCATTGCCCAGAAGAAGGGAGCCATTCCTCTGGACCAAGAAGATCCATTACCTTATTTACAAGTGTGAGGGACAGAAGTAGGTGTTTGACACACAAAGGCAGACACTTCATTTACTTGGAAATTCTGACGGTATCCTTAGTTCCTTAGTTGAGGTACGAAAACACCTCTTAGAGTTAGGGAGAGATGGGTTTCATCGTTTATTGTGACCAAATGTTTATGCCAACTATCTGTCAACCTTTGTCGGACTCTTCCTTCTGCACCCTTACAGCAGGCATAAAGTCACTTGCCAACTCAATTCTCTGCATACACACCATTTCTTACTAGCCAATGTTTAGTTGTGAGTGCAAATGTTGAATGTTTTTCCTAAATAAAAGAACAAAAATGCATATGTGGTGTACAGTAGGTCCTCCTTTATCAGTTATGTTTGCTTTGTTGGTTGG
Source organism: Ambystoma mexicanum (assembly GCF_040938575.1). Classification (NCBI taxonomy): domain Eukaryota; kingdom Metazoa; phylum Chordata; class Amphibia; order Caudata; family Ambystomatidae; genus Ambystoma; species Ambystoma mexicanum. The sequence continues at coordinate 382,904,429 of NC_090923.1, read as the reverse complement.
AATTGAATTGTTGAACTTTACATTTTCTGTTAATTTGCTGTTACGTGAAATGCCTGTTTTGACCAAGAAAATAACTGGTGAAAAGAAAATCCAGCAGTATTTTGATTGTACTGAACATTTTTTTTCAAACTTGCCATTTTAAGGTATGTTTATGGAAAAATATAATGTGGAACTAATGCAGCAAGTACTTGCTTGAAATTGTGTGCTAAATAGTTGTGCAATACATGTCTGTATTGATTATTTTTATTAATGTAAATGGATAAGTAGGCAATTTTATAATGATGGGGCATGACAATGGAGTAGAATGTATCCAGCTGTGTTTGAAATGCTGTTGTGGTGGCAAATGCAACACCTTTATGGAGCATTGAGGACAGGACCCTTTGAGAAAAATAAGATTGCAACCCCTTGCTCACTGTGATTTATAGAGGCTCAGCTGGACTTCACTGAGGAGGCCAACAAGGCCCAAACATTTGTCTGGGGTTGTAGATGGTACTCGTGTTCAGAGGTGAATTGCCTAGCACTTCAGTGCTGGACTGCCTTAATGGGTGGAGCCAGACTTGTATGCAAATGGGTAGTTCCCCTATGTGAAGGGTGTAGTGAGCTAAAACGTGGCTGTGGGCCCTCCTGAGTAGAAGAAATTCCATAGAACATGTTCTTTGATCCATGTTTGCTCATCTCTTATGTTTAGGGAAAATTGAGAATTGTTGGAATATTGCCCTCGTTTTGTAAACAATGTGGTGTTAACCTTACTATGATGAGTGATGTATTAGTAATGTATAATAGATTGCATGTGTGGATAAAGATCAGTGCAAAAGGCTGTCTAATGAGGTTTTAGTAACTTATTTTTATACCAAATAATAAAAAATGAAGGCTTTTTGTTTAACTTTTTTTTTTTAGATCAGGCATGGGGTAATGCAGGATGCCAGCAATCTTCTCTTCATACATCTGAGTTAGTTGAAACTTTAGTTCCTGGGAATTCTAACCTAAATAAAAACGCAACCTTGACTGAGCTTTTTTAGCCTGGAAAGGCATTGGCAACTACTGGGACTTTTACTGGAACTCACTGCTGCCCTAAAATCTTCTCTGCTTTGTAAATCGTTTTATGATCTTTGTATTTTGTAAGGGTAGCTTAGGAGTGCACATTGATATCAGCAACGTAGAACCACCATTAACCTTCATCTGAATACATGAGACCTTTCAGGTTTGCCATCCTTCTACTTGATGATGCACCTTCTTTAGTTCTCTCAAATTCCTCTTTGCTGTATAGAATATATATTACCTGAAAACATGATCTAATTTTTCTTGTTTCAAAAATGTAATATGCCCAGGTTTCTGGCCCCTGTTTAATTTTCTCCTCCTCCCTTCGGTGTATCTTATTGCCAGCTCTGTATCCCATTTGAAAAGTACATTAACATGATTGTCTGCATATACCCATTCTTTGGTATTTCTATGAAATGCTTCTACCGCTATATTCAAGTAATTGGGCTTTGAAGATGCTCAGTTAAACTAGTTTACAGCAGTCTGCCCCACACGTAATCCATGTTGCTCATTGGCTTTATCGTGCATGCATCTTAAATGTATGTGTTAAAATTGTATGTGTCTTATTGTCCCCATTGGATTATAATCAGGAAAGAGTGGCCATGGTGTGCAAGTGAACTACTAGAAAAGGGAGCGGAACCGTGTTGATTTAGTTCAACCTTGTAAAGCCATTAATCTGCTCAGTGTCTTAATATTTGATTACATTCATTTGCCCTGTACATAAGGGACTGTGCACATTATCCTTGTGTGTGGCTGTCTCTCCACCTTTGTTTGCCATCGCTAAGGTTCATGGAAGTGATCAGACCTTGCGACACTCACACAGCTTGTCATAAAGGAGCAACGTGTTTGCTGTGAAACCTTCAGACTGTTCTTTATTCATTCAAATAAATGTTCTGATATTTTGTTCTAGTTTCTTTTATTTATATATGACCTTCCTATTCAGCACATGTTCTTTTCTCCTAGTAAGAAAACAGATCTCATCGACTTGCATACATTCTTTTCAGAATGGCCACTGTTCTGGGAAATTAATAAAAGCACTACAAAAATTGGGGCAAATAAATGTTTCAGACATTATGGAAATGCGATCTTATCTAACAGCTTGATGGGCGTAAAGGGAAAAGAGCTGTACATTTCAGAAAGCTTTAAAAACAAGTTCAATTGAATTCAGAAACATGGCAAGTTCTGAACCCGTGCACAGAAAAGGTGCTTCTAAATTGGTATTGAGGTGGAATAAAGACACACAGCAGTAGATGTGTGATGTGGTTGATTTTATTTTGGGTACAGGTTAGTCTGCTCACAAGATAGGTTGGAGCTTTGCCATAACACACATATGAACAAGTGTTATCTTGAGGACATCCTGCAATCTACAGGGAGCAAATTCAGTGGTGCAGCCTTGGAGTAATGTGTGCATGAAATGGGAGATTCCAAAATGAGACTGCAAGAATTGTGTGAGAAGTCTACAATTTATGATATGAGCATTTCTGAAGTCTGGCATAGAGGGAATTGCTATACTCTAGTTTTGATATGATATGTACAATTACAGCCACGTGATCCTGGAAGAAATGCATGAATCACTCTACATTTCTGTCGTAAGAAGTTGTACTTATATCTGATCTAAACTGAAAAGTCTAGCAGGGGAACATGTATAGCTTGTGACTGCAACTTATTAAGGATTGGAAGGGCACAGGAATTAAAAGTAAAACTGTGTGGCCATGCGAGTTATACCATAGGTTGTTTTTATGGTATTAAGACAGCTAATTCTTTTTCTCATTCAAGACTGTATCTGAGACAAAATATGCCTAGTTTTGGTGGTCATGGAGCTGCCAGTATGCTTGAAAACAATCTGGGCATTGTCGGCATAACTATGAAAGGCAACATCCAGAAGCTCTTGAAACTGATGAAAATAAAATGTTAAAGTAGTGGAGGAGGAGCCGATCTGAGGGACACAACATTTGGTATCAATCAGTGGAGATATCGATAGGAAAATAGTATTCCTCATCAATTATGGTAGAAAACTATTGTAGGGTAGAATGTAACACTCTGGATCACCAGAATTTGCTCCAGAGGCTTACCTTGTGGCCAGGCAAGTCTAGCATGACCAGTCCTTCTCAAATGTCTAACTGGGCAGTCTCCGTGCCGTGAAACAAAAACCAGACTTGCAAAGTTTATTCTGCTCAACAATATCTAGGGGATTAGAGCTCGCAACCTTTTTCATTAGGAAAGGCCAACTAGCGGTAGGATGGAGAACTACTAGGTGTATCGGCCTCCAATCTTTTTTTTTTAAGCAGTGGCATCATTCAGGAGGCTTTTAGGGCCTGGGGGATTTAGCCAGACAATAGTGACGTATTGACGAAGTTCACCAAAAAAGGGTTGATCACTTTAATTGCGTCTTGAATCATTGTCACGGCAGTTATTGCCTGGATAACTTGGGACACATGGACCAAAGTAGAGATCATATGTGTTGAGAAGAGACTGGGATAGATTCAAATTGAGAGGATAGAAACTGTAATAGCAGGGTAGGAAAAGGCCATGATTAAGGACTGAGCAGTGTTTTCAACTGATGTATGAATTTGATTAATCTTAGAATCCATGAAGCAAAGCACTTCTTGTAGCCATTGCGTTTAGATGGTCTTGGAAGGAAGGGATTTATTTTCAGGAGAGGTAAGGGTTGATGTGAGTTTTTGTCAATTACCGGCCATTCTACTTTTTCTCAGGCAAGGGCCTACTTGGAACCTGTCATTTGGATTCTATACTCCTTAAAGAGGCTAGTATTTCACAATTGAGCTTTATTTTCCTGCCATTTTTTCCTTACTTAGGAGCACATTTACGCAAATTGGATGCATACCAGGGATGTCCTTTTGCATTAGAATTACTTTAATAAGAATTTCAAATGGACCAAAATGTCAAGCGTCTTGGAGAAGAGCTTATTAAATAAAGATGACTGATGATGATCGTGTCAAATGGAATCCAATATGGGAAGAATAGTATGAAGAAAGGCTTTGTGTCTCACATTAGCGGTTTATGCAAAAGTATTACTTGATGTATCTGCAATGATTACAAAAACGTGGTGAATTGAGCCTGCAAAATGGCATATTTCTTAACTATGAATTGAAATGCTAGTCATTTTCATGCTAGCCTACAGCTGCTGAAATATTTGGTATCTGAAATAAATCTCAATGGATTTTAGAATGGTATGCCTTGGGGGAGCTCATGAAAACTGTATAATTGTGTTGGCTCCAGTTCGCATAGAATGCATTGCAAGAGAAGGTATCCAAGTTTGCAATATTCGTAGATTTTAAACTTCACCTGGCGATAGACTTTTCTTGTAATGAATTTGCCACTGTGGCTTGATTGTAGCTGATTAGATATTCGTGTTGACCTGTTAAGCAACTTCAATTCAGCACTCCAACTAAGTCAATGCCGAGTCTGGGATGCCCAAGAGAAGCCCTTAATTTATATATTTCTATGACAAGTTCATATATCTGGATGATAAACCCTTGCATTACGCCCCTCTCTTTGAATCCCCCTGACCTCACTGAGCCAAGAAGTAGGTTTGTTTTGCAAATTAAAAGATTTATTTTACACATTAAACAATATATATATTTTATAAATAAATATTTGATAGCACACTTATGAATATGACAGTGATTAATGATCAACAATGGATAATATTACACTAGCACACTTTTTTAATTCCTTAGGAGTTGGTATAGAAAGGATAAGGTAGCTGAGAATAATTGTATGGTTTCAAGGGAATGCAATAATGGAAAAGAATGCAGCACAGAAATAAACTGATACGGTTTCAACAAGAGATAATATGATCATTTTTTCTTTAGACCATTCACTACCCCCACGACCCTCCCCCCCTATGCAACATAAGGAGATGGAAGGAGAGCACACAATTTTCAGGAATACAATCAAATGCAATACCAATTCAGTTCCCCCCCCTAGAAAGCTTAAAGCACAGGCATGATTTTAAAACACAGGCAAAAATACTTTAAATGTGACTTGCAAAGAAGTGAAAATATGCTAAAAGTGATTTTAATTCCCTATAGGCAATTCAGGGTAGGTGATAGCTACTTAAGATTGGTTCAGGTCAACCCTATCGGTGATTCATGAGGGATTATCAGGTTGAAAACTGATTTCAGCAATGGAAGCAAAAGACAGCAATTTTTTTGACAGGTGAAGAAGTTTGAGCTAATTTTCAATTCACTTTTTCCCGAGTGCGTTGATTACGGAGAAACTAACGGGTTTGAGCTTCTTGGAAAGCTTAGATTCTTAGCTTTAAAATGAAAGTTAAATCTCGTTCCTAGCACATGCGGTTCAAAAGATACGGACGATTATGTGTAGATTTTCAGAAATTAAATGATTCAGAATGGCAAATGACTCTTTCACAGGTTTGAAATCACAGAATGAACACACAATTTCTATGATGCAGTTCTAAATAGGTGGAAATGGTTTGAATTAGATTATGTTAGACTAAGAGGTTGGTTTTGCACAGTTCTGGCTGAGTACTCGCACTATAAATTTGAAATAGGCCGTCCAGGTCGGTCAGGTTTGAGCTTCACTCACCACGGACGGTCTCTGGTACTGGTTCTGCTCACAGCGATCTGGTCTGGGTCTATCGGCACTGCAAAGCGGTCTGGTCTGGTCTCTGGTTCTGGCAAAAGTCCTTGGCACTGCACGGCGGTCTGGATACAGCTCTGCTTTCTGGGTTTTTCTGGCACAGGGTTCTAAGCCAGAATCAAACGGCTCGCCCGGCTGTTGAATAGTTTGGTTAGGTTTCTGGATTCTGAGGCCCCTGAAGGATTAAGCTTGAGGACTATGCCTCTCTGTTCCAAGTTCTGAACTCTGGATTCTAAGTTCTGGATATGGTCCTTCTGGATATTGTCTGGTCCGGCAAAATGCTTCGCAAGAAATCAGTTTGAATTTGAAAGTGAATGTCCCTTCCTGGGTCTCAGTGGCTCTTTTTATGTCTTTTGAAAATGGGTGTGTGCGTGGGCATAACTAAGCCTGCCCCTCACAACTTATCATTGGCCAAGTTCTCCTCTCTCCCTTGATTGGGGGAAGGAAATGGAGTGTCATCGTGATGAGGTATGTTCATGGGTCAGAGGATCCTCCCCTCGTCACTTTGCACACAAATCTATTTTTGATCCAAATGCATATTTATCTATGTACACTTTTTCATTATCCATCTTTTTAAAATTATGCTCTGGCCCAGATGGGTGTGGTTTAGGTTCCAAAAGCACATGGGGGAATTTCTATCTGTCCCCGCCTCCAGCTCAGGTGGCTCCCAGAGGCATTGCCCCTCCCATTTCCTTCCAAGAGGAAGCCATTTACGACCCCTGTTTTAGCATTTGCCTGAGCCAAGGAAAGTTCATTGTTCCGTTTTCCTGCAGTCCCCTCCCCTGATTCAATCAGAGAGGTGTGATCTCCTTTTGGTGGGGGCAGAAAAATGCAGCCAGGCCTGTGAACAGTAGGTGTTAAGAGTTCCCATTAACCAGCAAGGCTTTGAAGTTTCTAGCTAACTCAGTTTCCTTGTCAGCTCCTGAAAGACAGGCCTCCTGTCAGAGTTTGGACCGCTAGCGGCGGTTAGCGTCGAGCGCCGGTACTGCACCCCTTTTTGGGAGCTGTCTTGAATTAATACATTTCAGAAAAAAGGGATTTTACTTGATAGCATTTACTAACAGTGTATTGCTATAGATTCTGCAGTAGAGTAATTTTGTGGCCATGACTTTAGCAATTTTTGACATCAATTAAAACAGATTTTTAACAGCACCATATTCCTTTGCACTGATTTCGCTCATGGCGCTTCTGGCCAAACACGCTCGCACTGGTGGGTGGCAGGTCAGATGACCATTTTGGTGTTTTCCTGGATTCTGGTGCAAATGTGGGCTTTTCAGCCATCTTGGATTTTCTAAGCCCACAGCACCAAATGTTGTAGCATAATAGTTCAAACGTGGGTCAAGACACCTGACAGACCCCACTGCGGTTGGGGAGTTAGGCGAGCACTCCGCCTTTACATCCCATCTGCAGACCACACCATGCATACCATTGTCTGAAAGCTTATCTCCATCTACAATCTCTAAACTAGAATACACCTGCTGTAACCAAGGAAATGCCCCACCTTACATCGGAGGCCTAGCATGCAAATCGGACTCCTATCGGTCCCTGCAATCAATACCATTGCTATATCCATATTGCTCTTCCAACCAGGTCCACCCTTATGGATAATCCACCTAGTGTTCCTTCTCCCCCGGAACTCAAAGAATCCCTACTGCCGCATAGGTGATGAGTGATTCGGGCTACACTCAACATAACCCTTTTCTGCATTGTATCAATATATACATTTATTTTAACTGAAGGTCCACATACTGCAAGTCCAGTATTCGTGGCAGGATTATGTTTAACAAGACCGACCTTACCACTGCTCTGGGTACCCAGACTAGTACAACTCGAACCTCTATAGCAAAGGTTGTAGTTGCCTTGTTGTACAGTCAGTAGTGTAAATGCCTGATGTTCAGGACTATGGCGTCTACCTGTGCAAAATAGTTGGCGGTTGATTGTTCTCAGTCATGCGCACCTACCAATATTTTCCTCCTCCTTAGTAAGAGCTTCTATAACATGGGGCAGAGGTGAGGCAGGAGTTTCAACACCATGAATAATCTGAAACCACGATGCTGTGTATTTGTATGCTGGCAAGACATACAATTTCTTTTGCACATGCTAGCAAGCAATAATAGTTATGGGGCATTCAAAAGCTAGCACTATGAGTTTCTGGGTATCTGCTATCAGTTAATAGTGGGGAAGTGGAAGCTGGTGCTAGGAATGTGGAATCTGTCGACACCTGTCACTATGCTAGTGGTTGTATAGAGAGCTCACATGTTCTATCATCGATGCCATAATGGCCAGTTACGCTGTAGAAACAATCCCCTCTTTGTCCATGGAGGTAAAATCACACTGTCGTGTTCCTAACACTTTCACGTTTAGATGATTAATGTGCTTTTTAGAATGCATCATTTGTGGCTTTTCTAACATTCTTCATATAAAGCTTCCAAGTGTCCCACCTGGTAATAAGGATGATTAAACTTCTAAACTTCTACCTAGCTTTATCGGAGGGTAACATCTAGAAGATGGCTCTAGCTCTTCTATACGGACAACCCCAGGTTCACAATTGGCAGTGCTGTAGGAGCTCGACGCTGCTTAATTACAGGCTGTGATTTCTTGCATGATTTTAAGTGCACATTTGTTAGAGTAAACAAATTAGGAGAAATACAAAACCCTCTGGTGGAAGCCTCTTGCTTTAAAAAGCAAAAAAGAAATTGCAAAAAAAGTTTTCAGTTTATCCCTTTTTATTTCCAAGTGTATTGCGTGGATGCACATAAGTTAACCTGCAGTCGCCTGATGTCCACTTACGCATCAAAGGAAAAGAACACATCTCTCCCTCTCTTCCCCCTCACCAGGCTTCCCAGTCCATTGCACAAGCCAGCAATGTACTGGCTCCATTGTGACAGCAAGTGCAAAATGTGAGGCCCGTACAGCCAATTGTCCACATTTCATGTCCTTGGTTGGCGCAAAGGTGTATTGCGCACTGGTACCCTGCACCAGTTAGCCTCGTGATTTTTCTCTACTTTGATTTTAAAATAATGGTGCAAAAGCTAGCTCTCTACAAAGCTTGCATGGCTTGAAACACAATACGATGTTAGCCATTGTATACATCTCCAAGCAGAAGTTCTGAAGTAAAAGCTAATGGATCCCGTATCAAGCAAATAAGATTGCATGTTCTAAAAGAAAACCTTATTAATGATTGTACTTCAATTCAAGGAGGGTAGAAACCACTGATGTGTTTAAAAATTTGATTTCATCTGCATGGACTAGTTTGCCTTTTAGCCCCTGGCTAAAATGCTGACATGTTCTTGAAGCCTGCATTTTCAAGGCCATACGGAATTGAAGATGGGATTAGAAACTTGAATTTTATTACTTGTTTTGCCCATTTGTATGTTAATTTTCAAGCCGGTATCTAAGCATCAGGAACCAACTAGCCATGAGGTGTTCAAAACAGGAAGGGGCGGAGCAGCATACATCTTGAAGCTTGTTTGATATAGGGAACCAGCGCAACAATTAATGCAAGAGAAAAGTCTTTTTTCAATTTTCATCTAAAGGACAACAAAGCTCTGGCACTGCAAACTCCAAGGGAAGGAGTCCCAGAAGGTTGGTGTCAGCACCCGAAGAGGGTGGTTTAGGGCTTTATTTGTGTGTTGATCCCGCAACCATAGCTTAACTTGCTTATCTTAATGTGCAAGCTGGTTGGCACCAAGAGATCTTCTCCTTTAGGTAGTGTGGGGCATATCTGTGAAGAATTTTCTGCATTAGGGTCATGGCTTTGAATTTCACTCAGGCCAGTCCTGGGAGCCAGTGCATTCTCTTCAGAATGAGGAAAAATATGCTCCCTGCTGGGCATTTTGGTGACGATGCCAGCTGCTGTGTTCCGGATAACCTGCAGGTACTGTTAGTTTTTGTTTTCCTTTTTCCTTTCGTCTTATTATAATAGTTGTTCTTTTATAACACACTTAATACCAGAGAGGTTTCTAAGCACGAGACCGTGATTCAAACCTGTGTTGTCTTGCATCTTAGACAAACTTGTTGACACTGAGCTATCCTATCGGCCATTATGAGGAGGCGATTTCAATAATGTAATATAACTCCAATCAAAGTGCAAGCAACAGCAACACTGTTTCCTTCTGACAAAAGATAGCGGATTGGTCTTTAAGATATAAGGAAACCTTTAAAACATCAAATAGGATGAGGAACTAGAGATGGAATTTACCTGCGTAGTCATGGACATGTTGGCATCAAACAAAATGCATAGATATTTGACCTTCTCTGTAGTTTTCACAAATTCTGATGAGATTGAAATTTCGGAATAAGATTATATTAGTTTTTGTGACCTGGGTGGAAGAATAACCATTTCGTATTTGGATGGATGTAGATCTTCCACTTTTCAATGAGATTAAATCTATTCCCAATGAGCACTAGCACGTCTGAACAAGATCTGTGTGTCCTCAGCATATTGTAGAAATAGAGATCCTAGACTAATCTGCATGTCGTCCAAAAGCGTGGAATATATATTGAATTATGGTGTTCCACAAAGCTCATGTACTTCACTTATGAAGTAATAGGATGAAGTGCAAACGGTCCTATGTTTGCAGTGGACATCCGTGAAGCCAATTATAGGAAGTACTTTTGGGCTTAAGATTCAAAGCCAGTCTTGTCTACTAGGATTGGTTTTCTGAATTATATTTCCTTTCATTGATACAAACCTGTCTAATTATTTTTACAAAAAAGAAAAACAATGGCTGTTGGTCTAAAATGTGAATATAATGCTAGATCTGAACCAGGCATGTTTAGGTGCAGAGTTATGCTGGGAACGCACACCCCTAAAATGAATAATTTACTATGTTGACTAGAAGAGGTGAGGAGATTTCTAGAGGAGTTCATTATTACATATGGGCGTGGGAGTCACCAGGGCCAAATGTTGAGGTTTCACAAGTGATCATGCTTAGTCACAGAATGAAACCTAAATCTAGATGAGGAATTCCTGGGTTAGGCGTTAGGGTATTTTTATTCACGGATCCAGGAGTCACACCCTTCATCTCAACGGATCCATGAATCTTAATAATTTTATTTGTAAAGAAAAGCTGGAATGGGATGGCAGAGGGTCTAATTGTTGAGAATTTGCTTAAGAAAGCTGACTTTTTTGGTGAAGTGTCATACACTCAACATTGGTTTCAGACTGACTTTTCAGTTTGATTGTCTGCTTTCTCACTTTATTTGCATTCTATAAATGTATATATGGTCTTGCTCCTACATATCTGACTTCCTTGGTAATCTTCTACTCCACTTCTTGTTACATTCTGTCTGTTTTTCACCTATTGTTCCTAATCCTCCTTGCCCTGTATCATTTCCGTTCCTTCTCCCTGCTGGATCTGAAACATTGGCTGTCTTGGCCTCCTGAAAATTCCTTCTGCTTCTTCTCTCCATGACTTTCGGCTTCGCTTGAAAACTTATTTCCTCTTCTGTTGGTCCTACTGCTGACTCATTAATATTTGCCCTCACTATTTTGTCATCATGAGATTTTATTTTTGTACTGTTTTTAAACCTGTTGTAAAGCACTTTAGCGAACAAATAGCAGAAAATACAAATGTTTTTATGCGTTCTGCTTCTAACCTGCCTGTTAGCAGACTGCACTTTTATTTATATAGAAAGTTCTAAAAGGAGCAAAGGGATGCTTCCCAGCTCGTTAACCACGCCTCTCTCCATACCTCCACCCTTAAAATTGCTTAAAATGACATGGTACTTCTTATTTCTTGCCTTCACTGCAGGTCTAACTGCACCCTCTAACCCTCAATTTGGCTTGGCTGAAGAATGAGAAAGTAATAGTGGTCGTTTTTTTGTAAAGTGTTCCTTTTAGTTGTCTCTGGATGAGCATTCAGTGAGATGAAATGCAATGCAGTGTTTGCCTCTCCACAGTTTTGAGCCACAATTAAATGGCAGAATGGCAGTCATGGTGATGCAGAAATGCGGTTTAGCTTCTTGGCACTGGTGTACACCGGTAGAATGTTCTTGTAGCCATTACTCTAATCGAATCCAGTTTAGTTTGGGGGACGCACATTCATTTCTGCCGGAACGACCATCATATCAGCTTAAAGGGGTTCCCTTTCTCAATGTTGTGTTACTTTAGCACACATTTCATCAGTTGTGTCTAATATTACATGGCCTTTTCCGTTTTGCCTTTATTGCATTTCTTTTCTCAATGTTTTTGTATGCAATGTGGACACACAAATGGTTTGAGACCTCATGTGTGCATGAAGTAAGTGTCCAAAAACAACCCGACCATAATAATTATTACTGATATATGCCTCACTTTCTGCCTGAAATGTAGGGGATTACCAATTGTAAGAAGTAGATGGAAGTCTTTATTTTTGCATAGATGTACTTAGTGTAATAACCCTAGTAGTCTCATTAAATCGCTACTGTTAACCACAATATTTGAATTTGTAATTGGGTTCTTTAATAAAATCACGTTTTGTTGGCAAAAGAAATCCTTTTTCCAAATGGGGTTTTGCAGCAGAATGCCATCTTTCTTCCTTCTAATGTAAACCCTAATGAGTGCTTCACAATTATGGAGTGTGCAAATTAGGATTGTTAATTTGCATTTAGGTGGGTCTTTGGGTCCCCTCTATTCCCCATCCTACCATCTCCCCCGTTTCTTTCCAGTGGTGTTACATTTCCTAGTGGAATATTATACATGGCAGTGCTCATTTGTGTCCGGGGATTCCTGGTCCCAAATTACATACCCAGTGCAGTTTCGCAACAGCATTGGTTTCTTTGAGGCCACTGCTGAAAAGTCCCCCAAATCTAAAGAAACGCTGTTCTCTTACACCACCCAGCATGGCTCATGTAATCTGGTGTCGATTCCCGTGTCCCCACTGCTGGTGGGCAGTGGTGATGCTGCATCTTACTGGCCAGTGGCCAGAATTACAGATTTGATTACAGATGGCGCATGGCGTGTGGCTTCTCAACCTGCTTAAACCATGAAGGTTGTAGACCAGGAATTTGTTCCCACTTCCGCTTGTCAAAATCTCATCTGTGCCATTTTTTTCTTTTCTTTTTGGCAGTACAGGAAATGTATTTTCCATGGTACTTCTCAGTCCTCTAGAGATTGTGGCGTTTCTGAGAAAAGGACACAGTTCTTGATCTCGATTCTGTTGCAATGTTTCCAAATCCTTGAAAAACACACTATATATCCAGCGCATGCACGGCAACGAGTCGACGATTAGATTACGTGCATTTTCGCTGCTTGCAGTCCTAAAGCAATACCGCCTCCAGCTCTACCTACGATGTAAATGAAATTCTGTCTGAACACAGGACCACCCAAGAGACCTTGCTATGCTGCCCAGCATATTATGCAGTAAATGCGTGTTCAGTTTGCGCGAGGACCCAGCCTGCTCCGAAAATGTGCACACAGTGGGATGCCAAGGCAAATGGACCATCGGTGGTACGATGCTACGGTGTGTGCATCTTTTCATAACGTACAAGTACAGCAAGGAAGAGCCACCATTTTGTTTTTCCTACCGAAAATCTGCTTTAAAAGTCAACTACCGATGAGTATAGGAACATCATTTCTTAGTGATATGATCAGGGGTCAAGTCCTTAAAATGTAAGTGTGGGGGAGACTCATCAATAAATGCAATGGGATGTGACATTGCCAGAAATGAGCATACCAAGGTGAAATATGCACATTTCATTGAATTGGCTTTGCAGAACCACCCAAATTGAACAGGACGAATGGCTTTTGCCTTTCATAAAATCAACACACACATAACCAAGAGGATATTTTCTTCTAATAGTGTTTTTATAAACGTTAAAAGGTGTGCATGTTTTAAACTCGAAGAACCAATGCAAATGTTTACCCCGGGACTTAAAGTACCGAAATGGGATAGTCCTTTGTTATTTTTCATCAGGTTATATAGTGCAGTGGTGAAGTGTCCGGCCTACAAACCTGATGACTGTGGTTTGCTCCCAGAGTTCTGCTTTAATGCAAAAATTCAAAGCAGACTTTCAAAGTTTCTCATTTTAGCTGGTGGGGACTGAGTCCACCCTCTGAAAAAGGTGGGTGTACATCTCCCCCCCCCCCCCTTCCCATGTGTACCCTCGACTTGAGCACTGGATATGATAGGTTATTTATAACGCACTTAATACCCAGCGGTTTCTAAGCGTGGACCCACGGATCGAACCGGTGTTGTTCGGTGTCGTCTTGCTTCCAAGGCGAGCATGTTGCCCCTGAGCTGTCCTCCCCAGACATTACTGTGCTTAAAAGCAGCAGTTTGTGATCCTGTGATCCTGCAGTTACTATCGAGTGGCATGATCACTTTTACAGCTATCCTGCTGGGTTTATCAAATGTAAGTGAATTGCATTGACGTTGAAGTGAACCCAAAATATAAACACGAAACCTAGGCAATTCTGGAGCAACCAGTTTAAGGGAACACTGTCCTATTCTTAGTCCCAACAAGGAAGTAAATTGGTCCAAAAAGTGATGGGTTCATGTGAGGATTGCGGGACTGCTCGCTGCGTAACCCAAATGACAGATATGGGAGAATAATTATAACCTGCAAGCAACATTCTACGCCCCGAGACAGACGTGCTGGGAGAGTGAAATCCTACTGAACAAAGGCATAACTTTCTGTGTAACATCTGCTGTTTGCAAATTAGCAATATGCTCTGCCGCTGATGCTAAACATAAAACTGATGTTTATGATATTGGTATCATTCTTTGGTTAATTACAGCATTTTCGAAGGGCAAGACCGGTAGTACAGACTTTTCATCTTCCACCCTGTCGGCAGACTTAAATTCTTTTGACACCCAGCAGGTCCACAATACATGCCCCCTCAGACAATGTTTAGGTGCTGTAAGACCACTACAGTGGTGAATGGCGCGGTTTAAATATTGCCTAACGTAACCTTCTCTGTGTGTTTCTGCAGATTGATTGGTAGAACGTGTTTTCAGTGGAGTGTTGTGTGATGTGACGTTTCATTTTAAAATATATTCATATATAGTTCAATGTATCAACCATCTTGATATAAAATACTGTCAAAGCAGTATTCAGGACGGTGGGGAGCAGAGCAAGATGGCCTGCTGCAGTAAGGATAATCTGAAAAACCCTCACGTTTTCAAGAGTCCCACTCAAAAAAGTGGATATTGGGTGCAGCAAACCAGTGCCAGTGCCATTGATCCTGTCAAAATTGAGTGACATTGAGATCGTTACAGCTGTTTGCAAGAAAAACTGGGCTGGGCAATAATTGGTTGCAGCTGCAAGGCTACGTGAACAATTTTGGCCAATTGATCCCTTCATCATCTGCTCAGGTCTATGCAGATCTACACTGGTTTGGCAGCACTGGACTCTTAGATTGATTCAGAATCCATCGACGCCAGCCTTTTATGGTAAGACTTGGAGTTTCACTGGATTAAGATGTACACGGAAAAGTGGGAATTCTAATTGCAGAATGTGACAGTGGTGGGAATGGAATGGAATGCAAACTGTATACCAGTGAGTGTCGAGAGTATAGTGGCTCTGATGCAGCTGATTACTGAATATAGGAGGGACGTGCAAGATTGCATTCACCCAGAAAGAACTGAGCCACTTACAATGGATGTGGGTTCAGAGGCACACAGCACCTGTTGATGGTCCAATGTACCACAGGAAATGCTAGATGCATTAAACATGCATATTAAAAATACATAAACCCTTCACATATTGACGATAAAGCCCAACCACATGTGTTGATTCCATCATAAATATTCTGTACCCTGGCATCTTATGCACCTTACCTTGTTTAGAGCTTTGCACTTTATTCAATCTATTCTAAGCAATGAACACTTTAACTGTGGATAAGTTCTGTTCCAACCATAATACATTGATTTGCAAAATGCTTTGGTGGCTGTGTTTATTTGTATTAACCTATACATGTTGAGTCTTCAAATTGGTAAACATCAAGCCATTCCTTTAAGACCTAGCTGGGAACACGGAAGACCTAAACGACTACCCACCAAACTGAAACATCCCATGACCAGTGAAACTCCTAGAAAGCGAAGTCTACGATAAAATCCTGGAATATATAGCAAAACAATAAGACACTAGACCAGACACAAGTCTGCTTCAGACCCATGAGCGGAGCGGAAACAGCATTACTATCGATATGGGTGTGATCAAAAAACGAATGCATGCTCTGTCAAATCGGCACTAATACTACTTGCTATATCAGCCTTTGACACAGTCCACCACAAAATGCTCCTCAAAAGATTCGAAGATCTAAGAATCAGCAACATAGCATTACTCTGACTAAACTCCTTCATGACAGAAACAACGGATACAACATGGCTAACACCCTTCAACTCGACCCCCACACAACAACTTGCCCCACAATTCTTATCTCTCTCGCTACTACTATTCACCATCAAAAAACACAGCCTTACCTGCTACAACTACGCAGACAACACAAATCGTCTACAAAGGCAACACTATCGAAGAACAAAACCCATCCCCTACCAACTGCCTCACAGAAACCATTGGATGAGTACCGACCGCCTGAAACTCAAACCGGACAACACCGAAATCATGATCCCGCCCAAAAACCTGTCGAACAATCCCCACATTCCATGGCCTACTGAATTGGGAAACCCACCAGAACATCCAAAGTGGTAAAAAAAAAATCTTGAATATTAATGGCCAATGACTTGAACTGCAAACAACTGCAGTATTAAAGAAATGCTTCTTACACCTACACACAATCTCACAGATACTTTGCTTCTTCACCTTCCCCCCCAGAACACTCGGTCATTTTTTGGTTCATCGTGTCAAGAATGGACTAAGCCAACACCATCTGTCTCGAGCTGCCAGAATACCTTTTCTAAAAATTACAATAAATGTAGCAGCAAGAAAACTCCTCAGACTCGCTAAGAGAACACACATCCGCACTGAAAACACTAGATTTGCTACCAGTCAAAAAACGATTTCCTTCAAAACGCTCTGTATAACAGAGCAATCAATCACCAAGTAGCAGGATTCATACAGGGGTAAACATTTCAATATACGAACCAAAACAAACATTAAGGTCCTGCAACAATGTTCACCTCAAACCTAAACCACATGCAGTGTAGATTTGGTAGAACCACGTGCTACATATCCGCACGACATTGGAACCCGCTCCCTAAACTCATTAAAGCTCAGAAAACTAAAACATGGCTCTTTAACTTGCGGTGCTAAATAGGAAACTTCATCAAAGGGAAACATTTAACACACCAAAATAGGAACACTGAAAACCTGATGTACCGAATAATTCCCCCAATAACCTTACTAAAAATCCTCTAATACTCTGCATACTCATCTTCAAACGCTGAACAAATCGCACACATGCCTCCAACAGAGAAAAAACGCAGTAAACTACAGACACTCCACAACGGCAACAGGAAACCATTCCACTCGCACAAAATCCCTACAAACTCACCAAACACAGCGTCTACCAACTAAACACAAACCAGCACAGAGTGCCCAATATTTCCCAAAGTGAAGCTACCAACAGCCAATCAAAGCTCTCTTGTGCTTTTCCCTCTCAATCTCACTAAGCCCTCCCAACCCCTGTTTCATATTCGGATCCACCAGAGCACATGGAGACCTTGAAAATGGCAGTGGCGCGCATATAAATCACAATAACATGACCTCCTATTCAAGTTACGTCTGAACATAACGAAATTGACATCCCAGGCACATACTCTAGTCCTGCTATTTAAGAAATTGACTTTTGACAGTCAAGCAAACCTTTTGTCTTTTTGTTCCTTCTAATGGCATCTCCGGACCATTTCAAAGATCAATAGACTTTTCATTTATAACATTTTCATTCTCTCAGGTCATTATTGCTCAATTTTGTTTGTGTTCTGCAGCAGTAGACCTCTAGCAAACTCATTCAGTGCCTATTTGCTGTAAATTAAACTCCACCTCTGGACCAATACATCCTCCATGCTAAAAGTTGGAAATCCGTGTGAGGTTTTTTTTCAATGCATCATCCAGCACTTTGCAGATCTTGAATATGCAGACATGTTGAAGACTGCCTTGTGGTGGCAATAGGTTTGTGTTGCAGGAAATCGGTACAGAGATTGACATTTCCTATACTACTGATGTACTTCGGAGCATCTTTACCAGGGTGGTCTGGAAGAATGGCTGTCCTTTCAAACAGTTCCTTATGGCATGTATTCAATTCATCCTGCATTTTCAAATGCACATGTTAGCGTTAAATTCCATGATCGCTTCATCAACCATAAGAACGTTCATTTTCTGGAGCAGTCTACCAACTGCTTGGGCTGCTTCTATAGAAAGCTTCCCGAATTCCAGCTTGTCTTTCCTGTTTAATTCTTCAAACCAGTGGGGTATTCACAGCATAGAATTGGGTACAGGAAGTTGCTTGTTGGGGTGGGGAATTCCTCTGACGGTGCCAATAAGAAAACACTTGCCAGTGCCAGGCCGATCACGACCCTACAACAACAAAGAGCAATCCTTTAGGCAGGAGCAGAACATCTCATGCTGCACACCATACATGATTCTTTTTTGTTTTGTTAAGCCTGGACACAAATCTTGCAAAGTCAATATCTGAATCCTTTTTTTGCCATGGAGAAGGTGGAAAACACTTTGTCCTTAATCGGTCTGCACCACTGGTTCACCAAGAGCTTTCTGGCTATCATGAAGGGACAAATTGGAACGTCGGATATTCTATGAGCTCTCATATGTTCGTAAGCTGCCAGTGCAGGTTTCATTCAAACCTACCAAGCGGCAGAAAAAAGGGAATTGTTTTACAAGACTACCTGGTGAGAAATGACAAACCATATCTCTATCCCTTTAAAACAATCAGGAAAATAACGTAAATAATAACGTAAAACGTAATGTCCTTCCCCATTTTTGCTTTAATGGTGTCCAGCAAATTTGTACAAGGGAGGCAGTGAAACGTGGGGGCTATGGCAGCCTTTGTAGTCAGCATGCTGTTACTGTTTGAAAAGGCATTTTCTTTATTACTAAGACTTCTGTTGCTGTTATGCAGACTCCATCTTTCATAGATGAATATATCACACATGAAGAGAATGCCATGTATACTGTGGGGGCGGACCCCTAATTACCTTAACCCAAAGTGGGCCCACCACCTGAAGAACGAGTGCACGTTTTGTACGTAAAACAAGTTTTCTTTATTTATTTATTTTTTATTATTTTTTTTTTTAAACCGTCATCCAGGGAGCAGTTAGATGGGTTAGTTTGGCTTCACAGGGCCAAGTCTCCAGTTGATAATTCTATATAATTCTGCAATGGATCAAACACTCCCAGATACGTTATTACAATCCACCCCACACATGATTGCACAAGACACACAAGTTCCATCTTTCTCCATTACTTCCCTTTTCATTGGCCCTCAATCTTTACTACAGTTCATGATATTCGTAGCACACTATTTCTCGGGATTCGTACCTGGTAGGTCGTGCTATCATGACATAATACAAAATGCACATACAAACATTTATTACTAGTAACAACTGGCCTAAGACCATTAACCGTAAGTGTGATTGCACATGGTCCACATGGATACTTTTCATGTTATGAGGAAAAGCTGAGCAAACCAGTTCTCATTGAACTAGCAAGGACTATCATATAAGCCCTGGTTTACTGGCCCCATTGACATTCTAATTTATTCCAATTCCACGTGTGGCCTCTAGTTCCAACCGTAGAAAACAATTGAGTACCGGACACAATTGCCTGAAGCACCATTTCACCCCTTCTTTATTGCTGGCCCAAGCAAATGGCCGGAAAAACTTCAATTTGATGGAAAAGATTAAATAAGTTCCCTGCGGAACTACTATGCTTTAAACCTGTGTCCTGTTCGACGGCTGACCCTCTGCTGGATTACTACTTTCTGTCAACCCCCAAGCCTGCAAAACCATAAGCCCCAAACTGCAACTGCTAGATGCAAAGTCTGAAATAAATTCATAAAACCCTACTACATGTAGGTTTATAAATCCTCTTTGTAGGTTTCTCAGTGTGTCTATCTATTTACTAATATTTTAGTTGGAGTGAGCTCTTCAGGACAGGACACTTCGCATGCGTGTTTTCAACATCCCCGTCTCCAGTTTCCGCATACATCGGAGCACCCCATATGTGAATCGTGCTTATATTACTTTTGGCGGTTGCACCAGTCTATCTTTCTGCGTTCAAGTCTAATATGTATCATTTATAAACAAAGAGTAACACAAGAAACATGCCATCCATAATTAACTACACTGGATACACATAAAATGGCAACATTGTGCTCAGTTCGCTGCAAACCTAGTCATCAAAATGGCGCATACAACATGAACCCTTCATGCTCGTGGGGAACGTTCCTGACCACCCCAACAATACCAGCTTATTTAGTAACAATGCTGTCATTTTTCTAGTCTGCACCCTATAGCTACAAAGGAAAACCTCCTCTATGCCCAGTCTTTAAGATTACGGAAAAACTGTACCAAGATTTCAGATCATCAACATGCAGCGAAAGAACTTTCTACACGTTTAATGGCCAGAGGCTATACGAACAAAATGGTGAGCACAGCTACTAAACATGCTAGATTTATGGACCAAATGTGTCTCCTTTGTCAAGTCAAACAAAAAATGAAAGATGCGTTTGTGTTACAACCTTTTGCCACCTCAGTATGCACATTTGTACAATAGTTCACATTCAAACAAAGAAAGGACCTTCCAGACTAGTTGGTTCATGCTGGTATATACAAACGACCTAGTCGTACTGCGAGCACTTGGTCATTTTCCTTAAGTGGGAAATGTACTGATTGGTTGTGCAAAATATAACTTGTTATGAATTCCCCCCGCCCCTTTTTTCTTTTCTTCATATGGTGATTTCATTAAAGGCATATCACATGTGTACCATTGGGTTCAAAAGCTTGAATTGTCATGTGCAATTTAAATTTGATTTTGTCTTGTTGTACGTGATGTGTCCTATTGGCTCTGTAGTCACATTTTGTTTATATGTGCAAATTCAATGAAACGTATGACTGATGAAATGCAACATTTTTCTGAATCATTAGAGACCTGCTGTAGAGAATCTTTGTTGATTAGATCTCCTTTGATAACTCTTATGATTACCTCCTTGTAGACGCCAGTCTGTTTTATTAGATGCAGTCAATCAAGGCTGCAGATTGAGCAGTCAGGTATACAAGGTGGTGAATTAATAGGTACAAGCAATTATTTTCTTACGCTGTACACTATGGATTGGGCAATGAAAGAGGGGAGAAAAGCAAGTCTGATCTAACCCTTGAGTAATACTGAGTAATCACTCGCACTGTGATGATAGCACTATCTCGAGCTCTTGTTAGTTACAAAGCTTTCTAAAAGTGTAGCCAGATGGGGTTGAGTCACTTTATGTTTGTATCTCACAAACTAATGGCTAGGGAAGGGTGAACTTGCCCATTTCAGTACTGGGATAAAAATGGATGGAATGGTGAAAATCCTGCTCATGGTGTAGCATTTAGGCATGTCAAAGTCAGCCAGCGAGGAGGCGCAAGGGTTTAGAACCCTCCTAAATTATACACTGGCAAATTTAAACTTCCAAATATTTCTGGTTTCCAAACTGGTTGAAATGTTTGTGAATCTCTGGACAACCTGTAACTAAATGTGTGCTGCCCAAAGCCAGTGATTCTCCAGGAATTTAGCTGGATCTGCAGATTATGGAGCTAAGGGTGGTATCTGTAAATTCTGCCCTGCTGGCGAAAAGTATGTCTAGCGCTCTAGATTGTGGTACCAGCCATGAAGAAAAAGGGTTTTCATCACTCAGATCCAGAGAGTTTCGGAATACATGGGCACCCTGGCTGGATACAGTTAGGCCTTTTTATTAGGTACAGAAGGCTGGCAATAAATTGAATGCCTTAGCAATGGATTTCACCCTGTTTAGTAATCTTCTGGCTAGTTGGCCAAAAGCAAGCCTAGATTCTTATCTATGGAAGTATCCTCTTTGAGGAAAGGTTTGCATGCAAGACTGAACTTCTCTCCCAATGCTCTGTGCAAAATAATGTTGATAGGTTCCAGTATCCTATTGATGTTGAGTTGTTAGTTGGGTGTTTTCAGTGTGGAAAGTGAAATGGAAAAACAAATATTCAGTATGAAGTATTTGTGTCTGTATTGAGAAAGTAATTGATGTTCTTATTACAGTTGGAGCTGTTTGGATATCATTCAGTGTGTGGGAGGGAGCAAAGAGGCTGGGGGATGGATGTTGACAGAAGGCAGCACCTGGCGATTCCTGAGCTGGTACTGAAAATATCATCTATACCTACTTATACAAGCTGGATCGGTTTACAGTGCACACTAGGGATAAGCACATAGTTTTCCCTATCCCTCACAATCGCAGGATCCTCCTTCACATAACCATGAATATACCAGCAATTTGTTAACTCAGCATCCCATTTGGGAGGTGACCTACTAGAACGCCCTGAAATTGGACAGATGCTTCGTATCATCTTTGGCCACTACTTGAGTTAGCAGAAAATGCATGCCCATGAAAGGTGATATCTTAAATGGTCTTGCACAGATTAAAGATGGGTTTGCTCACAAGTGGTGTGTTCTCCTTTTTATGGAGACCCCTGGGGATCACTTGGTTCAGGTATCTTGGGTTGATCCTGCTGCCTCTTGTCCCATCCTAAAAAAACTGATTTCCCTAGTTGCTTGTGGACCTGCATAGTTGGAATTTTCATCAACCGAAGACTTTAGGTTTTCTGAGAATGTTATCCACATTTGTACCTCTGTCTCAAGTTAGTTCACCATGGTCAACATGTGTAAATTGGAAATATGTTTAACGCATGTTCTATGCAAAATCGGCTTTGTAATGTTAGACTGCATGGGAGGGTCATTCCACAGTGTCCTTCCAAATGGTTTTACTTTCGATCTCCCCTTTTCATTTCCGTTTTCTTCCTTGATGTCAACCCCATAACCATCCCTTTTTTTTTTCCCCCCTTCTTTTCCATCTCGCTTTGAGCTTTGTTTGCTTTTATGGTTGATAAAACCATACTGATTGCCGTAGTAAACTAACCCTAGCTTAACAGATAAAAATCGGACTAATTAAGTAATGCTCTATTACTGGGTCTTGCTGTAAGGGGGCGTTTGTCACCTGCAAGTAAGGTGGGGTTATTGGTGTGTAAATTGGAGCACAGCAGAGATCCCAATTAATGTTCTGTGTGAGGTTGCCTGCATCACTAGTATCTTTTGTGTTTGATAAGCGTTGGGGTTTAGCTCGGCAGTAGGGTTCAGCAAGCAGGAGACAGTAGGGCAGGGTTCTGATGAGGAGGCTGGGAAAGTTGTGGAATTGAAGCGAAGGCTGTGAGATTTTCCACCTAGAGATTTTTTACACTGACATTACATTTTGTATTGTTAATGTTCCATGTTTCTTGAAAAATACTTTTATTTTCTGGGGTTTATACTCCTAGTGACCAATCTGTTTGTGTGCCTGAGTAAACTACACTTGGCAGAAAACTTATGAAATGAACAGATGGTTCACCTGTTTCAGATATTTGACAATTGAAAGATGCAAAGTAGTCTGTAAATTGACATTCTTCTACTGTGAGCAGGCAATTTGAACTCGCCACTAGCCATTGGCTAATGATATTTGACTCTTGGTGAAGTAAGAGATGGCGTGCTTGTGTATATGTTTAGAATTGAGGTGGTGAATGACTTTTTGAAGGCTGGCTAGCAGCTGGTAACTTGATTATATTGCCCTCTGAGTTTACTCCTCTTTAATAGTTATTTTTAATGTAATCCTTTTATAATGTGTGAACCAGACCTGAGGACACCGGAGAGTGGGGCAAAGAATCAAAACTGAAGCAATGGAAGAAAAGTATAATAAAGGAAAGGTTTTAGCAGTAAAATGAACCAGTCTTGTTCTTGTAAAACACAAGCTAGCAATTTATTCAGGTGTATAACTATGCCACAATCGTCCTAATATTGTGGATACTTTATAGATAAACTGACTTTTTTTTTGGTGATCTTTTGATGTACCATATTAAAAATGTACACTACTGTGGAGTTAATTTAAATGCTGTCAAATGCACTCTGTTTTTGTTATGCCGTAACGTTTCTGCAAATTGAATACCAAATTGAATGAGCACAGCAGAGTAACTTTTTCCACAAACCTAATCGCCTTTTTCAGATTTGTCAAAGGAAATGCAAACGGGCGTGGTTGTGTGCACCCACTGCTGAATGACCTTTAAGAGTTGTGTGAATGTCACAGTCCTGAATGTTACAAGATAGAGCTCATTAATTTGCTGTAATACAAAATGCTACCACTTAATAAAACCTATTCACCGTTTGGCGCCAAAAATCTTTGATAAGTGGACAGTGTTTTTACTTTGTATTACCTTGAAATACAACCGATATGTTTACAAGTATTGATTACAGTCCACACCTTCCTTAATGTATACAATGGTTCATGCATGCAAGCATATTGAACAGATAATTTCGTATGAGGCCCAGGGCAATCCGCAAGGGACCGGTATGTTGGTCTTCCATTACAATGCATGGCCACCCAGTGCGTTCACACCTACAAGAAAGATTTGTTGCCACAATGACTTCAGCTGCTGTTCTTGGACTGTGAATGTATAAATCACTTTGGTGGATGTGACCAGCTGTGTACTGAGATTGATGAACACATTGGACTATGAAAAAGAACTTTCCAGTTTTTTATACTTCCTTATTTGACGACAACACAAGCTACAGATGACCACACTTGTTTTTCTAGAATACAAACCTAGAAATGGTTTTTAGCAGATGCTAGCCTTCTGGGTTTGTGGTTGTGTGGAGAGCTCAATAGTCACCATTTCTAGAACCATGGGCTCACATTTGTAGAGTTTTCTTTGAAGTAGGATAGTGGTTGTGTAAGATTTCAGAAATCGACGAATCCACTCCTAGTTTAATAGGTTTTTGACGCAATGTCTAAAGGTAATTCTTGCGTGCGTCCGGCGGACAAATACAAAAGCAACATTGCCTAGTCGACTGACAACAGATTATGTTTTTGTTATGGAGATGCCAACAAGGACTCTTTAATTCGCATGTATGATGGTAAGCTATTAGCAAATGTACATCGTATGACCTACCCACAAAGTATCATAAAAGGACAAAAGATGCAAAAACATTGAGATCCGAGAAGAACCGGTTTCTGTCAAAATAAGGAAGGCTCTGTTTTGAGTATGCTCAAATCTGGACCTTGGCGAGAACAGCAGGTAGTGAAAGAAAACAAAGATCTTTCCAATCAAGCACTGGTGCATGTCTAATTACTTGTGCGTAATAGATAAAGCCATCTTGATTAGAAATCCTGCTGTGCCAACTAAATCTTATGCCAAGCTCCTAGTTGGAGTGCATATTCATTTGTTTTATAGACATTCGAGTTTTGTTTAGCTCATTTAAATTGATTTTAACTATTCAGAGTTTCCTAATGTGCACCTTTATAACAGAAAATGACTGTTTTCTAGCCGTTCTATGTTGCTTTTCATTTGATGTTTCATGTGAAAACTCTAGTTAGGCTTCTTGCAGTGGTAGATCCTCATTGCCCTCAAGCCTCCTGTAAAGCTATTACTAATTACACAACAAATACTACTTAGAACTCAACCCTATTAAACAGTCATTAATCTAGATGAATGGCCCTTCTATGCTCCATGTATAACAATTACCACGGGGGCTGGAATTTAAGGAAGAGGAAAGTGAACGGGATCGATGAATTGGAACACAAACGGAGCAGCCGGGGCTGGAGTCCTCATCAGCTAATTGTACCTAAAACCATGCTGGAAATAGAACGTAATGAGCCAGCTGCACCGAGGACAAAACATGCTTTCTAGCAATCGAAGCTTGGCTGCTGAGGCTGACTAATGGTTGTATGTCGTTCAGGCAACACAAAGTTAAAACTGGTTTTCCTTGTGCTTTGTAATTGGAGAAGTTGTGGGTTGGAATGTAGCAGTTGCCATAAGACCAATGAATGTTCTGCTGTCTACTTTGGAGAGCTACTCTTCTCACTAACCGTTGTAATAGTCTGTCAACTATTCACGTTATTACATTAAAGATGCCTCTTGCTTTGAAAGCATTTTGATAACCGGTGCTATTATTATCCAGCTGAATTGGAACTACAGGTTCTTCACCGATTTAATGAACGGAATGCAGAAGTAGCAGTATTATCTAAAAGCCACATTTCTGCATCACAAACTCCACAAAATCGTATCAAATGTTTCCTTATGACCTACACATTATATTGACTCTAACAACAACTATGTAATTGCATTACTGTGGCATTTTCAAATCTCACTATTTTGTTCTACCGCCTTGCATTTTGGCCCACAGTGATTCGTATATTGGGATTGCATTTTTGAATCTCACTATTTTGTTCCGCCACAATGCATCTTCTTGACACTGTGCTTCCTGTATTGAACTTGCATTTTTTAATCCTGCTGTTTTACTCCACCACATTGTATTTTGGGCCATAGTGCATCTTTGATTAGGCTTGCATATTTTTTATTTGGCAAGCGGTTTAAAAACAAAACCTGTCAGCTATACAAATCTAAAAAAAAAGAATGAACACAAACCAGGCCATTAAAAAAACAGTAAAAAATACATTTACATAGTCGATTTCTCCGAGTAATCATTTTTATATTTCCCAATAAAATAATAAAACAAAGTTCTACATTACTCCTTCCTTGTTGGAATTCCTAGTATCTATGTCCTGAAAGATTGCTTTAACAAATTCCAACAAGGCGAGGGTCAGAGCAATCCTCTTGCCCTGCATTAACAAGTCCCACATTTAATTTAGAGAGAGAGAGTAGTCATTGAAGAATGTACCCATTAGGTTTGATCTCCTGTCCGTTAACTCGGGGCATGGCATGACTGAATGATACATCGTCTCTTGGATCTTGCTACAAAGTCTACACAAGAAACCAGTTTTTTTTTTTCCTTACTTCCAGTCTTTCTTTTGTAGGCATAAAGTTCAGATGTATTTTCAGAACTGGTTACGAAGGGCCCCTGCAGAAATTTCCACAAATAGCCTAAGGTTTTGACACGCCTTCTCATGTCGATATAGCTCTTACCATAGATAATGTACCTGTTGATCTCTTCCAATGTGCAATGTGTCCATCCAGTCCTGGTCAAGTAGTTTCCATTTCACATAGTCTGGATTTGCCAGTAGGAAGTCATCTGTCAAACTTATGTTCTCCAGTATTTCAACGCACATTGTTTTCCAATCCACAAGTTTCCTTTCCCTTCCCAGTTCCAAAGCCGCTTTCAGAACCCAAAGTCCCCTTCAGATGGAGGTTGGAGGCACTTGCCGTAAAACAAAAGTCTTGCATACATGGAAGTTGAGCCCAATTCTTTCCTTATTGATATATGGATAGGTTTAGACAAGGAAAGTACACTGCTCCAAAAGGACCCTTCTAGTTGAGACCAACAATTCCAAGATGGTGAAAAGGAACATTCCGAACCATATGTCAATATACGTAGGACTTTCATTTTGTAAAAATCCAACACTGGAATAAGGCAAAATTTGCAGTGTCTGAATCTTATCCTTCTAGCCTGTGTTTTGCTTTTTTAGATTTTGTTCCCTATGGAAGTCATTGCTACTATCATTGATAGACATACCCAGATAGGTTATTGATGATGCCTCCAGTAGTTTAACTCCTTCCATAAACCAGCCAGCTGATCTCGCTCTTCTGCCCCTTTTCTAGCCAAATGTCAAGATTTTAGATTTGGCTGCGTTTACCAGCAGATTGTTCATAGAAAGGTAGATAGCCAGAGCATCTAGCTGATGCTGCAGAACAATCTGGGTCTGGTCAATAAGCACCAGGCCATTTGCATAAAGGATCCTGTTGATCTGTGTTCCGGCTATGCTGGGCGGAAAGCATCTAATATTATCAAATGCAATTCCGATGTCCGAAATATACAGATTAAATGTAGCTGGTGCTAAACCGCATCCCTGTTTCAGTCCCTTAGCTGTAACATTTGGAGCTGTCAGGTTTCCAATATTGTCCAGTCCAACTCTAAAGCTGGTCTCAGTGTGGAGGGCCTTGATGGCCTCCCTTAAATCCTGCGGGCAGCTCCAAGATTTTAATTTTGACCATTAAGTTGAACGGTCCACAGAATCAAAGGCCTGTGAGAGGTCAATTGACGCCATATAGATGTTAGTATTTGCCTGTGACATTACTGTGTTCTTCAAATGGTTGATAAGAAAAAGATTTAATGAAGTGCCAGTACCCTTTACGCAATCCGCCTCTCAAATATCAAAATGTTTGCTTTCCGTGTTTCACTTATTTAGATGTTTAAGTAGTAAGGCAACTAATATTTTTCCAATAATATCAAGTAGGTTGATGGGTCTGTAATTGGCTGGAATCAGTTTTTCGCCCCTCTTAAAAATGTGTACAACTATTGATGTCATCCAAGAGGCAGGAATTTTCTTAGTGACCTGGATGTCGTGAAACAGAACTTTCGACAAGCCAGCTCACTTTTCCAGGTTATTTTTTAAGATATTTGTGAGGCCATCTGGCCCTGCTTCTTCAGAGTTGCTAGATTTGATCAGTTCCAGAATGTCATCTTCACCCATCTTAAATGTCCATGCACAAGGTTCCTCCGCCTCCTCCATTTCCTTTAGAGTTTTCTGATGAAAATAGAGAACTATATTAAATTATCCATTCACCAGCAGGTACCGGGTTCACCATCAAGGATTTCTGTGGAGCTTCCATTGCATTAAAGATTCTCCACATTTCACTGGTGTTCTTGGATGCCACTATCTTCGGCATATGTTCTGCATCTTGCTAGTAAAATCTGCATTAATGCTGCTTTATCCAATTTTTGTAGTGTTTTGCTACTTTAAGGGCTTTCCCAGTTATTACTGTTGGTGACTTTCAATATTCTCTCTTTAGGCAGTTTAGTCACTTTTTCCATTTGAAACTTCTGTGTGAATTTATAATGGTTAGAGAACGTGCTTTTTAAGCCACTACACATTATTTCCATATACATTATCAAGTGTATTGGATGATCCAAGTAGTCTTGCGCAGGGGACGCGGCTAATGACAGTTAAGTCAGAAATATTTCTGGCTGTTACTCTTAATTTGTTTCTTCGATGTGCAATCCCAAGGCAGTTTTTCATGAGTTTCAGGGTGCTTCATGATCTTGTGGTCGCTGAGTGTAGTTGATATCACTTCTAGCGACTTCAGTTTATCATAGATCTTCTCGGAGACAAAGATTTAATCCAAGATCTGCTTCTCTTTACCCCTTTGTCAGGTCTGGCTTGGTGGTGTAGCCCCGTTTATGGAACTGTTAGTGATTTTTGTTTCTTAGGTTAAGTTCGCACCTCCACACCGAACCTTGGAGAGCTGGATCTGATGGTTTGGCAGGCAGATCTTTTATTGGTTCCAAGTTATTGTCAAAGCAATGAATGTTAAGATCATCACAGATGATGATCTGCAAATCCTGCCATGACACCATAGTCTTCTATTTGATATATGACTGTTCTAATAAAGTTTGTCGTCATTTTAGAATTAGCATTCCAATACAGAATTTTTGAATAAAGCAATATGTATGAGAGGTTTTATATTTTTTTTTACAAAATTTATCTCCATGTTACTTGAGTTCTTTATGGCTAGTAGGAGTCCTGCCATTGGACGTCCCAGTGAACCTCTGACTGCCGGATTTACACATATGGTGAACCCTTCAAGGATTGGAGCTTCTGTTATCCAGGTCTCCTGGAGACAAATTCCATCAAAATGGTCAAACACAAGATCTCCTTTGCCGAAGAGGTGCATTAATCCTCTGGTGTTCCAACCTTCCTAACATCCCTTTTGGTTCCATCAGATTACTGTGCTTTGGCCGTTACAAGCTGGATGCCAACGCACCCGCCAACCAGCCCCATCTTTCATCTTGATAATTTGGCCTTTGAGCCCTCTGGTCCTTCTTGCCCCAGTTTCCCCTAGTATTTTCCACCACAATCCGTAAATTTGCTGGTCTTTTCGGCCCTGTATTTTGGCCTGATATTTTCACCTCGGCCTTCTGATTTTTTTTTTTTTTTTTCTTCTAGTATCCCGGGCTTGGTTAACTCTACTACGCCAATGATGTGCATATTTGAATCCTGCAGTGATTTGGCTCCACCACAACGCATTTGTGTCCTACAGTACTTCCTAGATTGGATGTGTTTGCATTTTTTTAAAAAATCTTTCTAGTGTGTTTTACCACATGTTTTCTTCTTCCAACAGTGCCTCCTGTGCCAGGTTTGTATAAAAATCTTGCTACTGTTGTGGTCGATCACATTGCATTTCAGTTCTTCCTATGTTGGGTTGTTTGCAACTTTGAATCCTCCCACTGCTGGTACTTTGCCACACTTGCATTATTGGCCTGGGATCCTCAGCAGGACTGCTCCTGTGAATCCTCCCACTGGGTTGGAGGGGGTAGTCTCAATTGAAATTTGTTGTTCTGCACTGCCATACTCATCCCTTTTGGGTCCATGGTGTGGGCCTCTCCCCATTCTTAATAGTTCCAAAATTTGAGGTGTATTCTGGTGACAATCCACCTTCAAGGCAATGTGCATCACCCACCAAGCTCACTAGAACGCAGGACCAGAATATCTGCAACATAAATGGACACAGGACACGCCCATCAGAAACCTCTGATGCTCCTCGTTCCAGTGGCAACCAGAATAGGGAGCTCCTTTCTCAGTCCAGGCACCCACCATCTGGAACTCAATCCCGTTTACCATCTGCTACATAGATGATAACCTTTCCTTCAGAAGGACTCGCAGAATCTGTCTTTTCCCTTCAGCATCATCACAGACTTTATTCCATCTCCTGGGTGAACAATTTATCCACACCTGACAGGAATGTGGGGGGCACCTGTTGGGTTGACAAGGTGGGACCTCCAACTCCCCTATGCAATGCATTTCAGTTAGGCCTTCTAAGCCCTGCATGACCTCATCTGACTAGGTGTCAGCCTTGGTTCACTGGAACGTGTAACACTCCATCACAAAGGAATATGGCTGCATCCCTCCAGGGGCACAGCCACTCACCGCAATAAATCTGCACATGAAACTTCACACCTCACCACTTCTAATAGAATACAGGTGAGTCGCCCGAAAATTTGGTTTGGCTGTACTCCTAATCTGTCTCCATGACTCTCCTTCTCCCCTGACATATTGTCATGGCACCGATCCTATGATCCAATATTTATAGGTTGCTATTGTGGATGTGGGAAGCAGGTCAAAATGGGGAAGGCTGTATTGGAGACCCAAGACAGGGCCATGGTTTTGGGACAGGGAGTTAACAGGGGCCCCATTGAGGGTGCATTGTGTATGCTGACTGGGTCCCCCCATGGGCAGGAACAGGCAGGCTGCACCGAAAGTGGGAATACAAATGAAGGCACAAAAGTCTCTGCAGAAATTGGCAACAGATTTATTACAGACAGATAAATGGACAAATTGCCAGCAGAGTAAGTTAGGCACACCGAGCACAGATGATTGTCTGCACCAGGCTGCAGGAACAAGGCAGGCATTGATGGCAGGCATATAAGATGGGCACACCCACTGGCATAGGAGGCAGGGGGAGAAAGGAGATCCCATGGGAGGAAAGGTTGTAGAGGGAAGACTTTGAGTGGCAAAGCTGCAGGGACGAAGTAAAGGAGAGGGTGCCAGTGTGGAGATGGTGGGCAAAGTGGGTTGGTAGAGACTGTGAGGGGATGGTGCAGGAGGGGGCTGCGGGGAGTAGAGAGAGTGAGCGGGAACACATGAACACACAAGTGACATATATTTGAAACATGGGGAAAGGCGGTCAGGGGTCCACATGTGGAGACTTCCGGGACCTAGCCACTCCCTACTCACCTGCATGCAGACTAAATAAAAGTCCCCAAACTGGAAAACAGTTTGCAGTTTAAATGTGAAACTGTACCGCTGCTAACAGAAAAATGTCAGGGGAAAAAGACATGGGGCCGGTAGACAAAAAGTAATGTATGTTATGTTTTGCATAGAAAATAGCAGTGACATTTAAAGAGCCAATTTGTTTCCCATGGAAAAATGTCAGCCCAAGACGAACCCTTTTTGCTGGCTGTGGGACACTTCACAAAGAAATCCCCCACTACCAATCTGTAATTTACACCACCCCCCAGCTAATTGCAAACTGCAATAGTGCCCTGTTAAAGGTGTGGAAAACCCAGTGTTCCCCAGACTTCCTTGCTCTGAAGGCAGTTGCTGCAGGACAATTTCCCTTGGCTGGAGCATGACCAAAATGGGCGATGCAAGGAAGGAGGCTGATACTCCAAAGAGAATACTAAAAACACTTATTACAAGCAAGACCAGTGAGACCATATGGAGGCATGAGAATTGCTATTTGTCCCACGTGAATATTTACTATTAATTTTAAAGGACTAATATCATTTAGGCCTTTTTTGCCCTGCAACCGCAAGGTGGACTTTCTTCATTTATGTACCATTTTTTTTTTAGGTAATTTCCTGACTATTTTGGAGTAATAAAATTCATGCACCTATGAGTTGGGGCAATGCAATGTTCATTTAAGATGTTTCTGGCTGATCTGAAAATGTTTCCAAATATGAGAGTTTGTGAATGGGTGGAGGATAAAATTAGAAATATGGTTAATAAACGATTACCTATTCATAACCGTTATGCTTTTTACGGAAGCAGCAGTATATTGCAACATGGCCATGCAACATGTAGCAGACCTGGTTGTCGTCTTATTTAATTCCCCATCATGAGCTGACACATGGATTTATAGTATGGCAGTTGAGGTTTTGCCACATAACTAGCTTTTGCCAAACATTTGACATGAGAACAAACGGGGCTTGTAAATTAAGCTGCCACATGTTTGCTCCAGACTCTTAAACCAATCCATAGAGAGGGGCTGGAGTGGGCAGGAGACAAAAGGATAACTGCCCAATCCTATTTGCGTGACCTCTTGCCGGGTACTCCCCCAAAATTGTAAAATTGGTGGTTTCTTTGCTGCTATATAAGGGGACTGTACTAGGAGGAAGGGACAGAGCTTCTGAAATTTACCATTAGATGAGTGCTACTGCAAGGAAATACCAGAGATTGCTGAGGGTGCAGCTGGGTGGAGCTCTATTGCTTAGAAGGCCTAAATGCTGACTGGGTCCTGTGGTGGCGAGCAGGAGGTCATTCTTATGAGTGGATTGACTAGACTGATGCCCTATCTTTCCAGACGGTCCCGACCTGCAGCTGGCTTTCCTGAACTTTAAACGGAGGCTGTCTATGCAAGTAAACTGAGCCCTGGGAAACCAAAAGGTGGGGAGTCTGCTTGCCTTAAATCATTTTCCCTTGAAAGTGGTCTGGGGGCAAAACTGTGTAGATCCTTGGCCTACTTAACTACAGAGATTCATTTAGTTAATTCCTCATTTGATGGAACACTACAGAGTGATTTTTGTTAAAATCTGAAATTACCAAAGCTCACTCCTCAGTGTGTGCTGAAATACTGAAGCCTATAATTTAATTGGGTTATCTATTTTGTCCGGTAGACCCCAGGGAAGAGGGATGGCCTTGTTCTTAAATCAGTCCAATCTGTTTGTCCAACCTTCCCCTACCACAGGCCTTTCAGTGGCAGGGGGGGTGGGTCTAAAATCCAAAATTCCCAATATCATTCACATTTTTATGTCTGGCTTCCCTGACACAGACCAAAGTAGGGGGGTCTGAAAAACAAACCGCTGAATCACCCTGTGTTTATTTTAAACCAAAAGTGTGGGTGAAATCAAAATTGACATATGTATTTGTACCAATTTTGAAACCCTACTGCTAGCCTTTTAAGCCCGGAGGAAAATCAAAATTCCAAACACTACATTTTATAATTATTTTTGGTTATTTATCAGTTTAATTATTTCTTGAAATTAAATTAGTAGAAAGTAAAGATTTTTTTTTTTATTACTAATTTGAGTATTTGATTTGAGTAACAAGAAGTTAATGGTGAACCACAAAGAAGATGGCGCATGTACTTCAGTGTGATTTTTATTTAAATAATTACAAATATATTTCCTGTATACCACCCTGGTTCTTGGCTTCTTGTTAGTTCGGGGTGGGTGGTCCAAGGGACATGTGTCTGAAGTAGGGCTGAAGAAAATATTCTGTTGAACAGTTTGTTGTGTGACACCTTGAGTGGGGAGGGAAGGAACTCCCCGTGTTGAGGGTGGTCGCTCAAACGATTGCAGCTCACACACATTTTAAAATTCTTCCTTCACATCTGAGACTACACTCCTAAAGGTCATACACTCCCACAGCACATTGAGGCCATACCAATGGAAGTAGGTGCTATACAAATGCCATTTAACATAAAAAAGCTGTATTATCTCGGTTTGAATTCCTATATTGGAATTATAGGTGATACTTTGTCAGGGCAATGTCCATTTCTAATTCCCTCCCTACTAGGTGGCCTTGTGTTTAATAGCCCGCAGGTCATAATAGCTACCCTTCATTACAGGAAATGTGTTGATCTGCAGAATGCTATTATCAAAGTCTGTAATAATCCATCAATATTTGTGTTATCAAACTATTGATTCCCAAATCAAGATTTACATATGGTTGGATCTGAAGACCAAGCCTTAGTCAAAGCACAAAATGATCTGAACAGCACTATTGCAGTACATGACTCCAAAAAAACTAGTCTCTCAAGTTGGAGCATCTAATATTGCCAGGAAGCATTCATCGGATACAGATTGCATTGTAGTTGCAGATGACTAGTCAAAATGTCACATATCAAAATAAATTCACAGTTAACTTTGTATCTACAATGATAATGTAATGTATGCTCTATATTCATAACACTTATGTATCGGATCATATTTTCTGTGACTATGAATCATTGGACCATTCCGTAACTAAACAGGAGTAGAGGGAAACATTGAAAACATCAGTTAAATAAATATTTAGGCTTTGTAGACCATGTCTGAGTGGAACTATAAAGCTTTCGGTACAAGGCGTTATTGACCCTGAAGACCGAGTTGAAGACTTGAGTGCAGCTATGGTGTGTAAGAAGAGACTTACAGGTCCATAACTCAGTTGGGACCCAAGAACGTGGACTGAAAATCTATTTAAGTTTTAAAGAATTGGAAAAAAAAAGGAGGAAATGCAAGCCCCTCGGGAAGAGGAAACTGAGGTGACTGCAGGGAATTTATTTTCTGGAAAAGGGAGCATATAGCAATGCAAAGATGTGGCAAGGAATAAGGCTATCCACCAATCAACATGCCGGGGTTGCATATACCAGGGGCAACCCGGCAACAAATCAGAGCTCTGGTGAAATCGATGCCCCAACTCATGTCTGCAGAGTTGCAGGGGAGGAAAGAGTGGGTTGGGGAAAGGGGAAGGCAGGTCAGGGATGATAGAAGTCCTGGACTACAGCAGTCTGGAATGGGCCGGCAGCAGGGCATGCAGCAATTTTGCAATGACAAATGGTGCTGCACTGATCGCCGTAGTAGCAGAGGTAGACCGTGGGAGTGACACTGTTGCTTCTCATATTGGCCATAGTGTTTAATGTTCCAATGAACATAATTGTAAAGAACCAAATGAAATAAGTACATCTTTTGTGATCCTGTCCCCTTTCCTGTTATTATGATGGGATAATTGGACAGACTGTCATGAATTCCTTATTAGGTTTTTAAGATGCCATATAGTGTTACACCGTTAAAGGAAAACGTTATGGGGGTTGGAGTATAAGCCCCATGTACATGGCCAATATTTAATTTTGTGCATTCTGCCAGGAATTGATGACTCAAAACATGTTTGCCCTTGTTTGTTGTCATTCAAGGGGTTCACACACCTTTTGGTAAAATAATTCTTATTTACTACATAGGGAAAACTGACCAACGAGGTGTCTCGTTGACTATTAATCTGAACAACCTCTTTTTGTGCAGATACGGTTTGGGTTAAGGAATCGATATGAATGGCCTTCTTGGTTCTATAGGCCCTCACAAAACCCTTCCTGACTTTCTTCGATGAGGAAAGGAGTGTACCTATTGTATCAATTGTGCTTGAGTTTTTTTTTATAAAGTGACTTTCCTCGCTGATAGTGTTGCTTTAACCTGGTATACTGACTGCAGGGCGATATTCCTCATGAAATGTTATGGTCCCTTGCCTAATCAAAAACTGAGACCTCATTTTGAGTCTGCTAAACTTAGAACAGTGTTCCATTGCCTCATATTACTAGATGCACATTGTAAATAAAGTGGGCACGATTACCTTTTGATTTGCTGATATCTTTAGTTTACTTTTGCCACTACAGTGATGTGGGCGTTGTTTCTTGGCAAAAGCCATACCACGAAATTCAGGGTAACACTGGTGGCATTCCAGCACAGCTGATGGCAATTGTTTGCATTAGTCTTTCATACAGTTCATAATGAAACCTTAGGACTATTATAAACCAATACAATCTCTCAAAACACAACAGCATATCAGATACTACAATTCACCCATGGATCAATTGCATTGAAATATTTGCGGTCATAAGAAGATACCACGTCATAACTGCCAGCCTAATTTCTACGTTTAATTCTCCATAACACTGAATGCAATGACATCTATACAATGTTTATTTCTTTAAATAATTCTTTTTACAGCAGAATGACCTTCAATTAATACCAATGCAACAATCCCCTCCCTGATTACTAATGCAACTATTCCCTACCCACAATCAGCGACATTTTAAACAGGCTGTTTTAATTTGGTTATTTTCTTTTATTGATATCAATACAGGAATATTGTGTACAGAAAGGGAGCTGTCCACTATTGTCTTCTTAAAGTTTTCATTCTATTTTGTACAAACATCCATACATAGAAAAACAAATAGAATGATTGTTCTAGATACAATGTCGTACTCCCTAATTTAGTCAAAGAAATGGTCATTGATTTATTTAATTTAATGAGGTACAGCAGTTTTTCACATAATGTTTGAAACAAAACCATTCACTTTTCTTTGAAACCATGGATGACTATTGAATTGGAGAAAAATATTTCTTGCTACATAGTCACAAACTTGGAAGTTGAATGCCTACCTCAAACCAAACCTGTTAGGAACGGATTTGTCCTCCTCGGCCTCCTCCTACCAAACAACAACTCTTGCAACAATGGCTGGATCAGATGCAACTGCAAGCCATTCGCTCTGCAGCTATCAAGCGCAGCCTTTTACCTGGGCTTCATTGTTGACTGTAGAGACTCCTTCTAAAAGCACACAGAGCGAAAGCTGCAGACTGTGCCTGTACAGATCTCCACATGCTGCACAATCAAACCCTTAACCCTGCTGCATGACTTATGCACAGTATTTCAAGCGTATCGATGGGGAGACTCCCTCCTTACTGGGCTATCAGCCATGCAACTGGCTGCCCTCCATGCAACCCACCCTGCCACATACAGTCTCCTTACAGGCTCTTGCAAATTCAACCATATCTCTCCTACTCTGAGAGCTTCACTGGCACCACCGCCCTGTCATGATCCTATTGAAAACTGCATGCAGCACCAACAAAGAAGTTTTGAATGGGACACCAACATACTGGCCGGCTGAACTTTGCATCTTTACAATGCTCTTGTGCCTCACATTGCATACCCATTAAAACCTGTTGTTCTAATCTAGCATGTAAAGAGAAGACTAGCAAGTAGCTCTCCTCCTGCTGTATGCTGACCATCTGGAAGTACATTCCGGCAGAGGCTCAACATGCAAACACAAACCTACACTACAAATGTTTCTCGGTCAACAATACCTGCTGGACAAATACAATTCCCACCCTTTCTCCTACAAAAGTACTGTGCTACTATATGAAATACCAGGCACACTATTGGCACCCATTGTAAATCACTCTGCTGCTCTCAAGCTAGGTGTGTGCTATAAACAGTAAAATAAAATGAAATGTAAGTAAAAGGGTTCTCTGATTTTTGGGATAATTTGATCTAAAATATTGGACATTATCTTTGTGGGGTTGGAATGTTTTTATTTAAATGCTTGGGTTCATTAATTCTGTTTCATTTTGAGAGGAGGTGAGCACCCATATATCATTACACTCTAGGAATCTGGTTGTGTTCACCCACAGGCTACCCCAATTCAATGTGTGCATTAGGGAATAGCTTTCGATTACTTTGACAATGGCGGATACCAGTCACAAAGGCTTGATTATCCACATTTCAATTCTGGATGTGCAAATCCTCCAGAGATACCTAATTGCTGAAAAAAAGTGTTATTGTGATGATACTCAGGTTTTCAATTTATTTTGATTATTAATCACATGCACTTTGTACCATATTCCCCCTAATCTAGTTTGTAGATGGGATACCCAAAATATATTTAATTGTTTCCTGGGATTTTTCTTAATTCTTGGGACATTGGTCCAACTACTCCAGGATCATTGTACTAGTGTTTCTTTCAAAGGCCCAGGTAAGAGAAGTAAATCAACTGACTTCACCACCAGATAGTGTCTTCCTTTCAGTCTGCCTACCTGCTCCCAAAATCCCTCTTGGGTAATCTGGTTCCGTCTTGGAATGGCCTCTGCATTCAGGCCCTTCCTGGAAAAGGATAAGATTTCTTAAGCTTTCCCATCAACTTCCCTAGTTAGTCTTTATCAGCCTTACTCATGCTAGACAGGTGCTCTTGCTTTTCAGGTTTTTGGAAACCATGACCTTATTATGTGTTTGACTTTAAATAGCCAGGAAACTCCACCCATGCAGTATCATTTTGATTAGTCATTTTTGCATAGGATACAGCCTTTGATCGGTTGCCTTCACCTTCTAACACCCATAAGGCCCTCCCTCCTTGCTTTCATTGGAACATTGCCTTCTCACTGTCATAAGGGGATATGTTGGCTATGTCTAAGCCCTCACGTCGGGACTGAAGCATCAAATTGGACTTGTATATTCATTTATGTGTCAATTACTGTGATGAGAAGTATTCTACCAGATTTAAATTTTTGTGTTTGTGTGCTAAATCCATGCCAATAGTGCATCTGCTGTTCCAAATGACAGATCATTATACTTACCAATAGACAAATTGGGAATTAATTGGCAATTTTTGTTATGGTTTAGTCTTAATGCTTTGCTAATGTCAGAGTTCGGGCATGTTAGAAACATCTGCTATTAGCTTAAAAATTCAACCCGGGATTTGGCCTGGAACCTCAATGTAAAGCTCACATTTGGGGGAATTTTTCTTTAATTTGGAAAATGGGCTATGTCTTAAACACAGATGTGCCAATGTGTTTTGTTTTTTTATGCATTGGTCAAAGTGACGGATAATGGGTCTGGGCATACCTGGTTTCAAAATGGTGGACTTCTGCATAACTATAAGGTGTCGAGTGAGTTGAAGTTCACAGCTTAGGTTCACCTAATGGCAAAGCTACATGAGATATACATACTGCCCCATGTCACTTAAAAATGTTGACTTTAATTGGTTTCCATTTACAATGAAATACGAATTTTCCATTTATAAATATAAGACGTCTCGTGAGTTGTAATAACTTAGTATTCTGAAAGAAAAGAATATACAAACCTTGAAGTTGCACAGTGCACCGTTTTCCCTTTCACATTACTGCATAAATATAGAAGCTCCTTTTGCTTTCCCCAATTTCATATTCAATACATCCTACAACCTAGCATGCTTCATCAAATTTGGCTTATGGTTTACATTAATAACATAACTCGGCATGAAACATTCTGAGTTTGCATTGGTTGATGGATAGCAGAACTGCCACTGAATTCATAATTGTCACCATATACATTTTTATATTCTTCAGTTTCTGCATAAATGTAAGTTTTTGCAATCAAAAATAGATCTCTCAAGAAGTAGAGGGCATTGTTATATAATCGAAATATTTTCTTTTCTATCTATGTCATAATTTCCCAGGCAAATAACAAGGGGGCTCCTGGGAGTCTCTCTGCTAGACATTGGTCCTGGTTATGAGAGCCTTACCCAGAGTCTTTAGCTCACTATCTTTCACAGAGGAGAAATATCCAAAACGTATCCGTCTTTGTCCTGCCCTAGTGCAGTCCAGCACCGAAATAAATGCTAGGCAATTCTCCTCTGAACAAGAGTACCAACAGCAGCCCCAGACACGTGTTTCGGTTTGGTTGGCGCTCATCAGTAGGGTGGAGCTGTGCCTCTCTAAGAATAGTGAGCAAGGGGTCCACATCTGGATTACCTTAGTAATTTAGGGTGAGACCTAAAGTTACTTAAAATATGTAAATAACTATGTGGGGTCCTGGGAGTCACTCTGCCAGATATTGGTCCTGGTTACAAGGGCTTTACCCCAGAGTCTTTAGCTCATTATCAGCGGTTTCTGTTGGCACTCTTGTTCAGAGGAGAATTGCTTAGCATTTCAGTGATGGACTTCCCTAGGGCAGGACAAAGACTGATATGTTTTAGATATTTCTCCTCTGTGAAAGATAGTGAGCTAAAGACTCTGGGTAAGTCTCATGTAACCGGGGCTAGTGTCTGGCAGAGGGACTCCCAGGACCCCCTTGTTTTTTTGCATAATTTCCCAGGCTACAATGATTTTATTAATATTTAACGTGTTATAAAGTGCCATACACAGCCACATTTGTTCTCTACCGGATACAAAGTTCATATATGGTTGCATGTCTAACTATTATGCAAAATGAAATGGTGGATAAGGAAGACCTTGTACGTTCATGTATTGAGTAGCATTGCAGGCATAACCGTGTTTAAGGCTCTATTTGACCTATATTTGGTTTTGGCTATTCGATGGCCCTTAACGGCCACCTACAAGCCAAAACTATTGTACTGAGGATATGAGGAGGGACACAGTCGGTGGGTAAAGAAGCCAAACACCCACCAGCTAACGGCCCATGGCCATGCTAATCCTTATATAGCTATTCCCACCAACACCAGCCGTCAACACATTCTACTCTAATCTTTGAGTTGGCTCAGTCACACAGCAACATCAAAATGTTTGATGTGTGTGACATATCCGTTATTTCTATGCAGACTTCTGAGAGTTAATGGATTATTTGCTGTTGTAAAGGGGCACCTGGTGTAATAAAATGCCTTTTAACCAAGTGTGCCTTCAGCCACTTAATTTATATGAACATTTGTGTCCAACTGTTTTGACTTGTGTGTGGGTATTGGGCATTTGTTGTCAAGGTGTTGCATTATGGCAGCGTTGGCAAATTCCTATCCCTTGCCTACACAAAAGCTGAAACTTTTGCTGTTGCCATTCCTTGTTTACAATGGAACTAGGACAATTATAAGGCAATAATTCGTTCTTAAGTAGCAAAGTATTTATCTTGACTAAATTGGTGCACTTATTTATTTAAAGTCAAACTATTTCTAAAAAACATGAGTTATTTAATGTGCAAGTTATTAACAAAACTTTACCACGCCTCCTCCTCAAATCGTCCATATTACTGCTGCATGTTGGGAATTTAGTAAGTGACAACTTCTAGGTCAATTGCCTGGTCATTGCTGTGCTGGACTTATTGCACCACACCCTTCCCGCTGTTAGTGATGGGTCGTGCATTTCTCAAGATTACAATTCTTGGATGCATTGAAAGAGAGGTTTTCAGCTTCTACATCTTTGTGTGATGAAATTTCCACTCATCAAATGAATAATTAAAGTCCACATGTAGTAATTGGAATCTGATACAACAGCTGGTTTGTTTCATGAAATATAGTTCTGGCTATTTGGCACTCGTCTCTGCCCTTTGCCTCCTTTTTACTTGGGGTTACCGATTTCCCACTGTGTGCGGAGTACTGGAGCGTTAGCGCATATGGTATTGTGACACCAGTGATTCATCACAGTTCAAGTGTGCATGGGAGTCATTTGGGACCACATTTAGTAGTGGTCACGGCAACAAGCTAGACGCACAGGCAGAGTCAATATTTCTCATTGTCCAGCAGAATTGCAGTAAAATACCTGCACTCTTTTCATGGTTTATTCTCTGTACAGTGTTTGAAGTATAAAGTAAAATCGGTAGAATTTAATGGCTATATTTAAAGCCATCTTTCAGTGTGTGTAAAGTTTACATACAATTGCTAGTCGATAGCGCGCGTTGGTGTTGCTGAACTGCGCTGTTCTTCAAAGCCGCTTATTGTTCTGCTAATGTAAGGATGAGAGTCCATTTTGAAACAGATATGCATCTATGCTATGATGCCAAGAGCAATTTGAATTTCGCACAGCAATGGAGTGTAATGTATAAGCATACTTTATAGAGTTGGGAGTAGTCTCATCTGGTTTCCACCTGACTGTAAATGTGAGTAACTGATGGCTCCCTGAGCGGGGGGCACTAGCCAATCAGGAACTTGTACCATGGCTATATCTTCTGGTATATGCTCACGTATAGAGCTCCCTCACTGCTGCGCGCCTCACGGCCTAAACCTCCCTTGCTCCCCCACCGTCCACCTCCCACATACCGTCTATATCGCCCAGTAGTGACCACACGTGTGTTAAAGGCAAAGCAAACATTTAAAATATAAAGGTACCTTTTCTTCACTCCTGCAATGCCACCTCTGTCAACATTAACCATCTCATCTCATCCAAAATGAGAGTGGGCAATAACGGCGTTTTGATTACGAATGTAGACTTCTCTAAATTAAAGATGGTGATGAATTTAGCTCGGGCCTAGCGGTGACAATGATCAAGGGGTGACCAGCAAGTGTGTTTTGTGTGTATCAGATAAAAATTGGCTGAAATCTGGACCAGAATCCTGTGCGCCTTTTTAGGGAACACGTGAGCAGTGCTGTTTCTAGATATACCATTGCATCCATATTCTGTTAATAAGTACATGTTATGTTGTCCTCTAGGAGGCAATGGGTTGTGAATCCACCTTGATTTGCCTGTTTAGAAGAGCACCTATGAAGGAAAAAACGTTCATGAACGAGTGGTATGTTTTGTATATATATGAACCCTAGCCACTCTAACAATGTGACGTTCTGTAATTCTGATTTCATGTTCTCTACCAAAGGATACTGTCGTGTTTAGGCACTGTGCTTTTACAGTAATTGCAATTGGTGACCGCACAGATCACATTATTTTGTTGGGTGACGGGAGGGGGGGGTGGATGCAGTCGGTGGCTTGTTTGAATTGCACAAAGCAATGGTGTTTGTGTCCAAAGTTGCTATGTAAAGATGGCTCCAACTCCTTTTGACGAGTTTGCTCAGATTGTGCAACAGCAAAGTTGGTGATAAATGTATGGCAGGCGATATGTTGCCATTCTTATTGCTTGCAAATATTGAGTCCTGCATGAGGCTCTGAATACGGGCGGCAGGTAAAGTGAGCAATACTTGAAACATTTCAGTCGCTTGCCTCTAAAATGAATACTAGGTAGGGTGTCTCTTTGGTCGAACAATTGTCGAAATAATTCAGCTCAACATTGAATATATTCCTTCCTTTCTGCATGTTTAGTTCTTACTGATCATTGAGGTCACTAATGCAGCTGGTTTTCTTTTAAGGAAGAAGTGGAGGGCATCCAGTTCTACCAAAGAGTAGCGATGTAAATCATTTGCATGCATTGATGGAGACTGTTGGACCTTCATGTCGGTTGTTCATTTTGCAGATTGTAAGAGGCCTGTATGGGTCAGTTGTGCTGGCAGAGTAAGCACCTTATGAATGAAAGCTGACCACCTATATTACTGAGCTTTTCCCAGGCTTCCATAATGAAGGCATTGACACAAGGTGCAGAGAACATGACATCTGTGCTATATTGGCTCAGCACTTGACTGAGAGGATCGCCCACTACATACTTGACCACTGGAAAGTACATATTGTAGAAGGTATTTTCACCTTGTGATCAAGACCTGCCCAGTGTAGCACAAAGCAGAATCATCGCGTCCATAGTGTAGCGCTATTCAAATATGAGCGCCCACAGAATACTGTGTCCTCAGTTCATCGTAGAAACCATATTCACCACCTTATCCTTGCTCTTCTGCGACTACATGAAGAGACAATACGATCCTGGGTTGTATCAATATTCCCAACTGGCCATTTTTGCCAAAACTGGTTTACCTAGGTCAGTTTTTCATGCTGCAGGGAAAATTGTTACGTGGACCGACACTTCCATCCCCTCTCATATGCAGGGGAAACGCAACCTCTTAATGCGCCTGACCCACTTCTGTACACAACTTGCCTGTCTCATGGGGCGGAGCCCCTGCAACCCTGTTCACTCGGGCCCCCTCTCCTATGGCCCACCTCTCCATCTTCCCTGGTCTCCACCCCTACTCCCCACAGCCTCAACCTCTAGCCTCACCAACAACAGCACTCCTTACCTTTTTCAGTCCTTACCTTTTTGGGCTGCGCTGTTGTCACTTTCGGATATGCAGTCACATGCGATTCCGGGCATGTGATGTTCCCGACCAGCTGAAGATCGGGAAAGGCAGGCTGTCTGGAAACAGTGTCAGAAAAGATAGACCATTCCCAATCCAATTTCCCCAGCTCAATAGATCTTCTTCAAGTCAGTGGTGGTTTTATGAAACATTTTCCATGAATTTGAAGAGCTTAGGCACTCGAATTCTCTGAGAC
This sequence comes from Ambystoma mexicanum, assembly GCF_040938575.1. Lineage (NCBI taxonomy): Eukaryota > Metazoa > Chordata > Amphibia > Caudata > Ambystomatidae > Ambystoma > Ambystoma mexicanum. The sequence continues at coordinate 382,860,290 of NC_090923.1, read as the reverse complement.
ACTCTGAATCTTGAGTCGTTTTTCAGAGAACAATAAAGCAGTCAGTTAAAGTATAAAGATTGAGTCTGATGAAGGTAGTGTTTTAAGTTGAAAAGCATAGGGTATCAATTCAACTTGAGGCTGAATAACTGAGTCATTGTTGGCTACTTTATAAGAAGCAAGGTCATACTGGTTTACCACAGGAGAAAGACTACACATTTTTCCTATCTCTGAGGGTTTAATGGTACATTAACAAAACAGCATTGATTATAGTATTGAAAGTGTTTTTGAACCTGACATGATCAGATATATTGCATGATTTCCACTGTAAATGTGTAAAGCTAGCTCGTCACATTCAAATATTAAAAAAAGATCTTCAATGTTTTTGGTGGAGGTAAAAATATGAACTAATACCAATATTTAAGTGGAAGAGTGGGTTTATTGTATATAACATATACTGCAGCATTCATGCGAGAACGTGGAAAATACCATTAAGAAGTAATGCATAATGTATAGTTTGCCATCATGGTTACCCCCAGTTTTTGTAGTGTGCCCATGAAACTGTAGGAGTAACAGGCAGTTTTTGTTTGTTTGCAAGTTTCAGAATTGTAAACCCCTGTGTCTTAGCCAGCTGATGTTTTGTGCACTATATCCAGATAAATAGGCAGTTGTGTTCAGTGTTTTCTTCAGGCTGACTTTGGTTTCTTTGTTTTAGTCATTGGAGATCGTGAACATCTGGAAACCTGGCCAGCATCAGTCTTAACCTCACAAAATACAGCTATCTGGAGTAGGTTTAAGTTGGGACTGGCTATCATTTGAGTAAAGAAACTATTGTACCCATGATCTGAAAACGCATAGAAAAAGGAGATGAGATGTGAAGCTTTTTCATTGGTTTGTTATGCTCTGCACTCTCATTCTACTCTTCATGCTAGCATCCATATCCTGGTGTTTCCCGTGACCGATGAGGGTTAATCCCTAGGAGGCTACACAAGCTTCAAATCTATTTACATATCCAGCTTCAAAGACCCCATTATTTAATATTGGGCCCATCCTATACTTCCATTTGGGGAGAAAGCTGAGGATTGTTGTCTACATGGCAGGGTGACTTCAGTCGAACAAACTTCATCGAAAGGGAGACTATCCTTTCTATGGTTGGCAAGACAAGGGGTCTACATTTCAGAGATGGTGGTTTATGATCAATGGCAGACATGAACATGAAGACCCAGGCAGATAACTGCTCTTTGTTCCACATTCTAGCTTAATTTTGTATATAGCTCGACCAGTATTTCCCGTCATCTGTTGTCCCTCCGCATAATATGGAATAGGTCAATGTATTTGGTAGAAACGTGTGAATATGAGGAAAATTTAGATGTGCAGCCTGATGCGACTGCATTACTTTGAAAGTGTGTTGGGATATATTCCTAAGCAAGTTTGCAATGCTAATAAGACTGTACTCTGTATTCTACATTTCAGGATGGACCTGAAGTCGGTAGTCCTTCAAAGAACATCTCCCCAATTATAGATGGCTCCACTCAACTTTATTCTACCCCTCTAGAATTCATCTTTACTCCCTGATCCGCCTTCCCATCCCAGCTACTCTTACCCCTGCCACCTACTGCGAGGGTGAAGGAGAATGACAAGAATGGGTCATGTTTGAGGCTACAAACGCTTATTATGAAAGAAAAAACCTATCTCTCTCGATATTTCTAAGGGGTTTGCCCAGCCTCAACCTAGAAAACGTTAATGAGCGGTCAGAATGTCTGTCCAAAAATATACAAGTATGTTCTGTCCTCTGTTAGAAACCTAGCAATCTAACCCTAACACCAAAGGCTATATAACAAAAGTAAAGTGCCTTCGCCAGGAGAATGACTCTTCTCTTGGTGGCTTGCTTCAATCTTCTCGTAATAGTAATTCTTTCAGTGCTCTCTTCAAAACGGGGCCAGTGGAATGACTCCCTTACCCTGGTTCCTTTATCAAAGATCTTCCCTGTGATTCTTCAGGACTTTTGTTTCAGTCCCTTCAACTCTTTTAAAGAGTAGAAAAGCTCACGGCTTTATCTGGCATCCCTTTAGCGTTTGGATGATTAGCATCTTTTCCAGGCACATCTGTATCATTCTTGTAAAGCTTTTACAAGTCTACTTAAGCAGTGGTATTGGCTTGACCACTGTGACAGGGGAGATGCTTCCCGATGCACTTGGCTTGACCTGTGCCTCTTCCCAGACCCCACCCGGTCTTCCTGCTGTTCCTGTTATCTGTGGTGCCTTGGGGACATGGCTATGGTATTTCCTGGGGGTGAGGGTAATGGTGAGGGGGCACAAGGGGACCTTTCTTCCTCCTTCCCACTTCCTGCAAGACCCCTTGACAGGCTTGTGGTCTTGCGGTTGTTCCTGGACCCAACAGTCATGCCACCACCAAGTGAGTCGGCTCCCTGCCAGCTCTCATGATGCTCCAGCAACATCCTGCCTTTCTCCCTTGCTCCCTGAGAAATGAGATTTTTCTGGCTGCAGCGTTTAAACTTTGAGCTTCATGGGCTTTGTTTGTGTACTCCTGGCTTCTGCACTGATATCTCCTTTGTCCGTATTCGATTTCATGTTTATACTGTTGATGCTGCCCTCGCATAACGTCAACATAATTTGTGAAAGTCTCCTTGGCACTTTTCATAACACCAGTGAGCCACCTCATTACAGTACTTGGCCAACTCTTCATCTGGTCACTCCATATGCCTCTCACCGCTGCCTTTGTCTCAGTAGGTCTTACACTTGTCAGTCATGGGTTTACAGTAGCACATGGTTCTACTATGAAAAGGGCAACAATGAGGGTAGGGGAGTAGTGAACGAGACCTGGTGAACCATCACACTATTTGTAACCAAATGGCTGTCTATCCTATGTACAGTGTTCCATCAAGTGAAGCGAGAAGTGTGTTCCACTTGTGTAGATCGATGAGGGGTAAGTGCTGGTTTATTTGGTGGTACTTGAAGACTATCCAATCTTTTTGAAAATATTCTACACAATTGAGACACCAAAAGAGAACCTTTTTGATGTACCACATTTACATAGCTTAACAAATCTCTTGCCTCTTCTAGCATTGTACATCAAGAGTGTGCCAGGATTCCTTTTAAAGTTTGGATGCAACAAACCCACATGGGAGAGACTGAAAGGATGTGTTAGGGAGTGAAACACTGTTTCTACTTGATTGAGGAGCTTGCTATTTTACAAAATGAAATTCCCCCTCACTTTGGCCTTTTGGCTGGATGAGGTCATTTAGGATTCAGTAGTAATCCTGCAAATGTACATTGCAGTACATCAGAAATGCATGATAAAATGTAGTGTGGTATCTGTTTAATAGGAGAACAAAAAAATGGTTGGTCCCAAAGATGTTTCCAAATGATCGCAGCACCTTTTTATTCTAGAATTATTTGTGTGTAGGTTTTTGTAAATGGCATCACAATAATATTGTGAAGTCTTATTTACTACATAATATTGTATTTTCACTATATACGGTGTATTTTGCCTGGCATCCCTATAATATATGGTAATATGAAAATGTTCCCCTTTAAATGTTCAATGCAAACAGTGTTCGTTTGTGTATCCATGTTACACATATGGCCCATTAAGTGTTCTAATATTTTGTGAGAAAATAAGTCCATGTCCACGAAGTATTGCGCACACTGAGTTACAATGGTTAAGTCCTACATTATTAAGTTCTTAAGTGGAAAAGTACAAGCTTCGCCTGGCTTCTTTCCTCATGAGTGTCACTTTAAAATGAATGCAAGCTCAGTTTTCAAAGCGGGAGGTCCAAAGTTCAACTTTGTGAATAGACACCACTGTGGGTATTCAGAGCATATGTTCCACTCTCTAAAACGCAATAAATTGAAGGCAATCCATTCCTAAAACCCTGGTTTAGTGGAGAGACACGGTTTTAGACCAGATAATTAAATCATCAGCCGAAAAATTTAGTAAAATAATGCTACAAAAGACCAGATCTCCATAGACCCATTAACCCTTTGACCTAGGCACAAAACACTACACCATCTATTGGGTGTGCTTCATGGCCTGGAGTCTCGGAACATTTGTGTCCCCTGCTGAATCTATTTACTGAAAATAGATTTGGATTCCGCAAAGGGCTCCACTTTTATGAACCAGATATGATGCATGTGATCCATACATTTACCAAATTATATGGGAAAGTTCAGTTTAATTCCAATTTGATCATTATTCTGAAGGGGAGGAGCAGACATCCTCCCCTTGTCGCCTGGCAAAATAATTTGGACAGTCAAAATAAAGGAGGATAATTGGGAGCATCGGTATCTGACTAGAACCTATTATAGGTCCTGTCCAATAAGAAAATACTGCATCACACAATGCTGCAGGTGTAGAATTTCCCCTGCAGTGAGCAAGATCATTGGTCTATTGTTGCTGGCAATTTTCTGAGGTGGAGTTACATCTCAAAAATGGCGCAGAGTGGTGCAGTCTGAGCAAGTGAACGTTGTAACGCTGCAATGGTTAAGCCACTACAAAGCTGTTCAGCTTCGCACCACTCGAAAGATACTAACTCGCCTATGAGCCTTTGTCCTAATATAGACTAGCCTATGGTTTTTTTGAATGACACCTTAGTGAAATTCCAACACGCCAAGCTCGTGAGAGTCTGCCTTTTTTTTTTTAACAGGCAGAGACTCGGCCAGGGTGAGCTAGGAGCCTGCAGGGCACTCGGCACTGAACTGATTCTTGTTTTGCTTCCGTCCATGCTCGCCTCGCATCCACGATTGCACTTCCACGTTGAGCCACTGCCTTCCACCAGGGCATCTATCGCACTCGTTAGTTAGTGGCTCTTCCTGTGTTTGCTGTTGTTCTATCCAGTACTTAGTCAGTTGTGATCGTCCCTCGTTGTGCCATGGAGTAGGTACTGCTGTTTCTGCTCCTGAATAGTTTGCATTAAGTGTCCCTCATGGTATTGCTGTTCTCGGGAGGGAGTTTTCAAACATTTCTTCCTGCCGTTTTGCAGTGTCGGTGCTCTGAGGGCATAACTGTATCCAGTAGCTGGATATTTGTATCCGCCCGTCAACCTGCTGGTATGCAAAGTTTACTTCAGGGTTCATTGCAACCTTACTGCGAGGGCAATTGCCTCTGATGCAGACTTCCTTGCTTGTAGTACAGTGCACACCAGCAGGCGGTGCTTAATTATATTGACCAACGACCGTTCCACGACCACCTGTTCCGATGACCCGTACCGCCTCTGTCCACTGCGCACCCGATGGTGGGAGCACATGTCAGTGAGGGCAGGCACTAATATTTGGATGGCCGAACTTCTGCCTCATAACGTTCTGTTTGTTACATGCTGTGTTCGCCAGCTTCTTCCTCCGCCGGTTATCATAGTGCATCCCGGTGTTCGGGTTCTGCATCTGTGTGTGCTGGCTTAGGAATTATTCTGTCCGCCACCTCGTCTCCACTTTAATATGCAGATTTGTACCACATATCAGCTGCCATGGCCACGCTGCCTCCTTTACCAGCGGGGGACCGTGTGGACTGTCCCTCCTTGATCACATACGATGCAGTGCTGGCTCCGGTGCCCTCACCAGTGTGGGACTCTTGCCACTCGCCTCTCACAGATTTTAACAACGGTTTCCCTGCTGCTTCGTCTGAAGTGGCATCTGTATTATTCTTTACTGCATTACAGTCACTGGCCAGACTGGGTATGTTCTATCTGGGGATCCGCTCGCAGGTTAGGGTCAGTAAGCATGTAATCGCCTGGAACTCGCAGCCTTCCCTCTGTACAGCTTTGCCCAGTTACAGCTCAGCACTTTGCTGCGTCCGCCATCTTGTTACTTTAGCCTTCGATCAGCTGGCATTCTTCCATTTCGCATTCTCGAACTATCAGCTTATTCGCCAGTGTTCCCAACCACGTTATGTGCCTGGATTCTAATTCATGTGCGCACAGGTGCACTGCAGCATCTATTTATGCCCCGGATCAGCAGGAGCTCATGGAAACAATGTCCTACTGCATGGCAACTTAGCCACGCCCCCCCAGGAAGGTTAGGTCCCAAGAAAATTGTGTCAATATAAATAATCGATGACTTTTTTGAAATAACATTGCACAGAAAACATGTTTAAGTGGACTCCCAATGCCAATTCAAATGAACTGCTGTTTATATTTCAAATGTATACTCTCATGCTTGTCACTCTTTAGATGAGTCAATATATTGTGCTCTCCAAAATGAAACCTTCTATCCAAAACCCAAACCTGTAAACAAAGTAGACAAATGTACCATACTCGGGAATATTTTATCTATGACAATCTAGAAACCAGCAATGCCCCACGTAGAACTTTTTTTATTTCTAGGGCTAATTATGCTAGCTCAAACAAATGTTTCTCTCTGGTATCAGAAAAGAAAGTACATCATTTATCTCAGTTAATTTTTCTTTCTTTCGAATGTGATGCTGACAAGCAGTGATCATTTATATGTTCATATTGGAGAATGTCTATTTTGTGTCTAAACTAGTTATTCATATTTAGTTTAGATTCACAATGCACACAAACATCCATTCATATAAATAGATCAGTGAGATGATAGCTGGCAGGCTGGTTGTGTTTCTTTTCTGTAGAGAAGCTGTCTGTATTTGTGTTGAATAATGTGGGTGACTTCCCAAGCATTTAAAGTTGGAAGATCACCTTTTTTAATTAGATGTGTTCTTTTCAATAAAACAGAATATTCAGATTAAAAACAGTTTGTTTCTTGTCCCAAAATGTTGTGGTGTAATTGTCATGGTAGAGGGAGGAGGGGAGAGGGTTGGTGTTAGAGCGGAGAATGTTTCTCCATAAAACTAAGATATTCTACAGTATGCATGGCAAACAGGTGTAATTTCATTATTTAGTGTAGTCAAATTGGTCAATGAGGAACTTGGCTGTTTGATTAAAACTACAGTTGAATTCAAGACTTTTAAAAAAAATAGTTTTAAAACCAGATGAGAGCAATCGGAATGAATTGTCGATAAAATGTGCCATCATTAGCCTTTTTAATTCTATTGTTTTTTCTCTAATTGATTGTACGTGTTAGAAGTATACTGAATTGTGCTTTGCAGCAGTGAAAGGACTGTAATTATTTGCCACCCTTCTGTTTTGGAATGCTTTGCTCTATCTCTTACGAGAAAATATTTACTAATTGACATAGGAAGCTGAAATGGGTAGAAACTGCAGCTTTGCTCTGTAGATGGCTATTTAAAAAATAAAAACGGGTCCATTTAGTGTGGCATCAATGGAGGGTTCATAATTTCATAACCATAAAGCAAACCGGAGGTTAGGGAGGGGCGAGACATGAGTATGTGTGTAATGCTTACATGGACCCTTCTTCATTTGTTGCTGTTTAACTCGATTTACACTAGCAAAGTCTGATATTTTGTTTAGTGATCCCTCCCGTCTTTGAGCCTCTTGTACAGAGTCTACGTTTCACTCTGCTAATGGGTCTCTAGACCTCACGCGTGTATTTGCTATTGCTTATTTTAGTGGAAGGTCCCTGGGTTTACTGATTTTACCGCAATGGTTTACATTCAAAATATGCAGAGCCAAGTGATGTTGCCATTAAAAGAAATGTGTATTGTTTTGGATCCTAATATAGAATACATGCATCTGCATTTCGATCGAGAGCAGTAACTCCAGGATAGTGCTCGTGCCACAGTGCACCATAAATTGATATTTGGATTTGATGGAACACGGGAGGCGTATAGCATATAAATCGCCTACTCGGAGGCGCTGGTGTTTTGACAAATCTCTTGGAGTATTCGTTTTGCTTTCCTTTGGCCTCAATCTCTGCACCACCGTGATTGAAAATAAACCCTGTTTAACTGAAGTCCGTAGTCTCAACTTGTGTTGCCTTTTTAAAGTGCATTGCGATCGCTGGGCTCAGAGGAATGTTTTCCCGGAGCTTGCTTGATGCATCGCTCCCAATCAACACCCTGGCAATATATTAAAACGTAGTGTAATGTTGCAACCCTGCCAGGCATCCGTTTCTACGGAGTAGTATTACTTGTTGCATAGCTAATTTCCTTTTTTTCTCTTGAATCTTTCCATTCTGCTACAGAGATTTCAGATTGGGGATGTATCACAAATTCTTCTAAGCAGGCATCTTGTTTCCAAAGCAAATATAAAATTGGTTTGCAGGTAGGAACAGTTCACTAACTGAACTGTTGTAAGTAGACGGTTCTAGGCAAAGGCACCACCAGCATGGCATCCAGATTACACGGGCAAGCTGCAAATGTGCCCGGTTGCCATTTTGGACGGGTTGGAGGGGCGAGAGAAGCAATGGCACTCTGATTAGAAAAGCAGAATTATTTTCACCACCACTATTTTGTTTTATTTTTTATATTGCCACGTGGAATTAATTGAACTCGCCTAACCCCATCCAATTCCTTGGGATGGAGTCAATCTGTTATTGACCTGATACCAAGCATACTGACATAAGCAGTATTCTAACAGCTAATATTGAATGCATGGCTTTATTGTATCAGTTACATTTCCCCTTAACGATCTCCTTTCCACTATCACTTGGGATAAAACCCTTGCCTAACGTACTGTCTTTGCTTAGGGCAATAACACTGGGGCAGGCGTTTTCATACAATAAAGAACGATCCAGGACTCTAGTGAACGTGAGAATTTCATTACTATTGTGGAGCATTCAGTGGTAGCGCTAGGCTTGCACATTGTCTTCTTGACACAAAATCTGTATGTAAAATGTAAGCAAACTAAACTTTAAAATGTGAAGCACATAGAATGCTGGCATCAGATGGCAGTCGATGTTTGATAATGTTGTCTACCATCCTTCAATTCCTTCAAATAGTTCATGTAATATGAAACATGAAAGCATCTTGATCAACAGAAATATCCTCGTCCTCACCCAAGTATATTGTTTTCAGATTCTCTGCTGTACTTCAGTTGTGGGTGTGATTTATCCCCATTCTCAATTAGTACCCGACGGGGGGGGTGTGGCGGCCTACCAGCCAATGTGGAGGCTCAGAACGCTAGCGTTACCAGATGGCATCTTCCCTCTGTGGGTAATCTGGTAAGTCTTTCCCTCCACCCTACCCCATCCACTGAATAACCTCCCCGCCCTTCCACCCTCACTTACCTTCTTTTCTGTCCATTTCGACAGCAGACGTGCTGGGAACACTTCTGTCCCCAGCAAGTTTGCTCTTGATCTGTGACAGGCCGGCATGGAAAGGAAGAACTGACTACATGTAGTCTCTTCTGTCTTTTCCATGGTGGCCATTTTATTTACTTTTTTCACTTCGATTCAGTGGCCGCCATGGAAAGAGAAAACAAGCAGTTTTCTCTTTCCATGTGGGGGGAGGGTCATTAACACTTGAGGTAATGCCCTGTGGCCTTCTTTAACTATGGGCCCCGGGTCATTACCTGAAATTAACACCTTGCTTACACTCATTTCATCCAAATGCATTCTTTCCATCATAAAAGTTTAGACTGTGCTTTATAAATTACTTTACACACTGATTAGGTGTGACCAAATTACTCAATGGGACAAAAGAATCTTTTTTTATTTGTATTTTGGTTAAAATAAACTTATTCATTAACAATTTAGATTATTCAATTTCATTATTTCCTCAAGTGGAAAGGTTTCAGAATTAAGTATCACAAAACAAAACCACCTAAATCAAGTGCATTATTCCACATTTCAACGAATAAGGAAAGTTAAAAGAACAAATGCAAATACAGCCTGAAGCAACCAATCATTAATTAGTTATCAGTCAGCACTGGAGAAAACCCATCACATCACATTTGCCAGACGTTTTACAGCCTCCTTCCATACATAATATCCAGCCCCTGTAACAACAAGAGAGTTGGCCCTGTATAACAAGGACCAAATCCTGGATACTTTCAAGATGTGTTACAAAGTTTGAGTAAGCCCTTCTGTATGTTTGCTCAAGAGTACCACATTGGGTCAAGACGTGTCGACTGGATTCGATGTACTTTGAACACAGCCTACAATGTCGCTCTTCTTGAACGACTCCTGACCAACTCCCAATGTATCCATACATTGGTAGGATACTCAAACGCAAGTAAACCACACATTCCCTAATTTTACCAGAGCAGGGTTTAGTTGGGTAGGAGCATGGACCATCAATTGTGTAGGCCTGTTGAGTGAATTCCAAGTACTGCCTTTTCTGGGCTAGTTTGTTTACGGAGCTGCGTCTATCCCAGTCCCAGGTTTTCTACTTCAGTAAATTCAGATAGTCCGGCTTCCAGCTCCCACTGTTAACAGATACTCCTATCTTCTCACGATGGGCCTCCACCGTCTTCCCCAGGAAAGCCAAGAAAAGGTTTACAGAGGCAGCCTCTAAGCCGCGTGCTACCAAGCTCATGAGCCTACGGTCATCCAAGGGGCACAGTCTCAAGGGGCAGTAGAGTTTACAATGCTTGAGAAGCCACTGTGCCCGTAGGGAACAGTTCGACTGGCGTGGTTTTAGGGACCATCAGAATAGACCTAAGTAACTTCACCTCTCAAGCCTCCAGCCAGGCCACTTGGTGCCACACAAGGGGTCACTGCAAAGCACAAGGTGTGTTAGTATGTTCGATCAACTGCACACAAACAATAGTGCCTGATGTGATGACCGCCGTTTTAGGTTGGTGTTTACTTTCATGGTATGTGCACTTGTCCAGGCAGAAATCAGAGTATTAATTTTGCTCGCTGATATTTTTCCTTGTTTTGATAGTAACTCGTACTCAATTTTCAGTTATCACAGTGATGTATGTGTCAGTGTGTATTCTCCCATTTTAATTTTTTAAGTCTGGCCCTCCCATAAAACATTTTACTATGTGGTGTGCCTTTATATAGGGCTGCGTAACCTTTTCTCATAAGACGGTCTCCATCAGTGCAGTGCAAATACCCACCAGCATTTGCATCCCAATGCAAAAATGTATAGCATCACTGTACTTTCTGTAGGGCAGTTATTATTTGAACCACTTTCCTGTGTTAAAATAACACACTCCCCATCATCTGCATCCAAAGTCTCCTTAGGCAACAAAAACAATGACGTCCCCATTGGATTCACTCGTTGGTTTAATGGAATAGCGCTGCAACTAGATATGTCAAACTGATCGTTGCACAATAACCTGTCGGACCCTGCACGATATTATCCATTTCCTGCATTAATCTTCAATGTCTACATGAAATAATTGGGCATTCCACACCCATCTTGTCCCACAGATTCACCAATGTGCTGATGAAATGCAAACCTAAGGAGATAATTTCGTTGGCAGCCTTTGTTTTAAACACTAGGTTTCCCTCTGTCAGACTTGGTTGATTGACTACCTCAAAAGCTCTAAAAAGTCTAGGTTCATCCGCTGCTGGTGCTCAGGTTTAAAGCTGGACGCAAATGGAATTTGACATACTCCAATGCACGGCATATGTGGAGATACTGTTCAACATTGAATAAGACCTATCTGCCGAACCAGGAAGCAGAATTGCACTAGTGGTAATTGTCTGTTGACGGGTAAAATGGTGAGCTGCTTAGAATTGAGGTGGCGTGTCTTTATGGCTGGCTATTTTGTCCCTGGTAAAAGTTTACACTGCAAAAAAGAGTCAAAAGCTGAAGCTGACGCTCGTGCCTCAGCAAAATAAATTACTCGCCACATACTTGGGCAGGATTATAAATTGGCATCCTTCTCCTTCATGGCATAGACAACTGCTCTGTCCCAAAACTCACTTTGTTTACATTATTCTGCTTATAGTTTTAATAACCATTAAAAGTTAACACAAATTAATTAATTCACAATACAACAATTAACAAATGTAGTTTAAAATTTCGAATACATAGCTGCATAATAAAACCTTGCTGTTTTTACAACCTTTGCTGTCTTTACAAGAGAGGAAAAAATGCTTCTTCGCTTAAAATCTCAATTTAAATATACTAAAATTACTATTAAATCACTTTTACTAGATAATCCTTACCATTCTTTCTGTTCCCTCAGCCCAGTTAGCATAAACAATTAAGTTGTAAGGATTTCTAGTCCAACACATACTGCAAAATGTTGGCAATCTATGTATTTCTTAAAACATATTAGGCGTTGGGCTTCAAGCGTTTCACATTGTAGAATTAAATGCTGTGATGTTACATTTGGATTTGAGCAGAATCTACAGCAATTTTTAATCTATTCTTTTCCATTTTACCCCATTTGCTCTTGTCGGGAGTATGTCGAATCTGAACCTCGTTAACGTGTACCCAACCTTCCAAGACGGGGAATTTGCAAAATTGAGCGCAAGTTCCCAATTTTGTATGCCCTCTGATTCTATTCTGGTAAGTTTTCTAATTCCCAATTGAGTCACAAGTTCTGCACCAGTCTGCCCGCCATAGCCTGTATTTATATGTTCCGGAGGATGGTTTATTAGAATTCTATCCAGCCCCCATTCATCCAATGTGTTCTTGTGTGTGCTGGAGCAGAAATTAACGTATATCCAAGCAGAAGTCTCTTCCACACTATGTGGACTTCTAGGGATAGTAGACAGTTTGTGCTTAAATGGACTAATTGGGATAGACTGAGGTAGTCTTGGGACCTTCTTCCAAATTAGGCCCTCAGGTGGCAGAAATCTTCTTCAATGGGTTATGTTTTGTGCTCTGTAGGTCAGCATAGGTATAATATTTGCTTTGTATAGTGTCAGAAGTGGCATTAGAGAGTACTTCCCGTATTTGTGGTTTAAAATGTCAGATCTGTGCTACTGCTTTAGATGGCTTCAAGTAAAATCACTCTGATTACCTTCTTACTTGGAGTATTACTTACGCTGTTAAGGATTCTAATTGGGTGTCACACACCGGACCAAGACCTTAGCCTAGGATGTAGCGCTCAATTTGAATACTTTTTCTTTAATTCCTAGAATTCATATTGAGCTGGCTCCGAACCCGTCTCGCACCCCCTTTTTACAAATACCCCAGGTCACAATGGACCATGAACCAGGCCAGTGGGTGTTAATACAATATTTATTTTAAATTCAAAGAAAATCACAGCATTTTAATATTTGGCGGCAATCACCAATGGGGTGATAAATACAATGTCAACCGATGAAATACACTTGATTCACCTACTAGAACATATCTAATGCGCAGACGAATAGGAGCAATTTTACTGTTTGGGTAGATGGCACCCGATTTCCCCTGCGATGTTCCCTCAAACCCCAACTCATCAAATTGTGAGTGGATCGAAAGGAGCAGCAAGGAGTCGGGGATACTAGGCAGCAAACAGAATTAAAATCGGACCTTCCATCACGAAATGGCAGGCAAAATCGGGTTTGAAAACCTTTGCAATTGCATAAATGATACTCAGAATTGGAAAATAATTAATTTGAATGTGCGGTTGAATAAATGAGTTATCACAGTATCAGAGATGTAATAACGCTAGCAACTACAAAGCAAGGTACCAACTAAGGGCATACAATTCAAAAATCAACTTTGAAGTGGCAACACAGTGCAGCCAGAATCACATGCATAGAAATTGCATTTGCTAAATTACATGGGTTTAAATGTCAAAAACGGTTTGCAAAATGGGTGAAATAGATGGAATCAGAATGTGGTTTTAGGCTGGTTGATAGATGCACATCACAGGGATAATAGGAAAGTGAACGAGTGAGTCTAGCTGAAAAACTGGATGATATTTTCATGGTGAAAGGAAATTTGGTTTTAAAAATAAAAGCAGTTCAAAGAGAAAATCAGTTTAAAAAGGAAAGGACAAGTTTCACTTAAACTAGATTTTGTGGCTAGATTGTTAAAGAAAGACACGGTACGCTCCAAGGTTAATTTGCAAGGTTGACCTTTTCGCCCCGCGTTCAGCTCTGTGGGAATTAAATTAGTCAAAATATGACTAAGGATTTATACAAGACAGAAATGAAATGGAAGAATTGCCGAACAGTAGAAAATCGAGGAACAGAATACACAGAGGATTCAGACTATAACAAGTTATCAGAGTATGGATGGGATTACTTAGAAGGTGGAACAAAGACAAGGTATCAAGTTGGGGTATACTATGTGTTCCTATGGGATGGGGTAATACTCGCAATCCGCGCTTGTTTGGGATAGACAACAGTGCTTCTGGACAGCGAGGCATATCTGGTCACTGGTCACAGCGGCGGGCTCTGCTAACAAAAAACAACTGAGCAAAGGTCTGGTCACGGCACAGCGGCATGCAGGCAGTGGGGCAAAAAGCCAGTCTGGTCACATGATACTCTCAAAAAGGGTACCACAGCTTTCCCCTCCTTTCCTTCTGAGTTAGTGGGATATTGTTATGGGGTTTAGTTCTGAAGGGTGGTTCTACCTGGATAGGGTCCGCTATACTCTGTCCTGGCAGTAGAATCTGAAATCTTGCAGAGTGAAGGTGGAATGTCTGGATATGCAGGCGCTGATAAATTCAGAAGTGTCCCTTGTCTCTGTGAGCTTCTAGCTTTTTATAAGGCGGGTGACATGGATATATTGTTGGGCAGAACTAAGCTATACCTGCCCCTAAGAGACCTACAGCCTATGTTATGTCGCCTCCTCCTTAGGGGCAGATTGAACTGAAAGAGGGGACTGAGTTTTATGGGGTGTGTTTTATGAGGTACAAAGCCACCTACGAAGTCATTTTTGCCAAAAATAAGTTCGACATAAATTGCACCTTTTACAGTTGTGGCGCTTTCACAAATCATACATGCAAATTGTATATTCCACACAGAGCATAATACTCCCACTCCCAAGTTTGTAGAACTTTATTTGTCACTGAAAATGATGACAAATTATTAGGGTGACAAAACATTTTACCTAAAATTCTATAACTTTATACATGTATACCTATTATCATAAGGCATGTTAGTATTTAATTTCAAAGTGGCACCATATACACTTTCCTCATAATATACAGTTCTGCCATTTCCGTCCCCAACATGCTAGTGAAGGCTAGCACATCTTAATTTAAAGCCACAAAAATTGGATTTTAATGTTAAACTTTTGCATTCCTGCATTTCCTGGTTAAAGAAATAAGTCTTAACGTTTATTAATAAACAAAGTCTTTTGAGCCAGATGGCCAGCATTGACTCCCAAATAAGGGCATAATTTCAAAGGCTGCTCTGGAGTTGGCTTTGAAGCCCCCCAGTTGAAGTTGAGGGGAGGTGTTCTTTGCAATTTCATACCTAAATGTCCTGGAACTCTGTTGTAACATGCTCCAGCCCAGGCACACAAGTCTGACGAGCGTGTGAGATGCTCCCTTTTGGTCAATTCATAGTTTTCAAGGGGCTGGCCTCTTTGGGGGAAAGGCAACTCTTGCTGCCAGCACGTAAATGTCCTTTGAAGCCAAGCAAGAAAACATGTTTCGCTGGTTCCCCAGTACAGCAAATGCATTTATTTATTATTTTCTTTTTTTCTGAATCAGAAGCAAATCTGTTGAAATAAAACATCCATATGTTTTCAAACAAAACCCCCCGTACATTTGTAGGCAAGGATAGGGCGTTATTCAACATTACACTTTTAAACTGACATTTTTCTTGTTTGCAACACCAACCCCTTTTTACACGTGGGGAATTTTCCTTTGTCACCTCCAAGATTCTAAACATTATTTGCAGCCCTAGTCAGTTTCTAATGCACAAGCATCTGTCCAAATAAAGATCCCTTGAAACTGACATATGCACAGAGATGGGGTGTCTTTTGAAGAGTTTATCTGGGATATTTTGTAGCACAAAGTCAAGCGTTTTTCCATAGATCTGGGTATAAAGTTGTGTGATTTCAGAGCATTTTTCACTGAATGACAGGCTGTGTCAGGAAAAATATCTTTTGCTGGAGCACAACCTGAATATGGCTAGGCATAGCTGGGTCTCACTGGATCATGACTGTGTATAGTTGAACAGAGGAAAAAGGTCATCAGGCTCCATCATTTTAATGCAAAATATTTCCTTTTTCATGGGAAATTTTGGAGGAAGCAGCCAAGTAGTGCTGCTTTTCAGGATGTCTCCTTCACACCCTGCCCAGGCCCTCTGCCCAGAGCTGCTTGTAATAATTGTCCAGTTCAACAGTAGGCACTCTATGTTCTGTCTCTACCCCACTGGCATTCCTAGTTATCCTATGTGAGACACTGCAAAATCTATATGTTGGCCATAAACAACCAGAACTGCAAACATCTGGCGTATCCAGAGTGATGGTGAGGTTGTGGACTTTTCAGCTCCCCAATTTGACTCCACACCGCACTTAATATTAATTATTTAAAGAACCTTCAAAAAAGCAGCCAACCAAGTTGCCTGGCATTGTTGAGAGTGGAGCTGTGAGTGGAAATAGATGCTTAGGATACTGGGTATTGGATGAATAGGATACTGTTCAAGACTGCATATATCTACAAAGCCTGAGCAGATAGGAAGTATGTGTATGATCAATACAGATGTTACAACGTTTTAATTCATTTTTACCACGCTAAAATACTTCTGGCAGCAATGAGAACTACTTTATTTTAAATCAAAAAGTAGTCCATAGGCATCCCTCTTTGAGAACGAACACAGCTAAAGGACCTGTTCTTTGTGATGGTACCCACTCAAGAGTCTTTCATAAAGGGAAATATTCATTTGCATATCAGTCTTTGTCCCGCCCACATGGGCAGTCCAGCACTAAAATGCTATAGCAATTCCCTTCTGAACAAGAGTACCAACAGCAACCCCATACACTGTTTTGCCTTGTTGGGTCTCATGGGTGAGGTGTAGCTGTGCCTCTGAGTACAGTGAGCAAGGGGTCCACGTCTGGATGACCCTAGGAAACTTGCGGTGACTAAACCGAAGTCTCTTAAATCAACACTGTACTCCTCACCAAAAAGCATTCCTCCCACCTGCAAAAAGCAGAGCATAAAATACTCCTCAATATCGTTTCTAGTGCCCTTCTGTCAACAGTGCTGGATGAGACTACCAAAACCTGTAGCGGCTTTCCCTCTCACAGAGATCTCTTGAAGCGCTACAATAAGGTAAGAATGAAAAACAAATGCCTTGCTGGCATGAAATTGAAGTAGATAGCCTCACTGCCCAAAAAAAACTTGACTGGCAATATAGAACATTCGACGAGGGTCTTCAAGCTAGCTCCAATTGATATGGCTTCCGCCACCTACATACACCTCTCCAAAAACACGCACTTGGCTTGTGAAGGCTGTTAATATTGCAAATTGGAACTAAACACAAACTGCCATTTGTGGAGGAAAAAAAAAAACTTTTAAAATGAGATTTCACAAAGGTTGGTGCATTTTGGCCCCTAGGGAATGGCTGGTTCACTTTAGACCCTTTTGTTACACAAACATATCCGTTTTGAAGACCATTGTGTTTTCTTTTGACTTGCTGCATCTTGCTATATTTTCATCTTCTGTATTCTGTCTACAGGGGTGTGTTTGCGCTTTTATTACTAGCAAAAAGTACCCATACTCTGCATGGGTTCTGTAGTCAGACATAAAACTCAGTTGTTGAAAATCAATGATCCTGTAGGGTGCTGTTCCGAGTCGCTTATGGCTTGATGTGCTTTTCACTCTGAAGTGAACTGCACTGCTTATGGGCACGTGTGGCTGGCTGATATACCCCAGAGCAGACATGTAGGGGAGGCGAGAGTTGGCATGCTGCAGCATACTCTGACTGTCTCTGCACTCTCCCCACCTGTCGCCTCACTCTGGTCTGGTGTAGTGCATTACGGTGCAAATATCTTGGAAACGGTGCGTTCTAGGGCCTTGAAACGTGTTTTTTTAGTTTTGTTCCTCACGTTGAGACACTGAAATGAGCTTTGTCCAGTTCTTCTACGATTCAGGCAACCATCTCATGTGCAAAGGGGCTGAAATCCAGGAAAAGGGATTGGGTGTCCAAATGTCATGTAGCCAGTAATATCCGGAGCGTCTTAACTGGTAACTATGCAACATTTTGTGCAATGGTGTAGAATTGTATAAGGAAAAAACAGACCTATTCGCCATTCCTTTATTTTGGACTTGTACTTTGCTGTTTGGGTTTCTACTATGATTCCATTCACACCCCTCTTGAGGTGTAGCTGGTATAGCTCTTAACTGTGTCCGTTTTAACTTAAAAAATTGGGTTCATTCTTGATTTGTAGAAGTGAGGGCTGAGTAGGTGCTTTGTCCTCTACTCATTCTTGTACTCCTGAAAGCCACTTACTCACAATTGCTCAAAAGGGACTGCAGTTGGTGGCAGTAAGGAAGCTTCTCCTCACAATGGCCAACATTCACTGACATACAGGCAGGAATCTCTGCCTCCATTTGATTGGCAAAGACCGTGCACATCCCAACATCTAGTATTTGTGATCCTTGTGCAGAATGCATGACCGTGGTCAATCGTGCAGAGACCACAAAGAATGCAAGCAGTTGGGGTGCTGTTGATGCAGCCTCTATGACGCAGAGTATGCTCGGGGAGGGCATCAAACAGGACCATGACTTAAAACTATGTTTGGGAGCCAAAATGCATCTAGACTGGAAGAAGATATTTTGTAATTATAGTTTAGTTAGCTACCTTCAGGTTACCATTCAATTATTGCTCTGTCTACTGGTATACATGAAGTCTTTCTGATTAGTCTGGAGCCAAAGGGGTTTGTTATTTGTACATCATCTTGTGGTGCCTTTCTCTAAATCTGGAAACGCACACGAGCAGCTTACATCCCTGAAGCAACAGCTCTGTGAATTAAGCGACGCATACCAGGTTTGTTTGCCATAAAGGAAAATAGTTAATCGTAGCACTGCTGCGTCCGTTAATTTAATGGTTTTCAACTGTTGGACCTCAAAAGTGATATGAGCAACTGTCAATTGCAGTGCTGCAAAAACATTGTGCAGTAGGCTCTGCACGAGAAACAAAATATTGTAATAAGAGAGCCCTGATCTTTAGCTGCTGCTGTACCACCGATTTGTGGGCAGTGCGTTCGAGGCACTGGAAGATTATTTGTGGATACGGGAGTGCAGCCTGTACGATATGTCCTTGCTCTAATCCATGCAAAAAGTGGGGCCAAGAAAACACAATACTTAATCGTTTACAAGTTATTCCTTTTATCCATCTCCATTAGCGGCTACAAAAAATGTGACATCACCATCGTTGGTCCTTGGATGTATATATTTGCAATGAATGCAAAACAGTTGCCGAATACCAAAGGCCACTGGCGCTCTCCTTCTGTCCTTAGATTTGGGTTGGATACGTGTGCATGTGTACCATGTGGACAACGCTGTCTTTTTTTTTTTTCCAAGTGAAGGAAGATCGCCTTTCTGTGTGTGTTTGGAGTCTCTCTCTTGCACAGCCCCACCCTCTTAACGCGCAGATTATCAAGGCATTTGTTGACTGCACGCTCGGTTTCCATGGATAGTTTTCCCAGTCGGGTTTCGGGAGCACATCTGTTAACTGCTGTTCAGGCAGGCTACAGCCTATTTATTTAGCCTTGGTTCCAAATCTCAAGTCTGCTCTTTGCAGAGTATTTCATAAACCTGGCTGATGTTGCAGCGCACCACTATTTTGATAGGTTTTGTTTCCACTTTCCCTAAGCTCATGCCCTTCAGCTTGTTCAACCGCACATCTTCTAGAAACCCCTTAAAGTTATTCGTATTGGGTCCATTCTTTCAATCCTTGCGCCAGCATAAACCTTCGCTCAGGCCGAAACCTTTCACCCATGAATCGCGCATAATTCCGAGTGATGTGAATACGTTATTTAGTTTGTTCCTTTAAAATGAAGTTCATTTGAAGTGGCTTTATGGATTACTCCATGAAACCCATTCATTAATAAATTGATGTACCTACACCGACTCCTGTGGGCAGGCTTTGTTTTTGTCTCGGCACCTGTAGCGTCCGAAAATGGTTCTCCCTAAATTTATTTCCTTGACTGGGTGGTCTGCACGCTAACGTTAATGCAAAGATGAGTGACAATACTGCTCCTGCACGGTGGATGTCACGGCTACCCTTTGTTTAGACTCCCATTCTCATTCATTTGATACATTTGGTATGATTGATTTGGTATTATTGATTTTGTTTTGAAATTGCTGAAGGGAAAATCAAGCCTAGAAATTACATCCTTTTTTTTTTTTTTCAACAATTGGTTCTGTTGAAGTTTTACCTTTTACAGTGACTGCATAACATTAATAATTAAAATTAGTGGATCGGGAAGAGAATATGGAGGTATTCTAGCCTTGTAGACTGAGGGAGTCAGGGTCATCATGGGATAGTGACCCATCGCTAAGTTATGGCCTTGGGCAAAGCCAAAGGTCATTTATCCCAAGCGATAATGACCGCTTCCTTGGTCTAGAAGGCTATTGGCACAGAATGGTACTATAAAATCATTTTTTACAGTTTTGGTGCTGAATGAAAAAACGTTTGATTAAATGAGAAAGTAAACTAATGAAATCAGTAAATTAAATATGGTGTGTAAATAACAGCGTTGTCTTCAAAAGTTAAGCATTTCAATTGCACACTTGGTTAAACTGCAGATGGTGTAAAACTGTTTTTCTATTGAAAAAATAACGCATTTTCCCATGTTTTTTAGCTTTATCTTTGGCATGTTGAATAGGATGTTGCAGTAAAAAAATAAAGACCTCCTTAGTGTCTTAATGTAATTTCCTTTCAACATCTTCTCCCTTTCTACTTTAAATGTCAGAATGCAGTCAATACCAGTAGTTAATGACTGCACTTTCGACATTTACGATTGGCTGAGAAGAGGTCAGTAACGATGTGCGTGTGCTAACATAGACTTATAGACCAAGGGCGGGCCATTATTGTATGATAATGAACCACATCAAGTTATAGCCTGTGGTGAGGCAGAGGACCATTAGTTGGGTAAGGGTCATTCTCCCATACGATAATGAACTCTCCAGCGCTCTGTAAGGCTATTTGCACATTGTAGTAGTACCAATACATGTTTTGGTGTTGAAGTAAATAATGTTACTTAAGAGTGAGTAAAGTAAATAGATTGAGTTGGTAAATTTAAATGTGGTTTTATTATGTGTATTTAAAAGGCATGGTAGTCTTAAATTAGGCATTTTAATTGAAACTTGGTTAAAATGGAATACATTGAATATGAATTGGGTGTCCTGTAAAAGTAAACCGTTTCTCTTTAAGAAAGTGAAAGCATTTTCCAATGTTTTAGCTTTCTTTTTTGTGTGCTAAATAGCATGTTGCCGCAAAATAAAGGTCCTGTCGGAGAGGAAGTGTCTGGATGAAAAATCTTGCCTTGAAATTGCATTTGTGTTCCTCAGTCTGTCCTGAAGACCGAATGTTCAGAATGCTGTTAATACCTGTACTTATTGACTGCACTATGGACATCTCCATGTGCTAATGTGACTTATAACCTTTGATCACCCATATCGAGATAACATGACATTTTGGGTCACGTATGCAGCAGGTATTTGAGTCACACCAGATCATCAAATTGAAGTTCAGAATCTTGATTGCTTGAATGATTAATGAGAAAAGGTATTCCAAAACGTGAAGGCCAGCTTGGCTAAAACAGTGGTCCACTTGAAAGTTCCCCAGTTGGCATAAGATATGTTTTTATTTTCTCCCTGAGTCTGGAATACACTGTCTGGGTCAGCTCCCTATTCTGTAACTGTTTGGAACCCATCAAGGTGTGGGAGGCGATGATTGTCCGTAGCATAAAATGGCTTGAACTATAGGGAACAACTGTACTCAAAGGGTCTGGATGAGAGGGGCAGATTGGGTAAAAGAGCCACTCTAAATTGACTCGGACTGAGGAAATGCAGGAGACAGCTGCTTGGCTTCTTCAGTCGCTACGCGTCCCAATATGGGGGCTTACGGTCCAGGTAGGTCCTTGTTCCCATTCTCCCAATTACAGGCTGCACACAGCTACAAGGAGCCAGAGCTTGCCTTAGATTCGACCACCTGGCTTCTGCTCAAAACTGGAAGACTTTGGAAAGGACTCCTTTGCCAGCAGGGCCCAAAATATTCCAGAGATAAAAGTCCAGAGATGAATCAAAGGAGTGGGAGACCCCCTCTCTTATAGACAAAGGTCCACAGATGATTGGACAAAAGCAAACTTCTGTGCAGGGGGTGCAACCCCTGTCACTGAGGCATGTTGTCTTTGTACATCCTACCCAAAGGGCTTTGTGATAAAGGAAGTGGCGGAGACTCAAAGGAAAGGGGTACAGAGAGAAATTAGATGGTAGAATCCTCCTCCAACTATGCCGAGTTCCCGCTGTTTATACTAAACCCTGTCCCATTCGGTTCCGTAGCATCAAAGACCAATTGGTATGCAACACCCTGCTGTAAGTCTAGTCTATTTGTATGCTGATACATGGATGATTTGAATCAGATGTTGCTTCTTATAGTTATCTATCCACCACACCTCAAACTCTAAACTGCCATTAGATTAGTAGTAACTCATAACTATGTGATTTGCAAACAGGGGTGCGGATCACCCTCTCTGAAATGTTATGTTGATTTATACCATGCACTGTTGCCATGGAAGGACCGTCTAAAGGCACTTGCGTGGCTCTGCAAGAGTAGAGGGTGGGGTGTGTTAGTGAGGATAGGGTGATGGGTACAGAACCAGGAGAAAATGTGCATTGTCTTGCATATGGAAGTTGGTTAAGAGGCTCCACTTGTTGTAACCGTAAGGGTAGGACTCGGTACTTTGGATGTGTTTTAGTGTTTTATGTTGGGTGTGTGGGTTGGAGGGGGGTTATGGTTGAGCACAATGGTTAGTTGTATCCATGAGGGAGTGTCCAGTGTCGTGGATGTATATTAAGTGGTTGAGTCGTGTTGGTGTGCTTTGTGCGGTGTTGATGGATTATGTGCTTTGATATGTTCCACCTAAGGTTTTTTCCAGAGTCTGTTAGTTGAGTGCGAGAATTAGATTAAGGCTAGGTAAGTCTGTGTGTTGTGGCTAGTGGCTAGTGCCTAGTCATGTATAGTTGCATTGGTTATGTTGGAGTAGGAAAGGGGGGAATTGGCTAGTACATGGGTGTTAATTTTGACACTGCCTCTGAAGTATCTTCAGTTGCTGTTCAATGGTACCTTGCAACATTCTTGGTTGTGGTCAATCGGCCAGCCTCGCCTCCTCTCCAGCATGGAGTCTAACTTCCACCACTGTTTTTCCAAAGGCAGAGAGTTGGTTGTACCTAGTATGTTCCTAATTACTTCGTGGGATTAGTCCGGGCATTTGGACTTTGGCCTGTTGTGCAATTGGCTGCTAAATGGACACACAGCAGGTATTGCAATCAATTTGAGTAATCGGTGCACGACTGTGCTACCCTAGTTATGTAGGTGAGCCATGGTTAGTCTGGTACTTCGATTGGAATTATCTGCATAATTTTATTAATACAAATCAAAGCCAGGGCTTCTACACCCTTTACCAGATGACAGTTCCACACATTTCTACCCTAGTATGTTCATTTGTTCTTTTGAGGTGTCCCGACACCTCTTTGAATTGGGAATCATCCTGTGGTGCTCATAGATTGTTCAGCTGATGAACCATCATGTCGGAGGACGTGGGTTTAAAATCTCTGCCTGCCGTTTTGAAGTCAGACAGAAGTAGCTTTGGCACTGGGTGGCTCTGCCCAGCACTGCTAGGTCCTGTGGCTGTTTAGGTAGATGTCCATTTTCAATATCAGACTTGATCACATGTACCTGTTTGGCCACAACGCCATCCTGTTAATTGGCCCATATTGCAATTTATTATGGTATTTATTGAGCACGGACATAGCTTCAAGAAGCACCGGAGCACTTTACGGAGGTATACAACAGTACAGATACAGGAGGGCGTGGCCTATGCATTTGGTGCGAGGCTGTGATTTAATGGAGCTCCTGTCGAGATCCTTTTCTGATTCTGTTAAAACGGCGGTTGCAGATGAGCCTAATAGTTTGTAAAGCCATCTGGGTGCAGGTGAATTCTGACGTCTTGCTGGACTGCTGTGCTCTGTGCTGCCCAGAGAACGAGCGTTCGAGGTTTCAGCTTTGTGCTGGAAAAATGGCAGCCGGCGTCACACTGTAGCAAGGAGGAGGAGAAAGGGAAGAGACGTGACCGTGCGACAGAGTGCGCAACCCGTTAGCCGCTTCAGTCTTGATACGATTGTTACTGGGAGCTCTCTGGGATTCTAGTACGCTACCCCCGACGAATGTACACCTGCGCATGGTGCATCGAACGCCTAGCGCTCGAGGCAGACTGTAAATCTGCCCTCTGGAGTGGGTGAAGACGCACACGCCGAAGCCGGGCACTGGAGACAAGTGAAGAAGCGCGGGCTGGCGCATAGTGTCTGCTGGTGAGAACTGGTCTGATCAAGATGCTGGTACAAACCGCTGAGCTGGAGCAGGTGAGACCGAGACTTGAACCTGACCTCTGCGCTGTGGTTGCACCGATGTGGGGATTGGAACTATCCACCCCCCCTCCAGGTGGATGCCTGCAAGTATAGTGCCATTCTGCTGGGCTACTGCAGGCCGCCTGGCGCCTGTGCTACGGGGCTGATGAGTGGCTGATTCACCCCATGGGGATACAGCAGACTGGTATCTAGGCATCAACGGGATAACTGATGCACTACTGAACGGTGACCATGGGCCTGAAGTTAAACTTAAAAGGAGTGCAGTAAGAGAGATGCAGTGGGGAGCTGCAGGGTCAGTCATGGTGCAACTAGATCTCTGGGGAGCACACATATGTTGGTGACTGTGGTTGAAAGAGGACTGCTACAGTGGCCTGGGTGGGGGCTCTTGACATGTATGCACCCTAGGGCCTGGACTTGTTTGGGGGTGAGGGCCAGCGCTGATATTATAATGGAGTTGTACAGCAAACTGAATGACTAGAGGAGGTAACCCGGTGTCTGCTCTACCGACATACATAACACAGCCTCTTGGATTAAAGGATGGTCCTGCGACAATGTTGAGGGGCTTAGACACATGCGGTAAACTGTTGAACTAGCCCACTCTTCCTCGGGCAGGACAACTCTGATAGACTGCTCTGGGGTCAGTGCTCTCCACTGGTGCTGAGGCTGATGGCTTATAACTGAAATGTACCGGATGGAAGGAGCAGAGTTACTACAGGTCTGAGTCATGGCAGGCGCACTCCTGTGGGCAACGCCTGTGGAGAGGTGCAAGTGGCTGTTAGTATTACAACTGGAAACCACAAGTGCAGGAGAAGGAGCCCACTTGGTGGTGAATCTTACACTTTGCTGGCAGCCCTGAGGCTGCAGGATGCATGGCAGGTAGTTGGCGCGGTTGGGTGACTGGGAGGGGGGGGGGGCGATAGATTGCTGGAAGCTCGAGATTCTGGGACTGGGATATTGCAACTGGTAGATCCCAGGCACTACCACTTGCCACTAATCTCCTGAAGGAGGCGTTGCTCACTTGAGTTCCTCGCAGGAGCTTCCCTGTGGTGCACCTGGTGGAATAAGCGATGGGTACTGCAACAGATCTAGAAAACACTCCACTCTGCAACCCGGAGCAGGCCTGCGCCTCTTACAATTTGGGGGGAGGAGGAGTAGTGTGTGCTAACTGAAGGTACTGACTGAAGCACACTGGCACAATGGGGCTTGCCCCACCTGGCTGCAGCAACTATGCTGGTGATACTAGGGGGGAGACACTTGGCGGCTCCCATTGGAGACTGAGCTGTGGACTGCCTCTGCTGAACTGCAGCAGGGTGTTAGGCGGAAACTTGTGCAGTTCCCTCTGGGACCACTGCAAAAGATTTAGGACTACAGGTGTTTGGCAGTAAACCCACTTGGTAGCAGTCTGTACCACACAGATTCACATGGCAGCTGTGGCTGAGCAGTCAGACTTCCCTCAAGAAGAATTAGGCAGTATGTGGAGTATACAAAATAAGGCAATCCACACAGTAGAACAAGCAAACACGGAACAGAGCTTCGGTGTAAAGATATAGTGATTTATTTATAACACATCTATGGAGAACACTCTGGCACTAATACGGCAAACAACTTCAATTACTATAAGTAAATCAACCCCCCTAACAATAGTTCGACAAGTCTAGGTTCAGCGGCACCACTTATTTGCAGACCGAGGTGAATGCTTTAACCTAGATGGCACTCTAATATTCGTTAGGACGAGAGAGAAAAGGCAGGGTATGAAATCAACTCGGTACCAACACTTTTACGAACAAATGCAAGGCAAGTAAGGTAGGGTCTACTGTAGATCGCAAAGTTCAGAGGCCAGGCCCACTCGGATAGAGGCAAGGCGATATGTCCCAAAAAGTATCACAGTGGAAATGCACTTCGAGTCTTTGTCGCAAATTGTCACAGAAAGATTGGACCAGTTCAGAACAGAAAGTTAAGAAGGCTTGGAGGCGACCCAATGGAGAGGCAAGGATTAAGACACCTCATGCTAACCGTCACAAGGGAAGCCAGGCGGACACGGTACCTTGTATGTGGAGAGACCGCTCTGGCGGGGGCAGTTGTTCCTGGTGGTGGATGCAAGTCGGGGCTTTGCCAAGAGAAGAGATGCTCTCGTCGTCGAAGGAAAGTTGAATATCGTTGCACCACCAGGGAAGAGACCAGCCGCGGAGTGCTCCATCACAAGGCACCACCTTTTGGTCGCGGTACGGGTTAGTGGCTATCCGGTTGCCGGGGTGCTCAGCACGGGCAATTCTACCACTACGCCCTGGAAGCGAAGAAAAAGCAAAGGGCGACTGGTTGTTCCCACCAATCAGGGGAAGAAGTGTTGGGTGTTCTGACCCACGTTTGGACTATTAGGCTACAACATTTGGTGCTGTGGGCTTAGGAAATCCAAGATGGCCGAAAAAGCCCACATGTGCGCCAGAATCTATGAAAACCGCGCAGTTGTGCACACTAAAATGGTTGCCTAACTTGCCACCCACCAGTGTGAGCAGGATGGGCCGGGGTGCCATGAGTGAAATGTGTGCCAAAGGAAAAACCGCACTTTAAAATCACCTTTTGTTTCTCTGAATGCCAGCTCAAAATGCCTATTTGCAACACATCCAAAAATCTCACTGAACACCAGCGGACATCTGGCAGAATAAAGTCTTGTGGGCATACAAAATCTGGAAAGAGGATGAGCCTAAAACAATGTTCATCACAAGACTGGCTGAGCTGTGGATTTCAGCAGTTTAAGTAAATTTGGACTGAAAAGAAATGAGTGACCTACTTTTGAGTGTCACATAGGCTGCAATTGTTTAAATGTCATAGTTTTAAACTTAGAATCAGCATTCTAGCTGCATATGTAAAAAATTGTTAGTTATTTGAATGCAGAAAACTGGGGAACAGAAATGACATGTGGCTAAAAACTGGCTTAAAGAGATTCCACTTTTGCCTGGCAACTACCCCCATCAGGAGTGAAACTTGATTCACAAGTAACTTTCCAGGCCTGGCTGTTTCCTGCTGGCCACACTAAGGATATGCCATCTCTCTGATAATTGAATTAAGGGGAGCCCCCACAGAATACAGGTGCTCTGAACAATGCAACCCCCTTCACCCAGGCAGATGGTTTATTGCAGATGTCGTAAAACAGCTTCCTCTTGGCAGAAGCTGGGAGGGGCAGGGTCTCTGAGCTTGGCAGAAACTGGAAAGACTGGTTTCTGTACCATGTGACCTGAAAAGACACACCCCTATAGCCAGATTATGGTTTTAGAAAAAGATGAATAACTCATAGTACGGACTTGTGAAAATTATTTAAATGACACCATAATTCTTGTGATTTTTCTGCCCACATTTTAAGACGTGTTAGGACCCGGTGGTATGTTCAGGGGGGTTTTAGCGGAAAAGAGGATATTAGTCAAAATGTGTGCATGTGAAAAATCTGACACTTCATCAACTAATGTCCATACTCCTTGCGCACATGTGTGTAAATTTGGGTTAATGTCCGAAATTGCAAAATCAGTTAAAAAGTGCAAATGTTGCCATTTCTGAATGCAAGCCCCCAGGAAGAGCAGATTTGGACAGGGTATACCTCCTGTGATATGTGATGGGTGCGTGTAATTTTAAACGAATGTGTACCTGTGCAAATATGTTTTTTTTTATCAAATATAGATTGTGTGCAATTTGACAGGGGAGGATCCTCTGACCCAGAAAACCTACAGCATCACTCTGACTCACAGTTCCTTCCCCAATCATGGGAGAGGGGAGAATTGGGCCAATGGGCAGTTGAGAGAGGGGCTGGCTAGTGATGCTGCACACACACCCATTTTCAAAACACATAAAAGCAGACAGTCAGGACAGATAGGGACATTCATTTCCATCTGCTGCGGGACGCTCTGCCGGAAAATCCATACTTTACCTCCATCAATCTCTAGAGAAAGCTGTGCAGAAAGATCCAGACTTTAAATCCATCAATCTCCAGAATCCAGAGAGAGAGCAGACCCAGACCAGACCGCTGTTAGCAGAACCAGAGAGAGCTGACCCAGATCACTGTGAAGTGCCGAGACCAGACCAGAGTCCAGTGTAAAACCTGACCAGATCCGTGGCGAGGCCCATTCTATTTCAAAAATATATTGTGAGTACCTAGCAAAACTGTGCAGAACCCAATCTCTCACTTAAAATAATCTAATGCAAGCTATTTTAACTTGAGTAAAGCTGTCACCTGTCATTTTCTAGTTGCTAGCTGTCACTTGTCTTTTTGAACTTTAAAATTTCAAATCTGAAAAACGACCTTTATTTAATCGCTCATATCTCCGTGACCGTTTGTGCTAGTAACTTTCCTCTGAAAGCTGAGAATCGTGGCTTTCCTACGAACCTAGAACCGCATTCCTACCCCCGATACTTTTGCTGTAATCGCGAAAAACGCACTCGCGAATTTGCCGCGATTTGCAAAATTTCTTCACGTGTGAAAACAGCATTTTTCTTGCTTTCATTTGCCAAAAATTCATTTAACCTGCTAGTTACTCCTAGATCCTTGCTAAAGTGAGCCTGAACTCATCCCAAGTATATTTCACTCACCCTGAACCTCCTAGAGGGAATTAAAAGCATTTTAGCATATTTTTCACTTCATTGCCAGCACATATAAAAAGCGTTTTGGGCCTGTGTTTCAAACTTCTGTAGTCTAAGCTTGCTGGGGTGAACTGAATCACATTTGATTGCATTTCTGAGAACTGTGTGCTTTCCTTCCATTTCCTTGCATTGCATAAAGGGGGGAGGGGATTGCCAGAGAAAAGTGATTACATTGTTTTGTTGAACGCATATTGAGTATTTTCTGTATTGCATTTTCATTCCACCTTGCCTCCATTTGAAACCATAAAGTCTTGTTGCTATCTTATCCATCCTATAACCACTCATCATTGATTATAAAGAAGTGTGCTAGTGCCAGACTATCCATTATTGATTACTGATCAGATTAAGTGTGATATTCCATTATTAATTTATTATAAAGTGTGATATATATATCTATTGTTTAAATTATCAAATAAACTTTTAAACTTACAAGACAGAACTACTTCTTGGCTCAGTGGGGTCAGGAGGATTCCAAGAGAGGGGTGTTATATAGGGGTAGTCATCCAGAACGCATGAACTGGACATAAAGATATATCAATAAGGGTTTCCATTCAGTATCCCAGACTAGGCATTGACTTAGCTGTAGTGTTGAATTGAATCCTCTTACAGAAGACTCTCCAGCCGGGAGATCTCCTCTGTCGTTGGGAAGTGGTGAGTCGGTTCAGCAGGGCTCCACCAGAGGTGTCGTCGTTGCAGGTCAGCTCAGCTTTACCCTTGTCGGATTCTTGGGTCCTGTGGCGACTTCTGAAGATCCAGTCCCAAAAGCCCTGGTTTTATGCAGAAAACCCCCATTCATTCAGCCTAGCTGTCAATCAAAACACGTTAAGTGGTGAGCGGGGTGGCTCACCACTTGGGCCAATAACACCAGAGTGCGACTTGAGTTGGCAAGGCAACTCAGTCCAGGGTGCCTAAACCCCCTCCAGCACCCCCTGTGGTACCCAGACAGAATGGCACCACTTTGGAGGGCCTCTGTGCAGAGGTCCGCCAAAAGTGGAACAAATGGCTCAACCTTTGGTTTAGGGGTCACAGAGACGAACACAGACGCCATTTTAAAAACAGACACCCAGGAAGATTTGGTGCTGGCCACAATAGCTGCACTGAGATCCTCACTGGAAACTAGAATTGATGAAGTTAAAATAGATGTGCATTTGCTGAAGCAGGACGTCCACAATCTGGCTGAGCGGGTTACCCCGGCCGAGTTGAAGCTCAAGGAGACACGAGAGTCCACGAAGGATCTGGAATCCTGGGTCAAGGAGTTGGAGAGGAGGAACATGGCTCATGAACTACTGTCCGTAGATGCTAAAGGGAGGGCTCGGAGTAACGTCTGGTTGCTTGGGCTCCCTGAGGGCCTAGAGAGCTCAAACCCAAACCAGTATGTGGAGAACTTAATATTGCAGGAAATCTGCACCGGGAACCTATCGCAAGGTTTCACGGTTCAACCTGCTCCATGTTCACTGTAGAAGAGGCCCCACCGGGGGTCACATCCTAGACCAGTCATTGCAAACGTTTTAAACTTTCAAGACAGAGAGGTGATTCTGAAGCACTCGAGGGAAGGTGGAGGGATCCAACACGACCACTCCAAAATAGCCATTTATCCGGACTACACGCAGACTGTCCACAGGGCCAGGAATTCTTTTATACCGATTAAAGCAAGACTTTGGCACCTAAATATGAAATGCATGCTTCTGTATCCCGCCAGGCTTAAAATCATTTACAAGGGCAGGGCACACTTCCTTGAGACCCCTGCAGCAGCTAATATGTGGCTGGAACCTAACCTGGGTAGTGGGGAGGAACCTGGTATATAATGCAGTTGGTGTTAATGCTGGGTTGGACTGGCTACTCTGAAGGAATGGTGCACTTGAGCCCCAAATGGAGGGCCATTACTGAACCGCAGATGCACTATATGGTCTATTACCGCCAGAACTAATTGTTTTGCCAACAATGGGATCAACATTTGTTCGCCATCCCCTGTTTTGTTTGGTCTGTCCCGTGCATAGGCTGGGCTTGGCCTGTTGCTAACACCCTTTATTCGGCACACTTTGGCCTGGATAGGCCCAGGTGGCACGGGTGCGCCTGAGCGTTGTCATATCGTGCAGCTGCTGGGCCAATTTATGTTTGGTTTATTATGTTGATGGTTTTATGTTCTCTACGCATTCTGGACTGTAAGGTTGTTTTCTGGTTTCACTGGTCAGGTGGGCTTGGGTTGCCGGGGCTCAAGAATTGGACACAAGGTTTCGGGTCTGCTGTCACTGGGTCATGGGGTGGTGGCGCACCTGGGAATGGGCTGGTAAGCGAACACCTAATTCATAACCCCATTGGAGTACTAACCTGGAATGTGCGGGGGCTGGGCACGTACCTGCGCAGGAATAGGGGTAAATCTTTCCTGGCACGCAAAAAGAAATCCATTACCCTGCTTCAGGAGACCCACTGTACGGGGCCTGTACTCTAAGTATGCTAGGGAAAGTTTACTTGGATAATTGACACTTTGTCAGCCTCCATTTCCAGTACCTGGAATGGCAAAGATGTGAGGTACCTCAACCTACAAGGTTACATTGATAACACTGAGGTGTGCATAGTTAATTCTTAATTCCCAAACCATGTAATTCCATCCCATGTACATACACTTAGTTCCCGGGATAAACATCATAGGGGTAGGTTCTTCCTTTGGGGAGGCGACTTTAACTGTGCCAGCGACCCCATGCTCAACCGATCCAAGGCTCCCAGGGGAGGGCTGTCACCTGTGTCCAAAGCTCTTAAGGTGGCATTACTTAACCTAGACTTGGTGGATGTGTGGAGAGCTGAATCCTGAGGGCAGGGGCTACTCCTTCTTTCTATTCATCTCCACATTCCTTGCACACTAGGATTCACTATATTCTGTTGGGCAGAGTCAGATGGCCGAACTGAGCGGGATCAGTACTTGGGGAGAACAATATCAGAATACTCACCTTTGGTGGTTACTTGGAACTTAGGGAGCCCGCAACCCCCACATCCCGATGTGGCATATGCCGACAGATGCATTGACTGCCCAAAGCTTCAGGGACAAACTGCAGGAGACGCTAACAGAATTTCTGGAATGAAACATGGGTAGTGTGCAGGAGTGGAGTACCATATGGGAATCCCTGAAGGTGGTGGTGAAAGGTGAGTTGATTACTAGCACAGGGGGTATTAGAAGAATGGTGAGGGCTGAATTAGAAACCTTGGAGGACGAGCTACGGGAGCTAGAAGCCCAAAGAGGGGAGCTACAACTAAGGGAAGGTAGAGGCTCTGGCCCATTTTCTTGAGGCATGGGAAAGGTTGTCCCAAGTTCGACAGTCACAAAAACCACCCGAGTGCATGTTTGGTCTGTGCAAGCGGGAACATCCCAGATACCTGACCACTGTGCTCCGGGAAGATGGGAGCATGTGTAGGACACAGTCGGGAATTGATAGTATCTTTGCTAGTTTCTAATCTAGGCTTTACAGTCATGGGGAGCAAGTTCCCCAGAGAGATCGGGAGGAAACCTTCTAGGAAATGAGAATTCACAAATTAGAGAGCGCCTAGCAGGCTGCGCTCGATCAACCCATCACTGTTGCTGAAGTGCGCAACGCGATTGCCTCGCTTGCCACAAGTAAAGCTCCTGGGAGCGATGGACTTTTGCCTGAATTTTGCAAAGCATACAACTCACCTGTGCTGCTCAAGATCTGAGGACGCCTACACCAAAGGCACACTCCGGCGAGCATGCAGGAAACCCTAGTGGTCCCCAAACCTGGGAAACCTGCAGATAAATGTGAATCGTATCGGCCCCTCGCTATGTTGAATTATGAAATGAAAATATTGACAACAATTTTGGTGGGGTGGCTATGCAGAGTGATTGCGGGTCTGATGCATGGTGACCAGACAGGTTTTATCCCTGGCCGAAGCACTGCCCTAACCTACGCCGGCTGAAACGCATCATTGCACAGACCAATGAAAGCACTGAACAGTACACAGTGGTATCACTAGACGTGATCAAAGCTTTTGATTAACTTTATTGGGAATGACTCTTTGCAGCATTGCAGGAGTTTGGGTTCCGGGAACAGTTCTTGGGATGGGTAAGGATTTTATATGCGTCCCAAATTGCTAGAGTCAAATCTGGGAGGCAGGGATTGGAGGCATGGGACATTCAAAGGGGGACATGGCAGGGATGCCCACTATCGCCCATGCTGTATGCCTGCACTGGAGCTGCTTGCGGTCTACCTTTGCCAGGAGTTTCTAAAGGTGGGTAATTGGGTTTACGGCACTAGTCACTTAATTTTGCTGTATGCGGATGATGTCCTGCTGTATGTAAGCGACCCGCAGCATAACCTACCAATAATCATGCAAGTGCAGGATAACTTTGCAAAATTCTCTGGGATATCCTTTAACAGGGCAAAGTGATGCATTTTCCCACTGGCTGGTGTCCGCGGGGTCAAAACTGAGGCTTTGCCTAGTATGGGACTCCCTTGGGAGGTAAGGGCTTTTTTGCTACATAGGAGTACACATTATGCACACATCTGAGGAAACACAGCTGGTGTATTGCCAGGACTGCGCAGGTCAATGTCCTTTTGGCCTCGGCTTCCAATCTCACTAATGGGCAGGGTGGCGATTGTAAAGAGGATTGTCCTGCCTAGATTTTTGTACTTTTTTTTTTATTTTTTTTTTTTTATTTTTCCAATGTTGATTGCTATGTCAATGCCACCTTCTTTTGATTACTGGATTCTCTGATGAGGGGCTTCCTCTGGGGTATGGCTTGGCATAGGATAGCCCTGACAACTGTTTGCCATATAGAGAGGGTGGTGTGCAGCTCCTGAACCTGGAGGGTTACTATTTAGTGGCACAACTTAGTCATGTATCAAAATGGCTGTCCAATGAGGTCACATCTGAGTCGCGATAAGTGACTGGTGGCCCCTGTCCACCTCAGAGAAACATTGTGGTTCCCAATGATCTGTCTTGGCTCTACACTGCTGCCAATCGGCTTGGGTAGAAGGGTATGGCATAGAGCATTGAAAGTGGACTGCCCATACTCACCTGACCTCCCGATAATGGCAGTTTTCATGCAGGATTAGAGAGGAGCTTCCAGTGGCAAGATGCTGGGAATGATGGGGATTTCTACCTGGGGTGGGATGTTTGCAAATACCAGATTTAGAGAGCTAAACTCTATCACTGAGCAAACTGGACTCTCTGGTAGGCAGTTACTACATTATGAGAATGGTGGGGGTGGCTAAGTGTAATTGGGCTGGTTGGCCGGATGAACCGGAGGCAACCGCACTACTGGCTTTGAGCTGCTCTCTGGAGGACGGCTAGCATCTGGTGTCCTGACTGTATGGTACTTTACGACTAGACCTAATCCCTGGAGTCCCACTCTAAAGGCTAGCTGGGAATCCGACCTGGGAGTTGACATTCGGGAGCAAGAGTGGGAATGTATTCTCAGATTTCCCAAGGATGCAGGAATGCTCTTTCAATTGATAGTTAAATGTGCTACACTGCACCTATGACTCCTAGCAAAGTATCCAAATTTGATTAAAGTAAACTGCCGATATGCCCCTGGATTCGGGGCGATGGAGCTGACCTGGTGCACATGTTTTGGTACTGTTAAGGTGCGCAATCTCTGGTCCCGGGTGGAGCAAGCATGTAGGAGGGCTGGGGGTCATAAGGTACTCCTGGAAACCAGTGGAGTGCCTACCTGAAGAACACTAATTCTCCAGCATGGGGTCTGGCATGGATTCACATGCTCATGAATATTCCCCGTCGTCAGGCTGGGAATCCTCGGTAAAGAAAAAACCAGTATCAGTTTCGTTTCTGATCTGTCTTTCGTAGTAATAACCAATCACTGGTCTCTGCGTCATACTGACCACAGCCAATGACTGCCCTCTACCTAAGCACCGCCTCTGGCAGCCATCTTCAGATTTTTACCGCACGTTCATGTGTTGGGATCCTCGTGCTATTGCTCTCGAGCGTTAGTGCTATTTTTCGCGCTTTTTTTCACAAAAAACTTCGATTCTTTCGGTCAAAGAGCCTCAAGCTCCACCGATCCTACAT
Source organism: Ambystoma mexicanum (assembly GCF_040938575.1). Taxonomy (NCBI): domain Eukaryota; kingdom Metazoa; phylum Chordata; class Amphibia; order Caudata; family Ambystomatidae; genus Ambystoma; species Ambystoma mexicanum. Next base: position 382,825,369 of record NC_090923.1, on the reverse strand, counting down.
CCGATCAACGGGGACCCGTGTCGGATTCATCTGTGCCCCTCAAGGGTGAAGATTTCGTCGAGCTACACTTCGGAGGAATCCAGAAGCTTCTCAGGCCCGGTCTCGGAGATGGCCCAGGAGAAGGGAAGCTCGACGCCCGAAAGCTGTTCAGGGTCTGCCCTGGATGCCAGCTGCAGAACGTCTTCAAGGAGGACGAACACTCTTTCTGCCTTTACTGCCTTCATGAGGACAAGACGCACGTGGAGAAGGACTGTGCGTTTTGCGGCAACATGTCGGAACGGACCATGAAGGACCGCCATCAACGTCTCGCCAACTGGCTGGAGGGTAAGAGCCCGTCTGGCGAGAAGAAGAAGAAATCCGAGCGGTCTTCTAAGACCTTTGAGGGCGCCCCGGCGACGGGGGCCCAACATAAGGCCAAGCACCGCGAGTCCGCTGGCACCGGGAGCGCCGAACGGTCGGGCTCTACGGGCGCCAGGCAGGGCGCACCCTCCCCGGCACCATCAACCACGAGCCAACGCTCTGGGTCGGGTAAGAGGAAGGCCGAGCACCCGGCGAAGCTCCTGGAGAGGCCCCGGTCGAGCTCTAAGGCAGAGGAGGAGCGTGGCAGTGCCCCCTCCCTCAAGGATAAGGCGGTGAGCGCACCTAAGGTGGTGAAGGCCTTGATCCATCCGACCAAGCCCTCTATCGAAACGGTCGCGGCGGCCCTGGCTCAGCCTGTGGTGGCTGCACCAGTGGTGGCGACCTCAGGGCCCAGAATCTCCCTGCCTCCTCGGAGGGAGTCTTCCTTTGTGCCCATCGATAGGACCCCCGTGAAACCCTCCGTGGGGAAGAAGGGGGGGCAGGGCGTCGTCGGAGATTCGGCCTCAACCTCAGAAGAGGAGCTGATCGAGGTCTTAAGCCACGGCCTAGGCGTGGAAGAAGGCCAGCCCGTCGGAGTGGACCCCGACGCAGGTGACGACGACATCGTCGAGGATACCGACGGGGCCCCTGCTCGCCCGTCGGATTCCCCTCTGCCAGCGCCGCAAGACAACTCGGTGGCCATTTTGTTGGCCATACAGTCCTTATGCTCCGAGATGAGGACGAGGCTACCGTTACCGACGGAGGAACCTCTCCCGTCGGGGGATCCAGAACCGGGACCTTCTGGTGTTCCCCCTACCAAGAAAAGAAGGATCCATCCACCACCTCCTTTTCAACCGTCGCGCCCCTTCCAGCCCTCCTCCCCGTCCACCCGAGGGGATGATACGGGGACTGACACGGCAGCGACGGGTACGGACGACGAGGCATACGACGAGGATTTTCCGTCGTCGCCTCCCACCAGGGCTTCTCCGCCCGACGAGATCGGATCTTTCCACTCCATGATCTCCAGGGCTTCCGAGCTTTTCCAACTCTGCCCTGAGGAGAAGAAAAAGGAAGGCTTCCTTTATCAGCGGCGCGAAGCCAAGAGGAAGACGGTCCTCTCAGTGCCTCTGTTGGACGACATTTGGGATGAGGGCCTTTCCCTCCTCAAGAACCCTTCCACGACGCCAGCTAGAAGAGACCGGTACGAGAAAAAGCACCGGGTCCCGGACACGGCCCCCCTGTGCCTCCGGGCGCAGCCTACCCCGGACTCCGTCGTCTCCGCGGCAGCCAGGAAGAAAGCGGGGGGGGGTGCGGCCTCCACATCGACTTCCCCGCCGGACGGCGAGGGAAAGAAATTGGATGCTATGGGACGTAGAGTCATCTCGTCGGCAGCGACGACGATTAAAGCGGCCAACGCCTTGGCTATCGTGGCCCGCTATGACAGGGAGCTCTGGTACAAGATAGCTCCCCTGCTGGATTTTCTGCCGGACGACAAGAGGGCGGAGGCCCTTGAGATCCTGCAGGAAGGTGAGGTGGCCTCGGAAGGCCGCGCCCAAGCACGATTGAACCGGCCGTGGGGTCGGGCCCCCACCGAAGCACCCCGGTGGGAGGCCGGCTGGCGGGCTTCGTCAGCGTGTGGGAGTCCATCTCCACCGACCGTTGGGTGCTGGACGCCCTGGCCCGGGGCCACGCGCTCGAGTTTCAAAGAAGGTGCCCACGCGTCCCCCCCGTGGCCAGGAAAGAACTTCACGTCCCTCAACTTCTCCTGGAGGTAAAGGCGATGCTCAGAAAGGGCGCCATCGAACTCGTCCCAAAGAGGCTTCGGGGCTCCGGAGTCTACTCGAGATACTTCCTCGTGAAGAAGAAGACGGGAGGATGGCGCCCCATCCTGGACCTGCGACGTCTGAACAAGTTCATCAAGGCGCAGAAGTTCCGGATGGTCACCCTCCAGCACGTCCTGGGTCAGCTGGAGGAAGGAGACTGCCTATCGTCGTTGGATTTGGAGGATGCCTACTTCCACATTCCCATCCTAAAGGGGCACCGCAAATTCCTCAGATTCGTGGTCCAAGGGCGTCATTACCAGTTCAAAGCCCTTCCCTTCGGACTACGGTCGGCACCCAGGGTATTCACCAAGTGCCTCGCACCGGTGGCGGCGCAGCTGCGCCGCGAGGGGATTCACGTCTACCCCTACCTGGACGACTGGCTCATCCGCGCCAAGACGAGGGAGCTCGCCGTGGTCCACACGGCAAGGACCGTCCAACTCCTCACGGACCTGGGATTCTCCGTGAACTACGCCAAATCCCACCTGGTGCCCGCGCAAGTCGCACTGTTTCTGGGAGCCAGGCTCGACAGTGTCCCTTCTGGCCTCCCCGTCGGAGGAGAGGACCAGGACCATCTTGGGCAAGGTGCAACGGATGTTGGTGGCCGACGCGGCCAAAGTGAGGTCCATCAAGTCCCTCCTCAGGATGATGTCTTCCTGCATCTACCTCATTCCCATGTGCAGGCTCCGGATGCGCGCGTTGCAAGAATTCCTGGATGCGCGCTGGATCCAGACGACGGGCAGCTTCGAGGAAAGGATCAAGCTCGACGAGAGTTTCCGACGAGCGATACGGTGGTGGGGCACCCGCGCGCATTTGACGGCGGGCATGGACTTCCAGACCCCAGCCCACCAGGAGACCGTGACCACGGATGCCTCCCTGGAAGTGTGGGGAGCGCACACCGAAAATCTGCACGCAAGGGGACTCTGGCTCCCGACAGAGAAGTCCCTGCATATCAACGTCCTGGAGCTCCGTGCAGTGTTTTGGGCCCTCAGGTCCTTCCTTCCGTCCCTCAAGGGCAAGGTGGTGAGGATCTTCACCGACAACACCACCACCATGTTTTACATCAGGAAACAGGGCGGAACCAGGTCCCCAGCGCTGTCCAAGGAGGCGCAGGACCTGTGGCATTGGGCCGTTGCCCAAGGGATTTTTCTGGTGCCGTTTCATCTGGCAGGGATAAAAAACACCATCGCCGACTCACTCAGCAGGGAGCTGCGCTCGTGCCACGAGTGGGAACTACGGCAGGATCTGGTGGATCGCCTCTTCCGACGGTGGGGCACACCCCAGATCGACCTGTTCGCGACGGCGACGAACACCAAGTGCCGGAGGTTCGGCAGCAGGTTTCCCCAGACGAGGAGCATGGGCGATGCTTTCTCGTTCCCCTGGGAGGGCCTGTTCCTCTACGCGTTCCCTCCCTTGCCTCTGCTAATCCGGCTCGTCAACCAGCTCAAGAGGTCACGGTGCAGGATGATCCTCGTCGCACCTGCGTGGCCGAGGCAGATATGGTTCCCGGACCTTCTGGACTTGTCAGCGTCCCCGCCGATCAAGCTGCCGGCGGACGCGGATCTACTCTCCAGGGAAGGAGGCGCCATCCTCCACCACGACCCGAAGTCGCTGAACTTGCAGGCCTGGCTCCTGCAGCGCTAGAGTTTGGAGGATACGACATACCGGCCGATTGCAGAGAGGTTCTTGCAAAGGCCAGGGCGTCCTCGACTCTTAAATGCTACGGACACAAATGGAAGAGGTTCTCTGTCTGGTGCCACGCACAGAAGATTAACCCTCTACGGATTACGGCCCCCCAAGTACTGCCGTACCTGCTGACGCTGGCCAAAGCTGGTCTGGCACACGCGTCCATCAAGATTCATCTTGCTGCGATCTCCCGATACACCAGAACCACGGGGCGGACGTCCTTGTGGTCTCATCGTCTGGTGAAAGAGTTCATGAAGGGACTGTTCAGATCGTTCCCGCCGGTGAAGGCTCCGGCCCCGGCGTGGGAGCTCAACGTGGTGCTGACCAAGCTCATGGGACCTCCGTTCGAGCCTCTGCACTCGGCCCCGTTGAAGTTTCTATCGTGGAAAACAGCTTTTCTTGTGGCCATCACCTCCGCACGACGAGTGGGAGAGATCCAGGCCCTTTCCTGCAAGGCCCCGTACTTGACTTTCCATGACACGAGGGTAGTGCTCAGGACACACCCCTCCTTCATGCCCAAGGTACCGTCGGACTTCCATCTCAACGAACCCTTGGTGTTACCTGTGTTCTTCCCGTCGCCTTCGTCGCCGGCTGAGAGGACTTTGCACTCGCTGGATGTAGCTAGAGCGCTGAAGTTCTACTTGGACCGCACAAAGGGTTTTCGGAAGACGTCACAACTCTTTGTGAACTTTGGACCTGTCAATCAGGGGAAGGCTCTCTCGAAGGCTTCCATTTCCAGATGGCTCTCCGGCTGTATCATGTACTGTCATCGGTTGGCAAACCGACCGCTGCCTGGCCGTCCGAGAGCCCATTCCACCAGAGCGATCGCAGCTACCACAGCGTTCCTTTCTGGTGTGCCCCTGCTGGACATATGCAGGGCTGCTACGTGGAGGTCGACGCACACCTTCACAAAGTTCTACTGCGTCGATCGGGATTCCAGGGAGGAGTCCAGGGTCGGCCAAGCAGTGCTGCGCAACCTGTTCGCCTGAGGTGAGCCTGGTGAGGAGGTAAGATGCTTAATGTTGAGTTTGATGTAATGCTTAATGTTGAGCCTTTGCTACCTCCCGTGGTTGTGCGTGTGTACTGCTATGTATTCTTTATTCATGAGCATGTGAATCCATGCCAGACCCCATGCTGGAGAAGGAACAAGTTACTTACCTGTAACTGTTGTTCTCCAGCATGGGTCTGGCATGGATTCACATGCGAACCCTCCCGCCTACCCCTCTGCGGCTCTTCACTTGGTCATACTGCCACTTCACGTGCTTCCAAATCTGAAGATGGCTGCCAGAGGCGGTGCTTAGGTAGAGGGCAGTCATTGGCTGTGGTCAGTATGACGCAGAGACCAGTGATTGGTTATTACTACGAAAGACAGATCAGAAACGAAACTGATACTGGTTTTTTCTTTACCGAGGATTCCCAGCCTGACGACGGGGAATATTCATGAGCATGTGAATCCATGCCAGACCCATGCTGGAGAACAACAGTTACAGGTAAGTAACTTGTTCCATATAAACACATCAAGTTCATGGACCTGGCGTGTGTCCTGGTTAAGCGATGCATTGCCATGGCATGAAAGTCAGCTAGGGGACCGCAATATGCATGCTGACTAGGGGATTTTGAGACATGGGCTGAGATGGAGACACGAGTGTGGGCCAGGTCAGAGCAGTGCCTAGATGTGATTACAAGTGGTACCTACTACTCATGGAAACAGCTGGTCTGGGATATGTTTCAACCCTCTGATGATATGCCACTGTGAACACCCCGTTACTATCCAAGGTATCATAATAATGGAAACTTGTGACATGAACTTTGCCTGCCACCGGTTCTGGGATTTTCAGATTGGGTGCAACTTTGGTTTTGGGGCCCAATCGTAAGAGACAAGTGTCATTGATTTGTATATGTGACCTGATAAAGATAGTGAGGATGAGAAGAACTAGTTGTCAAGCATGGACCTGTTCGGTTTTACTATGTCTGTTTGGTGTTTTGGTTATTGTGGCAAGATGTGCTCGGCAGGTGAAATGTATACCGACCCCTATTGTAAGATGATAATTGGAACATTACTTGTTCTTAAATGCCAATAAACACATTTTAAAATAAACAGTACAGATACACAACAGTGCTTTACAATACAGATGAATAACGATGTGCTTTACAGAGGTAACAAAACAGATATGCTGTGGTGGATAGGATACAGAGGCACATAGGAGGGGTACAGCTGTATAGGTCAGCAGACTGTCTTGTGTCAGGTGGAGCAGGTGGTGACATGATGGCCTAGATATTGTGTACGAGAGACTCCTTGAACAGGTGGGTCTTGAGTTATTTTCTGAATTGTAGGCACAAGTCTGATGGGAGGAGGTTCCATAGTCTTGGGGCGTAGACAGAGAAGGCTTGTGTTCTGGTTCTTTCATTTTGCAGCAGCGGATTTCAAGTCTGCACACATCCTGGCTTCTGGTGGTGCGCTATACACTGGACATGCTGAGCTTATCCATGAGGTAGCTGGGTGACTTGAGGGTGACTGCCATATAGATGATGCAGCAAGACTTGAAGGTGATGGGTGCGTGCATTGGGAGCCAGTGAACGTTGATGAGGGCATGGGTGATTTGGTCATATTTGTGTAGACCCTTGATGTGTGTTCCGTAGGGATACTCTTGCAGGTGGGTGCTGGCTGCTTGCAGTGCCATGAAACGCTTGAGGCCTGTTGGAGACACTGGGGTAGACCTGTGGTTGAAAGGGGCAGGGCCCAAAACCCCTGCTACGACCGCCTCTGAACGCCTGACACATGCACCCTTGCTCAAAGTGTGTGTGTGTGTGTGTGTGTGTGTGTGTGTGTGTGTGTGTGTGTTAGTGTGTGTGTTAGGCATGATGGGTTTCTGCCCTAATTGTCGTTGGTTCCAATTCTGTCCAAGGGGATGTCCTTCATTGTTCAGCTTATGCTCATTTGGTCTCTTGTTCTCGCTGAGTTGGAAGTAGGGATATGATGCTGCCTCTTGTTATATGTGCCACTTGAGTATTGAACACCCTTGGAGACTTAATTCAGCTCAGAGTATAAGGGCCATCAATGGCTAAAGCAAAATATCTTTTTGTTGTAGAAAATCTTGAAGGAAGACTGACCTCATGGTTTATCTATTAACGTTGTCCTGCTTGCTGTCAACTATCCAACACCATCGCTTGCAGAAAACCAGTGTGGCCTGAAATGGACTACCTTGAGCTGTTCTGCTCCTAATGTGCTAGTGAACTGGTGCACAATAAGATTCCACCTGCCTCCCTTTACTATGATGGGCGGCTCTATACCGACCATACTGTGCGCATTCTGCACTGTGCTAAAATGTGTCTGCTATGGGGGGGCTGGGGGGGCAATTTAGTCCACGGTTTATGGGATGCAAAGTATATTATCCGAGTATATGCAGCCATGCCACCCTTGTCCTAGTCTGGCTGTTTAATTTCTGTGGTAACTTCTGGAGTGCAGTGACTTTTCCTGCCGCTAATGCGATCAGTGCCACTAAGGGTTAACTTGTAACAACCTGAAGAGCTCACTTCATCTGAGACGGTGCACACATGTTTTTTCCCCGAGACTCCACCCTAATGTGTACCAGACGCACACACTGAAGCTGCGACATCCCCAGAGAGTTGCCTGCTGCTACTTTCCTATTCACAAGGTTCCTCCGGTAGGGCCTCCTAACCCCCAGTGACTGCTGTTGACTAGCAAACCAAACCCTTTCTTGTTGTAAAAACCTGGCGACATGGTGTTGTGATGGTCGCTCGATTCAAAATGGAATCCGTAAATCTGGCCGTTTTTCTCCGCTTCTGTGCACGGCTACAGAGGTTTCTGAATAACGGTGCACGCGCATGCCTTTCCACAGCATGAAACGGTAGCGCACAGCTTCAGGAAGTGCTCCTTTTCCGCACGGAACTCGGGTTCATGAAATATTGCTCTCTATTGTCTGTGAAGCCGCTTTCTCCCAGCGCGTTCTGTGGGTGAACCATTTCACGTTCAGTCTTTATCTGTACACCAGTGTTGCACAGCATCGTTATAGGATCCTCCTTTTTACAAAATGGCAACGGATGTTTAAAAATAAAAGCAACCTCCTACTTCAATCGAGACGTTTAACAGCACGTAATGAGCATTAGTCAACACAACTCTATTGTTAGACAAACTGACTGAGCATGACCAGAAGACCATTTTGTGTCTCAAATTATGGAAATACGATGTCGAGTTGCAGATGTGTCTAAAATTGAATTTTAATGTAATTGTCTACTAAACGAATAGTGCTTAAAGTTAAGAAAAATGGTATGTTCCTATGTTTTGCTACAAACAAGATGCTGACGCTACCGACTGGGCAAGGAATCTGCAAAGACAAACATTTGCATCATTTCATTTTCTACACTGAAAATCAATGATGTGATTCATAACCACACAATATTCGCTCGCTTAAGGTCCGATCAGTTTAAACCGCTGTTAAACATTGTTTGCTGATGCAGAATTTCTTCACTTTGCTGGCAGCCTATATATTATTAATGCAAACTTGCTGTTTCTTTTTCTAGCAAGATGCTAGGGATGGCTTTTGTCTTTGAATATTTTGCAGTGACTTGTTATAGTTCAATTGTCAAGTTTGCATCTTTTTTAAAAGACAAATGGCTATGATTTCTGTACTTGGGCTTTGAACGGTATGAAATTGTGAAAGAATATTTTTCGTGGAGTATGCATATTAATAGCTATTTTTCCTCTAGCATCCTTTATAATGTGCACGCAGCATTCGTTTCATAGACTGTAGTGTCCTATGTTCATGTTTATAGTGAGGTGAGGCACCTGCCTCGTGCTCTTTTCATGTTTGATTCACGATGCTCTCAGGCATTTCAAACAATGTATTTGAAGATTTCTTCGGCTTTTGGGGCCGAGTTAAGTCGTGAATTTTCCAGCTTTGCACCCAGCATCTGTGCAATTGGTATTACTAAAATTAGCTGCAGTGACGTGTGCGACTACTCGCAGGATTCAAACACTAGCTACAGATGCAAATAGTGCTTGTTGCATAAACACAACATAAATGTCACCAAAGAAGTTCCTTTGGAGAAAAAAAAGTAGGCTTCATTAGGGAAGGTTGTGAAGTGTACCCAAATCATTCTTAACGTGGTTTAAAGAATTGCACCCACATCGTTTATCCGCATTTAGTTTTATGTAAAGTTACTTCATAATTTGTTTTGCTGCTGGGTCTTGCTATAACGCAGATTTTGCCTTTGCATGCCCTCTTAGTGCTTTGGGGTCCAAGGGTAAAGATTTGTGGTTATGGGTGATTTAAGGGGGAGTAAATCGGAGGGTTGATTAAATAAATTTGTGTATATCATTGCATGGCAGGCTGTGAGTTCATCATTGCCTGGGCTTGCCTGGGTGTACATGTGCTCTGTTATGCATGCATTATGGTTTTGCTACTTGTTGCCAGGCTGACGGACAAGAACGTGAAGAGGGAGCATTCTACGCCAATGTTTTGATGTGTTAATAGTTTTATATAGAGAATCAAGTAATTCTCAATCCCACCATGGGAATTAATTTTAGGTAAATTGAGATCTAATTGAACTCTATTTTGAGAGCTATACTCCTTTGCAACTATTAATATTTGCACTGGGTCCAGTATAATCTATTACTTTGAATCCTTTTGAAAAAAAAACCCTTAAGTAACCAAAACCTGGTTAATTACCTCGAATACTCCAATCGGTTAATAGGATTGGGCCGGATTCATGTAGATTAGCTATCGAGTGTTGGTGTTGTCTACACCATTATGAGGCCTATAATATTGCATGTAACATTCCCCCCCTCCCGCCACTCTAGGTTGAATTCTGACTGCCTTGAAACAGTGCACATTCTAAAGTGTGATATGGCCCATTGTGGACACCGATCTGACTGTCCATATGATTTTACTTACCACTTAGTGCCTTGTCTTAATTCACATATCTGGATATATCTGGCTATAGATGTATTGATATCATTTTGTGTGGACATACTACTGCATGGCCAACTCTTGTAAATGTTATTTGTATTGTACTCTGAGCCGTGATCACCTTACTCTAAGCCTTGATGCTCATTCTCTTAACCACCTTAGGCACCTGGAGAGGTTTACCACAAATATCTAAATTGACTTCTCCGATTGAATACAGGTGTATCACTCTAACAGGCGAGTAGAGTGAATGAATCCTATCTTGGAGGAATTGAGGATAACTTACCAAAATGCTATCCACTGGTAGTTGGCCAAGACCCTGTGATCTTCAGGGAGCGGTGAGGTGCGAAGCCAAAACAAAGAAACAAATCATTGCCATCTGCAAAGAGCTGGTAGGGAAACCTAAAGGAAGATATACGTTGGCAAAGTGAAGGTGGTGTGTGGAGGATAACGAAGAGGGTTGAAGGAAATTGAACATTCACCTTCATTTGGTGAGTTTATAAAAAAACACTTGTCTTTTAGAAGCAGTGAAGCACCATACCTGGAACAGGGGGTACTCAAGTAATTGGGAGAGGAATATCGGGCAGGGTGGATGACAATTGAGGATAGTAAAGCTGTTAGGATACATAGAGGGGCTGCATAGAAATTAAATTATAATGGGGTGCATATATGTACATCCGGGTTTGTCTAGCAGAAGTGGTTCAACCTTGTTTACCCCTTTTTGCTTGCTGAAAGAATACTACCATTACTCTGGGAGAATCACTAACCTAATAGCTTTGTCAGACTCCATCATCACTCCACAGTGCCTAGTGCACATTTGCAGGCAATCTTGGTCTCAAATTCATGTGTGCTCTAATTTTGCTTTGATCACACACTTTAAGAACACATTATGAGACTTAACCTTTTAAGTTGCATGTAACCAGAAGAGTGCTCACGTTTCTGCTTTCGATCCCTGTATTAAAGCCAACATTTGAAATTGTCCAGGATAGCAGTAAACTAGCGGTAAATAGATGGTAAACTCCTAAGAAGAATGTGTGAATGATGTATCACCTTCTCCGTCACTGGAAGCACTTTTTGTGCATTTACTGCACTAGACAAACCTTTTGTAGTCCAAACATATGAGCTTTTAGAAGACTTGACCCAAGGTCTTTCAGATGTTCAGGCTTGGCTTATGAACTACTTAATTTGACCCCTGGAGAGTGGATGGGTCACAACTGGCTGAAACTGAATGGGGACAAAACTGAGGTGCTGGTGGTGGGTTCTCCCCCTGACCCTTCACTTTGGATTTCCTCTTTCTGGCCTTCCTCTCTGGGTCCTCTTCCGGTACCGTCTGAAGGTAAAATATCTGGGAGTGATTATGTTGGCTGATCTCTCCCTGACGGCCCAAGTGTCCTTGGTATGTCAGCAGGGGCACTGTCAGCTAAAAATCTTAAGGAAGTGCTCCATCTGATCCCAGCTACACACCGTCCAACGGTAGTAGCAGCTATGATCTGAGTAGGCTGGATTACTGTAACTCCCTGTATCTGGCATAACCCAAGGGACTTGTCAATAGGCTACAGCGCCTCCAGAATCTGGCAGCTAGGGTGGCTACAGGCGCCCCTTATGGATCTCATATATATCCCCTGTACTGTGCTCCTTCCGCTGGCTTCCTGTAGCACAACATATTCAGTTTAAGGCACTCTGTATTGTGCAACGGTCTCTGCAGGGTCAAGGTGCAGCGTATCTGTGTCAAATTTGAGCGCTATGTTCCTAACTGCCTATTGTGGTCTGCATCTCCTGGCATGTTGTGTGTAACCTCCTTTTGCCGTTCTCGGCTGGGGGGGGCCATGCTTTTTCTATTACAGCGGCACAATTATTGAACAGTCTCCCATCTGCTATGAAACTACTGTCCAATCATCTTGCTTTTCGTAAAGCCTTGAAGACCCATCTTTTCTGCTCCATCAGCTTGGGTCTGTTTTTTGTCTACATGTTCCTGTGGCTCTTTAACTCTTCAGCCCCAAGATACCCCCGGGTGACCGTGCGCTATATAAGTAGCCGTAACATAACATAGCCCCTCTTCAGAATTTGTCTTGCTACAAGTTCTATGTGCTTCCTAATGGTAAAAACGGCACAGTTGCCACCATAGTGTGAGTGTATCATTATCCTGATCCTTCCTGCACGGTCCGATAACTTTTGTATGGCTCTGGGATGGGATTGCTTTCATCATTTTGATAAGCAATGTTTCTCCATACATGTAACTGTCAGAGCTGGCGTGCATAATACATGATACAATGTGAAGACCCCTTTTCGCTTCTTTGTAGCCCTTTGCATACCCTTTTCAATGTGCAGTCCCAACAATTTGTATTTTGTGACCTACATAATGATGCGCCATTTGTTATTTGATTTGGTGTCTTTACTATCAGTCACATCGGAGAAATTCTGCTTTGGAAAGGAAACCATTCTAATATGGACAGAATTCACTAACTTAGTATTTAAATTATTTTTTTAGCTTCAACCGAAGGTTATGTTGGATCCCTGCATGAAAGTAGACATGGAAGTTCACTGCAGATACGCCGACGTAAGGCAATGGGAGACCCATACTGGGCATATTCGGGTAAGTCATATTTTTGTTTTTAAATGTATTATATTTTGTAATCCAATGTCGGTTCTGTGATCCACACGAGTTGTTATAGGAAAGGCCTAGGCAATTATGTAAACTTTGAGCTTGAGGCAAAGAGAGACAACGGGCCACTTGATATTGTCCTATACAGTTGAGATGCATCTTCCTTTACACATGTGCAGAATTAAAAATATTACTTTAGTTGCAAGTGGTGGCATAGATAATTAAGTGGAGGATTGTAGAAATGTGTTGTGTGTGGGTAAAAGGAGATACATTTCTCTGCAGAATGTCTATGACCACTAAGTGCCCGCATTTGTTAAAGTAGTATTTACTGTATAAATCCTAAATGTAATCTGGAACTTTCATTTAATATCTTTGATCAGATTGGTACCAAACCCCAAATGATCGTGCTTGGAACTAGCCAAATGTGAGCAATCTACAAACTATCCAAACCGTCAATATGTTGTACTAATGTATTTAAATATATAACATTGCAAAGCGAGAAACAATGTTCATGTCGGTTGTACACTCAAGTCAACGTTTCAAAACTGGAGGAAAGAAGTCCCTTGTAGCCCATTGTCAAAAGCGCCATGTGTAGATTGGGGGGGGGGTCAGGGTGAAGGGGGACCGGGAGTCTTCGCATCTGTTCGGTCAGTATTCTGTTCATGTTCTTCCACTGTCTATCTAATACTAAAAGTAAAAGAAAAAGACTTTCTTGACAGTGGCTAAATCCACTAGAAGGTCAAGAGAACTTCAACTCTACTTTGACTGAGCACCACTATTCATTCTGTTTGGTTTCAAATTGACATGGAAGATAGAATTGCATAACATTTTTCCCAGGCACAAACTAAGCACTTGATGCATGAGTGGTTGGTTAACACAGTATCAAAATGCAAATCTAATTGCACCCCCAAAACATTTAAGAGAGCAGAGAGAAATTGGACCACTTAGTCTTGCTTGGAATTGTTTTCCCATTGCCTTAAAATCAGCCAGATATACAAGTATTTAAAATAAATAAAACTCCAGACGGTTATTTATAGATTACTTTATTATATAGCTTTCTTTATGCTAAAAGCAGTTATATATTATAGGTCAGGGGTCGCCGCCCTACAGTTAAAACATTTTTTAAAATTATTTTATCTACACCATAACATGCAGACTTCCAAATACAATTGCAGATCCATTTATTGCCCAATCATTTCTGCGCTCCCGTCCCCAGCATACTACGCTGCTCTCTCCTTCTGTTGCATCAACTGCCTCATATATACAATATCACCCACTGTTCATTATGCCGGGGCTTCCTCTCCCATATGCACCTTTTGCATACGTGGCGGCCATTAGTTCCTGCAATATCTGCTTCCAGTAACCGAAGTCCACATTCTGCTCCCCTTGGCCCCTCCGGATTGCCTCTTCCCACACTGTGGTTTCTGCCGATGTCCATTTCTGCAGGTCGCTCCAGCACAGATTTGTATCTGAGCCCTTGGATATTCTCCAGCTCATTGCTATCCGGCGCTTTGCTAGGATGTGTATACTAGGTCTTTCCGCTTATTCAAGTGCTTAGCCCACTTTGGGCGTGTGAACATGCCTAACCTACAGGCTTTGGTGGACCCTATGCTCAATGTTATGCCCACTTTGGCTAACGCTCGGGCGATCTTGTCCCAGTACTGGTGGATCTTCCCACATGCCCAGAACATGCGTATCTAGTCTGCATTAATTAATCCACATTTAGAGCAAGACTGCTCCTTGGCTTTGTTAAAATAAGCTATTCTCTCTGGGGTTAAATAAGCCCTATGGGTTATATACAATTATATTAACTGGAATCTAGCATTCCTGGACACATTTTTGTGATAAGCCATTATTTTGCCCCATACTGCATCGGTCAATGACTCCTGCAGGTCTGCCTCCCAGCTGACCCTGGCTTGCCCATGCATGTCCCCTCCCTCCGACATTAATAGTTTGTATATCCTGGACAGCACGTGGCCCCCTTCTGAAATATCATAAAATGTTCCTATCCCTTCATCTTCTTGCAATATTCGGTCTGTCCGCAGCCATTTTCGTCTCAGTATAGTGATGCATCGAGGCGTATATCACATGCTGTCCCCCATGTATACCTGCCTCGGATGTGAGCGTTCCAAAGTCCAACGGTTTGCCTTATTGTACCAAGTCTTGCCCCGTTACCACCCCCATGGGCTCCAGGTACATCCTCACATTTAATCTGAGTTGTGATGCCTCCTCTCTTAATGCCACTATCAGAATCTGGGGAGAGTAGGGTGCCTCCTTCACTAGGAACTGCATGGCTCTGAACCACATCGGTTTACCCAATGTCAACAGCAGTGGAGAATTCAAGGTACACTCCGGCCCCATCCATATCATCGAAGATAAAACGGGGTACATGCTGACTGCAGCAGCCTCGCTTCCTTGGTCTGCTCGCCCGACAGCCAGCTTGTGACATAATGTAGCTGGCACGCAAGAAAATATGCCTCAAAATGAGGTACTTTGATCCCTCCCTGCTCATACGGTCTCTGTTATTTCAACAGTGCCATCCTACATCTGGAGTTATGCCGTAGAAACCTTTGGCATATTGTCTCGAGCTTCCTGAAAAAACCTGTTGGTATACTATCTGGTATGTTATCTAAGAAGCGCAACAACATTGGGAACACCACCATCTTCAATAGTGCCGCCCTCCCCATCACGAGAGCGGGAACCTAGCCCAAATAGTAATAGATTTCTCACTGTTACCTATCGCTTTCATCAGGTGTATATTGTCATGGAAAATGACCACTCCTAGGTATATAAACAAAGACACTGCCCACTTGAGGTGGGGCCGTGGGGGCGAGAGGGGTGCCTCACATGGGCCACAGTCTACCACCTGCTTTGCCGCTCTCTACGCGTGCCTCCTCTCAGGCACGGGCTCAAAAATCTTCTCTGCTTTATCCATAATGCGGGTCCTGCTCCTGCGTCCGGCTTTTATTAATGAGCAATGCTTCCTCCAAACGCTTAGGCACACGTCCTATGCTTCGGACTATGGGCCGCTGATAGTCCGCACCCACTTGGCATCAGGGCTTCAAGTCCAGCCGTGCCTTTCCCGTCTGCATTTCCTTTATCGTGTCCTGCTTGCCTCCGTCTCTCCGCGTGGGGAACCGCAGCACTGGCTCTACTTCTTCCATCTGCACTCCTCGGCTCTTCGCCTATCTTAACAGACCGGCGGGCCAAGGGACCGTTTGGTGGCGCAGCATTATACATGCCGGCCTGATCTTCCTCTGCTCCGGATTTTTAGGTCGGGCTGGTCCTCATCTTGCGTCCACCATTTTCTGTTACCACTACTAGCCAGGGTCTTCAACTTCATGAGTTCTGCTTCCAGTAATCCCCCCCCCACACAGCCTCTGTGCTTGCTGCACAATGTTCCCCCACCATTCTCACAGCCTCCTGCCAATTTATGGGATATAAAGGTCCCTAATGCTTCAGATTCAAGTGGAATCGTGTGGGATCACCAGGCGCTGTGGAAGAACGTGTCCTTGGAGCATTTCTGCTAGCCGCGCTTCCTGGTTGCCACCCTATAGTTAAGGTAAAACAGAGTTACATAAAGCCCAAAAATGAATTGCTAATAACTTTTGAGTTTGGCAACCGATTTGGCTGAAAATGTGCAAAATATTTTTTGTCACAGCTACAAGAATAACCTATACCCGGGTACTATGGCCCCATAGCAAAAAACCCAAAGCTGGCACCCATGAATATACACACAGTAAGTGAACACATATCTTAAAGTGAAATATACAAATGTAGTTCAATTGACCTTCCCCTTACAAGAAAGTGTGCAAGACAAAACAGCATTAGACTTTTAGAAATAATTAATGAACACCAGGAAAAATAACTTGAGGCAATGTTCTAATAAATATGCTGGCAAAGAATAAAAGGTGCTCACCTTTTAAACCCAGAAATCTGTCGTGAAATATTCTCAGGAAAATGCAAACCCAGTGCTTGTGGTTTGTGAGTATGTGTCTGTACTGGGAACATGACAACCTGAGTAAAAGCCTGCTAGCAGCCAAATTTGACCAAGCTTGCCAACCTCAATAAATCCCAAGGGCTTGCATGCGCCCTCTGGAAAATAAATGTTCTGCTGTCCACCCACATGTCCTTTACTCGTGCCCTGAAAAGCAGCCACAATTGGGAAATAACTGAAGCAGTGTCTAGGATTGCAAACTCTCTTGCCACATTGTGGGCAAATAATCATCACTTCCTTGCCCTTTCATAGTTTTGCCTTCTCACCCCCAGGTCTGGCTTTCAACAATGCTCTGCTCAAAAGTACACATACAATAGTCTCACTCAAATATAGAACTCCTTATAGAACCGTTAGGCAGAACGTGTACAATTTTGGCATTATCCCCACCCCCCATCTTGACTGGGAGACTACAAATGCCAGAATGCAATTCAGCAAAAAGCAACACATTTGTCTCTGAGTGCAAAACATTCAAGGACTGACAGTAGCACAGTTTAAATAAAATAATGTGGATGCCGTGTGTTATGAGATTTAAAACCATGAAAACACACAGCATTCAGTACTGTCTTCATCCATGCAGTAACCGGGCCAACCGTGCATAGCTTCAAAGTGAGGGAGGATCCGGCCCTCTCGGGCCATGTTGTGCAAAGTCGTCTTGTAACTTGTGCTCAGTTATTAACATGGCACGAGTGCGACGGCAGCTTCCTTGCTTTGCAGCTAAGCAGGGTCAGCCCTGGTGGTGATGTTGTTTAAACCCCAGTCACTCTTGTCCTTACCACCAGAACCTTGGTACTGATTTCTGGCAACACATTGGCCAGTCCACCCGCAGGTTGCTGTCATTTTAGATTTGCTGGAATAACTGTCACATATCACCACTGTTTCTAGGGGCAGCAAGCCCTCGTCTCTTATGTCATGGACAGAGTTCTGCTGGTCCGACGTCGCTGTAGCGTAAAAATATATATTTTTCTATGACTGTGGGTACATAACTACAGACACCCTTGGCTACCTTTTTTAGTTCTCATACCAGCAAGTATCAGGAAAAAATGGGAAGAAAAAATGCTTACCTGCCCCCAGGACCTCACTAGTGCCCCCTCCTCTGTTCCTGCTCCCCACACACTCATGATGGCATCCTCACCTACCCTGCCCTCTCCCATTACTGCACAACGCACGCTGTTTCTGTGACGCAAGATATGTCGGCTATTTGTAGCTATTCTCTCCAATAGCTGAGGTTACAGAAAAACTTTGTGCTGCGAAGTCAGTCCCTAGACTTCCTCCAACTCCTAAATTTCATTCTTGCCACCTCCGCTCCTCCACATCTAGCCTGATTCCATTTGTTTTTTTCTGACCTACAAATGGATTTTTTTTTTTCCTGAGTTTCAATTTCCGATAGCCGTGGCTATAGCCAAGGCTATATTTCGTATCAATACAGAAAAGTAAAAAAGGGTGCTGTTACACTTCTAAACGCCCGGTTTCTCTGCAATTTACGCAAGATGCAGCTATCTATTTTGGATAAGAGGGAACACCCCTTCTGCTTTCAAATATTTAAATAAATACTGGACAGAATAACCACAAAGGATGTGAGTTGACACTTCGTGCCCAAGTAGTTTCATACCTGGTCCAAATCCGTCCAGTGGTTTGGGCTGTGCGGTCCAGGAACAATAGATTTTTTTTTTGTCTGTGGGAAAATTAATGGGGGACCAGGCTGAAATGTTTTTTATTTTCTTAATAACGTAGTTATTTTTTAACTAATCATTCCAACAATTTGTGTCGGGGTTTCTGGGGGTGGAGGCAGAGTTTGGGCTCCGACATACGTAGTTGTTTTCACAATTTTAACCAAATCTGTCAGTTTTATAAGCTATTAGCAATTTGTTCGGGTTTCCTGTAGGAGTCCCACTCCCCTTAACTAGGGGACGGCAACCACCACCCTACTATGTGTTGCTTTCTGAACAGCATAGTGTGATGGATCAACATAACACATACAATTAAGGTCTAACGTTCAGCAACAGTTAACTCTTATCAGAATGGGGTTGGGATGAACTCCATCTGGCTTTGTAGTCAAAATATTCCTTAAAATGAAGGTTTTACTTTAAGAACAATCTAAGCTAAGCCAAGAAATCGTGGTACAAGCTATATTGTGCACTGTGCCTGCTTCTTTGTCGCCTCCCTCAAATATTTCTGAGGTCTTGACATTCTTACCCTCGTTCCGTGTTTCACCACCCAGGGCCAGCATTCATATCTTACACGCCTACAAGCAAGTATAATTTCCTTCTCCCTCCAAACCTTGTTTATGGTTTTCTGCTGGCTGTAATGCTAACAACCAGTCCTGGGTTGTCCTCCTTGATCAGTATGGTACTTTCTTAGTATTTTCTGATATTTAAGTTGCCCCTCCTGCAGCCTCGTGCACTAGTGATAAAGGATCTGGAGTGGTCAGTTCTTGAGATTTATTTCCTCTGCTACCTTCTGCTAGCTGTAAGTGATTTCAATCCCGCACACACCCAAGTCAACGCTTGGCATGTAATGCACAACTGAAATCCTTATTTATTTTTGTCTAAAAGTTCTTTATTCTGAATGATATACTGCTCGTATCACTCACCTCTCCTGGAAACCCCCCCAGTCACACTGAACCAGGAATCGGGCTGGTTTGCAAAGTTAAAATATTTCTTGGTGCATTCACAATTTAATCACACTATGTTTTATGGGTAAACAATAATCACCAATGGGGTGATGTAACCGTGAATAATCTCTTTAATACACGAGGAGTAATGATGAGCAAAACAATTCCAGACAGGAATAATACTTTTTTGTGTGTGTTCAGAACAGATAGCACTGTGGTTAGAGGCTCCCCCTGCAGACCCCTCAACCCCCCCAATAGGCAATGTAAAGAGCTAGGATGAGAGAGCAGGTATTCAGGAATGGCAGAATTCAGACAAAATAGCAATCCCACTTTCCCCCAGCAAACGAAAGAGAAAACAAAATTGACTGTCAAGCTGTCTGAATGGCTTTTAAAGTTATCTTGAGAATGGATTGGGCAAAAACACTAATGTGGTCAAAATTGCTGAAATTGCTATCAATTCTTATGGGAGCTGCTTTGGATGATTGCACACAAGCAATGATTCAATACCAACAAACAATTTGAAATCCTAAAATTTATGTCGGGAGCAATCAAAAGCTGTTTTACACGTGTTGGAATTTCCCAAAAATGGAATTTGCAGCAAACTTTTCACTGCACGATAATCGCGATAAACTTATGGATTTGGGATGTGATTTAAAGCTGTGGATGTTAGCTGCAAGCAGAAGTTGAAATTTTGTTTCTAGCACGAAAACTGAGGAAGTTATGGACTTTTTAGTGGAGGTAATTTTTTTCGAGATGGGCGCAAGACTGGAAAACGGGAATGTGCTTTTAAAATGACAAATGGTATTTCTAACACTAGAGGATGACTATCAACAAAACAAATCCCCACAAGAACACAGCCACTTGATCAGAACGACTGCCTGCCCCGGACTCGCCTTCTTCAGATGAGAAAAGATCAACACATAGATAGTTTTAGCAATATCAGTACAGGAGGAAAATAGGAGGGATAGGATAGAGCATTTAGACAATTCAAAAATACTCCTAACCATATCGGTTCTGAATATAAGATAGGATGGGTTTAAGATAGGGATTAACTAAACAAGGTACATATGCTAGTGACACAGTTCTATCTATAGATACTCACTAGATATCTTTTTAAATGGAACCGTCAGGATTCTGGTCCGTCAAGATTCTGGTCAGGTAAGGGAATCTGGTTCTGGGACAGACAGCTGGGCACATCGGATTGTATCTGCAATCAGCAAGACATTCTGGTCACAGGACTGGATCGGATCTGCAAGGCACTCTGGTCACAGCACAGGACTGCGTTGTTTCTGCCCTTTTTGGTTCTGATAATTATTTCAGCAGGCAAGCAGTACAGTGCAGCCCGGCTGTCTTTTGATGCTTCCCCTTAGGTTGGTGGGGTTGGTTCTGGTTCTGGAAATTGAGGGCTAGCTGAAAATGGTTCAGCTATGCAATGGCATCTGCTTTGCCAAGTTTATGGAGTCTGGAGCAAGGAAGATGTAAAGTTCTGCAGCAGGGTGCAGCATTTGGATAGTGGGTGAATCTGTTTGTCTTTTTCTGCCCTCTGCTGTCTCTATTTATGCTATGATAAAGTGGGTGTGTGTGCTGGTTTAACCTAAGCTCGCCCCTTTGACAGGGATTGGTCAGAACCTCCTCTCTGCCTTGATAGGAGGAGAAAAACAGTGTGTCACCTTTATGGTGTGGGTTTATGAGGCTTAGAGTCCACCCCTAGCCTCTTGAACACAATCTACTTTTGACACAATACATATTTAAACACGTGAAACCTCTAACAACCACATACAGAGATTACATATTTTGTACATCAGCTATCCCTCCAAACCCCGTAGCCATGGGATCTTGTCTGCTTTTCCCAGAATTTTGCACTTTTCATCTGGAACACAATGGCCCTCATTACGACCCTTGCGGAATTCGGAAAACGATGGCGGAAATGCAATACCGCCATCGAATAGCGCTCGGTGCGACTATGACCCGTCACCGCAAAGTACGAAGCCATTAGCGACACCGTAGTGAACGCCAACGCTAACTGCACCAAGCACGCGCGCGCGCGCCATGCCAAACCGCAAACACCACCATGGCGCAAGGGTACGCCAATTCCGACCCTAGCGGACATGTACCTAACGCCATCAAGCATGGCGGAATGTACCATTCCGCCATGGTGAGAAGTACGGCATCGCGAATCAACCGTAAACGGCCCCACTGAGTGCCTGTACACCGCTCCCTGCCCACAAAGTACAACTCCCCGTAGGTGCAATGAAGTCACAATGCAACCATTGAAATGTACAAGTCACCCATGCATGCCAACGAACAAAAGAAACACAACAGGGGCCAATGGGAGCTGCAGGGCACAGATGGCACGAATACAGAAGCCATCCCAATGGACATGACCACAGTCCCCCACCAAGAAACGCACGCAAACACAGGCACCTGTGACCAGCAATATTCCGAGAATCACATCATTCCACCAGTCCACCTGGCTGACCGGCATCTGTTACACAAAACCCAATCCCCCGCCCCTGAGCATGACAACATTCAAACTGTCATATTGGCAGCCCCCATCCCTGACCTCACTGGCTTCGTAGGCAAACGCGCCCAGTACAGTACCACGCAACTAAACTCCGAAGCTGGAACCCAATGCAGATCTCCTCACAATACATCGCCCCCCAAATAGGCATATGCCACATCACTTGCAAAGAAAAACGCTACACGGGCCAAATCAGAATAGAAATTTAATGCACATCAAAATCACCAAGCCCATACAGCCATCAGGCCATGAACTCCAAAACACTTTTCACCATTGTGGGCTGCATCCGCAAGAAATGACCAGCCACTACTTGTGTGACGCCCTGTTCCCTCATGGTACACAGAGCCACATTCACGTACGAAAAGGCAACATGGAAGCGCACAGAACCGCAGGGCCGTCCCAATGGGGAGGCACTAGTCCAGCTGAAAGGCCGAAATGTTGCTCCGAGCCACCAGTACTGCGTAAGGGCATGTGGGCCATTGGCGATCGTCCCATAAGATCGTAATGCTGCTCCACTGATTAACACGAAGCAGCAGGTGTCGGGAGTAAAATCCATCTGCAGGAGTGGCATACAGATGGCAGTGGCAAAAGGGGAGGAGATACCTGTCAACCAAAAGAAAAAGAACAGAATGGCCATCAGAACTACATTCGAACAACTCACTTCAATGATCACAATAAATCCACAGCCATATGCATGCTAGCCCACTCCAAAGGATCATCACCACCCCAAAACCACTTGCGACTCATAACCATCTATATCGAGGTGCAAACACCATCACAAACGAGTGTACCTGTGCATGCGTCTGCCAAAACAGAATCCATCAGATGGGAATGTTAACGTGCATGGACACAAGTGTCTGAGGGCGCGTCGAGACAGGGAGGGCTCAACAAGGCCAGATAGACGATGGTCCCACTATGGCAGCCCTGCATCACATAGCGTAGGGGAGGCGGATAGATCCCAAGAAGCCCTGTACATGGCAAACTGTATCAAATCACCTGCCCATGCATCCATTCATCATTCCCTCATCCCGGGATCAAAACGCCTGAATAATTACTCACATAACATTAGAAACATCCATTGAGTCTGTGCGTTATGCAGCCTGCAAAATCCACAGTGCCCCAGCCCGTAATTCCAGTGTTGTGAAGTAACATGTATTTGGGAACGGCCGGCCTCATCGCCCACGTAGCTATTGCGCATCCCAAACTATTCATATCAATCATTGCATCCTCGCCATGGCCCCTGTCTCAAGGACATTGAACAATAGAACGTTATATTTGCAGTCAGACCTGTGGGCATCTCCTCGCCGCTAGCTGATAACCGAAAGCGCCGCCCTTCGAATTCCTCATTTGCAACATCACGTCGAAGAGGCATCTGTGGCCGTTTGAAATCACTAATTATTCCATCGAGTGCGGCTGTGTGTGAAAATGGCAACTGCCTTCACCCACAAATGGGACGCCCCGCCCGTCGTTGCAACTCGGTACAGTGATGCATGAGGGCCCACCGTTACTCGAGTACTACGTTCCACTGACCCTTCACAAGTCTGTTCGCGACTGCACAGATAGTATGTGAAACAATGGGACCACAGCAGAATGAACATATCAACCAATCTTACACGGCCATCGGGTACAAATACATGATTGCAATAGCAAGATGCCATTCCCCGAATTGCAGCGTTGTGCGCGGGACGTGCTCGGCCAAAGGGGAGAGCAGTTTGCACAGGTGGAATTAATCACCACAGGTGGAGGCCATACAGCCTGAAAACACATAAATTGCACACCCAGTCTCCTCCCACAACCACACCGAAATGCTACCGGCAGGACTCGCGATGTTGGCCCTGGGGGACCTGATAGCACTGCAAGTACTCCAACTCCAAGACGAAGACGAACACCAACTACAACCGGCCGCACGGAGGAGACGCAGGAGGAGGAGGAGGCCAAGGCAGGGCCAGCAAGGGCCGCCAGCACAGCCACTACCACCACGCAGGCAGCCCGCAATCCCACGCCTCCGAGCACATCCGTTCAACCTCACTGATGAGCAGATCCACACCCTCTACCGTCTGGACCGGGACACCATAGCCGCCATTGTGGACATGACACAGGCTGACCTTGTCAGCATGATAGATAGCCCAACCGCCATCCCACCCCTACTGAAGGTGGTGTCTGTACTCCACTTCCTGGCCACAGGCACCTACCAGCACACAGTCGGACAGTTGCATGGCATTTCTCAGCCACTGTTCTCACGGACACTATTTCAAGTGCTCGATGCCCTCCTGCAGCACGCAGACGACTACATCTCTCTACCACGCTCGGAGCAGGAAATTACCAACACAAAAGTGGGATTCCATGCACTTGCCGGCATACCGGGTTGCATTGGTGCCATCGACTGCACCCATGTGGAATTGGTCGTCCCACATGCCATGGAGGCCCAGTACCGCAACCGAAAACAATTTCATTCCCTGAATGTACAAATGGTGTGCGACTCCAACAGGATCATTACACATTGTTGTGCCCGATTCCCTGGATCAACCCATGATTCTATGGTCTTGAGGAACTCTACAATACCACGCTACATGGAGCGACACGCAGGGAACAGATCCTGGCTACTCGGTGAGTCTCATTACATGCATGATTATGTGGGGTATGTGATTTGGCAATGACCTGGCAGGAAGGGGGGGGGGTGTGCGTACGTAGCAATGGCATTCCACATCATACGTTTCTCGTCCACATACAGGTGATGCTGGATATCCACTGAAGAGATGGCTCCTCACACCAGTCCGGAACCCACGGGACCAGCATGAGGAGGACTACAACCATGCCCACTCACGTACCCGTGTAGTCATTGAACAGGCATTCGGCCTACTGAAGACTCGTTTCCGCTGCCTCAGCAGGTCTGGCGGGGCACTCCTGTACCGCCATGAGAAGGTTGCAAAGATGGTCATGGCATGTGTCATGCTCCACAACATGTGCGTACGTAGAAATGTGCCCATGCCCCCTGACGCAGAACTGCAAGCACCTGATGATGGTCATGATGAGGGTGGGGATGTGGCAGCACCTCATGGAGTCTGCGAGGCACCGGAGGCCCGTGACATTCGTCAGCATCTCATTGATGCATGCTTCTAGCACTCACGCCTGGTGGCTGATACATGGACACGGGACTCGTGGCACTGTGTGTGTCTGGGACATGCACAATATGGACTGTACGCCTATGATGGCCTAGTACACAAAGATCAATGTCCACACATCTCATTGGTTGATCGTGCACTGTTTATGGCATATGTGATATCATGTTGAACACCCTATCGACCCGCCACCCAAGTGAGCCCAACACACCCCCTCCACCCTCCTACCTCCCCCCGAACACCAGTGTCCAAAGATGCTCATTGTCAGTGGGCTGTCGCTATTGCAAGCCCCCTCTGCGGGTATCAGGGGCACCCCTGCCTGTGGAGCGCAGGTTCCTCCCAGATCTACGTTGGGGGCTGCCCTGGACGGAACTTGCAACGGATGATGTGTCTGCCATGCATGTCCCTAAGGGTTTGCGAGAGCTCAGTGAGCACACGGCGCACTGCGGCAAGTTCGGCACATACGTCTTTGGACGTCGCATGCAGTTCCCCCCTCAGGCTCTCGGTGCTTCTCTCCATTTGGACTCTCAGGCTCTCGGTGCTACTCTCCATTTGGACTCTCAGGTTCTCGGTGCTACTCTCCATTTGGACTCTCAGGCTCTTGGTGCTACTCTCCATTTGTGCCCTTAGCGTCTCTGTACCTCTCTCCATTTCTGCCCTAAGTGTCTCAGTTGATGTTTCTATGTCTGCCTTAGTGCCCCCACATTCATCGGCATGGTCCTTGAGGAGCGTGGCCAGTTGCTGCTGTTGCACGATTAACTGGTCGAGGGACTGTTGCCTCTGCTGGGCCATGGCCATTTGCGGGGGTGTCACAGAGGGGCTGTTGTCCTCATGTTGCCTTGCCACAGGGCTTGTGGGGGATGGCCAGTCGTCGTCTTGTGGGTGCCCCTGCGTGGTATCCTCATGTTGTACGGGATGGGACAGACAGGGGGATTGGGACAGGTCATGGATGGATCTGACTTCGACATCCCCGTTTTCTGTGTCCGAGCATGCTGCCATCAATGGGGTGTCACCTATGGTGCTGCTGCCACCAGAGGCAGTGCCTTCTGTGGCATCCATTGGGGGGACCTGTGGTGGTGGTGGTGGTGTGGGCATGCTGGCTGCTGGGGTGCCTGTTGATGTTCCCTCCTCTGTGCTGCCACCTGATTTGTGCTGCTGCCGTGTCTTGATGCGTGCAGCTGAGGTGGAGGGTCTCTGGCCGTTGGTCTTGGCCCTCTTTGCAGGTGTGCTGGTAGGGGTGTCCTGAAGCTCGTCGTTTGGATCGGACCCTGTGGTGGAGTAAAGGAGGGCGAGGGTTATTGATGGGTCTGTGGGAATTGGAATGGCATTGTATCACATGCATTGGGGTGGTACCTGAGGGTGATTTGGGTCGGGGCCTTGGAGGTGCTTTCATTTGTGTGTGGAGTGAGGGTGCAGTTGTTTGGCAGCCTGCAGTTAGGGTGTGCCTGCTGCACGTGTAGTGCGTGTTTTAGGGGTTTTTAATTATTTATGTATTTATTGTGGGTTTTAACGTGCGCTATCAGGCCGATGTGTGTGGACGTTCTCCTGGACATGTGTTTCTGTTGCACTATGTGGACGCATGGTACTTCACATGGATGGACTGTGTGGATTTGGCATTGTTTTATTTGGCCCACCTACCTGAATCTTCGGATGTCTGCACTCCTTTCTCCATCCCTCCGACTCCCTCTATGCTCTCCATTCCGATGGTGGAGGCACAGATTTCTTCCCAGGGGGTCAACTTGATGGGTGATTCAGGACCTCCCCCGGTGGCTGTGGCAATGTTGCGGTTGGCAGAGAGTATGCTGCGGACGCGTATCCGCAGGTCGTCCCATCGCTTGCGGCATTGCTGTGGGGTGCGGGGTGCGGTCCCCACCGCACTTACCCGCTGTGCCACCAGAGCCCATATGGCCTTCTTATTTGCAAGTGCCGTTCTGGTCATTTGCGTGGAGAAGACGACGGCAGCATTCTCCTGGAGGGTCTCTGTTAGCACGGTGAGTTCCTCACGGGAGAAGTGGACCTGCCGCTTGCGGTCGCACGCTTTCTTCGCTACTTTTCCCATTTTTCTTGGTTTCGCTAGGGTGGATGACGGGTTGGGGTGTGTTTCAGGGTAGTGATTTTAGTGGTTGTGTGGTTTTATAGGTGTACGGCGGGATGTTTCCCGTTCCGGGCCCATGTTTTTACTTCCGTTTCCGTATATTTCCGGTCACCGTACTTTCCGGTAGGCGCACACTGCGGTGACCGCTAAGAGGGGTGGCGGTATTGCACCTAGGGCGCCGTACGGCGGCGGTGTGGGCCGTTTTGGGGTCATTTCCGCCATCGCGGACTTTGCACTTCCGCCATGGCGTGGTGCTCGTGCCCGATGGGTCGGAATGGGCCGCACTTTGCTCCTTCGTGCAATGGCGGAAACGCTATTTACGCTGTGGCGGTCCGGTCAGTCACTTTCCGCCAGGGTCGTAATGAGGGCCAATGTCCAATTTATCAGCAAATACAAGTGTGGGAGTATAACCTAGGTATAAGTGTATAAAGTTTCATACTTCTAGCAGAAATACATTTGGTGTAAAATCACATGTTCTGCCCTTTCCTTCCAAAATGTCACACGATTTTGCCGCTTCTTGAAATGTGCAGCCAAAATTTTGATTTACAATTCTGTTACTTTTGTGTTTTTGGTAATTTTAAGTGGCAAGTTATATGTATTTAAACAAAATGTTCTTTGTGAATGTTCAGCCACAGATGGCTGTTTGGGTCCGCCTCTTTTTCTCTCCCTTCAGTCCAGAAGCATCTCCTCCCTGTTGGCTCTTGGCAGAGTCCATTTACGACGGTCCTCACACCTCGTATTTCCTGCTTTGCAGCTGTTCATTGTTTCCTTCCCCACTGCAGACCAGGTTCTTCTCCCCCACCCTATAATTATCGCTTTGGTGTGATTTCCTGTTGGAGGGAGCTGGAGGGAGAGGCCTTGCCTCTTTGAGGAAAGCTGTTATTCCAGTTTGGTAGCTTTTAGCCAGCTTATTTTAACTGTTAATTCTGTTGCATTTTCCCTCAACATACGTGGGATCACATCACAGCTAAATACTTATTCAAGATGTTAAACCATGTAATCCAAACAATTACAAGATGGCTTACTCTCGGTAACGGGCCTCTTAGATAGCAAACATTTGATTTTAGTTTATACATGTTTAAAGTTTACTCAGGCAGGCCCCTGACAGCTGTCATTCAGGCAGCCCAGGGTACTGCACCCAGATTTTGACAGATCCAGACAGGCCACTTTTGCTGTGGAAATCCCTTGATGCTTTCAGCTTTTCAGGACATTGGAAGTTCACAATGGTTTCTTGAACTAAGTGAATTGTAGCACCCAGCAAGCGTTTTGGATGTTTGAGGGTGTTCTGTACTGACCTTATGTACTTTCAGCTACAAGAAAAAAGGATTTAAAGCAAGATTTTGGGGTTTCCTTTAGCAAAGCACTGCTTTTCCTTCTGTACTTCATCTTCACATGTTGTGGAGCCCAGTGACATGTTTCAGGAGTGAGAACTCTGTTCCACCACTGACAACATGCATGGCAGATTGGGCAGCCATCTTTTTGTGCTTTGCAAAGTACGATTTTCAGAGGTTTTGACACGCACCAGGGTTTTGCGGCCATTCTGATGTTTCTGGCACCATCAGAACACAGTGATGCCGCATGGCAGAGCAAAAGTGGGTTAAGACATCCCACATCTCCAGTTTATACTCCTCCTTTCCAGTTTCATTCCCAATCCACAAGTGATGGACAGCTAAACTCTGGGATATTTCATAATTCATTTCTCCATGGACACTGCGGTTTATTCTGTGGCTGTTTCTCCAAATAGGATTCGTTATACCCTTTTGCCATGTGTTGCCCCTTTCTCACATAAGATACCCTTGTGCCTCACATTACTCCCTCCTGTTAAGCAATATGGTTTAATTGGTGTTGGTTTTGCAGCCACTGTTTTAAATAAACTGCACAACATTTCGAAGTGAGGCAGAGGCCGGGATTTCGCTCTCCTATTCTGCAACGAGCAGGCCTGGTGAAGACCTACTGGTAAGCATGTTTGTTTTTAATAAGAGTGCAAGACTCCTGAGCAGGGGAATTGGTGGTGGAGGTAGAAGCCACTGTTTCTGAATATAACTTTCAAGCCCTTGCGGGGGTAGGGGAGGGCATGGGCTTTAACAGCCCGGCATCCCAAGCTTTGGTAGGCCCGAGCTGCGAGCCATTAAAAGCAATGTCTGTCCCACCCCCCACCACCCATGCACAGACATGAAAGCTATTTGCACCCAGTGATTTACCGGGGTGCGCATAGTTTTGGTGTTATTCGAAGAAGAAAAAAAGTTTGTCCGATGGAAGAGGTGGTCAGCGCACGAGCCCCTCCTGTAGGAGAAAAGAAAAATGGAAAAAAATGGCTGCTATCAATACATTAATTCTAACTACTGACCGGTGTGATGAGGATAGCTCAGGGGCAACGCATTTGTTTTGGAAGAAAGACAACGTATGGCAACACAGGATCAAATCCCGGTCTTGTGGTTAGAAACCAGTCCTGCTATTAAGCATGTTATAAAAAAATATATTTGTAGTTTTTTAAAACCTTTCTAAATCCCAAAATTCAACTGATGGCACCTTGGACCATATCTGGCATAGTAGGATTGGGCTTAAGCCATAAAAAAGACACTTTATTAAGATCAATTCTGAGATACTGATGGAGGGAAGACGAAAGCTCTGCCACACATCCTAGCACATCATGCTTTAGGAGCTCTAGTAGACTGCAGACTGCAGTAGACAAGCATGATTGAGCTTACTATGGTGAATAGGTGTGTGGGATGCCTAAAACAGTAGCATTGACTTTATGCAAAGAATCCCAGCATGAGCGCTTTCAATTTCCACAGGATTCTACTCACTATCAACTTGGCTGCCAAAGATGGGGCTCTACTCAATCTGGGATCCAACATTTGCACTGGCAAGGGTTGAGCTATAAAGGGACTGCAAAAAGTCTCAGGAGACGACCAAGGGACATTAACATTTCTTCAAAACACTTAATCTTTGCTTTAATGGAGCTCTTGCTTTGTTGCCTTACACCTTTGTGATAAATGATTGTTGCAAACGTGGTACGCATTGCATTATCTCCTCAGACATGCAGGTGATGGTCCCCAGCCTGCCTCACTCAAAGGTAAAGAGGGCCACTCTCTGCTTAGAAGCCGCGTCTTGCCGTTAACCGGATTGTAGTGATGTTGACATCACATTATCTGGACCAGTTCTTGGTCCAGATAATGCATGCTATATCATCTATAACGTGCCTTTAGACAATTCTTCACCTTATGCCTGGACAAGGGCAGTGTGTCTACAAGGAAGCGCTGTGGCAAGTCGGTTATTGCCAGAGCTACGCCCGGTCTTGTTCCGCCCAGTGCCTTCACAGTCTCTGCTGGATAGTGTGGTACCGTTACCAAAACCATTGCCAACAAAGTGGGGTCGGCCATGATTGAGAACGCACATTTGAAGTGTTGCATGAACGTTGAAAGGCTAGGATTTCCTTACTCATTTAAAAAAAAAAAAAAAAATTCAATCTGTCCAAAGGGTCATCAAATACGGAAGACACTGTCGGTGCATCAGTTAATGTCAAGCAGAGCTTTGGGAGGTGGACACTTTAAATTAAGCCCGCCATCGACATCCCAGGGACGTTCTGCAACGGACTTTTGTACCTCGAGTCACTTGAAATGAATTTTAAGATGATTCTGACCATTTTGAATGTTGACTTTTTAAAAGTGAATAGCTTCTAGCTAGAGAAACTACCGAATATACAAATTCACAAGGCATCTCACATCAATTAAAGTAACGACCTTCAGCGCTTTTGGAATTAATTCAGATAAAAACCAATCCCTCGTGAGTGTCTGGTGCCAACTTATAATTAGTTATATTTGTGATGGCGGCTGTTTATCAATGTACTTTGAAGTTCACCAAACTCTGTCACTTTGTATTTAACTTTCTGTATAGTTTTTGAAATCCATTTTTTTTTGTTTCTGGCTGTACAGCAAATGTATTTTCTGACTGCTGAAATATGCTTGTTTGGTATGAGGCGGCCAACAAAGGACGTATGAACTGCATAGCCCACAACTAAATATTCTGGCAGCCCATTACTGTTTGAATCCAGACCTACACCATTAGTGCATTTTAGGACCACTAGTTCTTTTCCGTGCCATTTTCTTCCTTGACAAACACTTGCGTTGCAACGCATACATGGGTCATTTTCTGCGAAAAGCAGCTGCTTTTTACATGATGAAAAGGACGGAATGCATTTTATGTAGTATAGTGATCTTCTGGGAAGCCGATTTATTTTCCATATGAGAACTCTTTTCCACTTTTTATGTTCTTTGAAAATAGCATCTGTTTTCTTCATGTAATCCATTTTGTTTAAATCACTGCAGAGCAACGTCTTTGCATCTAGTTTGGTCTGCTTGTTCGCTGTTAACCTCTGCACACTTGCGACTTCAAGCTGTTTTTACATAGTCTGAGCGCTGTTGGCTAGATGGAGTCCATGTTTAATGGAGGGCAATAATGATCCGTTCCCTTCGGTCCGCTGACCATTTCCTTCTCACTGTACCTCTGTCTCCCTGTGCCTCCTCCCGTTTCCGCTCCTTCCAACTCCTAGCGCCTCTGCACTGGAACTCCCTTCCTCTTGCAATCCGCTCTACCTTCACCTCATTACGCACTTCCCTAAAATCTCTCCTCCTCCTTGAAACCCCTCCCCCTTCTGCATCCCCTCCCTCCTTATTCTTTCCCCTTGACTATGTCCCTCCCCTCCCTCCCCACTCGCCCTTCCCCTTCCCTCCCTCCTACTCATCACCACCCCTCCCCCCCACCCAGTCCTACTCCTCTATTCTCCCTACCTCCTTCAGTTAATTGCTCTTCTCACTGTTTTGTTGATTGATTCATATTGCAATTTGTTACTGTTATTTGTTTTTATGTATTAAGTTGTTCCACTGTACAGCGCTTTGGTGTAAGGCGCTGTATAAATCAATAAATACAAATACAAATCATGGCCTCTTAAGGGTGCCGTATCACTGATCCTAATGTATTGGCTTCCTGTTCTGGGGTTGTGCTTGGTAGCTATAACCGCTGTAGCAAGCTTCTTTTCAGATGCAGCATTCTTGTTCTGTAGATTGCAACTGTGTGTGGTCTGTGGCATAAATATCCTACACTAAAACAAATTAAGACCTGTAAGGCAACACCCGGCCAAACCTTTCCCAGCATTGTGCACTTTGTGCCCAGAGGGGAGCCTTGTGCTTGCAGTGCGGCTGTATGCTGGACAGGGGCTGGGTGTGTCAGTTTATATTGAAAGTGTCATTTTTTGGGAGTTGCAGAGAGGTTCTTCTGAAAGCTGCACCTGGATAGCTGGTTGGAGTCTGGATGTGGTGGGTAAGTTGAGGAAATTGATTTAGTTGAGAAGGTCATTGGTTGACGCTTCAGGTTTTCCATTCCTGGTGCAGGCACATGACGCTGCTGTCACTTGTGAAGTGATGAACGTTGCCGAGATACTTCATTGCTGATGTGCTGTGCCAACATAATATTAAGAGGAGAATGCTGTCTGGACGTTCTATATTCTGTATTCTTGCTTTCTCCTCATGCCTTGGTACCGGTTCTTGGTTGGAATCCAGAGGTTCTGCAGTTTGTGGATTTCTTTTTCATTGTGTATACCATTATCAGAATGTTGACTACAATGTTGGAGAAGGCAGAACTTACCTGTTTTTCTCTGTATATTTGTAGGTTTTGTTACCACATTCATTCTGGATCTAAAGCGTCTTGTTAGTTGGTAATGAGAGATTTTCCTTTAAATTATGTGTGCTCTTTGTCCTTGGAGACCTCTGTGGGCAATGCAGATGGCCTTGAAGTGGATTAATTTTTTGTTTTTACTCTTAGCTAGTGCAGTGCTGTAAGAGTTGGATTGTTGGATGTTGGTTTTTCTCCTCTAAAGGAGCCCAAGTGGTATAGCCGATGTTTGGAATCTTTTGGAAGTTCTTTTTATTTTTTTAAAGGTAGTCCAGCATACTTAGATAAATGCTGATGACATATTAGATTCTTGACCGAACCAGGGTAATGGCTACCAACCTTGAGGCAAAGTTAGATGGGTATGATCTGCCTAATTGAGCGCTGATTATAGAGGCATTTTTATCTTGTAGTTCAGTGTGAGGCTGTTGTCAATTGGAAGGCTGAGGTTCTTAATCAGTTAAGGCAGTTGCCCATTCCCGGAGCCATGGTATAGGTGTGGCTTGAGGTAACACGATCACATGTTCAGTGTTACCTGGGTTTAGTTTTAGGTTGTTAGCCCTACTCCATTAGCTTACATGTGGGGTCGTTTCTGGGGCTAGTCCCAGAGGTTTCCTTGCCTGTCCTTTTGTAAGCGACTTGGTTGTCATTGCATAGTTGTGTGTGATCCCATGTATTTGATATTCATCAGCCGGGCCATACAGATGTTGAGATGCAGATCAATACACAGGAACTTCACAAGTTAGTCTGTGAATGTTATCCAGATTTGGGGTTTGTTCAGTCCCATTTCTTCGAGTGATCTAATATGTTGTGATGGACACTGTCAAATGCTGCTGTGATGTCGGAGTGTGGGAAACAATTAATAATGCCCGCTTGTGGACACACACCAAGAGAAAGATACCGGCACAGTGCTGTTTTGGCAGTCAAAGGTTTATTCATTCAGAATGCGCTTAAGCAGAGGGAGAAATGACAGCGAAGGCTTCGTCCATACCTGTGTACTCTTGTCACAGTCTTCATATTTATACATATTGACCAGCAGGATTACATGACACATGGATACCATAAAAAGGAGCACAGAGAACATGATACGCACAAGACCTATTCTTAGCACACGGATGTCAGCCACTTAGTCTGTTGATTTACAGTTTGGCATGTGCATCAGCGAACTAGGCCAACAGAATTAGCCCACAGAGTGTATCCCGTTTGCCCCAAAACACACTGAAAGAGCGGCTTGTTCATTTAGGTAATTGGACATATGCTGAGCTAGATTCACAAACTGCCCTTTGAGCATCAGTTCTTTCACCACCTATTGGAACCCTCTATGCACATAGGTGAGTGGCATAACAGTAGAGTCAGTAATATTTATGGCATCAGTATTCAACCTCTGGGGCACGCCCCCTGCAGGGGGCCACTCGTGCATCCCTGGGGGGGCGGGGGGTGTGAGGCGTGAGAGCCCAGTATGGAAAGTTAAACAATTTTTTTAAAGTTTCTTTATTTTATTTATTATTTTTTTTTTAGATTGAAAGAAATGGGTATGGGCGGTTCACATGGTTGGACTGAAGCATGAAATTGTCTCAGGCACCAATAAAAGTGGCCCGCAGTTGTTAATGGATATTCATTTCTTTAGTCAGATTATTTCAATAGTACCCACGGGGTTGCTTTGTCTAAGTAAATTGCGATATTTAAAGAATATTTATTCAGCAACAATGGTCAAAATTACTAACTGCATAATGAAGTAACTCATCAAACTGACCCACATTGGCCAAAAAGGTGGCCCTTTTTGACTGGCTCACACTAGCATTCTTTGTACAGGCATTGCCCTATTGCCCTGTAGGCCAGTCTGAGCCTGGCGGCTCATCCATAATGGTGAGGGGGCACCCACCTAGTGGCTCCTTTGCCCATTATGGAGGAGCTAAGGAGCCAGCCCAGTGAAACAGTGAGCTCTCCCTCAGCTGCTTTTCACGGCTGAGGGAGTGCTACTAGGCGGGCTGAACTGTCAAAGGGAAACACTATTTCCCTCTGACAGTTCAGTTCCCCAGCCACACATGCTTACTGTGTGATGCAAGGCTGGGGCATTTTGCTCCGCCAGAATTGTATAGCTCATTGGAAATGCTGGCTGGGGCACTGCACATCTGTACGTGCGAGGGGGAGCTCCTGCGCATCCTCACACATACGGACAGAGCAGCCTGGGCGTTTCAGCACCCACACGCAGGCCAATGCAGAAGGTACGTTTATGTTCATTTTTCTTAATTTAAACTTGTGTATGGATGGGTGTATGCTTGTGTTATGAGTGAGTGTATGGTGATGGATGCTCGTGTGAATGATAGTGATTGCTGTATGAATGTGTGTGTGTTAGTTTGTTTTGGTCCGTTGAGTTGATTTTGGCAAGTGGTGGATAGTGGGGAAGGAGGGTTGTGCAACAAAGGCATTTTAAAAATGCTTAAATGCCTTTGCTGCACAATCCCACTGCCCACCTCCCAAAATCAGCTCTCCTTCTGAGGGCTGTGGAGCCCAGGAGACCAGGATTGTATTTGTTTTACTGGCTTTCTATCATAGCTGTCCAGTCAAAAATACCATGCTCTCCCCCTTGGCACCCCAGTGCCTTGCATACACACAATCATGTTGATTGTGTGGTGTCCAGGGATTGTATCTTTTTACTGGACATCTATCAGAGATATCCAATAAAAAATGTCATGAATGCCCCCTTAACAACCCATTATTTATATTTAAAAAATCATGGGGGGGGGAACCCCCTGATTGCTTCGGGCTCCCCACCTGCACTCGGTCGTTATGGCATTTTTGGGGGAAATAGTTCTGCCCCTCCACTTGAATAATTCACCAGCAGCCACTGGTCCTCGGACTGTGTTGGGAACGGGATGGTAGGAGCCCAGGGACTGTGGTGGGAGCAGGATGGGCGGGAACCATAGGATAGTGGTGGGAGTAGGGTGGGAGAGCCCAGGGACTGGGTAGGAGTGGGATGAGGGTGCCCAGCGACTGTGATGGGAGCAGGTGACGGTGCACAATGCATACTGTCCATTTGGCATTTTTGGTGGGGCCCGGCCTGCCCACATTTTGCTCAGGGGGGCCCAAGGCCAAAAAAGTTTGAAGACCACTGATCTATGGCCGTAATGTCCTTAATGGCATTTTCCTGCATCATGAACACAGTTGTGGTTGCAACAGAAGTGGCTGACGGTTTGAGACAGTTATTGTCCAACGCATTGCAGCAAGGCAGTTGCTACATAAACATCCAAGAAATACTATCACTAATACTACCATGACAATGAATAGCAACTTTCAACCAAAATAAGTGAACATAGACCACAGGGAACCACCTATATACAATGTGCCAGTAAGAACATGCGCTTGGCTCTGAAATAAAAGTATTTTCCTCCATGATACTGCTGGATCAGAGACAAGGTGGCATTTGGGACCCTGATTAATGTACGGAAGGAAGATGGGGGTTACATAATCCAGTAATAACCACTCACCTAACACACAATCAATCCTAACAGTACTGCATACACCAACACCTTGGAACAGTTCCATTTTTGTCTTTGATGGAAGCATACCGATGTACGGACCCTCTCTGGGGTGAAATAGCCATACACCTCATGGTTTGGCATAGCTTGTGAATGGAGCAAAACAAAACAGCAAAAAAATTCCAGCAAGACTGGTTTCACAGAGCTCCTTGGAGTGTCTTTGTGCTACTTCACCCCGAAGTAGTCCATTAAAGTTGGCAGTCTTGACCGCCTGGCAGTTGTCCTTCATCAAAATGGATTCCTTATAGTTTACTTGGTCGTAGATTGTACCTTGGCTCCCCTACTGTTCCAGCAATGTCTTTGGGGCTAGCAGCAATGATGCGAGTGTCAAATGTCTCAGCAGCAGGGGGGCTTTCAGCACTGGATATGGCAGTCAATGCTGTGGCTAACGAAGAATGTGCTTGCCTTGTATGTGAAGTGTGGACCCAATGCTTGCAGCCGTGACATTTCACAGCCATCTGAGTGGCGACCAATACCTGCACTGGCCCTTTCCACCTGGGCAGCAGTCATGAAGCTCACTGAAAGTTCTTTGTAAAGACCCAATCACCTGCCTGGATGCCGTGTCCTGGCACCTCCAATGGTGTTGGTAGACAATCAGAAACCAGGTTTTTAGTTAACTCTTTACAGAAGCTGATTAACAGTGGATATGGCACAGTTTTCAGTATCTTTGGAATTGGCATGCATACATTTGCTGGATGGCCCAGGACCACTTCGTAAGGAGACAATCCAACACCCGAGTGCATTAATTCCATTGCGATATTAAAAAAAAATGCTCACCATTGTCGCTCCAGACAGTGAGAGGCAGCCCAAATCAGGGTTAATACTCCTTTACAAGTGTTTTAGCAGTACGTAATGCAGTATTGTCTATTAAGGGGAATGCTTCTACCCATTTTCTAGGCTTCTACCCATTTTCTAAACATACATACTATTACTAACACATTTTTTCCTTGACAGGGAGGCAATTCAATAAAAATCTATTTGTAACGCTTCAAAGGGAAATATAGGTGGCCATGTCCTTATGGGGCTCCCTCACTCTTTCCATTATTATAGGAATTGCATACTAAAGTTTTTTTAATTTATTTTTTATTTTCTTTATTTTTGTTTAATTGCATTTTTTACAAAAAGCAACCGTGGCTGGTCTTAGCTTAGTGTTACTCCACATTGTAGTGAGCTACTTGTACACTCCCTCTGCACCTACATGAGATGAGCATAGGACAACATTGAAGGTAAATACATGTGTGGTAAATTCCATCTTCCCTCATCTTGCATGTTTAGCCAACAACCATTTACATATATAAAAATTTTCTTTTTTTTTATTTTTTTTTTTTCTCTTCCTCCGGCTCTACCAGAAATGTCATCAGGCCTAGTACGGAAGTCGCCTGTCTGTTTCCATTTCCTCCCCACTCTCCCCCTCCCTTCCTTATCTACATCTTAGCTCTTGCACTATTTCAAATGTCGTCAGGCCGAGTACGATAGTTAATTTCACATCCTTACTGTTCATGGCCTGTAAGAATGTCATTGTGTTTTCCCTTGTTCCCTTGCTTGAAGCGCTTTGAAACACATGGTGTATAGGCGCTATATAAATAAACTATCATATCATATTTCCCAGTCGGTTTCCATCCCTCAAATTCTTGGGCAGTAGCCTCAGTCTGAATGATTTTTACCATCTCTATAGTGTGGTCAAATGCTGTTGTCTTCTTTACATGCATGGCACACATACATAAGAGATACAGAAGACTGAGCATTTGCTTTGGCAGTTTGATCAGCAAAAGCATTGGCTGTAGCTTTATCATCTACAATTGGTTTGTGTGCACTGCATTTAATGATGGCCAATTTCTTTTGGCAATGTCAAGGAATTTAGTAATTTCGAGATCAAAAAAAACTTTGTATTTTTGTGCCATGTGTGGCGACCAACATTGTGTGCTACATCATTGTGTCTATTGCATGAGGGACTGAAAGAGTACAGGATGTCCTAACAATATGGCATCTGCTTGTTTCATGGATAATGCTTCAGCAGCAGCAACACCTCGCAAGCAGTATGGTAATGCCTTTGCTGCTGGACCGAAAGTGGAGGAGAAATATGCACACAGCCAATATTTACCCCCTTGCAGTTACTTTAGTACAGACAATGCAGAGCCTTGACTGTCCTGCACAAACCCGGTAAAGGGTTTTGTAAAATCTGGAGCTCCTAATGCAGGTGAGTTACAAAGTACTGCTTTTAGTGCATAAAAGCTTTCCTAGTGAGCAACAGTCTGCGGCAAAGGAATAGGAGTGTTGCTAGAGGTTAATTCTATCAATGGTTTAGCCAGGAGGGAAAAATTAGGGATCCACTGACTTCTTGCTGCGTGTTTGGGACAGCTATTTTCATAATGGCTTCCAAGTGCTGCGGATGCAACAATCTCTTCCCTTTTGACAATACATGTCCCAAACAAGTGACCAGTGTCTTACAAAACGGCAGCCTACTGGGAGATACTTTATGCTCACGGGGTGCTAGGAACTGCAACAGACACACTGTGCAATCTGCACATTGCTCTTGGGTGTGAGCTGCTATCAAAAGATCGTCAACATATTGTAAAAGCATGGTGAGTGGTTGGGTGAACTTATCCAATTGCGTCTTTAAATCTTGGCTATATATTCTCGCACTTTCAGTGTATCCCTGTGGTGCTCTAGAGAAAGTATACGATCGCCATAGAACATTAAGAGCAAATAGGTACTGACTGTCTGGATTGGAATGCTACGGATGGCATTTTTACATCCATGACAGTGAAATATTCAGCAGGGGGTAGAATCATAGTAAAAAGGGAGATTGTGTCGGGGACTGCAGGGATCTGAGGAACTAGGATCTTGTTAATGGCGTGGAGATCAATTCTAAGTCTCCACTGAGTAGGAGAATCTTGGTTTCCTTCCCTGCGCTTCTGTATGGGTAAAATGACTCTTACAGGGACTCTATTTCCTTTACTATCCACTTTATCAAAAGGTCCTGCATTTCTGGTTTGGTCCTTTCTAACCCTCTTTTTGCTATCTTATACTTTATTTTATTTATATTTATTTGCATTTGTTAAGCGCACTTGCAGCCCACAGGCATCGAGGAGCTGTTACAGAGGATACGCAGACTTAAGATTAGAGAGGTGCCAGGAAGGCTCTTAGTTACAGATTGGCAGGCATATATGCAGTAGATGATACAGATTCAAGTTAGAAAAAGAGTCTTGTTTTGATAGCCTTACGAAAGGCTAGGTGGGACTCAATGAGTCTTAGGTGAGGTGGCAGAGCGTTCCAGTGCGTGGCTGCTTGGGTGGGGAAGCTGGAGCCACCAGCGTGCACTTTACGTGTAGTAGGCGTGACAATTGAGTTGGCATAAAGGGATCTGAGAGGTCTGGTGGCCGTGTATCTGGTAATTCTGTTAGTCAGGTAGGGAGGGGCAAGTTCGTGGAGGCATTTGTGGGTGAGAGCAAGAGTTTTAAAGCCAATTCTCTCTTTGACAGGGAGCCAGTGTACTTGCCTTCTGATTTTGGAGATATGGT
This sequence comes from Ambystoma mexicanum, assembly GCF_040938575.1. Classification (NCBI taxonomy): domain Eukaryota; kingdom Metazoa; phylum Chordata; class Amphibia; order Caudata; family Ambystomatidae; genus Ambystoma; species Ambystoma mexicanum. The sequence continues at coordinate 382,785,925 of NC_090923.1, read as the reverse complement.
TTCTTCTTGCAGTGCCGGTGGCTGTCCTTAGTGCATTGTTTTCGGCTAGCTGCAGTTTGGCCAGGTTTTTGTTGGATGTCCCCACGAGAAGGGCATTACAGTAGTCTAATCTTGATCCGATAATTGCCCTGGCAATTGTGAGGCAGCTTTGACGGGCCAAGAAGGGCCTGGCTGCGTTGAGGACTTTAGTGTAGTAGGCTGAGGATGCAGCGATAGCATTGACCTGTCTATCCATCGACAGGTCGGAGTCAAGGTAGACTCCGAGAGTCTTAACATGGTTCGAGACCTTGATTGGAATGTTATCAATGGTGAAGGAGGCGTACTGATCTCCGAGGTTACCCAGAGTGAAGGGTGATTCAATGAGGAGGAGTTTGGTCTTTTCGCTAATGAGGCAAAGCCAATTCTCCGCCATCCAGGATTGGATGGTAGAGTAGATATAGGTGAGGGTGTTGGTGTCTGCTAGGTAATGGCCCGTGAGTGGGATGAGTACCTGCGTATCGTCCGAATAGTTGGTATATGAGATACCAAGGGAGTCCAGGATGCTGAACAGGGGCCTAGTAAAGAGGTTGTAGAGTGTGGGTGTGATGCAGGATCCCTGAGGGACACCGCAAGTGAGGAGGCTGGGGGTGGCGGCGGCAACTTCAGAAAAGACTCATGGCCCTTTTTTGGAAAAAGGAGGTGATCCACTGGCAAGCTTTAGGGGAGAAGTTGGCTTGGGTGGCTAGATGGTGACACAGGGTGTTTTGGTCGACCAAATCGAACGCTGCAGATAGGTCCAGGAGCAGTAGGAGGGCAGGTTTCCCTGCATCTTTGAGATCATCCATTTGGTTCTTTAGGTCTAGGAGGGCCGTTTCAGTGCCATGTCGGGGGCGGAACCCAGATTGCTGCAGGCCGAGGAGACAGTTGTCCTCTAGGAACCTTTGGACTTGCAGGTAGGCTGCTTTGTCCAAAATTTTGAGCAGGAATGGTAGTCGTGATGGGCCTGTAGTTCCCCGGGACGGTTGAGTCGAGTGAAGGTTTCTTGAGGAGTGGGCGTACCCACTCTTCCTTGAGTCCTGATGGGACATGGCCTGATTGGAAGGAGGAGTTGATAAAGGCAGTCAGGAAGGGTGCTAGGGTAGGTGCAGAGTCTTTGATGAGGCTGGCTGGGCAGGCATCACCTTTGCAATTAGGTTTTAGAACCATGAATTGGCATGTTTGGCTTTCTTAGCTTTTTTGAGAGTCAGGGGAGCAATGGCATCCACGGCTGACGTAATGACTTCCTTAAAGGTGTCAGCTAAGGTATCAGGGTTATTTGATGAGGGGGCCTGAAGGGCTGGGTTAAGGAGGTAAGGTGCTAGGTTCTCGACTGTGAGAAGGCATGAACTCCTGGCGTAGGTGGCGAGGCACGGTGGTGGCGGAGAGAGAGCCACTTTTTTAGTTCCGAGGTTGAATTGGATGTAGTGATGGTCAGACCAGGGGATAGGGGTGTTGGCCATGATGAGAAGGGAGCAGTTGTGATGACTAATCCAGTCAAGGGTGCGTTCTTTGATGTGCGTGGGGTCAGAGATGGAATGCGCAAAGCCAAGTTTGGAGAGTATACTGGGGTACTCTGGGTAACAACGGCTCTGCTTTTACTCTGATTTTAATGGGCCCCACTACCATGCAGCCTACATCGTTGGAGCCAGTAGCCCAAATAACAGGGTTCATTTGTTGCAATGTTTGAGGTCATTTGTTTGTGGCAACAGCAAAACACTTGGCATATTTTTGACGTGTTGTGCAGAGTCCTTTATCTGGCATGCAAAAACTGTTAGCATGCAAAAAATGTTAGAATAAGTAGATCCTTGCCCGACAAGTTAAAAACACTTTTGTGTGGCCACCAGTGGAGCCATGAAGGAGACCGGGCCAGTGGTGACTAACACTGGTTGTGATTTTGGGTTTTGAATAGGTTCATTTGCAAATCCCACTGATGCATTAATATTCCTGCAGAACACTATTTTGGTTGATATCGATGTGTTGGGTGCACTGGTGTATAGCAGGAATTTTGCCTGCTTGCCGTGTACCACCATTTCAACAAATGGTCCTTTCGGATCTACAGGGATACACACGCGTCCCTTTCCCACTCCTGGGCAGCCATATTTCACATAGCCACCCACTGTATATTCGTCCACATAATAATCCCTAGCCGAATACTGCTGACTCTGTTGTAGGTCAAAGTAATTGAGCTGGCCGCTATTCCCTTCAGCTGCCCCACTATTCCTTTGAATACTGCTATTTGCCTTTATAAATTCTCCCCTTGACATGCTACCACTCAGTGACCGGCCACAACCATTTTGCGGACTTTCTTGGACCCAATTATCCTCAGCCTTACAATGGTGGCAACCCGGGTCCTCTAGTGTTTCACCACCTGGTTGTGTGCTTCCTCCTCTTCCTCTGTACATGCCTCTTACTCACTGCATGCATATGTTTCCCATACCTCTTTTTGGAAAAGCATGCTGCATTAATGCTCTGGTTTCTAACTCTTATTTTCTTTTCTTTTTCCATCCCTCGTCTTTAGCATGGCGATTTGCATAATACCTAGCCATGGCCAATATTTGAGCAGCCCTTTGGGTTGGCCAGGTGGAATCGTACCCATGAATGTCATTTTCTAAATGAGGTAACCCTTACACAAAATGTGAACAGAATGCCTTTTGCAGCTCCTGCCTGCAAAGAAGCTTATCCCAATTAATTTCCTTGCGCGGAACCACTTGCTGGATACGCATTATCAGCAGTGCTGGAAGAGCGTTAATTCTTTAGACAATTCCCCAGTCATTCTCCCTTTTCGGTTGCTGCCAAGATCAGCTCATCCCACTTTATTCCCGGATTTACTGTTCTGCATTGGCACCATATGTCTGCCGGGAGTATACATGAGAACAATTGATCTATATCACCAAGCGTTGGTGCACCTGTCTTTAAGACGCAGTCAGTCTGGGTATACCACTGCTCAGGATTTTGCCTGATATCTGGGTAACCTTTAGTAAAAGATGTTGGGAAGGGGGAAGCCCTGACCCCCCCCCCCCCCACCTCCCTAGGCACTTTAGAGTGAGGTGAGATGCAATTGAAGCACTAATGATGGGCCAGGGAGAATGGGGGGGGGGTGGGGAGAGGACCACCTCCCAGTATACAAGGATCCCACTCCAATATAACCAAATATAATCTATCCACATAGTACAGCATAAGGCGCAAGCAGCATTGCTATTTTGCGTAGATATCCGTAACCATAGGTAGAAGGGAAAGCATGTGCAGAAAATGCAGCATTGCATGCACTTGGTCCAAATCGCGAAAACAAGGGAAAACCCCAGTCATGCCCAATCTCCCATAAGGACATTCCACACCCCAAACCGCCACAAAGCCTATTCATTGTTCTAAAATTGTTGCAAAGATGTTTGAGAGGAATGTGCCTTACAAGACTGCAATCAGACTGGAGCCTGGTATGCATTTCACAATGGCCAAAGCATGACCCAGCCCATCCCCAGGGATCCACGAGTTATAGCCCATATACCTGACTAGAAATTAAGACCTCTGAATTCCATGGCACCAGGTGCCCTTTGACCACCAACCCCAAAGTAACAAGTTCTGAGATATTAAAAGAGGGTGCGCAGGGAACATTGTTCAAGTGACAATTATGTGATTTGTATTGTGAGGTGCTGGGAGGGATACATTATAGATCAAATTAAGGGTGCAGACCTTGGAGCATTTATGATCAAAAATAGGAATTTCAACACAACTATTGGACAAGCGTCTTTATCAAGTTTACACTCCTGGATTGCTTGCTCTGTCCTTCTAATCGCTCTGGCAGGGGTACCCTTTGTCCTCCTCATTCACCCTGTTGTGTAACAGCCACATTTGCCTGTTTAGTTCTAGCACTATTGCGAATATAAGCTTATCTTGTTGCTGGGGTATGTTTACTTTGGCTTGTTCTACTCATTCTACCCCGTTTTTGGTCCATGCTAACACTACCCTTGCCGCAATTTCCATGTCCTGGGTTGTAATCCTGTGGGCACGAGATGGTGAGAGCGCCTTATCACCAGGTACCCGATAAAGGGGTGGGAGGGAGGTCTTTTAAACATTCTATCGGGTCTGTCTCATTCTCTAAGGTCACTCCTGATTCATGTGTCGGGCTCAGGGGCAAGCCTTGGCTAAATCCACACTCTTAATTCTACTATCTTCACAAGCTCCCTCCTCCCAATCCTGTTTCATCTCATTATGATCATATGCGTGTGCTTTGTCTTTTCGGATTGCTGTTTGTTTTTTATTCTGTGCCACTCCTAGATTTTTGTGTAGCATAATCTTCCCATTGCAAGGGTCTAATTGCATTATCGCCTTTAGCAGCTTATGCTTCTCTTAGGTACTCTATTGTCTCCAGTTCAAAGATCCATACTCACGAAACTGTAACTCTGATTTGGTGGGGCTGTATTTATTTATGCCATTCTCGCAAGAACACAAGCCCTTTTTAATCATCAATTCCCACCCCGGCGTACCTTCCGGGGGGAGTCGGAACATGCTGCTCCAGAGCACTGGGGGGAACAAGCCCTCCAATATTTAAGCCCACAACGCATGACATTAGTGCATGAACTACCAATGGTTTCAACTCATGTTCACAAGGTGCATTTCTCTATAGCTCATTTAGCACAATGCTACCACAGAAAATACAACACTACACGCTAATTTAATGATTCATCCCTAATACAACATAACATGCTTATCACATCATACACATTGCACCCAGGCGGTCTCACCAAATTCCGTTGTCTGTGCCGACTTCCCTCTGTCCAAGTGTGGTCCTCGGTCTCAGAGGATCATTGTGTCGAGGAAATCAGCTGGTGGGTGAAATCCGTAGCTGCAGGAAAACTGTCTACCTTCTGCAGTGCGCCCCACGTCCTTAAATGTCCACTGCTTGATCCCAAACCATGGCACACGTTCCAACTGGTTACTATCCGAGACAAGGTCCCATCTGCAGAGCCATTTTGTGGGAAATCATCCTTCATATTTATACATATTGCCCAGCAGGGTTACATGACACATGGTTACCATAAATTGAAGGGAGGATAGCTCGGTGGCATCGCACAGGTTTTGCAAGCAAGACCACAGTGAGAAACATTGGTTTGAATCCCGGGTCCATGCTTAAAATTGACCTAGGGTATTAAGAGTTATAAATAGTTGCACTTGCACGATCTGAATGTACAAGGCCTAGTAGGATCACCCCCACCTCCCGTTGCCTTGTTGTACCTTGACGCACACATGTATAGGTGCATTACAAATGAACAATTAAACATTTTTTAGAAATGAGCGCAGTGAACATAATACACACAAGACATATTATTTCATTCTTAGCACACGGGTTGCCAGTCAGCCACCTGGTTTGTTGCTTCACAGTTTGGAATGTGCATCAGCAAGCTAGGCCAACAGGATTAGCCCACCAAGCGTATTCCTGTTTTCCTCACCACATGCTGAAGTATTTGCACATATGCTTGAGCTAGATTCATAAATATCGAATGCTGCAGTGGTGCTTTCATCTACTCTTTATATTTTTTTAGATCGTCTCGGATAGATGGTAATGCTGATTTAGCGACTCTCATGGGTCTAAAGTAGACTTGTGATTTATGTAATTAGGTGCTCTATACTTTAAGGTATGGCTGTAAGCCTAGCTTTGTAGAATGTTGGCAGTATTGGATATGTTTGAGATGTCAGTAGCTGGTGGGGTCTTCTGAGTCTCCAGGTAAATTGACAATCCTCTGCTTGTCAACATAAGATTTTTTTTATCATGTGTTCCCGTTTTTATTCAGGGCAGCATGCTACTGCATCTTCTGTAATTTCATGATTCTGTAAATGTGAGTGGTTTCTATCGATTTATTTTATTATTCTACAATTGCATGATTCTTAATTCACTGCAATGTATGTACATTTGAGCTGGCCCTACCCTGTATCAAACATATGCCAGAATGAGGTCCCCACTGCTTAGATTGTATTGAGACTCAATCTGTAGTGTAGGATCTGCCTACTAAGGAGGGCGTCCGTCTGATACCATGGCAGTCCTAGTGAATCCACTTACCTACATGGACTGTCCAGATCTAAAATGGCAGGCAACTTTTCCCACACTACCAACATTGCAATATCCATTCTTGTTTGTAACCACTACTCTTGTTGAATGAGGCATTTCGCAAATGGATGACGTCCAGGTTACCCTCGGACATCTGCAGTTACTGCATAACACACTGAATTATCTGGCGTGTTTTTCTTGGAGCAGTTAGTATATTGTGGTTGATTTTTACATTTCTGTGGGTGCTTTATCAGATGAGCAAAGAAAAGTTCAAAGTCATATTAATCCAGATTGACAATCGCATGGAATGCATTTTTGGATGATTTTTTTTTTTTTGGACTAATTGAAAAACTTATGCTGAGATGTACAAGACATTAATGTTCAGAGTTCCTCAGATCTCATCGGATTATGATGGTCACATAGTCTCCGTGCCAAAAAATGATGTGATTGCAAGGCATATTCTTTTTCCATAATTTCAATTAATGTTCAAGCCATTTCTCGTTGTTTCGGGAGCAAATAAACAAATGCAATCTTACATTTATATTCCTGTTTAGTCAACACTATGTTCGATGCACTGAAAGTTAGTGAACCCACTGAATTAAAGACATTTTGAATAGTGTGAGTTTCTCTCTATAATAAACATACAATTACTGTATGGGACTTTGACAGCTAATGCATTGTGCCATTTCAGTGCAACATTTCCAGTTATTATAATAAAAGATTTCAAAACTTGGATTTCATCTGAAATGGCTAGATACATATTTTGGGTTTCTGAGGATTATCCGGTCCATAAATGTAACTCCCCGGAACAATTGGAAGTTTCACTGGCACACAATATTGCATATTCCTTGTTTTTGTGTGCAGACTTAATGCTTCATAATGTTCTATTTTTTAAACCTGTTCCAAAAACGGCATGCCCCCATGTGATGCTTCCTTCCCCTGTGCATCCTTCCAGGCTCATACGCGAATGCCTCATGTACACTCAAATTCACTTTTATCCTGTTAACGAAATGACGCATTGAAATGCTGTGATGGTGGGGGCGCTGTTGAGCAGCCTGCAAAATGGCTGCTTAGTGCAAGAGCTCCGTGCCTAGCCGCCTTTTATCTGTTGACATCTACGGTTCTGCTTTGGATCCTGTGTCCCTGCTACGATCCCTGCACTGCGGCCAACGAGCACTATCTGCACGTCGAATTTTGTGAGAAATTGGACCCTCAGAGCCGGAGATCTGCGTCCTGCTGTGTCTTGCTGAGGGCCGCCCTTGGGCCTCCGCCGGGCCCTGTCCTCATCGTGGCCTGATCGGTTGCCTCCCGCTGGATTCGCTGCTGGCTGCTCTGCCCCTGGCGCCTTGGGGCACACACTACACTCGTGGGCCGGTCCGTTCCTGTCCCGGCCCCGCCAGACTGTCCTTTCCGCTGGGGGCTTAGGCCACGGCTGCCCGTGGCGCGTCGGCTGCCCGTCTACGGTCGTGAGGGGCCTGGGCTGAGCTGCTTAGTGCGGACCAGTGGGGACCGCTGTCGCGGCCTGTTTCCTGCATTGCTGCTAATCTGTAACCCAGCTGAACCCAAGTGGTGTGTCCATATTCTAAGGGATTTCTGTCTCGACACCGATCCGGTACCAGTCAGGTGAGGAGTTGAGGGGGTGGCTCCACCTGGGCCTTACATGTTTCCGCAATTCTTCTTCCCTCTCCCCCGACACTAGCTGGCGGCGTGTGCACTGCTTGGTCCCTTCCCTGGAACACCGGGACACGGTTACTCTACGGTGGATTGCCCGATCACCCACACTTCAGCCGCGTGGTTATAGGGGGTGCCTCTCCCACTGGAATCTCCCTCTGCTGCCCTGCCATACATTGCTTCGGAGCTGCAACCTCCCTGGATTTGACACCAATCCCCGAGGAAACCGCAATAGAGAATGTGATGATCCATCTGGCCTCATACTTGGCTGAGCTATATATTTAGACTTCTGGCGCACAGGGCCTCCTCAACACCTGACTCACAAGCTGGACCGACTGAGTGGGGGGGGGGGGGGTGTGTTCTCAGCTTGCTGGGCTGCTCTAGTCGAGCCTGTGGCAGCCCCTAACGCCACCAGAGCCTGCTCCCTTCATCTGATTACCTCCCCCTCTGGTTCCGGCCATGTCGAGTCGCTCCAAAGGATCTGCTAAAGTAGGTGCCATGGACAAATTTACTAAGACGGTCCCTCGGCCTGAGGTGGGCCACACGTCGCCCCCACAGGAAGAACTTGACAACGACCCGAATTCGGGGGTGGTGGCGCCAGACCTCACTGCCATGATGGAATCAATGGGTAAAAACTGTGCCTCCTTTCACGAGAAGCTTGACGACATTAAGGCAAACGTTGCCTCACTCAAAACCTGTGTTGACCAGGCTGGATCTAGAATTACTGAAGCCAAAAACCAGATCTCCACCAATGAAGATGCAATACACGCACTTCAGGACACTGTGGCCACCTTATCGCGCGACATGAAGAGCGTTAAGGCAAAATGCGATGACTTGGAATCCCGCTCTCGTCGAAACAACCTTTGCATCATTGGGGTCCCTGAAACTGCCCTTAAGGGGCGCATGGAGGACGCAGTCGAACAACTACTCAAGGACTTGCTGGGTGATCCGAACCTCTCCCCATATTTTACGGTGGAGCGGGCTCACCGGCCCTTTCCCCGCGACCCAGACCTGGCGATAGCCCCAGACCTATTATAGCCAAGATTATTAATTATCGTGATGGGGACCTCATCCTTCACCAGTCACAGGAGAAGGGGGAGCTGCGGCTGGAGTCTCACACTATCAGAATCTTCCCAGACTTTTCGGTGGCGGTGCAGCAGGAGAGGCGTCAATTCCTCGGCGTTAAGAAAATGCTCAGGGAACGCAATGTCCCTTATGCCATCTTATTCCCTGCACGGCTCAAACTCGCCCATAAGGGCAAACTACTTTTTCACCGTCCCTGACGAGGCGGTGAAATTCATCGAGATGCAAATACCGCTTCAGGGCCCTGGAGACGGCTGTGTTGATAATTGATTACGAATGGCACGGATTGTAGACATTTATTGAACTTCTTAACTTAATCTGCAATGCGTTACTGGTAAGGTTGCTCTGTTCACTGTAACGTTCTGGCTCCCGGCAGCACGCGCCTGGGGCGGGTATGGACCACGAAATGTCGGCGTTGACCCTTTACCTCTCCCCCTACCCGGGTCTGAGCGCTCACAACAAGTCTCCCTGTATCCTTGGTCGAACTGGGGGGGTGGTGGCTGGTTCCGGGGTCGTCCACGCAATCTGCTAACTAAGGTGGCGCGCCGGCTCACGGCATGCCCTATAAGGCTGATTACATTGGGACGATTTACACCGCCGCCCATTATGGGGTTGCGCTGGCTTGGGATCCGGACGTCTCACCGGGTGCTGCTTGCGCCTGCGATGAATCACGTCTCTGCAATTCTTATGAGCTACAGCGTTAATGTGCACATCCTTATTGGCGTGTTAGTGAGGCACTCCACAGAGCTAATCTTGCATTGTTTTGTTGTCCTACCACTATTTCTGTCTCCCTGTTGTTCAAATGCAGGTCTTTAATCTCTCTGCGATAAGCCCCGTTCCCCATATATGGGACATAGGGATGAACATTATTTGATTGTTGAAACTGTCTTGGTTTGTTTCGGAACCGTAGGGGCTCGTGCGCAGTCCCAGATTACCCGCTCCGCGGGCGGGGCCTGCGTCATGTGTCCGCCACCACTTATCGTTTTGCAACAGCCATTTGGCTCCAAGCGTGCTAGCGCATGGCAATGGCACACCCCATTGCGATTGCACTGTTTTTTTCAAACCTTTGGTACGTGTTGGCCCCAGTTGGGCCTCAGGGCAGTTTGGGCACGGCCCAACTGCGCGCAGTTAAGGGTGGGCGATGTTTACACTGCTGATCCATGGTTAGTGGTGAGGGTGGGGGGTGGGAAAGGGTTAGTTTTCCAAAAAGGCACACGAGGTTTCGCGGTGCGCATACTGAAGGGCCACATGCCCACTTGATGTTCCAACTCTGAGAGCTCATACCATCACTGGAGCTGGGATGTTCACTGAAATATGGGTACTGTGTTTGTAGATGCCTACCTCTGAAATGGCTACTGTCATAATGTCCTGGAATATTCGGGGGCTGAGCAATCACACTAAGGCCCGTAAGATCGTGGCCTATGCCAACACACAATTGCAAGATACTGCTTCTACAAGAGATGCATTCCAACTGACTCATCCCGAGGGCTGTTGCCCCGTCATGGGGTTCTGCCAGGTTCTTTACCTCCTATTCCACACAATCTAGGGGCGTTCTCAGGATGATCCACAAATCAATTACGTTTGTGCTGCATAAAAGCTACATTGACCCTGAAGGTTGTTCTGTCATACTACACTGTACACTGGTCAATAAAGAGTATCTGCTGGTTAATACTTACTGTCCCAACATAGATTCTCCAGAATTCTTTGACACTGTCTACCATACTGCTGGGCTTCGTAGGGGTGCAGATTATATGGGGGGGGGGGAGAGATCTGAACCTTATTCTGGACAGAACTGCCATGGCTGCCAGAGTTCTGTCTGGTGCGGCGCGCTGGCTGCATGGCCACATGCAGTCGCTCAACATCTGTGATACCTGGAGAACACTTCATCCCCAGCAGCGGGAATACACCTACTATTCATCTGTACACGGTAGCTCGTCCAGGATAGATTTGTTCTTGGTCTCTAGGGAGGTCATGGGTAGGGTGGAGGATAAATGCATTTTGCCCCGCACATTTTCGAATCATGCTCCAATTGCACTGTCCTTAGGACTGGAAATTCCCATTCCAACACTCAGCACCTGGCGCTTTAAGTCCGAACCCCTAAAAGACATTGTGTTTAAGTCTCAGATACTAGCTGACATTGAGTCGTTCTTGAACTTAACTCTCTTCAGGACACGTCTGCTGCGGTTGGATGTGAGGCCTTTAAGGCTTACATTAGAGGTATGTCTATCTCCCGGGAGGCTGGGGTGTTAAAAGCCATTAGAGCCGCTCTTGGGCGATCTGAGGCCAAACTGAAAAGACTGGAGCAATGTTGCTCCACCGGTACTGACCCCACCATTCTTGCCCAAATCTCGGATGAACTCCAAGTCTTTAACACACTAGCTACCAGCGAAGTTAATTACTTCAGCCGCCCGCAGGCCGCCAGGAAATATGGAGAGTGAGACAGACCCGGGAAAATGCTTGCGACACTTGTGAGGGGGGAATCGGGCTGAACGCAGATCACTTCCATCAAAGATCGACATGGTGACGCCCAATGGGCGGACCAACAAATACTGGATATATTTACTGAGTTCTATAGATCCCTTTACTCCCAGCCTGTAGAGCACACCGAGCAACATATGTGAGAGCTCCTCGACCAGATCCCCACTACGGAAATTTCCCCACAGACCCGGGACCAGTTGGATGCCCCGTTTATGCTAGACGAGATAGTAACGGCTAGCTCAGACTTACCTAAAGGCAAGGCGCCGGGTCCTGACGGCCTCACTGCGGACTTCTACCAAGAGCACAAAGCTATTCTGGCCCCCCGGCTGTTGGAGGTCTGGAGTGAGGCACTCTGTGCCTCTATCCTTCCCCCTTCCACGATGGAAGCGGCCATCACGTTGCTGCTCAAACCGGGTAAACCTGATGACGAGTGCGTGTCCTATAGACCTCTCTCCCTCATGAACCTCGACACAAATATCTTTGCTTAAATCATTGCTGATCGCTTTCTGCCTATTATGATGCACGTGGTACAAGAAGACCAAGCGGGCTTTGTTCCTGGCAGGTCCACCTCCCATAATATCAGGAGATTGTTCAATGTCATGTCCCGTATAGATCAAGACTTCCAGGCCGTAGCGGTTACGTTGGACGCTCAGAAGGTCTTCGATATGGTCTCTTGGAAATACATGTGGCTGGTCCTCGAAACAATGGGCATTGGCCCAAACATGATAGGGTTCATTAAACTATTATACACTTCCCCTGTTGCGCGAGTACGAGTTAACTCATTTGAGATGCTCAGGCTATTCAGAGGCACCAGACAAGGCACCAGACAAGGTTGCCCCTTCTCCCCGATCCTTTTTGCTTTGGTGATCGAACCAATGGCGGACTTTGTCCGTGCACGACACTCGCGTAAAGGAATAAGACTGGTTGATGATCCTGAAATAATATCTCTATATGCTGACGATGTCCTACTATACGTCAGAGATCCCACAACCCACCTAGATCCCATACTGAGAGACATCCCCTGCATCGGCACCCACTCCGGATTTACGATTAACTACTCCAAATCGGAGATCTTCCCGCTCACTAAAGCTACCCTACAGCCCACCACCGAGTATCCCCTGCGCTGGGCCCAAGAGGGTGTTCGATACCTTGGGGTGCAGATATCCCTCACTAAGCCCACCTTGCTTGCCGATTACTACTCAGCTGTAGCACGAACAGTTGAGACCAAAATTTTACGATGGCGCACTCTTCCGTTGTCTGTTGCTGGCCGACTATCTCTTATTAAAATGATCTTGCTCCCCAAGCTCTTATACACCTTTTGCAATATACCCATATGGCCTGGGAGGGCTTATTTCACTAACTTCCATACGCTTTGTGCACAATTCCTTTGGAACTCTGGTGCAGTGTGCAAGAAGTGGACTGACATGGCACTTTCATACAAACGGGGTGGTATTGCTGCTCCGGACCTAGCACTATACTGGATCGCGGCCCAGGCCCAGCATGCTACTCATTGGTACCCTGGCTCCCCAGTGCGCCCACATGTCAAACTGGATCGGCTTGCGTCCACTGGTATCAACTTAATGTCCTTAATACTACATTGACACTATGCACCTGATTCACCCATCGACCCCATTGCTGCAACTCTGTATGCCTGGTCACGTCTGCTATACTCGACAAGTGGGCCCTCCCATATTACAAATGGCTTCCCGTATGGGCCTTCCCTGGCCTGGAGCCTACGCTGGATACCGCTTTGGCCCGACACTGGGGTATTGGGCGCTATCCGACTTCTATCCCGAAGGCAAATTCATAGATCCCCAAACTTGGAGACTGGGGCACACCAGACCCCCCCCCCCTCGAGACTCTTCAATACTACAGTCTCCGCGCTGCGTTCCGTACCATGTGGCCCTCCTTTCCTGATGATCCCCAGATAACCGGGCAAAAGCATATATCGCTAACTCGGGCGGTGCACGGGGCGTCGTCTCTACCACTGTATCAAATCCTACAAGAAATCATCCTCACTCCGGCTCTCGGGGCGCGCGACAGATGGTCTGCTGAACTGGGCCTAGAAATACCTGATGAATTGTGGGGGGGTATGTGCTGTCACACTCAAACAGTCTCCGTCAACTTCCGTTTTCGTGCCATGTAATCTAAACTTCTTAATAGGCTCTATTACACTCCACGCAGGACTTTGGGGTTTGCTCGCTCTTAGGTGCACCTCTGCCCGCGTTGTAAGGCAGTGGATGCTGATCACTTACATATGTTCTGGACCTGTAACAAATTGTCCGATTTTTGGGACGGTGTTCTAAATACACTAAGTGCAGTAACTGAAACTGTAATTGACTCCGATCCTTTGGCAGTTCTGTTTGGGGTCTGGAGGACTGACGAAACTAAGCGCCTGAAAGTTTTTGAATATAAGTTGCATGATTGCCAAAAAATGTATACTCCAGAGCTGGAAGCGCTCCTCCCCACCGGCCTCTCAGAAATGGCTGGGTATGCTCACATGGTCAAGGAACTGTGAGGAGGAATACCTGACTATGCAGCCCGCCCAATCTCGCCCCAGGAACATCTGGAGCGAATTTAATATGTATCTCAACAATCAAAGTGTGAACACGCCCGGATCTGGCTTGTCTCCAGTCTCCATCCATGCATCGTGATCTCTTTTGTGTCCTTCTTTATTTGGTGATGCTCTGTAACACTGTTGAAACTATATATTGTAATCCTTATGATGATCTATGCTATGCCTTGTTTATATGCTTGTTGCCTTGAAGTTTGTGCCTTGTGAACCTCTGCCGACAAAGTTTTTTTTAAAAGAAATGATGTGATGGCAAACCACATGGTGTAAGGTGTGTTTATTTGCAACGTAGGAGGCAAACCTATGCGGGAAAAATGGCAGTGAGACTACGTGATATCTTCAGAGTAATTAACAATTATGGACAAAAGCATCTGTCCTCAATGTCACAAAGCTATTCGCTGACAGTTTGTCAAACAAACATGAACCTCATGGAAGTTTGTTCCCTTGAAATGAATATGCTAATTACATTTGACATGTTTTCTTATTTATTATACAAGGTCTCCTAGAGTATTGGTACAAAAGCACATGTTTGTGGTTAGATATGTAACAGCTTGGCTTGTTTAGCTTATTCTGTTTGTCTCTGAAATTATATCTCCTCCCGCCCCTGTTTACTCACTAGTAGTGTTCCCTGTCTGCGTAATGAAATCCAGAGTTGCAAGTCGCATGTTTAGGATTCGTTTTCCCCTTCCATTTTGCCATTGTGAAATGCTATTCTAATTGTTTTCTTTAGCTGGTAACATTTCTGCCCTCCACCCAAGTCACAAGGCTGTTTCTAGTTGTGCTTTTCTGTGTGTTCCAACGTGTGTTCATGCAAACCTATGCTTACTCATGGGGAAACGTATCAAATTCATCCATGGGTCACAAGAGTTTACAATTCGAACGAATGCTTATAATCAGTCTGCTCATTCACCAGCTAAGACGTTAATCATTTTATTCCATTAACGCGAGGGAATGAGTGCTACAATTGACACTTAACACATGAAAGTATTCCCTATAATTCATATCCGGAAGGGCAACCTTTAACTGGGATGACCAATAGAGTGAACCATCCTTGTGTGTTAACTTTTCTTTTGTCAAGTATTTCGTTCATCTCTATTGAATATCTACTAAATATGGTGTCTTGATATCCATCTCTGATTTGCGATGATTTGTCTTCATATTGCAGATTCCTAAATTGTGTATGCATACATTTTCTAAGGAAGCACACTGAATGTGGTACATCTTTACTACTAGTTCAGGGATAAAAATTAAGATTGGAAAACTGGAGCGAACAGCAGCTTTTGGGTATCCAGCATTAACCATTGATCATGAGCTACCATTTGGGGTAACAAGAAGCTAGTGTCGAGGAACAGCTGCATGCCTCTGCAGGAAATCCCGCCCCCCCCCACCGTCTATGTTGGAAACCTGAGATTGTGCCATGTTTAACACCAGCAGTTGTTAATACCGCAGTGTATATTCGAAAGAAGATACCCATTGAGACATCCCTATCGAATGTATCCCCAAAGAGATGTCAATCTGAGGGAGGAGTTTCCTGAAAGAATATGAAAAGAAACAAAGAATGTCATAAGAGAATATGAATGATGTCACAGAAGATTGGCAGAAGATTGGCTGAAGAGGGTGTATGGATTCTATAGAAACTGATAACGAAGTAAACAATCGAGTAAACGTTCAAATGCAAAAAGAAAATTACACGTGCACGAAGCGCTGCACAGAATCAACCGTTCAATAATTGTAAAGATGCTGAAACGCAAGTAGACAAAGTCATCATAGAAGCTGGCTATATGTAGTGAATAGAATGCAGGCGGAGCTGCCATTGTATACAAGCTGGACATCGGTATTGTACATTTTAGTAATCCAGGACCCATGAAGAAGGAAGAGAGAAATGTGTCATTGCAAGAATAAGCTGAAATCGTGGAGCTGCATGGCAAGGCTGTCTGGCCTGGAGTCGAGACTGGAGCGGCCAAGGTCGGTTATCTATTCTTGAAAGGAGTGAACGTATAAGGATGAATAGTCTCTTGTTAAGGTGCAAGAAAGAACACCGTGTGCCAAGTTTTATTCATTTAAAACATTTAAAACCTGCAAAATGGACCAAATCGTGGTCTCCTGTCATGTGAGCCAAGGATGAACTTGGAGTCCTAGAACAACGATAGTGAGAGCCTGCACTCTCATGTATTCCCAAAGACAACAATACCTTGCAAGGCCAAGTTTAAAGACAATCTTCATGGCAGAAAGCATGGGCGATGAGAGATGTTGTGTTAATTGGGTGGGGAGGTAGTCGGGCCCACCTCCTTGCGCCTGGATCTGGGCTTACGTGCTCCGAAGTGAATCGAATGTTACAGACATGGCACAAGTGTGTTTCTCCCCATCTCCTGTAACTATTTGTTGTGGGAGTGTGAGCACTGCACATTTTACTGTCTACTCTACTTTTTTCGCCCATCTAATGATCAGTGAAGGTCAGATGATATAAACTGGGTCAGCTGTCTTGAATTTTTCCAGTTATTGTAGGAGCCTGAAGCTGGTAAATCTTGTACCAAAAATATTGGAACACAGGTATGTAGGTTACTCAATTTTATATTCAGGGGTTATGGGTGCATTGCCCAGTAGCAGAGTTTTGAAACTTAAGACTCTCCAGATGTTTTGGCCTATGATGCCTTGCCGTTGACTATACTTGCAAGTGGGAGTCTTCTTATGCCGCAATAGTTATACATCTCAAAATGAGACATTGTGTACCATTAAACTGTTTAATATGAACACCTAGTATAGTGTTTAGGAGCTGGAGAAAGCCAGCATAAAACTGCATAGAACTGCAAGAATATTAATAAGATCATTTTTTACAGCGGTTGAAGTCCCTTTTGAAAAATGGTGGATAGTAATTGAAAACCGACAGGAAATGCAAATGACCTGGAATAACATTACTTTAACTATCTGATCATGCACATCAGAATGAGACCACTGTTGCGCATAAGTGATTTCTTCTTTCGGATTAATGAGCTTTTTGAGATGGGCATGGCCTTTAGGCTTGCCCAATGCGAGGGTATTGATGCATCCAAAAGATGGAGCAAGTATACTGAAAAACGACTTTAGGGAATGCGGCAAAATTAGATTCCCCCCCCCCCCCCCCCAGGAAACACAAGGATGAGTAGTGGCTAAACCGCCAACTCAGCGCTCACACTTCTACAAAACAAGACCCCTCCTAATCATAAAGGGGCACTGTTAAGCGATTACCTTCTTCACCTTTATTGATAACGTGAGCCGATGGCAGCATATACTCCGGGGGGTGTGCATGTGATCCAGTAGCAACTCACAAAACAAAAAAGTGTCCTGACAGGTTCACTAAACATATATATAAATTTAATTTATAATAAACTTCTCAATACCAGAAATATGGCACAAGCTATCTAGTTTTCTGTGTCCACCTAAGTTTTCATAGGGATACATTTTACAAAAATCACCATTTCGTACTTCTGTTTAAGCATTATACAGAAGTGACTTTTTATTATTTCAATTATTACTCATAAGCAAGGTCTGTCAATTACCAAGCACTATTAACTCAACATAAATTCCAAATCAAGCACAATATGTACAAAAAAGAACCAATAAATATCCATGTTCATGTACACAGTATTTCATACAATGCAAAAGACAGTTATATACACACATTAGAAAAAAACATTTGAAAAAACTTTTTCTCAGAATAGTCAACACTATATAAATTTTGAAGTTGATAGGCCCCCACTCAGAGGTTGAAACCATATGTCTCTGGATTATAAATGTTCAGTTCCATTGGGGGCATTTTCAATTGGTTAGCTAAACTCAAGGTCTACTAGCTAAACTCGGGGTCTACGTTTCGGCGGAGTGGGCCATTCCGCCTTCCTCAGGACCAGTAGAAGTCGTGACCCCTGAGGTACAGAAAAAATAAAAAAGGAGAAAAAGACAAGAAACATAGTCTCACTAGTAACCACAGGATCACAATCAAAATACCTCAAAATAATGTGTCCCGTGACTTTTAGGGCATGCAACTACAAGGTCCACAATGCATTGGGCTCATAAGTCTGTAAAAGCAGGGTGATGTGCATGAAACCAATCCTGCTATAAGGGGAGCCTGTGGGACATATTCACCTCTTGTGCAAAAAACAAAGAAGCATTATTTTAAAAGAACTGGATAAAAACCAATGTAAAACCATTAGTAATGTGTCATGAAGCAGACATATGAATAAAACTTTCAGAGAGCATAGCCACTAGACCATGGAGCGAGGTTAATCAAAAACCAAAAGTTAGTTAAAAAGTAGTGCAGTGCAATCCAGTTTTGAAATATAAACACCTTGTATGTATCTGCACTAATGAGAAAAAGTGCACCAAAAAGTGTAAAACACCAAATGTGCGCACTCACGTGTCTGGGGCTCAAGCTCAGATTTGTTCCTTCACATTTACAAATTGACGTTACTGTTTCAAAGGTGAAATCAACATATGGAATTAGTGTAGGCGAACCGGCATTAGCATAGTAAACCAGAGGTTGTAAACAAAATACATATTGGCAACAACCAGTCGCTAACTCTACCTTTAAATGGGAGAAGCTGTGCAGTGGTCGCTTGGCGTCTCTCTATAGATGCAGGGCACTAGGATGTTATTCAGGAAGCCTTGCACAATTCAAAAATGTGCCCGGCATGGACTGGAGCCTCCCGCTCCATTATGTTTGAAATCTACAACAGAATGGCATGGTCAAAAGTTGCCGCTTGTCCACATGAAATGAAGGGCAATGCGGAGGCTAAAACAAGGCTGCCTAGATTTGTTACCTTTGTGCTGAAACCGTGATGTGCAGGTTGTGCCTCTCTCTCTGAGCTAGAAACGAGTGTATCAGAGAGTCTTGCAGGCATGACCATAGTACACCTAACTAGCATGAGAGCCTCGGCAGGGACCTCGCCTTGCAACAGCGCCACAGGAGCTGTGTGGTAAGAAGTGGAATAGCAACCAAATGCTTCTAAAAACGAAAGAGGCACAAATACACAGTGATATTCATTAGACTGCAATCCCTCGTTTTCATGCACCAACAATTGAATCACATGGGCTGAAAGGAAAAACAAAATAGAGTCAGCTGTGTGCAGAAGCACATCATCTAGATGTAAAGGGTGGCAGAAATATCCTGCATATGCACCTCAGTGTAAATCCCCACAAAAGGATACACATATCTCCACTCATGCCTACTGCAGACGATACCTTAAGGCATGTGTTATTAAAGGCGTTGCTATGCCCACCTAAAAGTAGACTCCTCATTTAAACCTTTAGTTTTATTCATGGAGTCAAGCCTATAAATCCATCTCGCCTCCTTGTACAGTAAGGTTTTTTGTGTGTTCATGCTGTTTTTCACAACATCAATCACCCACCATTTGAGGTCATCTGGAGAGTGTTGCAATTCCAAAAAGTGTGATACCATTGGGGCTGCATGGTTACGACATCTAATTCTCGAACGGTGTTCACCGATCCTTATGGAGATGGCACGAGTGGTCTGGCCTACATACCTCAAGCCACAAGGGCATTCAATGCAATAAATCACATTGCATGATTTGCAATTGGACATGAATCTAATGTCCCATTGTTTTGTACCAATCTGGAATTTTAAGGTTTTACTCGTAAATTTGCACGCCCTGCAGTTCCCGCAGGGAAAGTGTCCCACAATGGGATGTAAAACTCGTTGACTGATGTTAGTTCTGTGATCAGATTTTGCATGCACCAATTGATCTCGAAAGTTCTTTGATCTTTTAAAGGCGAACAGAGGCTTTCCTAGATTGGGTAAACAGGTAGAAATCATAGGCCAATATTTCATTAGGGCCTTTTTCACTGCAAAGGATTCAGTGCTGTATGTAGTGACACAGGCAACCCTCTCTTGTGTAGGGGTTTGAATTTTGGGTGTCAATAGGCTCTCTCTTGTTGTGAACCTCGCCCTTTTAAGGGCTTTCTTTACTAGTTTTTTAGGATATCCGCGTTCTCTTAAGTCTCCAGCTAGTTGGTCTGCATGTTTATAATAATCTGAGACTGTAGTACAGTTCCGTCGGAGTCTAAGGAACTGGCTGTATGGCAAATTTTCTTTCAGTGCCCTCGGATGAAAACTGGAGAAATGTAGAGTGGTGTTACGATCTGTAGTTTTTTTATAGAGAGAGCAAGATAGATAACCCATATTGGCAGTAATTTGTAGGTCCAGAAAATTGATTGTATGGTGGTCATACTCCATGGTGAAAGTAATAGTATCGTGTAGTCCGTTGAGATATGTTAAGAATTGCCCAAGTAGTTCTTTGTTCCCTTCCCAGATGAAAATAATATCATCTATATATCTGTACCATTTGGAAATGTGTGAAATAAAGGGATTGTTGTCACTTAGTACAAATCTGTCTTCAAAGTTGGCCATAAACAATATCGCCAAACTCGGGGCAAATGCTGCACCCATCGCCGTACCTCCAATTTGGAGGTAGAACTGGTCTGCATACTTGAAGAAATTTTTCTGTAAGGCAATGGCCATAAGTTCTACAATGAATGCTGCTGGTACTCTTTGTTGGGTGGCGTTATGGATAAGTTGCTGATGTATAATATCTATTGCTTCTTCCTGTGGTATATTAGTATAAAGTGCCTGGATGTCCATTGTCACTAATAGCTGCTGCTCGTTGTCAAAGCTGGTTCCTTCAAAAATGTTAATGGTTGCAGTAGTGTCTTTAAGATATGTTCTAGTCTGCTGACTGATCGGTTGTAAAAATAGATCAACAAATTTGCATAGTGGTTCCAACAGGGAGCCACATCCTGACACAATTGGTCTCCCTGGTGGTCTAGAGGAGTGCTTGTGTATTTTGGGGAGGGCATAGAAAGAGGGGGTCCTTTTTTCCGAATGATTAAGATATTGTAATTCTTCTTGGGATATCCACCCTCTTTCTGCTCCAAGTTGTGTAGCCTCTCGGATGAGCTCCTGAATGTTTGTTGATGGATCCTTACGTAGTGGTTGATAACACTGTCTATCTTCAAGGAGGTCCAAAACCATCCTATTGTATGTTGTCTGGGAGAAGACTACTATTCCTCCTCCCTTGTCCGCTGGTTTTATCACCAGCCTTTGGTCTGCCATTAGTTCTGTCAATGCTTTTCTTTCTTCATTGGAAAGGTTATTCCTGTTGTTTGTTGCTTTACCTTTGAGTCTTTGAAGATCACCCAGAACGCATTTTTCAAATAATACAATTTCATTCGCCACTTGGTTGTCCGTCGGCGTAAAGGTCGAAGGGATCCGAAGACCTGTGTCTTGTATATTTTGTCCTTCATCTTTATCTTGGAAATAGTGTCTCAAACGGAGTTTTCTAAAAAAAGTTTTTATCTCCATTTCTGTAGTAAACCAATCCGTATGGTTCGTCGGGACAAATGAGAGCCCCATGCCCAATATTTTCATCTGGATCGAAGATAGCTCAATCCCAGAGAGATTGAAAATGGGGATATTTGATGGTTGCCTTATGTCAACTCCGGGGCAACTCAAACAGCAAAGTACAAAAGTCAGAAATTAGCTGCTAGCCAGCCTTAATCACTTGCCACCTCCATTATATGCATTCAGACAGCACCCCATTTTACTCGCAACAAGTCCTTTCTCCAGCAGCCAGCCTCTGTAGTGTTTGGTTTTCTTACTTATGGGGTCACTTTACCCATAACCCAGAGGCAAAGTACAATGTTGCGAATAGTCCATCCACAAACACTGCAATGACTGATTAAAACCAACAACATTCCAGTGTGTTCAAGTGCAATGGTGCATATTAAAGTGCATTCATTTGGATAAAAAATAGTCCAGTAGTATAACAATTGTTTAAAGCCATGGACACATGACTGCGCACAACCGGAAGCCAGATATCGGTTGCTATCAGTTAAACCCCTCTTACTATAGTGATTAATCAAGGAATACAAATCACTCCTCACCATTCAATCAAAAAGCTTTTATCGAATTCAATTGGACAATAAACCTTGATTCTAGTCCAATTTTAATTTTCTATTGCCTTTCCTTACATGCTTTGAAATATGAGAAATGGCCACAAACTTCATTAAAGTCATATCTCTCATGTTTTTCCCATGTTAATGGATAACGGATGTTTCCATTTTAATGATGCATATTTTTTAAACGGCTAATAGTTGAATCAATATGTTAAATTACACAAACAAGTAAAGGTACAGCTTTAAACCTAAACCATTCGAGCTGGAATTGGTTCCTGTTGTCTCTGCTGGCATTTAGCTACTCAGCTGTCATAGCCAACCTGGTTAATTTGTCTTTTAAAAGGGTACATTTCCCTTTCCAATCGTGGGGTCCTGATGGATTGAGAAGATTGTTGAAACGTTAGCTGTTGAAAAGTTAGCAACCATACAACTGTGAATCATCATAGAAATGAAAAGTATGCTTCATCTGCTACAATCTGGCTTCATTCCCAGCATGGTACTGAATGAGCTTTCCTTGCGGTCTGGAATAATATTGTAACTGCTCATGAGTCATCTACCTTTTACAGGTGTTGTAGGACCTATTTGCAGCCTTTGATGCAGTGAATCATGATACTCTTCTTTCAGGTTAAAAATATATAGTGAGGGGATGTGCCGTGGCTGACTTGACCTTGGCCTAGTTCAGAAACTTGACAGGTTTGTGTCCGAAGCATCCTTGATGACATGCAGTGTTCCGCAGAGGTCCTATTTTTTTTCTCTGCGGATCAACATCTATCTGCAAACTTTAATGACCATTTTCTGTAAATGTAAACTTCTGTTCCACTCCTATACTGATGATATGTAGATGTATCTATTTGCGGTCCTCGTGCCAATTTTATGGAGGTGGAGCAATGCCTTTCCGAGGTTTGTATCTGGATGATAAAAAAATGGACTACTACTGAGCCCATCAATAACCTAAAAGGATACAAACATCTGACAAAAGATCCTTCACGTTCCATTCTCTTTGGACACTCCAGCGCGTCGGGCAAGATTAGGAATTTGCTAGTCATATGGGAATCTGTAATGAGACAATGGCAGATCAAAGTGGTAAGATTGGCTTTCTTTAGGCTTTGGTTACTGAGGATAATTATTTTATTCCGAAAGAGGGCCACGCGGGTGTAGTGGGTACTTTTCTGAACTCCCATCTGGATTATGATAATCCGCTGTATATAGGTCTTCCAGATAAATTGCTAAAAAATTGCTAAAACACTTTAAGATGGTGCTAAATGCTGCTTTCAGAGTCTTTGCCATTTTAAATTTCTGTATTACTCTTTATTGGCTGCATGTTCGCCAACAAATCATTTGTTAGTACTGCGATGTATTATTCCTATCCTGTTGGAGCACTGCACTGTGCAACAAAATGTCTGTTGGTCATCCCAGGGTCAAAGGGTGACGGACGATTTTGCATTTTCCGGGCCCAGAGTTTGCTACTGACCGCCCCCCCACCCCCATAGCAACTCTGGCAAATTGACTCATTATTTTCATTTCGTATAAAAAATTAAAACCTACCTTTTTTCAAACATGATTTGCTTTTCCCTATGGTTTTACCTGCGCCCACACTCTTGTCAGTTTCCCCTCTGAGAGATGGGCACTACGACTGGAAATCGAATCAACCTTTTTGATTTGTCATCCAATACATAACTGGAATTCAGCATTTGACTGAAAGATCTAAATCAAACTGATTTGTTATACATTTGCATATGTTTTACAGTGCATGCTTTTTCTAATGCATAGGACTGCTTTGTTGCAGGTCAATTGTCCGAACATGGATGTTTGTGCAAGTGCACACAATTGAACCATGAATTGCATGCCTTTGGTAAAGGTTATACAAAGTAATTTTATATTTATTATTAATAGCTGAGAAAGGTAGAATTCATAACCGTTCTATTTGTCAGTATGTGTATAAAGAGGTGTTTAATAGTGACCAAATTTCCCACAGAAGTTGCTTGACACAGACCATTAAATTGCATTCCGTCTGTTTAAAGCCTTTTGAAAGAGTAAAATGTATTGTATAATGCTTTGGTAACAATGTTCTATTGCAGAATTGGAAATCTTAAAGATTGTTTCCACTTTGAGTGTGAGGTTGGATTATTAGAATTTGGAACCTTATAGCTGTAGTTGCTCATCCATTCAAGAACCTGAATTTGCAGGTTGTGAAGTTCTTTTTTGGGGTGAGTTGTTAACTTGCCCCAAGTGGTAATCACTGAATTGAGTATCTGGCCAGCATTACATTCTATCTATCTAATCGAGAACCGATGGTGAAGCCTTGTCTTGCCTCTGCTAGTCAAGAACTGAGTCTGCCTTGTGTGTCTGGTCTGATCTGACACAGGAGCATTTTTCATGTCCCCTGCACAGCCACTCCCCCGTTCTCACAAACATCATGCATTCAGAGATCTAATTATCCTGTACCGCTAGCTTCTGGATTTGTTTATTTCACGGTGCCCCTAAAATGTTTCAAAACAAATTGTTTGCCTTTATGGCAGAACCAGTGTCTCTTTCATGTGGTGCAACCTCTAAACGTTTTAATTAGCCATGATGGCCAGATTCGTATTGTCTGGATTTTCCATTCTGGATGCCACTTAGCATGTGGTTTCTCTCTACCAAGAAATGTTGAGTTAAAATGAGCTTCTATTGATTTAAGATCATGCTTGGTTGCACCTGATGCAAGCTGGGTGTCGAAATGTTGTGGAAGTATGCTCCACATGCGGTGTTCATATAACTCTGGACAGTGCTGAAAACTACATGGCTTTCCCACCCGGTTATAGAGGGATTTGCCCACCGTCCAGGTAATGGAGAGAAAACCGCAAAATATGAAACCAAACACAGTACATCATTCGATAATCAGGTGAATTGTAAAGCATCTCAATTTCTCCAGCATGGGGTCTGGCACATGCTCATGAATATTCCCCGTCAGGCTGGGAATCCTCGGTAAGGAAAAATCAGTATCAGTTTCGTTTCTGATCTCTTTCTTAGTAGTAACCAATCACTGATCTCTGCGTCATACTGACCACAGCCAATGACTGCCATCTCCCTAAGCCCCGCCTCTGGCAGCCATCTTCAGATTTTTACCGTACGTTCAAGTGTTGGGATCCTCGTGCTATTGCTCTCGAGCTTTAGTGCTTTTTTCGCGCTTTTTCTTAGGAACATTTTCTCTTTTTCGGTCAAAAGAGCCTCAAGCTCCACCGTTTCCTTATCCGATCAACGGGGATTCGTGTCGGATTCTTCTACGCCCCTCAAGGGTGAAGATTTCGTCGAGCCACGCTTTTGGAGGACTCCAGAAGTTTCTCAGGCCCATCTCGATCATGGCCCAGGAGAAGGGAAGCTCGACGCCCGGAAAGCTGTTCAGGGTCTGCCCTGGATGCCAGCTTCAGAATGTCTTTAAGGAGGACGAACACTCCCTTTGCCTCTTCTGCCTGCATAAGGACAAGACGCACGTGGAGAAGGACTGTGCGTTTTGCGGCAATATGTCGGAGCGGACCATGAAGGACCGCCATCTGCGTCTCGCCAACTGGCTGGAAGGGAAGAGCCCGTCAGGCGAGAAGAAGTCCGAGCGGTCTTCTAAGACCTTTGAGGGCGCCCCGGCGACGGGGGTCCAACAGAAGGCCAAGCACCGCGAGTCCGCTGGCACCGGGAGCGCCGAACGGTCGGGCTCTACGGGCGCCAGGCAGAGTGCATCCTCCCCGGCGCCATCAACCACGAGCCAACGCTCTGGCTCGGGTAAGAGGAAGGCCGAGCACCTGCCAAAGCTCCTGGAGAGACCCCGGTCGAGCTTGAAGGCCCCATCGGAGGGGGAGCGAGGTGGTGACCCTCCCCCCAAGGAGAAGGTGGTGAGCGCACCTAAGGTGGTGAAAGCCTTAATCCACCCGGCCAAGGCCTCTATCGAGACAGTCGCGGGGGCCCTGGCTCAGCCTGTGGAGGCTACACCAGTGGTGGCGACCTCGGGGCCCAGAGTCTCCCTGCCACCGCGGAGGGAGTCCTCTTTCATGCCCATCGACAGGACCCCCGTGAAACCTCCGGAGAAGAAAAGTGGGGGGCAGGAGGTCGTCGTGGATTCGGCCTCAACCTCTGAGGAGGAGCTAATCGAAGTCTTAAGCCATGGCGTTGGCGTGGAAGAAGACCAGCCTGTCGGGAGGGACCCCGACGTAGGAGATGACGAGAACGTTGAGGGTGCCGACGGGGCTCCTGACCGCCCGTCGGACTCCCCTCAACCAGTGCCGCAAGACAACTTGGTGGCCATTTTGTTGGCTATACACTCCTTATGCTCGGAGATAAGGACGAGATTGCCGTTACCACCAACGGAGGAACCTCTCCCGACGGGGGACCCGGAGCCGGGCCCTTCTGGAAGCCCCCCTCCTAAGAGAAGGATTCATCCTCCACCTCCTTTTCAACCATCGCGCCCTGCTCAGCCCTCCTCCCTGTCCACGACTCGTGGGGATGATACGGGGACTGACACGGCCGCGAAGGGCACAGACGACGAGGTTTACGACGAGGATCTCCCGTCCAACTACTCACGGACCTGGGATTCTCCATAAACTACGCCAAGTCCCACCGGGTGCCCGCTCCAGACACACTGTTTCTGGGAGCAAAGCTCGACACAGTGGCGCTTCTGGCCTCTCTGTTGGAGGAAAGGACGAGGGCCATCTTGGGCAAGGTGCAGCGGATGCTGGTTGCGGACGCGGCCAGGGTGAGGTCCATCAGGTCCCTCCTCGGAATGATGTCTTCTTGCATTTATCTTATCCACCTGTGCAGGCTTCGGATGCGCCCGTTACAGGAGTTCCTGGACACTCGCTGGATCCAGACGACGGGCAGCTTCGAGGACCGGATCACTCGACGAGAGCTTCCGACGAGCGATCCGGTGGTGGGGCACCCACGCGCATCTGGCGGCGGCCATGGACTTCCAGACCCCGGGCCACCAGAAGACAGTGACCACGGATGCCTCCCTGGAAGGGTGGGGAGCGCACACCGAAAATCCAAGTCCCTCCATATCAACGTCCTGGAACTCCGCGCAGTGTTTTGGGCCCTCGGGTCCATTCTTCCGTCCCTTAAGGGCAAGGTGGTGAGGATCTTCACCGACAACACCACCACCATGTTCTACATCGGGAAGCAGGGCGGTACCAGATCCCCAGCCCTGTCCAAGGAGGCTCAGGATCTGTGGCATTGGGCCGTCGCCCAAGGGATGTTTCTGGTGCCGTTCCATCTGGCAGGGATAAACACCATCGCCGACTCGCTCAGCGCTCGTGCCACGAGTGGGAACTACGACAGGATCTAGTGGACCACCTTTTCCGACGGTGGGGCACACCCCAGATCGATCTGATCGCGACGGCGACTAACTCCAAGTGCCGGAGGTTCGCCAGCAGGTTTCCCCAGCCGAGGAGCATGGGCGATGCTTTCTCGTTCCCCTGGGAGGGCCTGTTCCTATATGCGTTCCCTCCATTGCCGCTGCTGATCCGGCTCATCAACCAGCTCAAGAGGTCACGGTGCAGGATGATCCTCGTCGCACCTGCGTGGCCGAGGCAGATATGGTTCCCGGACCTTCTGGACTTGTCATCGTCCCCGTCAATCAAGCTGCCAGTGGACGCGGATCTTCTCTCCAGAGAAGAAGGCGCCATCCTCCATCACGACCCGAAGTCGCAGAACATGCAGGCATGGCTCCTGCAGCGTTAGAGTTCGGAGGTTACGACATACCGGCCAACTGCAGAGAGGTTCTTGCAAAGGCCAGGGCGTCCTCCACTCTTAAATGCTACGGACACAAATGGAAGAGGTTCTCTGTCTGGTGCCACGCACAGAAGATTAACCATCTACGGATTATGGCTCCTCAGGTTCTGCCGTACCTGCTGACGCTGGCCAAGGCTGGACTGGCGCACGCTTCCATCAAGATTCATCTTGCTGTGATCTCCCGATACACCAGAACCATGGGACGGACGTCTTTGTGGTCTCATCGTCTGGTGAAAGAATTCATGAAGGGACTGTTCAGATCGTTCCCGCCGGTGAAGGCCCCGGCGTGGGAGCTCAACGTGGTGCTGACCAAGCTCATGGGACCTCCGTTCGAGCCTCTGCACTCAGCTCTGTAGAATTTCTTGTCGTGGAAAACAGCGTTTCTTGTGGCCATCACCTCCGCACAACGGGTGGGTGAGATCCAGGCCCTTTCCTGCAAGCCCCCGTACTTGACTTTTCACGACACGAGGGTAGTGCTCAGGACGCACCCCTCCTTCATGCCCAAGGTGCCGTCGGACTTCCACCTCAACAAACCCTTGGTGTTGCCTGTTTTCTTCCCGTCGCCTTCGTCGCCGGCTGAAAGGACTTTGCACTCGCTGGATGTGGCTAGAGCGCTGAAGTTTTACGTGGACCGCACAAAGTTTTCGGAAGACGTCACAACTACCACGGCGTTCCTATCTGGTGTGTCCTTGCTGGACATCTGCTGGACATCTGCAGGGCTGCTACGTGGAGGTCGACACACACCTTCACGAAATTCTACTGCGTCGATCGGGATTCCAGGGTCAGCCAAGCAGTGCTGCGCAACCTGTTCGTCTAAGGTGAGCCTGGTGAGGAGGTAAGAATTGCTTAATGCTGAGTTTTGGATGTAATGCTTAATGTTGAGCCTTTGCCACCTCCCGTGGTTGTGCATGTGTGTACTGCTATGTATTCTTTTATTCATGAGCATGTGAATCCATGCCAGACCCCATGCTGGAGAAGGAACAAGTTACTTACCTGTTCTCCAGCATGGGTCTGGCATGGATTCACATGCGAACCCTCCCGCCTACCCCTCTGCGGCTCTTCACTTGGTCATACTGCCACTTCACGTGCTACCAAATCTGAAGATGGCTGCCAGAGGCGGGGCTTAGGGAGATGGCAGTCATTGGCTGTGGTCAGTATGACGCAGAGATCAGTGATTGGTTACTACTACGAAAGACAGATCAGAAACAAAACTGATACTGATTTTTCTTTACCGAGGATTCCCAGCCTGACGACGGGGAATATTCATGAGCATGTGAATCCATGCCAGACCCATGCTGGAGAACAGTTACAGGTAAGTAACTTGTTCCTTACTCCCTCTCACCCCCCCTCAACTTAAAATTCTTGCCAACTGAATTTGATATTTGGATATATTCAGTGTTCAACTGTTGGAAGGCATGTTTGTGGAGCATCAGAGCTGTCGTCTTCAAATCCACAATCACCAAACCCCTATCACGGTTTGCCTAGATCTGCTTTAGTACCGCTAGGTCTGGTGCACCAGTCTGGCTGGCTTTATTTTTTTAATTTTTTTTTTTTTATGGAAAGCATTGTATATAGCTCCTTACATCCTTCCTAAAGTTTAGCATTTTCAAACGTCGAAGGCCCGCTTTCTTGTGTTTTTTATATTTCATGTTAGGAATATATGTGGCGAACGATTTGGTAATTCAATTTGTGCCTCTTAAAACTGGCAGCGTGTGCATTGGTTACGGAGGTGCCGAGCTGAAAGTCCTGTTTGATCTTTAAAATGGCCGTTTGCTCGACGGCTTGTTCTAGTCTATTAAATCTGTGATGACGGGCCGCAATGAAAGAAATTACTCGCCACCGTTTTTTCTTATTGCTTTTCAAATAAAATTGCCGTTATTGCGGGCCATGCAGGGCAGCCCAATCCAGACGAGATTTGCAGTTCTAATTACTCTGGCATATTTGTTAAACATAAATAAGCTTGCTGTGCAGAAGTGTTTCTTTACAACTGGTCAGGGAATGGTAACACATTTGAATTCTAGGTCTGCAGAAATCTTATTCCCTTCAAGCAGTGTGAGACCGTCTCTACATGGTCCAATTTCAAGGGTGGGTTAGGGGGTCGATTTGACTACGCATGTAAAGAAGGAACCGTTTTGCCAATGCACAAGTCGTCTGGTAATTCGCTGCAGCTGTGTTGTCACGTCAAGCGTCTGTTAGTACGGAGCTGTGCAAATGACTATTTGTGGCTCATTTTGTTATTTAACAGGCTTTGCATCCGTAAATATTTTTTTAGGCAAACGTTTGCACACACAGTAAAAGATTGATTGGTCTTGTGGCATGGGTCACAACAAGCTTAATTTACCTACCACTATAAGCCTGGGATTGGTTTGTATTGCATATTCCGAGTGAAGTTTAGGTCCTTCTTTAAAGCACTCATGTTGCCTCATTAATCATTTTAAAAACTCCATAAATATTGTCATCAAGTTGATTATCCATCACCAGTAAATCTGTTTCATCTTTGCATTTATTTTCTCCTTATTATAACACTTGTGCAGACTGAGAAGAAATACCCTGCGAGTCGTACACTTAAAGCTGGTCACCTCTTCCATCCACACCTGCGTGGGGGGCAGGGAGGGTGAGAGGAATTCGACCATCAGCGCGGTTGGTGTGTGGACGGCTCGTTTAAACATTAAAAAAAAAAAGGTTTTACAGAAATTGTACGTTGCTAGATCAACCTCCGGAAAATGTGTGTGGCTAATCCGCACACACTTTCCTATGCTTACTGCAAGACATACACATAGACTAGACCTGTGGACACAGCCTACAGGCGCAGTCCCCCTGTCATATTTAGTTGGGATATGGCAGTCAGGATTACACCTTGTCATCTCAGAAGGGGAAGGGCAAAACCTGCCCTCTGCCATGGCCTGCTTAATTAACTAACAAAGGCCCCATGGATCCGCCCTGGCCATCCTTTACCTCTGCTGCTGTTGGCAGTTTTGCATACTATCAGAGTTTAATTCAAACAGGCCCCACATGAGGCCTAGCTGCAGAGGCTAACAAAGGAGAGGGGTGGGGGAGGGGGGAAACCCAACAACCTTTCATATGCACTGTCTACTTGAAGCCAGCTCCCACCTTTTCATTATCAAAGGCAGTGAACTGTCACGTCTGGGACAGCTGTTCACAGTAGTCCTCCCCGCAGGGGGACCCCCATTCAGAAGGTACGAGAATGTTGTTTGCAGAAGCCAGAAAGTTTGATCACGCCGCAGCTTCAAGGGAGAGCTGATGCTGTAATCGGGAACTATATAGAGAGCTCAATTAACCAGAGATGCCCTTTGATCCACAACAGGCAGGAACAAGAGTAGAACTTTGCTTTGAAACAGAAAAGGTAAAGGAGTGCGAACATGTTACACTCTGGTTATGACCTCATGCATACAGAAGATTGTTGGTGGCAACCCAGGACTGGTTCACTAAGGTAGGCTTATGTGATGATGGCAATGCATTGGAGGTAAAGGGCCTCCATGTCCTTGTCCGGTACTCCTTTTCCATGTGTGTTCTGTGTTGTTTTTCTGCACAGGAGTCCATGTGGGACTCCTGGTAGTGCAGCTCTTCCCCTTTTTGGTTGTGTTGAACAGACCCTTGGGATACCCTTATGGCAACCATGGGTAGGGGCTCAACCCTGTACCCCTAGTGTATGTTTTTTGGGCACCTGTGTGTGGCCCATAGAGCAGGGTATGGGCTGGTGGCAGCTCCCTGCTGAATTTGACAGGTGATCTGAGTATCCTCCATTTTGGGATACCCAGGCCTTGCCATTAGGATCAGTTGATTCCTGCTCGGAGCCCCTGTGACGTCTTGCTTTCTGTTGCCAGTTACCTTGTTTTCCAAAAGACCTGGGAAGCCCGGACTCTGTCCCTTCCCCTGACTGGCTGTTGGGTGGAAGTTCCATATATGCTATTGTGGGGGGGGAAGTCCAGGCTAGACTGGCTGGAGACTTCCCAGTGACTGTACATTGTGGGGACACACTTGGGTTGGGACCTGGGTGAAGGTGCAGTCTGCTTTGCTTCTCCCGCCAGTGATGGAAGGCCAGGACCTCCAAGAGGGAAGAATGATCCCTCCCCTAAACCTCTCCCAGGGAATAGAGGGAGATACTGAATCTAGGGTACCCTCCATTAGCTCCAGAACCGGTACCCAGCCAGCACACAGCGTGTCCTGCTAGGCTCTGCAACAAGCTTCCTAGATGGGAAGTGTCAGTGTGTCTCTGAACCAAACCAAGGACACAAGCTGCCTGCAACACTTCTCCGCTTTGGACCTTCTGCCTTAAAGGACAATGCAAGCCCAGTGAAGAAGCTAGAAGTGCATCTACCAACGTCTGCCTCAAAGGACATTGTCAAGCCCCTGAAGCTTCAACTGGCTGCACTGCTGACTGTTATGCCACATACGCTAAAGCCATTTGAGAAACCTCCACCAGTGCTTAAGAACTACCGACCAGCACTGAGACAATGATTCCTGACCCCGAGCCACCGTGTAGGCCAGCCTGCAGCTGTCCGTCCAGGCTCGCTGAACTGCCTGCCGCTTGATACCCGCAGCTGTCGCCCATCTTGAACTCTGTCGTAGAAGCTGCAAAGCACCCTGAAACTGGCTACACTGTCGAGAACCAAGAACTTTTACAAGCACAAGGTACATTGTGGTTCTGTCCCTAGTGACATTTTATGACCCATTGCTCCCTTTGTGTTGAAACCAAGTATCCTTGAACTATTGCAGTTAATTATTATACCGACTAACCTCCTGTCAGTATCCACAATGCACCCCTTCTCCTTCTTTGAAACTCTGTCCTCTGCATTTCTTTACAGGGTCGGTTGTATGTCGTAGTGTGCTAGAACTGTCTGTTGTAATAATAAAAAGATATTTTTATACAACCTTGACTGGACAGTCCCTTTTTATCCTTTGGTAATAATTGTATTTTTGCTGTGTTGCAACTAACCAATGATCCATGACCTTTCGGAGACCAGCCTGCCGTTCCATTCACGTTTACAAAATTAGAAAAGGAGGTTTACAATTGACTTGTGTTTACAATCTGTTTGGATCCCTTCTGGTATGTTAGAGGTGTGGGGCTGATTGATGGTTTAGAAACCGATATTCGTCCCTGGTCCACTAATGCCCCGGAAGTTGATTTGTCACAGTGCGAGCGTGAGGAGGGCAGCAAATGACAAACGTTCTATGGCGTACTCTCCCACATCAATATACTCATGCACACAAAGGTTTTCTATGACTAGTTCTCCCCTTTGCCAGAATCTTTCACATATGAACCATCCTATGGAATAAAAATGCTCTCACCATAGTCGTTAACTTTGAGTTACGTTCCAGCTTTGGGAGCATGATTCTATGCAGTGACTCTTTGTGCAGAGGTAACCTCTAACAACGTGACCCACAGTTACATTTCTCCATTTCTGATTGTTCGACACAGATAATATGGGGCTATTTAAATTTAATGACTTTTTGTTTAATGGCCATATTAACTCCTCATTGCTTTTTCACAGAAGTCTGTAATTAAGTTTGTCTTTATTGCAGAGAAGAGTTTGTGCCAACCGCCTAAAACCTACATCTCAATGATCAAAAGTCTGACAGTCATGAACTTGAACCATGCATGTTTCAGAGCCACACATCATGCTTTGGTTTCTTGTGAGCTAGCCACTACTAAATTTAATTTCAATCCGTTTTGGGCCACACTGTTGTATTCAACCAAATAGGTCAACATTTGAATTACACCTTTGAGTATTTGGCAACCGATGCATCAGGCTTGGAATACGATTTTGTTTCAATAATTGTAAACATTGTTTCGATAATTGTGCCACAATAATTGTACCGGTTAAGCATGTTTTGTACACTATTTTTTAAAATGTATTTTTGTTTGTATTTTTTTTGTCTGCGGCATAATTGACTGCAGGTCGTTACTATGGTATTTTGTTTACAGTTTGATGTAGCATTGCGAGAATCGTATCACTCAAATAGAAACATTTATGGGATAAATGATGTTGCAAGTTCTTTTTGTTACAATAGTTAAGAATCGACCAGAAGCCATGTTTCTTTAAGGTCAAAGATCTCTGGGTGATTTGCAATCCCCTCTTTGCATAGAATTGTGAGTGCTTTATTGTTTGCAACACCAGTGGGGATCCTTGCTTACTCTCATGCAAGACCTATTGCAGTTACTGGAATGTGGGAGGTTTAGAAGCAACTTTGCAGTACGTAATGTCTCAAAGAAATATTTACAGCTTAATAAAAAACATTTTCAGAAGCAAGATGCGTGGTTGGAATGGAGTGGGACCACATTGTTACGTGTTTGCTCTCTTGAAATACACTTGATCAATAAACTAACTGAAGTCAGTTTAATAAATATCCATCAACACATTTCTCTGAAATACAAGATACTCTGAAATGTAAGATACTACAGAAGCAATTAGTCTTGAAAGGTAATCTCATTAAGTGTTTTATTGGCAAATGAAATGAAGGAGAATGGAACTGCCTTTAACACTGTGTAGACTTGCTCTGGTTGCACACATGACATAACTCGACCGTAACCTGTCAGGAGGGTTGGTAGTTATGTCAATTTTCCATATAAACCGGCTAGTCATGCTGCTGACATTTGAACATAATATAGGCATGAAGAACTCCTGCAATACATTGAAAATCGTAAATCCAAATGTAACAAGACATACGGTCCTCGGTTAATCAGATTATTTATAATATTTAACAATTGGTGACACTCTATCCAAGGAAGCTTCAAATTACCACCTCCATCCCCATGAACAAAACACATAAAACACATTTTCCTAGTTTAGGGTTTCCATTTCTGTTTTTAAACACTTGGTGTAATAATTCAGAGGGTAACGATAACGCACACTTGAGACCAGAAACAAGCTGGTTTGCAGTAATTTATTTTGTCAAATTAAAATCACAAGAAAGTGACAGGTGAATTACAAAGGGCTGCTCTAAGACTTCAATCTGAACCAAATGTAAGGTATTCTATACGTAGGCACACAATTTGGAATTGCTTAGTTTAGTTTTCTGTGAAAACCAATCTACAGCAGAGAATTATGTGTTTAAACCCACATCTCAAAGATGATGCTGTTCCAAGAATCCAGTTTAAAACAAAACAATTTACTGAAGTTACAGCATGAAGCTGAATTAAATATAAAATGTTGGACAATATCCGTGTTTAACTATTGGTTAATAGAATGGGCATAGACACTACTTGACTGCTTCCTCGTGGCAGATTAGTGTGACGACAAGGTGAACTGAATGTCCTCATACTTTGGGTCCTTTCTTCGAAAACTATTTAAGCAAGCGTAAGACAAAACCGGGTTTGAGGAATAAAGCGAAGTGTTCAAACACAAATGGTTTAAAAATCCATCCAAGTGTGATTTAAACAAACCTAAATTACACTTCAGCTATGGAGTCAAAAAGGTGCCCAAAATACTAAAAGGCCTAAAGTAGATTTACCTACGACAAATGATCCTCTCTTTAAAATAAAGGTTTCCTGAATTCAATGTTCTTAAAATAGTGAGTTGTCAGAATGGCTAAATCAAACGGTGAAATTATGAAAATAAGTTTAAGTCCTTCCCTTAAGGTGAAAAGTGTTGGGCAGGGGGAAACCTCTAACATAAAGTCCTACCCTAAAATAACAGTCCCTCAATTCAGTGACCCCCCCCCCCCAGCCTCCTTGGGTAGACGAGCAGTAGGACTGCTTATGTGAAAACTCAAACTGGGACCTTTTTAGTTGTTTTACAGATGCAGAACTTATAAGGCAAGGGATCAGCTGGGTCCTCTGCTTTGTTTCTGTATCTTAATCACTTGGTTAATTCATCCCTCTCCCAATCTCTTGCTCTCCTGATTGCATAGTATGTTTCCCCAACTTTCATTTGAGCTTCTGAGTTTTTCTCTTACCCCCTCCGTGGGGTATTCCAACCTCCAACTTGGTTGACTTGCATCTGTACTGGTCTCCCTACCAGGATCTTATGGAAGGCTTGCCTTCCCAGGCTTCTCAGACAGGTCAGCTCTCCCACCTTTTTAGGGTTAGGTGGGCTGCAAGGGTTTTCTCCTTCGCCCTGGTCAATCTTTTTCCTCCATGCAGTGCAGGCGGTGCTCCGGGGTAGTCCAAGCTTCTTCACCCAGGCAGCATCTGCTCCTTCAGGCTACGGCCCATTTTTAATTCAACAAACTATTCCTACAAACCATGGCAACATATGTAATGGGGGTCTGTTGTTTTTCGGTTTGCCCTTAAGATCTTATTGCTGCCCCTGTTCTGCTGTTAATTGCTCTATTAGAACTTTGTGAATCACTTTTTTTCTTGTGCCGGAGTTACTTTGCAAAGAGTTGCTTTTTTGCAGCATGTACTTGGGAAACCTAATGTATATCTGATCCCAATTGACTAGACTATCCCATCTCACAATATTGACTGCTAAACGTTTCCCAAACAACGCATGTGCCACATTGCAATTCTCTACATATTGTTTGCCAGGCCAGACATCGGAGAAAGTATACACATACGAGTGAAAAAGGAAGGGCTGTTAAGCAGACCAAGAGTCAATGCAGTGCTAGGACATATGAATGTGCGCAGTACTTCTATGGCCTTTATTGATGACCATAATCTGTGGGATCCTGCCGGCATCAGAGCAGTTCTTGTACCCTCATGTCTCATATTAAGCAACACATCTCTGGGTTTCTCATGTAATGCATCCCATTGTTGTGGAGGTCCTACTCTCCAGTATGAGAACGTGGTGTGCGTTTTCTCTTGTCACCTGCCATTTTTAAGGTTGCATTTTAGATAATCTGTCTTGGTTTCAAGGTCCTCATCTTGGCAGTTAAGATTTTAGGCCGCCAAAGTGAGCATTATATTAGTTTCAGTTTCTAAAGCAACCAGGTGATTCTTTTTTGGAATAAAATATAAATTGACCTCAACTTTCCAACTTAGTCAAGGGGCCGTTTGATCATTTCTGTGTGACTGCTTAAAACTCAAGCTAGAGCTGTATCTGTTTTAATGCATCCCTGTTTTTCATTGTACGCAGAGGCTGCAATGTGATGAGATTGGGGGCCCTTGTAACACACAGCAATCCTGTCCAATCTGCTATGTCCATCAAATGCCTCTCTGGATAACTCGACATGTGAATGTGTCCTGCAACAAGGTAACACACAATCCTGATAATCCAGAGGACTGAATAGTGGTAGTCCCCGCATTGCAGGCAGTCAATGGACAGCGCTCACAAAATCTCCCACAAAGGAGTCTGCAACCTGTGGCTTTCACAATGGACTTACTCGCGTAATCCTTCAGCATTGGCAAGGAAATTACTTCTATCCCCCACCACAACCACCCAACCCCAACATCTGGGACATGAAACAGCCTATTATGTTGTATTTTAAAAAATCTTGAAATTGAATACAGGCAGCTTGTTTACAAAAAGGAAAACTCAGCATGCCTGCTGTTGTCTCACTAATGATTTAATTTCAATTTGCAGGAAGATCCCATATAAGTAGGTATTTATAATGTTTTATTAGTACAATCAGGCCTCCAGATATGTTTCGTATCCGGCTTTTTCATGCATGAAAATCTTGTAGATATAAAACACATCATTTGTGCACCAGTTCAGAGCAGAGGGCCGTGCAAAGAGCAAGTGATTTGACAGAAACCAGAACACCTATTTTGAATTTTATCTGCATGGATTAAATTGCAGGCCTTTGAAAACACATTTTATTATTCTGCGTACACTGAGCCCTTCAGAAAGAACCAGTACATTTATTTTTCTGTTCAACCTCTGCTTTGTTTACATTGCTTCATTTGTGTTTCATATGGGAGAGAAATTAGCATTATGCATGGATATTTTCCTATTGCTGTACCTACTTAATAATAAGATTGTAATGGGTTCAGGAAATGTGCAGAATGTCCTTGATTGAGCGGGATCTGTGGAAAACGCGTAAGAATCACCCTTTGTGAAGATGTTTGGTCTCGTTTTCTGGAACTGAAGTTTTAATTATGTACATGGGGAGGAAGGACATGGGAGAACTGTGTGATTCTCTGTATATTTTGTACATAATCATTAATAAACATGTTGATGATGAAAAGATTGTAGACATAATTATAATTGGTAAGTATCCTTTATACGGAACAAATATGCAATTTCCCAAAATGTGGTAATGTGTATGAAAAGGTTTTACACTCCTCTAACAAATGATTTGAAGTTGCATATCTTTGCTGTTTAACTCTGTTTTTTGTTTTTAATATATTATATTCATTATCAAGTTTAGTCCTGTTTTGGTTGCTGTCACATACCTTTTTAAACTGTTGGGGCAGAGGGAGCCACTTCTACACTCAATTTAGTTCTCACTTCAAATTATAAATAACATGTGTAAAATATTCCCATCTCAAAGTCTTATGGGGGCAACATGAGCATGCTTGTTTGTTTGTTTGTTTGGAATTTATTGTGCGCACCAGACCCTGGAGTATAAGGGCGCAAAAGTAAGAATATATACAGCTTAGAGCATAAGTTACAGGTTACAGTTACAAGTTACAGACATTAGCGGTTACAGAAATTACCAGTTACAGGTGCAAGTTTTTCAATTGGCAGTTGCTGTCGTTAGCCAGTTAATTACAATTTGCCTGAATTTGGAGAAGGAGTGTTCTAGCCTCGCAGTAGTGGGTAATTCGTTCCACAGTTGAGCAGCTTTGACTGGGAAGCTAGCTCCGCCTATGGTGGTCAGTTTAAAGCGTGGTACTTGTAGGCGATTGGTGTAAGCAAGTCTGGTTTGTCTTGTGGGGTGTGTTCTGGTGAATCTGTCCTTAAGGTATTGTGGGGCTTTGTTGTGTAGGGATTTGTATGTGAGAGATGCAGTTTTGAGTCTGATTTTCTCGTGGGTGGAGAGCCATTTGTGTTTCCTTCTTATTGCTGTAATGTGTTCTCTCCTGGGGACGTTCAATGCCGCTCGGAGGGCCTTGTTTTGCTGTATCTGTATTTTGTTTATGATAGATTTATTGGCTCCTATGTACAGTGCGTTACAATAATCAAGTTTAGAAATGATGAGGGCTCTGGCTAATGTTAGACAGCTGTGCTGGGAAAGGAATTGTTTTCCTGCTCTAATGAGCTTACATGTGTAGGCTGTCGAGGAAGCTAGGGAGTTTACCTGTTTGGAAAATGATAGGGTAGAATCAAGGTATATCCCTAATGTTTTAACTTCTTTGGCAACTTGTATGCAGTTCCCATCTATGATAAAGGAAGAGTAGTTTGTGCTTAGTTTTTTGATGAGGGGTGCGGTGCCTAGGATAAGAAGCTCAGTTTTATCGTCGTTCAGGCATAGGCCATGGGTTGCCATCCATGCCTGAACGATGCTGTATATTTTGTTCACCATTGCTAGATCTTTTTCGTAAACCCCTGTGAGTGGGAGGAGGATCTGGGTATCGTCAGCGTAGTTGGTATACGTGATACCCAGAAGGTCCAAATCATCAAACAGGGGCTTAGTGAATATGTTATATAGCGTTGGTGAAACGCATGATCCCTGTGGCACACCGCAGGTAATAGGGATGGGGTCTGCAGCTGCTATAGGTGAGAAAACCCTCATGGTGCGATCACTGAGGAAGGATTGTATCCATGCTATAGCCTCAGTGGAGAAGTGTGCTGCTGAATCTAGGTGGTTACATAGGATTTTATGGTCCACTAAATCAAAAGCGGCCGATAGGTCTAGTAGTAGGAGGAGTGCTGGTTTACCAGAATCTCTTACTTTGTCTATTTGGGCTTTCAGGTCAATCAATGCAGTTTCTGTGCCGTGAAGAGGGCGGAAGCCAGATTGTCGGGAGCCTAGTAGTTGATTTTGTTCCAGGAAACTCTGGATTTGTATATATGCCACCTTATCCAGTATCTTCAGAAGGAATGGTACCGTAGTAATAGGTCTATAGTTAGTGGGTATGGTGGGGTCTAGAGTAGCCTTTTTTAAGAGTGGGAGCACCCAGGACTCTTTTAAGTTACTGGGGATAATGCCTGTGGTAAAGGAGGCATTAATTAACTTGGTGATAAATGGTGCTAGATCTCGTGCGGCATCTTTGATGAGTTGTGCTGGACATGAGTCTCCTTTGCAGTTGGACGGTTTTAGACCGAGTATTACTTTCTCTACTTCTAGTATGGAGACTTTGGAGAAGTGGAATTGCGTAGTGGGTTTGGAGTTAGGAAGTGTCTTGATAGGCGGTAATCTATTGGGTGCTAGGGTCTCACGTTTTAGTTCTATTTTCTTTTGGAGGTTTCGGACTTTGTTAGAGAGGGCTTGCTGGATTTCGGAGCACCACTTTTTATCTTTAAGACAGTTGTCTTGAGGTGTTATTGGGTTTTCCAGTTCTCTGAGTATGGCGAACAGTTCTTTAGTACTTGATTTGGCTTGTGTGATTCTGTTATTGTAGGTCTCTTGTTTAGCTAAGATGATTTCTTTTTTGTAATGAGAAGAGATTTTAGCTAATTTCAGTTTATTTTCTGGGCTGGGGTTAATTTTCCATGTATTTTCCCATTTCCTTTTTTCTAATCTCAGATTTTTTAAGAGAGGGGTGAACCAGTTGTTCAAGTGGTTCTTTGGCTTGCTATTTCTGAGCTTGAGTGGTGCGATGTTGTCAAGAGTTATGTTCATGATATTGTTAAATTCTTCCACTAGGCTATTAGGGTTGAGGCTGTCAGGTAGAGCGTCCAAAGTGGGCATGATGCCGGGGAGTAGTTTGTCTAATGTCATGTTTTTTTTGTTTCTGGTAAGTGCAGGAGGTGCACATGGTTGTTGCAGTTTAGGGGTGGCAGTGTCCAAGGAGAATGAGATTAGATGGTGGTCTGACCAGATTTGGGGTGAGATGGTGAGAGTGTCTATATTGCAGTTGTGGTCAGCAATCCAGTCAAGGGTTCTCCCTTTGGTATGGGTGGGCTCAAGCACTCTTTGTGTGTAGCCCAGTTCTGTTAGTGTGTTGGAGGCTGCTGTGGCTTGTAAGTCGTTGATATCATTAAAGCCAATATTAAGGTCGCCTAATAATATTGATTGAGTAGTATCTTTAAGGTTTTCTGATAGGATGGTAGTTAAGTCTTCTATGAAGTTCTTGATTGGACCTGGAGGTCTGTATATCAAGTGAATGTTAAGGGTTTGTGAGTTAGCTGTAGGTGTCTTGGTGGACATTATCTCACAGGATTCAATGATTGGTGAGGGGGTGAGTCTCATCTGGAGTTTAGTTTTGACGATGATGGCTAGTCCTCCACCTCGAGCTCCGCACCTATCCGATCTGAGGATAGTGTAATTATTGGGCACAGCTAGGGATAGTGCTGGGCCTGATGCCTCATGCAGCCAAGTTTCTGTGATTGCTAGGAAGTCGTAGTCTTCTGTCAGGATAACTTCCGATATTTCTATGGCGTGGGCGACTAAGGATCTAGCGTTTATTAAGGCTCCTTTGAGTTTAGGTGTGCGGTTACGATGTGTAGCAGTATTTTCTGCAGCATTGGGAGTGGCAGTTGTTTCTTTATTGGTTTGGTAGTTGTTGAGCTTAACGTGGTTATGGGTGAATGGTTTGTGAGTGGGATCCTTTTTGGTTCGAGTAGTGTTAGTTTCGTATTTGATGAGCGGATCAAAGATTCTGGGTAGTCTTGCTCGTAATCTTAGGTTTCTGTCAGCTATGTTATATTGTGTAGTGGAATGTTGTATTGCAGTTGCTATAAGAGGCGACATGGTGAGATGTTCCCATGGGGCGAGTGAGGCGGCCAGGTATACTAGGTAGGTTAGTATAAGGAGCATTGTGTAGTGTGTGAGCGTCCCGTATCTGGGTAGATGGCTAGAGTTTAGTTGGTGTAGTGCATGCAATCTCAAGTTTAAAGATGCATTAATCCTTATCTTGGAGTGAATAGGGTAAATTGGTCAGCAGCAGGAGGTCCGTTGCTCAGGGGTGACTGTCATTATAGCAATCACAAGGGCATCAATCGTTAAAGTATTCAAGCCATTGATTGAAAGAATTGAAACCTGACTCTCCAGTCAATGCAAGTTCTTCTATAAATCAAACATTACTACAAATGAGTTATATTGCAACTGAAACACAGCAAAACATGCCCAGGTGCTGTATAAGGATAGTTCCATTGAATAGAAGTACAAACTGAAAAGACGTGGCATGTGGCCTGCGCACAGCGGGCTGGAAAAAAACGCACATGGAAGCAAAATGAGTTATATTTTCAAGTCTCCTAAAACTAGATCAAGTCCTGAGATCAGAGTTTCAAGTACCAGAAAATAAGCTGCAGCGTTTGTTAAAATGAGAGAACATGCTGCGTTTGTGACTGAAACCAACTTTAAATGGATCCAGCACTGAGTTCTGACACATGGGAATCCTTTCATCTCGCAAGGACATCCCCAACCCGGCATACGGAATGGGAGGACAGATAAGTTCCCTTCCCAAGCTAATCAACACTTTGAAGCTGCTCACTGCAGACCGGATCCTCCTTCAAACAGGCAAACCAATCCAGACTGTGCCATACAGTTTAAGGCATAGTAGGGCTGAACATGTTTTTAAAATTCAGATGAATCCATGGTCCTGCTTAGTTAAACTATTCACACCATCTCGCAAGCCTTCCTTAATGAAGGAATGTAACACTTGACAGGACTTCAGGTCTGGAAACCACTCAAGAGGAGACAGAATCAACACCATATATAATCTCCAAGAACTGCAGATTACAAAGGCTCTTCATCAAGGCCCTGGGTGATATAGGAGACGGGCCTGAGGAAACCAGAGCAGATGCCCAGCCCTGACTCAATAGAAAATGAGCTTCGCTTGGTCCTGTAACTATGGACCCCGGGGCATTACCTGACCTGGTAATGGCCCAGTGGTTCGTGTCTTATTGCTTAATTAATGGCACAGTCCCAGCAAAAAATTAAAATCCATTTCAATCCAATTTGATCATAAATCCTGAGGTGTTGACTTACCTAATAAATCCCTATAACATCCTAACATACACTGGCCCATTCAAAGCAACATTGAGGATTCTTGTTGGTGTGAGTTAAGTGAAGGAAACTTATCACAGGCACAGACCAAATTCAAAATTGCTGCATCAAATGATGC
The DNA here is from genome assembly GCF_040938575.1 of Ambystoma mexicanum. Classification (NCBI taxonomy): domain Eukaryota; kingdom Metazoa; phylum Chordata; class Amphibia; order Caudata; family Ambystomatidae; genus Ambystoma; species Ambystoma mexicanum. The sequence goes on along the minus strand of NC_090923.1, from coordinate 382,743,292 downwards.
TGGCCAGTTGGAGATTTATGGGTATGTAAAGTTGGCTTTAGTGGTATAGGAATATTTTAGTGGAGTAGGAAAGGTGTTTGATTCTCCCTTTGATTCCCACAAAAATGCCAATTTAAAAAGAAAGTGAATCCCACAAAACCTTCTTGAATCTATGCTTAAGCTTCAAACCAATAATGTCACTAATGGCATCCAACATTTTAGAGTTGAATCATTACTAGAATAAGAAAGTAATTATCAAGCCAATATTTGTCTTTGATGACAACACTGCAGAATTCTGAAAAAATGAGAATTGTTTTTGTTTTGAATGTCTTTTTGAATCCAACCCACCAGTGTCGAGTTGTATGTTATTGGAGAGGCATTTATTCTTTTGTCTATAGTAGTAATTCATATTGCTTTTAGAAGTATGACTCTTTTTCCAAACTGTTATGTAAACATTAGCGCAGCAATAACAGGTAGTGATTTCTGTGGACACGCTGCCTGTATTTAAGTGGAACATTGTGGACGACTTCTAGGGGACGGCCTTTCAATTGCTTGATTTTATTATTCTAAATAAAACTTAATATGCATATTAAAAACAAACTATTTCCTGTCCCAGGTGTGGGATGGGATTGTCCAAGTGGTGGCACTAAATCGGCGATCGTTCTCCAAAAATTGAACCAGTGATAGAAAATACTTATGTATTCCATAGGTGGAAGTCATTACACCATGCATCATCATTTGACACTATATTTTACACATACTTGCATCCTGTAGGGCTGTCTCCTATATTCAGTTTTGTTTTCTCTCCTAATTCGATGTAAACTGTTGATCCTGGCCTCCACTGTGACATGAGAAATCAAAATGTAAATGGAATACTCCGTCTAGGAGATAGTTGGTTGAATTAACATGCATTTGTAAGGCGGTGGGCTGCCTTTTGGGGGGCCAGGTATTGGCTGGAAGGCCAGTAAGGAGGGAGTTATCCTGTTGATGTGCCATCACAAGGGCTTGGAAGTCCAAGAGGATGTTCTGTGGTATGATGCATGATTTATTTTTGTAGTTTGCTATTTGAAGCCACATGGTTTGTGCCTTTTCTGGCTCTGCTTTTGGAAGGAAAGGCTACTTAATGTCAACATGAAAGTCCAGGGATTTGACAAATTGAGATGTGCGAGGTACAGTTTTCCTACTCATGTCGTTCAACCATTGTTGCATGAGTTGTTATGCAGGGGGGCGGAGGGGTCTGCGAAGGTTAAATTCCGTCTGCTCATTCGCATTCAGACTGCACATTTAAGGTGCACACAAGCCTGAAAAGTAACCACCTTGTAGGAAAACCCTTCTTGTCTGCTACAGAACTCAAAAAGAAGATATGAACTGTAACCCAGTTGTTTGACCTCTAATCCTAAATCAAGGAAAGAAACGTATAATTTGAAGGCATATACTGCTCTTCATTTAGTAGAGATTCATTTCTGCGTTATCAACACTACAGTTGTTGGCTTAGATATGAATGTTGAAATAATTTTTTGTTTAAGTTCGGTTATCTGAGATTGGCTGTTATTTGTAGTTGCTTGACGAAAATCTAACCGCACATGCCTGTATGCAGTTTAGCCATTCTGATTTGCTGAAGACAGAAAAATTGCCACTGCGAACATGTGGTCTCTGCTGTCAATATAGCATCTGTTACTGTAATATTTTGTGTTCGAGCAGGTCTAATAATGTTTGCAACTTTATGGGTGTTTCTGGTAAATGCATTTGTCTCGGGAGGATAGCTCAGGGGCAACATGCTCACATTGGAAGCAAGACGACTCGGAGCACCACAGGTTCGATCCCCGGGTCTGCGCTTAGAAACTTCTGGGTATTAAGCGTGTTATAAATAACCTATCCTATCATTCGTACTCACTTTTTGAATAAAAAAATGTTACTGTTAATTGTGATATCATTTATAGTAGTAAATGCACCCTCAATGCACATTATGTCAGTTAATAAAGTACTTAATGAAAGCACCAACATGAAATCTGCGTGTCCTCTTACTTGGCCCCATTTTCTGCTGTTTCTGCTCTCTAATACTCTCTTATCCTCACACCCTCGTTCATGTCTTTTCTTGTTCTGTTTCTTTTTTGTTCCATCACTTAGTCTTTGTGTCTCTTTCTCTACCGCCATCTTGTTCTTTATCGCGCATCATGTTTGACATATGGGACCTACAAAATGCTGGAACATTGCTTTTCGCAATTTGTTTCCTAGTAACGCTGAAAAGCTGTTTCTGTGTAAAGGAATGTGGGAAGGAAAGAACATATTCAGACATGTTAATGAGAACTGCATGTGGCAAGAATTTGCTTTCGATAATGCATCTTGACAATGTGAAATGGGGTAGGGCGGCATAAGGTTTGGTTCTACTACAAAAAGCCAAATGTAATTTGTAAGATGTCAAGAACCTTTGACTGACCAAATACATTCTGGCTAAGTGGAAGGAGACAGTTTGCAACTACCAATCCTCGTGAGTCTTAATGGCAAAGTTCCCAAGGAACGTTCAACTTCAGTTTTCATCACCAAATTGCCTTTTTTGTTTACCATTTTAGCAACGTTCATTGCTGAGCAGACATAGTGTTGTATGCCACGTTATTTCCCATACTTTTTACAATATTTATCATTTGAATTTCAACTGTGTAACCGGACAAATGCAGTTGTGCTGACTAGTTGGAATGCTGATTGGGGGGGGGGCCTAGTTGGGGAACTATACAGAATGTAAATAACAGATGTTAACAGTTCCGAATAGAGAACATTGCATTGAGAATAATGATCAAAATCGCGATTTGTGTTTTGTTCACAATACATACACAAATCGTACACCTACCGCTACTAAGCATACTTTGGTTCCATATGAGTTAGCCTACATCTAATATAAAGTAGTCTTTCATTTAGGTATGCAATATGAAGAGTACTTTCTACAAGAAGTCTTAAAGTCCATATTATCCGTACCACTTAGTTCCATTATTGATCCATCCCCAATAGACGCTGAAACCTTGAAGGCGATTCTTAGTTAGTTTTTATGTTGCATCCGGACAAAGCAGTTTAAGAATTACTTTTCAGCAAACTTTTATAAACTAGAGTAAGGCTTTTTGGGGGTCAGAAAATTTTATTTCCTAAACAAATCTAGGGAAATTCTGGGTTTTCATGGTCTGCCGTAATTGGGATGACTGAGTACATTGGATTTCTGTACGGTCAATGTAAGCATAAAGCGTAATTGAACAGAAGTTGTACTCCTGGGAGGTTAAAGGATTTTCTTATCTACTGTGAGCCCTCCTAGCAGCACACCATATTCAAATACGAGATGCTCCCATCATTGAGATGTGAGGCACTTGCTGAAGTTGCATCATGATGTGGCTACGAAATTTGTGCTGTTCTTCCTTTCCCACAAGAAAGTGGTAAAAACAAGAGCTGATGGCTGGAAGGTTTAGAATTAATCGTTACCTCTGGCATTGCTCTGGGCAACCCTCCAGAAATCATGCTTTGCCTGCCAAGCCATTACAAAGGGGAAATACCATATATAAACCAGGCTTGCCCCATCCCAAAAGGGGCGTCCAGCCCAGAACTGCTTGTTCGTATCCCTTTTGCGCGAGACCACAAGCATTCCCAGATATGTTTCGGCCTCATTGGGTGTCATCAGTGAGGGGTAGCTTGGGTCTCTCCCCTTTTGTAATGGCTTGACAGGCAAAGAACGGTGGTCTGGAGGGTGGTACCAAATTCTTTCTCTCCCTTCTCCCCCGCACCCCCCCATTCACGTCCCTGCCCTGTCACCTTACCTGTGGTGTTCCCCAGGGCTCCGCTTTGTTCCCCATTCTTTTCAACATCTACATCTTTCTGCTGTTGCACCTCATCCGCTCCTTTGGAATCTGGTGCTATTCGTACGCAGATGCCCAACTACTGATTATTCTTCATCTTCACTAGTTTGAAGTGTTGGCGTGCTTACATAAGTGCCTGACAACCATGGGGAGTGTATGGGGCACAACTGGCTGAAACTGAATGGGGATAAAATGGAGGTGGTGGTGGGTTCTCCTCCCGATCCTTCACGTTGGGTTTCCTCTTTTTGGCAGTCTTCCTGGGGTCTGCTTCCAGTACCTAAGACCAAGGTAAAACATCTTGGGATTATTATGACCGCTGACCATGACAGCCTCAGGTTTCTTCAGTTTGTCAAATGGGGCATTTTCAACTGAAAATCTTAACGCAAAGTGCTCCATTTGATTCCAACAAAGCTACGCTCCCCGGTGGAGGCGGCTATGATTCTGAGCAAGCTGGACTATTGCAACTCTCTGTATTTAGCGCAGCCCAAGGGGTTGATAGCCTGCTTGCAACGCCTCCAGAATCTGGCCGCCATGGTGGCAATGGGCACCCCGTATGGGGCCCATATAATCCCGTCTTGCTTGCCCTTCATTGGCTCCCTGTGGCCTAGCGCATTCAGTTCAAGTCGCTGTGCATTGTTAATCGCGCCTTACATGATCAGGGTACAGAGTATTTGCTCGTTAAATTTGAGCGCTATGTTCCCAACCGCACTCTGCGGTCTGGGGCAGCAGGCTTGTTGTGTGTGGCCGCTTTTCGACCGACTCGGGTGGGCGGCCGTGCCTTTTCAGTTGCAGCGGCGCAATTGTAGAACACTCTCCCTCCTTTTATGAAACTGCTGTCAAATCATCTAGCTTTTCGTAAAGCGCTAAAAACATACCCGTTTTGAGCCGTTTGCTCCCTGGTTATGTTGTGTCTGTGTGATTGGTTTCCCTCCGTAGCGCCATGATGCCTTGGTGACTGTGTGCTCTATAAGCTAAGATAACATGTGCATGGTTAAATTAATATAAATCAAATGTTATTCTATGATGAATACATATGAGGATAGTATGGAGACAGTATGGCTGTGGCTAGAATAAGTCTAGTATTTAATCTAAGTTTTATTTAAAATTACTTATTGAATTAAAAGCCATTGGGAACAGTTCCATTGTGCATACCCGTTTACATTTTTGGTAATGCTTTGAACAGTTATGGCTATAAGTTCATAATGCTCTTCTAGATTCAAATGCATCCAATTGAGACTAGATGTAGGCCTGCAACTTTGCATGCATTGGAACATTGGAAAATACCATGCCCATTATTTTTACACTTTCTTCACTGCTAATGAGCCTGAACTTAGATCCTGCCCAATGGTCAAAGTGTACGGGAGGGGTGCTTCTCTAGTTTTTTTTAAATTACGTTTAACTGTTCTTATGCTTTCATTTAAAAAAGAAACCATCCCGGATTGAGTTTTAAAATAAGTGTAGGAAGGTGAATTTTTTTTAACTGGAGCGGAGTACATTTTTGTCCCAGATATGCCAGAGTGACCGAGCATAGCGAGGGAGCCTACACCACTTAAGGGCGGTTTGGGGTGGGAGGGTTTCCCCCAAGAAATTTCTAAATAATGGGTGAGGTGAAATGGTGCATTTTTGGAAAATTGAGTATAATTTGCAATTGGGTTTTGTAGGGTAACTCATGAAAGAAATCCAATAGATGCAAGTCAGCAACAGTGCACTGGAGCATTTTTCCAACTCCTTTTTCACAATGCCTTTTCCAACAATATGTGCCAGTATAAAACATTTCCACATGCGGACTGCAACATTATACCCTATTATCCCCACATAAGAACATCCTCCAGTTGGCTTTACCATTAGAAATGCATGCCAAAGTAGGAAAACATGTCCAAACTGGCTGTACTAAAATGCCAGCCGAGCTACATAACACTTATCATGCTTGCTTTACCAACTATGCCCAAAACAAAATGCCATACCACAGTACGAAATGACTCAACTGGCTGCATTGAAATGCCACTCTAGCTACATAATATAGCTTTATAGACCAGTAGCGAGGGCCCTGAAGACCGAGTTAATGGCCCAGCAAAGCGAGGGCCTTCAACGAGGTATGAGGGACCATAACGCCCAGTACGGCCCTCGCTGCCGGTCAATAAAGCTATTAGAACACCCTCGGAGCCTGATTCTGAACTTGGCGCAGTGAATGTGCTAAAGAGCAGGATTCACTGCGCCAAATCGGGACGCCCAGGCTCCACCAGTATTTTCAAGTGGGCATGCACGTCCTCGCAGTGCACTACAGTGCACCGTGAGGATTAACTGGCGCTATCCTGAAATCGCAGCAACATTTTTGTAAAATAACAACATATTGATTATTTTACACAAATGCTGCTAAGAACACAGGTGTATATAAACACTTTCATACACACCAAAGTAAGCAGCTGCAACGTTGCACAATACAACATTGAAGCTGCTTGCCTTGGCTTATGTGAAAGTGTTCGTATACACCTGTGCAAGTAATTACAACCCGATTTGTGGGCTGTAATCAATCTGCGGGCTATACCAGTTCGTATAGCCCGCAGGTTGACCAATCAAGATTGCGAAACACCCGCTACGCTGTTCTAATAACAATTATGCTTGTTTTAACCAAAGGTGCCTAATACAAAATGTCATGCCACAGTAAGAATAATCAAAAAACAAACACGTATTGGACTGTGTAGGGTCTTGCACCTAGAGACTCCCCTAATCGTTATATCACACAAAAAGGTCTCTGGTAATTCACAATTTAAAATTTGTATCGTTACCAAGTGTGTAACTCCTACCTATATTGCCCTCCAACCAAACTAAGCTAAACACTCATGTACTTTCTACCCCTAGGTTGCGCTGATGGTCCGCTTATCTAGGGTGAGGGGATAGTTAAAGAGAACTTGGCCTATCACTAATGTTTTGCAAACAGGGATTGTAATTACTTGAATTGTAGTGAGAATAATACCGCTGATCCTGCTTCCGTTACCAAAGATACCCAATGCAAAAATGTCATGCCTCAGTAAGAAATGGCTCGACTGGTTGCATTAAAATGCAAGTCTAGCTAAATAACACTTATCATGCTTGCTTTATCGACCACGCACAGTAACAAATGCCATGCCTACTCCATGGTGTGCCAGCGCCTTGCCGTCAGACATAATAACAATAATGATGAGTGTGATTGCAAGGTTCTGGGGGGCACTGGGGAAAGGCATGGTGTTTACTGGCCATCTATCATAGATACTCCATGAAAAATAAATGATGCACCTGTTCCCTGGGTCCCTAGCTCCTCACACATCCAGACAATCCATTTGGTTATGTGTGTATGCCAGGCACTGGGGGATCAGGATGCTGGATTTTTTTTTTTTTACTGGAGATTTAGCATAATGTCATGTAATAAAAATACCAGGCCTGTCCTCTGGGCCTCAGAGCACCGAACGCACACAAAGTGATTGTGTGTAGGCAAGGCGCTGGGAGGCCAGGGGGCCACATATGGTATTTTTTACCTGACATCTATCATAGATGTCCAGCCAATAAATACTATGCAAGGTGATGGGGGGGGTGGGGGGGAGGGTGCAGGTATGGTATTTATTTACTCGATGTCTATTAGATGTCCAGTAACAAAATACCAGACCTGTTCCCTGGGCCTCACAGCGCTAAACTAAGTTGCCTGTGGCCCAGGGGGACAGGTATGGTATTATTAGACCTCTATCATAGATGGCCAGTAAAAAAAATACCATCCTGGACCATACAGCACATCAGACGGAAAGCTGATTTTGGCTGGTGGGGAGGGGGTTTGTGCAATCCTCCTACCCCGACTTGCCAAAATCATCTCGGACCAGGACAAACGCACACAGCAGGCACTCACTGTCTCATTCAGTCACAAGCACCCATCATGCACTCACTCATAACACAAGCATACACACATCCATACACATTTAAATACTAAATAAATGAACATACAAACGCACATATTTACACAACATACACACAGAAAGCACTCTCATTCTCACCAGCATCCATCATGCTACATTCACCAGAAGCATGCACGCATCCATACACACAATTTTACATAGTGAACATAAACATACATACCTTCTGCTACGGATCCGGAGATTCCAGTGCTTCAGCCCCCTGCAAGCATTAACAGGAATAAGGATGCTTCCTGGTTCCATGCGTGCAAGGGGCCTGAGTGTGGGTCCAGCGACGCTCCAGCCTGCTGCCTGTATATGCGAGGAGGCACAGGAGTGCTTTCTTGCACATAGACATACAGTTCCCTAGCCAGCATTTCCAATGAGCCAATGCGAGGCTGGGGAAGCAAATGCCGCCAGCCTTGCATGGCTCATTGCATTGGCTGGGGAAATTTTAACTGTGAAAGGGAAACAGTTTCCCTTTCACAGTTAAGAACACTCCATCAGCTGAAAAAAAAAAAGCAGCCAATGGATGAGCGGGGGGCCACGACCCACTGAGTCAACGCCCGCTCGTCCAGAATGGACGAGCCGCCACCTGGAAGAAGTTGAAACTTGCACTTCAGTGCACTGCATTGAACGTTCCCTTAAATAGAAGCTGCATTTGCTTTGGGGTTTGAATTGCACGTCGGAGTGGCCGTAGCAATCGAGTTTGAAGGAGTGGGGGCAGGCCCGCAGGGAACATAGTTCCATTACTTTTTTTCATACACTTCGACCACTGATTCTGCCGCGGCTTTCTCGTGGTATTGGTCACAGCTTACTTTTGCAGGAAAAACCTCCATCTGAGGTATGTTCAGCAAAAAATGTTGACTTGTATATCACCCCTTGTTGTCCGGGCATAGAAGCGCCAAAACTAAATTCCTTTGGCCACACTATGCCATTTAATTTGCAACTTTAACGCAGCTTTTCTGAGGATGAATCTTAAATGCAATGCATAATTAATTCATACAGGTCCAACTACAAATGAGAATCTAAGTCATTTGAATGAAAAGCTTTTTGCCCACTTGGTTGCAAAGATTAACGCCAATTTAAATGCATCTGAAAATTCTAAGACCATACTCTTGGAAATGGTCTGCTGCTGCTCGGAGGACCATTGAGTATTGGAATAAAGATGTCTGTTTCCACATTACTGCCTGCCATGCCTTTTCAAATGCCTGTAATTTTGTCCGTAATGCTAGTCTGACTCTCTTGAGGACCAAGCACATGTTGGTTGTCGGACAATTTAGATAACGTGGGCATTGTTTCCTGGGGGCATCCACATCAATCTTTCCTTCCCTCCCTAAAGGAATATTGCTGTGTGCAAGTTCTAGATCCCGAAGTGAAATGTGTTACAATGAAGTTGACCTTTTAGTGCAGGGGATTTGGAATGTGACAATCCAACATTGCAGTCCCTTAAATTGTAAATTCTGAGCTTCAATGTGTCCGATATTCCAAACTTGAACATAATGCATTCCTCTAAGGGATTAGTTTTGCCTAGGGCTCAGTGCCAATTTTATGGAAGGTTTTGCAGCTGAGCTGCAATTGCGAACACTAAATATCTACAGTGACTGGGGGTTCGGGCACAGGGGTCGAGCTATGAAGGGGCCAGCGATAGAAAGGGAAGTGGGAGCTGTGGGCAAACTGCATGAAAGTGGGTTGAGGGTTCAAATTTAATCTGGTAGTAGTCTCATAACATGGTGCAAGTATAATGGCGTGCTGGATCTCAAAAAATGAAATATTCAGAAATCTGAACTGTTTCATGTGCAATATTTAACATAGTGCAGGGTAATGGCAACATTGAGACGCCAGAGGTCTCATGATTGATGTCCTTTGTCAGTGTGCATGAACTTGTAGGAGTGAAAGCAATGTGAATGTGCTGAGCATGGCTTACACCAGGACGATGAGCACCAATCAGGAAGAAACGTGCCTGTTGGCACTCGAGGGCGGCACAGATCATTTAGGTGCTTCCTTGCTCTGCAAGTGCCTCATTTCTAAGACTGCTCACCTGGCTCCTGGCGCGGTGCAGAGCCTCACGTTGGTAAGGGAGAGTTTGCAGTGAATACTTGGAAACCAATGTGCAGTCTCCAAGTTGACCCGTGGGACGGTCCTCTCCCCGTTTAAAGCTGCTGCTTGGGGATGGGCTGCACATTTATTAATCCGAAGCATTCATATGGACAGTAGGGTTTTTCTCATTTGTGTGGGGCATGCAAATGTGGCAAAGCCATGTAACCCAGGAGCACCTGCGTAGTAGTAGGTATATATTAATGAAGCAGTCTCTTCGCCCCTTTTGTACACCAATAAGAGCTCCCTGTAAGCAAATGGCACAATGTGCTGTTAGCATAGGAGCCACAGCGCCAATGGCACAGTGAACTGATGGTGTACAGTTGGAGATGTGAATAAGGACTTGTTGTGCAGAAGTAAAAGCAGCTTAGGGGGTCCGGGAATCGGCCACTAAGCGGGAGCTATTGCTGGGTAAGAAGAAACTAGTACATAGTTCCAAAACCTCCAAATGAGAGGCACATTATAACTCTTGTCAGTTATGACTCAGTATGCTTTAATTGCCTTAAACATGTGCCTTGAGGCAACATATATGCAATCACACGTAATTAACTACATCTATGTATGGCTCCATCTGGCATGAGAAGTCGCTGGCTTTCTTTTTGTGGGGAACCAGCTGGTATCGGCAGATAAATGGCTCCCAGGTACTGTTGGTTTCAAACTCTGCGGCTTGTGTCACTAGAAACAGTATGTACTGTTAAATAGTATTGTATAGCACGGTTAACCTTTTAAGTGCCATGGGTTTCTCCCCCAGTGCCAATGGCTTTTTTGGTGATTTCGGTATGTCGCCATTCAATGCCTTGTAACTTTTTTGTTACATGAGCTATCTCGGCCAAATATGGCCCCTTTTTTCCCCACATGTAGGCGGTCGTAACACCACCCAGGAATCCTAGGTTGCTGTAGGGGGGTGAGAGAAAATAACCAAAAAGAGCGAACATGTTGGGTTTTTTAAAAAAATGCCAATAAAATGATGCACAAAGAAGCCTGTGTTTTTTTTCCTTGTAAGAGCTAGGAACAAACGGTTTGCTGCTGAATTCCCCAATTTCCTGTTTTCAAGAAGAGGTTGAGTGGAAACGAAAAGAAATTATTTTGATGTGGTTATCAACCGTTTTGTGAGAGGTAAGTAATTTTGGCCATTTTTGCCAATTGGACATGCGTGGACGGAATGGAAGAAAAGGATAGGTATGCTGAATTGGAGGACTGAAAGACATACATTTAACAAAGACAAAATTCCAAGTCGAGGAAGGGGTGATTTGCGCAGGTCAGGCAACAACTAGGTAGGGGACAATTCCATAGTTTGGGGGGGAAAAAGCAGGAAAATGACAGAAAAAAGTTATGTGGTGGACAGGTTGGCCTGGTACGGCAATGGCTTCTTTGAATTTTGAGAAAAACAATGCTCCGCTACATTCCCCTGACTCTTTTCTTTTCACAAAACAAGCATTACCACGAGCCAAAAACTGAGCAATGGTACACAGGAGTTTTATGCTTACGGCCTGAACAGACGTACTTGGCATGTGTAAATCAGGAAAACCAATGTGGTGAGGAATGGCAAGCAAACATTTGTTTGAAAGGGCCAATGCAGACCTGTTCAAGGGTAGGTGACTTGTGCAGGTTAGACAAGTGCATGGTGCCTAAAGCAGCGACTAAATGTAGTGCACATTTGGGAAATGAAAGGTTTCTGTGACAAAGTGCACCAGCAAATGGGTCAAAACGTTATGAAAACCACCCAAAAACAACAAATGTCATATGTTCCCACAGGTGTCCCGACAAAAACGGTACCTCACATGTGTGGGTGCAGCTACCTAGGCACCAAGGGGAAAGCTGAAAATGCGGCTAACCCCAAGTCTTTTTCGGACAGCAGAATTTGTGGAATTCTTCTAAAGCGCACACATACAGATATGGGCCTAAGGTGGCCAAGCCACCAAGGAAAACGGGGAACCCCATGCATATCTGAAAAGAGGACACCTGTGGGAATCAGCAGAGGTGTGACTTGCGCAAATCTCCCCAGAATATATTACCCACAAGCCCCCCCCCAAAGACCCACATCGGAGAAGGGTACCCAAAGCCAGGGACATTACCGCCGACTTTGCTGGAGCTCTGGTTGACCTGCGTTACAGCTGCTCCCCACCAGGGAGTCCCGGGCAGTGTGCCAATACCTCCCCCGAAGGGGAAAACTGTAATGCAGCCCAGCCAGAACTCCAGGACGGTTGGAGGTGATATCCCCGGCCTTGGACATCCATGTACCATGTGGGTGTACCGTCCCCTAAGCACAGCGGCAGCTCCAGGGAGCCCCTGCAAGATCCCCATTCCTCCCACAGCCTGGGCTTGCAGGCGAACAACCCACATGGGAGACATCCGCTCCCAGGGAAACACCAATGTTCTGCTGGCATGGGGGCAATTTGTGGCCTGCCCCTGCAATTGTGTCCCAGCCTATTTGTTACCTATGGTCACCCCAGCAAAGAAAAATGTACACTCATACTTTCCAATCATGCCCCCCCCCCCTTGCAAGCCATCCCTGGTGGTCTACAGAACCTCACCCCCCAAGTAAAACACATTTGCCCCTTCCTGAGGTGCCCCCCACACTCCATTTGGGGGTGGGAGGAGAGACCCACCCCAAAACATCAGACAGGCCCCCCAATGGATAGGGCAGTAGGCTTTGGGCACCCTGGGGACAGATTGGCACACCAACGTGCCCATCTGCACCAAGGGAAGTTTAGTAAACAAAAGAAAAAATTATGAAAATATAGGCTGCACTTTAGGGGGGACTGAGGGACACCCTAAACCGCTGTGCAATTTGTAATGTAAAGGGGGGTGCATCTCGCCACCTCCAACCCAAATGGAGGGGCGGGCCATCTCATGTAGCCCTCCCTGGGGGCAGATAAGGGGGGGGCTGTCATGCACTTATCCCTGGCTCAGGTGTCCCTTACTAGGAGCAGATCTGACCCCAGGGAGGGCTGCATGACCTGGCCCCCACTTCATTGTGGGTGGGGGGCCACCACCCCTTCCCATTACAAAAATCCCTGGTGATAGGAGTGTCCCACAGCCCCCCAAAATGCAGTCTTCCATTTTCACTTGTCCTTTGTTTACCCAACTCCCCACACCAATGTGCCCATCTGCGCCAAGGGAAGTTTGGTAAACAAAGAAAAAAATAGAAAATTGTAGACTACACTAGGGGGGCTGAGGGCCATCCTAAACTGTCCAAACCCACAATGTAGTGGGGGCCATGTCATGCAGCCCTCCCTGGGGGTAGAGATCTGCTCCTAGGAAGGGACACCTGACCCCAGGGAGGAGTGCATGACAGCCCTCCCTTATCTGCCACCAGGGAGGGCTACATGAGATGCCCCACCCCTCCATTTGCGGGGGTGGAGAGGTGACTCTCCCCTTTCCAACGACACCAGCCTCGATCTCCGGCTTGAAATGCAGCTGGAGATCGAGGAAGAGCAATGTGGACACTCGCCTTGTGGTTTCACTGCGGCAGCCGCAAATGGCTGCCACGTTGAAAATACTTTTTCATGTCTGTGTGTATTATGCACGCCGACGTGAAACTGAAGGTAATCCAGCCCCCGGGCAGTGAGGAGGGACCTCCCCCTCACATAACCCAGGAGTTGGATTACAGTTTTGCGTGATCCCTATGCTTGTACGATGTCCAACTGCACCATGAGTTAAATGGCAGCACCTAGCATCCTTGTACTTTACTATGCTTACATGTAATGTGCTTTAGTACATGCAACATTGCAAGTGTTTTCGTCAGTTGGTTGGATTATTGGCGCTGATCGTGGCGGGGTTCACTCCTTTTGGTCAATAATTATTCACAAATGTGAAATGGTTTGTGTCCCAAAGCAGCCCACTTGTTGAAATGAAAGTTGGAGACCTGTCTTTAGGGTAAGTAAGAAACCTATTTTTGAGAAATGGTTAGATTTGATTGAAACTAAAATGTGTGTGTATGTGTATGCGATGTACCTTGATCAGTTGGACTAAAGCTGATCTAGTATTTAGGTTTTTATGGGTGTACACATCTCCTTTTAAGGCCCCAATTAAACTGCTTTTAAGTATTAGCAGGAGATGGTATTCATCTGAATTTGTCCTCATCAGACTGCACACTAAAAAACGACTTTTCCAACAATGACTCAATGATATGAGCCTAGAAGGATTTGAACCACAACTCTCTGACTCAGTAAATCCGTAGGCTTCACCAATGACAGCAGCCTGTCTTTCCAGAAGCACATAGCCAAGAAGGCCCAAATAGCCTTTCTCTACCCATTGAAACATCAAACCCTTCATCCCGAAACACAGGACTTCCAGACCGTAGTGCAGGCCCGTTGTCCAAGAGGTTCAAATGTAGGCAATACAATCAAATGTAAATCTACTATGAGCCTGCATAAATTCAAAGGACATAGTTTCATTAAATGTGTACAAATTTGATTGCATCTGAAAAAGTATATATTCATAATAAAATGATGATCTTTAGTCTTCATCAATATTGCAAGTTCATTCAGATTATGTATGTATTCTGCATAGTTCAACCTGATAAGTAAAAATGTTCCCTAACGGTATCTTGTAGTTCAGCCAGGAAAGGGTACACTTTTATCTGTGTGAGTTGTTTAGCTATGAAGCCCATCAGTGCATTAGATGTCATAGAAGAGTACAACGTTGAATGAGCCACAAGGCATGAATCGAAGGAACACCCAATTCACATTGAAAGGCCTGTACAGAAACTTTGGTCCCCTTTCGAGGTTTAGGAGTTGAGGGGACTCAGCCATGTCTAATACAGTCTATGTGCACTATTCATCGAAAGGAATACCAGGTCTTTTTAGACCTACTGACTTCCTTTTCAAGGGTATCCCCAATCCTACCAAGAGCCACATAACCATGGCCTATTGGTCCAAAGAGCTATTTTTAATTCATTATTTTTGTTTTTTGGATCAGTTTCTCAAATCCTCTTTTCAGAGATAATAATGAAACATAGATTCTTTAAGTATCTGGATACATTCTCATGTGCCCATTGATAAAAAAAAAACACTCTGGGTTATGGTGATATTGAACAAACAAGGTTTGGGTTTGTCCGTCCTGCTTTCTTGGCTGTCTTGGCATTATTTACTATACAGAGTACTGAAGTATATGAATGCATGTAATTGTCAAGTGGCATGATCATAGTTAATTATGTGGCATTGAAATGAAGCTGAAGGAAAATCACCAAAGTTTAAACATATTTAGTTTAGTACACCTCGATTCAGTCCCTGTTTGTAATTAATGGTCCCTACCAACTGCTTCAGGCTATACTCCACTGCTACAACCTCTGTGTTGTGTCCTGTTAGAGAATGTATGAATGTATGAGATGTAGAGACTGCATTAACTTTTTTAATTGAGAGTAGAGTAATATTAGATTTATTTAACCCACGCAGAAATACAGCAGGGTTTTGAAAACCAAAGTAAAATCCAAAGTGAACACTGCCTCCTGAAGAAAGATTCATAGCGTGACGTGCATGTAGAAGTGTGATTGGCCTGGAAAGAAACCAATCATTGTTCATGCAAGTTAGAATAGAAGGGAAAGAAGGAGATGTAGCTACAAGTTCCCTAAGCAGCAGAAAATTGTGCCGAGTGGAATACTGTTCAGAGGTCACCATGGGTCGTGGTAGGAACTGGAAAATTGCAGAAGTTGACAAGTGAAGGTGGGGACATATAAAGAAAATATACAGAGGGGCTAGATTAATTGAGGGAGTCAAAATAGAGGAAAGTGAGGGTGGGGGGTGAGGTTTGGAGTTGGAATTTTGCTGTAGCTGGGGAGGATTAGAGGATCCGCTTAGCGGTGTTAATCGTACAAGGACGAGCTGTGGCCTACCAAGTTATATGAAGGGAGCTTGCTGGCTATAAGCGTGGGCGAAGATGAAGGCCGAGGGCAGGGACAGCCCATCCAAGTTACAGGGAGATAAATTATTTGAATGGGGGAGGGGAGTATATAAATAAATAAAATACCTCCTGCAGAATAATTGGCAAGGTGTCAGATTTGACACACATCAGCATTTCATTAACCTTTATGGTACCAAAAGGTTCATAAAAAAGATGGATCTAAATTGGAGTAAGATTTTCTTTGTTGGAGGGTTCAAATATAACCAGCCATCCTGTGATTCTGGAAATGCCTTATGGGGGGGGGGATGGGCCTCCTAGACCTATCCTACTGCTTAACTGTGTGTCTTCTCCATTTTCTGCCACTGAAGTCCATCTTTGCCCTCTGGCAGTGCAGCTCTTCATGTTTTCCTTTTGGTGAACACCCATGGGATACCCTTATGGACCCATGGGTGGGGGGGTACACCTTTGTACCCATTATGTGCATTGTTCGACACCAGTGTGTTGCCCACAGAGCAGGGTATGGGCTAGTGGCCGCTACATGCTGACTGGGCAGTGGCTCTGAGTGCGCTTTATTTTTGGGGCACCCAGTCCCTGCCATGGGAATCAATGGATTCCCCTGCAGGAAGGCAAGTGGCCTCTTGGTTTCTATTGCCTTTATCTTGTTTCCCCAAATTCCTGGGGAGCCGGATTCTGTCCAGTCCCCTGACTGGCTGTTGGGTGGAAATACCATATAGGGCTCTGGGGCTGCCTCCTGTCAGACTGACTGGAGCCTTCCTAGAAGTTGTGTGTTGTGGATATACCCCAGGGGTAGGACCTCTATGAATGGAGTCTGAAGTGAACTCACATTCTGTATTATGGGTGTTGTGGAATAGTTCAACCCATGCCAATGCACCACACTACATCCCTTTGTCAAATGGGGGGGAAAGAGAACTGCCGAAAATGGAGGCGCTAGCCCCTGTGCGCCCCAAAACTGCAAAACTGTGCATGGTTTATAAACCACAAAAGAGCTGCACACCCTGCCACACACAGGCAAAGTTGATGTCAAAGCAAGAAATCCCTGCGAGAGAATGCCAGTGGGTGTTACCTGTCACATGAGTCAAGTCCACAAAAGTGGGCTAAAATCTGAAAATGCCCTTAAATACAGCTTCCTGATCAATGGAAACCTTTAAAGTGCTGTTTTGGTGCTAAATTCAGTCATTTTCCAAGTGAATTATTGAAAGGAAAGGGGTGCTGAAATCATAGATTCTCCAGTGCAGTCGGAGGAATCCAGGCCTCACTGACAGCTGCTTCAGAAAATTAGCTGTGAAGCCCAGTTTAAATGTGTTTCTGTTTCCAGATTAAAATGGCAAAATTCACCTATTTAAAGCATGTTTGTGAAGGGCTAAGTCTTTTAAATGTCGTCAAAATCCATGATAAAAGTTTTATGTGTTAAATGAAAAGACTTTAGCTCCAGACTGGGTTCCTTTAAATTAATCAACTATTTAATTCTGATCTGTCAGCCCAGCCTGGGAATGATTCACATTTCAGCCTGACACTCAACTGATATAGGAAGGCTTAAGTGATGCTAATGGTTCCCGCATAATGACAACAAGGAGCACAATGAGACAGCATCAGACATTCATCTGTGGCTGAGCCAAGAACAATGGCAAGCTGCCCAACTGATCTCTACAGGGGACCTTCCCTCTCCAGGAAGGGGACACACCTCCCTGATCAAAGGACTGGACAGCTGCTGCCTGGGAATGGGAGGTTACAAAAGAACTTTTATGTTAAATCCTTATTTGTGATTAAAGTTTAAAACTATTTAGCTGTGCAACCGAAAGAAGGATAAATCTGAAAATTGGTATACATTAACCTAATTTCAGGCTTTTGATTTGAAGACATTGAGGAAACCTGTACCATTTAAGGAACCAACGTTATGAAAATATTCTCATTGTAGCAGAACGATTAATGTTGCAAACCTAAGATTGTATGTACATGATCCACTGATAAGCGCCCAGAGATGTACCGAATTAGAAATCATTAATCCAAACTGTTATGATTCAAATCCGTACAATGAGAAAGACAGCTCGCACAAAGTTGGGAATTGAATGGGAATATAGACAGTCAAATATGAAATGTATGTATCCGATTTTATTAGGGTACATTAATTGTAGAAATGTACATGTGATTATTTTGGTAAAAATAAATGTGGGAGTTCCTAAATCCCATCATAAAGATGACAGCTCTGTTCTGACTGCCAACTAAAATAAAGGAAGTGCCTGCAGCCACTTACAGCCGTGGGGGTGTGTTTTAAAATTCCGCCCACACCATAAACTTAGGGATGGCATTTGATAGTATAAATATAGGAACTTCACAACACATAAGACACTGCTTCCAGAACCCATCCATATTTCCGTGCAGAACCTTGTTCCAGAAATCTTCATCTTGTAGCTGACGCCAGACTTCTTTGAAGATCCAGATTTCCTTGCAGAATCTATACATTAGCATTGCTGACTCTTGCTAGCTAGACACAATTTCAAAACATCCAAAACTTGAAAGAATAATTCTGATTCAGCTTGGCTTGCTACCATCAACGCTTCCCCACTGAAACTTGCACTGCATCCTGCAATATGCTGTGTCCAGTGACTAGAAGGGCCCATCCAAATCCCGTCTGAGGCGCAGTCCAAAATTGACCAGAACCGCGCTTCTGATCCAACCCCTTCAGAGGTGCCCTGCTGCCGGTAGACCTGATCCGACCCAATGACCAGCGCTGACGGTCCAGTTTAATTACAAAAGACTAAGTATTAACATGAAGAACAGTGACCCATAGTATATCTGCATTGTATTATCCCAATCTCAACCCATCCCATATTTAAATTCAGAACCCTATTATTGTTTGAATCCTTCTTGTGCTGATTTTTTTCTCATCTGTGTTACAAAACCATAACTCCTTAGTGATTTTGAGTAACTAGTAAATCCCAGAACGAGATGGAGTATCCACCACGTGATGGTTGCGCTGGCCACATAGCCGTGAAGATTCATGTGTGGCCTCCTCTTTTTCATAGTCAGAATATAGTGTAATCAAACCGATCTGTCATTTGTAAAACCGCATTCCTGTTTTAATTTTTGCACCTATTTTGCAAAAACGCCTCACTAAAACCTCCATAACTTCTTCAATTTTAAAGATAGAAACGAAATTTCAACTCTCACTGATACATCGCGGAACAGTGTATTTGACCTGTTTTTCTCCAATATGGCATAGTAAAAGTTTGCCGCAAAGTTCAAAAGTTTACACATGTCTTTTCCCCATTTCAAAGTGCTTCTTCCATCCCATCCTGATCTAAAGTGTGTATTGTTTATATTATAGCTCATATTTGTTAGGACCTGTTTAGTGTTGCTTTCTTCAGAATTTCTATCCATTTAATCCTTTTGCACCCTTTTGCATTATTTTACAAAGCAATTTTCACCTGTCAGTTTAAAGTGTCATTTTCCAAAAACGGTTTTCTCTTGTTTGGGGAGGGAGGATTGCATATAAACTCGAGACCTTGGACCTCATTACGAGGAGGGCAGTAAGGGGTTAACGGGGCCGGTAAAGGTGCCGATGCCGTTAACCCCGTACCGCCTTATTGAGGTTCCCTAGTGGGACCAGCTCTGGACGTCTGGTTTTACCAGACGTCATTTGCAGGTCCCGCAAAGGGACAAGCTTGCTAACAACGGGGCATCATCCCGTTCCCATTGAGCCCTGTCGGGCTCAAATGGGAATGGGGATTCATTTTTAACAGGTCTATGGAATGGACAATTACCGGGTTCACCAAGCTCGACATGACCATGGACCCGGTAAAAATTAATTGCCGGTGGCAGCTGTGCCATTACTAAGGGCATGGCTACCGCCAGGGTACTAATGAGGCCCCTTGTCTTTCATTCCTGAATACCTGCTGATTACTCACATTTGTGTAGGATTGCTCATTTGTATTTAAACAAAATTTTGCAGGGGGAATATTAACCTAAACGCTATCTGTTCACAAACCAAAACTGTTATTTTTCCTGTGTTCTATTCTGCATCATTATAAGTGAATTCAATTGCTTTGCTTATTTTCTGAATTGTCTTGTCATATGATTTGAATATTAAATACATAAAATAAATATGTACCTTTACAAACTAGCCTGATTCCTGGTTCAGTGTGACCTGGGGGGTATTTTGAGAAGGGTGTGATATGAATGGTATATCATTCAGAATAGTGAACTTATAGACACAAATAAATAAGGGTTTCATTGTAAGGGTTTCATTGCGCACTACATTCTAGACGAGACCTGGGTGTGTGCCTGATTGAAATCCTTTACAGTGTCTGGTTTCTGTGTGTGTGACACAATGAATGAGAGAGCCCTGACTGAAACTGACATAAATGCAGTATTGTGTGCTGAAAGGCTCTGTACTTACCCCCATCCACATGCTCTGTTATGTGTGTCTGGGTGGAGTGAATGGCCTGAATGCCTGGTTGTCTGCCTGCATGAATGCCCTCTCCGTGTTTGGCTGACTGAGCCTGGCTAAGCCAGAGTGAATGGGGAACCGATTAGTGTATCTGGGGACCTCTTAATTTGTTCAAAAGCTAAAGGTGAAGCTGAAGCAACTAGACGCTGTTCCTTGAAGCCCAGTTGAAGTCTGCTGCTGCATTTTCTTTGTGTAAACCATTAAAGCTGCTGGTGGTCTTCTAAGGACTGATCCAAAGAGAATCTGCGAAGGAGACTTCTCCCGCCCTATGAGGGACAATCCTGCAGACTGCTACTCTTAATCAGAAGTACCCTGGAAGCTAGTCCTGTGTGCCTGCCATCCAGAGAAGCGGTCTTTGTGAGTCCTGAAGAGGAGTGCCCAGACATCTTGAGTCCAAGAAGTCCTATGGTGTGACCCATGGTCCGTAGGTGTGCTTTGTGACCGCTGGAAGCCGTTGCTGTCTACCACCAGAAGAGGAGGTACACTGGCATAGTGCTGCGGGACACTCAGAGCTGCGAAGTTCCAAACTACAGAAGAACTCTTCAAAGGACATCTTTGCTGTCTTCACTGCCCACTTTTTCCCATCAGAATCCAGAGTCACTGAGTGCAGAGGAAGGTCCATCAGTGGGTTTCCCACCACCAGAAGCTAAGTAATTGAAGGGTCCAAGTGGTCTTGCACTAGTCTGCCCAGTCTTTAAGGACAGAAGTTCCCATTTTCAGTGTGCCTCCCAGGGCAGCCTTGACGGGCAGCTGTCTAAGAGACAAAGGCAAAGGGCAGCGCCCTACGGCAGCTCCCATCCCAGGTTTGCCCTGTTTGCACTTCAGCCCTAGCTAAGCCCCAAATCCATCTGCATCTACCTTCAGGTAAG
This sequence comes from Ambystoma mexicanum, assembly GCF_040938575.1. Taxonomy (NCBI): domain Eukaryota; kingdom Metazoa; phylum Chordata; class Amphibia; order Caudata; family Ambystomatidae; genus Ambystoma; species Ambystoma mexicanum. The sequence continues at coordinate 382,722,285 of NC_090923.1, read as the reverse complement.
AGAGGACTATTTTTTTTCTTTATATAATGTAATGACATAGTAAAAGTGCCTTGAAGTGCGGTGCAAGTTTTAAATACGCACACTGTATCAAATGTTAGGTACACATCTATAGGATATGAATTTAGGCACACATCTAGTACATAGCCACTGATTGAACTGTGCATATTTAGAGTATGTCAATGCATTTAGAGTAATCTATGAGGGTACCTAATATTGCAATGAGACAAATTGCATAGATAGCCACTATATTGCACTTAGAAGATTTATTAGGGTTGCTAATGTATTACACTTGGAGGAACAGTGAAGATATCCAGTGTGTTGCATTTCGAAGATTTTGAGGGCGGCCATTGTATTGCATTGAGACCCATTATGTAGATAGCTGATGTATCCCACTTGGGTGTTTTGGAGGGTAGCCAATGCATGGCACTTAGATGAACTGTGAAGATAGCTCCCTCGTGGGAGCTAGAAGTTATTTTTAAGGGTAGCAAATACACTGCACTTAGATAAACTGTGAAGACACCAACATACTACAGTTAGATGATTTATGGGGTACCCAATGTCTTTCACGTAGATGAACTATGAAGATAGCCAATACATTGAACTCAGGAAATTTGAGGCTAGCCAATGTTCTGTACCTGGACAAACTATGAAGGTTGCCATTGTATTGCACGCATATATGAGGCTAGCAAATATGCTGCAAATAGATGAATTCTGAGGATAGCCAACAAACTGCACTTAGATCTTGCTGGGGACCTAGATGAATTTGAGGGTAGCCAATGTACTAACAAACCCTGTTCCTACTCGCCCAAGTACCACACACGTCCAAGGGCCAGCCAAACTACACACTAAACATGCAAAAAGCTCATCCAACATAACAAATTCATACAACAAACAATCTCGATACTGGGATTTACCATTACAGATACGAGACTGTGCACACAATCAAAACTCATGTAGAAAGAAAAAATACTTGCAACAAAAAAACAGGAAAAGGACATGTAGAATCTTTCTCCCGTGCTTTCACCCTCACACCTTCATGGATATGTTTGGAACTTTAGTGCACATACTACCACAGGAAGAAACTCCTATTTTAAACTCCCTTATTGGAAGAAGTAAACATGTATCTTTTAATGAGCATGAGTAACCAGGTGCAAAGAAATATTACAAAAACATTTCAATTTTTCGGTGAAAACATATTTTTGCTCACTTATAAAATACTGTATTGGGAATTTGACTTACAATTTTACTCCCAACTTTAAAAAATACGGCATAAAATACTCCCACTGCCACATTTTAGCTGGCGTGCAGGTAACTGTGTATTGTATAAGACTACTTAACATGACAACACGTGATACTATAATGTACGCCATTGCGCTTTTTGAAATGTCTTTGTACATCTTTGCAGACGTTTAATCTAGAAAGGTTTATTGTGCTCTTCAAAATGTGCTCTTACATAGAACGGTTCTTGTATGTGCATGCTTGGATAGGCATTTACACTGTTTGACGTTTCTGCAGCCTACCTTTCCATTATGAATTCCAGATTATCAATCACTCCATTCAACAATGTTTAATCTGTCATACCCTGCAGTGCCTTAAAGGGCATAGGAATCCATGGTGTTGGGCTTTATTTCTAAATTAAAGTTAACTTAAAAACAGTTGTAAAACACAATGCCATGAATTGTAAAAATGTAATTATAGTTAATGGGTTTCATCTGTGCTGGGTTATTGGCACGCCCTGGAAAGCCAGTATTATTCACGTCCAAATAATGATTTGATCTTTAAACTGGCTGTTGCATGATTAAATATACGTCCTCCATTGTTCAAACGGTGCAATGGCATCCTACTTTTGATAGCCCGTGCATATTATTTGCCACCTTCTGTTATCGCTGCATCTACAGATGATGTTGCATGCCGGGCGTTTGGCAGGTAGCAGTTATCCTATGCCAGTCATCTTAATTGTTTTTCAGCTTGAGAACAAATCCATGCCTGCGTGCCATTCCTATGTCGGCTATGGCGTGTGGTCCTTTTCCGAATGCTGAGTGTTGTAGACAGTTGCACAATGTGCGGTTATTTTGGACCCCAGACACTGCTAAGCTCTCCTCAAATACAATTACTTTTTGTTGTAATCCATTGGCTCGTTGTCAGCGTTCCTTCATATTTAATTATGAATGCCTTTTCCATTCGATGGGCAGCAGAATGTTAAATCAATACAAAATCTACATTCTGCCCTAGGTGGTTGAATCTAATTCTGCAGAAATTTAATTTAATTACTACCGTATCATTTGATTCTTGAGGTGTCATTGGTGGCACGATGTACTACATCTACACGTTTTCAACTCTTACAATGTAGAAACAATGGTCTTGCATAACTTGTCCATTTGCTGTTTTATTTATACATGTATTTCAGGCTTGAAGGCTCCTGGCACATCGGACTCAAAGGTAGAGAAGAATGTAATAGACTTGAATCGAAAACAATATTGATGATCCCTCAAAAATGTATCCTAGTCACACCGGTGACCCTATACACCGCTCCCCTCTGCAAACTCATTTCCGACCTTGATTTTAATGATCACATCTTTGCTGACAATACCATACATTCCCTCTTTGTTTTTTCCATTGCTTCACAACCTAGTCTGCTGCCCCTTCTGCCTCTGCGCACATTTGCTCCTTTCCCCTACTTGCCCCCCTCCACTGGAATGGATGGACTCTTTCCCAGCCGTCTATTCAATACACCGGGGTGTGTCTTGAACCCCAGCTGTTAGCAAAGGAAGAAGACCTTCCGCCCTTCTTTACAAACTAATCACCTGGCCCACCTCGCCTGCGTTCTGTCGTCTGACCACCTTATGTAATTTGTAAATATGCAAATAGTGCCACAGGCTTTCAATGTTAATAAAATGTCGCCATTCCCTGGTATATTCCGTCCTTACCATCATAAATCACTCAAATGCATTTTTCTTGAAAGGACTCCTTGTTCATCAATGAATACAAACCTACCTGCAATGGTGCTGAACAACTGTACAGGGTGGACGTTTCATATAGCAGCCATGTAGTTGATTCAGATTCTTGTGGGACAGTCATGGAAGTGAAAGGTTGCTCATTTGACATAAATCTGACCATTGTAATGCCGTCCTATAGCAAGGAGGTTTTTCATGCGAGTTTGCTGAAATCTCAACTCTAGGATTTGGTAGTTGAAAATATTGAAAGTTGCTGATGGGTTGAACAGAAAAGGCACCTGTTGGCCAGCAATGGTACAGCAGAAGAGTTCTGGTTTCTAAACCATATACTCCACCCAGAACTAATACTAGCACAGAAGTGATCCAATCATAAATATGAAAACTGCACCCAAATGAATTGTATACCTTCCGCATCTATAAAGCGTAGTTGGGCTGAGGGCACGCTATACTGTCTGGGATGTGTGCAGCTGTATGGAATCACTCAAACAATAGCGCTGTATTACCGGACTGAGTGGCCACACAGGGTTCTTAGAAAATATAAAAGTGCACCAGTCAAATAATTCCACCTGTGTGAAGCAAATGCACAAATCAAAGAAAACATATTTAGGTGGTGATAAATGCCCAAGGGAAGGAAAAACGAGCAGAAATTCAGAATCATCGAATAGAAAATTCCTTTATTGGTGGAGAGGATGGACTGTCTCATCCGCTCCTTTGGTGCCAAGTGTTATTCCTACACCAACGACACTCCGATCCTGATACGTTTAGATCTAGATCAGGCTGAGATGGCGTCGTGCTTGCGAAGATGCCTGACTGCTGTTGGTAAGTGGATGAACTACCACTGGCTCAAATTGAGCGGAGACGAGATGGAAGTCTTGGTGGTGAGGTGTCCTCTTTCTGGCCTGTCTCTTTTGGTGAGCTCCCCATTCCTACGGGAAGGTGAAGAATCTCAGTGTAACACTTTCGGCTTCTCGTTCTATGGATAGCCAGGTTGCAGCCGTTTGTCAAACTGGACATTTCCAGTTGAAAGTCCTGAAAAATATGTGCCTCAGATTTCTGAGACTTTTCGTTTGCCGGTGGTAGCAGCTCTTATTCTATCCCGGCTGGACTACTGCAACTCTCTGTATCTGGGTCAACCGAAGGGGCTATTCAAATACAGCAGTGTCTTCAAAACTTGGCTGTGAGAGGGACTACTTGCTACCCTTATGGAGCCCATATCTCTCCAGTTTTACGATCCCTGCATTGGTTGCCTGTGTGTCAATGCATCAGGTTCAAGGCTCTGTGCATTGTTCACCGGGCTGTACATAATTTGGGAGCAGAATTTCTCTGGGCCAAGTTTGTGCGCTACTATCCTAACCGTCAGCTGCGTGCCACTACTGCTGACCTGCTTATCGTGCTCTTATTGATGAGCATGGATAGGTGGTCAGGCTTTTTCTGTGGCAGCGGTTATTTTGTGGAATGAGCTGCCACCACCTAATAAAGAAATGATCTGACCATCTAGCTTTAAGGAAAGTGATCAAGACATTTCTTTTCTAATATGGCTGACTCCTTCTTGTCTTTCGGCTATGGACGTTGCTCTCTCCCTAGCGTCGGGATAACCTCGGGTGGCCGTTGTGCTTAAGAAATGCCCATAACATAACTCCCAACTGGCTAGTGCCCAAACTGCAAAGACCAGGGGGAGCAGAATCTAGAAAAGCCTTTGTAGGGGCCGCTAGTCCATTCACACTTCCCTGGTCTTGTTTAGAGGCTTGACAGTTTTGGGTGTGTTGTCTTGGCACTTGAAGAATGGGTCAATGAGTAAAATGCAGGCTATTCAGTTTTTTTGGTTTGATGTGGCGAGTCTTTTTCGAGCGGGAAAACAAACCAGGATCAACTGCGAGTAGCATCCACTTCACGGTTCGACTGGATTTTCTGAAGGCTCACTGCGGTGAACTGTGGCTTGGAGCACAAGTCATGGCGGACTTGTTTGTGTCGGCAGCTCAGTGGTATTTCAATCTGTTCGGACAGTTCAATGTGGTCCACCGACCAGCATTGCACCACATTTTTAGCTTTTAGCTCCTTTTCCTAGGCTGTTTAAAGTAAAATATTGCGTATCCAAGTCCAGGGAAATACCAGAGTTGCCTGCCGTGCCAGCTACAGTCTTGAGCAGCTTCCCTGAGTAGTAATAGTCTTCACTAGCAGGCCCTCTCAGATCTCGGTGTATGTGGCCCCGCGACTTCAGTTTAGGCTCTCCGACCGGCTGTACGAGGGTTGCATCCGCCACCTCCCGTCTCTTTTCTTGCTTCTTAGTGGGCCCGCCATGATCTCCAGGTCTTAGAGACCCCTCTGCCTCTCGTTTTTTCGCCTCTTGTAGAGGATATTTTCCACATTTACAACATTGCTGAGCAATAAGAACACATCTAACTTTCTCGGATCTGCTGCTTCTAATTGGATCCAACTAACCTATACATTTTTGATTACTTTGGTGCTGCGCTGATGCTTAATTCCTTCTGCTGCATGCTCTGCAGAATCTGCAGCCGACCGATCAACTTTGAGGAAGTGCCCTCCCTATGGCAATTGCCATTTCCTGTGCCACAGCCACAATTGATGTTCGGAGGCACCATCGTTCCTAGAAAGTTGAGTTCCTGGTAGGGTAGTGGGCCTCTGTACCCAGCAGGAGATGTTCCGTGTTATGGGCTTCATATGGCGGCAGCAGCAGCAGACACTGCCAGAGGCTATTTGTGACTTCCTGGTTTCTATATAGTCAACAGATGGACCAAATGTTTACAACGCTAAGCTGCTTTTCCCTCCCATCAATGGTTTGTGTCTGCTGAGATCCCAAACAAAGCTCTTCCCGTGGGTCATATTTTTATAAGCATGTTTCTAATTTAGCTTAGCCTTCATTTTGTGAACTGCCTTCAATTGCTGAAGCAGGAAGTGACCTCGGCGATGAGGAAGTGCACGTATTCAGAGCCAGTAAAACAGACAATATCTCAAGTAAATGGTGTTTTCCCTTACTTTCACCTGGAGGTTTTCATCACTTGTGCCCTACAGGACGTATTAGCAATGCAAATAGATGTCGATCTGCGGACTGTGGTAATGTGAGAAACTACATAATTGGAGAAATTAGGTAATTGGAGAAACTACATTTCTTAAAAATCCATTGAGACAAGATGCGAATAAGTAGTTGTAGTTTGGCATATTTAAAACACCAGGGCTAAAATTGCCCTAGTGCTAAAAAGCTGTTTTTGTTAGGGCAAACTTTCCCCTGTTGCAAAAATGTAGTGAAAATGTATCTTTTTTGCACTAGGGTAATGTTTGCCCTAGTGCTTTTAATATGCCAAACTGCACTTGTCGAAGTGGAGTGTCTTTTTTTAAAATGTATTTATTTTTTCTTTTTCTTTTAATGTGTCCCAGTGTTTTTAAAAATGGGGCAAAGTTTGCCTTAGTGCAAATACCGTGCACACGTTGCACTTGCACGGGTGAAACGTTTCTGTAATCTTGCCCCAGATGTTCATTACAATGAGCTCTGATTTACAAGGCCTATCCAAGGATCGATGCCCAGTTTGACCTCGTGATAACTAGTAGGGCAATCTGAAATCCTTATGTGGCGTTTGTTGATGTAGGCGAATGCAAAGAGGGGTAGAATGGTGTTTTTTTTTTCTTCACTGAGCAGCCCCTTGTTTCCAGAGACCCGTTTCCCTTTCACGTCAATTTACACGTAAATGTGCCATGAAATAACATAGCTATCCAAGCATCTGAAGTTTTGTGTTGTGGCAGCTGGATATGGACTATTATCTTGCTGCATGGGGAGGCTACCTTCCCTCTTCTCGAATAGATGCAAATGGTGGCTGGATGCGCACTTGATCTGCCATTTCATAATTCATCCAGACACCAATATTTATAATCTAATGAAATTGTCTGCAGATTGCTAAAAGCCTGGAAACCAAATGTGTTTTGCATCTGGAAATGCGTGCAAAGATTAACTGGAATTCTGTCTAAATGGGGATGCGAGTGCTTTTAAAAGATGCCATTGCTTGTCAAGACGGAGCAGCCCTCTCGTGACCAGGGGAAGCTGCAGTATTGGCTTCCACTAAACCAGTCTGCCTTGCTATTGGAAAGGGTGATTGAGTGGAACCGGGAACAGAGGCATTTAGCATGCTGCAGTGAAGAGTGCTGTTAAATGTTAATTCAAAAGACACGCATCGTAAACATCCCTCTCGTCCAATAATGGACGAAGTTGGAATATTAATCTTCCCGATGATGGCGGGGCATTTCTTGGCACAGTCCTGACTCTTATGACAAGTCGTTGCTTTGAGTGCAGAGACGTAGCGCAATAGCGGGCAATGTACTCCTAAGCAACTTTGATCAACGTTCATTTAACACGTCCTATACTTGTACCATGAGTCCACGTTTGCTCTACAGAGAAAGTGTTTTTTATTTTACTTTTAATTACTAACTCCTTTTCCAATACTTGGAACTAACTTCATCGTTGATACATTTCTTCTGCGTGTTAAGTGGGTGCCCCACACTATTGCCTAATACTTAAAGTATGTTCAAAAACAATTTAAATTGCACAGGGTTACCAATGTGTGACTTGATTGAGAAAATGCAGCGCCTATTGTTCCCATATAAGCCACCCCACCAGGCTTGGGCTGGAATTATCCCGCTTTGACTGGCGAACTAATGACGAGGGCTGGCCTATGTTAAGTTTCTCTTTGCCAGTTCTTGGGTAATTGACGCTTTCCAACGCTAATAATTAATGTATACATGCTGAGATATTGTTGGCTTTTTTTTAAATGGTAGGGTGGTTGGGTGTGGGTTTCCGTGGCAAATTTCGGTAGTGCAGAGCCAATGTCCCTGCGCTATTTTGGTTTTCCTTGCTTCATGCATCTGTCATGACTAGTCCCGTTGTAATGACGCGACGTGTTTAGTTGCGCAGGCCACTTTAATCGAACTTCCATCTATTTACATTACGTTGGGGTGAATAACGGAATGTTCTGAATGCTGCTGCTTCCTCTGTCAGCCTATCCCTTTCCCCACCGGACGCCCACTGCAGTTCAGCGATCGTGTCTTGACTTTGCTCATTAAATGTGATTACAGCGTCGAATTCCATAGCGCATAGTGGCCAATAAGCCCACAAACTTTTCTTTATTTCAGAGCAATGCGAATGCCCTTTTCTTAATTGTGTTTGCTTTGTTGGGGGGCCCACTTCCGGGTCACTGGAGCGGGCCACCCAGATGTCGGGGTCACCCGACATGGACATCAGGGCCTCGTTCACACGGCCAACATGAAACCGGGACCACCCTGCATACTCCGGGTCACCGTAGCTCCACACGTGGGCTGGGGGCACCCAGCACACTGCAGCCCCAGCTCTGGGGGGGCACCAAGGCCGGGGTTGCCCATCCAGCCATGTTCACATGGCCCCTCCACTCAGAGGACGGGGTTGCCCAGCTGGGGGACCGACCTCGTACTGGACCCTGTCCTTGGGCCTCCAGCACACGGTGTTGCACCAGCATGGTGCGGATAAGAACGACACCAGAGTCACCGTTGGATCGACTGACGAGCCGGCAACGGCTCGTCCTCTTTCTTTACTTGGTCACATGGTTACCCCATGTGACTATGACACAAAACCTGGGACGTACCATGTCCCCCAGAAGGGGGTGACATTCAACATGCTTTTTATATGCTGAGCAGAGGCGCATATGTGCACCACAGTTACACACATACAAACCTCGCCCATTTCGATGCAGTGAAATCATTTTAATTGATCTTCAAAGTTGGCCATATCCTTTCTGTTTAAACCTTGTTGTTTTGTGACGGTTGGAAGACTGGAAATATTCAGCAATGTTGCTTTCATTGACATTATGAACAAGTTAATTGGAATTAGCCTAGGCTGGATCAAAAAGTAGCCCCGCTGAAAGGATGCATTGCCCAGAATGAATGTGAAGTAGGCTTTGCCTCGTGGGCTGCCATAGTCCTCATTGTCCTTGCTCCCATTCCTTGGCCTGTGTCAGTCTTCATTAGGCGGCATTTCTGAAACGAGGAAGCGACGGATTGTGTACATGATGGGACTAATGAGGGGCATGTCTGCAGGGACAACCGGAGAAGGTCAGACTTTGTTATGAAGCGCAGCTTGTAAGGCAGGACTCCAGATGCTTCCGCCGTTTTACAGCGCTCTAGTGGACCGTTGCTTAAAATAAAGCGTTCTTTGTTGACGTTCCTGGTAATGGAGGTTAGAAAATTGCGATGTGCATAAACATGCAGAGACACTTTAATTAAATTAGTGTTTTCTATGAACAAGCCCGGTATCTGGACACAATTGCATTAAACGCTCCACACTGAAGAAAAAGGGCAATCGTTTCCCTCTGTGTTAGATCGTCGGAGGCGGAATGGGATGGAATGTCGCGTTTTCAAGGAGGGCCTCGAGCTTCACAGCAGTACACCTCGCATCTGCACACGTGAACGCTTCCCCTTTCACTCTGATGTAACCTTCTCTCACTGTGTGTGTTCTACCCCACTCCTGCGAAGAATGGAAACTGACTAAAAAGACATTTTTGCCCATTATTTGTTAAGTTTAGGGTTGCAATTGGGTGGTTGCAGGAGCGTTGAAGGAAGCAGAAATAATAATTCGTAGAAACGCTATTGTGGTTGACACTATATATATTGTCAGTAGGAAATGTATAATGCAGAATTAACATCAGAGGGCTGCAACGCCAGCAAAAATGGGGCAGGTCTTTTGAAATGTAATGAAATCAAATGTTGATAAGGGTAGCGTTAGTGTCATTGACTACTGATTATTGCCGGTGAGGGATGACATCTCTGCAATAAAAAAAAGGCATAAAACGCATGCGGTGAAGACATAAGGGCGAGACCAACAAAGAAAATGTAAGCATGGAGTTGCCGCCGCTCTTGGAAGGCACGTAGTACAACGGTGGTTAAGAGTGATGGTGCAGCATGAGATGGAGGAAATAGCTAGTCTCATGCTTGTCATGGTTGTTCATCCGGCTGAAAAACAGAGCAGATTAATGAACCGTTGCTAAGATCTGTGTTTAAATTATGGCTGCATTAAATAAGCTACAACTCACTAAGGAAAACAATGGACTATCAGTGAATTGGGTAACATCTGGTCTACGCGGATATGACGCAATTTCGTTAACCCTTTATACTGCCTTTGCACCATAGATCATCTTAGAGCATTGTCGTAGTTTGAGTAGATCCACAATGCCCAACCATTATTTCGTACAAGAATTTGAACAATAAGGTTTACATTGATAAATCCCTTCACCATTCTCATTAATTGGCCTGAATTTGGTACTAAGGAATTTGCCATTGCAACCGTTAGTAAGTGGGGATGGACAGGTCTGGATTAATCCTCTACTCTATAGGGATGCTAATGTTTGAAGTGTATTCTTCAGTACTTCAAAATGTCCTTAGGCGATTGTCGTACTGCCTGCCTTTTATGTGGTATATTTACACCAGCCTCCTAATGAGGAGTGTAGATTTGATGAAATGTGTACATTGCACATTTTGTATCCTATTCCAGCTTTGGTAAATACCATCTTGACTTCATATACATAGAGCAAAAGGATGGCTTTGGTGGTAAGATTGCTGGGAAACATTCAGAATAAGATTGGCAGTTAACAGCAATTCAGCAGGTTGCATTTGCAAATGAGGTTATCGCAGGAATTTAGGTAGTAGTTCTGGAAAGTCATTGTCTGAGGTATTTAATGATCAAAACAGATGGCTCTGTGGAAAAGGAGTCTCCATTCTGGCATTGAAGTGGCCCAGTTCACTCTGTTTTGGGAAGGGAGTATTACATAGTCCCGGATACCTAATTTGAAGCATCTCCAGTTTGTCAGCTGGTGGGTTTGAACAGAAAATGTGCAGTTTTGACAGGATGTTTCTTGTTTGTTGCATGTATAGGATTTATTGTTTGTTTCTGTAGTGGTTTAGTCAGTTGACTTAAATATTTAGGGCCATGTTCCAGAAGTCTTTACTAGTGGGAAAATATATTCCAAGACAAGTTTGTTGTTACAAAGGAACAGCATGCCCTGCAATGCCTGTGTGCGCAGCTCATGATTAGACATGTCCCCTTTTTTGTGGGGTTCACAGTTTTGTTCTGCAGGATGCTGCTGTGCACTCAGTTGCACTTGTCTACTTTGGAAATTGCAATGAACTGGTTCATTTAGAACGTTTGGTGGTGCAGTAGTGGGCTACATTTGTCTTAGATATTTCTCAGGATAGGGAGTTGGTCTGAACTTTGATTTGATGTTCAATGGATAGCTTACTGTCGAAAATGATACCAGGTTTTTCACTTTAAGTTTGGTGGGCTTTTGCCCTAGTCTGTCTGTCTGAGAACCAGTGGTGGTTAAAATGTGGGCATCCCAGAATGATCTCTGTTTAGGACTCATTTGGCATTTTTATCATTCATCTAGTTATGGAATTATTTATTTTTATTTATTACATTTGTTAATACACCCAAACCCGGAGGTATCACGGCATAGGTTATGATTATGGCGGTACTTGCTGGTTACAGAGCAGGATGGAAATCCTTAATACATTAGAGCAGTGACAATATAGTTGCAGAGAAATCAGACAGATTGGCAGGATTTGAACATTTGCAGTTAGTTATATCAGCTCCATGGTTATGGGCAAGCCTAGTGCGAGTGGGTTAGTATTTATTGAAAAGCCATGCTTTTAGGAGTTTTTTTAATTGGGAATGAGACGTCTCATTGCTTATGTTTGCGGGGAGTGAATTCCATGATCTGGGAGCTGCTAGAGGGAAACTGGATACTCTTCTTCCAGAATTCTTGAATCTTGGGATGAGTAGGTGAGTACTAGTGTTCGACCTAAGTGTTCGATGTTTTTCGTATGAGATGATCATTCAGGTAGGTGGGAGCATTTTGTGTGATGCGTTTGTGTAGTGGCAAGAGTTTTGTAAAATATTCTAGCTTGTACGGGTAGCCAGTGTACCTCTCTCCTAGACTGTGATATATGGTCTCTTTAATTTTATCCCTATAGCTGCTCTAAGAGCTTTAATTTGCAATCATTGCAGTTTGGCCACATTTTTCTTGATGGTGCCTAATAAGAGTATATTACAGTAGTCTAATTAAGGCATAGTAAGAGCTCTTGCAAGTGTGGTGCAATTCTGTGTACTTAGAAATTGTCGACTAAGGGAAATTAGTTTTGCTCTGTACCTCTTATGACTAGAGGTGTAATCCCGATGCAGTTTTTTCAGTTGGGCAGGGGATCCTACAATAAGAATCTGTCTTTTCACAGATTAGGCAAAGGCTATTTGTTGCCACCCAGTTCTGGATGAGCGAATAGATTTTATTTATGAGAATGGCATCTTGTGATTACCAGTGATTGGGATGAGTAACTGTGCATCATCTGCAAAGTTGGTATAGATAACTCCCATAGTATCTCGGGCTGCAAATAAGAGTGTTTTTGTATGCACATTATAGAGCGTGGGGGAGAGACCTGATCCTTGTGGTACACCTATGAGGACTGGTATTGGATCTGCCACCTACTCGCCTATAGCTACTCCAGAAGTGTGATCTAATATGAACGATTTGATCCAAGAGGTTGCGCTTTGTGAAAATTGAGTTATTAGGTAATACTAGGCATAGTTTGTCGTGGTCCACTAAATCGAATGCGGCTGATAGTTCGAATAGTAGTAAAATGCATAAATTACGAGAGTCTCTGACAGCGTCTATCTTTTAAAACTTTTTTTTTTAAAAATCAAGTAGTGCTGTTTTATAGTAGGTATTTTTTGTCCAAGTGTGTTTGTACTTGAGTATAAGAAATGTTGATTATTTTGAGGAGGAATGGGTCTGTGGTAATAGGTCTATAGTTAGTGGGTATGGTGGGGTCTAGGGTAGGTTTTATTTTTCAATAGGGGCGTGACCCAAGCTGCTTTAATGTCTGATGGGACCGAATTGGTACTGAAGGAGGCATTGATAAAATTGGTGATGATGGGAGGTAACAGTGTACATGACTTGACTAATTTAGCAGGAAAGCTATCACCCTTACAGTGTGAAGGTTTGAGGGAGGTGATGGTCTTAATTACTTGGTCTTGGGTGACTGGGGAGCAGTTAAACTGATTTGGTGAGTCTAAATTCTCAATTCTCTAGATCAGTAGTTTTCTTTTTGTAATAATTTTGTCTTGGAAGGATTTGATTTGGTGGCTAGTGCATTCTGTATGGTAGTACACCATGCTTTACTAGCAATGGCTGGAATCGGAGGGGAGGGCGGGTGTTTCCAATTATCTAAGGATTGTAAACAGTTCTTTGCTGTTTGACGCTGCATTGGTGATATGCAAGTTCAGTGTGCTAACGTGTGAGTGTTAATTGCGAGTTCATATTTGTGTGAAAATAGCTTGAGTTCGTTTTTAGACTCCTCGGAGGATTTTTTCGTGAGACGTTCTAGTGCTTTTTTATTCATTCTGGGTTCAATGAGTTCGTCATTGAACCAAGAGTTGCTACTTTTAAGTCTGGGTAGTTTGGATTTGAGTGGGGCTGCTTCATTTATCGGTTTTCAAACAGGAATGGTATTAGTGGGATATGCTACCTGGGTTGGCTATCATTTTGGGCTGTGCTTCAAATATTCTGTTTAGAATAGGGGTAAGAATGTCTGGAGTGAGGTTACGTGAGTTTCTCGCCAATATTGGCATAGGTGGTGGTGTGGGTGATTCTTGGGGTTTAGTGATAGATACATTGAAGTAAACTAAGGAATGGTCTGACTAGGAGACTTTTATGATATCTTCAAGTGATACTTTAGTGTTCAGGGTTAGGATCCAGACTAGGATTCTGCCTCTGTTGTGGGTGGGGGCATTGACAATTTAAGAGAATTGCATTTCTTGGAATGCAGTGTGGAAGGCTGTGGCTTTGTAATCATGGGTGTCATTGAAGCCCAGGTTTATGTCCCGTAATAGTATAGTATTTAGTTTTGGGTTTGAGTAGGGGGTAATGAGTAGCAGGATGTCTTTATCTGGATGATTGGAAGGGCTGGGTGCTCTGTAAAATAAGAGGAAATTAACAGTTGTTTTAGGGTCAGTGGTTTGTTTAAAGGCTAGGAGCCCGTAGCCATCTATACTGTATGTTACAGGCTCTCAGCTGTAAGGAGGATTTTGCAATCATGGCTACGCCTCCTCCCGAGGTATCATGACGGTTGGTTCTGAGGATGGTATAATCCGATAGGATGGCTGGTGTCAGTAATGGACCTGAGGCTGATGGAGCCAGGTTTCCGTCAATGCAAGGAAGTCTAATTGGTTTTCAACTAAGGGGGTCATCAGTGGCATGTGTGCCTAGAGATCGTACATTCAGTAGTCCTCCTTTTAGATGGGTGTTAGGAGCGTTGTTGTGTGGGCAAAGAGAGAAAGGTGAATCTATGAATACTGTGTTGGTATGTTGTGCTTTGGGTTAGGACAGCTGAGAGTTCATTAGTCTGGTGGGTGGGTTTATGAGATGGGCTACTCTGTTCCCTGGTGTCAGGCAGGCGCTGGAAAGAGCATGAGGACAGTCCGATTCTCCTAATTGCTCCTAGTATTATTCTGGTGGGAGGTGGGGTGTGAGCTGGGGTTCTCACTCTTAGATGTAAATGACGTATAGATCCTAGGCATGGGGCGGTAGAATAGCTGATAGGAGTGTTAGCAGATCTGGCTGAGATAGGGTGGTGTGAAGGGATAGTGGGAGCTGTGTCTAGCTTGCCTATAGGCAAGACCTCTGCTGTGTTGGTGGTTTTGCCTACTGGGCAAGGAATGTGTTTACATCGGTGTGGAAGGCTGATGTTTTGGGCAGAAATGGTGTAGAGCAGGGAATGGGGTGATGTCTTGGGCAGCAGATGGGGGCAAGGCCTGAATCTTGATGGGTATAAGTGCCTTTGGTGCATATTGGTGTAAAGGTCAGGTTACTATTTTGTACATGGTCATGGTTATCTGGGGATTGCGTAATCGCTAGTATATAGGGTTGTGTGGTGGACTTAGCAAAGCAGGGTAAACAAGTATAACATTGCAATGCTGGCTTGGACGGTTCGAACGGTAGTTGAGGAGGGAGAGTAAATCACCCTACGGTAAAGGAGTACTTTCACTGGTTTGGTTCGTATGGAGAGTAGAGGTGCTGGTGTGATCAAGGCAGGGTCTGGCAATAATATGCAGTGATGTTGGTACAGTTAGATACCCGATTCCAGGTGGTGCTGGGGTACACTAGAGCGCGTTGAATCTATTGGTGTATATGGCAAAATAGAAGTTGGATACAAAGCCCGAGGTGGTGCTGGTGAGCAATAGGAAACAATCTTTCTACTGCAGTGAATGTGGTTGCATATGTGCAACTAGGAGTGAGATTCCGTGTGGTGCCAATGTGTAATGCGCAGATCATTAGTAAAACAACAATCAAGGGTGCAGATGGTATGGGTTGGTTATACACATGAATGGTGTCACTGATATATATAACACATGAGCCATTCAATGATCAAATCATACAAACAATAACACCACAAGGGCACATAAACTAATTAATAAGGTTGAAAGGTCAGCATGGGAGTGTGGAGCAAATGGGAATGGTGGCTTTGTGGGGAGTATGATTATCTAGATCAGGTTACATAAGATATGAAGCGTGTTCAACTAAATACATTTTCACTATAATGTTCATGATGGGGCTAGATGACACCATTTACTACAAAGTACCATGATACTAGTAATCATAGTAGCATTTGGGTAGTTACAAGTTATGCATGATGATCGCTGTAGAGAATGCTGTTCAACTATTGGCTGCAGCGTTTCGTGTTTGGGGCACTTACCGCAAAGTATAGTCTGGATGGCAGTCGCCATTATTGGTCCTTGTGCGGAGTGCGTTTACAGATGGAAGGTGCAAGGAGAAGAGTCCACCAGCGACTATGAGCATTGTGCTCAAAGATGTGTGGGTTAGCGATGCGCAGCGTAGCGTGTCCTACGGCCGGGACGGGCACAGACTGGGAAGGCCTTAGTCTAGGGGCCTTTGTCGTGAGGGGCCGTCTTCTGGTCTCCCTCGATAGGCTAAGAAGCCTTGCCTAAGCTGGTTGCTATGCAACCAAGATAAACTATAGTATGACTATCATTGGGCGGCAGCCATCTTTCAGAGCAGATTCGGAAGCAAACCACAGAGTACACGCTCCATGTGGTGATGGTAGGCTCTAGTACATACAGCAACAAGATGGAGGGGGCAATCTGATGCTAGTATGCAAGGCCACTGTGATGAGGTAGTGCAATGACTGTACAGATCCTTGTGGCACTCTGCATGGCCGGGCTTTTGGTTGTGACCTAAAAAGGCCCCATGACTCTTATGGGGGTGGGAGCATGGTAACTCAGAAAGGAGGCAAATTGTTTTAGAGTTTGTACCTTGTGTGGGGAATTTTGAAATTAGGAGCCAGCCTCCTAAATGAAAATGAAAACGAGCAGCCTTTTTGAAGGAGCGAGACAGGTGCCATTCTCAAAAGTATGCTACCTATTGGATTGTGCTTTTTTCTCATTGCTATGATGAAAAGCATGCCCCTGAAAAACACGATTGTGGATAAAAGCACGCAAGCCCACAAACATTTTCAAACAAAGTTACATTTTTCACAAACTGCAACCATTTTGAAGGCCATTTTCATTTGTTTTTCAATGTTTAAAACAGACGGATAGTTTCTATTAAATCACAATTTCCAGCCTGTGAAAATACAAGAGGCCAGATTTCATACACAAATGGATCACACTTCATCAACTTTTGCCTGATAAATGTTAGACATGGAAAAATGCACACAAAATGGAACTGCGCCACATGTTCAGAGTATATTTGCAATATCCAATGGAATTCAGCAGGCAGCAAGAACACCTATTTAGAGATTTCTAATATTGTTGCAGAAAAGGTATTGTGGATCATAAAATATAAATGATCAATCTTTCCCCATGTTTTCATTTCTCTTTGGATAACGCTGTATTTAAAACTCAAAATGAGCATGTCTGAACAAATGGCTGGCTGTGACTTGGGATAACTTTAAACTGTTTGTAGTCACAAGATATGTGGCCAAACAGTGCTACTGCATTCACAAGTGTAAACTGGTTCTGAACAAATAGATGCTGCTAGATGTTCCGGCTTTGAGGGCTTCAAAGAGCTTTCACATATGTCAGAGACCCCCCTCATAAACCCCATTAGCACCAGTCATGTGGGAGAGCTTACTGATCTTCATGAACAAAAGCAAAATAAACCTTGCCCTGATGTATTTACATATTGGGAAGAAGAATGAATAAGGGGTGTATCGCCAGTGCCATCTGCAGGCTGAAGTTTGCATGATCTTTCGTGTGCCGCCTTCATATCTGTGATGCAAGGTCCAATGAACGTGGGACAAGTGGCAAATTGTACATAGAAATGTCTTTTGACAACATATACAATCTGTATGGGGTGTCATGGAAACATTGGGAGATAATTAGGAAGATCACTTAAATCTAAAAATGTATCCCACACATGAGAACAGTCCCATTATTCTTCTGACATACACATTTGTATTAATCCCACTCATTCACATCTAAAGTTATGTCCCAAAACCGAAATGTCATTTTTACATTCAAGGTGAGTCGTGGAAATGGGGTAAAACACACCTCTGAACTTCTATATTCAAGGAAAATACTTTAGTGGCATGGAAGTTAAGGTGGGAACTTCACACAATAAAAACCCCTGAAAGTCAAGTGAAGGTGGCTTTAGCTGAATTTCAGAGGTTTTTTGCGTTTATTTCTCAACTTAACGTCCATGCAAAACAGTTTTTTTTTTTCTTGAATTTCAAGGGTTTTGTTATTCCATAGATTTCTTCTGCACATTGCCAGGGGCCACGGCCTTCGGCTGTGCCCAGTGTCCATTTTGGAACACCACCAGACCACTAGCCATGGCTTTTGGTCATGGGCATTGGGCACGGTCACTCTATAAACCCTTGCAAACCATCACTCCAAGACGTTCATCAATCGCAAACTGATTTTGACCCGTTTTGACAGTGGTATTATGTTTAAAATATTTCAGGCTTTGAGAACACAATGTTTTTAGGTAATGTGCAGTGAGATTAAATTATTTGCTGAGGATCACAACAATTTGGTTAAGCAGCTTGCTCCAAGCCCCATTTTTGTGCCTGGTCTCTTGGTGACTGAGAAACATTGCACAACCCCAACAAACCGCGTTTAGACAGCATGGAAAAGGGAGAAAAAATGACCAGCTGCAAGAATAGCATATGCCCAGGTACCTTTGCCCCCTCCCCCTGCCCCCTAGTGAAAATCAAAGGCTGGCACCTATGAATATATGCACAGTAAGTAAACCTATATCTTAAAGTGAAATATACAAATGTAGCTCAATAGGCTTACTCATAGACGAAAGTGCGCAAGACAAAATGGCATTGAACTTTAATAAACATAATCCACACCAGAAAAATAACCTGAGGAAATGATCCAGTAAATATGCTGGCAAAGTGTAACATGTGCTCCCCTTTTAAACCCAGCAATCTGTCGTAAAATATTCCCTGGAAAACAGAATCCCAATATGAAACAAGTGCTTGTGGTCTTGTGGGTAAGCGTCTTAATCGGGAACATGACAACCTGAGTAAAATCCTGGTAGCCAAATAATTGAGCGAGCTTGTCAACCTCAAAAAACACCAAAGGTTTACGTCCACCCTCAGAAACAAAGTTACTGTCCACCTACACGTTTCCAACTACACATACAATAGCGTCACTTAAGTATATAAAGCCTTATAGAACTGTTAGGCAAAAAGTGTAAAAATGTGGCATTATTCCCCCATCTTGAATGGGAGACAACTAATACCAGAATGCAATTCAGCAAAAGACAAAAAATAAATGCTCAGTGTGCCGAACGTTCAAGTACTGACAGTAACACGGTTTAAAGAAATAGTTTGGATGCCCATTCGGTCACCCATCCATGCAGTAACTTGGACTGACCCTGCTTGGTTTCAAAGCAGGACTGCCTTTCCTTGGCTTCAAACCAAGGAAAGGGACATCCCGTTTCTCGAAGTGGTCTTGTAACTCATTTATGGAGCAAGATGACCTGAGGGGGCTGTCCCCTTCTTCACTTTGAAGCTAAGGAGGGTCTGTCCTGGTTACTGCATGGATGTGAGACCTGGATGGCTATCGTGCCCAGGGATTATTGTTACCCTGCCATCTCTATAGCTGTAAAAAGATATATATAATTTTTGGTAATCTTTGTATTGATTATAAAGGAAAAACAAACCAGTGAACAGGTCACATTGTACAAGTCAACCGGTAGACATCAGGCGGGATAGGTCCCGTTACAGGATACAATGCATTATGTTGTAGTAGCAATGGGGAACTGCATCCGGGGGAGCGGGGTGGGGAGAGGGCAGTGGGTGTCCAGAGGAACGTGCCCTGGAAGGATGGGATGGGGGCATATGTGGTCATGCGGTTTCCATCTATTTCCCCCAGACTTTCAAATGTATCCCAGGACAGCCCCTGGCATTGTATATCCTCTTCTTCTTTTCCTATGCACAATGGTCCATCTCGTTAACTCAACGGTTCAGGCACAGACTGTCCGGGGATCCCCATGTGGAGGCAATAAGTGCTTTCCCCAGTCCGAGTGCCCCTGCGATAAAGGTTTTTTCACATTTAGTATAGCCCACTTTACCCCAGATCCTGAGTATCACCATCTTGGGGTCCTGCGGAATGGGAGAACCCAAGACCATATTGAGCTTACGAGCACACTGGCTCCAAAAGTCTTGAATGACATCACTGTCCCAGAGCGTGTGGAAAAAATGTCCTCGGACCTGTGGCATCGTAGGCAGTTCCCATCCTCCGCCACCCCCCATTTGCTCATCGAGGCCCTAGAGTAGTATGCCTGGTGGAATATTTCAAGCTGGATCAAGCGAAGATTCGAGTCTATGCTAATCTCCTCGGGGAAAATTAGCGCCTCGACCCATTCCTCAGATTCTAGCGTACCTAACACCCTTTCCAATTTCTCTGAGTACGAAGAGCGCCTGGGCCCCGAAAGCAGTGATAACCTGGTATAGTGTAGATGTACCTTTGGCTGAGATCCCAGATCTGTTTTTGAATGTCCTTTTTTATACCGTTGATTTTAAGTGATGCATGGGTGTCGGTAACATCCTTTTGAAGGGATAGAACACAGCTCAGGTTTGTGTTCTGTGCTGTGGAATCGAGATTGACGGTCTGTGGAAAGATTTCTCATCAATGATCTGTTGTATTCCATCTATTTCATTAATGATTAATAATCTTGCACTTTTACTGGGTCGGCAGTGGGTTCAACGGCCATGCACAGCCTGGTCTGTGGCTCAGTGGACTAATGCCTCCACTATATGAGCCAGCATTTTGACGTCATAGTGAAAGGTTCGAATCCCAGTAGGTCCACTCAGCCCTTCACCCTTCCGAGGTAGATAAAATGAGTATCATTGAGTTTGGTAACCATAAACATCTGTTCTGTCAAAAGCGCCAAGATGACCTCCCTCCCCCTTGCGGGTGAAGGTGTGCTCTACAAATACACCTGTTATGTTAAGTGCTTTACTCCTGTTGCCAGATGCAAAAATAGTTATGCGGTTTTGCATTTGAAGAGAAGGCAATCACGTACTGTGTGAGGCCTTTAGTATGAGTAGGCCTTTCTTGCACTGCATTTTATGCCAGCGTTTTTCTACTGACTCGATGGTCCGCTTATTGGTGGTTAATTCTTGTGTTCCAGGCGTGGAAGGTTTAACCCTGATGTAATATACTAAGGCTGAATGTGCCTCAAACAACTGTTATGGTTTGGAGTTGATTGAAGAATGCTGACTTTGGTGGGCCGATCGTTGCTTGGAATTGCTGGTTGGTGTTCTACTTCCAAAGGGAAGTCCATAAAGGAAGTTCTACCCACCAAGAACATGGCAGCTATAATCTGCTCCTTGGATGGGAGGGGTGTGTTTAAGAGATATGAGGTCACAATGTGGTCTGTTTAGTTATGTGGGAAAATGTTACAAAAACATGTCATCAGGGGTGGAAGGCATGGTCGAGTTTGCTGACTGTGATATGGGTGGGATGATTACATGTTCTTGTATGCCCTGGGGTGCTATGGGGGTAGCAGGGCAGCATCCTGGTGTTCTTAGTGCCTTGGGTCCCCTAGCCATGCATTCGTGTATGAATGCATAGAGCATTTATATGTAATAATGTTGTGTTTTAATGCATTTCTTATTTAAATACATTTTCCCATATTAAATGATTTGCTATTTTTAGTTTACCATGATTTCCAGCATGAACAATCCTTTAAACTAACGGATCAGCAAATTACTGTAACCGGGGATTGCTGATTCAGGTTAACCTTTTAACCGAAAGTAACTCTTCCAGGTAGCACATCTAGTTTTCAAGTGTTTGTGCGAGAAACAGCACTTGGACAAAATAAATGTAAAGCCGGTGTACACATTACATTTTTAAAGCGTCTTCTTTAGTACAGATTGTAGCCATGTCTCGACTCGCCTGCTGCTTTGTCATTTGCACTAGAAAATAAAAGTATGAAAGTGGTAAAATATGAAAAAAGTACATTACATCAGAAGCTGCAAAACTTCAAATTGCTTTTGTTAATGTTTGGGGCTGGAAAGGGTTGGTTGTGCAGGATCACTTCCTTTAAGACTTGGAGCGCTTCCAAGTCTTTCCCTTCAAACACAGTTTAAGAGATTATTTTTGCAGACTTGCGTTGAGTCGTTTTGGCCAACACCCTGGGACAGGAAACCACAGTTTCGCCTAAATTTGAACAAGATGCAAACGGATAACATTATTTTTAAAAGGCCTAGACACAATTCCTGCCTTAAGATGGTTATGAGATGGGATGGTTTGGCCTTTCCTTGCATAGTTACTGGCGCTTTCCATTTTTACGTAATTGGAGGCAGCAACAATATATGTTGTATGTTCTTTAAAAGATGAGCTTTGCTGAATATATACTGGACTGACTGTGAAAATCCGTTAATAAGCTGAAACGTGCACAATGTTTTTCTAAAATAAATATACCTTTGCTTGATTGGGAACCACGAGTTTTTGCTGCTATTTACACGTTTCCCTTTTAAAAATGGTGTTTTCGCCGGCATCATTTTCAATGGTGGGTTAGATAGGGGACAGGTTGGCAAAAAACCAAATGACCCTGCCACCCCTAACCTCCTATCGTAAACTCACATGTATGTATTTTAAAAACAAAAATCCGCTGAAACTGCGACTGCGAAAATGCATGTTTAAAAGGTAAACGTGTTAATAGTCGGTGGTGAAAACAGGCATACTTCTCGTTTGTTTGAACCATTAAGGCATGTTCACTATCATGCATACAGCGTGCAATACACATTTTTAGTGACTACTGCATATGTTTTGAATGCGTCAAACCATTTCGGCCACCCTGACGGAGTTCAAACCAGTTCATCTTGAAGATGAACATTAAGGACGATTGAAGCTTGCTCCTTTTGGCAATAAATGGTTCAGTATACACTACGCTTTTCAGCTGTGGTGCAATGCTCCAGATTAACTAAATGAAGAGGCACAAATGTGCAGTACAACAAAGATTAGTCATGCAAAATCGAAGCTGTTTTTTCACTTGCTGTAGATTCCCTCCGTGCATTTAATAAAGGGTAATCTTTCATTGTGAAATCAAAAGGCAAATATGGTTTGGTGAGAAAGGATGCCTGCTCTAGAAGTGTTTATTATTGATTATCTGCTTGATGTGGGGCTGGGCAAATTATTGGGGATTGGTAACTTTGTTTTGACTGATGAATAATGAATGGATTTGTGACGAAACATACGGGGAGGGAGGCACAAAAGGTCCAACGAGGCAGAGAACATGGTTGGTGCCAATGAAAACTTGCATTGTTCTAGATTTATCATGGTAATGAGAGTTTAAAAGAAATGTCAGTGTTGACTTGGGGGCAGGCCAAATTGGGGAAGGCTGTGCGGGAGACCCTAGGCAGAACCACAGCTTTGGACCAAGGATTAACGGACCCAGTAAGGGTGCATCGTTTATGGAGGCGGACTGGTTCATCCCACCCCCTCTGGCAATAACAGGCATGGTATACCGAAGAGGACGAACACCAATGTCTTTGCTCCGGTCAGAAATTGGGAACAGATGGATTATTGGCAGAGTAATAGGCTTACTGTCAGCGGAGTAAGTTGGGCACACTAGACAAAGATGCTACATCTGCACAGGGCTGTGGGCACAAGGCGGAACATCAACGGAAAAAATAAGGGCTAGGCACACCCACCTTCATGGGACCAGGGGTCCTTTGGAGTACCCTTGGATTTAGGGGGGGAGAAGGGGCATCAAGGGACGAAGAATTGGAAAGGGACAAGCTGAGTGGGGGTTAGGGGGGACTCCTGGGAAGGTGAAGAGGGCGAGAGAGCGTGGGTGAAGAAACAATGGGCAGCTGGGGAGTGATGAGAGAGAGTGGGGCGCAAGGAAAAATAGCTGGTGGGGAGAGGGCTGAGAGAAAGCAGAGAAAAGAAAGGGAACGAGGAAGAGACACGGCAGAGGGGGGGGATGGAGTAGGGGAGGTGAAAGGGGGGGGTGATGTGGGGAAGGGAGAGGGGATGTGGCCGGGAGGCTGACTGGTGGAAAAATAGATCAGTTTGGGGGAGAAAGGCGAACATGGGGAGGGAAAGGGGGGGAGAAGGGCAGAAAGGGAGAATGGTACCTGCTAAAGAGCCGCAGCAGCTTCTCTGCCCCTACCCATGCATACAGCAAACACTGCCAGCAACCAAGAAGACGGCACCCAGGTCTCTCTTCACACGCTTATGAGGCTGTTGCTTCCCCTTTACAGGGCCCGCCCACACCCATTCCAATGAAGAACACAACTGTTACCAGGGTCCAAGGAGGATTGTAGATAGGAAGGGAAATCGCAGGGTGTAGGACAAGTGGACAAACGGATGCAGGGAGAGGTGCTCTCTCCACAGCGGTCGCTTCCCCCTCCAGAGCCTGCCCACACCCATCCCTGTGATGAACACAACCGGGGGAACTGGTTTTTAGACTGTTCCCAGGACCCAAGGGGGCTCGGAGAAGGGAAGGGGGGTGGGTGCATCACAGGTGTAGGGCAAGTGGGCGAGCACAGGCAAGGATTGTTATATTGGTGTTACTGGGGAGGGGAGGAAGTTCTCAGGAAGAGCTGAAGGGGCCAGCCCTAGGCTCCAGATAAAACTGGCCGTAAAGCGGTCCGCTATTGCTTGGGCTGGGAACAGGTTTAGATTTCAGGAGGGTTGGCCGTGCTTTGGATGGGAATGGAGTCCTTTTGTCTGGGCAGGTGCATGGCTGGTGTTTCAATGTTCCTCTCCCCACACATACCTCTACACACAGTGCAGAGGACACCAAGTATTACTAAAATGCTCCATCCTGACACACAGAATGCACACCCACATATCCATATGCTGCTGGAAAGCATATCTGAAAGCTGATTAACCGGATTCTAGTGAAGAAAAGTGTCCCTGCAACTTTATTTGAACTGTTTCGAAACCACATGATGGCGGTCACGTTTGTTGCGATCAAGTGGTAAGTATCACTTGTCTAACCAATCATACGTGGTGCAGCAAAACGTCTACAGAAAAAGGAAGGAAACACTTGCGTGTCACAACTGTGATCCAATTAATGTCAAACCCCTGCATTATGCATACGTGGTCAATGTTCTGCATTGTTACTAATAAACATTATAGCTCCCATCTTTTCTGTTATGAACAATTGTCCTACATCCGTTTCTATTGGTCCGAATTGAAGAGTTTGCCCTGATGTAGGACCTGATGGTCTGAAATGATTTGGCCAATTTGGCATCTGCTAACTTTTTGTAAGCATTAAATTGATCATATTTTATTTATTTTGTCATTTATAGAGCACACTAAACCCTTAGGCATCGAGGTGCTGGCCAGAGAATAACTGGTACAACATATGCACCCGATAATATTCTTGCTTATTGAATGACATGCAATCACAATTAATATCAACCTACCTATGTTACGATTTAACGATTTAGTGGGTCTAGGGTGTGCAGCCCTCGCCGACGGGTTCCTAACCTTGGTCCTTAGAACATAACACAATAGCGTGCGACACAGGTACGCATAGCAAGGCTGGGCCAAACACACACAAGACACAAAGTCGGCTATTTATAACGTGCAGGAACAGAGGGCAATTTGTAGTGTGCCAGGAGCTACAGAGAGAAAAGTAAAAAACGCAGTGAGCAGGCAATGTTGAAACAAAGTACATTGAAGCATATGAAGTAAACAAATACAGATTTATAGGCATGGAAAAGGAAATATACAACCACATACAGTGCAAGATGAAAAATACATTTGGGAGAAATGAGAAGTCATGCAATACATTAATAACATGAAAAATACAGAAAACCCACAGTAAATTCAAGTGACCTATATGTGAACCGCAAGTGAAGGGGTTCAGGGGTCCACACAAAGAGACTAACATTTCCACATCGGTTTTGGAAGCATCATTCCAAGAGTCTACTGTAATGGTCTTGTATTGCACAAGGGCACGCAACTAGCCGTTGGCAAGTAATAGCAGTGCCTTGGCGAGTAAGAAATGGTGTACTGTGTGCATGTGGAGATATTAAGGGGCAAGTTACTTTTTACACTTGGTTATTAGCTTACGACTTGAAGTAGTTAACCGGAGGCTAAACTCCATCTGCTTGGAAGAAACAAAAATCCTTGATAAACTGGTTCTGGTTGACCTCAGACAAATGTTTTCGAGTGCTGCTACACCTTTTTGGAAGAGTTTACCTAGTGGCAGTTGTACACCCCCAAGCTTGTCTTTATTTAAAAAATAATATGCAAGAAAGCCATCTTTCTCAGAAACTAAGTTTTATTTGTTCTTTCATCATTTTTCTTTCATACTGTTTAGGTTGAATGAGTTTTATTGTGTGTTTTTTCTATTTGTAAAGCACTGCATCAAACACATTGCTGGTGAGGTATTCATCTTATAAATATAATACATACATTATTTTGACTTTGCAGGACCTCTGAAGCCTCTGCCCACAGCTGCAGGCATTTGATAAAGGCTTGCTTGGTTTTTGGGGAAACTAGTTCACCAACCCTGTTTTTATAGAAGACTTTTTTGGATGATTTGCTTCACTTCCAGAGTTGATCCACCAGCTTACGTTAAGGTTATTGGGATATTTTCGATGCTCGCCACATTTTGTCCTTTTGTGGTGTGACTTTGCAGGCACCTTCTTTGTTGGATTCTAGAATCTGAGGAGTTTCTTTTCCCTCATTTAACAGTCTATAACTGGCAGCCTTCTTTTTGTATCAGTAACTTAAATTGCTGGCCTGTGTGGGCCATTGATGCCTGAAATCTATGATATATCACTTGGCATATCTGCTTGGAGCTATGGTCATTACTGAGATGGAACTGCATGCTGCTACTAGTTATTCAATAAATGTTTGTGACAAGTGCAAAAGCACCTTCCAAACTCCCCTTGGGTATCATGAATTCCATACTGGGCCCTGCGAATTGTGTAATGTGTCCACTATGTATTCACATAGTGCACTTGGCAGCACCAAGAATCTCAGCACATGCTGTTTCAAGTTTCCACACACCTACTGCATGTTTGCTGGACTCTTTGACAAATCAGTTATTCACCCCTTGTCCCCAAGGGGGGATTCTCAAACCCCGATTTCAGGCAAGGGAGCTGAGCCTGCTCCTCAAAACCCTCCCTAGGGTTTGAGGAAAGTTGGACCTCACCGGGAGAGTTTCATAGAGTGCATCATTTCTAGTATTTTGTAGAAGGTTAATAGTTTACTTTCATGTATGCATTCTGCTTCAGTGGCTCAGCTCACGGTTTTCTGCAGATGGCGCTATTCAGTAATGTGTTCATTTAGGAAACTGCCAGGCTTCCTTTGTACGGTATTAAGTCTGTAGGCTGTGAAGGAAGCCCAGAATTAACTTCCATACACTCATTTTAAAACGGTTAATAAAGAACTACTGCCGTTGAATTATCTTCTTAAGAAGATGTCGTTTTTTTTATAAAAAAAAAGGCTGAGGCGAGTTTTCCGGCGTCCTAGGTATTCTAAAAGTTTCTAAATATTTTATTGTAGAAATAGTGCCCATGTTACATGTACAGGAGAATGATCAGGATGAGCAAAGTGTCTTACCTGTTTTCTTCCATATCAGAAGAAATCACATCCTCAAGCAGGAGTTGTGGTCATTAGAAGTACGCTTGTTCACAATGTAAACTCCATTGCGGAAATCCATTTGAACATCAGATTGTATTTGTTTAGTCGGGACGGGGCGCCAACTGTGTCTGCCAGCCCGAGGCGAAGTTGCAGAGCTTTGGGATATTGCTGGCCGTATGTGCTCTTCAACCTAGGGTTGATCACTATAGGCACCCTGGGGTTTCTTCTACATGGCTATTCTATTTCATTTGTGGCGTGGGGGCGGTGGGGGAAGTGACGGTTTAAATTTCTGATATCAATAAAATGGAGAAGCACCCTAAAGGGAACTATTTTATTATTGCTGCTCCTCGGCGGTGGGCCGGCGTGAGGCACAGAAAGCAGGCAAAAGTGTAATGTAATAATGGGTGGAGGGTGGGTGCTGAACTCCATTGGAGGTGTGGCAGTCAGTTGGGGTACCTGGGCTTTAGGGGAGGAAGGAAGATGAGACTCCTGAAGGATAGATGAACTTCTTGGCCTCCTGAATGGTCGACGGCTCCTCCCATTTGTACTTCTCATACGGATCATATCAATTTGCGGTGTTGTGATATTTGCCAACTACATGGGCTTACTTTTTTTGTATAATATATCTTTACATATGGGATGTTCTGCTGTATACTCATTTGGCCCAGGGCAGTTTTTTGATCTAGTAGATCTAGCTGTATGTTCTTTGCTGCGTGGGCTTGCTTGGTTCCAGTCAGGGGCTTGTGGAACAGTTGTTGCTGGCTGTGATACACTTCCAGCTGGTTCTAAAAGTCTAAGGTCTACGCTAGAATTAATTCAGCAACCGTGTTGGTGTCCTTCATTGTGTACTGATGTTTGAATATGTATTTAGCTGTTGAGTTTGTGCTCCCCTTCCCCCTCCAAAAGACAGTGAATGTGATGCCCAGGAGTCGTAAGTATTATTACTAACATTGTTATTTGCATGTCTTTGTTGCAGGGAGGCAGTGGCCATGGTTACTGAAAATATATTTTCTAAGACTTTAATGTGTTGAAATTAAAAAAATAAAATGTCTGCTGATTTCGCTTTTTTAAATTTTTCTGTGGCTATTTTTGCTCTCCGTGATTCACAGCATAATATTTCGGTTAGGTTTCCAATTTATATCATAGATTTTGGGAGCGATTTATAAGGCTTTGTCCTCCGAATGGTTAAGCAACTGATGGCTTGGCATTGGTAATATTAGAAATGCTGCTATGGCTAATTGGAAGGTTTTGGTTTAATAATACCTTACTGTCTGCTACTAGCAGATGGTGCTCAAGCCAGGGATATGACATGAAGGAGCTAAAATAGCTCCTGGGTATCTGCAATCACACAATAAGATGGAGTTTCCCATAAGGCTAGTACTTTTGTGTTCTACACATTTAACTTAAACACGTTGGACATTTGGAAGAATTATGTTCCATTATTGCAAGTTGACACAGAAGAGCTTTGGGGCTTGAATTTTGCCAAACGGCATCACTCTTTGAGACTTTAAGTTCTGCCACAATTGCACCAGAAGGTAGACCCAGAGGGCCTCAATGAGATCGCAAAAGCTCCTTACCTTTTAGATGTTAACAAAGAATTGTTCAGCATCGTAGAGGACTGTTTAATTCCATTACTTTATGATGTCTTTTCAACATGGGCACTGGTTGGCGTCATTCGATATTGCTTTTGACATCTCCATCTGGAATTAACTTCAATGGTTCCTGAGAGTCACAATGGGTAGTGTAAAGTTTACAATAGAACTATCGTCTGTTTTGTCCAAACACCCTAACAGTGTTCACCAAGGGCCTAGCAGTTGTGGCAGTGAACCATATGTTTAAGGCGATTCATCTAGATGGCTGACTTATCAAAGCACCTTCCAGGACTCAGTGGACAGTGCTGAGATCTGCAACATTCTGATCAGTATTACATTTGTCAGTACATCATTTGGGTTTGTCTCATGTGCAAACGATTCCGTTTTTGAAGATGGTAGCTGAGCCCAAACACCGGCCTCTACCAAGTAAGATATACCTGGGGTACCGAGAGATGTGGGAGGCCTGCAAGATATTGCCATCATTCGGATAAAACTCATCCCAGTCACCTGAACGAGAAAGCAGTGCTAAAGTTATGTGATGGCATTTGGTGACCAATAACGCGAGAGGGAAGTCTTATTATATGAATCTGTCACTTCGTCCCAGTTCAAAGGACGGGTTATCCAATACACGACAGTCAAATACAAAAAAGCCTAGAAGAGAAGGGCAAAGTTCACACAAGTGGTGTATGACCAATAAGTAACAAGATACTCGACCCAGAGGTGAAAAGCCTAGCAGAGAGGTGCTTTAATCAATATGGCTGGGCTATAACCAGTGAGATCAGAGCCATAGGACTGAGGACTGATGATCATAGAAGCTTACAAAAGGGCAGATGAAAACCCCTATCTAGTAGTGCCGGAGCAAAGGCCTGGGAAGAAACTACAAATAATCTTATTATTCTCCAGCATGGGGTCTGGCATGGATTCACATGCTCATGAATATTCCCCGTCGTCAGGCTGGGAATCCTCGGTAAAGAAAAAACCAGTATCAGTTTCGTTTCTGATCTGTCTTTCGTAGTAATAACCAATCACTGGTCTCTGCGTCATACTGACCACAGCCAATGACTGCCCTCTACCTAAGCACCGCCTCTGGCAGCCATCTTCAGATTTTTACCGCACGTTCATGTGTTGGGATCCTCGTGCTATTGCTCTCGAGCGTTAGTGCTATTTTTTCGCGCTTTTTCACAAAAACTTCGATTCTTTCGGTCAAAAGAGCCTCAAGCTCCACCGATCCTACATCCGATCAACGGGGACCCGTGTCGGATTCATCTGTGCCCCTCAAGGGTGAAGATTTCGTCGAGCTACACTTCGGAGGACTCCAGAAGCTTCTCAGGCCCGGTCTCGGAGATGGCCCAGGAGAAGGGAAGCTCGACGCCCGGAAAGCTGTTCAGGGCCTGCCCTGGATGCCAGCTGCAGAACGTCTTCAAGGAGGACGAACACTCTTTCTGCCTTTACTGCCTTCATGGGGACAAGACGCACGTGGAGAAGGACTGTGCGTTTTGCGGCAACATGTCGGAACGGACCATGAAGGACCGCCATCAACGTCTCGCCAGCTGGCTGGAGGGTAAGAGCCCGTCTGGCGAGAAGAAGAAGAAATCTGAGCGGTCTTCTAAGACCTTTGAGGGCGCCCCGGCGACGGGGGCCCAACATAAGGCCAAGCACCGCGAGTCCGCTGGCACCGGGAGCGCCGAACGGTCGGGCTCTACGGGCGCCAGGCAGGGCGCACCCTCCCCGGCACCATCAACCACGAGCCAACGCTCTGGGTCGGGTAAGAGGAAGGCCGAGCACCCGGCGAAGCTCCTGGAGGGACCCCGGTCGAGCGCTAAGGCAGAGGAGGAGCGTGGCAGTGCCCCCTCCCTCAAGGATAAGGCGGTGAGCGCACCTAAGGTGGTGAAGGCCTTGATCCATTCGACCAAGCCCTCTATCGAAACGGTCGCGGCGGCCCTGGCCCAGCCTGTGGAGGCTGCACCAGTGGTGGCGGCCTCGGGGCCCAGAATCTCCCTGCCTCCTCGGAGGGAGTCTTCTTTCGTGCCCATCGATAGGACCCCCGTGAAACCCTCCGTGGGGAAGAAGGGGGGGCAGGGCGTCGTCGTAGATTCGGCCTCAACCTCAGAAGAGGAACTGATCGAGGTCTTAAGCCACGGCCTAGGCGTGGAACAAGACCAGCCCGTCGGAATGGGCCCCGACGCAGGTGACGACGACGACATCGTCGAGGATACCGACGGGGCCCCTGCTCGCCCGTCGGATTCCCCTCTGCCAGCGCCGCAAGACAACTCAGCGGCCATTTTGTTGGCTATACAGTCCTTATGCTCCGAGATAAGGACGAGACTACCGTTACCGACGGAGGAACCTCTCCCGTCGGGGGATCCAGAACCGGGACCTTCTGGTGTTCCCCCTACCAAGAAAAGAAGGATCCATCCACCGCCTCCTTTTCAACCGTCGCGCCCCGTCCAGCCCTCCTCCCCGTCCACCCGAGGGGATGATACGGGGACTGACACGGCAGCGACGGGTACGGACGACGAGGCATACGACGAGGATTTTCCGTCGTCGCCTCCCACCAGGGCTTCTCCACCCGACGAGATTGGATCGTTCCACTCAATGATCGCCAGGGCATCCGAGCTTTTCCAACTCTGCCCTGAGGAGAAGAAAAAGGAAGGCTTCCTTTACCAACGGCGCGAGACCAAGAGGAAGACGGTCCTCGCAGTGCCTCTGTTGGACGACATTTGGGATGAGGGCCTTTCCCTCCTCAAGAACCCTTCCACGACGCCAGCGAAAAGAGACCGGTACGAGAAAAAGTACCGGGTCCCGGACTCGGCCCCCCTATGCCTCCGGGCGCAGCCTACCCCGGACTCCGTCGTCTCCGCGGCAGCCAGGAAGAAAGCGGGGGGGGGTGCGGCCTCCACGTCGACTTCCCCGCCGGACGGCGAGGGAAAGAAATTGGATGCCATGGGACGCAGAGTCATCTCGTCGGCGGCGACGACGATTAAAGCGGCCAACGCCTTGGCTATCGTGGCCCGCTACGACAGGGAACTCTGGTACAAGATGGCTCCCCTGCTGGATTTTCTGCCGGACGACAAGAGGGCGGAGGCCCTTGAGATCCTGCAGGAAGGTGAGGTGGCCTCGGACCACGCCATCACCGTGGCGACGGACATCGCCGACACTGGGTTCCGCCAGATGGGCAACGGCGTTTGCCTTCGACGTCGCGGATGGCTCAAGGCTACGGACTTTCGGCAGGACGTCCAGACCAGGGTCCTGGACATGCCCTTCGACGGGAACAACCTGTTTGGGAAGACAGTGGACGATTCCCTTCAGGCCATCAAGGCGGATACTGAGACGGCCCGGGCCCTTGGAGTACTGCAGCAACGGCGGACGCCCTTTCGGAGCGGCGGAGGCAAGGGCGCCTCCAAAGGTTCCGGCGGCGGTTTCGCTTCCTACCGTCAAGCGGCCCGCTCGTCGTCGCAAGAGGCCTACAGAGGACGAGGCAAGTCTGGCGGCCCCCGCCGTCGTCGCCAAGGAGGCCAAGGCGGCAAGGCCGCGTCCAAGCAGGATTGAACCGGCCGTGGGGTCGGGCCCCCACCGAAGCACCCCGGTGGGAGGCCGGCTGGCGGGCTTCGTCAGCGTGTGGGAGTCCATCTCCACCGACCGTTGGGTGCTGGACGCCCTGGCCCGGGGCCACGCGCTCGAGTTTCAAAGAAGGTGCCCGCGCGTCCCCCCCGTGGCCAGGAAAGAACTTCACGTCCCTCAACTTCTCCTGGAGGTAAAGGCGATGCTCAGAAAGGGCGCCATCGAACTCGTCCCAAAGAGGCTTCGGGGCTCCGGAGTCTACTCGCGTTACTTCCTCGTGAAGAAGAAGACGGGAGGATGGCGCCCCATCCTGGACCTGCGACGCCTGAACAAGTTCATCAAGGCGCAGAAGTTCCGGATGGTCACCCTCCAGCACGTCCTGGGTCAGCTGGAGGAAGGAGACTTCCTATCGTCGTTGGATTTGGAGGATGCCTACTTCCACATTCCCATCCTAAAGGGGCACCGAAAATTCCTCAGATTCGTGGTCCAAGGGCGTCATTACCAGTTCAAAGCCCTTCCCTTCGGACTGCGGTCGGCACCCAGGGTTTTCACCAAGTGCCTCGCACCGGTGGCGGCGCAGCTGCGCCGCGAGGGGATTCACGTCTACCCCTACCTGGACGACTGGCTCACCCGCGCCAAGACGAGGGAGCTCGCCGTGGTCCACACGGCAAGGACCGTCCAACTCCTCACGGACCTGGGATTCTCCGTGAACTACGCCAAATCCCACCTGGTGCCCGCGCAAGTCGCACTGTTTCTGGGAGCGAGGCTCGACACAGTGTCCCTTCTGGCCTCCCCGTCGGAGGAGAGGACCAGGACCATCTTGGGCAAGGTGCAACGGATGTTGGTGGCCGACGCGGCCAAGGTGAGGTCCATCAAGTCCCTCCTCGGGATGATGTCTTCCTGCATCTACCTCATTCCCATGTGCAGGCTCCGGATGCGCCCGTTGCAAGAGTTCCTAGATGCGCGCTGGATCCAGACGACGGGCAGCTTCGAGGAAAGGATCAAGCTCGACGAGAGTTTCCGACGAGCGATACGGTGGTGGGGCACCCGCGCGCATCTGACGGCGGGCATGGACTTCCAGACCCCAGCCCACCAGGTGACTGTGACCACGGATGCCTCCCTAGAAGGGTGGGGAGCGCACACCGAAAATCTGCACGCAAGGGGACTCTGGCTCCCGACGGAGAAGTCCCTGCATATCAACGTCCTGGAGCTCCGTGCAGTGTTTTGGGCCCTCAGGTCCTTCCTTCCGTCCCTCAAGGGCAAGGTGGTGAGGATCTTCACCGACAACACCACCACCATGTTTTACATCAGGAAACAGGGCGGAACCAGGTCCCCAGCGCTGTCCAAGGAGGCGCAGGACCTGTGGCATTGGGCCGTCGCCCAAGGGATTCTTCTGGTGCCGTTTCATCTGGCAGGGATAAAAAACACCATCGCCGACTCACTCAGCAGGGAGCTGCGCTCGTGCCACGAGTGGGAACTACGGCAGGATCTGGTGGATCGCCTCTTCCGACGGTGGGGCACACCCCAGATCGACCTGTTCGCGACGGCGACGAACACCAAGTGCCGGAGGTTCGCCAGCAGGTTTCCCCAGACGAGGAGCATGGGCGATGCTTTCTCGTTCCCCTGGGAGGGCCTGTTCCTCTACGCGTTCCCTCCCTTGCCTCTGCTAATCCGGCTCGTCAACCAGCTCAAGAGGTCACGGTGCAGGATGATCCTCGTCGCACCTGCGTGGCCGAGGCAGATATGGTTCCCGGACCTTCTGGACTTGTCGGCGTCCCCGCCAATCAAGCTGCCGGCGGACGCGGATCTACTCTCCAGGGAAGGAGGCGCCATCCTCCACCACGACCCGAAGTCGCTGAACTTGCAGGCCTGGCTCCTGCAGCGCTAGAGTTTGGAGGATACGACATACCGGCCGATTGCAGAGAGGTTCTTGCAAAGGCCAGGGCGTCCTCGACTCTTAAATGCTACGGACACAAATGGAAGAGGTTCTCTGTCTGGTGCTACGCACAGAAGATTAACCCTCTACGGATTACGGCTCCCCAAGTGCTGCCGTACCTGCTGACGCTGGCCAAAGCTGGTCTGGCACACGCGTCCATCAGGATTCATCTTGCTGCGATCTCCCGATACACCAGAACCACGGGCCGGACGTCCTTGTGGTCTCATCGTCTGGTGAAAGAGTTCATGAAGGGACTGTTCAGATCGTTCCCGCCGGTGAAGGCTCCGGCCCCGGCGTGGGAGCTCAACGTGGTGCTGACCAAACTCATGGGACCTCCGTTCGAGCCTCTGCACTCGGCCCCGTTGAAGTTTCTATCGTGGAAAACAGCTTTTCTCGTGGCCATCACCTCCGCACGACGAGTGGGAGAGATCCAGGCCCTTTCCTGCAAGGCCCCGTACTTGACTTTCCACGACACGAGGGTAGTGCTCAGGACGCACCCCTCCTTCATGCCCAAGGTACCGTCGGACTTTCATCTCAACGAACCCTTGGTGTTACCTGTGTTCTTCCCGTCGCCTTCGTCGCCGGCTGAGAGGACTTTGCACTCGCTGGATGTAGCTAGAGCGCTGAAGTTCTACGTGGACCGCACGAAAGGTTTTCGGAAGACGTCACAACTCTTTGTGAACTTTGGACCTGTCAATCAGGGGAAGGCTCTCTCGAAGGCTTCCATCTCCAGATGGCTCTCCGGCTGTATCATGTACTGTCACCGGTTGGCAAACCGACCGCTGCCTGGCCGTCCGAGAGCCCATTCCACCAGAGCGATCGCAGCTACCACGGCGTTCCTATCTGGTGTGCCCCTGCTGGACATATGCAGGGCTGCTACGTGGAGGTCGACGCACACCTTCACGAAATTCTACTGCGTCGACCGGGATTCCAGGGAGGAGTCCAGGGTCGGCCAAGCAGTGCTGCGCAACCTGTTCGCCTGAGGTGAGCCTGGTGAGGAGGTAAGATGCTTAATGTTGAGTTGATGTGATGCTTAATGTTGAGCCTTTGCCACCTCCCGTGGTTGTGCATGTGTGTACTGCTATGTATTCTTTATTCATGAGCATGTGAATCCATGCCAGACCCCATGCTGGAGAAGGAACAAGTTACTTACCTGTAACTGTTGTTCTCCAGCATGGGTCTGGCATGGATTCACATGCGAACCCTCCCGCCTACCCCTCTGCGGCTCTTCACTTGGTCATACTGCCACTTCACGTGCTTCCAAATCTGAAGATGGCTGCCAGAGGCGGTGCTTAGGTAGAGGGCAGTCATTGGCTGTGGTCAGTATGACGCAGAGACCAGTGATTGGTTATTACTACGAAAGACAGATCAGAAACGAAACTGATACTGGTTTTTTCTTTACCGAGGATTCCCAGCCTGACGACGGGGAATATTCATGAGCATGTGAATCCATGCCAGACCCATGCTGGAGAACAACAGTTACAGGTAAGTAACTTGTTCCTTAAGAAAGGTTATCTTGAAGGACATTCTAAAAAGGAGACCACAGAAAGCACAAGAAAGAAAAGTGTTCTTAAGGAGCTACAAGAGTTGCTCACAGAGACTAGCTGGTCTACCAAGAGGGTGTATTATTCAGGGCAATATTGAATGAACTGGGGGGGAGAGACCAGCTGAAGGGGAAATCATTACCTTGGATTAGTTAATTTAGTTAACATTGGTGGCAGGGCCAGAGAGGATAGTTTTGACGGAGGACATGTTTTCTTTTCGACTTTGACAAACGGACAAGCACCTTTTTAGTTTCTTTAGATAGGTTACTCCCTTTGTGATGGGGCAAGTTAGGCTTTTTAATAGATTTTCATTAAAAGGAATTGAATCCTGAATTCCGAGTATCTGACTCCTTCTTCCAACCCACCACAACTATGAAGGCAACATTTCAGAGTCCCCTGCCCTCGGCCCCCCCAACCCTACCAGTTTTCGAAGCAATTAAATGTTTGCGTTCGGTTGGGGACCCCATTGCTTCATGCTGCAGTGTATGCACTTTCCTCTGTGCAGGTTAAAAAAAAAAAAACTGTGCAGGTTTAAAAAAAAAAAAACAGATAAATGCTTGGCTGTCCTGAAGCGAAGGCGGTTCAGAATCACACCAACGCTAGGTTTTATGTGACCAATCGGGAGCGCACTCCCCCATAGCATTTGTGTCCAATGGCTGCACACTTTTGGAAATGGGCATGGTCAACAGTGCCATTTCAGTGTCTTACTGGCATTGCAAACCAGGAGCTGAGCAGACCGTCCTTTTCAGAACTCACCTCACAATTGGGAACTCTACCCAGACTGCTCAAAACTGATTTAGCTGGTGTAGTGTCTTTTTGAAATTCGTATTTACCTCATAAGACCTGAAGTGTATGGCTTTGGTGTCCTGGATGGGGAAAGGACAGCTTGGGTCTGGGACTCATTACAACTGGATCGATAAGGCACATTCATATATGTGCACCCCTTTCACTCCTCTTGATACCAGCGATTCACAAGGATCTTCAGATGCTCAGGGCTTGGTGTCTACTTAACTGAGCACACCCGTTCTGGTACTTGGTTCTACCAATGACTGAGGTCCTCTGGTTAGTCAGTCCCAGAAATACGATTCTGGCATTTAGACCTCTGGGGAAATTGATACACACCA
Source organism: Ambystoma mexicanum (assembly GCF_040938575.1). Classification (NCBI taxonomy): domain Eukaryota; kingdom Metazoa; phylum Chordata; class Amphibia; order Caudata; family Ambystomatidae; genus Ambystoma; species Ambystoma mexicanum. The sequence goes on along the minus strand of NC_090923.1, from coordinate 382,685,459 downwards.
AGGTGAACTGAGCTTTCCTACATACATGGTCAGCTTGAGCACATCCCAGGACCCCCCCACACACGCACGCAATGCACCATTTGTACTCCTTAACGACTAATAGTGGCACTTAAAACGCACATACATTATTGTGCAATAATGTTTACACGGGGATCAATCTCCTTGTCTCACTCCTACCCTCTTCCTATCCCATCCCTAGTCCCGCCCTCTCACCTCCTTTTTTTCATAGATTGTACATGGAAGCCCTGGCTGGGACAAAATAGACCAACCTTCTGAAAAGCGTAGGATCTTTAATATCACCACATCATGATTGCGTGCAGTTCACAAGCTCAGTAGCATTTCTTCTAGATGTATTAATTCTCCTCAAGTAAACAAATGTTGTGAGCACACGAGTCCTCAATTTTTTGTAAAGGAGGCTGTTGTATATGAGGAAGGATACATCAAACAAGCGAGTACATTAACCACTAGCTACCCACCTCTAACGCACCCAAGGGGAAGGCTACTTATCAGGAATTATCCTCAGTGGAATTTTCATACAATTCTGTCTACCACCACGGTCAAAAAGCTATCTTAAACATATTTTAATCAATATTTACTCCAAACATAACAGTAAAAACAACATAAAAAGCCATATACAGTGTTCATCATTTACGAAAGCCGTAATGGACAAGATGGAGAGAAAACACTTCACACTTATGGCTGTAGTTCACATCACAATGTTTACAATCTATCAACATTGGTTATTTAGCGTGATGTTAGTAATAGTGTGACTGAATCACAAATATGGTATAATGGCGTCATTATACCATATTTGTGTATAATAGTGATGTGATGTGAACTACAGCCATAAGTGTGAAGTGTTGTTTTCTCTCCATCTTGTCCATTACGGCTTTCGTAAATGATGAACACTGTATATGGCTTTTTATGTTGTTTTTACTGTTATGTTTGGAGTAAATATTGATTAAAATATGTTTAAGATAACTTTTTGACCGTGGTGTATGGAAATTCCACTGTGAGGATAATTTCTGATAAGTAGCCTTCCCCTTGGGTGTGTTCGAGGTGGGTAGCTAGTGGTTAATGTACTCGCTTGTTTGATTAACTCCGATTCTGAAAATGTATTGAGGAGAATAAATGTCATTTGGGCATCTCTGTATGCCACTAGTTGTCCTGCGGAAGTTGCTCTGTTTGTGCCATGCTTGCAAGGCTTTTCTAGGCTGCAAGCAGGAGGGAGCTAAATGTCTCCCTGGAATTTCCATAAAAGATGCTTCTAAGATGTCTTAATTCTTATTGGATTGTTTCAGGGGGAATAGTTTTTGCCTCTTTTGCCAGTTAACTTGTCACATGAGGTTGTTGTTTTTGTAATTGCTTTTTGACTGCACTTGAAGGCCGGGAAGGTAATTACTGTTTGCCTGTAAAACAAGTTGAACTTGTTTGTTTTGATTCTCTGCAACCTCCACCTGCTGGTTTGGTAGAATCATTTGAGGAATTCATGGTTTCTGAGATTTGTGCTGCTAGTGTCTTGTGGGAGGTTGTGGTGTCTGGTTCATTGAAAGGGGCTAGTCGATAATAGTCGGTAAGCGATTGGTCTAGGCAACTGCTTAGTTATTCATGCTCCCTTGGTTGTGAAGTTAGTTTACAAATATTTTTCATGGCTGTAGGAGGAAGCATGGCATTATGCATCTTGATAATCGTGTTGACCAAAGTTGTTGGGGGCAGCCTTTTGGTGCTTTGCACAACAGTATGTTGTTTGTCTGCTCTGGAGACTATATCGGTGTTCATTCTCTTATAAGGTTGAACATTTCAAGATTTTTTACTGCTTTGTTACCTTTGCTTAGTTTGAAATTACTTGGATGATGGCTGGTACTTCTTGGTACATGGCATATAGGTAGTTGTATACATGGGGAGCTGGTGCAGAGGTAAAATGTATCACAACTCTTCTGTGCTCTTGCAATGAAATGCACAGAAGAAATGTCTAGTTACTTTAAGAGGTGTTTATTTTCTTCATAACAGAGAAATATCCCTGATCTAACCTCCCCCCCCCACACCCCCTGTAACAATCTCGCCCCACAAATCTCACCCCACAATCAGGAAAAAGAAACGGGCTGTTAATATTTTGCTTTATTTAAAATAACATATCGAAGAAATGCAGATGGAAGCATGCCTTCAAACATTAAAAATAACGTTTTACTAGAATGAAAATGAATACCCCCTCCCTCCCCCTGGCGTGCCTATATTTGACTCAGTAACTTTTTCATTTAACAGAACAGATCTAGTCTACTTTGCATCTTCACACAAACATACATACATAGAAAAACAAACATGAATGACTATTCTAGACCATGTGCTGAGATAATTTACTATGTTTTGTAGGATATTGTAATCGGGTGACCTCTAATTCATGGGCGATTTCCACCCACCCCAAACCAGGCACATACAATTTTCCTTTAAAGTTTTTATGAATCTGGGACCCCAATCTAATAAAATTGATTCCTTACAGCTCTCCTCCCCTTTCGGGGCCAAGAAACACACAGGGCCAAGAAACGCACAGCGTTCAACAGAAGGTCGATTAATGATTGAAGCAGATTAGAGAGAAACCAATTATGAGAAATAATTAACACCTTAGTCATTTCAGTTTTCAATGCTACAGTTCTAGAAATAGACTTTTGTAAGACACACATCATAGGTATCTATGCATGGATGAATCTTTCATTTGTGGAAAACAACAAATTAGTTTGGAATATCCCTGCTTACCCAATTCTTGCTACTTCCCCTTTTATTCAAAATACCACTGCCCTTACTCAATAGTCAGAATTTCAACAGCATTTTAAACTCGATTGCAACAAACTACTGCACCTTCAGATATGTAAATAGCGTGTAATTCAATTGGAAGGTGCATATACCCCAACCTGTAACAGTGTGCAGCATGGCGTGTTGTACATGCAGATCCTCAGCTGACAGCGGGATTTGTGCTCGGCCACTGCCTAACTTCTGTGGTCTGGTTTTTCAATGAGTAGTACAGATTTCTCAAACATATAGAGACTCGACTGGATTTACGTGATGTACTGCATGCCATGATGAACAGCACACTGTAACAGAGTATATGCTCCTTTTCAATTGAAGGGCATACCCAAATACTTTGCATTTTGCAGAGTTGCTCATCAAATTGCAGACTGACTGCAATCTGTGAAAGATTTCTTAGTTTGCCCTCAAGGCTGGAGTAAAAGGCAATTTAAAATATCGTCTGTCCTGTTGAAGTAAGTCATGAACCAAAAAGAGCACTATTGACTCTGAGGGCCGAAACGCTGACATTTGTCTTAGGTTGAGATGTTGCCTTTCTTCATGTTGTAGACTTGTACACGATATGTGAGTAGACTGTCTAAAAGTGATGGTTGTGGATGTTGCAAGGCAGATCCCTTTTCTACCAATAAAGGTAATCCAAAGAGCTAAAAAATGTGATGCACGAGAAAAACAAATAATTATTGTAACTGCCAAGGCAGGGAAATATCTAACATACATTCAACATAGTCAACCAAAATATGTATAAATTGCAGAAGGGAAAAAACAATTGTTGCAAACTTCATAACTTGTTCATTGACTGGTGTGATGAAAACTTTAGGTACTTCTATACATTTTGTTAATTCATGGGCCTTTTCTAATCGCGCTTTAAGGTGATGTGCTTGCTGGCTAGCTCGTTTATAGTGAACTCATCTCTCGTCTCATACGCTAAGATTAACAGAAGTTTTAGACGCATATCAGTCAGAACTACTTTTACCATTGGTTGCTCCAGGAGGAGTAGAAGTGAAGTGAATGATTACAGAATTCTTAACCAATCATCTTTGTGAGATGTGAAAGTGCGAAAATGTAATTTCCTATTTACCTCAGCAGTTGGCACCATCCAACTGCTCCTACCATTGCAAATGTCTTACTATCACTTCATTTTGCAACTCCTTTGTTGGAAAAACTACTTGCACCCTTCCAGTTTTCATGAGTACATTTGGCCTGCCCTTGACCTTATGCTCTGGAGCTTAACTGCTGGCAAGCTTTGCTTGTTCGCAATGGTGCAAATGTGTATGTACGTATATACATATAGGCATTTGTGCAATATTTGTTATGCCAAGTGTCATGGTTGACTATTTCATTGATATGGTGTGCGTTTGGTCTAAGTGGAATATTGATTAGTAAATCCCAAGTTGTTAGTGCAGGGGCAATGCTGCTCATGTGAATTATAGCTTTGTGAAGGGTCCCTAATGTGTCTGAATTCCCACGATTTGAGTTAGATGTGGGCATCTATGTAGGTTGCTAATTTCTAATTAGGGCCATTCTGTGGATTGTGGTGCTTTTGAATAACTGGTTCTTTAACACAGAGAAGTGTGATATATCCTACAAGGACCAGTGTGGTGCTATGAGTGTTCTAGCTCTGCAACCATGTTTATTCATATCTTGCTGCTCGACTCCGTCCAGTTTATAACCTCCATTAAGTTGCTTTTTGACTGTTCTGCCTAGGGACATATATTGTTACCACTCAATGGAATATGGCTGCGGGAGCTCTGTAAAACTGAGGTGTTGTCTTGTCCTTAAGGGCCAAGTATCTTTTCTTGTTGCTCTTGTCCAAATTCACTACCATGAACTAAACCTTGGGAAAGCTTTCGCCTCCACCTTGCATTGACCAATGATTGCATGGCTTTCAGCTTTTGACTTGTGTAAATTGTTGCAACTTGGAATGTGTATGTGCCTTTCTACAAAGCAGTGCCTGATGCTCTGTGCTGAGGGTTGATGGGGGAAGTGTTCATGCTTTGAGAGAAGCTAACTGGATTGTGTGTCCTACTTGTATTGCATTTAACTAATGCAGTGGCGATCAGTTATTAAAATGCATAAACACTACTTTTATATTTCTCTGATTTATGTTCAATCTTTTGTGTGATCTTGTTAAGGGTACAGGTTTATGTCCATCTACAATATGTGTGTTCTAGTCGAACTGAAGCATGGTTACTGGAGCGTTGCTGGGCCTATGCTGGAAATCCTTCATTACACAGGGCCGCTCTTTGCTTCGCTTGTTTCATAGGGACTTTCTCAGCTTGTATTTACGTGCACGTTTGGGACACTGAATGTATTCACGCATATTTTCATACCCCCATCAATGTTACTCGGATACACCCTGTGTGTCTAAAGTACATATAATGGTGGCAGTTATTTTCCTGCTTTGTAAATTGTAATTTTTAACTTTGTCAACTTTAAAAGGAGACAATTAGTGTGATAAAGAACACGCACCCCTGTGTAGTATTTTTCGCTATGGAAGTACAAGCTCCAAATTATTTTTTTGAAATGTGAAGGTTGTTTGCTTCTTTAAAAATAATGCATCCTGTGGCACTTTTTTTGTTTTGTGTGGTTATATGCCTGGTAGGCCAGGACTGAAGTACCAGGGCCCCCATTGTTTGTCAAGTTGTTTACCTTGCAGAGCGAGGAGGCTGTCAAAATGGCAGACTATACCTAAAGCCCATTTACATTCCATTCAGAAGTAATGTGCTTGAACAAGACTGAGCTGTGCTCCAGCAAATTTCTTGTTGCTGGAGAATAGTTAAGCCCCAAACTACCAGAGACTAAGTCTCCAAAAGTAATTTCTTCTGTTCACATGTACTTAGGGTAGACGCATGGTAAGGGAGGAGTAATGAGTGAAAAGTTTACAAGCTCTCTGAAGTATTTGGGGGGGAATGAGACTTCCTCTAAACAGCTAAGCCCCACATCCAAAAGTAAGCACTATCCAAGGGAGTATATATGGTTTAGACATTTTACTATTAGGGCAAGTGCTATGATAAATAAGCCAAGATCCTCATGTGCATTACTTGCTCAGAAGGGTCTCCTGCTTGAACCACTATCAAACATTTTTGTTTTGTCATTGTCCCCAAAATGCTTTTTGCTTTTATGCAAATTGCCAAACCTCAATCGCTCCTGCAGGTGACCCCCCCCCCCCTCTCCCCTTTCCCCCCACCACCCTCCACAGCGGAACTTGATTTGGTTCCTTGCTTGACCTCGGTTACAGATCCGCCTATCAGACCCGTACCGTTGTTCTGACCACTTGCCCCCACCTCACCCTCCTCTGCTCCAGTCAGTTGGGATGGGTCACAGAGCAATTGTCCTTTTCAAGCGCTGATTAATTACACATGTAGTCTGCTAGCCCCAAGGAACTTCAGTATATTTGTGAATGATTCATACAGATTCACATCTTGATAATAAATGCATGTTTTGGTTATGATTGGAGTTGAATTACAATGAATACATATAGTACATGAAGCTTTTGAGTGTCATATTTGTATTCTGTTTTACAACTGTTCAATGACCCTGTAGTTTTGCGCAGTATGCACATTTGTAAGTCTATTTGAGATGGGTATGATTTTACAAAATCAGCAGCTGACTAAAATGATGTCAATCCAAATCTTTGCAGCATAACTATTTAAACATGTCATGTTTGTTATTTTGGTAAATGTGATGTGAAATGCCTCTTGGGGCCAGATTACAGAAACTTTGCACCGGTCCAAGTGCAAAGTTTGCACAGTATTAGCACTAGGGCAAAGTTTGCCTTTGGCCAAAAAAGATACATTTTCACTGCATTTTTTTCACCAGGGCAAAGTTTGCCCTAGTGCTAATACCATTCCGTATTGGCACTAGGGCAAACTTTGCCCTGTTGCAATAATGTAGTGAAAATGTATCTTTTTTGGCCAAGGGAAATTTTTGCCCTGGTGCTTGCACCATCCCAAACTGCACTTGTCATGGTGCAATAGTTGTGTAATGTGTCGTATTGTTTTTAGAAATAGGGCAAACTTTGTCCTAGTGCTAATACTGTGCAAACTTTGCACTTGCACCTGTGCAAAATTTCTGTAATCTGGCCCTTGATCTTCAAATATGGCTTTGCAATTCACTGAAGTGTGCACCATATTTGAAATCCCAGCATTGTTCATCTGTAATGTGTGCCCCGCTCCCGTATATGTGATTGGGGGAGGGGGCGGAGAACAATTGCCAGGAAACAATACATGTACTCTTAAATACTAACCTTCAGTTTTCATCGTGCTGACATTTTTTGGTGTTTCCCTTCACTTTTGACAAATCAAGTCCGAGGGTAATATGAACCATTTCATAGATGATGAAAGTCGTTTAGGTATTGAGCAGAGAATAACAGCCTGAGGCAGCATCTTTTATGCTGTTCAGCTGGCAGGATAATGTGGAAGGTACTGTGTAGGCTGTCAGTACAGATTGTGAACAAAGACAGCTCTTGTGATTCGTACTCTCGTGATTTAGTGGAGTAGCCTTTTTTTTAGTCACTGCAAACTATTAATTTGACACGACTGATCCTTGAAGCACTGCCTTTTGTCAAGAAAGCGACCGGGAGGAAGCACCTTCATGACTTTGATCAAAGATCTCATTCTGGCAATGCCCTTCAGGGCACAGACACTCGCTTTTTTGCCTTCTTCTAGTGGCTGCTGTTAGACGATGCCCTGTCCTTCGTCTTCAAAAGCAACATGACGCGGCCACTGAAGAGGACCAGCTTTGTTGATGTTGTTTATACCAAGAAGTACTATGTTAAGCTATTGGCAAATCAGTTTTCAGCTCACTGAGGCAACATCAGTCACGGTGGTTTTCACAGTATGCACGCGAAGGCCAAGAGTAGTGCTAATTGGAGATGGAGAGTGAAAGGCAGTGCATTTGCATGCCCAAGTAGTTCTGTTGGGGTCTTTTTTCGCTATTTAAAAAGCAGTCTTCGGATTGTAGTTTTGTATTCTGTGTACTGAAAGATTTACAAGGGTGGCTGTCTCTAAATATCTATTTTCAAGGCTAGATCAGAAATATTACCTTAGGCTGAACCTTTTCATTCGCGAAAACCTGCACAATGTCATATTTTTGCATCTTTTTGTGCCAGAAAATGCTTGGGCTGTGCATTCCAAGGTATTGCTCAGAACACGGACACATTTTGTGGTTCGCAGTGCTCTGCCAACAATACAAGGAGCTGCTTGGGGGAGATTTTTCAATACCATGAGTAATTTTACTGGCACCAATACTTTGAAACTAATTAAATGCTAATTAATGAGCACTTTCTGCAGTAGACAAAAACATCAAATTTCGCAACTAATGTACACAAAAGACCCACAGAAAAAACGTTATGCATTTCATTTTGGCTTAATTGACGCACATTCCTTTTTTGGGGTGTCGACAGTGGCATATGGAAGCTTGCAATATATGTAACAGTGAATAAATATAGCCGTGGAATACACATGGTAGTTAATGAAAAACAATGCTACAAAAAATGATATATAAAGCAATTTGACTTGCAAGGAACATTTTTTTGGACCTTTTTTTTCGAAGGTCTAAAAAATGTGCACTTAATCAGGTACTTTACGAATCCAATATTTTTCACCATTTATTCTTTGGCATTTGCGCAATCCTTTCCATTCCAGTTTTTGCACATTGCTGAAAACATCACACCTTATCTGCACCCAAGAGTTCTACTGCATGGAAGACTGAAAGGGACTTCAATTCTTGCAGGCCAGATCAAGTTCTAGAGTAATCAGATGAAGTTCGGCAAACATGTTTTGGTCCATGCATCCGGCTACCCTTTGACAAAAACCGTCATCTGCTGCAAGCTCACTTGCACTCATTCCCTGATTTGTAGACTATAGAAATGATTGGACCTCATCATTCGAAATGCTGATCCCATCTTCATGCAGAACACAGATTCAGAGCGACTGGACATATGAACAGTTCTAGTCGTCATGCTTCCTATCGAATTTGGCTTATGGAAACCTTCAGATCCGTCTAGTCGCCTGTCCTTGATATGATCATAACTAAGCATCTTTCAATGTGTGGATGAAGATGTTTTTTCTCAAAGCATGGCATTACTACTTTAAAAGGCAACATCTAATTTGTACAGATGACTCTGTAAGCAGCTTCCCTGAGACAGTATATTTCTAATATTTGGATGTTCAATTCTCTTTTACTTTTGGTGTTCACAGATTAGGGTAGGGACTGCAACTCTGATATTGACCTGATTATTATTGCATTAGGAAGGAAACTATTTTGTGTCTGCAATCTATCAATTTCTTCTGTAAATAGTCAGAAATATAAGGCCCTTAGTTTGCAGGTATAAAATCTTGCATCTTTGGTCACTGGAAATATGCAACATCTTTGCGTTTTTCTCAAACCTTTAGCAAACTTCCCACCATGCTTTTCTATTTCGCTGTTTGTTGGGTGTTTGTTGCGCATACACTCAGCTGGGAGTCTTTTTATCCATATACTCTGATGGAATTGTTATTAAGACTGATGCTGCATATTTGATACTGAGCATCTGTAGAGGATAGAGCAGTCATTGACGGTAAATAAGATGATAATGTACAACTCCTCTCTTCGCACACCTTTTAGAAATCTGCATATCTTTCAGTGTATGTATTTCTGATTTATCTTGCTTTTCGGTTGTACAAACTTCCACAAGAGACAGCAGTTGATGAAAGTAAAGCTAGTGCCAACCTTTCAACTGAGCCACTGCTTGTGCTTACTTTTCCAATGTTGCCTTTGTCTTTTTGCTTTCGTATGAATTGATATTTATTGGAGTGAATTGAAGGCATCAGGAATTCAGACGGTAAAAGCATTCATAGGGATCAGTAATTCGTGGATTAACTTCACCACATGTTTAACTAATTTAGATCCTTCACAATCTCGTAATCCCCAAGTTCGCAGAACAGTCTCTTTTTCGTTCATGCTAGAAGTCTTCCTATACTGAAGTCAAACTAGTTAATCCTATGCATACTTGCAAGTTCTTGACCTTCTGTTGGTATGCTGACAATGAATACCTTCCAAACCTACTACTGCTGCACACTTCCGTTCAAATGTGCATCGGTTATCTTGCCAATGCTGCAAATGATTAAACTTCTATAATTCATGATCCAACAGTGCAGTTGCACACCGAGCATCCCTTAAGTGCATGGTCTGCCCACACCCTCGCTCACCTAACACGAATGAAAGCATGATAAATCCATTAAGCCAGACATTCATAATATCCAAGCACCTAGAAGAGCACAAAATGTTCAAGTGAATAACATGCTGATGGGCACATTTTGTAGGATCTTTGAGAAATGAAATGTGGTGAACAAATCAGATGTAGGGAAAACTAAGCGGTCTAGTTGCAAGCAAATTTGTAAAAACCTTTCCCAAATCACTGACAGTAAAGAATAGGTCACAAAGGTGGCTCGCCTCTCGGCAGGATGACTAGCTTCTGATCCACAAGATGAAACTGCTCTTTTCTAGCTCTTCATAGTGCACTGATCTAAGCTTTCAAATCTATCAGCCATTTGTTAGTTTATAGAGTTTACACATTTGTTACCTGAACCCATTTTTCATGTTCTTTTCCTGCTGGTCATATTTGTTGTTTTTTGATTTTGTGGCTTCATGTTAACAAATAATTTAAATTTAATGCTACAGCCATGTTAAAGTATTTTATTTTACTGTAAGTTTTCTTGCTGTTTTTTTGTAATGTTTTTAGTATACGTTCAATGAGTGGTTTTATCTAAACTCTGTTAGGGCCAAGGCCTACGTCCATTTTCTCAGTTCTAACGAAGTCTCTAGAAAAATCAGCAGACACGTCTTAAACCTATCCACCCGAAAGGGTAGGGAATTTAGATTTTTGGAAGTCATTCAGTTATTGCAGTAAATGACCTATAACGTTGAAGCATGGGTTGCATATATGTTTTGAATTAATGCTATAGCCGGAGCAGGTTTCATACTCTATTACATACTTAATTCCAATGCACTATGAATGTTTCGTTATTATTTTGTCAAATATGGATTGGAAACCGACAGCTAATTTCCATAATTTGATCTTTGTAGGGTTCTTCTTGAAAGCTTTAGCTCTCACCCTATCCTTGTGGGTGCCCGTCTTCGAGAGAATGTTGTGGTTCCATCAGTTTATGTTTCACTCTTCCCGGGCCCCATTATAAATAATATTTTCTTTCTAATGCTGACCAGGCAAGATGCAAAGAAGAATAAAAAGGCAAGGCCAGGATGTCTGTACGTTTCATTTGGTGTGTTAATAAGAGAATTTGCCTGGATCAAAAGGAATGGTATATTTTTTTATTTCCTTGGAGCCGACTGAATTCTGTTAATATTTTTAAATCCTTGTAAAGTAGCTTTACACTTGGTCACTATTGGAAATAGATAAAATACTATCTGAGTGCACTGATCACTGTGTCGTGAATGGGGTGTTGATAAACGCTTGCAAACCAGCTCACCAATAATCAAATGCTTTCATATAAAAGAAAATATCTTTCAGCATTGCCGATGCTTGTTTATTGCTGTAAGGACCTAGGGACACTGCTGTACGTTGTTGCTTAAGCCTGCCAATTTTAATTTAGTTTCCCCAATATGTTTTGAAAATGTACGCAACAAGTACATGTGACTTTTTGCATTGGTTAGAGGCTTGGATGAAATGGCCAAATTGACAATGCTATCTTTTCAAAATACTTTGGCTGTGGATGCAATGCTGGAAGATGTTTTGTTGGTAGGAGAGGGACCATGCCAATACTCCCTCTATGACCATCCTCTTCCCCATTTGGTGTTTGTTATAAATGGGTGCTTACTTGCAACTTTTGTACATGTCACTTTGAATGTGCCAAATTCCTGCGTAACCCCTCACGTGCTAAATTCTGCTGCTGTGACTGGGGCCTGTTCCCTTCAGAGGCATACAAGGTCCAGACCACCCCCTCAGCCCCAGCATCCTTCGCCAGCACTTGCCATCGGGCTCCCTTTCCCGGACTATCCCAACTTGGTCTTCCCTGTCCACTGCACTCCTCCTCCTCTCGCCTTCCTCGTTCCCCTGGCACTTGCCGCCTTGGCCAGACCAGCACTTTCCCGCTCCCACCCGTGGGGGTTCCCCACTTCTCCCTCTACTCTCTCCCCCTTTCACTTATCACATGGTCATGCACTTGCACTGTCGGATTGTCACAAGGACTATATGTTTTGTTTGTTGTATTCTCATGATTTCCGATGTCCCTCCGCCAACCCCCTGTCTTGTGGCACCTGGAAACACATCAATAGGCGCCATACAAACGTTCAATAAAATAAAAAATAAAAACCCTGTCCCTTCCCTACAGTTAATGATCTATTTCATATTCATTTGTTGAAATGCAAAACGTACCAATTAGTGTTTCGCTAGTGCTAAAAAAGGCACTAATGGAGAAGTCAAAATGTTAATAATCGATGCATCCTACATAAATAGTTTACTGTGTGGGTATTTTCCAGGGCTCGCAATTTTATTTGAAAGCTGCATTTATCAGTGCTTATACCCATTGTTTCCCTCAACAAATCACTGGCCACTCTGTTTTTACAGTGTAAAAGGAAATGATACGTTTTATTGCTGCATGTATATTATCCATTATTCTTTTTAAGAACAAATCGCAGATGATGCTGATGCCCTTGTTGCCTCTCTGCGTTCTTGGACCTGTAGTCCAGATTTTATAATGGAAACAGAAATCTACACAAAAACCATCAATAAAGGGCTTGATGGGCTCAGTTGCCGGATAGGGGGCAAAATTAAGAGCTCAAATAAATTTTGCATTGAACCCTCAAACATGCACTAGCCAACGTTAAATAAATGTTGGAAACCGGGAGATGCAGTGGAAGGCACATGGGGACAAATACAGGTTTGGAAGTTTTTTTTAATATAACAAACTTGTGTGGAACTAAGCTTCTCATCAAACACATTACAATTAAGTCCTTGATGAAATAAGGTTTGCGTATTTACTTATTAGGCTGATAAATGGGGTCTGGAAGCAGAGTTGGAAATGATTTGTTTGGCCTTTTAATATTCTAGACCAGCTCCACCCTACTGATGAGGTCCAACAAGACCGAAACACGTGTCTTGTCTTTATTTGTATGGAAACATTTTAGAATACAATTTAGTTTTAACAGTTTCTGTGTGAGATCAGTATGACAAAATACTGCTAATGGAACTCCTTAATTATATGTAGTCGTGTCAACATCTACATAGCGTCAAAGGGAGAGGTAGCCTTGACCTGCACCTTGTTCATGTTTACAAAGGTTACAAAAGCGCACAGTGCCTAAAGCAGCGACTAAATGTAGATTAGATTTGGGAAATGAAAAGCTTGTGTAACAAAGTGCAGTAGCAATTGTATAAAATGTTATCAAAACCAAGAGAAAACAAATGTCCTACCTTCCCACATTCCCACAGGTGTCCCGACGAAAGCGGTACCTCATGTGTGGGTGCACCTATCTGGGCTCAAAGGGAAAAGACTAAACCATTGGTACATCAAACGCCGTGGGGAAGACTGGATTTGGTTTTGTGGTCAACACAGAGATTTGGGCTTGGGGTGTCGCAGCCACCAAGGAAAATGGGGAACCCTATATTTCTGAAAAGGCAGCTGTGAGAATTGAAAGACATCTGATTTGGGTGAATCACCCTAGAAAGTATTACCCATAAGCCCTGGAAAAGTCAAATTTTTTTTTTTTTTTTTTTTTCCAGGCATTTTCCACCAAGAACCCCCTGAAACACGCTGGCAAACACTTGTCCTACCTTCCCACATTCCCACAGATGTCCTGACCAAAACAGTACCTCACATGTGTGGGTGCACTGACCTGGGCGGAAAAGAAAATGTTGACCATCCCCAGGTCCAGCAGCAGTCCCATGGAGCCCCGGCGGGATCCTCATCCCTTCCCAGAGGGAAAGGTTGTAATTGGCCAGGGACTGAGACACTGACAGGACTCCCCTGGATCACTGCCGGACTGGGGACGTTTGACCCACAGGGGAGACAGGTGCCCAAGCCTGGGGACATCACCCTGACCATCCAGGAGTTTTGGCTGACGTGTGTTACAGGTTTTCCCTCCAGGGAGGGATTGGGACCCTGCTGGGGGGGGGCACCCTGGGGCCTCTGCTGATCTTTGGGACGGTCAACCCACATTGGAAACAGTCACCCAAGGCCAAGGACATCACCACTGACCATCCTGGAGCACTGGCTGGGCTGTGTTACAGCTACTTTCTCCAGGAAAGGACCGGCCCCCTGCTGGGGCTCACTGGGACAAACGCTGGACTTGGGGATGGCTCCCCAACATCGGAGACGGGCACCAAAGGCCAGAGACTTCACCCCTGACCATCCTGGAGTTGTGGCTGGGCTGCATTATAGCCTTTCCCTCAGGAAGGATAGTGACCCTGCTGGGGCTTCCTGGGACTGCTGCTGAACTTGGCAGACGGTCGACCAACAAGGGGGACGGGTTCTCCAGCCCAGAGGCAGCACACCTGGCCGTCCCAGAGCTCTGGCTTGCCTGTGTAACAGCGTTTGCCTCTGGGAAGGGATGCGGACCCTGCCAGGGCTCACAGGGGTGATTTCCCAGGGCTTGGGCACCTGTCTCTCTTGTTGGTCGGTCGACCATCCCAAAGTTAAGCGCTGGCCTCAGTGAGTCCCGCAGGGTCCCTCTGAGGGAAAAGCTGTAACGTAGGCAAGTCGCAACTCCAGAACAGTCGGATGTCATGTCCCCATTGTTGGACGCCTATCTCCCATGTGGGTTGACCGCCCCCAAGTCAATAGTCAAATTATTATCTACAGGACCTTGATTGCAAACCTATTAAATTGCACCGGTTTAATGAAGAAAAAAAATATGTGGCAAAGATAGTGACTTCATATGTTACATTTGTTTATGGAACAAGCCACACTGGCTAAAAAGTCAAATGCAATGTTCTCTGACTCCCAAGAACCATACTGTGGAGATGTTTTCCTAAAAGAAATTAAACAGTCTTGAAGTCTGGGTTACAAACTTTGACACAGTTCTTTCACAAAAACTGTCAAATGGTATTCCGACTTTGGCAATAAGACTGATGCCCATTGTTAAGATGGATTTCTGCACTCTGTCCTGGAGGGGCAGAGGTTCAGAAGGCCAGCCTAGTTTCTTTGAACAGGGTAACCTCTGGACAAGCCAGACCAATCAGGGGAGCGATGGCGGCGGTCAAAACTAGGTCTCAAGAGGGGTGAGCAGGACGGAAAGCCTTCAACGAGCACATAAAGCAACGACGTTTACAAATTACTCCAGACAGGTGTTATATTAAAAATATAGACACATTTATTACAAGGCCTTTGTAACATCGACCATAGTAAAGAATCACGGTAAAACTCCAATAAACCAACACATCACAAGCAATACAATATATATACAAGACCAAGGGGTCTAAAGAGTTAGAAGCACAAAATATGCAGACCACCTAGATGGGGAGGAAAACAGACAGTGCAAGTAATCGTTAGACTCAGTTCGACATCAGAGGCCACCTAACTAGAAGGAAGTCCGAGCCCTACGAAGAGTGGAGCGTTGTGTTCAAAAGTACCTGCACACGCAGGTGCCAACGGGCAAAGGAGAGTCTCTTCAGGGAAATCAGGCAGTTCAGAGAGGTGAACAAAACAATGAAGAACAGTTCCCCGCTACTCAAGTGTGGCCTCCACTTGTGGGCAGAAGCAGGGCGCGAGCCCGGAAAAGGGTTGCTGTTTACAACAGCGATGGAAAGCCACAGGCTCCTGCGGGAGGGTGACCAGTTAGGGTATGGACTACTCACCGGTCCCCGATGCAGGCAGACCCAGGCTTCTCCGGTTCCGTTTCGGTACAGGTTTAGATGCGATCAGCAGGATGTCTCGATGCCGTGTAGATTCCGCGACAGCAGGTGTCGGGGTCGAGGGTGTCCCAAATGCAGCGAACACGCACTGGTTTGTTACGACAGCAGGGCAACTCGACAACCGCAGGTATTCCTGTCCCAAAGCACACGTCTCACTTCAGACCTGGGAATGCCAAGTGTACGAACCGTGTGAGAGTGCCGAGGACACGGGATTAGCAGTAAGCCAGAGGGCGGTGACAGAGAAAGGTTCCTGTGTAGGCTGGTCAGTCCACTGGATGGTCCAGGGACGCTTCCGAAGGCTTACGTACAGGATTTGGTGAAGATGCCGAGAATAGTTGTTCCCACTATTCTAAAGGGTCGAAGCGCCAGGACAGGCCTTCTCATTTGATCAGAGGTAGAGGGATCTCACAGGACAACAGCAGTGCAGAGTGCCAAACCTTCAGCGGGTCACCAGCGATTCCTCGACTCAGCTTCTTAGTTGCAGGATACTTGGCTCCTTATCCTTTGTTCGTGAGAACTCAGGAGATCGGCATGGTAGTGGTGTTTCCAGCCTCCTCTTATACAGCATTCCCTTCACGCCAAAACGGAGAGGACCCAATGGGAGATCTGCTCACAAAACACTCACACCCTACGTGGACCTAACATGGACCATGGTGGTCCCAGGCATTCAAGACACTCTAGACTCTCTGGCACCCAGGATGTGTATTGGGAACAGACATCCCAGCCCACATCCTGGAGGCACACACAAGGCATGCAGAAACCCGCGAAAGCGTTGTTTCGCGGGAAAGTGCATGACCAAATAAGGACTGGCCCGGGTCAGCTCGACCTGGGGGAAGGTGAAGGGGCAAGACGGTCAGTGGACAGGACAAAGAACCTCGTGGCATGACCATTTTGGAGGCCTGGCCACCCATCTGGGCCAAACACGGGAAGCGCAGTTACCATGGCAAAAAGGGGTTCAAAACACAAAGAAACGATAGCTGCCACCAGTCCCGTCCGTGGCACACTTGAACATTTCATGATAAGTCCAGCGAGGGTTTCTAGGGCCTTGGGATGACTAGAGACCCAAGAGCGCGGTAATGTAAGTTACAGTGCATTCTTGTTTCATGTTGCTCAAAAGCTGCAACATGAGGAAAGGACTAAGGGAAACAAAGTCTCCCGGTACTGACTGTCTTAAGGGCATGTCAGTTTCCACGTATGAATGGAGCGAAAGCCCAGAGGAGTGCGGTGGAAGGCTGCGCTTCTCTGGCAAAGTCTAGATCTGGGTGTAAAACAGCAAAAAGTCTGGGGTTTGCCACATGGAAGGAAAATTACCTACAATCATGAAATCTTTCCTAACACCCATTATCCATTTCCATTTGTCACAGGATCTAACCATGGATTCCTTCAACGGATTGACTCACTGCTTTGCCTGCCACAAGACCGGGAACAAGAATGCATTTCATATTTTGTTAAACCCACTACATGGACATGAACATAAGTGCACCTTTAAACTGTACATATGGGATTATATTTTCCTGAATATCTTATTTTAATTGTTCACATTGAAAGACTATCAGCTGAATGTAAAATTATTATTTATATATATATATATGTGCACTAGTCACAAATCAATCATTCATATATCTTAGGCGAATACTCTGAAATAGGAGTAGAGTATTTGTGTGACTGTATAAGAGAATAAAAAGCAAAAATCTGTCACATGCGTGCCAACATGATGCTAGAATCATTTGATTGCCCTAAGTGAGATCAATCTGGCAAAGAAACTAGTGAGATGCATGGAACATGTTTTAAAAAATCTCAATTGATTAATGTAAAATATCCCAGATGATGTCAAACGGGAGGGAAACTTGGTTTAGAATGTTACTCCCATTGCACAGCCCACTTCGTTGTTATGCGGAATGAGTAACAATTGAATGGTTTAGTGTGATGTTACTGTCCAATTCATATAGGCTGACGAGCGGATAATGACTGCAAGAATGCTATACCAAGAAGATATATATAGAAAGAAGAATTGACAACAGAAAGGAGAATAGACTAGCCTGCATTCCTTGGGACTCATTTTGGGTTGCTGGCAGACCCCTGTTGGAGGCTTACGTGGAGTCCAAACCCAGCTCTTACTCATTGGAAAAGGATTAACAAGCCCAAAACCGAAGAAAATACATTTTTGTTTAGAGAGAGTACCTAGAAAAGAGGAAGGCCAATGAGTATACACGAGCAGTGGATGCATTTGCTCAGAATAAGGGGATATTAGTTTTCGTAGCGTGGGGAGAAATACATTGTAAAAATAGTCTGATTGGGTCGGTTAATATGAGCAGCAAAGCCAGTGGTAGCAAGGAATTGTTGTAATCAGAGGTGCTATCCGAGGGCACAATGTTGGAAGCCATTGGGCAAGAAGGTCAGGCAGAAAAGAGGGTATTGGAAGTTGTTAGAAAAAGGACAGTCAAAGAGTTCAGCATAAAGCGGCACACAGCCATTAGTGGGGCAATTGGTAATCTGTTCTGGGATGGATTTTGTGAAGGAGGGAAAACATGACCATCGGCAAAGAGCTGAGGGTGAAAGTTTACAGAATCGATAGGTGTACCTATGCAGAGTTGGAGGTTTAAGATCAGTGAGCCAAGGACTAATGCTTGGGGGTTGTTGACAGGGAGAGCGGTGAGGATTAGACGTTTGCAAGTTCCAGGAGTTTTTCAAGGTTAGGTTTATTCTATGTAGGATGCCATCCAGGCTAGAGCAGAGTTGCAAAACCCAAAGTCCTGGAGAGTGTGGAGGAGAAAGAATGGTTGACGGTGTCAAAAGCCGCAGAGGTCCAAAAGGATGAGTGTAGAAGAGTTTGAAGTTGAGCATCAAGGGTAAAGTTAGACCTGCATGAGTGCCTTCTCAGAGTGTTTGATATAGAAGCCATATTGAAGTGTATCTCAAAGACACTTCTCCTCAAGGAACTTGGTGATGCATCTGAAGACCACCCACTCAGGAACATTTGAACCATTTGATTAGGATTAATATTGGGTGATAGAGCACCTAAATGATTGGGTCAGCAGAAGGTTTCTTCACAAGGTGTGGGACATTGAAGGAGGCAGGGAAGAGTCCAGCTGGAATATGGACAAGTGCTTGCGATTGTTTAATTTTATTAGGTGAAAATGGGCCGATAAAAGCACAGCATGGGTTGGCACTACGAAGAATGGGTGCAACTTCAATGTGAGGTTGGGGGCTGGGATGGGGACAGGAGGGAGAGTGTGGTAGGCTTAGAGTCACAACTTTTAGAGGAAAAGTAGTGAGCAAAGTCATTAGTAGTGAAGGTAGGATACAATGGATATTGGCTTAGGAGTTGAGAGGAGAGCTTGGAGGGTAGATGAAAACTTGCAGTGGGGATTGCAAAGAGATGGGGTTTAAGAAATAGGAGTTGGCAGAGTCCAGTGCAGAGAAGATCTCATTCAGAGAATTTTTGTAGGTTGGATGGTTGGTTGAAAATGTGTGCTAGTGTCTTAGGTCATGGTGCATGTTGCTCTTGATGATCTGGTTATTGGAGGTCATCCAGGGCTGTGGATCGGGCAGGAAGTTGTGAGTATGCGTGTAGGATATTGTTGGTCAAAGGGAGTCCTAAGATCATAGTGTCAGAAAAGGCATGGCCAAGAAAATAGGCATGAATAGAGGTGAGATGGGAGAGGGATTCCACATAATCATTTTAAGGGGCTGCTCAGTACTGATTGAATTTTCACTTGGGCAGTGAATGAGGGACAGAAGGGACGGAGGCATTAACGTCAACGGTGAAACAATTAAAGTGAGAGGGATCACTTGAAAGTGAAATAGAGATAAATACTAGGTCAAGAGTTCTCAGCAGAGTGGGCAGGCTTGTTGTAGAATGGGTAAATGGTGTGTTCAGATAGGAGGGAGTTAATTTCACGGCAGGTGGCTGCAGAGGGCTTGGAAAGGTTAGAAATCTGCAGCATGACAATCAAGGTGTCAGTGGCAAGTGACCCTGGAAGAAGGATCCTGTGAGTTGAGGACCAGTGGCTAAACGAGCCGTATCGGTGAGATGAGTAGGAGGGAGGTCTAGGAATATTGACATATTTAAATTCGGGGGTAAAGTTCCAGGGTTTGGGGGTAGTGGTGAGGGCTGATTGTTAAGGAACCCCACTCCTCCACTCTTTCCAACAGATGAGGGAGAGTAGAAGATGGCAGTCAGTGTTGAGAGCCGCTAGAGCCTTGGAGTCCCGAGGGCAGATTCAGGTTTCTTTGATAGAGAGAAGTGACTGCTGAGCGTGATGAGCAAAAGTGGTCAGTGATGGCAGATTTGTTGCAGAGGGATTGTGCATTCCATAGGCAATTGAGTGATAGGAGGTGGTGGTGAAGTGCAAGTGTTGTGCGGTAGGTGAGGGGATAGATGTGGCTGGAGATAATGAGAACTGAAGCACCTAGTTTGAGGAGTGTTGGTTTAGGTGCAGCCCAACTACTTAAAACATATTGTTTACTTTGCACCTGGGGCGGGGGAGCAACCAATTGGGTTGCTTCGATCGTGGACTGAATCCAACGATCAAAGCAACCTGACTGCTGCTTCCACTGCCCTGCTGTCGACCCCGCCCCCCCCCACACCCCTAACAAGCCTTCCTTCCCAACCATTGTCCTTTCCTCTGATCCCCCGGCCCACTTTTGCACCATGGCAATGCCATTTCTTAAAAGAACAAAGTCAAACATACATTGCCTTTGGTGCAAACACGCATGGAGACAATATTTTTAGCAGTTAGGACATTTTTACTCTACTGCTAGTATCTCCTAAAATAACACTTGCAAAGTAACTAATGAGGCTATGGTGTCCAATTTACGTTTTTTGGTTCATGATTGTGGTAAATAAAGTAAAAAAAATATTATTTATTTATTTTTGTTCATTAGGCTTCTTCATTTTTACAAGATATTACCAGAAAAGTTGAACTGTGAACATTTGTAATTTATTAAATGCCTTTGATAAAGTCCTTTAGCGGACTTCCCAATCACTATAGAACACTGTTAGCTATACTCCTACACAATATTTATTGGCACGGCTGGATAAAAAGCGGGCAGGTGAAATGTGAGCGTGAGCTACTGGCTTGGAATGGGTTGAGAGGTCGCTTAAAATGTAGGTGAGAATTGGGCTAACGCTGGTTGCAGGCTGAACAGAAGGTGTCATGGGGTAATTAAAAGTCAGATCGTATTTGTTCAAAGACTATGGTCCCGCTTTCTTAACAGAGAAATGTAACAGATGTTATGACATCCAGAGCGATAGCTTGAAAGGTGACACATCATTATCGGCAACTGTTGATGAAGTGCAGAACAAAATGCCCTTGGTACATGTTGCTGCAGAGGTGACGAGACTGTAATTGGAATACTCTTACATCCGTGTGTTTAAAAAATAATTAGCTCAGAGTGATTAGAACTGGCAGGGTTCTAGAAAGGAACATTCTGTTTGTGTATGCGCAGTTGTGAAGATAAAAATGAAACGCTGAGTTTCTGGGAAGGCAACATACGTGCTTCTCTTGTCTATGTGAATTTGCTAGCTTTTCTATATACTCACCAGGGAGTCTTCATGTTGTTGATTTGTTTGGCTGAAGCATAAACATGTTATATTTTGCATTAATGTGACACAAAAGAGAATCCGGTATTATTGCGAACAAGGTTTGCTTGTTATAGCACTACACGATGATGCAGTGACAGTGTAACTTGCCCGCGCTTGTCCTGGAGTATAACGGGTACAGCCCACAAATGGCCATTTTACAGGTTTACTGAACAGCATTGTCATAGTAACCATTTTTCTGTCGGGGATTCATTTGAATCAACTTCAATCTTAATGCAGGTATTTGCGATCTATGCCTCCCATCCGTTCCCATGGCTGTGCTATCTCGCCTTTGGTGTAGAAAATGCCCATTCTATTGCTGAGCAAGACCGTAGACGTGGGGAGAAATAAATGCACTCCCCGTTAGGGGGTCTTCTCTCTGCCAATAAATGCCTACTCTTGTCAATTTCCATAGCGCACCATTTCTTCCCAACGCAGTTACTTCTCCTAATGCTCTGTGCATGTAGTACTTTTTATTTGAGATCTTAAAATACAAGTTTATTTCTACATTGCCCTGCCAAAAACTACCGGAAATATCTACTTCAAACCAACAAATTCTTTTTGTTACCTAATTTGAACTTTAACCTATTGGTTTAAAAAGTTTTCACTCAACAAAATGTACAGTAGTTTGGAGAGCTCTGTTTGTTAACTGAGCTTTGACCACAACCGTTGAGTTGACCATAGGCGATCATAGGTCAAATGCAACAGTGGACAACTCTGCGCTTGTGGAACTGAAAACGATGCGGCCCCACTATAACGCTCATTGCAAGCAGGAAGGCCAATCAGTAATACAGCTCTCGTATCAAGGAACAAAGGAATCTGAGATTTGCCAGGATTCTACACCTTTCTCAGCATAAGTCCGATGAGATCTCCCATACTGCATGCATGTATGTACACAGTGGAAATCTGCGATGGTGGCTGCCGAAAAGAAATATGGCTAGATGTATAGTCTCGTTTTAATTACTTCACCACATTTCTGTGAATTGAGGCATTGTCTGTGAAAATTGTCCTTCCATGCCCAGCTGAAGGACTGTTTTACAGTGGCACTGGGTGGTTGCATTTTCCGCTGGGATCAGCCCATCCAGAAACTGAGAAAATCACTGCACCCGTGCTTTTCCTCTGTATCTGCAGCCAGGTTGATGTTTGAGGCCATCAATGAGGCCGTGCCAGCATTCTTTTCCAATGTGAGATTGTTGATGTGACTGTAAAGACTGGAGGTGGGGGTCTGTACATCTGCTCTCTATATGGTAGAGGAGAGGCACAGAGGACCCCAGCCAAGATTCTCAATTATTGGTAACGTAGTCGAGCAATCAAGGCCAAGCGTCTCAGGAGGTGATGCAGGCTGGTTCCTAAGTACAGCGTAGTCCCCAAGTCCCCACAATGGAATGTCCACACACTATATTAGTTAAGTCTTTATATTATTAATATTCAAGGTTATGTACAGTATCACGATAACTCACTTTGTACTCGGTTATCTATAATGGCAAATATACAGTTCTACGTGGTACCACTATTAGATCTCATTAAAGTGCATCAACTGTACGGTTAAATGTCACACAAATCAGTTTGTAAAGGAAACCAACAATAGATATAAGAGGAAAGCAGCTGGTTAGAACAATGGGAAGAATACTGGCCCCGTTTGCCTAGACACAGTTCTGTGTGGAGGTCCCCCCCCAACCTGGGCAACCTGTAAATAAAGATATATCGTACAAGCCCAGTCCATATATTGATCCTGTAAGTGATTTCAACCCGGCACTCCACCTAAGTCAATGCCTAGCTTGTGAGGCACAGCTTGAACCCTTATTTATTTATGTCTGTTATTTTATTTCTGAATGATATACCCTTATATCACGCCCCTCTCTTTGAATTCCGCCCCCCTGGTCACACTGAACCCGGAAGCAGGCTGTTTTGCAAAGTTAAAGATTTATTTTAGGTATTTTCACAATATATATATCACACTATTTAATGGTTTATACAATGATCATCAATGGGGTGATGTCGCAATAAATCTCTTTAATCACAGAGTATTGATAGGACAAATAATGCAGCATAGAAATAATACTTTGTGTGGGTTCAAT
The DNA here is from genome assembly GCF_040938575.1 of Ambystoma mexicanum. Lineage (NCBI taxonomy): Eukaryota > Metazoa > Chordata > Amphibia > Caudata > Ambystomatidae > Ambystoma > Ambystoma mexicanum. Next base: position 382,662,151 of record NC_090923.1, on the reverse strand, counting down.
CAAAAAGCAATGTGACCACTCTTCCCCCTGCACACTACTCAATCCCCCCAATATGCAGTATAAAGAGATGGAAGGAGAGAAAACAGGTTTCAGGATTTTAAAAGGCCAAGCTCAGAAGGGTACAGCTTTGGAAATGGGACTTTCTGCTTTCAAAGTTCTGGAGTCTGGAATATGGATTTCTCTTGCAAAGTGCTCTGCCAGCAATCGGATGGTGGGTGAATGTGTGTGTGTCTCTGGGTCCTAAGCTATCTCTATTTATGTATTTTCTAAATGGGTGGGTATGCGGACTTCTACTAGGCACACCCCCTAGATATTCTATTGGTTAGGGTATTTCCTCTCCCCTGATTTGAGAATTAAACAGTGTCATGATGACGCTGTGTTTTATGTACCAAAGAAAACCTCCCCTTTGTTTCTGCACCTGAAATCTATACAAGATATATTTACAATTTTACAAACTTGCTAGCAACAGCATATTGATATCGCAGATTTGGTGGAGCAAGTATTCATCCGAGCCCCGTCTCGATGAGAGCTTGGGTCTAGATTTGGCAATTTTTCGCACTTTTGGTCCGGTACCCAATGTCAGATTTGTCAAAGTTTTTACACATTTGCGCATGATATCTGGGCATAATTGTGTAAAGATTCATGTTTTTGGCATCACCACAATTGCTACAAAACCACAAATTCTGTAGTCATGTCCCTGAACATAGCACAGAGTTCTGAGTAGTTTTAAAACGTGACCAGAATTTTCATATTAACAATACTGTATTTTACACATTTTTACAATTTTGCACAGTCCTCTGTCAGTCCTTTTCAAAAATATACTTTCTTGTGCTTTAAGAATACACATAACTGTCTGTCCCCACCCCCCAATGTTTTGGTGGGTCAAGAGCAATCCAAGCCTCTGTCCTTTAGCAGGAGTTTCTGTTGACAGTTGCATCTGCATATCTTTTCAATCAAGGGAGTTCTTTGTCTCTCCCCAGAGCAGCAGAGCAAAATCCCCTCCCCTCTTCATTAACACCTAAATGTCAGTTCCTGGGCTTTGATGAGAAGCAGGAGAGATGCCTTTTGTTGGAGCAAACTGTGGAATTTGTTTTGAAGCTCTTTGGCTGGCATCAGATTTACTTTAAAGTCAATTTGTTTAACATGGTCTTTGATAAAATAAACGTACATATTCAAAATAAGCAAACAACTCTCTAACTCCAGTCTTTTAAACATGGAGATTAAATGGTTGCAACCTATTTTGCTTTTGATGGCAAGTCACTTAATTCCAACCATTTGATTTTCTGCACAAGTTTAAGCTTCCGATGTACTTAATTGACAGCTGTGACACAGGCTGCCAGAGGTACTGCGCCCATATTCTGACAGATTTTTACAGACAAGCACACTTTTTAATGTGCATATTCTTGCAATGGAATCTGTTTTTCCTGACATTGTGTGCCTATGTGGATTCTTTAAATAAGGTGACGGGTAACACCCAGCAAGGATGTTGGATATTTTCTTATGCTTGGAATCATTATTTTGTAATTTCAGCAACCAAGGAAAAATGGATTTCAGGGCACTTCTGGGTTTCCTTGCAATGAAGCGCTGCCTTACATGTAGTTTACATTTTCACACTGTGGGCAGCCCAGTGACAGGTTTTAGCAGTGTGGTCTCCTGTTCCACCACTGACACAGGCAAAGTAGATTGGCAGCCATCTTTCTGGTTTCACAGTGCAATTTTCATGGGTTTAGCACGCATGGGTCGTTTTGTGGCCATGTTGCTGGTTCTGGAGCCACCAGCACAGTTATGTTGCAGGGCAGAGCCTAGTGGGTCAATGCATCCCCCATTCAAAAGAGTCTTATTTCCTCCTAAAATAGTTCTACAACCCCCAATGTACCTGGAATAGCAGAGTTCATCGTCTGGTCGTCGACGGATCCTTCTTGAGCGGCTCCCTTTAAGGCAGGAGCCACGGATCGTCGAGATCCCACGAGGAAAAAGGGGTGAACGATGATGGCGAGGCGGAAGCTTCATTCCTAGCGGTGCTCGGCGATGACGGAGCGTTGACGTCCTGCAAGAAGAGGCGTGCGCGATACTTTGATGACGACAGTTGAGGACCGCAAAGAGATTGTGAAGAACTGTGGCCCAGCAAGGGTGTCGAGTCGTCCGGCGTCTCTACGGTCGTCGGGTGGCGGGAAACCCACCGGCGGATGCTCCTTGGTGCATCAGCGGCCTCAACTTTCTCTGGCGGGACGAAGCGGTCGACGGTGTAGGCAAAAGCATCCCTGAATCAAATGTAATTCAGCAAAGGGAGCACGGCGGCTCTGGTCGGAGATGGCGGTCGTCGTCGACGATGGACAAGAGTGTCCTGGTGCTTCTCCTTGTGATTCCGCGGCAGACCCGTCTCCGGTCGGCAGCCTTTCGTAGGTCTGTCTACCAGGGAGCTATGACAAATATCAGCTGGTGCACGATGGTCTCTCGTAGCTCGGGAAGAGTGCGCTTTACCAGGTCCTCTTTGGGTCAGTCCTGAAGACAAACCAGCTTTCAGATTGATGAAGCAGAGCAGCATCAAGACTTCTCTTTCAGCAGGGCTTCAAGGTTAAGCTTCAGTTTCATCTCCAGTTTCTCTACAGCTTCTGAACACGAATTCTAGCAGTGAGAGGCCCCCAGATATACTAGTTGATCTCCCATTCATTCTGCTGGGTCACACTCAGGCAACCAATCGGTCAGAAGGGCATTCCTGCAAGCAGGAATCCAATCAGGTACATAGTGCATTCAGGCCATTCACTTCTCTCCAGACACTCACAACAATTTAAGTGTATTGGGACAAGTACCCAGCCATTCAACACTCCACACTGCATTCATACCAGTTTCGGGCAGGGCTGTCTCAGTCATTGTGTCAAACACCAGATACTAGACATCCAATACACAGAATGCGTATTCGTCACACACTCCAAGCACCCCCGTCCCACCCACAGGGTGTACCCACAACATACAGTCACTGGGAAGGCTCCAGCCAGTCTGGCCTGGACTTCACAACCACACCATATATGGAACTTCACCCAACAGCCAGTCAGAGGGAAGGGACAGAGTCATGGCTTCCCAGGACTTTGGGAAAACAAGGTGACAGGCAATAGAAAGCAAGAGGCCACAGGGGCCCTCTTGTTTCCGATCAGGAATCAACTGATTCCAATGGCAGGGCCTGGGTATCCCAAAATGGAGGATACTCAGAGCACCTGTCAAATTCAGCATGGAGCTGCCACCCGCCCATAACCTGCTCTGTGGGTCAAACAGGTGCCCAAAAACATACACTAGGGGCACAGAGTTGTACCCCCACCCATGGAAGGGTGGCATAAGGGTATCCCATGGGTCTGTACACCAAACCAAAAGAGCTGCACCGCCAGAAGTCCCACATGCACGTCTGCATGGAAAACACGACAGAACACACGATAAAAGGTAGTAAAGGACAAGGATACGGAGGCCCTGTCCCTCCGATGCATTTCCAGCATCACAGTGACCAAATTCTATCTTCGAGTGTGCTATCCTGAGTTTTTTTTTCTTTTCTTCGTATGCAAAAGGATGCTAGTTTTCTTTCTCAAAATGTGAACCCTGTTATAAATGGGAGTTCCTTTCAAATGTTCCATGCTAAAAATATAGCTCACACCTGTACTTTGCTCTTCCTGTCTACTGACCTTCCCGAGGCGGCAATGTGACTTGCCAATATTAGACGCACACTAAAATGTACCCTTCTAAAACAGACTGCTGGACCTAAATAAAATCCAGAAGCTATTGGCTCCCTCTAGCAGTGGGCACCCATTATTCAAATAGATTTGTGTACCCGAATGGTCTGGTGGCAGAAAAGTATAAATCTCCAACTAGATCTAGTTTAATGTAGCACAGGCTTTTTATATCTTTTGTTTGTGGGAAAGATATATTTAATCCACACTGATGACTGGTGCGCCTGTTTGGTTGTGCAATCAGCAACCTGGGCAGCCACATTAAGTGGTTGAGACATTGTAACTGCAACGTTTTGAACTCTGGGCTGTCATCCTGGGTTTCAAACTCTGATCTGTTTACGTTCCTTCCTGCAATACCTATTCTTTCTCCCGTAATAGGCCAGCCTACTTGGGACTAATCTGCAGGACCGTAGTTTGTTTCCTGCCATTCTTTCAATCGTGTGCCATATTTACCAGCCAGAGTTTTGCCTGGGTTGCCTAGTGTTGGGTGTCTTTTTGTTAATTTGGACATCTTTTAGACTTCAGATTTGCTCCCCCCAATGTTTTTTCTTTTTTTTGGGGGGTGGCTTGGTTTTTGTCTTGAAACATTCCAACATGTTGCTTGACTTTCATTTCTATTGTATTGTCAATTAATTCCGGTCGTGGTTGGTGCTCTTTATCTCTATTTGTATCTGTTATATTCTGGTATTCTTTGTTAACATTTATTGTACCCACTCATTCCATTTAGTAAAGAGCATTGGCTTAAGGCACTTTAGGAACAAATGGGACAGGACATTGTACCCAGAGGAAGCAAATGACCATCTTGCATATGCCTAGGACATCCTTCAAACATATGACCCACCCGCCCTTTCATATCTTCCTGAAGACAAGGCCCTCACAGAAGGACTGAAGAGACCATTCTGCTGTGGCAATACGACTATATAAGGGGGTAATTGAATCTTGTAGATTTGAGATGTCTTTGAGATGTACAGATTGCTGTAAAGGTAGCCCGACACTGGGCTACCTTTACAGCAAATAGGTGTCCATGCAAAGTCTCCAGATATTTGGGAGAATAAAGTATTTTCAAGGAGGGTGCAGACCTCCCTTTCTCCTCTTAAATATTTGTAGCAACTGCCCGATGGAAATCCAGACTCCTACTGGAATATATGCACCCAAGACTCTGCCTGCTGAAGTGGCAAACCTACAGATGCCCCTGGCAACCTTCCTAGCTTGGAAGGGCAGAAGACAGACTCCACTTTTCTCAGCACCCCTGGACCAAATGCTTCAACATGCCTCACCAGTACATCAACAGCCTAATTAATTGCCTTTCAACCACTGCAAAGACCAACCAGTCCTGCTTTTGGTACTCTACTCAAACTCATGGTAGCACCTCAAAGCCTGCCACGACAACATTGCAGTTCGATATGACCTAGCATTATAAAACTACATGGAAATAGGAGGAATGAACTGGCTTCTCCAATCTCCCAAATGTCGAGCATGCTGCTTCCAAATCTATGAAGAAAACCGCTGCACTTCCTTGTGAACCAACTCCTAATTAGGATGGAGCTTCAGTAGGCTGTTCATGGAGTTGAGGAATGGCAGTGTTTTATTTAAACATTAAGATAAACAATTCAAGAATCTAACTAAAAACATTTCTGACAAAGCATCGATTCCCAAAATGTTTTTTCTCATCTTGGTTTCATATTGTTTAAATATATTGTGGCTATTTGAATATCTCTTCCCCGTGTGTTTTTGCAAACACGGCACCCTTTTAATGTCCTTCCCTCTTTCTTGAAGCCATTTATAATATTTCGTATGGTCGTTGCATCTGGGCACTAATAAAGTATAGACTGTGCTATATGTAGCAATGCTTTCGAGTTCTGCCCATAGTCTTCCTTTTCTCCTTGACATTTTATCACATGGAATTCAGTTTTGTTGTGCATTTTAACCCAACGCTATGAAGACCTTGCTAGAAGTGCAAATATGGTCATTTTAAGTTTCAAGTTGACCGAGTCACCATACAATGCAAATCTAGATTTCGGTCCATTGGCAGGCACTCCCCATAGTTGAAATCTATGTAGTCCTTTACACTTATCAACCAAAGTGTGGTGTCTGTCATAACAAGCCACAAGTCATTTTGGGCAAGTGGGTGAGGACTCTGTCAAAATGTTGACTGTGAAACGTGGCTTTTAACTTTACAGTTTCATCTAAAGCATTACTGATCATTCCACAATATACATAATGTCTGCCACTTGCATGGCCTAATCACAAGGCGGGTTGTATAGAAGTTTGACCGACTAGATTTGGAACATGCATGCTAAAAAGTGCATTGCATTGCAGGAAATGTACATTACCCAATAATGATTGCACAGAAATTGTAATTTCGGGCAAGGCCAACTACTAATGTAGAAGTGGGTTTAGATTTGTTTTCGCTACACGGTGCTTTGGGATTTGTTTTCAGTGAGTAGGTGGTTACTGGCAAATTTGACAATGGACTCTGCCAAGGAATACCAGGGTCACTGTTAAATAATGTGGAGCCTCTCAATATGTGACTATCTATCCCTAGGTCAGCTGATTGCACTTGCAGTGACTGCAATACTTAATTGAAATGTCAATATATTTTGGATATGTTTAAATACTCAGATTAGTAATTTATTGTTGCGCTCCTCTTTGAAGGGCTTCTCAGTAATGTGGTGGACCACCCACATGGGCTCATCCCAAGAAAAATATAGTTGGAAATGCATTGGATTACATTGCAGCTAGTTATCAAACACGTTCCTTTGGACTCATAAGAATATGTACTGGTCCCATGATGAACACTCTCAATATCCAACCCCAGTACCTCAAAGCAAGATTCTTCACTCTGAATGCCCGCCATATAATCCACTACCTGAAGTTAATGAAAGGCTTTGTGAAGAAGAGGCCTGTCAGCTACCCATATCAATTATTGGCTGCAGGCTTCACAAAGGGGCCTCTGAGCTGCTCACGTGGTTTAGTGTGCAGACACGAAGAGAAATAAAGTGGACCATGTAAATCGGCATATTGTTGCACGAAGAACAATTCAGGATATAAAATCTCCACCATGACGTTTACATTCAAAAGACCACTTCTTTTGAAAACGTGCCTATCCCCTCTACGAGTCTATACATGTTCTCTGTAGATGGTTTAATGCAAACATAAACTTTAATAACAAAGTTAAAAATCAGTCATGCCACATGTCCCTGGTTTCATGATGGTCCAGGGAGTCCATAAATCCCCATTTCATTCATGTGTTATGTTGCTACAATGAGACACGGGATAAAGTATGATTATGGGTCCAACAGTGTGCAGAAATAACCTCTGTCACATTCAGAACTATTTTGATCTATTCATAAATAAGGCGTGTATTATGTTGGAACCATCATGTTAAGGTACCCACTGGGAAGATTCCACCAATCAGAATTTTCTTTTTGGTATGACACACTGCGTCAAAATTAGACATTCTATAAACTGAAACGCACAAAGTGAGGGAGCAGAGCTCTGGTATTGTGATGGCTGCAGAAAAGGGAACCCCTTTGCTAAATGGATGCATATGGAGCTTGGGTATGATCTGACGGAGAGTGGGCCTTGTCCATGAGGAAGACAAACACATTTTATCTGAGGCAGACCTGAGTTCCAAGAGGCATGCGAAAGCATGCAATGGGGGCCTTGTTGACTCGGCTATTATTTGAAAAAACTGAGGTGATTGGACTGGGAAGGAATGCCACTAAGTGCTCATTCCAAGTAGACTAGTTTAACATTTTAGTGCAAAATGCAGCATTGCATTCTCATATTTAAAGCCAAGTGAAATCTGATTTATTGTGGACCATAGCATTGTTCCTGTGCACAGCGTGTATTGGCGGATACATTATTGCCAACAGAATAGGAATATCATGTTGTAGCTTGGAAGTGTGAAATGTATCCCGCTTTCACTGTGTTCAAAGGTAAGTGAGATTACATATAGCTAAGAGCAAATACAATGTTTCTGCCTTTCCCTGTGGTGCCTGTGCAGCATAAAACAGATAGCAGTTCCCAGCACGAAAAGCACAGCATTTTGTAAATACTAGCTATATAAATTGAATCCTGTGAGTGTTCACAGGTGTCGTCTCACACTGGATTAGCGAAAAGGGTGTAAATCTTTCACATTTCAATGAGTGATTGATAATTTGTGACCTGTGGAAGCCCAGGCATTTAAAAAGTGATATTGGGATGAATGGGAGCTTGGCTGAACCATGCTAATTTCCGTTGAGACTGATGTAATTTCAAATAAACATTAAAATGTCATCAATGGCATTGTGTTGCAACGCGAAAACTCTGAATTAGATACACCAAATAATCCAAGGAAATTGGGTGGACAGTTTTCATTTCATAAAAATCATATTCTTTGGTGGGTGCATAGCATGTATAATATTATACACGCTATGCACCCACCAAAGAATGATTTTCTGAAACCATTATCCACCCAAATTCCTTGGATTATTTTGGTATATCGATAATTGACGATTGCCTCCTTATAGTTACGGTGAGTCTGACTCCCATAGGAACCCATTAAAATTCTATTGTTAATGACTTTTCGAGTAACAGACTTTACTGAAATTCCTAAAGTGATTGGGGACTCGCGGGCCACCCCAGGTTACAAAGTTTCATAAATACCTGTTCAGAAGAAAATCTTTTTTTCCAAATTTGCGGCATACTCTTCCTAATTTTCCCTTAGACCAACCAGGTCAGTTTTTGCTTAAGCACACAGTTGAAACCGCTGGATGTATTTGGACCAGGTCCAAAACTAGTCTATGAAACATTAACTGACGATCCATGCTTGGTTTGGGGTTATTCCATACAGTAGTTTTTAAAATATGGGACGAAAGATATTCAAGGTTATTACTGAGGTTATGGGAAAAAAACTTCGGGCGGTGGGGGAGTGGGGGGGATCAAGGGGGGTAACACCATTTGAAGGTGGAAAAATATGCAAATGCCATCAGGTATTTTTACAGATACAGTGACGTTGGGGGTGAAAAATCATGGCCAGTGACATGGCCATCCAGGTCTCCCATCCATGCAGTAACCAGGACAGACCCTGCTTAGCTTTAAGGTGAGGAAGGGACCCACCCCCTCAGGCCATGTTGCCTGATGAATGAGCCAAAGTTACAAGATCACTTTGAGAAATGGTCCCACCCTTTCCTTGCTTTTAAGCTAAGCAGGGTCAGTCCCAGTTAGTGCATGGATGGGCGACTGAATGGCCATCCAAATATTTTTTTTAAACCATGCTACTTTCAGGCATTGAAGGTTTTGCACTCTGACCATTGTTGTGCCTTTTTGCTGGATTGCATTCTGGTATTCATAGACTCCCAGTCAAGATGGGCGGAATAATGCCACAATTGTACACTTATTGCCTAACATAGTTATATAAGGATTTATATGTTTGAGGGATACTATGGTATGTGTACTTTTTAAGTCTGCTTTACAAAACAGAGTATTGTTGAAAGCCAGATATGGGAATGTAGAGGGGAAATGATGAGAGGGCAAGTAATGACTATTTACCTATAATGTGGCAAGAGTTTGCAATCCTGGACATTGGTGCAGTTATTTTCCCCTGATGGTGGCTCCTTTTCAGGTCAAAAGTAAAGGACATATGTGGGTGGACAGTATAACCTTTTTTTCAGAGGTCGGACACAACCCCTTGCATTTTACGAGGTTGGCAAACTTGCTCAAATATTTTGCTACCAGGATTTTACTCTGGTTGTCATGTTGCCATCATATTGATCAGAATATTTCCTCTCAGGTTATTTTTGTAGTGTTCATTACTTTCAGTCCAATGCTATTTTCTTACAGCTGCTAATGCTCATATACTAATACTTTCTTGTGGTCACTTCCCTGGCATAAAGTTTGAGGACCACCTTTGGTTCTCTTTTATTCAACTAAATCGGAGTGTTCCAAATACAGCCTGCTTCTTGTCCCAGCATTGCAGGGTTGGGGGTAAGGGTGAAACCAAATCGGGGTGTTTTAAGTTGGTGGATTCACTTTGGAAATATTTATATTGGAAATCCATAAATGATCTTACAATGACGGTCTTAAAAGGTTGGTGCATTTTGGGAAGCTGCATTTCCCAGAATGCACAATGCACAGATACCTCTTCTCCAAGAGTTGAGATCCCCTTCGTTGACTTCAGAAGACAATGAATGTTAGCATATCGAAGGCTAAATCTATATGCAAGTAGAATGTCTTGCCACACAGAGGAAGACACCAATGTGCAAGAATAAAAGTGAACCTGGGTTATAATTGCAGTTTTGCTTTTGTGAGAATTTGCTCAAAAAGCAGAAAAATGTTCTAACCAGATGGAATGCGTAGTAGTCTGCCTGCCTTTGTGCTAATGCATGGCGTACCAGTGAAGCTTGTGTGGAAGGTCCATGTAGAATGTTGATTGAGATGCATGGGTGTTCTACCTGCAAATTGAATAGAGAGCTGGCATTCTGTGATAAGTCAATCTGTTGTAAGATTGATGCGTTGCACTGAACTATGAAGTGGTTAGTATTAGGCAGAAAAAAGTAAAATAAATTAAATTAACCAGTCGGCCTCTCGGAAATGCATGCTGTTTGCATGCTTTAAAGACAGTAACATGCCATTTTAATGGTGTGTCTTAATCTTAATGTTTGCTACCATGTACAGTGTATGTTACCTTTTACAACTTCAATTTTAGTGTCCATAAAAAAGGACAAAAGTTTAGTGTTCACCGAACTAGAGTATGTATTATAAATCACAATAAATAATAGTATTGATTACCAGACTTAACAGATTGCCATTACAAGTAAAACGACACAAATGGAAAATGGTTGCTTTTACATATAACATTGAATTGTCATCTTAATATGAAGAGGTCTGTTTGTGCAGATGCTCTTGTATGATGCTTCAATTTCCACAGCCCATCATACTTAACTTTGATCAATGAATAGAGAAGTTATTGGCCCCATCTGTGCACCTTGAAGTCAAATACGAAAGAACTTGCACTTTTAAGCAAATCTAAAAGTCAGCAAATCCAGTGGCTGCTCATTGAGTGCATTCTGAAATAGCAGAAGCTTACATAGCAACCTAGCCCCTGACCTTGCAATAAGTTAAGCTGGGGCTAATGGTATATATCCCTTGAACATCGGCGTCCATTTTACGACCACAGATGTATTGGTATTGTTTTAGCTAGATAAATGACATTCAAGTTAAATTGTATAGTTGAATGTACAGCACCAAAATATGCATTTCAAATAACCATGGGGGAATGCCTTGTAAGAACTTATGTCTGAACCTTTTGCCTCTTTAGTCCCAAAAAAGATCCAAATCCAACAGAAAAAGGAGATTTATAGGAATATAAAATTATATATTAAAATGCACGATTTATAAATGTGCATATTTTATTTCAATGTATGCATGCAGTAGCACACATAAAGAATATCTCCAGATTTCTGAATGTATAGTTTCATCCAAGTCCCATATCTAAGGAGATGATTGTGATGAGTGACTATTCCAGTTCAATGGTCATTCCCCCTCCAATGCAGTAGGTACGCGTATAGCCAACTCGTCCCCTCATGATGCATCAAAATTAATGTTGTGGACAGTATTCCTATGTAACTGTTCAGTGGGTGATAGATAATTGGGACCATCAAGATGGCTGGTAGATGTGAGTAGACTTTCCCTAGATTAGCAGGAACCCCCATGAACTGCTGGGTGTGTGTGTGTAATGAGGAGCTCCTATGCAGAGTGGAGTGGCTAGCTTCACCGTGTTCTTTAGAGCCCATAAAATTCCTGCTATCCAATGCAGAGTGCAAATTATATTTGACATTTACTGCAAATGATGTAAATGTCATAAGTTTCAAACATTCCTGAATTTCATGTGTACTTGTCAGCATGTTTGTGTTCTCCTTCCTCATAAAATCCTCTTGCCTTTAAGTGGGTGTAGATTTTTCCAGCACTACAAATGGATCGGTCCCAGATACTGTATTGTTCTGGGATGCCATTGGGTGTAGCCATGTTTGGTTATATTTTCCTTGGTCGGGAGGTGGGTTAGGGATCTTGCAAGCATGCTAACAGGTTTTTAACTGATCTCAGGCATGTCGGTGGACAATTGGTGGATCTCGTGGGTCATGCAATCTTCCCTGGTGCATGCTACTAGTAGCCTCTGCTGCAGAGGGCAGCACACTGGCTCTACGTTTCCCTTCCTTCTTCCCATTCCACATCTATTATCTCTTACAACTTGCATTTGGCCATTGGAAGCAGGAATGCTTGAGGTCTTGAGAGGTTTTTATGGCAGATGGATGGTTTTCACCTTGTTCCTGTGGTTGTATGTCAGTGGCTGTCCTGGTTTAGGTGTTGGTGTTGCAGTTTGTTGTAGGTAGTAGTGTTCCTCTTGTTCTGATTGTAGCTTCGTTTCTCTGTGTATGTTTTGGGTCATTTGACATAGTGTACGAAGGTTTAGGTGTACTAGACTGCCAGACTGTCTACATGTCTGCTGATGCATAGTGCCAGTAGGGGCTCTGTAAACATTCTACTTGTGAAAGTTTGGTGGAGAACTGGAAGGAGGGTGTGGATGGACTGTGTAATCTACAACTTTGCTACTAAACTAACACCTGTACAAGGGTCCAGCAAAAACTCTCTGCATGCTGTACCATCGTTTATTTGCAATACATGAGATCAAAAATCTATAGGAGTTTAACTATAAAAATTCCTTTTTAAGACGCCCTTCACCTAATAAAGTTGTCCTCCCACCAACCCCGAAAAAATCCTCAGTTTCCCATAACATTGAGCGCAAACCTGTTTTTGCGTCTGTTTTTACACACTTTGGTTAATGAGCACCCATTAAACATTTCCCAAATCACTTTCTTAACAGAAACATTAACTTAACCAAATCAGCTGAGGTGCAAAGCTCCCTGTCTATAGGATCTACATCCGGGTTGTCCCAGCTCCAGGCTTCAAGGGGCGGAATCAGAACGTGTTTTCACAATATCCACATTAATATTCATGAGATGATAATAGCATACATTTAGAATCATTGAATATTAATGAGGGGCATCCTTAAAATGTTAGATTTTTCCATCCCCCTCGAGGACTGGAGTTGGACAACCCTGGTCTACATAATAAGAGTTAATTAAATATTTGGATCTGCTTTTTCTCAATTGTCTTTTGAAATTGCAATAGGTGTATGAAGCTGCTTGTCATCTATGGACTCGGAGTCACAATTTGCATTCTTGGTGTAAATCTTCTTAATAAATTACTGTTTTTACGAAAACTTACTTGACACAGAAACCTATATCGGTTGAATAAACAGTGAGTCTTGGTGGCCTGGGCCATTGGTCAAGCAGGCGTTAAATGAAATCCTGCAAAACGTAAGGTATTGCTAACATGTTCTAAACGTGTACAGGACCATTATTAAATACACTTGGTAGTTCTTTTGAAATATATAGCAGGATATCGAGTGAATAGGATAGAAACACAGTATATATAATTTTTCATACTGGTTTGTGATATGGCCTTTTCAATGGAACAAAGGTACATTTTAGGCATGGGCAGTACATTGCTTTGGATACAATGTAAAGAATTGTATTTGTGGGGCGCCATTTTAAGGACCTGCTCCTTCTACTTTAGTTTCAAATCGGGGAACGTCTACTTTGCAACGAGAATGAATAATACGTTTCTGCTCAAATCAGTTTCCATTTCTACCCTAGTGATTTCGGTTCATGAGCTATGTGTCTTGCTTGGGTGTCGCTAGTTTTACATTTTGCCAAGGCCACCTCTGCAGTGCGTTATTCTGCATGTACTATTGATCTGTTAACTTGCACTGGACGAGAAAAAAAAAAAAAAACTAGCCTCAGGCTGTAACACATTAAACCGCAGGCTCTGTCAATTACCCAGCAAGCACTCGTTGTTTTTTTTTAGGTATCGTTGTACCTTTTTATTCTCTAGTCTTCCAGCTGCATGAAATGCCAAATATTTAGGAAGGATGTTGTTGTCTTGCACGCTGTTCCATTTTTTAAATACTTTTTTAAATGTTTTAATTTTTATTATTTTTTTTTTTACAGCAATGCTATGGTTGAGAGCAAACCATGGAAGTATGTTGTCCCAGAGAATGGATTCACTTGCATACTGTTGAACTCCTCAATTATTTTCAATACACTAAACCTACTCCATCCGTCCACTATGTGAACACGTACCATTCGGTGTGAAAGAAAATGAGGATTTTCAAAGAAGTGGTCGATTAGAAATGTGTATATTCAGTATGCATATTCTAAGAAAATGTAGATTGCATTACCCATTTAGCAGTTTCACAGTTTAATTTGTGAAATTATTAATTTCAAAATTAACTTCATAAACGCATTTGCTTGTCGAGTCAATGTGCTTTATACAGAAGTTTACTGCGCTGTGTAGAAAAGGTAATCCACAGATACATGGTTGTAACCTTCATTGTGAAAGTAGAACAAAATCAACCATCATTTTTATTTGCTACATCAGATGATCTTGATTAAGTCTATCGATCGTCCTGTACATTTGTTTCACATTCGGGCAAATGATGGTTCTAAGAATAGAGGTGGGATTTCTTTACTGCACCTTTCAGCAATTTATTTTAGCACACGTCTTATGCAAAAACCAAATGAATGACTATTTGAAAGTGACTCAGTTAGCATATCCCAGTGGACTCCAGTCCTTCCCCTGCAGGATCGCTGTGAATATTTGTGTGATGGGTCTATGAGGCGGGTGGGGAGCTCTTGACCGATTGGACTTGGGTATGACTTCTTAAGCCAAATTGCTTTTTGTGGTCACCTGGTACCTGGGCTCTTCCTGCCCCAATACCCGGGAGCGAAACGACTTGCGCAAGTGTTACTTAACCTGTAACTTCCACTAATAACCGTTCCCCATGAGCCATTTAAGACATTGTGTGAAAGAAAGGCGAATGTGCATCTAAAGTATCCCAATAGGGCATCGGAATGCAGTAGCTATGAAATTGCATTTAGAACAAAAGCTATTCAGTTGAGCAATGTTACATTTGCTGCATGACAAAGCATCACATGCACCCATCTCCATTTAATTTGACCTGTTATCAGTTCATTTCACCTGACTCCACCTGACGCTCAACTTTTGCTATCATGAGGCAGATGCAGAAGTGTATAACATTCAAAATGCCAATCTGACTGTCCAATGGAATTTGTAGAAGGATTTGATTTAGGATTAGAACAACTTTCTTTTGGTTCATGTTTGCGAAACTGAGGTGTTATTATTTTGCTGCAATAACGAGGGGCAGAGGGTATTGTATTTTGATTCCGGTTTACAATCTGAGACGACCCTTGTGCACTGATGCCTGTGCATACTTCCTGGACAATGGGCAAGGGACTGTGCCCCAGCACATCCACCTCCTATTCCGTTTCCTGATGAGTGCCATCAGGAAGTCCATGTCCAATTTTCATACCCCTCATTTCTTAATTTCCAGTCTTTCTGCAGGGGGAAACGGCCTTAATCCCACAAAGGCATCTATTACTTAAGAACTCTTACTGCTCCTATGTAATCTCTCTGCCTTCTCTGGAATAGCATCACACTTCGAATTTGAAAACTCGTCTGCCATGTTGAATATGTATACCGGTGTGCTGTAAGCATTACATTTGGATATATGCTGCTTCATGTGTAGTCCCCGTTCCAAATCCCTTGGTCCTGTGCTTTGTCAACTTGGTTTGGATGTGTTCCTGAGCTGCATTCAACCTTGTCTAGAACCTTATTCTAAAGGGTAGACTAGTCCCCCTTCTTTTGTCCCACCCAACACCTAAAATGTGGTCATGTATCTATGAGGTCAGTGACAGCCTGCACCTGTAGCCATTCAGATGGAATTTTCATGGCAGATGCCATCACTCAACTTTCACGACCATGGTTCTCACATAGGTCAATTGGCCTCCTCCATATTAACCATATGCATTGACACATTCTTTCATCTGCCATACAAACCATTGCAAATAAGGTTCTTTTAATTTGACAAGTCTCCGGAGCTTATGTGAAATAGTTTGATTTCCCCTTGAGACCTAGCATGTCTTACCTGATCTTGAAACAGTCTTGTCCAGTTTGATGAAATGCAAAGGTCTGTACAGTCATGGCAACACTATAAATCATGATCGGATAAAAATGTGGTTCCTTTCAGGAAGTGTATAACTGCATGGTAGGTTTGAATCAAACCCCCGCACCCCCAAAGCTTCTAGGAATTGGGGCACTAAACCTAGCCACTTGTGACCAGTCTACTGTGTGGAATGTGTACGAGTAATTTTGGCAGTGTTAATTCGAACGTTATAAGGAAAGTTCAGGGAGTAGGTATGAGTGAGCAGATTGACTTGGAGAAGAACGTCAAAAGGTCAAAGAGAGCAGTGGGGGTGGACGTTGGAAGTGAAGCAAGAATGAAAAGTGTGTACAGGTGTGGGGCTGCGCATGGGAAGTGCATTTGATTTTGGGTGGTCTGGTAATTGAGAACCAGTTTGTGAGGTCAGTCTGGCAGAAGCGCTGAGCAGTATGAATGTGAGGAGTAAGCAGTTGAGTGGTTCCAGGTTGGTGTGGGGCTGGAGGCCCAATGATTACAAGAAGTGGGAGTGAGTTGGGCAGGTCTTGGACGACAATATTGTAGTACTGGAGATCGGGAGGTATGAGTGGCCTTGGTGATGAAGGTTTTGGGAGACAGCCTTGGTTGTTGTCAGAAGGCTAGATGCATGCTAGGAATAACAAGGGATTGCAGTACACTTCACTCTAAACTACGCGTTTGCTGTACTATTTGTGAAAAGAATAATTATGTTCCAAACAGAACACTTAATACAAAAGTGAAGCTCAAATAATTTTATATTAGGATGCATAGCAAATATAGATGTATTCCCCACTCCTTCATTTGTCTGAATTATTGAGACCAATAGACAAATGAATCAACAAACTTGGTAGAAATTGGCAAATAAAAGTGATAGCTGTAGAGTGCGAACTGCAAAATAATATTGGTTCTTTGTGCTTTTCGTAACTTCAGCATCGTTTCCACCCAGCGGTCTTAGTTGGATGGGTCTAGTAAAAGATAACAGCCACATTGGTGCGAAGTCCTTTGTCTTCCGGGAGGTTGTTCCAGAGGGGGGAAGCAATTGCAGGGAATTGCATGGGGTCTTGCATGCCGTTTTTGGATTAACAGGCATTTCACCTGAGCATAGTTTACGGATCTACTGGGTCGCAGGATCTTTAATGAGATCGTGGCCTGCATGAGAAGTTAGTTTATGCATTGGATTTTGATGACTGGTTGACCTTTCCACAGTCCATAGTTTGGCTAATCTTTGACATTCTAGTTTTTGATTTTAAAAAGTAGGGAAGCCTGTGTTAGAGGGACTTGTAGTCTCCGCTTGAGTTTACAAGTGTTTTCTGCTATGATGCAGCATAGGATTGTTTTGACAAGTTTTGTTTAAAAGGATGTGTGGCAACGGATTAAATGAAAAACTGTTCAGGTTGGGCAAGGAGTGTATGGCATTGACGAGCTTTGTGGATTGTTTGATGTACCGCTGATTTCTCATGGGGCCATAAAAGAACACTATTGATTTTTCTGCGGGTGCCGTACCCAGTGCTCAAGATAACATTTTGAGGTGGGAGTATACTTCCTTTTTAAATTGGTAGTAAAATACTTTAAGGTCTAAAAAGGTAAGTCCCATTGTTAATGGGAGAATTTTCAAACATATCCATAGAGCTGTGTGGGTGAAAGTAGGGTGGTAGGCGTATAATGATCCATTTCCTATTTTTTTTTTTTCCTTTTCTGGCAGTATTTACCTATTCGTTGGGAGTAAACGTTGATGCACCTCTCGTGTGTAGGACTGAGTCTGTACCTGTATGTGTAAAATTAAAAACACTGGCCAATCTGAGATGAAGCAGTCATTTGGGTAACAATTAACATGTACATATGGGGCACATGTTCAGATGGCTGTATTATAATCTGACATGAATATAAAACTTGTAAACATGTGGAGTGTACAGTGGGCTGAGGCCCTGCAAGGAGCACTTCCACATTTAATAATGCAGGACCCAGTGAGTGACAAAAAGTAGTGGCAGGTGGAGGATCTTAGCAAAGACATTAAAGACAGTGTTTGAAATCTGTAGCAAAACTAGACGAGGTTGATGATTTCCAACATATAACAAGACATACATTCTTTTTCAGAAATTAATTGAAGAGTTTGTAATTCAAATGTTATTGATTAGCAAACCACCCCATTTGATGAGCAATGTTGTATTAATATGTTTTGTTACCATCAGTTATTGTTCCCAAGACAAAGTGAGCAACAATACAGCAATTAGGTGTATTGTTGTAGTAAGAAATTAGTGAGCTGACTCGGGCCTTGCACATTCTTTACAATTCCCATAGAAATGCAGTTTGAGTAGCTTAATTTACCCACTAGACCTAAGAGAAATGTACTCCACCCATGCCAATGGATGAAAACAAATTTAAATGTGTTTTTTGTAAAATGATTCACGTCATCAAAAACTCACTTTATTTGGCACACTGCTTTGGCATCCAGAGGCCTGCCTTTCACACTGAAACATAATTGACATTTACTGCAAACAAAGTAACTGTTAAATAAGTTTAGTTCATCCCCTGCAAATGTTACTCGCCCCTTCATAAAATCTACTCGACTTTGCAAGTCGGTGAAAAGACTTTGTGAAACCGAGATGAGTGTCTGTAAAATGTAAAGCGTTAGCTGCATTAATGGACACAAATACATAAATTAATATGATAAAAAAGGCTCTGAAAACAGTTTGGCGAGCTCTCTCTCGCTAATATATAATGCAATCCTATCCTAGAGCAAAGCAAGCTCTGGAGGCTAACTACACTAAATGGTAGTGTAGTAGGTGTGCAGATGTACAGACAGGATGGAACTATTGATCACTACTTTGTGTAAACATCTAGTTAGATTTGAACATTCATTATGTAAAAGTAAAGCAAGTAAGACTAATCGGTGTGCATGGCTTACCAGGCAGAGAACTTGGCAAACTAGGTGGAATGTTGTAGATTGTGGCTATCTAGCTTTCAGGGTAGGTGGTATAAAGCAACAGGGTGATGCGATACAATGTCAGATTATGGGATCAGCTCGTGAGTGGAGCACCGGTTGCACAGATGTATACAACCAGCAGGTTACAGAACTACCATCAAAAGCATTTGCTTGTGTGATCATGTATATTTTCAACCGTGTTCACTTGTCGATATGATGCGTCTTCCTCATCAAAATGAAATATACTTGACACTAAGATTTAGATGCACTAACCTAAACTGTACTGCATTTTACAGTACCAATATTGTAATTAAGAATTATGTAATGACTGAAATGTAGGAATGGAATTGCTTGACTGTCTTTGAAAAATAAATATAATTAACACCTACTGGTCTTTGCCAGACAGGATAAAGTTGACGTAACAAAAGTATGATCTATAGTTAGCTTAACAAAAGTATCATCCCGATTACTTCTGGTTTGCAATTGTGTGAAAAAGAAGAAAAATAAATCTTGCCTAGCACTCCCACACAAGCCCTAGGCACTTACAGGTGGAAGAGAGGATTACTGCTGCATTATCTCTCTCACCAAGAGCTCCTTTGAACTTGCAGGTACCAGGGAAAAGATAGTGAAGAGAGGAATGCAGGGCAAGCTGTAGTTTCATTGAACAGGTTAACTTAAATAGCTAGCTTTGCTACACACACGTGTCCATTTAATTAGCAAACCTTCAGAATTGCATATCAAATTGCTATGCTACACTGCTTATATAATTAACCAGGTGTATTATTTGCATTAAAGAAAGATGCAATTTTTCTGTCCAAACCTGTTGAATTTATTGGAACATTGATCACACTGGGAATCGGGATGCAGCCAGCAAACAATATGTATATGGTAATGAGTCAAAATAAATGGTGGGGAGCAAATATTCAGTGCAATTATTATCCGGAAGTGGCTTTTACTTGCATTGCCATCTGTTCAGTCTGTTGCAGACTGATTGGAACATCTTGCCTACAGCATTGCACAGTTTTTGGGGAGATATTACCCCAAGCCAGACATCCCCTTATAATAGGGGTTTAACTTCTCATTTATCAAAACATAGCCAGCACTTGAATTTGAACACTTCAGATTGGTATGAGGAGAGATGAAGTTGTAATTACACACACCTCGTTTCTCAAAGCTCACCAATACAAAGGTCTAAAGAATATAGGTTTTCTAAATAAAAAGGTGTAAAGGCAATGCACTAACGGGACTTATTTAGTTGCCTTATAAAACATTAAAATGTTGGGTTTGCTGCCTTGTAACAAGAGAGAAACGTTTAATATCTAAAGGTGAATGCACCATTTGCTCAAAGGGCAGATCACCAAGAAGCACAAAGGGGTGAACATGCTGCTGCCCCGTGTATTGCCCAATAATAAGATGATTTACTCCACATGCTGCAGATGCTAATATGGACCATTTCGAGCAAATCCAACTCGACAGGGTCTGGAACACAGCTAGTACATATGGTTGGCATAAGATCATCTTTATGAAGTCTTGATTTCCAATGGTTTGTGGGCACTAAACGCAGGACTACAGCTGTATTGTGTCTCCCATTTCAGGTTTTTTAAAAACCATTGCTCGCATCGGTGAACTTGGGGCTTAGGTCATTGCCACCTCATGTACTTCTATACCAAACCTCTTCATAACATATCTGACACTGGGAATATCATTTGTAACAAACAGGTCAAGATGTTTTGCCTAAACGGGGCGTTCTTTGATTTGATTAAATTGTGGCTTGGAAGGCAGGCCAAAATGTGCAAGGTATTTTAAAAATAAAATTCTATTCAGACTAGTTGTGTTTGGTATCTTGGTCTTAATTACATTTTAATTGAAGACTTTATATTCTTTTTAATGTAGCATATTTTCAAGTTAAAACTGACTTTACTTGACTGAGGCATGCATGCTTCGCTTGAGCACAAACCAATTACCTTTTATTATCAAATATTGGATTTGTTCATAGTAACTTTTTCTTTTGTTTTAATAAACTGAAGATATGCAAGGCCTTCTGAAACATTGATGTAAAGTGTCCTAAATCCCAGACAAATTGCAAAAAGGATCATCGTACACACAAATTAACTGTAGTGTCAGAATTCTCTGACCTAAATCTTGGGCCTCCATAGAAGGTCCGCCTATTGGACAGGAAGGTAAGCCATTTGATATATGCAACCCTTTTCTTTTCAAGCTGGCCACTAGGATGAATTAACAAACAAGTGTATCCTCTAGCACACATCTGGTCTCCAGAAGTGCAAACATTCATCCAATTTTAAAATCTGAACAAATGTATCTAGGCACAAGAGACTGAACGGGCAAGATAAATGCATTCATAAATAAAATGCAGAAGTCCAAGGAGAAATCAATGGGAACACGGCAGTGAAGAAAGCAGCAGTGGGAAAGACGTGCAGAAACAGTTCTGAAAAGCAAAGAATGACTGTCTCTGCCTTGCCTTTGCTAAATCTTCAATGCAAGGATAGCTTGTGAATGCATATGAGGTATTTGGTGCACAAATTGGAACAAGAAACAGTGCCAGGCTGGCAAAAAAATGAAGACTGCATGAGCAGCTGACATGGTAGTAAACGGCTCAATTCTAAAGTAGTTAATCGAGGGAAGATTTGTGTTGTTGGTTGTACTACATGATTCTAGGCCCTGCGAGCTTCAGCTGCACATCTGGACATAAACGTGCCAGGATCAGGGAACACATTTTGTGAATTAGACGGATGAATGCTATAAAAAATCACCACATGTATTACTCTGTACTGGTCTAGAACATCACTTGCCTAACCATCACTAACCAGTGTCCCCTAAACCCTCTTTCTATTAGTGATTATATTTCCTCTTCTAAACACTGTCACATTTTCTTAAAAGGGGATATGTCAGTTTTGTACACCCCTTAAAATGGTCACCTTACCAGTTGACTAGAAATGTGTGAATCCAATCCTCATTTGTTCCTTCCTTGTTTATAGACCAAATGAGTATTCAATTCTACCCAACTAGGTAACCTAGCCATGTTAAGAAAGGTTTCTGTCACTAGTTGACACTGAGATTCTACATTGCCACTTGGTGGGGTCAGGGTCAGGGTCACGGTAATCTTCTGCAGGTTCAAATCCTACCTCGTTAACTGCCCCCAAATTGCCATCCCTTTCACGAAGTGGTGACCCTGATTTAAATTATATTAATGATGCTTTTGCCACTAAAATTCCATCCTTGCTGCTTTAAATTGTGCCCATGAAGCTGATGCTCCCAATATGGGTAATCGTTGCCACTGAATATTTCTTTAATGATGCTGGCGCACACAGGTCATAATTGCCACTTGCAATTAATTGCCTGATGCTGGTGCCCATAAATGAACCGTTTGCCTTGCATTCAGGCCCTGTGGGTATTTACATAATCCCAAACACATACACACACTGATGGTCTTGGCCCTTACCTTCACGCTCACCGGTATAAATACACATATAAACTCTGACGCCTGCATCTCTCACCCTCCGGCTCAGACACTCGCTTGCAGTTTTTGGTTTTAACTCGTCATTCAGCCCAGTCCCTTTGCTGCTGCACCTCGATCAGGGATCCCACCACACAGGAAACCTGTTGCTGCCAGCAACAAGGTCCCATTTCAGAGCCCGAAGCATGCAGCAAATGCACTGGTCAACGCTCAGCGAATCACTGGGAGTGCAGTGTTTTGTGATGGCTCCGGCAAGGACTTTTAGTTTTTCAAGATGTGTGACATACATATGTGGAAACCTTGTAAAACAAAGCACTTTTCCAGGGCATTCCAGTTTCTGAAGGCCGTGTAAGAATGTCATCCAGTTGAGTAATTTGTCTTTGAATTCTGGGTTTTGTAATTTAAATTTTCAGGACTGAAAGTCCCATAATGCTAAGGAACAAAACACTAATTTATGATGTTCGCATACCATCTTTGGAAACTTGAGAACTCAGCTCGTGAAACGAAAATTGTTCAATCCCTTTGGGGTACACGTGGAACCTTAAATATTTTGCCAATAAACACCTTTAAAATAAAACCATACACTGCACAGCTAGTCTTCTCAGGTTCTTAAATGTATCTTTGCTGGTATGTTTATTTAGAATATTGGAGCAGTTACATTGTCCATAGACTGCAATGACCTATGAACTGTCATGGAACTGTGGTACCAAATAACCAGCAGCTGCTAGTTAATTAGGCCACTTGGGCCGTGGTGCAAATTAATTACTTAAAACGTGTTCTAGCAAAATGTGTATTCTTTATCCAAATCGCTATTTACCCCAGATAGATGTTGGAAAGAAGCACGATACTAATTCCATTCCCTTTTTTTATAGAGGTATCAAAATGTAGGTCCTTGGTGTGTCCTAGCAAGGCATATACATGTAGGTCCCTGTACGACGAGGTCAGTAAGCTGACCATGTCAAGATGGGATCGGGACACCTCTCAGCCTGGGGTGGGAGGCCTAACAGAGTGGAGGCCAGTACCAGTCCTACTCGGTGGCAGTTGGGAGGGCCCTTGTCACTTCTTGTAATGGCAATCTGCTTGTATACAGTGGCCTGAGAATCACCAAATATCTTTCTCGCTTGATGCTGGCCAGTCTTTTTTTCTGTTTGTTCAGAATCCTTTTTCAGCATTCCTAACTAGAGAAAGAACCCATCACCAACTGACCCAGAGTGACTGGGAGCCTTTAAATCTCAATCGGCAATGCTCAGAAGAGAAACCACTTGGCCACCTGGGGTAACTATCATGAACAGAGCATAGATGCTAACAAGAAGCAGCGGAGGACTGTGCCCGCGCACACACTGCCCCCCTTCTTGGCATTAAATCTTATAGGCGAAACAGATTCAGGGAGCTTAAGGCCTGAACCACATTCCACTCCAGAAGTAGGTCCCTGCTGTGGATCCCCTCTTTGACCTTCAATTTTAACTGTCAGGCTCGGGTCTCTTGCTGAGGTCAGGGACTCAATCCCTGCTGTCAAGTGTGTTAAAACCCACCCAAAACCACTTATATTTTAAAGAGAAACCGAGCCTGCCATGTCCGATAACAGGGACTGAATATTATCATTTTCCTGGAGTACCTGTACAACCTTTGAAAAGATAGCGCCTTGACTCAATTTAGCTTGTGGGAGTATCCTCGTGATCCCCAGCTCCAAATGCAGGGCACAATTTGGGGTTCCCATTGGGAGACCAGACAGCCTTTTAATAATTCTTTTTGGGCGACCTCAATCTTCTCAGTTAGAACTACCCTAGATTTCACTGCCATACAGTAGCATATTCCCCACCTTACACTTATAGACCTCTCTCCTCACCCAGCATGCGCCCGCTAATTTTGTGCTCGAATATAACTAACCCATTTATACTGGAGCTGTCCTTTAAACATACTGAGTCCAAATGTTTTCCCCACTTCCCATTACTGTCAAAGGCCAGCCCCAGGTAACACAATGAATCCACATCCTCGATTTTCTCACCATTGAGATACCATGAATAATCTACCTTCTTCCTGTTACTAAAAACAAAATATTTGTTTTATCCTTATTCATGCATAACCTATTAGCCTTAAAATACTCGGCGGCATAGCCAAGACCAGCTTGTAGCCCCCGAGAGAGTCGGGTTGATCAGAGCTGTGTCCGCAGCATATAGAAATGCATCGGAAGACCTGCCCCCCAAACGGGGCGGATTGGTCCTGGAGCTGGCTTCTGCAGGGTTAAAGTTGGCTAAAAATAGGATCAACAGAGCCAGGGAGCAGCCCCGTTTAACTCCTCGGTTTGTAGAGAATGCCTCCATTAGAACTGGACTATTAATTTGCGGGAACATTTCTCTACATGGACATGCGACATTGATGGGGAAATAGGTTTGGATTGGTAACACTATACTGATTCACAGGATATGATTTCTGCTTCTTTCTGAAAATTGCATAAATTTTAAAATGTCATTTTATAGACTCATGATGTGTTTTCCTGCTGAATCCAGTTATATATCTGTTTTCCTAATCTGACAAATGATTCCAAAGCTATCACTGAAAATTGCATGTGCATGGCTTTCCCTCGCTATCACCAGAGAAACCATCTCCTATGATACATCTACTGTTAAACAAAGGAACTTTCTAATGGGCTATTTTCCACAAGCCAGGCATAATGTTATTGAAGGTCTGGGGCTATGGCCTAGTGTAGGCATCTTTTTGAGATTGCATTTTATCATCGATCAGACACACACTAACTTTCAGATTAGTTTAAAAATACCATACCACAATTTTGGGGCTCCTAAGCAAACTACTGCTGTTATATTTGAAGTTTAGGAAGAAAGGCCCTTGTCTTCTGTAAACATTAATCGGCCCATTAAATCTGTTATGCATTTATCAAAGTTAGGAGAACTGAGGGCAGGGAGGGGGGGTCTGTTATTGCAATGTGTGCTATTGAAGAAGGTCAGAATTATAAATTACATCACATTCAATCCAATAATAAAAGCACTGGCGCTCCGAAAATAGCATTGTAGAAACATTAATATTTAACTTTAAAATGTGTAGAGACTACCCACAATGTGAACAGAGTTCATATGGTATAGAATGCTTCATAATTGTCTTAGGTTAAAAATTCGTGTGACAACCTTTTTGAGAAATGCATGTGATGTGAGCTACAAAAAGGTAAAGAGTGTTTCTCTTCTCCTCTTTCATGTTTTAATTGAATGGGGTTTTGATGCCAATCTTATAAATGTGATCCAAATGCTTAAGTTATTGGGATATTTTAATTTGAAAGTGCTTTAGAAGATTATCACTTTTTTTTTTATTCTCACGTATTTGGTATTTGTATCATAGGTATTTTCTTATCTTTACTGATTGTTTGAAATGTTTCGTTCCTCTTTTTTTTAAATTATGTGTCACTCATTTTGCATGATTCACTGTAAAAGTTTTATATATTTTACGATTTTGTAAAGGTTTATAACAAACCAAAACAAATAAACGATTTTCAAATGTACTTGCGGATTTTGCAAAATCTTCAAAAAACTGGTCATCAACCGAACATGTTTGGGCTTCATTTAATCCAAAGGAATACCTAATGACTATTTATTGGGCGACTGCTCCAGAAACATTACTGTACACTGGTCATTGCATTAGTCCGGCACTGCTCAAACGGACCCTCCAGCATCTAAAAGCAGGCAGTTTATAATGTTGCACGGGAGAATGCATACCAGGTCCAAGATAGTTTTGTCTTGCACAAAATACATGAACACATGCTTCAATTCAGTAGGGATTCCATTCTTGCACATAGTACATGTAAACATTCACACAACCCATCAGCTTCTGGATCAGAAGGACCTTACAAATGATCTGTAGTGTTTCAGCTGTAAGGTCCAATGCCCTTTCTCTAAGTATGAGGTCCGAAAGGGGTTTAATCCTGGTGTAATATCTTATGATATTATCTTATCTGTTGTGTGATATAGCTTGTCTTGTATTGCCTTTGAATGGCTGATCCCTTCTCCTTTGTCTGTGTGCATGTGTATTTTTTTGGTGGATTTCTGTGGTCCGACTTGTAATTCAGATTCTTTTTTGCCTTTTGGCAGGAAATGACATATGTATAAGATTCATTATTTCTCATTCCAGAGATGGTATGACTCCTCACTGGTGTGTTCTTTAAGAAACGCAGGCTGACCCACAATTAAACGGTCCCAGGTGCCACAAAGGTTAATTACAAAGTACTTGTGTAAGGAACTCCTGGGAGTAATTATCCCAGAGTTCCCTTAATGGGATAGTAGCTGTGGTTTTGTTGCCTAAGAACAGGTGCAGCTGGTGAAAACACACTGTGCACATGATGAAAATGTATTCAAGCCTGCTCTGGCAGCCAACAAGCTATAGTGATTCCCTAGACGGAGGGGGGACAGGGGTGTTCTAAGAGGATTTTCGGGAAAGCATCAACCTCTCGGTTAATAGATCGTGTATTTGATGTTTTGCTCCTAATATAGCTTCTGTCATTTTCGGTAAGGTTCAGGGACAAGGCTAATGGTGAGGGACATATGAACTAGAACCTACAAATTGGTGTCTTTGAGCAGAGGGTGTACACAATGTGGCCGTTTAGTCCACCTATAGCCAGTCTTACTGACGTAATTCTCCTTTTATCATTGATACAAATTGCTGCCACGAATTAATATTGCTTTTTCACGAATAATAGGCCACTTACAATTAAACTGATTAAAAACGTATGCACAGCGACTGTGTGTATTTAAAAAGAATGCCCTGCTATTGTGCCCTGCTATTGTTTGTCCGATTCATGGAATTATTTGCGTGAAAAAAGCAGAGTTGTGCGCCTTTCTGCCCGAAAATCCGTGTTTGGAAGTATGGGGATTTTTGGGCAGAAAGTCGTGCAAATCTGCGTTTTTCATGCAAATAATTACATGAATCAGGCAGTATATGCTGTAATAAGTAAATTGGTTCACATAATTGAGTCTGTGCAGCTTTTCTCTGGGCACATGTTTTTTCATCCTTGAAAAATCGTGTAAACCCTGTTGCATGGTAAGCTAAAGACCGATAGTATACGTTTTCCCTGACTATAACTTTCACAGTACCCCAACTTGATTAGGTAGATGCTAATAAAATCCTGACATTTTCACATCCAATTCGAATGTATTCCATCTATAAAACATGCAATTTGCCCTAAATTACATCATGCTGTATTTTCAATTGGAAGTTTGTGGCTTTCATTATATTTTGTATACATATAAAATGCTGGATGGTGGAATCCCATTAAAATCTGACAACTGAACCAGAGACAATCTGTGCAATCCTGGAATTTTAAATCGCTAAAGAAGATATGATGCCCGGGTCTACTGCAACGCTGTGTTCCTACTTATGCAGGACAGCAAATTGGCCATTTGACACTTGCTACCTTCGCCACCCACCTATATGTATTATCACTGCTACTGCGCTTTTGAAGTGAAGTGCAAATGGAAATTGAGATGGGTCCATGTGATTGCATTGTTCCCTACATCCTATCACCGTGGTAAGTGACTGAGCAGGCCTGTCAGTTTTGCTTTGCCAGAACGTCCACTACAGTTACTGATTGTCCAGGTACTTGCCTGCAAGCGAAAGTGTATGCCTACTGACATAGTACAGTGGATCACGCCCCTTAAATGAAGATTTGCAGGTCTAAAAAACCGATATTCACTATCTTGACTTTAGCTCTGATCTCTTAAAATGGCTGGGATGTGGGCATGATTATATTAGGAAAGACTAAAAAAGTCAGCTAAAGCGCAGATGTCTTCAACCCAATTAATATAGCCTTCATTTTCACTGTGTCGCAGCACACTGTTGCAAATTAATGAGGTAGTGTAATATAGAACAAATTACTTCTTTTAGACAGTAAAGTATACAGCATAACCAGTCTTATTTAAATGGCTATTATGTGCTCGTTTGCAAAGGTAAGTTCCGTCAAAGTAGTTTCCATGTTTGGAAAAGAGTGTCGAGTTATTCTGATTATTTGCAGTTCTGTTTTTGCTATATACTACATGAATATGGATCTTGGAGGATTGTGGCAGCACATTTTCTTTGCTCGGTGTTCCCTTTTAGATGCGATTGTGGGAAGCGTGGATAAATAACAGTGAAGTCTGTGTGATTGGATGAACTACAGCTCTGAGCCACCACTGCATTACCTGGCAGAACACCACATCGATCCTCAAAAGGGCCAGCCTTCGCCATCTCATAAGGGACTGCCAACAGTTGGAACACGTCTGAACCAATTTTAATATGACTTAATGTTAAGTGTCAATTCAATTGGTGCCCAAACAACTGATGAGCCTGTGTTAACTGAGTAATTAACTTCAGTCCCCTTGATATTTAACTTTTTCCAATTAATATGTATCAATTGTATTTTAGAAAGGCAGCTATCTTGGTATATTACTCTTAGCTGCTCCTTCAGCCAGTGGTAATTTGTTCTTCCATTAAATGTTACTTAAATATACAACAGTTTTCTTTTCCTTTCTCTCCGCTCTATTCGCCATTTTGTGTGAACCCTGCTTCCCATAATCCCCTGAGACGTGCAACGTTTTTGTCATTCGTATGCATCCTTTGGCATGAAAAAAACTGTTCAGGTGGTTCTGGTGGTTGGCACTTTACGCTGCCGGTTGTGGATGCTGGTAACTATTTGGTGCTTACTGGAAGCAAGTCTCCTTAGTGATCTGCTGGTCATTTTGATCT
Source organism: Ambystoma mexicanum (assembly GCF_040938575.1). Classification (NCBI taxonomy): domain Eukaryota; kingdom Metazoa; phylum Chordata; class Amphibia; order Caudata; family Ambystomatidae; genus Ambystoma; species Ambystoma mexicanum. The sequence continues at coordinate 382,633,238 of NC_090923.1, read as the reverse complement.
TTTACTGTAGCAGCTTCAAGATATATATCGCACTAAATATGTACTCTACAAGGCTGTCTACTGTCTCAATTGTTGGAGAAGGAATAGCCCACTCATCCTTAAACATTGTCAGGCTGGGATTGATCAGGACCTTAAGGCCAGTGTGGTGCTACCATTAGATTTTTTGCTCACTCGCTTTGCCCCACCCCACCCTAACACAGAGACGTTTAACATGTGCCCTTATTAGTACTAGATCAGTTGATTTTAACACTTCATAAATTTCTGATTTTATTTTGCAATATCATTTGCCTATACTTTTTCTTTCACAGTCCAGGTCCGCCAAGCTATTTTCACTTCCCTAGTTCCTTTAAACTACTCTATTACATGAATTAATAGACTGTATCAGTTGCGAAGGGGAATAGCTATCATTTTGAATTGGAATTTATCTAACTTCCTGGCTCTTTATGTGGGACAGAAAAAGGAGGGCCTCCCGCTCATTTGCGATCAAGTTACCTGTAACCTCCCACCAGGACCAGTTTACCAATTTATTGATGGCCTTGAAATGTGTGACTTAAGGCCTCAATCTATCAATCTTTTAGTGCTGGATGGATCGAATATCTGGCACGAACATCGTGACAGCACTAATGTTGTCTTACAGCATGATAAATTGTATGGGCACAATCTTACTTGCGTCTGTTACTGACTCTCTCCTTGGTTTGGTTTAATTCTGTGTAGACTTATCAATTGCAATGATGCTTTATTGGAAAAAGGTTATATCCCAATTGCAGCTTTATTTTATATTCTGGCTTCGCCACAAACATTGGGTGGTTTATCTGTCCGGAATATTACTTGCTTGGACTGATGAGAAGCTTCTCTTCCCTATTGGTTAGGCTTGACCTCTTATCAGCCTTCAACATTGTCAACATCATATCCTGCTTTGTTGATTGGGTTGCTATGTTGTATGCTGTTGGGGGTCTTAGTTTGTTGATACTGTACATCGATTCTGGGTGTTGCTTGAGTTTGTGATCAGTTTATTATAGTACTTTTTGCTTTGATTATTTCAACTTTGTATAGTTGTATCAGTCTTTGGTATTTTATTTTTTTCCTGTTGATCGTAGTTTTTCCTCAGTTCTTGAGTTCGTGTTCCAGTTTCCTGTTTGCGGGTTTCTTTTTTTTCCCCCATTTCTCTGAGGTGGGATGTGATCATCGCGCCATGGTTTTGGTTTTCTTTAATGAGGGGGGAATGGTTTTTCGGGCATAAATAAGTCTAGTATTTTCTTACTCCATTTTTTGATTGTCTCCGTTATTTATTCTATGCTGGTTGAATCTAAAACGGCGATTGAAGGTTTTGTGGCTTCCATTCTGGTCCTTAGGTCTGCAATGTTAGTTCCAGTTGCTTTTCTGAATTGGAGGATTTTTCAGGAGATTAGCTAGTATTCGCTGATAGGTGGGTCAGGAAGTGTACTATGAGGTAGTCGCGCCGGAAGATTTTCATTTGTGGTGAAGTTGTGACCTGATATTTGTTGCAGAAAGTTGCATTGAGGGTCTAGTTTACTTGCTGTCTTTCTAAAGTTACTCCTAATTAGTTGCGATTTCGTCAGCCTGGCTTATCTAATGTTATGTTAATGAGATTTGCAGAGCACGAGCATCTGCCCGAGAGCATCTTGGCGCTGAGATAGAGTTCCATGAGAAAGAACAAACAAAAGGGAGAGCAGACCTTTTTCAGAAAAGAAATGTCTATCGCTTTGCTGAAAGCAAGGTTATTGGTTAATTTCTTGATGAAAGATGGAAGTTCATTCTAATCAATTCAATGTATACTTCTATTGATATACTGGTTAATACATTAGAAAGCAATCCATGTGTGCCTCTTAACACATGTTTGGCACTAGATGTAGTGTGATGTAAGATAGACAAGATCACAGTCGAGGTCGATTTTGGCCTTGGAGCTTCGTTTTTGTTGAAGCTCTGGTCCAGTTTGAAATGTCCCACTTGTCCACAACCTTTTAGGACTTAACTGGCGAGGAGCACATGGGGTGGTATGTATGTGCTAGATAGAAGCCATGCAACATGATCGGCGTATGCCCCTTTCGCCATCCCATGCCTTAGCAGTGGCACGATATGTTGTGACTTCTGAAGGGTGGTATATGGTTACACATTATGAACAAATGAACTCTAGGATGGAAAATTAGTAACATTTGTGTCCGAATTTGGGTATAATTATGCAACGAATATAGCTGTGAAATGAAATGCGTTCGCAGTCGCACCTTTTTCAGATCATAACTTTATAAACTCCAGTGGGAAATCCGACAGACTGTGAAATATCCCAATTAATAAGTCATGAACAGTGTTGCTGCATGAGAACTTGATGGCCTCAGGCTTGCTGCATGCTTCTTATAGAGGTTACTTCCAAAACAAACCGAGGGGAACCATTCCTCGGAAACAAGTGGGATTCTGAACGGCAGGGAAAGGTCATCCTTCACTGCAGAGTTATGATGCGCTGTAGCGTCTTCCCGCAGCCATAGAGAAATCCCATGATTGGCCAGAAGGCTGAAGTTTGCCTCAAGCATTGAGTCGAGAACAAGCAGGGCCTAAATCACTAGGCATTTTGCATGCACATGACACCACCACGTATTCTAGTTATTTTATGTTGCATGGGACTTGAACTTCCCAGAGCACTTTTGCCATGTAGTTGACCACGTTCTTATAAACATCAATCACTTTAAAGGTCTTTAAAACATTGTTTTTTAAAAAGTACATATTTGTGGCAGAATTAAATATTGCTAGTAAACTTGCATTGTCATTGTATCTGGGCTGCTCCAAAAAATGAGGAATATTTGTTAAAAATCTCTAAGGACGTTCCAGCTAAGCCACAGTGCCATTCAGTAGCCATCCCAGGAAGTTGACCACCCCTGACCAATCCATTGTGGATTTGCAAATTGGCTCAAGAATGCCTTTTACACCAGAAAAATTCTTTTGCATCATGGCTTGCTGTCCGTCTTGGGTAATTAAGCTAAATTTAATATATCTGCCCTATGAAACTCAACCAAATCTAAGTTTCATCCACATGTGAGTTAATCAGTGTGGTATAGTCTGGAGCATGTTTAGCAAACACCAGCAATGTTATGGTGGGTTTAAAATGGCATGAAAAAATCCCTCTACCCAAAATGTGACTGTGGATTGGCCATTTCAGCGAAGTCAACCATGCCACAGCACCACTCAGTAGCCATCCGTGGACGTTCAACTCCAGTTCATACCTACTGTGCAATGCATTGTGGGAATGCAGATTAATATTAATATATATATATAATTTTTCCAGTTTTAGCCAGTGTAATCGCAAAGGCAAGTCACACTCCCAGTCAGTATTTTTTGCCAACAATGAAAAATCATCCAAGTCAGGGAAACGCCACCAGCCACAGTCAAAGGTTAAAAATATAGTTTGTTTTATTAAAAAAAAAGCATTTTTAAAATAGCCTGGCAGCTCCTCAAAAGGTCACATGTGACGTGTGGCGGCAAAAGACTTGTTTCCCAACCACTAGTTGCTTGGTCACAAGTATGATACAAATATAATATATTTCTACTAGTGGTACCACCTGGCGTTGCAAGGGTCTGTAGCTGAAATGCATGTGGGGGGCTGGTATAGCCTTGTGTATGTTTTATTGTATCATCACTTCTTATTTTTGAAATATCGCAGGGTGAATGGGTGGAGTTGGTCAAATTTCACTATCGCCAGTACACCCCAGACTGGTATGCCAACCGTGAGCCAAAATTTCAGACTTAAAAAAAAAAAAAAAGTTGGAAAATAGTTGTAATTGAGATTTCTAATCTTGTGTTCACTTCACACCCTGACTTATTTTGTGTGCTTCATTCTTGTTGGTAAATCAGATTTGTTCTGAAGCATGGAGACAAGACTTTGGGTGGTACTGAGGAAATTGGCAAAGAAGCAATGATCCAATCGCTATTTGAGCAGTTCACATACACGTGTAATACTGAATGACTACTAGAAAGCCAGACAAGCAGGTTTCGTTTTGGGCGTTTATTTGAATCAAGAAAGCAGACCCACCAGAATGTTGGCTTTGTGGGCCAGGGATTCATTGATCCATACCTGGATAATGGTCTTTTTAGAATCTTTGGCTGTTGATGGGGAGGGTCTTCTTTTTTTTCTGTGTTTTTCCAAACATGCAAGCGGTTCTAGAGTCTTCAGTAGTTGTGCTTTCTCTAATGCTATTCATTTTGAAGGTTTCAGCATACTTTTGACCAAGTGCTGGCATTTTTGGATGCATGTAAAGCCAAATATCGCCCACCCCCCTTTGTCATATAAGTGAGTTTCTTGTCTGATTGCTGGATGTGTGAAGCCGTAGACCTTTCTTAAGACATTTCTTGATTGTGATATGCTGATAATTTTGCCAACTCAGATATTAGAATGGATTCTGGATACAATGATAATTTCTATAGAGTTTTGTCTTCCTTCGTTTATTTCATGGTTGGGTGTTTTTAAAAAATGTTTTATTTAGCAGGCTTTATCACAGGGTCTTGGCATAATGATCCCCAGATATTCATTTTTCAGGAGCTATTTTGGGTATTGCATATTGACAGACTTGCACGCGATTGACATTCTGCTGGATTTGCTCCAGTGTAATTACTATGTCCGGCGCTTACGCGTGGCGGCTGGTTTACTCCTGTTTTGCTCAGGTGAGTGCTCTGCTCTGCCTACTCTTTTCATATTGTATTAACAGCCTTATCAGTAATACATTTAATATCGTATTGTCCTGTGTTTGAAATGGCCACCCCAAATGAAGGAATGAATGGGGAGGTGTCCAGAGCAAGCAAATGTACGGACATGAAGAAAATGGGAAACAAACGGAGAGAAGAGAAAGTGAAATATACTAAGTTACCTCAGTTGCCTCAAACACTCAAGGTGGGCCTACTCAATACTCGCTCTGAGTAAACATGCAACCAATATAGATGAGTTGATTAGGGAGAAACTATTAGATGTACTATGTGTCACTCAAACTTGGCTTAAAGACCCAATTGGCCCCACATGTGACATAGCGGTCCCAGAAGGCTACACAGTATATAACATGAATAGAGAAAGTGGGCAGGGTGGGGGAATGGCCATTATAGCTAGACAATCAATGAAATTGTCTAAAGTCAATTTCGGCTGTAATGGATGTGAAACCTTACAGTTGAAACGGGTATTAACCCCTAACAACTGCCCAAATATTGTAGTGATTTACAGACCACTATCATTGGTCTCGGATTTCGCAAATGAGTTCTGTTCCCAATTAATACTTTTGAAATCACCAAATGCATCTACGCTAGTAGTTGGTGACTTGAACTATTGGAGAGGGAAAGGGAAGGACAAAGAAGCTATCGCATTGGAGAACACACTAAAAAACTTAAATTGTCTTGTAATCAATAACGAGCCCACAACACCACTAGGAAACCAACTGGATTGGGTTTTAAAGCACAACCTTCAGACCCAGCTGGTAACCACAGAACCCTGTATCTGGAGCGACCATTTCCTGGTATCTTTTGAAGTAATGTTGAAAACTTTCAAACAACAACTTAATCCACACATTAAAGTAGCAAGCAGAAATTTTAAAAATCTGTGTGCCGAACAACGTCAACACTGGTTAGACAAAATTCTGTCATCGTTACAGGATCAAGATAGCTGTGAAACGATGCTAAGTAAATACTTAACACAAATCCAAGCTTTGTGGAACAAGTATCACCACTGAAAACTAAAATAGCTAGGAAAGATAGTAAGCACCAGAAATGGTTTAGCGCAGAGCTGGACAAACTTAAAGTAGAAAAAAGAGCACTTGAAAGAAAGTGGCATCAAGACCAGTCTAAGGAAAATAAAGATAATTGGAAATTGGCGAATAAAAAGTATAGAGACAGCATAAGGGCAGCTAAAGCCAACTTTTATAATAAGGAAATTGAAGCAGCATCTAATGCTATGAGGAAGATATTTGAAATTTTAAAAAGTGTTGAGAAGCCCAAATCTCGTACCCTGCCTTTCCTACCTACCAAAGAAGACTGTTATACAGTGCAAAATGCCTTTGCAGCCAAAATATTAAAAGCTAGACAAAATATAATTAATGCCAGAGAACTTTCAGGTAAAGCACCACCAAGGAAAGACAGTGTTAAACAGGGTAGGACGGATACATTTAATTCCACACCTATCTCTGAAGTCGAAATGCTCCAAGTATTAAAACACATGAAACCCAGCTCGTGCACGGAAACATGCTGCCATCAAAAATCATGCAGCAGAACAAAGAATTGTTTGCCCCAGTTTTGGTGAAAATAATCAATGCCTCGTTTAAAGAGCGCTCAGTGCCGAAAGAAATAAAACAAAAAGTAACTTTCACGCCTATGGTTAAAAAGGCAGGCCTTGATCGGAAGGATCCAGGTAATCTTCCCCCGATTACAAACTCTAATTTTATCCTCAAAATACTATATAAAATCACAACAATTAAACTGCAGAAACATATAGAAAAACAGGCATCCCTACATAAACAATCAGGTTTCAGGGCTGTTCACAGCACTGAAACAGCCATGTTAGACCTTCAAAGCCATATGTTGGAATTAGTTGATGGAGGGAAAGCAGGGATGTTAATGTTACTGGATCTCAGTGTGGCCTTTGACTTGGTAGATTACCAACTATTAATAAATGCGCTGAAATGCACAGTGGGGTGTTCCACGGTAGCACTGAACTGGCTCATATCATTTTTAACGGAGCACCAAGCCAGAGTACACTGGGGGGATACGTTTTCTGAGGCTATCTCAATAATTTTTTGAGTCTCTCAGGGAGCTAGTCTCTCACCACTGTTAACATATATATGAGAAGCTTATGTGACGTGTTGGATGAGATTGGTGTGTTTTTTTTACTAATTACGCTGACGATACACAGTTTATAATTGAAATGGAGGGAAAATACACCAGGGACAGCAATAAGATAGTGAAAGTGTATAGTAAAATAGAATCCTGGATGCAGCAAAATTGGATGCGTCTTAATGACACGAAAGCAGAGCTCATGATTTTTGGAACTAGTCGGACAAAAGCCAAGTTAGGAGAAGAGTATGAGACGTTCTCAATAAATGAGGCGAACATTCAAGTCTCTAATCAGGTCAAGACGCTGGGGCTGATGGTCAATGCCTCAGTTCACCTGCGCTTCTGAGCTAACTATCTACACAAAAACAAGGCATATTACCTATGCCTTATGAGGGCAATTAGACCATATTTGAATGAGGAGAACACAGCAACAATTGCGAGGGCAATTGTATTGTCCAGATTAGGTTATGGTAATGCCCTACTAATGGGGGCCACAAAAGAATTTGGCGAGGTGCCAAGTCATACAGAATGACGCAGTGAGGATTGTGAAGAGATTAAAGAGCAGAGACCATAGAACAATGGCAAGAAGATATCTGCATTGGCTTAGAGTGGACGAGAGGGTGAACTTCAATGCTATGACTATTATTCATAGGTGCTTGTTTGAAGACGCTCCCCTATATCTCCAGAATCAATTTGTGGCACATATTCCAGAGACACCTACGCTCAGCAGGAAAAGGTTTGCTCATTGTGCCAAAATATAAGCTAAAGACAGGCATGGGCAGATCTTTTGCAGTGTTGGCCACGCAGCAGTGGAATAATCTCCCGCTCTTGCTGAGACTGATAGACCATTATATTGTCTTTAGGAAGAGTTTGAAGATCTACCTCTTTAGGTGGTAAGTGGGGGGGCTGGAATTTTTCGAGCCCCGTTTGGGACAACAAAGTGTCCCTTTCTAGGTATTGTCTGTGTTGTCAGTTATAAGCGCCCTGATGCCCGCGGGCTGCCGGCGCTATGCAAGTTCACATACATACAGTTCTGTTTTTAGCATGAGAGGGATCCATGGTCACCGAATATTATGCCAGCAATCTTTGCATCTACTCTGATTGCTAGAGACAGGACCTTCAGCGCGAGTGTGAAAGAGTGCGGGCAATCCATGGATGGCACCTCTGAATTCTCACCTGTCCTGTCTGGGTACTGGTTGTCTTTATACACAGACCGTTTTTCAGTTCTAAAGTTTTCAAAGCAATGCATAAATGGACTCGGACATACATTTGTTCTAGGAGCACTGACAAAGTTCAACAAAACCATTTTGAATGCCTTTTCTGCATCAAGGCTGATGATGATAAATCTTTATTCTTTGCGATGGTTAAGTATTTCTATTGTATCAAGCGCCATAAGGCATGCCGTGTAGTCCCTGGCGTCCTTTTTATAAAGCCTCTTCCATCTAGGGCCACGCCCAGATCTTCGTCTGCAGCTTATATTCTCCATTTATTTGCGATATTGCTCTATAGATGGAACATTATTGTGGGTCTCGGTAAGGTCTTGGCGTTTGGATCACTAGTTAGATTGTCATAGATTTTGGAAATGCTGTTCTCGTTTTTGTATCTTATTTTTTATGCTTTCGTTTTGAAGCTTAAATTGAGTGAACAATGGATAATACACGTGTGACCCAACAAATTCAATGATGACTATCTCATGAACCAAAATCATCCTTTAATCAGGCACTCGAAATTGTAAGATTTCAGGTCAAAGCATTAGCTGTGACTTTGCGGGCACATTGCTGCTGTTTAAAGCCATGTGAATTGTCTCGATGGACCTTTGCCAAGTAAGACGTGAAGCTCCTTCGGCGTTGCATCTCTAGATTCTGCTCACATCCCGCTCTGCATTGGATGAGATCCCTGTATTACTGTCATGCTGGATAGCTTGGAACATTAGGAATTTCAGTAATCTCATTCCAGACAGACCAATTAAAACAGGTCTAGTATCGTCGTCGCATCTTAGAAGGAAATGAAACATTTTAAGGGGCGATGGTACATTAGGCTTTTCCTATAACTTCTCTTTTGCAGATTTATAATGAATTTGAGATTAGAGCGGTTCTGCAGGTTTGCAATACTGTCGGGATTTTATTTCTTATTCATTGCATTGCAATTTAAATTGTGAAAAATCAGTTACATTATTTAACTTCTAAAGAGTACAAGTTTGACTAACATTTTCATCTCAACCCATTGAATTGTAAGGTAGTTAGGAGCCCGTTTTTTACATTTCCATGTTTGCATTGAAACTTTCATAACTTTGTTTATAATCTATTCAGAATCGATTTACCAGGTGATGGTGATGGCGAGCATCTGTTATTTGAAGAATATTGTGCTTTAAACCACAATTTACTTGCTGTATAGGCGCCTTGCAAAGGCACAATAAATGGAGCATGGCTGCATGTTTTGGAAAATGTTATTCTTATGTTATTGGACCACTTACATGTGCATGGTCTCCTGCCATTTTTTGTGGGGGGGAAGGGGGGGCGGTTTCTGAAAGAGGGAGGTTAGCTTAGCGAGGCAAGGAGGGAAATGTAAAATAGCTTTTCTGCTGTAGAATTGTGTTGACCAGAATGACCCTATGCTCTACACGCAGGTCGGCTTCCAGGTGTCTAGAGTTGAGAGCATATGGGGATTTGTATCCAGTAGGGAGGCTTGCATGCCCGTAATGCTAGGATGCATTGTCTGGGGCGTAATACGCAAGTGGATTGTAGAGGTGTGGGCAGCTGTTTTGATGCTGCTTGTGATGTTCACTCATGCCCGAGTGGTTTAGTTTGTATGTCTGGTGATTGAGAAGGTTAGTGGATGGCATTGTGAGCAACTTGGCCCGAGTATTTCTGGAGCCGGCTTGTGTCTTGTCAGTGGACACTGCAGGACTGGTCCTCTGAGACTGGGGAACACTAGGAGGAGTGGAAGACCTAGCGAGAAAACGTGAGTGGGTACCTTGTAGACCGTGTTTGGAAATAGTCCCAGAGGAGAGCACACAGTACGGCTTCTAGAGCGGGCAGAAGCTATACCTTTTGTGCATCCAAGCACTTCCAACACCACAGCTGGTGCCAGATAAGAGGCAAAAGGGTTCCTGATATCTGCATGAACCCCTTGACCTCTGGCATGAACAGACGTTTTTTGAACAAGGAAGAGAAGCAAGTGAAACTACCGCGTTAGAATCTGAAGAAAAAGTGCTGAGGAAATGGGTTACCACTCTCGGAGTTGTAGGAGATTTACCGTGACACAGACTCCTCTTGAGGCAGCGTTTATTGGTCCTCAAACATCTAAATACATACAGCAGTGAATGACAAGGTAACCTGCAACATACACTTCTCTTAAGAGGCACATCTTTGTTTGGGCTGCTAGGTGGCAGAGCCACATATAAGCCAGAACAATTCCATTAGACTAGAGATAGGGCGAAATGGCATCTGCTGAGGGACACAAAGCTTGAAGGTGTTATTTGGTTATCAGCTCACCCATTGACTGCCCATGGCCACGTTAATGAGTATAGTGTGGGATGTTTTTACCCATGCATCCAAGCCCTAACATAAAACTGTGCAGTACTGGCATGGAAAACATCATGATGGCCAGAACTCCCCAGAGAGTGCACAGGGAAAACATGGAGAATAGGCGGCCACCCATTTTTGCCTATATTGCGAGCACAGGAGGGCACTGCCTAAAACCACTGTTGGGCTACACACACAGTAGCCTGAAACCATTGGGAATGGCAATGCTGATTGCCAAAAAAAGCAACTCGGAACTGTGGGGAATTCATTTTCTTAATCCCAAAAATGGTTGCATTACCAGTACTCACCACTATCAGAAAGCCGGCGTTTTAAAACCACCAGACTTTTGTGTAAAACTGAACAAATGAAACAAAACCAGACCAAGGAAAGACTTGCTAAGAGGTGGATACAATGTAAAACTATATTCTGAAATGACTTGAAGGAAGTAATTATTTAATGTATAGGTAAAAATTGTCAGTTTGATTTGAATGTAGAAAACTTGGAACAAAAAGTGACATTTAGCTGAAACCTGGCTTAATGAAACTGAATTCTGCCTGACAACTACCCCCGACCGGAGAAACCTGCTCAGCCACTCTTCCCAGGCCTAGCTGCATCCTGCTGCCCCTCACCAAAAGGAGTTGACACCTCTCTGATTAGATTAGGGGTGGAGCACCTGGGAACTGGAAGGGACAGAACAATGCAACTTCCTTGACTCGGGCAAATGTTATATTGGGGGTATTGTAAAATAGCTTCCTCTTGGGAGAAACTGGGGGGCAGCTGCGCCTCTGCTAGCAGCTGAGCTTGGGGGGGGGGGGGAGGAGAGAGTGGATAAACCAGTTATTCCACCATGTGATGTGGGAAGCCACACCCCTTTTTGACCAGGGCATAATTTTAAAAAGATAGATAACTCATAGTGCGGACTGGTCAAAATTATATAAATAATACCATTATTCTTGTGATTTTTCAGTGCACATTTTAAGAGGGGTTAAGACCCTGTGGTATGTTCCTGGGGATAGTAGCGGAAAAAAGGTACTTACTCCAAATGTCTGCATGTTAAAAATCTGACACTTTATAATCTGTAACCCATATCCCTGGTGCACATTTGTGTAAAATCTGGAAAGGTTTAGAGGTTATCTGGATGAAAAGGGGAGAATTCTGTCATCAGTGGACACGACATCCTACAAAGACAGGGATCGGATGATTTGGTGCTACAGAAAATGTTAACTGGACCTATAATATTAGAAAAATGGTACATAGGTAAATATGTATTTGGGTCAGAAATAGATTTGTGTGCAATTTGACAAGGGGAGGTTCCTCTGACCTTAAAACCTACAGCATCACTCTGACACTCCATTTCTTCCCCCCCAATCAAGGGAGAGAGGAAAGCTGGGCCAATGACAAGTAGAGAGGGGCAGGCTTAGCTAGGCCCAGGCACACACCCATTTTCAAAACACATAAAAAGAGACTGCTGGGACAGGTAGAGAGATTCAATTCCATTTGCTGTGGAGCATGCTGACCGACGTCTTCACATCCAGAGATCCAGACTTCAAATCCATCAATCTCCAGAACCTGTAGCAGAAATTAACTCCAGAATTTGTAGCAGAGAGGCCTGAATCCACCAGCTGAATCCTCTTCAGCAGGCCTCAAAACCAACCAAACTATTCAACAGCCGGGCGAGCTGTTTGAATTTTTGCCAAGAATTTTTGCAAGAACCTGTAGCAGTATCCAGAAAGCAGTGCTGTATCCGGAACCCGAGAGAACCACAAACCAGACCGTTGTGAGCAGATCCGGTGCTTGACAGACCCAGAGAGCAGAGCTGACCCAGATAGCCGGGACTTCAGAACCACCCGCCGGAAGTCCTGACGAGGCCTATTTCAAATTGATATTGTGAGTACCTAGCAGAACTGTGCAGAACCAATCTCTTAGTTAAAATAATCTAATCCAAACTATTTTAACCTAAGTAGAACTGCCTCCTAGAAATCGTGTCATCTGTCATTTTTAAAGCTGCACAACTGTCACCTGTCAATTCTGCAGCTGCAAGCTGTCACCTGTCATTTTGAGTTTTACTTTAAATCCGAAAATCTACTTTTATTAAATCGTCCGTATCTCTTGACCGACTTCCCTATACTTTTTCCGTAATCGCGAGACACGCACTCGTGAAATTTACCGCAATTTGGCCCGATTTCTTCATCTGTAGAAATCAGCAGCTTGTTGGTTCTCTTTGTTAAAATCCGTTTGCAACCTGGTAATAACTCATAGGGCATTGCTAAAGTGAGCCTGAACTAATACCAACAAGCATCTCTCACTCACCCTGAACCTCTAGAGGGAATTGAAAGCAATTTTAGCACCTTTTCACTTCCTTGCAAACTACATTAAAGTAATTCACCTGTGTTTAAAACTCATCCCTGTTTTCTCTAAGCTTGTTGGGGGAACTGGAACTGTGTATTGCATTATAAAGTGTGATTTGTGGGATTCTTGAAGACTGTGTGCTCTCCTTCCATTTCTTGTATTGTATAGGGGGGGGGGGGGTGAATTGTCAAAAGAAAGTGATCATATTACCTTTTGCTAAAATCATAACAAGTTATTTCTGTACTGCATTTTATTCCACCTTGCATTTCCTTGAAACCATCAAGCATTTTCAGCTACCTCATCCTCTACACTACTCCTAAGTAAATCAGTGTACCCCTGTAACATTATCCATTGTTGATCACGGTCATATTCTGAAGTGTGATATCAGTTTATTTATAAAGTGTGATAGATATATATTGTTGAATTGTCCAAATAAACCTTTTAAATTTGCAAAACAAACCTACTTCTTGGCTCAGTGGGGTCGGGGGGATTCTAAGAGGGGGGTGTTATACAAGGGTTGTCATCCAGAGTACTGAACTGGATATAAAAATACATCAATAAGGGTTTTCCTCAGCATCCCAGACTAGGCATTGACTTAGCTGTAGTGTTGATTGAATATCGCTTACAATAGCCATTCCCACCCCAATCCTGCCCCTCCTCGCCCAAAGCACCTCCTATCTGAGTGCAAAGTTTGACAGTAAGGCTTGATTAAAGCAAGCTTAACGTGCCTGCCAGTGTTTTTTCAAAGCAGTCTTCAGTGTTCATTTCTAAATTCGAATTGTAAACCCGCTACTGGTGCAATAAAAATGCCTTAAACCAAGTCTGCCTTCAGCCACTCGATTTATATGCACTATGTGTGTCCTTCACTGAAGTCCTGTTAAAAACAAGCATTGGCAAAGCCAACAGTTTTGGCTTATTTAGAAGTATTCAGCATCTGCCAGGCACTGCTATTGGGTGTCAAGATACTCGCACAATTTTGCACCTCTGCCATTAATGGATAATTAATACCACTACAGCTGTGCCTGAAAAGTGCCTTTCCCATGCCTACGCAAAAGCCTAAGGCATTGCCAATGCTTGTTTCTATATGCAGCTGCACCAGGAAGCAGGTGCAATGTACAGCCCTGTTCAAGTTACTTCCTCACACACCCAAACAATGGAGGACTAGCCGTGTGGGTGAGACTTGCCCTGCCCGGCAGCTCACTGAAGTTGCACTTACAGCCAGGATTTAAATGCAGCACCCCCTGTGAGTGATCACTCATGGCTGTCCTTGTTCTTTCCCTATGTTGTGGATTAGAGGAAGACTTCTCTGGTAATTCACCTCAGGGGTGTTGGCCTCAACGGCTCTAACCACAGCCTCCATGCGGCTACCAACACCACATCCTGCGCCATGAGTTGTGAATTATCCTTCTTTAAAATGTGCCAACTAAATGCCCATTTCAAAAGTTCCCATATGATGAGCTTTCTGAAAGGTTGACTTTTGCTAAATGAAAACCACCAGTCTGTGTTGAACTACAAGGCTTATTTCACGGTTTTACTTGTTTGTACTTAAACTGCGCAAAAAGTTGCAAATTAAGGGAAGCTATAAATGGTCATCAAATGTCTGAATTAGCAAATCTGTCTCTTGCTTGTGTCACCGAAAGCACCTTTGCTGATTTAGTAACGGAATCCTGAAAATATTCGAAATAAATCATTGTAGATAATTATAAACTTGTAAGGCCCACTCATCACACTTAGCTGGTATTTCTGCGAACATGTGATGGATATCCTGGACAAGCAATTGAGCAAAGGTTTACCTTATTTTTAGGTATCAGCTAGTATGGTGCCATCAGCCAAAACTAATGGCATGGGAAGTGAAGATGGGAAAGAGGAGACGTGAGGAGGCGAACACAGCCTGAGTTTTTGACCATGTGTGCTACTTACTATACCCATTCCCTCCCACTACCTGCTCCTCCCTGCCTAAAACACTCACCCCTGGTTTTTCTTTAACAAAGTTGTGGTTTTAAGGTGATGAAATGTCTATTTCTAAACAGTCATATGAAGGGTATGGCTTACTTGCAACTGTAATATAAATTTCTTAACCAACTGTGCCTTCATCCACTTGATTGATGTTATGTTACAATGCTTTTGTACTGTTCCGAATCAAAACAGCAGTAACTTCAAAGCACTGAAACTGGTCTGTGGTGTTTTGTCCCCCCAGCATATAAGCAGTGTGTGCCATGAAATCTGTTCCTTGCAGAGAATCAGTTAATAAACAAAGCATTGGCAAAAGCAACCATTGTGGCTCGTGTATTGGCATTAGACATGCATTTTGAAGCATGTCCATAATATGAACCTATACTAACACCATTTGCCAGCTGTTGCCATGTTATGGCCATTTAGTACTATTATGGCAGTGCATACCCCACGCCTTCAAATGAAGCCCAAAACATTGTACTAGGTCATGATACAGTTGGAGTAGATATGATGTTGCAAGTAAATGTGTTTTTTTGTGTAGTTAAATGAATTGGAATAAGTGTTACTTGGTGTGTAGTTTTGGATACATGTTAGATTTGCTGGTAAAAAGGTAATTGGCAGTAGCATGGATCCAATGTTATTGTGTGATGTACAGCTTGTAGCACTTAGAAGCATGTAATGGGGAGTTTTGTGCATGAGAGAGCTCACCGAGGGGAAATCATAAACAGTGTACATGTGGGGGTTCGACAATGGTTTAAATTGCAGATACATTTTATGACAGTGGGGAACATGGGGTTCATTGTGACTACATGGAGACATTGCAGAGTATTGTTTTCACTTAATTGGGGTGTGCGTGAGCCGCAGAGTCTTTGGTTTGCAGGAATGGGTTTTGCCTGGCTTGAAGAACTGGATGACCGAGGTCATGGCTGGGGGTAGGTAGCAAACTGCGCTTGGCCGTCTCGTGATAGCATCACAAAGGGTTGAAGGCGAGAACGGAATGAAAGTCCATCTGGTTGGGTTGCATGGCCGTATTGGATTTGTAGATACAAGGGCAAGAGAGCATGTAGGTAGTTACTACGACACATGTGAGGGATGGTTTAACCTCTTAATTGCCAAGGACGAGGTATCTTGTCCTTTTTGGCAATCTGTTTTGTGCGTTGCCTGCTTTGCAGGGATTGCACAAAACTCAAATCTATCCCATGGGCTATGTGAGGGGGAGGTTCCTCCTCACAGGCTGGGGTTTGGATTTCTTTGTTTCATGTCGGCGTGCCTAATGTACGCCAAAATGAAACAAAATAATTTTCACTGCGGCATCCATTTCGGGCTGCTGCAGTGAAAATGAAAGGTGAGTCTCTACCTTTCTCCCCCTCAATCTGAATGGCTATTGTGGCATTCAGATCGAGGGAGGTATCGTTGGAAAGGGGAGACTCTCCCCTTTCCAACGACACCTTTTTTCGAAGCGTTGCTGGGCACGGATCTGTAGCGCTCATTCCGCACCCAGTAATGCCACTAGACCACAAGGGATCTTTGTGATGTGGGGTGGGGAAGGGGCTGCTTACAGTAAGCAGCCCTCTCCGCCCACCCCCCGGCTCCCAAAGCATGGGGCCATAAGTATTGGGCCCCCTGGGGGCAGATGGGTGGTGTCCATCTGCCGCAAGGGAAAAATTAAAAAACAAAATATAAAGATTTGGGTGGCGGGGCTCACTAGACAACTGATTTCTTGTGCCTTCAAAATAGGTGTGGATCTCTGCCCCTACCCCTCCCCCACCCTGAATGGATGGTGGGCACATTATGTAGCCCTCCCTGGGGGCAGATTTCTGACCCTTGGAAGGGGTACATGAGATGCCCCCCATCCATTTGGGGTGGAGGGAGAGGCCACAAGAAATATTGGCACAGCCCCCCCCCCGCCTGTAGAAGTATGCTTTTCTCCAACCCCGCCTGGGGGCAGTTGGGCACACACATGTACCCATCTGCCCCTAGGAAAGGGGCAAAACAAAAAGAAATATATACATATAACTTGTTTTGGATGGGTGTGGGGTGGTCCACTAGACCACCAGGATTGCTTGTGCCTTGAAAGGGGGGGTGACCCTCTCCTCCCCACCCTAAGTGGATGGGGCATCTCATCTAGCCCTCCCTGGGGGCAGATTGCTGCCAATAGGAAGGGGATAATGAGATGCCCCCCCATCTATTTGGAGTGGGGGGAGAGGCCACTGCAAATATTGGCAGAGGCCCCCCAAACCTGGGGCAGTACGTTCCCCCCCACCTGGGGGCAGATGGGCACACACATGTGCCCATCTGCCCCTAAGAAAGGGGCAAAACATAAAATAAATTATAACTTGATTTGGGTGGGTGTGGGGGGGCACTGAACCACATGGAGGTTTTTAGTGGGAAGCGGGGTGGTCCTCTCCCTCCCCCCCCCCCCAAATGGATGGGGAGGCATTGCATGTAGCCCTCCCTTGGGGAAGTTTGTTAGCGCAATATGCCCTTAGGAAGGAGTACATGAGATGCCCTCCCATCCATTTGGGGTGGGAGGGGAGAGGGCCACCAGAAAACATTGGAATGGCCCTCCAATGCTTGGGACATTATGTTTTGCCCACCCTGGGGGCAGATGGGCACACTGTGCCCATCTGCCCCTAGGAAAGGGGCAGGACAAAACCAAAAATTAAAAAAATTTAACTTGTTTTGGGCCACTAAACCACGATGGATGTTTTTAGTGGAAAGGGGGGTGCTCACAGGTGTCTTCTTTTGGAAATGCATGGGGTTCCCTGTTTTCCTTGGTGGCTTCGACACCCTAGGCCCAAATCTGTAGGTTGTCCACATGAGCAAAATCTGCAATGTGCACTGCAGAAAGGCTTGGGGTTACTGGTGGGTTAGCCTTTTCCCTTTGCGCCCAGGTAGGTGCACCCAGACATGTGAGGTACCGAGAAGGTAGGCCATATGTTGTTGGCAGCGTTTTTCGTTGGGCGAGCAGAGTGAAATGTGCGAAAATTGTGTGTTTTTTTTGCGCCACATTTCAGACTTTGCCGGGGGTTGTGGGTAATGCATTTTGGGCCGATTCGGGCAAATTAGACCTCTATGGCATCCCACGAGTGTCCTCTTTTTGGAAATGCATGGGGTTCCCTGTTTTCCTTGGTGGCTCCGACACCGTAGGCCCAAATCTGTAGGTTGCCTGCATGAGCAAAATTCCTGACAATCTACTCTGCTAAAAGACTTGGGGTTAGCAGTGTTTGCACCTTTTCCCCCAGGTAGGTGCACCCACACAAGTGAGGTACCGTTTACGTCGGCACACCTGTGGGTACGTGGCAAGGTTCGGCATTTGATGCGTTTGTGTGGTTTTCTTAACGTTTCGACCCATTTTCTGCTGCCCTTTGTCACACAACCCTTTCATTTCCCAAATGTGACCTACATTTAGTTGCTGCTTTAGGCTAACCTGCACAGGTCCCCTACACTTCAAAAGGTCTGCTTGTGCTCTTCCAAAAAATGTATGCTTGCCCTTCCTCGCCACATTAGTTTTCCTTATTTACACAGTAAGTCTGTTTAGGCCGTAAGCATAAAACTCCTGTGTAACATGGCTCAGTTATTGGCTTGTGGTACTGCTTGCTTTGTGAAACTTTACAAAAAATGTGTGATTTCCTAACTGGAAGAGTCGGGGAGAATGTAGCAGAGCATTTTGTTTCCTCAAAATTCACAGAAGCCATTGCCTTACAGGGCCAGCAATGTCCACCACATACCCTTTATTTTTATTTTTTAATTTATTTTTGTCATTTTCCTGATTTCTTTATTTACATTTCTTTCCCCCCAAACTATGGAATTTCTCCCTACATAGTTGTTGCCTGACCTATGCAAATCACCCCTTCCTAAACTTATAATGTTGTCTACTTTTCAGAAATGTATGCCTTTCTGTCCTTCTATTCAGTTTTTCTTCCATTCTAACCACGCATGTCCTATTGGGAAAAAAGGCCATAATCGCCTACCTCTCTCAAAATGGATGGTAATCCTATCAAAATATGTATGTTTGGTTTCCACTCAACCTGTTCCTGAAAGCCTGGAAAATGGGGTATTCAGCACAGCAAACATTTTGTGTCTAGCACTTGCAAGGAAAGAAGACAGGCTTCTCCCGTGTTGGTTATTTACTCGCACCCCCCTGCCCCCCCCTGACTCCCCCCCCCCCCCCCGCCACAAACTTGCATTCCTTGGTGCCGTTTCGACTGCCTACATGTGGTAAAAAAGGGGCCAAATTTGGCAGAGATCTCTTGTAACAAAAAAGTTACAAGGGATTGAATGGTGACATACCAAAATCACCAAAAAAGGCCTCGACACTGGCCGGGAGGGTTAAATCCTATGGCAGTTAAGGGGTTAAGGGCAGAGCTTGTCCAGTGTTTTATGTGCTCTCTGGAAGATGAGCAGGATGTGTGCTGGAGGACATGGTCTGAGATAGTAGATGGGAATGTAGGAAGAAATTAGACACTGGTGCAATACAAATTTCACTGCAGATTCAAAGGAATGATTGTTTCTCTCCCTCTGCTTGCATTTATGAAAAGACTTGCACATCACGTACTGGGTTAAAGTTTCTCTGACAAATGGGGCAAGTTAACTATGGAATTGTTTTGAGTTAATAAATCATATTTTAGGATATCATGACTGATTACAATGAGACCACATGTAAAGGGGATTGTTTAGTAAACGTGCTCAATAGGATTAGAGAATGTAGAGAGATTAGAATTCTTTGTATTGGGATTTTGTGGGATGACTTTGTAACAAAATATGTGTAATTGTGTGTATAAAAGGGGCAACTTTGTTGAGCACTGAAAGAAACAGTTTTTCGCTTCATGACGGTGACTGAACCTCTTCAAGCAGTTTACATGTAGTCAAAATTGCATTTCTGATAAAGTGCGTTCACTCAAAGTTGGAGCTGTTAATTAGCATTGGATTTTGCAGTCCATTCCTACAAACGTAAATATTTTCTTCACCAGATTCCATGAAAAACAGTATGAAGTACACTAAAAAGTATTCACTTATTGACTGAACCAGAGGCATTGCAGGGCCTCTGCTTCAGTGAGGGACTACGAATTGTAGACCAAATTAAAAATGTTTTATTAGACTTTTCTTGTATGTTATTTGGTGGAGGGTGACGTTGTTTCCTCCAGATCTGTTTGCCTTGTTTCTCCACATCACTGACTAGAGGAACCACACATGCATGTTCATACTAGCAGTGAAGACATCTTTTCAGTCTGTGCTTTGACCTGCATGTAGGAATTGGTAATGTAGATGCTGTTTATTATTTGATATTTAACTGAACACAGTTTAGCTAATTGCCCCATGACACTGATTACCCATTTCATTTTGGTTTTCCAAATAACACTGATTCCTTTGACATTGTTTTGTTTAGTCTGGTGAATAGAGTAGATATCTGCCTTCACAAACTAAAGATCCCATGAACCCTCCAGACCTTTAATTCTGGTTTCCGATGCTCCAGGGCTCTGATAAGGTCCTGCCTCTGCCAGATTTCTATACGTAAGTAGGAAAGATCGAATAGTGATCATGTAAAACGGCTCCTATGTTGGTTATGCATCATACACTTTGGTTACACAAGTGGACTGGACATGGAAAGTGGTGTTAGGCCTATGTTGAGAGGCTTTTCAAGAGAATGCTGCTTATGTGAAAAATCTCTAGCTCATGTAAAATGAGCATCATTTACTGCCGACTTTTAAAAAAATAGTTTAGGGTTTTAGAGAGTGTAGCTAATCTGATACAAAGCATTATTTCGCGATCTGAAGTGTTGGCAATTTTTGCCAGCACAAAGGTACATTTTAAGAATTTTCTTTTTTTCTTTACAGGAGGAACAAATATTTTATTGTATTTTATCTCCATATTTAGTTTATTGCAGAAGAGGCACTTTATTTGGTCAATAACATTACATGCCTTGGCAGTGACGCATAACTGCTATTTTATTAAAACAAGCTTTGAAAAGCTTAATAATTTAGAGTTTGTATAGTCAAGTTGTTGACTTTTGTTGTCTGTTGCTTTTCTCCCAAGTTCAGGTGTTCAGACCATTCACAAGGTATTTCCATTACGTATAACGATACCCATTGTATGGCAGGTTTTGCTATCTATTAACTACCTTCTTTGGCCACCATGT
Organism: Ambystoma mexicanum; assembly: GCF_040938575.1. Lineage (NCBI taxonomy): Eukaryota > Metazoa > Chordata > Amphibia > Caudata > Ambystomatidae > Ambystoma > Ambystoma mexicanum. Next base: position 382,612,460 of record NC_090923.1, on the reverse strand, counting down.
GCTCAGGTGCCCCCTGCATGCTGAATGTTGCCATCAAACACAGAGCTGCTCCCACCATTTGCTAGTTAATACCATAATTTGCCCGATTACACATTTATCAGGTATGGCCATTTATTGTTCAGCCTCATTTATTTCAGTGGTTGTGTGCAGGAGTGGAATCTAACATCCCTGTTCTTACCATGACTTGAAACCTCTGCAGTCAACCTCCTCCCCATGTGGACAAGCTGATGTGGTGCATGGGGGGGGGGCTGAATGAGAAAGGGTGCTGTTGTCTCTTGCATTCACACACCCCAGTCCTTTTCCCTTGTCCCCCTGGCCTCCCTGTACACACAATGTGGCAGGAGCACCTTTTACTGATGGTGTAGGGACTCGACGAGCAGCCAGCCAAAGGAGAGCCGAGGCTCAGCTGGATGAAGCCCAGCAGCATTCACATTTGTTTCCCACCTGCTTTGTGAGTGCCTTCTTTCTCCACTGGAGATGCCCTAATGTGGTAAATGACAGTAGAAGATGATAAATGAGATTGGATCGTAATGGTCTGGGGTTTACTGATTTTATGGTGCGGGGCTTGTAACCTTTCTTTTCTTTCCATAAAATCGTAGAAGGGGAATGCAAACTAAGCTGCTTTCGGCATCAATGACTAACTGAAGCGCAACCCAAATTCAAAAGTTTTTCCGAGTCTAAACTTCTTGGTAACCCCCCGGTTGGCCATTCAAGAACAAACTCGGCTGTGAACAGCAGCCTTCTCTAAGAGGCTAAACAGATGGTACTTCCACGCATAAATTAGTTTTCAAAAATTGATTAGCAGAGTTTGCTAATTTAATTTTTCTTGATTAGCAAACCAACCCATTTAATTAGCAATTTTGTACAAAAGCTTTTAATGCCACCAGAAGATACTTGTAGCCAAGATAGAAAATGGGCAACAATACACAGTTTTGCATACCGTCGAAGTAAGAAATTTGTGAGGTAAGTCAAGCCTTGCAAATTCTTTCTGTAAAATAGTGCATGTCACCAGAATCACTTTAGTTTAGCACACTGCTGCCAGCCATGCAGAGTGAAACTTTTATCTGACATTTACTGCAAAGAAAATAAAGGTCAAATAAAAGTTTCCAACATCCCCTGCAAATGGTACTTGCCCTTCTTAAAATCTACTCGACTATGCGAGTGGCTGAAAATACTTTGCAAGCCCTGGATGAGAGTCTCTAAAAAGGTTAGCTGCATGAATGGACACAAATAAATAGATATGATAAAAACACGTTCTTAAAACAGTTTAGCCAACTCCCTCTACTCCAGGTGCAAATATATAATGCAATCATAATCATAGAGCAAAGTGAGCTCTGTAGGCCAACTACAGTGTACAATTTTGCAGTAGGTCTGTAGATGTAAAGACTGGATGAAACTAATGATTGCTACTTTAAGTAAATATCAAGTTAGCTTTGTGTATTAATTATGTAAAAGATGAAGCAGAGTGGATGGCATAGCAGGCAGAGAACTGGGTAAACTAGGCAGAATATTGTAGTTTGCAGCCATCTCACTGTCAGCGTCTCAGGTATAAACCAACATGACAAGATAGAATGTCAAGGCGTTTGGTATCAGCTCATGGGTTGAGCACCAGTTGCAAGCTGTATCTAACCAGCAGGTCACAGGACTAGGTTTGATGCCAAAGCATTTGGCTGCATGGTCATGAACATTTTGAAAAGGGTCCACTCGTCAATATATCTTCCCCAACTAAATGAAATCTAGTTTGCACTGAGATTTAGATACTCTACTGTAAAGCATGTAGACAATGCAGTGTTTTACAGTAGCAACACTGTAATTATGCATTATGTAACCTATTACATTTTTGGAAAAGGAATTGAAAGCATTTCTTTTAAAAAATAACTAACACATACTGGTCTTTGGCAGACAGGATGCAGTTAGCTTAATAACCGTATTATCCTGATTATTTCTGGTTTGCAATTATTCGCAAAATAAAATATGCCTAGTACTCCCACACAGGCTTTTTGGTACATGATTGAAGGGGTTGATTACTGCTGCACTCTCTCTCCATTAGCCCCTTTCAACTTGCAGTGAACAGAGAAGAGGGTGGAGAGAGCTATGAAGGCAAGAGAGGAATGCAGGGTGAGCTGTGCTTTCATTGAACAGGGTAAATTAAATAGCTAACCTTGCTGCACAAGTGCCAATTTAATTAGCAAACCTATAGAATTGCATAACAGATTGCTCCGACACGGCTTATTTTATGCCTTGTACATCACTTATTTTCAAACTTCAAGGTTGTTTCTCCCTTCACCACTGTAGAAGACGGATTCCCAGGTCCTCTGGAAGCCCCATTTCTTTTGGATGTAAATGTCCTTGCAGCACCTGCATGAATTGTGGGCTCACACCATACCAAGATTTGCACTTGTATTTAAGTACTTAACGCTAACATTATTTTCTTTTCTTTGCTTGCATCCTTGGAGCCTTAATGGTTTTATGCCAACTGCAGACCTGTGAAATTATTTACTAATGATTTCAACTGTTCCTCTGACCTCTCTGGGACATACCACCATGTTTTGCCTGTGCTTAGGTGTCTTTCCACTTTGATGTTTATGAAGTACTTTGAAATACCTTCAGGAAGCAACTATCAACCAGGCCAATAGAAGACAAAATCTGCCTTCTCTGATACTTCAGTAAGCATTATGAAAGTATTGTTATACAAACCCATAAGCTAATTAGATAGTTTTGTTGGAGATCGATGTATTATGAACAGTTTTTAGTATATGTGAGTGTCGATGGTAGGATGCTGGCCAAATAGGGCTCTGAAGGTTTTCACTGCCTTGCTGATTTGGATTGTTATAATTGACCCGGCTTAAGTTTTCAATTCACTTTCATTTAAATTGTTTCATATCCAGACTCTTTGGTCATGCTGGAAATTGATGCTAGCCATCTATTCATATACCGACAACTTGATGGTGGGATGTTACATTTTGCTATCAGCGCAGTTACGCAAAGCCTCATGCTCCTATTAGCAAACAGATCATGCAATCGCTTAAAGTAACCCCTTAAATAAGTTGAGAAATAGTGAGGTAGCCAACACTGGATGTGCTCCTAGACAAACCTGATAATCTGTTTGTCAAGAGTGATATAACAAGGATTTCTCACTGGTGACACCACCACCGCCCTGTTACCTACTTCAGATAATTACATTATCTCAAGGATCAAAGGCTAGAGTCGACTAACATCACAATGAGCATAGTGTGTAATCTGAAGTTTGTAAAAAATTATACTCATTGCCAATCATGTGGTTTCCATTCTGTGAACAAATTTCTTATGTTTTGGAAGAATCTATGATCTTCCAGACGTTTCACAAACTCCCTGTGCACAAGTGTCTCCATGATCGTGTCTGAAGGTAGTTCCAACAAGAGGTATTGAACGATATCCGCAGCATAGCGATACATGCTTGTTTTAGGGAATCTGGTACCTTTGATGACAAAACGGAACTATCGACATCTTCAATATCCAAAGTAGTAATGGTATTGCTACACATTTAAGTCAGTTTAGACCTGCGTCACATGATGTTTATGCTCTCTGCGGTAGAGTGTTTTGTAGGAGTGCTGTCTGCCGTGGGATGCTGTGGAGACGCACTAAAAAATAACTGGGGCGCATACCACAGACCTTTCACTTGTGTAGCATAACTATTTGCTTTGGTCCACTCTTGAACCGCGGGGGTCATAACTTAAATACTACTTCCATACTTCTTATGCTCTTCAATATTCTCTTTTAAGCCATCTGTTTTTCACCTTGCAGTTTGGATAAAGTAGTTTGATTTCCTATTTCATTTGCTTTGCCCATGGCTTTTAAAGCCATAAAATACACATAAAAATGGCGTTGAGCGAGCAGCTGAAGCCCAAATCTGTGACATCCTTTCCATCTATCTACATTTTTGTGAGTTGGTGTGCCCTTTTTCCAATGTGGCATGCCATTGTTCGACATGGATAACCCATATAAGGGAACAAATAAAAATGCAAGATCTGTTTGGAAAAAAAAGACTTTGTAACACATTGCTAAAGGACATCCTCAAAGAAATGTGTAAGACAAAAATATGCATTGTAAGCTTTTAGTGTTTTTTTTTTTTCCAGTAATGTAAAAGCTACTTTGTTCCAATTCAAATTACGGGTGCCTGCGGTTGGGCCTGTTGCCAAAAGGTGCATGTATTTTAGGGCCTAGTTTTCTGTAGTCTTTGGTCAGGATCTTTTAAACTTTTTCTAAAGAAAATACATATTTTGGAATCTGGTGCCATCAGTCACTACTAGTCACCATTTTTATGAATGTTGTTTGACCACTAATTTCATCAGCTTGCAGCATAGCTTCCACATACTGGCTCCTGGGTTTGTAGAATACATACTAATAACCTATAAGTGGTCTAAAAAGCATCTGTCAGCTGAATTTTGCAAAATTTCAAAGTATTGCTTTTTGACTGATTTAGTATAAAAGAGTTTGCGTCTCATGAAATGGGCTCCTTGAAGTGCTTTCTGCAAGCTGAAAATGTAAGCAATCTTCAAATTGGTCTTGCTGAGAAGGATTGCTCTTCGTACATTTATGGATTGCATAATGTTATCCCTCGGTGCGAGTGATGACTGCTCTTCAATGGCGTCTTTTCATAGTCTACATTATCAGAACGTCCCTGTAGTTAAACAAGTATTTTTGTATGTGATCTTTATTCTTATGACACTGCTTTTTCTTTTTTCTTCCAATTTTTTAGCCACAATCAAAATGTATCTTCTAAGGTAATGTATTGGAGTATGGGCCATACCAATGTAACAACCACATAGTCGCAGCAAAATTCAATCGGGTGCTCCGAGAACCAATTCAAGCACCAGGCTAGAGACTTGTGTCTTGTGTATTGTGATGCCCTGATTTAGATGGTGGATCAGAGCTTTAAAAGTAATGATGCATCAGAGCAGTACGTTGCTTTTAGAGAGGTATGCTCCTATCTGTTGTGGCATCCGTCACCATCGTCAAAAGAGGAAAGAAGCTGGTATGCAAACAGCCCCCTACAGATTTATTGTGGTAACCAGAAACATTGGGCAAAGCATTTATGCCACATGAGTTACTGCTGGTCACATTCGACCAGCTGCATCATCCTTTGCCTATGACAAAACAACATATTGCTATATTGTTGCAGATGTACAGGAGGATTGGTTTGTCCCCAATCTGCAGGAGGCAGCAACTAAAATGGTTAACTGTACTACTTGTCAGACTTGCAGCACTGGTCTCTGAGAACAATCTGAGGAACACTGCCCCGCTCTACTGGGCCATTCCGCATGTTACATATTGCCTATGCGGACATGGGTGAAAGGTGTAACTGGTGTCGCTTCCTAATAGTAGTTTTATGTCCTTTCTGACGGTGGTTGGAGGCTGGTCCTTGTGCGTACCCTGATGCAAAATGTTTGGCCAAGGTCAGAGAGGTTTTCCCTCAGTGAGGCGTGTGCAAAGTATTAAGGTCTGACAATGGCACACACTTTTTCAATGAGCTCTTCAAAGAGATCACAGCATTATTGAGCATCAGGTATCAGATGTGGACAATTTACCACCCCAGGCCAACTGGGCTGTGGAGAGGATAAATGGTCTTCTAAAAAGCAGATTGTCCAAGCTTTGCACCATGTTAAAAAATTACTTGGTGCACTTCTTGCCCCTTGCTCTAATTAGCATATGCAGGCAACCCTATAAGGATCACCACTTATTGCCCCAGGAGGTGGTAATGTGGCGGCATATACACACGCCTCTATCTCTAATCAGGAGATCAGATATTCCCAGGGCTGCGTCTAATCTAGGGGACGAATTTCGGAGTTACTTTTGTGCCTTAAAAAAGCAATAACATTCATTTCTCAGATGGCACCACCAAGGACTGAAGAGATGACCAGTGCTGCATCTGATACGCCACCAACGTCACCTCTCCAGCTCTTCCCTGGTGACCTAGTCAGTGTAAAGAACTTTGTCCGCCGGTGGAGTGAGCCTAGATATAACGGCCCCTTTGAGGTTGTCTATATTACTCCCCTTGCTGTAAACATTTGTGAGTTGCGGTATTGGCGATGTCCGCAAAGCATCCCAGGCCACATCACCCGCCCAAGTTCAGTAAAATGCCAACAGTGCAAGCTGAGTACTGCACTATGACCATCTCCTCCTAGTTGTATTACTGAAGAAGCCTGTGTAACCGCATACCGAATGGTGCTTCCTTCCTGGGATGTTCTTGATTTAATTTTGTAAAGGTTCCCTCTCTCTCTCTGTCTCTCCTTCTCTCACCTTCTTTGCAATGGAGGTACACTGGCCTAGCAATTCAATTTTATAAAAAGCAACATCATCGTTTTCAGGAATATTTTCTTATAAGTGTGTTTTCCTCCACGTATACATGTGTTATGCACTGGGTAGCTAGCCTATTTGCTATTTCTATGTTTGGATTATGAATATAGGGTGTAGTTTTATGAGTTGGTAATATAAAAAGGGGGGCAAGAGTATGGCTCACTTTCAGTGCCCAGATATTTATTATTCTCCAGCATGGGTCTGGCATGGATTCACATGCTCATGAATATTCTCCGTCGTCGGGCTGGGAATCCTCGGTAAAGAAAAAATCGGTATCAGTTTTGTTTCTGATCTGTCTTTCGTAGTAGTAACCAATCACTGATCTCTGCGTCATACTGACCACAGCCAATGACTGCCCTCTACCTAAGCCCCGCCTCTGGCAGCCATCTTCAGATTTGGTAGCACGTGAAGTGGCAGTATGACCAAGTGAAGAGCCGCAGAGGGGTAGGCGGGAGGGTTCGCATGTGAATCCATGCCAGACCCATGCTGGAGAACAACAGTTACAGGTAAGCAACTTGTTCCTTCTCCAGCATGGGGTCTGGCATGGGTTCACATGCTCATGAATAAAAGAATACATAGCAGTACACACATGCACAATCACGGGGGGTGGCAAAAGGCTCAACATTAAGCAATACAAAAAACTCAACATTAAGCATCTCTTACCTCCTCACCAGGCTCACCTTAAGCGAACAGGTTGCGCAGCACTGCTTGGCCGACCCTGGACTCCTCCCTGGAATCCCGATCGACGCAGTAGAATCTCGTGAAGGTGTGCGTCGACCTCCACGTAGCAGCCCTGCAGATGTCCAGCAGGGGCACACCAGATAAGAACGCTGTAGTAGCAGCGATCGCTCTGGTCGAATGGGCTCTCAGACAGCCTTGCAGCGGTCGGTTAGCCAACCGGTGACAGTGCATGATGCAGCCGGAGAGCCATCTGGAAATAGAAGACTTTGAGAGAGCCTTCCCTTGATTCACAGGTCCAAAGTTCACGAACAGCTGTGATGTCCTCTGGACACTCTTCGTGCGGTCCACGTAGAACTTCAGCGCTCTAGCCACATCCAGCGAGTGCAAAGTCCTCTCGGCCGGCGATGAAGGAGACAGGAAGAAAACAGATAACACCAAGGGCTCGTTAAGATGGAAGTCCGACGCCACCTTGGGCATAAAGGAGGGGTGCGTCCTAAGCACCACCCTCGAGGCATGGAAAGTCAAGTACGGTGCTTTGCAGGATAGGGCCTGGATCTCTCCCACTCGTCGTGCGGAGGTAATGGCCAGCAGGAACGCAGTCTTCCACGACACAAACTTCATCGGTGCGGAGTGCATCGGCTCGAATGGGGGCCCCATGAGCCTGGTCAGCACCACGTTAAGTTCCCACGCCGGGGCCGGGGCCTTCACTGGCGGGAACGACCGGAACAGTCCTTTCATAAACTCTTACCAGTCGATGGGACCACAGGGACGTCCGTCCTGTGGTTCTGGTATATCTGGAGATCGCCGCCAGATGAATCTTAATGGAGGCATGGGCTAGCCCAGCCTTTGCCAGCGATAGTAGGTACGGCAGCACTTGAGGGGCCGTAATCCGTAGGGGGTTGATCTTCTGTGCTCGGCACCAGATAGAGAACCTCTTCCACTTATGACCGTAGCATTTGAGAGTCGAGGACGCCCTGGCCTTTGCAAGAACCTCTCTGCAATCGGCCGGTATATCGTAGCCTCCAAACTCTAGCGCTGCAGGGGTCAAACTAGATGAACAAACCAAAAGAAGAGCAGTTACGGCATAGCAGAAAGTCCATGGTTTTTAAGGTGTGAACAAAAGGAGTGGATCTGATGTATAGGGGCAATGAATCCCCTTTTGAGTGATAGAAGAGATAACGAAAAATGGATTGGGCACACTGGGAGAATTGGGAAAAGCCAAAAGAATTTGAGACTGAACAAAGAGACTGAGCGGGGATATACAAAGAAACGAGAGACCAAAGGTAAGAAGGTACCAGACCATGAAGACTTTTAAAGGTCTGGGTGAGACATTAAGTGGACCAGAGAGCTATTAAGCTCATGCATGTTGCTTAGAAGAGCATTGTTTGCTTTACACCAACAAATACTAGGAGCTATGTTTCTCTTCATAGGGCAAATGATTCCACCTATGTGAATATTACTCTGTGCACTTGAGACACTCTAAAAATAAAAACATTAGGACACCACTATAAAACCTTTAAAGCATTGGGGTCATAAACTATGGATGAAATGATAAGTTTGTATCTTGTGGAAGTGAGATTTGTGGAAAGCTGCGTACTAGCTCCTCCCCAGTCGTAGCTCCTGGTCACTGGTTAATGCTCGATACCTAGGAGATGCCAGGAGCTCCTGCTTATACAGTCTTAATTTGATTGCTGAAGGTGATACAGAGAACTGGAGTTCAAAAGATAACCAATGAAGAGAGTGAAATTATTGGGAAATGGGGGAACAAGGACTAGTGTAAAGTGTGTGAACTGCCGAATTGAAGAAGGAACACAACCGAGCAAGATGTAACCAGAAAGGCCGACAAGAAGGAACAGCAGTCAAGACATGAAGGCTAGTGGTCATGAGTTTAAATGCATGAAATGCAAGGAAAGGTATGAGCTTTGCGGTTGTTAAAGTTTAAAGCAACACGAGCCTGCACTATTAGAAGTATGTGATGTCTGAAAGAGGACACCTAGGTTACATTCAGAAGATTTGAAAGAAAGGGAGGCAGGAGGAATGTTGATGGAAGGGGGATTGAAGAAGGAATAGTAGAAACAGGAAAGAACCGTATCTGTCTTGGAAGCATTTAGGTGTATGAAGTGTGACTGCATCCAGGTTTCAATAGAAAGGTTCTGACAAATAGTATGAAAAGTATCTGTTTGTGGCATGTATGCAGCATGCCCTGCTTGTACAACATGTCTCTGCCACCTTGCTTGTGACCCCTTTAGCTCCACCACACCGGTCTGTTCTCTCAGCGACATGCCTTCCAAACATGCCAAACCGTAGCAGCTTTTTGCAATTGGTTTCTGCTCTTTAAATGTCCCGTGCACAGGTGCATTGTGATAACTAGCATGGTCACCTGGCTACCCTCTGATCTCGGGCCCAGGTCCTCTTGCCCTGCCAGCTGCACACCTGCACTGCCTCCCGGCCAACATCTGCACTTGGGGCTGTTTCTGTATCCCTACAGTCCCCCCAGCTCTGGACACTTGATGTCTGCACTCACCCCTGCACTTGCCACTAGCTGGCCACACTTTTTCCTATTGTTTTTATTTATGTCATTATTTACTGCTGCTACTTTGTATTGTGCTGCCCCCTCCCTCTTTCCCCCACACTTTCGCTCCCCCCCACCCTTGTACTTGCGCTATCTCAATGTCAACTGGCCTAATAAGGTCATTGTCTTGGTCTTCCCTGTGTTCCCCCTCTCTTGCCTCGTCGAGCCTTGAAACACTTGTGTATAGGCGTGTAACAAATGTCATGCCATATCATATATCATATGCTTGTTGAGCTTGAGGCTGTTTCCGCTCTGTATTGCTCTCTTCTTCCTTTTGGTCTCAGTACTTTGGTAATTGTGGGAGATGTAGTCCATTGATGACTGATGTACATTACTTGAAAAATGACTTGCAATCTTTCTTCATGAGTCGGTTCTACATGGATGATGATTAGAACTGGAAAAAATAGTGTTTACCCTTTTACCCAGGGATGGAAGTTTGGTTAAAAGGGCTTTGGAAAAAGTGTATCTATTTTCCCTAAAAGGGGTATGGGAGCATGGCAATAGGGTCCTATGTTCATTCATCCCCAGTTTTTGTTTTGCTGCTTTTTTGCTGAAAGAAAATACATTGAATATTTTTACCCCCCTCCACTATCATTTATTCCTTATACCCACCTCTTATATGCTGTCAATATTTTTTGATTTATTTTGGCAAAACATTTTCGGCAATTGGTGCAGCGAAAACAAAACAGGCAATGTATGAACGTCGAACCGGCAATAGACCACTATGGTGGGCTCGTCTGCATGCACAAATAGGGGCCATAGCAAATGAGGACCATAGAAATTAATTGCCACATGGGCAATGAGAACAAGTTTAATTATCATTTCTATGCCCATAATATTAATGCCTATTAAATGGGTTGACTCGTCAGTAATGCAAGGCGGATAACTGCTTGTGGGTTTATCAAAATATGCCATTTTCTTGAAGAAAATGTATGAAAACAGTATATAAGATAAGGGGACATTCTCTAGCATGTGATAACTGGCCCTCACACTGAACAACAAACATAAACAGAAAATATATGGCAACACAATATAATAAATAATATTAACACTATCTGAATGACCTTTTCCTGTCCTGGGAAAAGTACCTTCCCCAGGAATTGGTCAACTCAAAATGTTCAGCAAAAGAGGTTTTGAACTAGCTCTTGATATTTCCAAGTCAAAGAAAAAAGTTCATCAAACAAAAACCCACTGGTAAAAATCTTTGCTCCTGGATGAAAGGCCACCAGAAAAGAAACTGCACCAATGGTCATCCTGGTTATAATAGTCTCTTCTTGCAAGTAGTCTGCCACAGTTCAAATGAAGGTGTAATATTCCCCAATGTCAATAATACACAATTCCTTACGGCTTCTTTAATTACAACTTTATATTGGTACATTTGTCAGGATGTTTTCTTTGTGCTGCTGCTTCCACCTCTTCTACTTTTGGTACTATGAGAACTGTCACATTTGTCCCACGGTATGTTACTGGCTCAGACCACTTCAATGTTAAATCTGCTGACAACTTCAAATGCCACCCCAGTTTAAGTGCTACTACTACAGCTCAGTACTTTGAATTGTTAGGCTTCAACAAGATACACTTCAACCTCTTCAGGTAGACAAGGTTCTCTTACTTTCAATTACGTTCTAAAAAGGGGCAGCACCTTTGCCTCTAGCTGTCTGCCACTATAACAACCTAGTTCTGCCCATAAGACTCACTTCTCTCAGGTTTCCGCAGTCTTTGGTACCACTTGTCATCTCTACTTCAGAATATTCTTCACAAGTAATTCATTCCCCTTCCCCCAACTTTACTCTCACCTTTCTGCCAGTTATCTGTAATTACCCAGAAGCCTCAGTGCCACTCCCTGGGCTTCAGTTAATAATGGCACACTTGTAACTTGCCACTTGGGTGTTAACTTCACAGTGCAGATGGATGGCTCCTTAATTCCTGGAAAGGTTGGTTTCACTATAAAAAGTGGGTGCCTCTTGGCTTGCGTATGCTTGTTGTTCTCTTCAATAGTGTAGATCTTCAGTTCGTAGAAATGAAAAGAATGTCACTTCTAAATAAAGTATAAGATTCTGTCATTGAGTTTTAAAAACAATTGGGCACAAGCAACCTCTTTTTGATGTAGTTTTCACACTTTATAACTTGTACCTCCGGTATTGTCAAGATTAGGTGTTCGGTAATGGTTTAGAGAGGGTTTCCTCTTCTGAAATTAGGGGCACATGACAACTCAGTTTGACAGCAACAGTCTTTAAAGCATTGAACAATGGATTTCAGCAATGTTCACTTCTCACGCTAGTGTTGGGTCTTTCACGATGGACATGAGTGCTACAGTTCCATTGCTAATAATGTGAATGCAACGACAAACTTCTCCTATCATAAAGCCAAACGCGAGTGAACAAGCAGCTCAATAACCTTTACCTGCAAGGCTTGTGGAAAGTGTTGGAATGCTGTGCTTCACACTCCCGCTTCTCACTATTGTTTTGTGGGTTGCACTGCTTTCCCGACTTCCACTTCAATTTCTACTGCTTGTTGCTCGCCGGGGACCACACCCTTCTATTGAACAGGTGTCTTCAGTCTGGCCATTTGTATTGGGAGTACCTTTTGCTCCCAAGACCCTCAACTTGCCTCTTGCCTTAGTCTACTGCACGTCCGCAGCTCGGAAGCCACTGCAATCAGGCTCACATGGAGAAGCCGGTTTCTCCTGCACGTCTACCGCTGTGCAGCCTCTGCAATGACTTTGGGAGAACAGGAATCTCTCAGAACTTGCAGGTGAAATCTACTGTTTTCCATGTTTCTAGTCCCGTTTCTCCTACCTCTGCGTGGTTTGCCAGCCTCGTGGCCTCTGTCAGATTCTACTACAGCCTGCTCTCCAGGTCACGCTCCAGTCCTTTCCTTCCTGAGGGGCCTTTTATGCCTCCCATGTTCAGTAATACGCTTCATGTGTGGGCTACTAGCCTTGATTGCCGGACTACTGCAATGGCTACAAGGCTTAATTGCCTGGCTGCTACATCTACATGCCTCTTCAGCCCTCTTCCTCGTCTCAGTACCTCTAGGATTCTGGGACTTGTAGTTTCTTTCAACAGTTGGTGCTTTCCACTTCTGCATTACTTGAAAGAGTAGATTTAATTACCTTGAAGTTTTTAATAGAGGGGCTATGAAAATTACCTATTAAAGAGGACGATATTTTAGTGAAGACATTTTCATACTGAAAATCTTTCAGTATAATTGGCTCTGATTTTATAACCTTAGGGTTCACAACCCTAGATCTAATGAGGTTTAGAGACATTAAAATGCCAATAAGCCATGACCTCTTTAGGTTAATTCGGAAGAATCTTCTTGTTTGTTTATTTTATTTATATAGCGCGCCTGACCCAAGGGTATTTGGGTGCTTGAGGTGAAGTTAATGGTTACAAGATGCAGTTATACAGTTTATGCAGTGTATACAGTTTATACAGACAGATTAGATGAAACATTCAGATGGCAAAGGAAAGGCAGGTAGGTGGGGGGCATAGGAAGGTATGAAATTTGAAGCAAGGAGAAAGATATATACAGTTAAAGAATGGGACTGCAGGGTGATGTCAAGTGCAAGGTAAGCTTTTATTCAGTAACCATGTGATGTGACTTCTGAATATTTGAAAGGTTGGAATAGTTTTGATGTCCTGTGGAAGTTTGTTCCACAATTGGGAGGCTAGAACCGGGAAACTGGTTCCGACAGCTCTTTTTAGGAAATACCTGGGAACCACCAAGCAAGATGTGTTAGTAGATCTAGTAATTCTGGTAGATGATTTCAGCGATAATTTGTCAGTGAGATATGGTGGGGCTAGGTGGTTCAAAGCTTTGTAAGTGAGGCAGATGGTTTTTAAGTCAATTTTATTTTGTATGGAGAGCCATTTGCACAACATTCTGGTTGCAGAAATGTGCTATTTTCTGGGTATGTTTAATGCAGCTCTGAGTGCATTATTTTGCAGAACCTACAATTTATTCATTATGGATTTGTTGGCACCTAAGTAAAGGCCATTGCAACAGCCCTGTTTGGACTGTATAAGTGCTCTGGCCAGTATAAGGCAGCTGTTGGTAGACAGTAGTGGTCTGCAAGCTCTGATCAGCTTACCAGTGTAGGCAGTGGCTGAGGCAGTCATATTTACTTGTTTGGTTAGATTGCTATTGGCATCTAGGTAGAAGCCAAGGGTTTTTACGTCTTTGGCAATCGGTACGTTGTTACCTTCAATGAGGATGCTGCTGTAGTTGGGACAAAGTTTCAGCAGGTTGTTAGGTGAGCCAACTAGGAGTAGCTCAGTCTTGTCATTCAGGCAGAGGCCATGTGTGGCCATCCATGCCTGAATGATGTAGACTTCATTAATCCAGCAAACATCATAGTCGTAGATGCCCGATAGTGTTAGGAGTATCTGTGTGTCAGCTGCATAGTTGGTGGAGGTGACACCCACACGGTCCAATTTGTCGAATAGGGGCTTTGTAAAGATATTATACAAAGTGGGCAATACACAGGAGCCTTGTGGGACACTGCATGTGATGGGGATCGGGTTGGCCGCAGCTGTGGGTGAGAAAACACACATGGTTCTATTTGCGAGGAAGGATTCGATCCACGTGACAGCAGAGTTGGAGAGGTGTGCTACCAATGACCGGTGGTCGCATAGGATTTTATGGTCAACCAGATCACAGGCTGCCGATAAGTCTAAGAGAAGTAGGATGGCAACTCTACCTTTTTGTCTTTTAGTTCGTCGATCTGACTTTTAAGGTCAACCAGGGCAGTTTCCGTTCCATGTTGGGGTCTAAAGCCAGATTGACGGATTCCTAATAGTTGGTTTGTCTCTAGATAGTCTTGAATTTGCAAGTATGCAACTCTAAGATTTTCAGTAAGAAATGGACTGTGGTGATCGGTCTGTTTTGCGGGTATAGACGGATCTAGTGTTTGTTTTTTTGATTAATGGGAGAACCCAAGATTGTTTCAGGTTACTTGGGATGGAGTTGCTGGCGAATGAAGAGTTTATAAGTTTGGTGATAAAAGGAGATGCATCTCTTTTACAGTTAGATGGTTTCAGTGATGCTATGATTTTTTGTACCTCAGGTATGGATACAAGGTTGAATTCGAAACCTGAGTTAAGGTGTGCGGTCGATGGCATGATTGGATTGGTGAGATTACCAGAGGTAAGTTGATGCTGTTGGTCAGCTATTTTGGCCTGGAGCCCTATGATTTTGTTGGAGAGAGCATTTTAAATTCTGGTGCACCAAGGTTTGTCCTTGGTGCAGGTATCAACAGGTGGATTAGGGTTTTCTAATTCCTTTTTAAAATGTTAAATTCTCTCGTGCTGGATCTTGACTGTTTTATTCTGACGTTGAAAGTTTCCTTTTTGGTGCAGATTATCTCACTTTTATAAGTAGCAGTGATGGTGATTAGGTTAACTTTAAAGGAATGGTTCGGTCAAATTTGTTTTATTATTTCCCCTACGGGTCGGCCATGTGTTTTTAAGCCTAAGTCGCTCGATTTTAGAAAAGTTTCCCTTGGACCTTACCCGAGTTTTCGTCCATGTAAAGCACGCGAAAACCGGCACCAGGGAGCTGCCATTTTGTGATAATCCTATCATTTGCCCCATCGCCCTGGCTGACCTGCTTTTTCGGCACTAAATCATATCCCCTGCCCCTGACATTATCAAAACATTCATATTCCCCGCCTCTCTCCGTGACGTTACTGTGCTGCGTAGGCAAATGCGCCCAGTCGTCTTCTACTCGACTTTACACAGAACCCGGAAACCAACACAGATCAGCTCACAACACAGCGCGCCACAATTCGGAATATGAAACTGTACTTTGAAATCAAACAGCAACATGGTAAATTTGGTAAAGTACATTTATTTGACATTAAATGTTTATAGAATATTCTGCAATTGCCATATGAACTCCGAAAGTCATTTATTTTCTTTTATCTCTATCTGCAAATCCTTAAAATTGTATCGTGAGTCACACGCTGTTCCTTTATGGTACACAGGGTGTTGGTTTTCGTTCAAAGAGGCACTTTTGTCGGACGTTGAACCGGAAGGCTGTTCCATCAAGTAGGCACTAGGCTAACTTAAAGGTTGATATGTTGCTTCTAGTCGCTTGTACCGCGAAAGGGCATATGGGCCCTTGGCGATCGTCCCATAAGATCATCAGAATGGTGCAGTTGTTTAAATTAAGCTGCAGCTGGCGGCTGAAGAAACCATCTGCCGGTGTCTGAAACTGGTGGCAGGGGCAAAAGGGAAGGATGTACCTATTTTGAAAACATAAAATGTATAATTAGTGTCGCCAGCCGATCTTTATTAATATTATTCATTTTATTTATTATGGCTGAGCTGAAACTATTTGCTTTCAAGGATAGTGAAATGGAGTATGTTCAATGCGAAAACTAACAAAATAAATCAAGGTTGGTACACAGAGAAACGACTTTTTGTCTACATGCGTGTGGAATGTGGACCTGCATGCCCATGTGCCCGCTACAAGGACTTTCCCACAAACCTTTTCAAAGCTCTTCATTCAGTCATTTATTCATGCATCCATTCATTAATTCTTCATTCCGATATAAAAGCGTCTAAAGAGTTACTTACATTATATTTGCAATTTCCATTGTATCTCTGCGTAATGCAGTCTGTAAATCCCACTCTGCTCTTGACAACAATTTTTCGTATACTGAACTAACATGAAACTCGGTCTAGTTTAAGAATTTTCTGACTTATCGTCTCAAACGTTATTGCACCGCCCAACCCCACCTTCAAATGAAGTTCTTTGTGCATGGCCCCTGTCTCTCAAGGTCAAAAAACAATAGAACCTTATACTGCCACTGCGAGTTGTGGGCCTCTTCAGGGCGCAAGCTGAAAATCAAAGCCGCTGACCTTCACTAGAAATTAGCATACATTCTTTCTTTGCAACACCCCGTAGTAAAGCCTTCTGTGAGAACTTGAAGTTTCGAATCCATCTATGTAGTGCGCCTCAATGTGCAAATGCGAACTGGCTTCTCTCCCATCTGCAACAGCTCGCTTGGCGCGTTTCAAGGCCCCAATTTTGTCCTTGTTGTCTGCGATCTTTGAAGCCCCAAAGAACCATAACTATTGAGACTTATTTAATTTTTTGGGGAAGGTCAGGGAAAGTATGAAGTACCCAAGGAGTTAGTTGAAAGTGAGATTTATTGTTTTTGTTTTATTATTTGCAATACGCAAGCCTCCCCTCGTTTAACAGTGCCCAGCATTTATAAGAGATTGTGAAAATCAGTTACATCAACAAAAATATATACATACACATATAGACAAGGTCAGCAATATGAGGTGAATAGAGAGAGAATTCAAAGATGACACCCAGGTAGTTCGGCACCCAGGATGGTGAAGGTAGGGGTTAGGGTTAGCATACTTTATATGTACACTGTACAATAAAATGTATTTACAAAAAGACAATTGTATTACAATTATTTAAACCGGGATTTGTACTTCACAACCAGCTCTCCTTTGGGTGGACATGGCACAGTGGCAATGGATCAGTGCTCTGCACAGAAACGTTCAAAATTCCATATCTGTGCTTCTGTAACGCTCACCTGGTTCCCTCGGAGGCGCTGGTCTTGGGCTGGGCGCTGCAAACGTCTTCAAAGTTAGGCATAGGGTTCGTTTGGCTCCCGGATTTGGCCCCTTACCCACCGAAAGCTTGACCTGCAGAGTGAGGTGTCTGCAAGTGGAAAATCAAGGTATTAGTGGCTGGAAGGATGGGAGAAGTTCCTAGCCCCTCTCTCCCTTTCTCCCCGTGGTACTCAGATGATTGTTGTGCTCACCTTAAGTAAGTGAATGTTGAGCTCTCCATCCTGCGTCTTGTGCAGGGGCGCTGGGTCCAGTTACTTCACTGGATGTGAGTTCCGCCTCTTGATTGCAGAGGGAAGGTGAGAGCGATGCCGCCGTTTTGCTGCACGAGCGTGACTTGTAAGTATTAAAGTTCTCTTTGGATTGCTCTCTTTAAATGTCTTTTTCCTTATGTCTATGTCTTTAGCTTTTAGGATGCTGTCGATGCCAAAGAAGATGCTCTCCCAGATTCGTGGCCGAGAGCGTAACAAGAAGATGGTGAATTCGAAGGCACGTAAGTAGGAAGACTGCTTTAGGGCCGTAGAATGCACCTTAATGTCCCCTTTTGTTTTTACAGGTGCCGGAATGCAGCGCGAACAAAGTTGGAGCAATCGCAACACAGGTAAGCAGTATTGTAACTGAACGTTACTAACCAATGTTCTTTGTCTTTGCAGGCCCGATGCCGGACGCGGAATGCAGAAAAGAAAACGACTGTCGATGGCTCGGGTGAGTTGAAGCGCTAACTTTGCCTTTGTCTAACCTGTGCCTTTTGTTTTGCAGGAGCTGCTGAAGATTGAAGATTGGTTCCCAGCAGGTAATTTTCGTAACTACAGGATCCGGAGCTGAAGATTCGCTGGAGCTGACACGGTGAGCGTCCTGCTGCAGATGCAGAATAACGCGAAGCATGTGGTACCAATCGGGTGTGGTTTAAATAGCCCATAGGAGTACTTAGGTGTCTTCTTCCACCGCAGCCGCGCCCAGGTAAGAGTTCCTGCTTCCAGAAGAGTTCCAGCATCATTGATCCAGGGAGTGGTGCCTGCCCCACCCAGAAAGAAAAGTAGTCCCTGTTAGAAGAGAGTAAAGCATCATCTGGCTGGTAAGTAAGCAGCATGGTCTGCTTCAGGTAGGTTCACCCAAGCACTTTTACACTTGATATGAGCCCGGCGCTTCCTGTGCCGGGACGGGTCCTTACTATGAGCCTGGCACCACCGGTGCCAGGACAAGGTCCAAAAGGTCCCTATTGGGACTTGCTGGTGCCGATAAGGCATGTTATGAGCCTGTTACCAAGGGTGTTGGGTAGGTCCTGACTCCTTGAAAGCAGTGGTCATGACAGCTTCTCTAATACAGCAACAATAAGGCTTTTGACAAAGTCGAACTCCATTTCCTCATAGATTGGTTTGATCACCCATTGCTTACTTCTTTTTGAAAAGGCCTTAGTATAGTGAGGCATCCTTGCATTACCTATTAGTCCTAGATTGTTCACGGGTGAGATTCTCGTTATGGGCCAAGACGGCAAGTAGAGTCCTATGTCTCATGCCCTGTATGCTGAAATGCAAGCGCTTTGGCCTGTACTTTAGGCACATATTGTGGAACATCTCCAAACCTCCAGTGTGACAGAACTCTGTCAGTCCCCTCAAATCTGTTGATAGAGTTTTATCAAAAACAATCTTCTCAATGGCTTTGTGTGTCGGTGAAGATGGATTCAACCACTTCAGCATACTTATAATATCCATCAAACAACTGTCGAATACTATGTATTTTCCCTCTTTCATTAGACTGTCATCCTGCATCAAAGTTGTTTCGGCCTGTGACGTTGAGGACATATCTCCACATTTGAAAGAACTATCGCTGCTATCAAGTTCTGATGCGTCAGTGAATGCTGCTGCTGGTTCATTCTGTCATTTCAACATCTGCTACTTCAACATTGATGGGAGAACACAACAATGTCGACAGCTTTTTTGGTGGCAATTTTTTGGTGGGTGTAGATTGTGTAAATTGATCTGCGACTACTTTTAGAGCTATCTTCAATACATCCAGTATCATGTTGCGGTGGTGCGGTCGCACTGTAGCAATGGTCCAATACAACTTTGCTGGATTCTCCGGACACAATAATTTCAGTTTCTGTGCATTGGACATGAGCATCCCGAGTCTCAACACGCCGCGTCTGAATTAATAGTTCCTCCATAGCCTCCATAGTGTAAATGGTCTGGCAAGCAACATCTCTCATTTGCTTCACTGTCTGTTTATGTATAGTTCCTAGACCCACGGGTAACTAGAGGACAGATTGGAAAAGGGATGTTCAGTTTAAACACAAGATAAAGTATAGTACAATTGACTTTAAGAAAACATAAAATAGTCCCCAGCACAAAAAACATTTCTAAAGTTATGAACTGTTTGTAACTAACCTTATTTTTGTTTCTTTTCTTTGCAACTTTTTTGACTTGACCTTCAACATCTGCACGCTGTTGCTCCGATACGTATCCGCATGTCTTCCCTTCCTCTTGTGCTGCAACGACTATATTTTCTGTATCCGCATAGACAGCACGGAATGAGGCCCCATCGACTCCCTGAAACAACTTAGTATTTTCATTACTGTTTATCAAAATATTGTTAGCATAAAACGCACTTGAGGACGGACACACATGTACATCTCAATAGCCAAACACGATTTAAACATTGTGTGGAACAATCAAACAACAAGTATTCGAGCTCTGATGACCTAGTTCGATGGAGCTGTCAGTATCCATACCTCTGGCTCTGCATGGACTGCCACGAATGATTGTATTGAAGAGGAGGCATCAGCAACTCTCTGAAACACAGTACTTGAGTTAGTATGGTTTTCAATATCGTAAACATAACACACACTTGGGGTCGACGGCATAGGTACATATAAAGAGATAACCACAAATGTTGCATTGTCTAAAAGAATCAAGGAATATTTAAAAATGATCAGATTTAATCGACTTATTTTTCCGATTTCTTTACATCTGCATCATCTAAATGGGATCTTGTGATTGTAGTGGAAGCTCCATCATCTCCCTGAAACACAGTACTTGTGTTATTAGGGAAGAACGTATAGCAAATGGAATCACATTATATGATCATGCTCGATGGAGCCGTCAGTATCCATACCACATGCTGCTGAAGAATATCTAGGGCTGTTGTCAATGTGGTGCGCACTTCCGAAAGCTGTTGCACCGATTCGTATCCGCATGGTCCCGCTTCCACCGGAATTACTTGAATGTCAGGCTCTGCATCCATTGCGTGGGTTGACGATTCAACAACTGCCTGAAACATAGTATTTGCATTAGTAAGGATTACAATATTGAAAACACAACACACGCTTGGGGTCGACCGCACAGGTACATATCAACGGCTAACCACAAATGAAACGTGGTGTAGAACAATCAAACGACTAGTGTTCCAGTCCTGATGATCACGGTCAGTTGAGCTGTCAGTATCCATACCTCGGGCTGCTGAAGAACATCTAGGGCTGTTGTGAATGTGGTGGACGCTTCAGCATCTCCCTGAAAGACAGTACTTGCATTAGTATGGCTAACACTAATTATAACTGAAAACAAACACCAGGAGACGACAACCAAGGTGTATATCAATTGCAAAGCACTAACCAAACAATTGGTAAAATAATCACACGATACATACAAACTATTACTTGACATGCATAAAACAAGTCTGTAGCGGAATAGCCACGTATGATTACCTGATACGCGCTAGAAGTGGTTGATAACTGCGAGCATGTGACGGAAGTAGAATGTTCTTGCTTCAGATTCAAGGGATAGTCAAGAAGTTGTAAAGGTAAATTATTGTTTGATAATGAAATGCCAATATTTAAAATTGCCATGTAAGGAAACAGAATACTTGAGTAATGCGCAATATAGCACAGTTCCCTGTGCCCATATATAGATTTTGTTTGTGGGTTATGAAATCTAAAAATAATATATTGATAAATGTCATTATTCAAAAAGCTATACACTCATATCAATGTCGAAAGTATTACAAATTGGAAACAACACCTAAAATATCAATGAATCCATTCGGCTACATATACACTACCGCAAGGCCTAAAGCTAAAAATGGACACTTGACTCACCAGTGGCGGATTGTAGAGGAATAGAGTGGGAATAGCATTTGCGAGCAATTTTCATGTCGATCGCCGTTTATTCTCCTTTGTTACCCAAGATGTGGTGTACATGTTCGAGGGAAAGTGCAGGTTGCAGATGCGGTATCGATCACCCCTCTTGTCTTCTAAGACTTGTTGGACTCTACTTTCCAGCTCATCCAGTGGATATCCGCAATGTCTGACCCATTCTCTTATTCGATCAACAGTTTTCGGGAACACATGCATTGTAGTGCCTTCAGATTTAGCATGGGTCTTCGAAGGGCAACCGCTAATAGAACAGGCAGGCATTGTTGAACATTCTGAAAAGTAAATATCAAGATTATTATAAAACCTTGATGAATAAAAATGTCATGGTAAATGAACCATACCATGCTCAATGCAAGGTTTGTTTTGGTCGCCGGAACTATACCAGTTCATCATGTGCGGCTTAGTATTTGCATAAGTTACAGAAATGTTTTAAATTATGTGACTAAACTCTGAACATGTGACTCGTCCCTTGGCTGTTCTGTCTTGCACGAAAAGCAACCATGCTTACATTATAGACTGGACCCCTGAAGGATGCAATTCGATGACAATTGACACAGATGAAAATAAATAGATCTATTGATAGCATAACAATTGAAACTCAAGTCAAAACCAATGAGACCAATGACCATAGCTCTATTGGGTACTGTAATAGCAAATAGATTGAAATGTAAAAATGACCGAAATATGACTAGGATACATGGCCTTACCTTGACCAACAAACAGTTGGATTCAGCAGGCGAGCAGTATGTTGCAAGAGAACAGGTAGATGGCCACAGGTAGCACACTGACGAGTTTGCTCGAAGCGGTCACAGATAGCACAGCGACAAGCAGATTAGCATAGATCTCAGTGCTTCTCAGGTAGAAGGTTCAGGAGTTGACTTGCAAAGCACAAAGATGTTCTCATGAGACATATCAAGTGATTTATAAAGTATTAGAAACAGGGGTTTGTTTGTGAATGAATGACGTGTGTATGTCGTGGTATTATGTTTATTGCAGGGGGGCGGCCTGCCTCAGGGGAGGCCTGCCTGGAGACACGGGGTCTGAGGAGGCCATGTGAGCGATGGCCCCTGGGCGTGCGATACCTTTTGAAGTGTACATGCTTTTTGGCACCTTGGCCGTTTGCGCCCGTCCCTTGCCCTTATGTGATAACTTTGCATGATATTCGCGTAGATGGGAACACTGAGCAGGACACAGGGCATCCATTTTTGTACCCCCTTTCCACTCCATTTTGGTGACCAGGCCTCACTGCGATAGTACAGCGCGCAGAGCACATGGCCCACAGCCTCGTTCCCACTCTGACTGGAAACCTCCAGAGGTATTTGCAACAGCTAATAAATGTAACACATCACTCTCTGAGATCACGGTCCTGCATGTGAACCGGCCTGAACCAAGCACATGGCTCGTTCATCTCCACAAACATGTCCTTGCTCACGCACCCTCGCCAGTGGAAAGTTACTGCCATTCTGACCCTGTGTCCCTGGAAGGTATTCTGTTCATGTGCCAGACCACTGACCACGCCATGATGGCCACCTAGCAGATCCCCAACTAACATTAGACCACTACTGCAGTATATTGTTGCCTATCAATAACAAATGCCACATATCGGAGATTCTTGTGAGCACAGACCCACACTTCAAACACTTTATTATAGTGGTCAAGACCCTTGACCTAAGGCCTGTATAATCCAATGTTCATTGATAGTATTGATATGTGTGACTTTTATAGAGACATAACCGACTGAAAGACTTTGAACAAGTGTTATTTAGTGCATGCATTATTGATAATATGATGTTAGCTTAGATAGTGACCACCCCGCTTCACAGCGACCTGAACTTCACCCATTCCGAGCACAGGTGTCTGACGTCCATCCTTGAATGGAGACACACTTGATTGATTTAAAAATCGAAACAACCGTTGTTAAAATATGTGGTGTTTTATTTTGTAGCTTTTTTTTGATGTCACAAAAATACAAAAGTTTACACATTGTACAGTTCAGGTTGCAGCACAGCGAGAGAAAATCCCCTGTACTGACCGCTGTCACTCGGGAACGTTTCTCTTATGGCACGAACGGCACAGGCGGGTATCACTCTTCGAATGCAGTGTCCAAGCCTCCCGTGAAGCCTCCATGTAAAGGAACGATAGGCCACCAGCCTGTACCACCTGTGAAAAGGAATGAAACAAACTGTTTTTAAATGACCAAGATAAGTTTAATAAACGTTTGTTGTCAATGACAATTCTTGTAACTAATGGCATTCTGCTTGGACAAATGCTATCTAGACACTGCACACTATTGAAAGACTTTCATGCGTTACAATGATATGTAGATGTAATTTTGGATATAGTAGAAGACCATGAAATGCGAGTGGCATGACAAGCAGAGTATACTTACTCGGATTACGAGGACGAACAGTTGCGCGAAGTTCGTGCATAAGCACCATCATTATCCTCAACATGGACCGTGTGAGGCAGGCTGCCCTGAAGTCTGGCAGCTCGGTGATGCATTCCGGTCGTGGCTCGCCTTTTCCGAAATGTAGGCCACGCATCCCGAGTTTTCACAGCAGCAGCAGTTCTCTTCCTCAGTCGGCATTAGCTCGCACCAATTGCATGTGCGCCAGGTGGAAACACCGTCCATGCGACTAGGTCCAGTGTCTTTATCCGTTGATTCGTCCTGCCAACTGCTGTCCAAAGCCCCATCGTTTTCGCGTGTTTCCCTTTCCAGTAGTTCCTCCTCTGTATACTTGGGCTAGTACATATAGGGCATTATTGTATCCATTGTGTGTTGCACAAACTAAAATAATTGATAGCGGTGGTACTGGTATCTGTCCACACGGGCTACAAGCAACGAAGGTAGCTGACCAGAGCACAGAAACGAGTCACAGAATACTCAAAGTAACACAGAGAGAGGAATAGAATTCAAAATCTGCTGCTGTGTGTTGTGAAACAGTCTGTTTATACTTATTGAGGAAAGAGGCGTCCTGCTATTTCCATGGCGACACGTCATTAGCCGAAGCGCAGCGAATGTTAACACGAGACGTGCTTTGGCCTTGTGAAATGGGTGTTACACGTCTGCTGATGACAGGCTCGGGGGCGGGGGATATGATTTAGTGCTGCAAAAGCAGGTCAGCCAGGGCGATGGGGGAAATGATAGGATTATCACAAAATGGCAGCTCCCTGGTGCCCGTTTTCGCGTGCGTTTAATGGGGGAAAACTCGGGTAAGGTCCATAGGAAATTTTTCTAAAATCGAGCGACTTAGGCTTAAAAACACATGGCCGACCCATAGGGGCAATAAACATTTTTGACCGAACCATCCCTTTAATTTCTGTAAAGGGGTTCATTTTCCAGTGTCAAATTTTTCTTTTTTCTGTACATAGAAGTTTAAGTTCAGGGGTGAACCAGGAGTTCAGATGTGCTCTGGGTTTGCCTTTGCACAGTTTTAGCAGGGCAATGGTATCTATGGCTTTGGGTCATGGAATCATTGTAGGTGTTAACCAACAGATTCAGGTCGTTTGTGGCAGGTATTGCATGGAGTATGGGGATTACCAAATGTTTTATAGCCTCAGCTGTGATGTTACGTTTGTTCCTAGTCAGGCAAGGAGGTGCAATGGGGGGCTTCTTTGTCTGAGTTGTTGACATTGATTTCTAGGGATAGGAGGTGATGATCAGTCCATACGAGCGGTGAGGAGTCCTTTAGGGTAATGTTGCAGTTGAGGTCTACTCCCCAATCGAGTGTCCTGCCTTTCACATGAGTGGGTTGGGTACTTATGTGTAAGAAACCTTGTTCTGATAGTGCATTGGCTACAGAGATGGCTGGTAGGTCCTTGGGATCATTATAGCCAAGGTTGAAGTCACCTAGGATGATGTTTTGCACCATGGGTTTAGTATACTCGGCTACTAGTGACGTAATGTCTTCTTCAAAAGGTCCGGGGGACCTGGAGGCCTATATATTAAGTGGATAGTGATAGTATTTTTAGAATATGTTTGGAGCTTGACCGCGAGGAGTTCACAGGATGCCAGATGAGAAGAGGTGGCTAGTCTCATGTCTAGGGTAGATTTGAAGATGACTGTTCCTCCTGCTCGAGCGTTGGGTCTGTCAGCTCTGAGGATGGAATAGTTGTCGGGATAGCTAAGGTTAGAGCGGGCCAGCTGCGTCATGCAGCCAGGTTTCTGTTACGGCAAGGAAGTCAAAGTTGTTAGAATGACATCTGCGATTTCAGTCGCGTGGGCATCAAGGGACCTGACATTTAGTGGTGACCCTTTTTATAGGATGTTTTTGGGTACGCATCTGGATGTGGCTAGGGCTGTTGTCATCTAGGTTCTTTGTCATATTAGTGTGGGAATTTTTGTGAGTGCTTGTGGGATTATTGGAAGCTGTGCGCAGTTTACTAGTGGTCTTAGTGTTAGGTTTGGCTGGTGGGTTGATGTTTGTGGGGAGACTCGTACCTATTCTATTGTTGCACACGGTTATGTCAGGGTTGGTGGCAGGTGTGCCTGCTTGCTGCTTAGATGCAGTGGGTGTGAATATAAGTGTGCCATATTTAGGACTGGGTGTGGTGTCATGAGCATGACATAGTGTGCAAGATCTTAGGCGGTGACACCTGGTCTTGCCAGCGACTGGGAAAGAGATTGTTTCCAGTGTTGGAGTGGAGGCGAGTATGCTCTGTTTTGTGAGAATTGGTGCTAGTTTGGTGTCATATGTGTGTCCATTAAGGCTTTTGGTGAGAGTGGTTGGTGTCTAGTGGAAATGGTGGTCTGGAAGGCAGAAATGGTGTAGGGCAGGTGATAGGGTGGTGCCGTGGGCAGGCAAGTTTGGACAGGCCATTTTTGTAGGCTACATAGTGGATACCAAGGCATGGTACACCATCTTGAATTATACAATATGGGAACACAATTAAGGTAAGCAAGATTTGCATGGTGAGTGGATGTTGCATTGCAGGTTCAAAGTGCTCACAGTCAAAGTAGTGAAACTGAGAACTTTGGAATGGGGTAGAATGTGTACGTTTGGAGGAGCTAATGTTTGCTGCGAGTATCTACTTGCAGGGACATTGTGTATAGCAGGAGCTAAAGACGTACTGGGTAGGTGTTTGCACTGGTGGGCAAAATGCTGTCATACTATAGTTGTGGGACATGGGTAATAGAACATTCATAGGCCTTAAAATATGCAATGACCAACAGTAACACTTGGGGCCTTTCAAAATACAATGGCAAGCAGTAATACAGGTGGGCATTTGAAATGCTCTGACCAACAGTAACACAAGTGGGTCTATAAAATGCTGTCAGAGGAAACCTACTGTCTCATCACACAGAACCTCCTAGGCACCCTGGGCTCTGTCTCCTCTCTCCTCCGAGGTGATCCTCTTGCAGTACACCTCCCCCAGGGTTGGGATCAGGAAGAGTCTGCCTTCCCCTGGCCACTTGGGACTAGACTTTAGGCAGGGTTTCAGTGAGGGATCCGTAGGATTTTTCACATGGGTGAGTCACAATAGTCTTAAATTGAAACAATACTTTCCTAAACTAAAACCAACTGAGTATCATTCAAGTTATTATAAGCTTATTGTAAACTGCACAAGTTATCAAACCACAGCATCATATATACATGAAGTATGAGACCTGATACTATTCTTGGATTCTAGCATGTATTGCATCATTGGGTGAAGCAAAGTCTTTACACCATTTGCAAGTATAACTACATGTTTAATTTGGGATTATTTTGATGCAAAAAAAGTGTAGAAATATTGGCTGATAAGCGGCAGACTTGAAATTAGCTGACCTATTGTAATTTTGAACTTCATATAGATAGATCATAGTGTATATGGATGGATGTTTGTGAAAGTTGGAGATAAATGCAGGCAGATCATTTTCCTTTTTGTAGACCAGCTGTTCGTGATAGTGTAACATTGTGGTGACTTCCCCTGCATAAAGGTGGAGACCTGTTCAGTGATTTGACCTTTAATTCCTTTATTTAAATAAATGGTTCTTTTGATGAAACGGCCGGTTTCCCAAAATTGTGGGGTGGGACTGTATGAGGGGCATTAGATCAAAGGGTCTTCTCCCTGACTTATTTATATAATGACCAACATATCTCTTGCATATTACTTATTTTGCATCCCACAAATGTTAATACAATGACAGCTGAACAACTCAAATCGTTGAATTCAAGCAATTGCATGAGTCAAATGCGCCTTCATTTTTGTTTCATTGGTTCCTGGTCTGAATGTTATTTAATGGAATGTGCTGGTCTTTAATAAAGGATACAAGGTCAGAATGATGCTTTCACCTCTTTCATTTTTACTTTGTTTCGTCGGTCATACATTTACTTGAAATTTCATTTTAGAGACTAAACTGAAATTTCAAGTAAATGTATGACCGACAAAACAAAGTAAAAATGAAATTCACTGTAAATAAAAATGTGACTCAAATGTCTTCTGCATAGTTTTCTGCTTTGTGAAGTAACATGGTGATCACTATACCAAATTAGATATAGCATTATTTTTCCATGTAATCAAGGTTCTGCCACCAGGCCATGGGGATATATGGTTATATGTTAAAGGTATCCGATGGCTGTTGGAATAATTTGGATGCCAAAAGGCTATTTCAGGAATGTACATGTTAGTTTGTTGCTAAAATGTGGCAAAATAACATTAAAGCAGCTGCTGGGAATTTAGTGCACTGGTCCCAACATATACAATTTGTGTAGCTTGGGAGATTTGGGAAGTGAGGCCTGGTTAGCCGGGCTCACTTTTCATGAGAGAAAAATGGCTCCATTTAACATACCAAAAATCAGAAAGGTGCATGATTGCACACTAATGCAGATGGAATTCAGTCACAATTCCCATGATAATATTGGGTTAATCGTGGAGCCATTTGGCATCCGCGGCCCAAATCAATTGTGTGCACTATGAAAAAAGTGGTTATTTTGGGACAATCTTCGCTGGAGGGTACACGGAAGCTTTTTGTGAAAGCCAGGATTGCCTGTAACGACTACTTACATTTCAATATATTTAGTCGAGTATACATTCTGCACTGAACGTCTGTGTTGTAGCAATCAGTAGACTACAAGCTCACACCATCAACTAAGCAGAGTATGGCTGATGGATGTGTGCAGTCCAAAACATAATGAGAACCCAAATTTGCTAATTTCTTGTGGCACATTGCAACACAAGATCTGCACATCCAATCCAGTAATTACCTTTTTATAGGAAACTAGCAAAAACATTTCTGTTTTGAGGTTATTTTGATCATGGTAATCAATTAAGAATACTTATTGATTGGACCTACTAAAATTGCACTTTGCACTTTGTTTTTCTTTTTTTTTTTTTTCTGTACAGACCTAAAAAAAGGAAATGGTGACCTGGGGTTAGAAAAAGTATGTACTGATTAGACACCAGAGGATAAAAACTGCAAAAAACGTCCATTGTGACAGGGTGGTCTGCCACAAATAGAACCACGCCTACTCTGATAGTAAGACCTACTGTGAGTTTATTAAAATAAAAAGGGTCAGAGATCATGCTAGGGGCGTCATGTCTTTTTCTTTCTCCTTCTCTTTTTCTCTCACTTACTTTCTCTCAACTTCACCAGCCTTACCCCTCCTCCTTGCCCCAGGCATCCCTAATGGAGGTTTTCGTAACATTGAAAGGCAACCCCTACTGTCCGAGTTTCGTCCTTAAGATAAACAGAGTATTCCTAATCTGATGGCTGACTAACTCCCTAGGGTTCTTCTAGTTGTCCCTGACCTAGTCCTGCTTAGTACTATATGGGTGTGTGGGTTGGTTCTTCCTTCTACCCAGTTCCACTTGTCCTTGCACACACACTCTCTCCTGACCCTTGTCCTTCCTCTTCACTACTACACCACCTTCTATTCCCCCTCTACTGTTACCACGCTACCACCATTACCTGTTACTACTACTCCTACTCTCACAAACCCTCTCCTGCTACTGTCACTCCGAATACAACAACCTTTACTGCCCACCACACCCAACTACTCCTTTCTACTCGATCACTAGTTCATACACTACCTACTCAAACACACCACAGTCCCCCTCTCACAGATAGACTCCACTCCTTTTCACTTTCACCTCCTCTGGTGTCTCGGACGTCCTTCTCCACTCCACCACCTGTCCTCACCCAACTAACCCACAATGCACAACTCGCATGCACCTTATTAAATACCCCACCCCTCCCAGGATTGGATACTTGCACTGTTTTATCACTTACGTGCCTCGAGGGGGTGTGGCAGGGCAAGTGCTCAGGGAGGATTCAAAAAGAACGTGTAAGCCGTGCTCCCTTTTCTGGCAGCATCTCTTGAAACGAAAGTAAGACTTTCTGAGGGACTCGAGCCCCTGTTTGTTAAGGCCTTCTGATGGGCCTTGTAATGTTCCTGGTGCATGGACTGGTGGGACTTTCATTAATGAAGGCTCTATTCTCCAGCATGGGGTCTGGCATGGATTCACATGCTCATGAATATTCCCAGTCGTCAGGCTGGGAATCCTCGGTAAAGAAAAAACCAGTATCAGTTTCGTTTCTGATCTGTCTTTCGTAGTAGTAACCAATCACTGGTCTCTGCGTCATACTGACCACAGCCAATGACTGCCCTCTACCTAAGCACCGCCTCTGGCAGCCATCTTCAGATTTTTACCGCACGTTCATGTGTTGGGATCCTCGTGCTATTGCTCTCGAGCGTTAGTGCTATTTTTTCACGTTTTTTCTCAAAAACTTTGTTTTTTCGGTCAAAAGAGCCTCAAGCTCCACCGACTTTCCATCCGATCAACGGGGACCCGTGTCGGATTCGTCTGCGCCCCTCAAGGGTGAAGATTTCGTCGAGCTACGCTTTTGGAGGACTCCAGAAGTTTCTCAGGCCCGGTCATGGCCAGGAGAAGGGAAGCTCAACGCCCGGAAAGCTGTTCAGGGTCTGCCCTGGATCCCAGCTGCAGAACGTCTTCAAGGAGGACGAACACTCTTTTTGTCTTTACTGCCTACATGAGGACAAGACGCACGTGGAGAAGGACTGTGCGTTTTGCGGCAACATGTCGGAACGGACCATGAAGGACCGCCATCAATGTCTCGCCAACTGGCTGGAAGGGAAGAGCCCGTCCGGCGAGAAGAAGAGGAAGAAATCCGAGCTTGTCTTCTAAGACCTTTGAGGACGCCCCGGCGACGGGGTCCAACATAAGGCCAAGCACTGCGAGTCCGCTGGCACCGGGAGCGCCGAACGGTCGGGCTCTACGGGCGCCAGGCTGGGCACACCCTCCCAGGCACCATCAACCACGAGCTAACGCTCTGGGTCGGGTAAGAGGAAGGCCGAGCACCCGGCGAGGCTCCTAGAGAGGCCCCGGTCGAGCTCGAAGGCGGAGGGGGAGCGAGGCACTGTTCCCCCCCCCCTCAAAGATAAGGCGGTGAGCGCACCTAAGGTGGTGAAGTCCTTAATCCATCCGGCCAAGCCCTCTATCGAGTCTGTCGCGGCGGCCCTGGCTCAGCCTGTGGAGGCTACGCCAGTGGTGGCGACCTCGGGGCTCAGAGTCTCCCTGCCACCTCGGAGGGAGTCCTCTTTTGTGCCCATCGATAGGACCCCCGTGAAATCCCCCGTGGGGAAGAAAAAGGGGGGGCAGGGCGTCGTCGTAGATTCGGCCTCAACCTCGGAGGAGGAGCTGGTCGAAGTCTTAAGCCACGGCCTCGGCGTGGAAGAAGACCGGCCCTTCGGGATGGATCCCGACGCAGGTGACAACATCGTCGAGGGTACCGACGGGGCCCCTGATCGCCCGTCGGATTCCCCTCTGCCAGCGCCGCGAGACAGCTCGGCGGCCATTTTGTTGGCTATACAGTCCTTATGCTCCGAGATAAGGACGAGACTACCGTTGCCGACGGAACCTCTCCCGTCGGGGGACCCAGACCCGGGACCTTCTGGGGTTCCCCCTACCAAGAAAAGAAGGATCCACCCTCCTCCTTTTCAGCCGTCGCGCCCCTTCCAGCCCTCCTCCCCGTCCACCCGAGGGGATGATACGGAGACTGACACGGCAGCGACGGGTACGGACGACGAGGTATACGACGAGGATGTACCGTCGTCGCCTCCCACCAGGGCTTCTCCGCCCGACGAGATTGGATCGTTCCACTCCATGATCGCCAGGGCTTCCAAGCTTTTCCAACTCTGCCCTGAGGAGAAGGAAGGTTTCCTTTATCAGCGGCGCGAGGCCAAGAGGAAGACGGTCCTCGCAGTGCCTCTATTGGACGACATTTGGGATGAGGGCCTCACCCTCCTCAAGAACCCTTCTACGACGCCAGCTAGAAGAGACCGGTACGAGAAAAAGTACTGGGTCCCGGACACGGCCCCCCTGTGCCTCCAGGCACAGCCTACCCCGGACTCCGTCGTCTCCGC
This sequence comes from Ambystoma mexicanum, assembly GCF_040938575.1. NCBI lineage: Eukaryota > Metazoa > Chordata > Amphibia > Caudata > Ambystomatidae > Ambystoma > Ambystoma mexicanum. The sequence continues at coordinate 382,580,759 of NC_090923.1, read as the reverse complement.
GGCGGCCAGGAAAAAAGTGGGGGGGGGGGTGCGGCCTCCACATCGACTTCCCCACCGGACGGCGAGGGAAAGAAATTGGACGCTATGGGACGCAGAGTCATCGCGTCTGCAGCGACGACGATTAAAGCTGCCAACGCCTTGGCTATCGTGGCCCGATACGACAGGGAGCTCTGGTACAAACTGGCTCCCCTGCTGGACTTCTTGCCGGACGACAAGAGGGCAGAGGCCCTGGAGATCCTGCAGGAAGGTGAGGTGGCTTCGGACCACGCCATTACCGTTGCGACGGACATCGCCGACACTGGGTTCCGCCAGTTGGGCAACGGCGTTTGCCTTAGGCGGCGTGGATTGCTCAAGGCTACGGACTTCCGTCAAGACGTTCAGACCAGAGTCCTGGACATGCCCTTCGATGGAAACAACCTGTTTGGGAAAACAGTGGACGATTCCCTTCAGGCCATTAAAGCGGACACCGAGACGGCCCGGGCCCTTGGAGTTCTGCAACAACGACGGACGCCCTTTCGGAGCAGCGGAGGCAAGGGCGCCACCAAAGGTTCCGGCGGCGGTTTCTCCTCCTACCGTCAAGCGGCCCGCTCGTCGTCTCAGGAGGCCTACAGAGGACGAGGCAAGTCTGGCGGACCCCGCCGTCGTCGCCAAGGACAAGGCGGCAAAGCCTCGTCGAAGCAGGATTGAACCGGCCGTGGGGTCGGGCCCCCACGAAGCACCCCGGTGGGAGGCCGGCTGGCGAGCTTCGTCAGCGTGTGGGAGTCCATCCCCACCGACCGTTGGGTGCTGGACGCCTTGGCCCGGGGCCACGCGCGTGAGTTTCAAAGAAAGTGTCCGCGCGTCCCCCCCGTGGCCAGGAAAGAACTTCACGTCCCTCAACTTCTCCTGGAGGTAAAGGCGATGCTCAGGAAGGGCGCCATCGAACTCGTCCCAAAGAGGCTTCGGGGCTCCGGAGTTTACTCGAGATACTTCCTCGTGAAGAAGAAGACGGGGGGATGGCGCCCCATCCTGGACCTGCGACGTCTGAACAAGTTCATCAAGGCGCAAAAGTTCCGGATGGTCACCCTCCAGCACGTCCTGGGTCAGCTGGAGGAAGGAGACTTCCTGTCGTCGTTGGATTTGGAGGATGCCTACTTCCATATTCCCATCCTGAAGGGGCACCGAAAATTCCTCAGGTTTGTGGTCCAAGGGCGTCATTACCAGTTCAAAGCCCTCCCCTTCGGACTACGGTCGGCACCCAGGGTGTTCACCAAGTGCCTCGCACCGGTGGCGGCGCAGCTGCGCCGCGAAGGGATCCACGTCTACCCCTACCTGGACGACTGGCTCATCCGAGCCAAGACAAGGGAGCTCGCCGTGGTTCACACGGCAAGGACCGTCCAACTTCTCACGGACCTGGGATTCTCTGTGAACTACGCCAAATCCCACCTGGTACCCGCGCAAGACGCTCTGTTTCTGGGAGCGAGGCTCAACACAGTGTCCCTTCTGGCCTCCCCGTCGGAGGAGAGGACCAGGACCATCCTGGGCAAGGTGCAGCGGATGTTGGTGACCGACGCGGCCAAGGTGAGGTCCATCAAGTCCCTCCTCGGAATGATGTCTTCCTGCATCTACCTCATTCCCATGTGCAGGCTCCGGATGCGCCCGTTGCAGGAGTTCCTGGACGCGCGCTGGATCCAAACGACGGGCAGCTTCGAGGAAAGGATCACACTCGACGAGAGTTTCCGACGAGCGATCCGGTGGTGGGGCACCCGCGCGCTTCTGACGGCGGGCATGGACTTCCAGACCCCAGCCCACCAGGAGACAGTGACCACGGATGCCTTCCTGGAAGGGTGGGGAGCGCACACCGAAAATCTGCACGCAAGAGGCCTCTGGCTCCCGACGGAGAAATCCTTACAAATCAACGTCCTGGAGCTCTGTGCAGTGTTTTGGGCCCTCAGGTCCTTCCTTCCGTCCCTCAAGGGCAAGGTGGTGAGGATCTTCACCGACAACACCACCACCATGTTTTACATCAGGAAACAGGGCGGAACCAGGTCCCCAGCACTGTCCAAGGAGGCGCAGGACCTGTGCCATTGGGCAGTCACCCAAGGGATGTTTCTGGTGCCGTTTCATCTGGCAGGGATAAAAAACACCATCGCCGACTCACTCAGCAGGGAGCTGCGCTCGTGCCACGAGTGGGAACTACGGCAGGATCTAGTGGATCGCCTCTTCCGACGGTGGGCACACCCCAGATCGACCTGTTCGCGGCGGCGACAAACTCCAAGTGCCGGAGGTTCGACAGCAGGTTTCCCCAGGTGAGGAGCACGGGCGATGCTTTCTCGTTCCCCTGGGAGGGCCTGTTCCTCTACGCGTTCCCTCCTTTGCCACTGCTAATCCGGCTCGTCAACCAGCTCAAGGGGTCACGGTGCAGGATGATCCTCGTCGCAACTGCGTGGCCGGGGCAGATATGGTTCCCGGACCTTCTGGACTTGTCAGCGTCCCCGCCAATCAAGCTGCCGGTGGACGCGGATCTGCTCTCCAGGGAAGGAGGCGCCATCCTCCACCACGACCCGAAATCGCTGAACTTGCAGGCCTGGCTCCTGCAGCGCTAGAGTTTGGAGGATACGACATACCGGCCGACTGCAGAGAGGTTCTTGCAAAGGCCAGGGCGTCCTCGACTCTTAAATGCTACGGACACAAATGGAAGAGGTTCTCTGTCTGGTGCCACGCACAGAAGATTAACCCTCTACGGATTACGGCTCCCCAAGTACTGCCGTACCTGCTGACGCTGGCCAAAGCTGGACTGGCACACGCGTCCATCAAGATTCATCTTGCTGCGATCTCCCGATACACTAGGACCACGGGCCGGACGTCCTTGTGGTCTCATCGTCTGGTGAAAGAGTTCATGAAGGGACTGTTCAGATCGTTCCCGCCGGTGAAGGCTCCAGCCCCGGCGTGGGTGCTCAACGTGGTGCTGACCAAGCTCATGGGACCTCCGTTCGAGCCTCTGCACTCGGCCCCGTTGAAGTTTCTGTCGTGGAAAACAGCGTTTCTTGTGGCCATCACCTCCGCACGACGGGTGGGAGAGATCCAGGCCCTTTCCTGCAAGGCCCCGTACTTGACTTTTCACGACACGAGGGTAGTGCTCAGGACGCACCCCTCCTTCATGCCCAAGGTACCATCGGACTTCCACCTCAACGAACCCTTGGTGTTGCCTGTATTCTTCCCGTCGCCTTCGTCGCCGGCTGAGAGAACTTTGCACTCGCTGGATGTGGCTAGAGCGCTGAAGTTCTACGTGGACCGCACAAAGTGTTTTCGGAAGACGTCACAATTCTTTGTGAACTTTGGACCTGTCAATCAGGGAAAGGCTCTCTCGAAGGCTTCCATTTCCAGATGGCTCTCCGGCTGTATCATGTACTGTCATCGGTTGGCAAACCGACCGCTGCCTGGCTGTCCGAGAGCCCATTCCACCAGAGCGATCGCAGCTACCACGGCGTTCCTTTCTGGTGTGCCCCTGCTGGACATATGCAGGGCTGCTACGTGGAGGTCGACGCACACCTTCACGAAGTTCTACTGCGTCGATCGGGATTCCAGGGAGGAGTCCAGGGTCGGCCAAGCAGTGCTGCGCAACCTGTTCGCCTGAGGTGAGCCTGGTGGGGAGGTAAGATGCTTAATGTTGAGTTTGATGCAATGCTTAATGTTGAGCCTTTGCCACCTCCCGTGGTTGTGCATGTGTGTACTGCTATGTATTCTTTATTCATGAGCATGTGAATCCATGCCAGACCCCATGCTGGAGAAGGAACAAGTTACTTACCTGTAACTGTTGTTCTCCAGCATGGGTCTGGCATGGATTCACATGCAAACCCTCCCGCCTACCCCTCTGCGGCTCTTCACTTGGTCATACTGCCACTTCACGTGCTTCCAAATCTGAAGATGGCTGCCAGAGGCGGTGCTTAGGTAGAGGGCAGTCATTGGCTGTGGTCAGTATGACGCAGAGACCAGTGATTGGTTACTACTACGAAAGACAGATCAGAAACGAAACTGATACTGGTTTTTTCTTTACCGAGGATTCCCAGCCTGACGACGGGGAATATTCATGAGCATGTGAATCCATGCCAGACCCAGGCTGGCGAACAACAGTTACAGGTAAGTAACTTGTTCCTTTCTGGACGTTGGGCATACCAATCGTCTTTGCTACATGGTGTCTTCCTTCTGCTGTTTCTCATTGTGGCTTCTCACAGTCGGTGTTCCCCTGCGGCGGGGATGCTGCCTTCATCACAAGTAAGGTGGGGAGGGGGCCTGTAGACACTTGCGTGGGCACTGCTGGGATGTTTGGGGTGGGCTCCCTCTCTCCCATGATATGACCTTTATGCAGACCTCGTCACACTATACAAGCCCTGATTGTAAAGAAGTTAAATCTCTGAATACCATAAAAATCTGTCCTAAAGTAACCAAATTTCATTAGCAACATTTCAGCCTCTGTACATTTACAAAGAGGAAACATCTCATGGAGTAAACTTGGAAACTTTTCCAAAAGCTGAGTAAATGAACTTGTGATAAATTGAAGCTACTGCCACTTGATTTATATTTAATGGAATCTACATTATGTCTGATCACAAAGATTAATGTGACATTAACCTCCAACTCTACTCGTGGAGATGAAATATCATTCTTGCTGATTACTGGACTAATGATACTTGTTGGCTTTGCTTGTGTATTTACATCATTAGTCTTTGCAGGAGAATTATTTCGCCCTGGTCCTCATCTATCCTGTGACCTCAGTAGTACTTTAGTTTCCATAAATTGATGACTGCCTTGTTATTCTCCAGAGAAGGAAATGTGAAACAAATTGAATTTTAATGTTCACTGTTCACAAAGAATATGCAAGCCATTAGCTAATGATCCTAGCAATGTTCAAATTGTATTTAAATATTTATATTTCATTTGAGAAAGCATGATGCACTTAGACGTTGTGTCAACATCAACAAAAGATCGAAAACAATTGTAAATCTGATTTAAATATATTAACCATGAATATGAAATGCCAGACGGTCCCCCAAAATAATTGTATGTCCGCATGCTGGTGGATGAAACCGGGTATGGCAAAAACATTTTCACTTGCATGTGCCGATTTATATGGAAACAATTGCTCCTATCCGAACATTGCAAATGTGAAACTACCCGTGCAAATGAATTTACAAACGCAGGTTTGCACGCATATAGAATTGCTGGCTTAAGTGCGTGAAAAAGTGGCAGAGAAATCTGCAGATTATCCCTGATTTTCAAAGTGCTCTTGTAATGTGCCTGATCCTTGTCAATTGCTATAGTGCTTGTTCGCCCCAGTCGTAATCCAGGCACAGGGAAAGCACAATGTAGGCAGGGTTCATTTTAGAATTCCTCCCTGCATGGACATGTCCTGGACCGAAACACTGACGTAAACCATGATGATTTCTGCTAACACTTCCACAACTCTGGTCCTGGCAGAATACATTGACGATCCCTGAACACCCATCACTGCCAATGTACTCCCAGCACTCATGTGCAGAGAGGTCTGTCAGCATTATTATGTGTGTGCTGGCAGCCAATAAATGTGTCTGAAGCACAAACAATCCATTGTACACATGGAAGGGTGGGCTATGTATACCCTGCGCTCGTAGCACAACCCAACACTCCTTCCCTCAACAGCCCTTCATGAATCGAGTGCCTTGAATACTTAAGATGCTGAAATACTTTGCTCCTTGGATTCTACTCCTCTCTTTGGCGAATTAGGCCCTTACTACAAATCTTTTGGAATGTCACTGGGTAATAAATGTAGTTAATGTTAATTCGGCATTGCAACACCTGAAATAGTAGTTCGCCGTCTTTTTGGGCAGTATGTCTTGCTCTTGAAGGGGTCTGAGCCCCGACACGCGTCGAGCACGATTGGAATTGTTTGGCCTCTACATGAATCATCCATTTTAAGCTTTTTTTCTATTAACTGAATGAAACCATTTGGGTTCAGCTACATCTTGTGCATTTGAATTTCTATGACCAGGCTGTATTGAAATGTCAGCTGAAGTTTTCAGCGATCTAGTGCGCCGGGGGTGGGAGAATTTGTTATTTTTCTTTGCACGTTTTGTAGCATGTGTCAAGGTCATTATTCCTCTCCCGTACCTGAACCTCTATGAATTTGTAGTACTTGTACAGTAATTGAAGGTCTGTACTAACTGGTTACTTCACGTTTTATTCTTCCTGTGAATTAGGTAGGCACCTATTGCACAATGCACCAGTGGAATTGAGTGTGAGTGTTTAATATCGGCCACATGGTGCCAACAGCTGGAGGATGGCCATACTTGCACGATAAGATGTTTTTTGAAAAGTTAAGGACAGAGTTCCTGGAACTGAAGACATCTTCTAGTTTCAGGATCGCCTTAGGTGATTAAATGCCACATTTGAAGAGAAATTTGCTCCTACAGAATAAAATAAATCATCCAAAAGATCACAACTCAAAGGAACTAATGAAATTGGTGAAATACTATGCAATCCGGCTGAGCTTGAGAAGACCAGAATGGAGAGGAGTAAAATCTATACAGCAAAGCTAAAGTGTTCCCTGTATTGCCTGAATGAACAATACTAGGATCATTGCGATAAGTGTGGACCACTTCTGGCATACAGATTCAATTAGACAGAATCCCAATACCTGATAAACTATAAAAGATGCAAAGGGAGAAAGAACTGGGTGGCATTATCTAAGCACCTTTATGGCAAGAATGGAGAGAATCTGTGGTCTTTTAGCTGCTCCGGAAGTCTGATTACTGAAATCGTAAGTGGTTGAGGCAGAATGGATGGAACATGTCCTCTCTTGTGAAGTCAGTGCAATTGGGGAGATGGGCAGGGGGAAGGGATCCTGTCAGGGTGGAGTCCCATGTGAATTTGACCAGGGTCTCATAGCGTCCCTTCCCCTTTGCTGAAAGATCTGTAGTTACATTGTGGGCAATAATTATGTTCACCTGGCAAGGAAGGAACTACACATTTCAGTTTTGCTGGAACATAAATATCACCACAGCTGTACAAACTACCACCCGATTGCACGTGCCAGTGTTGGCACAAATATATTGCGCAGATTGGCAAATGGGTTAAATAACCCTCCTCATTTCAATTGATAGAACCATCTAAGTTGTTGTACTGTAAAACCGCTTAGTTGATTACTGGTCTGTCTAGTCACACTTACATACTTCACTTTGTTTCTTGTATCACGCCACATGTCCGAAGGCCTCAGGGCGCTCATAGAACATGTACAAACAAGCATGAATGTGGAAGGCCAAAAAAGGGAACGCTAATCTACACCTTTTATCAAACAGGTGTGTTTCCAAGCTTTTTTTAAATGTGCCAAAGACGGAATGGTCCTTACAGCAAGTGCCAGGCATGAGGGCCCCAAGCATTAAAGCTGGCTCCTCCAAATTTCCACAGGTTATACTGTGGTACAGCTAAGAGTTGAGCATTATTAGAACGCAATTCTCTCCTATAAGGAGCCTTTATGACCTGGTCAGTTAAGTATTTGAGACATTTGAGTATGGGTCAATGTTTTATGGGGAATTCTTTTCTTCAGAGGAAGCCAGTGCAAATCCAGCCTTGCTAAGGTGATATGCTGCTGCTAACTCAGCCCATGCACAGCCCCATTTGCAGTGATGTGCATCTTATGGACATTATAAGCAAACATCCCTGCCAAGAGACTATTGCAATAGTCAAGCTTCGAGTTGACCAGTGCTGATGCAATCACAGCTCAATTCGCCTATGATAAATTTGGGCTTATCTGCCTAATCAAGCAGTTGAAGTAGGCACAACAGTAGTGAAGGTGAGATATGCGTGTTAAAGGGGAGTTGAGGGTCGGAAAACCCACCCAAGGTTTTTAACGGGGTGACACTGGAATGGAGCATCCGGCAATAGTGAATGCTGCGTCAAGTTTCTTTAGTCTAGGCATTGAGCCAAGAATCAACAATTCAGTCTTACTGTCATTGAGGGCGAATGATTTAATCACCGCCCAATAGTGAATTGTAGCGTAGATCATATTCACTGCCAAAGATTAATGGAAATATTCACCACATAGTTCCATAAAAATCTGAGTGCTGTCCACGTAGTTGGTGTAATGGACTCCTAAACTGACAAGCAGATCAAACACTGGCCTGGTATAGCGTTTGAACAGCATTAGGGGTCTGGGGAAGGGGAAGACACGAGATATGAGGAACACCACTAATCAGGAGGGAAGGGGGAGGCTTGCAAATCCTCCATTCCAACATTAGCCAGGCGGGGTCCTGAGGACTAAATCCAGGATGCAGTGCTAGTCGAGCATTTACCAATCAGACTTTTTATGACCAAAGAGTGTTGCTCCAGATCAAAGGCGGCGGATAGATCAAGAAGCATCAAAAGCACTAGGTGACCGTTGTCAATAATGCCCACAATATTTTTTAAATCTAGTAAAGCCATCTCCATTCAGTGTTTAGCTCGAAATGTATACTGTTGTGCACCCAACACGTTATTTGTCTCCAGAAATTCCTGCAGCTGTGTTTAGGCAATCCTGTCCAAGATCTTAAGAAGGAACGGAACTTTGGTGATTGGCCTATAGTTCTTGCCAGCTGCAGGGTCCAGGTTATCTTTTTAGGAGTGGATTAATCCAGGCCTCCTTCAAGGTAGATGGAGCACATGATCCATGAAAGGATGCATTGATAATCATGATAATCCAGGGGATGAGATCAATGGATTCTGTGATATTAGCTGGGCATGTGGTGCCTAGGCAAGAAGTTGGTTTCATGCCAATTATCGCTCCAAGGCTTAAGAAAAGGAGAACTGATCCTCTGCGGTGCTTTAATCAAGGGAGTTCATAGGGGTAAATAAAATCGCTGGCAGGGCTATCTGGGCTCAATTGGCATACTCTTAGAATGTGGGATGGTCAATTCATCCTGAATTGTTTGGCACCAGGTGATCGCTTTTATTACTCCTTGGGCCTTGTATTTTTTGCTTCCAGCTCAGGAAGGGCAGAAAAAAAGCTTACTAGAGCTGGACTTGGCCTCTAAGATACTGGAGTTGTTACTAGCTTCTCTAACTGGCCGGATAACTTGCTTCTAAGTGGCCACTGCATCTTTCCATTTGAGCAAGGTTTTGGCCCTTGGATCTTTCTGCCATATCCGTTTTGTAGTTCGCTTACGTTTCGTAGCCTCTGCGATCTCCATATTGATCCATGTGTTCTTCTGAGTGCTGTTTATGACTTTTTCGCACAAACAGCAAGGGAGTTCACCGTCCAAACAACCTGTTGGAACTGTGTAACCAGATAATCGACATGGAAGCCGGCATGCTGGCAAGGTGAGGAATAACAATGGTCGCCTAGGCCTCTGGAGTAACCTTCTTAAGGTTTCTGACCATTTCAGTTTCTCCGATCAGTTTCTTCTGATCAGCACCAATTGTATGATGGTCTGACCAAGGTCAGTGGTCGACAACTAGGAAGGAAATCTTGATATTCTAGGTTTGGACCCATTACCGCCTTTTTATGGTTAGCGGTCTTGACATGCTGCTTAAAACCAAACACTTCTAAGGCATTAATAAGGTACACAGCTTCAGCGTCCTGTTCATTCTGAGCCCAACGGTTGTCACCTAACAGCAGAAGATGGGAACGTTTCCGCATTTCATTAGATGTTTTTCGAAGTGTGGCAATTTGTATGGCGGCCTATATAAAGGCCGGGAAGCTAATGGAAGTGTGAGAGTCCAAGCTAAATTTAACAAGTAGGCCCTCACAATTGTCTGGTGCCAGCACATAATAAATATGAATGTTCAGATTGTTTGGTTTTGTAGAACACAATCACCCTTCTGGAGCCCACCTGATCTGCCCTGTAGAGATTATAACATTCAGCGGTAGCAAGGGTAGATGCATGGAAGTCCGCCTCATGGAGCCAGGTTTCGGTGACTGTCTGAAGGTCTAGTCCCGACTCCACCAGGAGGTCTAAGAGCGCCACTGCGTGTTGCACGAGAGGCCGGGTATTCAAAAGAGCCTTCCGGAACGGTAAATTACTGGGAAGCTTAGGTGTGGAGGTAGGCAGGATATCATGTCCTGTAGAAAAGTGGGTCGGATTGAATAGGGCAACCTACTGCTGGAATTTCCATCATCTGACAGGCAGGTAATGTCAGAAATCATAGGGCAGGTGTCTTTGCGTCCTGCATTAGGCACAGTGACTATAGAAGGCATGCCGGGGTATGTGTTGCCATCCGCTGTGGGCTCTCCAAACTCCATGGAAGATATGAAGTCTGTACCTTTTAGAATGGTTACAGGAGACCATTCAGCCATCTCCTGTGGCGGACATTTCAAATAGTTCAGATAATTTGAGTCAACAGGGGGCAGAACTCAAGTCGTCAAGGTGATTGTTGGAGCTACTATTGACAACACTGTCAAAGGGAAGAGCTGTCTGGGATGCTGCCTGCTTCCGAGGGGTCGCAGAGCTGGATCAGACACCAAAACTCTATGGCTAGGTACTGGGCGAGAATCTCTGCCCATCTAGATGAGATCTCCGTCAACGGGCCAGATACTGCGTCTCCCGTGGCCTGCTCTTAAAATGGTCCAGGCAGTGGATCCCTACAAACGAATGAAGCAAAAGAGCATGGTAGGACGGCAAAGCCCAAGTTATGAGAGGTTCAATACCAAGCTGTGTTATTAGTTGCACAATACTTTGCGTATGGGGACAGCAGCGGTGTACAGTGTCCAACACGTCCCAGACTCTAACCAACCGCACGCACCACTGGTCATGCGACAGGGTATGTAGTTTAAAGTGCTAGGGAGAATGGGAAGTGAAGTCCCTAATGCAAGCAAAATGCAAAATTAGTAATGCCATTTAATTTAAACAATCCCTTTGCCTCACAACAATTTGTCAGCACAACAGAGTACATACAGTCCATATGAACACTTTTTAAAAAACGGTAAACGCTGAAATAAAATCCATGCAACAAAGTATCAGTGACCGTATAGACGTGATGTAAGCTAATATTTGTGGATACAGAAATCAAAGTGCAATTTTCAATAACCACACTTGATGTTTCAGTACGCCAATTCTTTGTTGATGCACTTCGGAAGTATTCTGTTCTGATCGGCTATTGTTTGACTTTCTTTCGTAGCCCTCTGGCAATTCTAACACATTAAAATTGCATTAGGGCATTTACAGACCGTTTTTCATTGTGAATATCTTAGAAGTAGGATTAAATAACATTACTTCCAGGGGTGTTGCAAGGTCTGGAAAAGATCAGGGGCTAAGCTAATGTCGGGGACTGGCGGGATACGGGGCTAGCTATAGCCTTTGGTGGTAGTCCCTGAGCTTCTATTCGGGGCTTCAACCAAATGACCCGGGGCTATAGCCCCCTCATACCACCCCTACGATTACTTCAAAGAATAGTGATACTGTATAGGGCAGAAAAACAGGCCCTCCAAAGTTATGTCTTCAACTAAAAGTCGTAGGTTCGAATCCCGGTAGTGCCTATAAACACTTCAGCTTCCTGAGGTCTTTTGACGCTGGAGGAATCTGATAACTGGATTTTCTATATAAGAGAAATGGTTTCTAACTGAAATGTGTAAAAACTAACACCAGTAGTTTATGATATCCAAACACGACATAAACTATATTCAGTCTCAGTAACACATTTGGAAGTTAATTTGCATAAAATGAATTCTGAAAATATTTACACATGACGTCTGGAATATGTACCTTGGGTTTTCATGTACTTTGTCAACCGTAATGTGTACTTTGTCAACCGTAATCTGGTGACAACACTAATATTTATCCAGGAATAACATACAGCGTGTTTCTGCTGCGAGCTATATTGAATTACGTATTGGCAAACCAGTCACAAATAAATTCAAACAAAGCAAGAGTTTGGAATAGATGGAAATGGAAGCATGGCTAAATTAAATTATCCAGTGGATTAGACTAGAAACACAAGTATCCATAAATTGGATACATTCTGTTCTTGTAAATATTGGAAAATAATTGAATTACCTTGTACTGTAAATGTTTGTACACCAAAATAACGCATTTGAATTCCACCCTGGGAAGATGCATACTAATTAATTGATTTTGTTTTTGCTATTCTTGCTGGCTTTGTTCTCCTTGATGCTTCTGCTGGATATCCTACCACTGTATTCATGCTTTCCCTGTTTAGACCCATAATGTAAATTTAACATAGTGCCCTTTAGAGACCGTTTTGGCTAAAGTGATGAAAAGGCTGTGTTAAGTTCTTGTTTTCAGAGATGATTGTATTTGAGTTCACTCTAATTTTTTGAGCCACAGATTTGTTTTTTTAAACTGGAAATAAGGCAGTGCCATGGTGTTATGAGTGACAGTGATCACTTTGCAGATGCACGCATTTTTGGCCATAGTCCATTTAATTCAAAGATCCATTTTACCTGTAACCGCCTCAAGAATGTTTGTTTATATAGAGCTTGATGACTCTCCCTCTTCTATGTGGTGCAATTACACAATTTTTTTTTTTTTTTTTTTTTGCATTTATCCATGGAAACGTGAAGTTGAGTCTGCCCTGTGGTGACTGTAATCTGTAACTGTAAGTTGCACACACATCATCTAAACCTCCCGACCTGCGACTGTCTGTGCCTACTGTGGCTTTTTACTAGAACAACCACATTATATTGATCTGATAGGTTATTTAGAACGCACTTAACCAGAGGTTTCTAAGCACAGACCCAGGGATCGAACCTGTGCTGCTCCATGTTGTCTTGCTTCCAAGGCGAGCACATTGCCCCTGAACTATCCTCCCGTGACTGATATTGTGCTGTGTTGACTCTGGCTGGTCATCTCACTGTGTAGAATCGGCACTGAATGCACGGTTCATGGCCTCCAGCCCTTTTATAACCCAGGACCCTTCCAGTCTTCTGGGATTTCAGATTTCAACATACAGCCCTGTAGGTAAAGGAAACTACTGAGAACCGCACTTTTGTTTTCACTGAGAGTTGAAGGAGACTAGCATACTGGCTCAAGTATGTTGCAAGATTTGGTATTCGGGTTGCGGGCACAATTTAACATTGATGGCCTCAGAGTTCCAGTTGGGATTTGGAAGTGGGAGTATTTTACACCCTAATGTTTTAAAGTTGGGAGTAAATGGTTTTAGTGAGTAAAAATGTAAGTCCAATTCCAAATGAGAGTATTTTATAAGCAAGGGAAAATGTTTCACTCGCAAAGGATGAACAAAGACCAGAACCTCACATGTTCTTGTTCAGGCCCGATAGGCCAAGGGCCAGACTTGCTATCCCGCATTTCACCAACAAACTAGTGGCTACTACTGCTACCCACCAAAAGACTTCAGCATGTGTCTTCTCCCTTCCCATTCCCACTTACCAGGGTTCGAATGGCCAAGTGCCCTGGCCAGCTTCCGGCAAGCTACCAGAGCGAACTTAATCAATAATGTCCTTGCCTCTATCCAACTCCCATGGAACAAATGCACACTCCCTCATGTTGATAAATGCTCGCTCAGCAGTCGCTCATGCTCCAGAAATTAATGACCACCTCTTGTAAAACAACCTTGATGCCATGTTAATCACTGAAACTTGTTTTTGATCCATCATCTACACATGTTTTCAACAGCTGCCTACCCAAAGGCTACTGCTCCCAACATTCCCACCAGCCAAAAAGGGCAGGAGGCAAAGTGGCAATCATCCACAGGAGCAATTGGCCATGCTCCATCATCCCCTCTACCAGAACAAGCTCATTTGAATAACTTGCCTCCCGGTTCCCTTTATTGCATAAGGAATCCATTACCTTCCACATCATCTATAGACGACTTTACAGGAGTGATTCTTCCATTGCCGACATCTGCACATTACTGTCCTCTGCCAAATTAGTACATTCTGATGTCTTTCTCTGAAATTTTAATGTCTGAGTTTACAGGCTGACAACCACACTCAAAGTATGTTTTTTGCTCTGACGGGTTCCATGGTCCTTAAGCAAGTTGTTGTCACCCACATGCACAACAAAGGCAACACCCTAGACTTAAGTCTTCACATAATCCCCCCGCCCCACATCAACTGTGTAGCCCTTGACTAGTTGGACCACGTTGCAATCCCATTATCGGTCACACACTTCTCAATGGCCCACAAAGGTCAGGCTAAACGCCAATCGCTCAGTGCTGCTCATTCAAAACCTTCCTGGTTAATAAACTAGAAGCAAACTTTACAAAGTTCCCCACCCATGACTCGGCCTCCTAGAATTATTCAGTAGCTCTGCTATTAAACTGGTGGACACTAATTTCCACCCTGAAAACCAGTAGGGCTAAGACCTTACCGTCCACCCCTTGATACACCTGTGAGCTGGCCACAACAAATGCTCAATCAGAGCCCTAGAGAAACGAAACCGTGGCGCAAAAACCGTAACCTGGGAGATATCACAAACCTCAAATCACTGGGCCGACCAAAGGTTTCGGATTACTGAGGCAAAGCTACTTGCTACTCCACCACCATTGAATCAACCTCTGACAGGAACAAAGCCCACGCAGCAACCAAGACAGAAATGCCCGGTCTCCTCCCGCACAAATCCTTGAAAGTAAGCAAGAAGGCATTTAATCATTACACGGGTGCCAGCTAGTCTCGCTAATGCAGTAGAAATGTTAGAAATGAACATTTAATGGCTTGAATTATGCTCTTCTTTGCGACCCCCCCCCTTTTCTAAGCCCTGTAGAGCGAGTTGACCCTCAGTACACGAATAGAAACTTGGAGATAGCGAGGCCTGGAATGTGTCTCTCCCCTGCACGCAGCTTGCTTGCAGAGAACAGAAGCAGTGTGTTCTTAAAAGAAAGAATTGTGTCTGCAGACTCATGAAATTACAAACTGTTGCTAAAATAAATGTCTGAAGGTGTCATACTAGTCACAATTGTCAATCATCGAACTCAATTCAAAGGAAATACATTATGGGCGGTATTGAATGTGTCACCACAGATTGTAATATGCTTGCTTTGTATATATGTAACTGTTGTACGATTCTCTCTCTTGCGTCCCCCGGGGTCTGGAAACACACGTCGTGGGGCGTGAGACCCATTTGGCCAACAGACTATTTGCTTTGCAATGAACCCTAGCTTTTGTGAATACAGCCTTGTGTCTGTCGTATCAGTTCGTGTGTGGTGATTGTGCCTTGTTTCCATACGCGAGGGTCCCCTAGGGGCCCCTTCAAGACCATCAGATCAACCTCACAGCATTAGTGGCCCCTGCACCTACATTGCCCCTCTGGACCAAATTCTCTCCCCTCTCTTCCCCCAGATCTTCTAAAAATAATTTCCTCCCTCAAACCTACTTCTTACTCTGACGATATAATCCCAGCTTCCATCCTTAAACAATTGATGTGTCGCGTGCTCAACGCTCTCCTCCGCATCATTAATGCCTCCCTCACAGAAGAGTCATTCCGGACACACCCGAGACTGGTCTCATAAAACCTCTTATAAAAAAAACAACCCTTAATCCAGATGACCTGGCAAACGAAAAGCCCATTACAAGCCACCCGTTTATTGGCAAAATCTTGGAAAAATGTAGTAGCTACACCACTGATGCCCAGAATCGAACCACTCCACCTAAATGACTATCTGAGTGCCACCCAAGTGTAGCATTGAGACAGTCACCATCCAGGTGGTGGGTGATGCCCTCCAAATCCTGAGTGAGGGCAGCCTATGCCTCTTCGTCCTCCTTGGCCTCTTGTCTGCATTCAACATAGTCACCCACCACACCCTTCTCTTCCTCCTAGCCAACAGGATGGGATTCTCTGGCACTGCCCTGAATTAGTTCATCTGCTACCTCTCAGGCAGACTTCAGGACGGCCAGATGCACTTTTTTGCATTCAGACTCCAGGTCTCCTGCAGAGTCCCCCAAGGCTCCATCCTCTCGCCAATACTTTTTGAAATGTACATTACACCTCTGGACACTCCATACTCATCAGTCTGCCCACTAAAAACGTTGACAACAATGGCTCAATGATTTGCACCTAGAAGGATTTTTTCCACAACTCAAGGACTCTGCAAAATCCTTCACCATTGACAGCAGCCTGTCCTTCCAGAAACAGTCTAGAAGGCCCAAACATCTGGGCTCAAAATCTCTACCCTTCGAAAAAAGAATCGCTTCATCCGGCTGCAGGATTTTCAAATTATAGTGCAGGCCTTTGTGGTCTTGCATATTGATTGGGGAAATGCTCTCCTGGCAGTGCTCTTCAGTGCTCATTTGGCTCCCCTACAGCATGTCCTATTACAGATGCATGGACATTTGACTGAATCACCCCCATTCTACGCAAGCTACATGGGCTTCCTCTCCAGGCCAAGATGCTCTTAAAGACTGAATGTATTATCTACAAAGCAGTCGCGGTTAAGCTCTGGAAATCTGGTGGCACATGCTCCTCGTGCAGCAAATTGACCAACCAGCTTGAGTCATAACTTGTCTGCACTAGATGACCCGCAAACAATCCTCCTCTTGTCATGCACCCGCCCTCTGCACCTCGATCGTGATGTCGGCCCACACAATTCTCCAATTTCGCAAATCTCTAAAAACATGGCTTTTTCAACTAAACTTGACCAAGGACTAATTCCAATGGACTCACCTACGACACACATACCTAAACTCACAGTACTGCGCTAGTCTTAATAGATGCCAGCCCAAATGCTAGCTACTTACACTTTGTACAGTGCTCTGCTGCTCTCGAGCTAGGACTGCGCAAAAAACTGAGTGGGGTGAGACCGTGGCAGTTCTTACTCTATTGGAGCTTGGCACAGCAGGTTAAATCACTTTCCACACACTTGAATGGACCATCCGAACCAACAGTACTGGTAATAGTGTTTGTAACTGTTCCGAGAAGTGTGAAGTTTGGGAAATGTAACTTCATTTTAGTCCACTAAACATGAGTAACGAAAAAGAACCATTTAGCGAGAAGAAAGGCACCATTCCCTAAAGATTCATCCAATCAAAGTGCATGATCCACAATAGGAACATTTAATTTCTTTTTTTAAACGACCTTAAACCGCAGTGGGCACTAAATGTGTGATAGAGGACGATTTGGTACTGACAGTAGCTGTAATAGACTGGTGCAGACTATATTCTTTTTTCTGTACTTGGATTTTCAGTGCAATATCTTAATCTTTCCCTTTCCTTTCTTTGCCCTTACCAATTCAGTGTTTGTCATTTGGCCCTGCCGGCTGGGCGAGCAACTCCAATTCCTGAATCCTGTCTAATCCTGCTCATTTTCAATTAGAACCTCAAACTGAAGTTCCTAATGCAAAGTTTCCGATTTGTCCATTGTTGCATGCAATGCCTTAAATGGACTATTGACTGCAAGGTGTTAATTTTAAATTAAATGTGTAACCGAACCCACATTGATATTTCAATTACTCTGTGCTAGCACGCTAATCTATAATCTATTAAATGGAAAACGCATGTTAGGTCGTTATATTCGGTGTTGCATGCAATGTATATGGCATATGTAGGATGTCTTTCACCTATCATGTGTATGTAAAGTCGCGCGTTCTTATGCTCGAACATGGCATGCGGCACTTGTGGACGTTGTTTAATGGATCGGGTATCTTACAACGCTGTAGGAAGACTACATTATGAGTTCTTAAACTGTTCAACAAAAGTAGCCACTGCCATTAATCACATCTAGATCGGGCTGCTTGCATTTTTAAGTTTCACTACTTGAGATGTATTTGGGGTTTACTGGCATTCATTTAACATTTTCGGCCCTTTCTTGTGCTTTTTATGACCGAAGTCAATAGTTTCTTTTTCTAAATGTGAAATATTGTGGGGTTGATGCAGCTGTTCTGTGTGGGTACTTGTATACGTTATTTAATCTTATGAGGTGGTAGTGTGATATATATGTAACCCAGATCACGACTGGCAATTAGCTATGAAAGTCGATTAAAGGTTGCAATGTTCGATTAAGTATATTGGCTATTTGCAGGATGCCTTGCAAGTAGCAGCGGGCTCTTAAATGTTTCATATTCAAGCAGTGTAGTGTCACATCTTGAAATAATGACTCCAGAAAAGTTAAGTGCTTAATCTGTTAAAAATAAAAGTGCAGGGCTCAAATATTTTCTAAAACGCCCATCAGGATGGGCCGCCCACTGTTGACACCACCCACAGCTGCTCCCCATGCTGTCAACATACATATACGTGTTAAAGCTGAAACTTCCACCGGCGTATTGCGGTCGACGGATATCCTCACTACGCAGAAGTGTGATTTAGAAATGCCAATCAACATACACATAATCTACTCATTGTGTCTTGACATGACACATGTTTAAGTGTGTCTTTAACCAAACTCATCGTTTACATATTGCTCTGATTCTGTAGGTGTTTTTTTTGTAAATGGCAGTTGAAATAATAGTCGCTAAAACACCACATCATAATCAAACTGTGTCTGAGACAATAAGTGCCTGGGCTCAGAAATAAGTGCCACGGCTGAGCCCTGGCAAACATACCCACACATCAAGCATTGCCGGAGTCTGTGCACTGTACCAGGTACTTTACACAAATTTGTTTATTGCCATATGATTGATTAAAGATTATACCATATGTGCCAGACAGTGACTGGAAAAATACTCAGTGGTGAAATAATTGGATGCAAAGCCTAGCTTACCTTTGTATGCATTTTCACTATAAATTCCAAAAGCAGACTATTGAGCATGCCAGTGGCCTGAGAGTCTGCTGCCCAATTCATATGCTGTTGTGGAGTTAAGCATGTGTCTATACTCGCGGACAGTATACAGCCATATGTTCGCAATATGAATCTAGTTATCCTACTTTAGTTTGTGCTTGCTTGCCATAATTGGATTTTGAAAGAGGTTGGTATTTTCGACATGCGAGTTTGGTTTTCATGGCTTCTCTCACACGTGAATTCTCAAAATGTAGGTCTTCTGGATTACTAATTGCTGGATCTTTTCCAACCACAGGACCAATTAGGCATCAACTAATGAACCGCCTTCTACACGGAGCTTTATTCTACCGTCTCCTAATGGTGCTTATCTCATTATTTAATGGCTTTATCAGGAAAGTAAAATGCATGTCCAAATTCATTACACTTTGTGGCACTACTGGTGTGGAGACTTTAATTATTTCAGAGCTAAATGAAAATGCTGCCTGCGTCAGGGTTGCATTTTATTGGAAAACGAATTCTTTGTTGACGGATATGACCATTATAAAGTAGATGCTTCAGAGAGACCAGTGCGGATGTGCATGGCACTCTTCCCTAAAGTAAATGGTCTTCATGAAAAGGATGACACTTCTCCAAAACCTATTACTGTGGCACTCGTTTTCCCTGGCTTTGTCAAATGTAATTGTGCTCAGATTAGGGACTCTCGTCAATTTGATATACTCCGGATAGGGTAGCGGATATCTCTACATTGCCAACATGTGTGGCATAAACGCAGTTGCATGTAGGAAGATCTTTGCATGAGTCTGCATTTTAATATATCAACTTGGTTTTTGACAGCTGCAGCTGAGGTTCATGTAATGGTCCCTTTTTATGACTGTACATTTGTAGACACGTGTCTTCTAAATGTAGGGGCCATTTTGAATTGGCTGTGAAATGTAATGGAGGGCAAAATGACTCTGTAAAGCCCAATCAAGAATGAGGTTTTGTCAATCCATGTGATAAGATGGTGAGGGTTAGGCCATCGTTTCCACAAGTGGATGAAAGAGGCTGACCACTAGATGCAAAAAACTGGTTAACAGTGTGGTAAGCTCAAAGCTGCAAGACGTCTGTACTAAATGCAGCAAAGGCCATCAATATTACGAGGGTTTAAAAAAGCATACAACCAACACTTATACCTGCAATGTAAGGGTTGAATAGGCCATTTCAGCTAACAAAGCACATGCCACAGCTTCAACGCCTTGTAGTTATGCAATTTACCACTCTCGAGATCCCCAAAGGAGGGTGAAAAGTGTTTGATTGCATGCATCCTTGAGAGCGGTTTGTCTTTGATTGATGAAGCTCTGCAAAAAATAGCGCTGCCGTAGAAGTTAACCCAAAGCTTGTTTTTTGCTCCAGAAAATGGTTTTGCCTGCTTATCCACAATGTACTGCCCAGTGGTTTTGAACTGGAGGTAAACTTCTAGGGATGGCTTTTGTGTTGTGCTGTCACGTATGTGGCTTGTTCGCTGAAATGACCAAATCTACCCGCACCAATCTGCAGTAAAGGCTCTCTGCAGAACAGTGTTCATAGATCTGAACAAGCTGTGAGAAATCCTTGCAAATATTTGACATAAGAGTGTAGCACTAGTCCGAGGAGTCAGATTCAGCACCAACTGGTGAAATGCTGTGACACGGAGTGGAGGGAAGCATCCCGTACAAGAGCCCACAACACGTTGCAAGATGCTGACCCAAGGCGAACATTGAAGAGGCCGCTTCTGAATAGTGATGAAGTCAAGTCTGGGCTGAAAGTTCAGTCAGAGTAGAGAACCGAGGTTATTCAAATGAAGTGGTTGAGTCTCGGTGTAGATGAAGCTGGATAATGGTGGTAATTAAAAGCATAGACCAAGAGGTAGAACCTGGGCATGAACCTACGGGCCATGGAATGATGGATCCACAGACTGCGGTCAGGAGGAATCTGGAAAGCATGAGAGTAGCTGGTCCACACTATGAAGCGCTGATGGCAGATACTGTCCCATTGCCTTTTTGAGCGATTGTATAGTCTGAAGTGATAAAACAGACCAGTGAGAATAACCAACGAGATTCCCGATTCTTTGAAATAGATAATAATTTTTTCATCCTTATGGAGTTTATAATCATATTGTTGGAATTTCCCATCCATTAACCACAAGCTGGAGAGGCAGATGTGAGCAATGAAGCAAGGATACTGCAGATGCTCGTTTGGGAATTGCAGTCCAGATTGCCGAAACTCCAGATTGATAACTAAATCTAGTAAAAGACCGTCATTTGTGACCAAAGACCATAACCCTTCAAGACCACCCGACGAAAACACTTTAAATAGTGCTTTAATAAACCTTGTCTTTCATTACCACATCTCCTTTAATCTCCGAGTCTTTCTTTGCACAGTCTGTGCCATAGGGCACAAGGCACATTTGTTCTGAAGCTGTTATATCCCAACGTCTTCACTGGGACCTACATAGTTTAGATTTTGCAGGTTATAATTAGATTCTGTATTCAACACTTGTTCCATGGTAACAGAGAATTTTGAAAACTTCATATACAGTGAAATTGTAGACCTTTCCATTTGTTAAAAAAAAGCAGGGTAATGTTACTTTCAGAACAGTAAAGAACACAAAACAACTTGTGAGGTTTATAATCAACGGTTGTAAGCTTGTAAGCATTCTTTTTTTTTTTTTTGCCCATGATGGCCTTTGTTGTTCTTGTTGGGATGTACGAAAGGTTATTTCTTTTAGTCCCTGTGGCACCCCCTGTTGCGAGTTATGAAAATATCTCAAGTCCTTACATCTGAACAGATATTTTGAAAAAAATAACTAGACGATTTCACCATTTAAAAAGATTGTTTAGGAAACAAAATGGCCGAAGTACTGATGTAGCTTGTCCTGATACGCAATTCTGTTCTTGGCACAGAAAAATTGAGGTGAGGCACATTCTTCCTCATGCAGTCTGGTATAGAGAAAAGGTTCTGTGGACTCAGTCTCCAGATATAAATTCCAGCTCAGACGTTTCACCTAAACATTTATATAGGAAGCCAAAATGACCTCCATAATTTTGCAAAGTTCATGACGACCATCCTGTTCAAAGTTCTTTCAGTTGCTTCCACAAAACAGACAGTCTATTATTATTTATTTACAATCCGATTTGAGGATTTTGCTCATATCCATTTATCTATGCTACAATCCTACAGCCACACTATCAACTCCCTGCATCTGTTGACTCCCAGTTCTTGGTGTTCACAATCTGTGGACACACTGGACATCCTGAAAGAATTGTACAATGTAATATTTTCATACAAGGCTCTTCACAGCAAAGCCTGCCGCCACACCATAGGGGACTCCTGGGGATAGCAGAAAGAAGATACTGCCATTCCAACCTCCTTTTTTGTGGCAACACATCTTGTCATCCATGGTCCCTTGTATCAAGACCTCTCAATAACCACACCAAAGACCCTTTCTCAGACATCAGCCTTTCTTGAGATTCCTTGGAATATCCTGTAAATTAGAACGCCAAAATCGTATACTCCTGGGGAAATGATTAATTGAACAAAATGATGTATCAATTAACCTCAGCTCCTTCTATAGACTTACACTTTGCAACAGGATGTTTTGTTAAGTTTACCATGTCTACCACAAATCATAGAAAGACCACTCTTTGGGATGGATCCTGTACCAAATGTATTTGTCCAATATGAAACATTGGGGATTAACTGTTGTACCCAGCTGTTTATTTAATTTCTGACAATGCATTATTTGTATAGTGCCATTGCAATAACTAATACCCTCCACATTTCAGACCCAAAGAAGATACCCCAGCGGCTTCAAAATGTTGGTAAAATACAAAGACCCTGAAGTCAAACTGAACTGTGGGCAAGTGAGTTTTTTCGTTACTAGCCAACACTTTGGCTCCAATAGATCACAGCGCAGAATTAATGAGCCTCTAACTAGATCTTACCATCCAGTTTCTTTATTGTAAACTAGCCCTCAACCAGTGAAGACCTTCCATTTTCGGAAATGCTGACGTATCACCCAATCAATCAGTTCCTACCTTTTTAACAAATAGCCTAAACCATTTTGCTTTGTGTACAAAACAGATTGTTTACAAAACCGTCTCCTAATGGAACATCCAACAGAGCTATTGTCTTCAATTCTTCATGTCCTGATCTGTTTGAATGACTCTTCATAAATACAACTTATTCAAGGAAAATATGTTATGAATGGACATGCAATTAACCTTAGTTTGCATTACCTAGATTACTGTTTCAATGTATCCAGGTATCTGAAGTTATCAATGTCCATTGTTGACATTCTCCAATTGTCCCACAAAACTCCTCTACAATGCACACGCCTGAGGAAGATGCCGTTTGCTTCTCTGAAATTGACTCTGCCTTTTCTAAACTAGAATGTCTTCCCATTTCATTTTTTTACCGGGCTGTCTTGGAACAAGAGACTTTTTTTTTTCTTCTGCTTCCTTAAAAGCTAAATCATTCATTTGATTTACCGCCTGATGAACAAGATGTGAATTAGCATTGCTTAAGGGCAGAATGTTCTTTGGGTCCAGGAAGTCAACATAATTTCAGTGAACCCCATTTAGCAAACGGTCTCCTCTGTAATTGCACAAATACAAGATATTAGCCCCATGACATCCCACTATTTGTCCTTGAAGATATTTTTTTTTATAATCGTCCTTGCATCAACCTCATTTGTTGTAATAATATTAACATTATGGATGAGTAGGGCACTCTTAGAGGCCTGCTTTTTGTCAATTTGTTTCTTTAACTACTTTGAAACCTATCCTGTCGCATGTTTCATTGGACAACATTTTGAGATGATTAATATCAAAATGGTTGCACATTCCTTTCTCAAATAATCCTAATGGTCCTGATTTAATACTCCTTATTTTTTCCACTTTTCAGAGTACAACAATCTGATATTTGCCTTTAATAGAATGATTAATTGAATAAATGATTTCTGTGGTTCTGGATTTTTAAAGTTGTCAATTACATTTTCTTTCTGAGGGCCAACACTTTCTTTGCTCTTCGTGAGGAGCAAGAGTCTTCTTTTTTGTAAAGAAAAAGTGTAGAAAACGTTTGACGTTTTTGTTTTTTTACGTCTACACTTTTTTTTCTTTTAGTGATTTCCTTGTAACTTTTTTCCTACTGTGTATCACTATTATAATCACAGCCTGTTTTAATGTGATGCTTCATCTTCTCATTGGCATTTTTCGTTGACTAGCCAATTTAGTGCCTTTTTAAAAAACTGAAGAGGGATTCGGACTGTGTTCTTTTAATATGAATGGTTTGTAGATATTGCACAAGGAAGAATCAAATTGTATCCTCTGAACGCTGATGAATCCTACATCAAATGTATACTTAATCCTTTAAAAAGGAAAACTGTTGCGTACATCCTGCCTAGTGATTGCAAGACTACCAGTACTATGAAGTAAAAAATGCATAGGATCCAGAGGTCTGTCTGTTACGCATGTCAGATTGGTCCAGGCCTTTAATTACCTCCGGCTTCCCAAGAAAATATTAAAGCATTTAATGGTTACTAAGCTTTATTGAAATCAGTAATTACATTTCACAATTTGTCTCTTTACCCAACCTCATTGTGTTTCATTCAGGACTTGGAAGCAGATCCACCTGCTTGGGATTCATCTGTACATATGATATGGCATTTATAACGCTCTTATACACAAGTTTTTCAGAAGCAATTCATGGTTTGTGCAATCTATGTTTTTAGTGTAGTTCACCGGATGCTTTGCATTTTGTGTGAACCCTAATTCACTCTTGCAATGATAATACTACAGTGATGGTATGAGTTATCTACTTGTTCTTGAGCTTCACTCCATCCAAAATCTGCAAAATATTGTCTATTTGCTATCTCATTCTACAGTTGTCACCAGAGCTACCTGATATCATGTGTAGTCCTGTGATCACTTGAGCAAGAATCGCTCTGTAAGGCCTCCCTCAATTCTAGATTCCATTTGATGAAGTGAAAAGTTCTCGATGTACTATACTCTTGACAAAATTAGTTGTAATCCAGACTGTGAAGGCCGCTGCTTTTATTGTAATGCACAGGACGTAGGATAGATGCTTGCTTATATGGTTTTATCCTGTGTTAATCAAGTCTGGAAGGATGCATCTAAGAAACTGCCGGAAGTCTCCGGTATCAATTGCCACTAGAGCCAACACTGTTGTGGATGAAATGCCTATAACGGAAGTGAGATTTGTTAACTTGTGTTTTTTACTTTTCAAAAGATGAATTCTTGAACTGAGGTCTTTGCTCCCAGTCCCTAAACTAGATTCATGGATGTTGTGGGATGTATTGACCCACTTTGCTGTGCTATGCGGCATCACCCTGCAACTTATGGCACAAGAAACTGCAACAATGGCGGCAAAATGCTTGTGCATGCCAAAAACCGCATCCTGCAACACACAAAAGAATGGATGCACAACCTGCCACCCATGGTGCATATTTGGTGGGATGGAGCACACACTGCAGGAAATGTGCCAGTGGGCTCCAGGACCATCAAACAGAGTGCAGAGAGAGAAACAGCGCTTGGCAAATGAAACTTCAAAATGTGCCTATAAATGACATTTGCTTTGTTGCCAAAAACTCCAAAATGCCTATATCAACATTTCTCAACATCCAAAAACGTGCTTGGCGCTACAATTCATGAAATCTAATGAAGCATTGCGAACATACAAAGTCCTAATGTGAAGAGCAAAACGTTTCTTCAGAAAAACTGGATTGTCGGTAAACTGACAGCCCCTGTCAGAATCTGGGTGCAGTACCTTGGGCCTCCTGTGAATGACAGCTGTCAGTTACTGGTGAAAATGCAAAGTGATCCAACTAAAAAATTCTGCCGGATCAGTAAACATGAAAAGGATTGTGGCTAAAAAGAATACATATCTCAGCTGCTTTTATCCCACAGAGTTAAAGCTAAGAAAGTAATGTATTTATGTTTGATGCAACAGGTTTGGTTTTTCCTGGATCTTTAATTAAGAATACATTAGCATGGCTGATCTGTAACCCTTTGGAAGTGAACAAACAGGTTTCTTCCAGGGGGAGGGACATTCTCTCAGCAGAAACTCACAGGGTGATAATTGTGGGTTAAACCCGACTTTTGTCTACAGAAAGAGAATGAAAAATGCCAGACCCTACAGCCCAAGAAACAGAGGTGTGAAAGGGTCGTAAATAGCTCCTGGAATGAACTTCCCTAAGGAGGGGGATGCTCCTGGACTCCCAGGAGAGACAAAGGGGTGGAGCCAAGCAACCATTTGCTGTTATGCATGAACAAAGAACAATTTTTAAGGACTCCACTTGTGATTCAAAGTGGTGAAAAATATACCAAGGACATATCTGTTAGTCTAATTTTTGGCTGCACGTTTTAAGAGGCGACAGAACCGTGTAACATGTTCTGGACAGGAATGGCAATATGTGGTTTTATGTGAAATATGTTAATACTAGAATTGTGAAAATTTACACACACATCCCCATTTTGAAAGCACGCATTTGTGGTAATTTGCATAAAGTTAAGAAATTGTGTTCATAGCAAAAAGGACAAAATTCGGTAGAAAGTTGAAAGAAGATCCCACAGCTGCAGGGTTTTGAGGAACAGATGCTACATAAAATATGGAATCTTTCTGTGCGATTTGTGTAAAGGTTTTACATTCTCGTGCCTATTTTGCAAAAATGACTCACTAAAACCTCCTAACTCCCTCAGTTTTTATGATAGAAACGAAATTTCAACTCCTCCTTGTACCGAACATCCTTAGCTATCCAAAACCACAAAACAGTGCGATTATCCCGTAATAGCGAATATCGCGCAAGGAAAGGTTTGCCACGATTTTACATTCTGAGAAATTTTCCACGCGTAAATTAGCTTTAGTTTCCGACTTGGACTTGACATTTCAAATGTTTCTTTGGACTAAATCATTGCTTGTGATTGTGTGCAACTGTTTAAAGTGTCTCCCCTAGGAATTTATAACAATTTAAGTATTTATGACCACATTTGGTGTTTTTGCTCAGACAATTCCAAAGAAAATTGCAAAGCCGATTCCGTTTTTCTCTTGTGTTTGAAGGGGCAAGGTGGGAGTGACATTCTGTTTGATTTGTGCTATTCTTTAATAACTGCTCTCATCACATCTCTTTACATTACCTATTGGTGGGATGAGGGGTGTTAGAGGGGGAACCACTAACCATAGTGCCATCTGTTCTAAACCAACTCAAGAGTTTTCTTTTCTGTGCTGCATTTGTTTTATGCTCATTACTTGATCCCTAGTGTATTAAATATATTATCAGTGTTCTGTCACCCCATTGGTGATTGTTACCTACTAAAATATATTGTGGATTAATTTGAAATATATAAATACATAGTTACCTTTGCAAACTAGTCTGATTCCTGGTTCAGTGTGACGGGGGGGTTCCAGGTGAAGGGTTTGATAGGAGTGGTATATCGTTCATAATATCGAACTTACAGATAAAAATAAGGGCTTCAATTGTGCACTACACGCTGGGCGTGACTTGGATGTATGCCGGATTGAAATCACTTACAATGTGGGTCTAATTTCTGCTTGTTTGATGTCTCCTATTCTACCAAGGGACATTTCTACTGATTTAGAGGGCTTAAATACTCCCTCATGCACACCTAGATGGCTTGGCTCAGACAATAGCCACTCGTATACCTCAATGACACTAAGGCTTTTCAGTCTCCTGATTCCCTCCTATCTTACGCAGTAGTATTTCAGATGTAAAGTCTCATTGATTGTTTATTAGATGAATTTGTTTGTGGTAGAATGGTGAAGGCGTTGGTGCAGAAGTTACAAAGGAGAAGAGTATTGTGGCTCAAAATAGCAAACTGGTAGATTTTTTTTTTTTTTTTTACTATACAGAACTCTGTTGCTTTGTAGCTAAAGGTTCACAATATATAAATCCCATACATACGTTGCAGCCCGCCCTGAGAGATGTGTTTGCAAGATTAATGCACTGCTGAGCAGTATAGCTTTCAACTACTCATTAGGTTTGCTGGGCACATCTATAATGGTCATTTTATAGCCTGGGAGTTTTATCCTACCATGTACCTAAATAAAAAGTGCAGTGTGCTCAACCCCGCCCCCTTTTTTTTGGCATGTGATTGTTCGTTTTTGAGTGAAGCATTGCTACCTTTTTAAAGTAATGACGACAGTGTAGTTTAGGCTAAGCAACTGTTTCTGAATTGCATGTACATCTTTGGCATAGATCCGTTGCCAGAAAATGGCTCATCTGTTATGGATTCTTGTCCAGCCGCACAGCAATCTGATGGGATTCTGATGTCACTGGCTCTGTCCTATCCCGATCTGATTGCAGAGCAGAGTCTTACATGTGACTTTCTAACACCCTATTGGCTTTTTCCGAGGCACCAGACTATGGAATATGGCCAGAGAACATGAGCAATATTAATTGATGGGGGGGGGGGGGGGGGACATCACTGATGCAAGTAAAACTAAACTGGAGTCGTCCATTTCTTTTGTCCTCAATAGCTGGAGTCTGTTACAGAAGCACTACAGATATTCCTGCAGTTTTAAGTGGCAGCCAATTATTTATTGACCACCTCAGACAACGTTAGGTAATTCTCTGCATGTCCCTCCAGTTTAACTTGCAGTAGATCTGAGAGAGTGTGGGGCGTTTGGGGCCTTAAAGTAGCATGACATGTGACAAGAAGTTCCTTAGAGGTGGGATGGAAGGGACAGGATTGAAATGGTCTCCCTAATTTCTTATCCTCGTATTACCCCCTTTTTCCTTACAATGAGCAATAGTTAACTCGGGACTTGGCTCCCAACACCTTGAATATAACAAGTCTGGTAGCAAGAAAAGAGCATACCTCCATATACTACTGTTCCTGAATCTCCTAGTTTAATAGTGCTCTGGTGGTTGTGTAGGTTATCACATCAATTATGTCCATTTAATAAGAATCTGTGTTGTATTACGTTCAGGTGATATGGCATTCACTTGTTAAATTGCCATTTTTCATGCAAGTAAATATCAAAAAATGTATTGTATTGGCTCTGCGGTTTTACTTTCACCCTGAACTATCTTTGCGCCAAAGATCATGCGATGCATGATAGTCTGGTTTATCAAGTGAAAGGAAACTCATTAAATGGAAAGGTATTGGGCCATTTCCTAAATATCAGCAGGTTCCATATGGCCTACTGATATTTTAGTGATTCTTATAAAGCGCAGGTTTGTCCGAGGGCATCATGGCGCTAGGAGAGATGGAGACAGCCCCTTAAATTCAAAATAGGTAGGTTTAAACCTGCCTCCTAAACTCCAGATAGTGGGGGATTTCTTATGATAAGTGGGAGGTTATTTGAAGGTGATGAATGGGGTAATAACGCATAATCTTGGCTTAAAGGTATTCTGCTCCCTGACCATGAAGGGCACAGTGTACTATACACAAGGTCTTAAATTCAACCCTTTCAGCCACAGGGAGCCAGTGCAGGTTCCGTAACACGGGGAGAGAATTCCAGAATTTACCAGCAAGAGCTGTGGAAGAGTGCCCTCCAATCCTTACTCTTCTACATCTTGGTGTTTGGATTAGTCTGTCAAATTGAGATAGTGAGGGGCAGCTAAGATGGTACATCTTTGCCTTTAGAAGGAAACCGGTATCCTGCATGATTTATGTACTGGGTGCATTGCTTTAAAAATTCACTTCCACACCGAAAGCCAGCCCAGATAGTTATGCTCCATTTTCTTTAGTTTGAGTAGCACTTGGTTTTCAATATGATGTCCGCCGATTGATATAGCAGCTGAAATGGTGCGTTCAGCAGTAGTTCGAGTTGCATGTCTTTGAACTGTGGTGTACCTATTGAAATTGCTGAAGCTCAGCTCGATTTTTTTCTAATTGGATTACAGCGTTGACCATCGAAAGTGTGAATCAAACTGACATTAGCTTTTCTGTGATTAAACCCATCTGATGCTTGCCGATAATGACATTAAACGGGTTTTACAAGTGAACCATACTTCACATTGAAATTGGGCAGACAAAATAAAAATACATATGAATTTTTCATTTTATTGGAATTGAAGTACACCTTTTTGGTTAATGCCAGATTTATTTTTCACATTTAACATCCTAAACCAAGTTAAAAGCAGAACGCCAGCTGTAACTGGAGATGATTAATCGAATTCTCTGTGCTTTATAAAGTATCCAACTCTGAAAAGATTTATACAGTGCAGAAAAGCAATTGTGCTTTGATGAAGGGAACTGGCTAATCGATAATTG
This sequence comes from Ambystoma mexicanum, assembly GCF_040938575.1. Taxonomy (NCBI): domain Eukaryota; kingdom Metazoa; phylum Chordata; class Amphibia; order Caudata; family Ambystomatidae; genus Ambystoma; species Ambystoma mexicanum. The sequence continues at coordinate 382,550,872 of NC_090923.1, read as the reverse complement.
CAATCTTAGAAAAAGTGTTGCATTTCCTCACTTAAAGTATTGGGGTGTTTGCTTTTTTGTAAAGCAGAACATGTGGAGCAGGAATGTTTGAAATCTGAATTCGAAGATTGTTCAATAAAACTGCTGTTAAACTTGTATTGCTCAAATGAGGAGATGACGCCACTACGTTAAAACTAACCGGGAGATAGTAGTTTTGCTTTACAGAGGTTACATTTTGAATATACTATTAACTATTAGGTGTGCCCTTATTTCAGTGCTGCCATCATTATGGATTAGGCCCCATGACAAATTATAATATATCCATTATTTCATTATTAGTTAAAATACATTCCATTAAATGGAAGGCGTGAAAACCATGCTTCCGAAGAATGACCGTGTCTCTGAAGACGTGCAGCTTTTTAGCAGAGCCCTGAACTTTGGTGTGGTGGTGGCGGAGTGAATGGAGTGATATTGGATATTTAATTTCCTCAGTCTTTGGGCTTTCAAATGACGCTGTCCATTGATGAGCAAATGCAGAAATGGTTGGACTAAAAGGAAATGGAAGGTTGATCTAGGTTTATTCTAGATTGTTTCTTAACCTCTGATATCTGGTCAGATACTGCTGATTCAGGAATACATTTATAGATTCTGCATTGCATGTGACTGAGGGGCACAGCTTTCCTGTACAATGCAATTTCATCACTCTGAGAAAAATGATAAACAGTTTATTATTTGTCTGATTCTGATCTGCTAGTGTGATTGTTTTTCTGCTAGCCAACATTAAAATGGGGGGATAAGTGTGACGAAATGAGAACACGACTGAGTAGTGGCTAAACCACCTACTCAGACCCATACTACTACTAGACCAGCTGTGATCCCAATTATAAAGATGAAACGGAGACAGCCCGATGTGTTATACCTACTTTGAGTTTCTGAGGATGTGGACGGAGGGCAGACGGACTATACTCTCAGGATGGGTACACAGTGATCACAGTAGCAACCCAAACAGCAATATTACAAATACTCCCAAATAAAATAATCCTTGCATAGAAAACCCACCAGTTCAAATATTCCTTTGCACGCCCTCAGTAACCAATATGTTGGCACATATGTACCCAATAGTAGTAGACATGACTTCCTCTAGGAGACTCGTATTCCACTTTAAAAATGTGTGTAAAAGAAAAGCATATTTTGATCTCATTAAACTACATGTAATGGTCGAAATGAATAGAAGTTGTGCATTCATGTGCCCAAGTTTTCAGTGTTTATTAAAGCCCTTCATCTGCCATTTGTTGATACTCCAGTTTAAACCTATTGAAGACACTAGGTCCATGCTGGAACAACTGCAGCCCACTCTCATAATCAAATATCTGTACTGAACGTGTATAGGATGCATATTACTTCAAACCAGTCACTTGTGACCTGGGCCTGTATGCACAAGGTTAGAACCTATAACGTCCTGCTTTAATTTTATGATGGGCCTTTATTGCTATTTTCCTGTGCTAGGGGCAGTTTCACATGGCAAGAACTTTTTCAATGCTCAGTGTAATAATGTTATAGCTATCAATCTTCGTTATTTTCTTTTAGTCTACTTGTATACCATCTAATAACCACGAGTAATGAAACCATTTTCTTTTTTAACAGGGTTATACGGACCTGACAATTGGGTGTTATCAAGTGCAGACTGTGGTGGGATATACCAGTCTCCAATAGACATTACAGATCAGAATGCAGAGATTGGAGATGCATACCAAGAGCTTCAGCTGGATGGTTTTGACAGTGAATCTTCCAACAAAACCTGGATGAAAAATACTGGCAAAACTGGTAAGCATTCTTGATTATGAATTCTTCTCTCACATGGCTGCTCAATCATTCTGCTCATTGAGTAACATATCATGAATGTTCCTTGATTTACTCTTACTAAGTGTATTGAAGCATAACTCTATGTATTTGGAGCTAAAAATCATTGTGTTATACAATACTCTGAAAGGTTGTACACAGGGGTGTTGGTAGGTCTGAAAAAGATTTGGGGCTATGCTAATGTCGGGACTGTCGGGACCCAGGGCTAGCTAGCCTTTTGGTTGTAGCCCCTGAGATTCTATCCGGGGTACAACCAAAGAACCCAGGGCTATAGCCGCCTAAGCCCCCACTAGCAACGCCTCTCATGCTAAGGTTTTGTTGCCGTATATTTTGTTTAAAATGTGTTTAAATTTGGCCATGACCCTTGGAATGTGCTTCCCTCTGCATATGTTATTTCTATATGGAGCGGCGGGAGGAGTCAATGGTACCATATGGTAACCTATAGTTCTATTTGAGAAAGATGGTATTGTGGTTCTGATATATAGATGTATTGCTAATTTGGAGAGGTTAGAGAACCCAAACTATTTATTAACAATGCACCTACAAAACATTTAATCAGTAGCGCAGCAGAAATTGCATTTTTAACACTTTCAAATCTGTCACGGTGGATGAAGATCCATGCAGTATGCATTGCTTACCTAAAATTCTTATATGTTGACGTTCAAAATGTAAGCACTGAATTCCCATCTTTCACGAAGAGATTAGATTTTATGTGGCCAGATAAATTGTAGTAGACGAGATGCTTTCAAGTAAGAGGTTGCCATTATTACCTTGAACTTTAAGAGAAGGCTCAATGTGTGTGTCTGTGTATATATATATATATAATAAATTTAGGCTACTCATAATGTCCATCTATGTAGCACATGGTGTCCCTGAGCAACTTCTTACTACAGACAGAGAATCTAGTTGGATGTCATTTCATGCTTTCATACAAACTAAAGAATATAATATAAGGGAATATTTTATTTGTAACACCACATATGTTTTATATGTACTAAATTGGCCATGCAACAAATTGTATGTAGCTTCTGCAAACTTTTAACTTAAAATATTCATCCTGCAGTGATATAGAGCTACTATTATATGGATCCCAATTTCCTTATAGTGGTTAAATTCACCTCTTGACATAATGTGAGGGGTCAGCAATGCAAGACTTTGTTTAGTATTCTCAAGTTTTAACAGTTTAATATAAGCAAAAATAAACAAACCCTAACTTAGCCTACCCTGCCAGGGGATTCCCTACCTCCTCTAGAATCTAATGTTCAAGGATATTTGTACCGCGCACCATCACCACCGGAGTCGTCCGCTGGCACTCTGGCAGATCTGAAAAGGAAAAGGGGTGGGGGGTGAGTTAATTGGAACGAGCAGGATGAGTGCAAGAGAGCAGTGATCTGCGGTTGGCAGCTTCAGTTTGGTAAACACCGTAGGCTGAGCTTGGGGGTGCTTCCGGTCGTTAGTCTTCGTGTGCTGTTGTGCAAAGCTATGTGTGGTTTGTTTTGTTGTTGCAGTGTAGTGATGTTTGCATGTGTTGTGTGTGCTTTAGGGTTGTGGTTGTTTGGTTAGAGTTTGAGAGGTGTGTGCATTGGGGAGAAATTGTTAGTGGTTTGGTTATTGGCCTCGCTATCTAGAATTGATGTGTGCTAAATTTCCACATTCTTTCTAGATGTGGTGTGTGAATATCTCTGCATCTCTATCTGGATCCGGCACTGGGTAATATTCACAATCGTATCTATATATGTATGACACACGCCAATATTCACGATTATATCTAAATGTGACACTGGCCCACCTTCGAAATCTTGTCTAGATGTGAAGCACGCTAGTATTCACAATTCTATCTAAATATGGCATTGGTAATATTCCCAATGCAGTCTAGATGTGGAAATGGCTAATATTCGCTATTCTACCTAGATGTCACACTGGCCAACTTTCACAATCATGTCTAGATGTGACACTGGCTAATGTTCACAATTCTAAGTGTGGCACTTGCTAACATTCAAAATCCTATCTAGATGCGATGCAGGCTAATGTTCAAAAGTCTATCTAAATTTGGTACTTGCTATCCTTCACAATTCTGACTGGGTCCGGCGCAGGCTAATGTTCACAATTCTATGTAAATGTGGTACTTGCTATCATTCATAATCCTATCTCGATGAGACACAGGCTAATGTTCACAAATCAATCTAAATGTGGGACTTGCTAACATTCACAGTTCCAAGTGTGGCACTTGTTAACATTCACAATCCTATCGAAGTATGGCACTTGCTAACATTCATAATTCTATCTGTGTGGTACTTGCTAACGTTGACAATCTTATCTCGAAGCGACGCAGGCTAATGTTCACAAGTACTTGCAATCTTTCACAATTCTGTCTGGGTCCAGCTAAGGACTAATGTTCACAATTTTATCTAAGTGTGGCACTTGCTAGCCTGCGCCGGACCCAGACAGAATGTTAGGAAACTTTCACAATACTAACCCTGATACTAAACAATATAAACAATACAAATTAAAGTTAACAAAACAACCAGTCTTGGATGACTTCTACTTGTTCTGGGCAGATCTTGTCCCCCCAGAAAAGTCCCAAAGTCAATCCTTCCAAGGAAAAGAAAAGTCAAGTTCCAAAGAAACAAAAGTTCAAACACACAAAAATCCACTGGTAGCAGTTCTTCTTCGCTGGATGAAAAGATTCACCTTTAAAAGTTCCACAAAGAAAACAATAGGCTATCCAGGAATCCCATTGGTACTTTCTCCAGGAAAAGATTAACACATTTAAAGACACAAGTCCCACTTCTACTTGTCAACTCTTCTGTTTTGCAAATTCTCAGGCGTCTGCTAGATAAAGTTTTGTCTGGATCCTTCTGCTTTGAAATTGCTCTCCAGCAGCTCCCTTGATGAAACTGAGATTAGGCCCTCTTGTCCCACAGTTAACTCTTGACTTCTGCTTCATACAACTACTACAGTTCTGACAATTGTATTTGCAACCAAAGTTCTACTGCTCTGCTTCTACTTGAATTTTAGAAGGTTAGGCAACTTCCACTAGACTTATTCGACCTCTACAGGATGGCAAAACACTCTTCTCTTGTCACAAGAAAGAGCAGCCTCTTTGCCTTTCCTTCTGTCTTGTAGCTACTATGAAGGCATAATGAAGTACGACACAGACCGATTCAAAGTTCAAACCAAACTGCTTTATTAACACATGTCATGGTGGCTCAAGACCTAACTTGCCCTAAGCTAAGGTGGGATTTCCCTACCTGAATGAAACGAAGGAAAGTCCGAATCAGAAAGTTCAACTTAGAAATCTGTCTTTGTCCAAAACCTATCCTTGCCCTCACACCTTAAGCTGAACAATGTGTAGGGATGTCAACAATGAAAAATGGTGATTGAAATACAGTTCTGAGCTTCTTCCAGCTCCTAGCTTGCTTTTCAGCTCTGCTTACCCAAGTTCAAGTAAGTTCCACAAATCCTCAGGGTTCCCTTCCCCAAGTTTAAAATAACACAGTTGCAAAGAAAATGGTGTCTAGAGGTTCCCGTTCTCAAGACAGCACCACATTTCAGGAAGTCTCAGGTTTCCCTTCCCACAAGACTTCACCTTGCCAACTTATACTTGGTCTCAGTCTTGCAATATTCAAAACAAGTCCAGATCAACTCGACACTCTTTCTGGATTGTATTAATGTTTCAATCAAATTACTCCTTCTTGATTTACCTCAACAATTTCTTTGGATTTTACAATTCAGGGTTCCCTGGCCTAGGCGCAGTTGTTAGACCACACGGTCCACCCATTCCAGGTTGTGAAACCAGGAACCCTAGGCTCTTTAGCCCACACAGGTTCTTCTGTAGCTACCCTTGTGTGAATGTTCACTCTCACTTGACTTCTCCTTGTCAGCCTCTTGGCTTTACATGAAGGTGTCACCCTCACCTGGCTGCTAATTGTTTGCATCTTGGCTTTGCCACAATGTGTCACATATCCTTTGCCAGTTGTTGGCCTTGCCAAACTGTATTCATGCATAATGTTCATTTTGCAGTGGTTTTATTTCACGCTTGCTTTCTTATTTCATAAATTGCTTTCAAATGGGCATGTTCACATTCATCTGTCATCAGGTTGTAGCCTTGCCCATAAAATGTTCATTGAGTTCGTTATTCAATATTAGTGATTGTTCACTTTTGTTGCATCACTTTTCTTTCAACCCATGGCTTTAGGTTTGTTTCATTGTGTGCATACTAATCTCTGCATTCGGCTCGCTTCCACAAAGCTCCCCCAGAAGCGCCCTGCTTTCGAATGACTTTCCGCTTTACTTACCAGTCCTTGATGTTCCCTCTGGGCAGCTGCGCTGTTCCGTTTCTGCACTGCTTGCTGGCTTATCTTTAACCGCGAGCCCCGCTTGCACTTCGGATGCTCTTCTATTCCCGTCAGCAGCTCTGCCTCTCTACCGTGTGTGCAAGCAGCTACTTTGGTTTCTTTTTTTTTTATTTGTCTACAGCTATTGCTGCGTATCTCTGACCAGAGGCTCCCACACCTGTGGATTTCTTACGGCCCGCTTGGCCCTGGGCACTACAGTACCTTGAGCCTGTCTGCCGGCGTCCTGGCTCTCCTGCAGGACTCGCCACAGCTGCCTCCTTGCAAACAAGATCCCCTGCTGGTCTCCTCCCTCCTTGTACAGCTGCAACCGCTTCACAGGTTGCAGGTGAGCGTTCCCAATTGAAATTGCCTGACTGCAATCAGAGGAGAACTTGGGACATGCCTGACCTTTATAATATTCTGCAGGCATCTTCCTCGTCTCGGCACTAGAGTTGTGAAATGACTTTTCACTACTCCTAGTCTCCTCTTCCTCATAACAGTACTATAGTTTGTTGAATGAGGGGAGAAAAGAAAAGTCTTGAAGTTCCAAAGAAATAACAGTTCATACACAAAGAAAAATCCACTGGTAGCAGTTCTTCTTCCCTAATGAAAAAATTCCCTGTTCCAAGTTCCACAAAGAAAACAATAGGCTATCTAGGAATCCCATTGGTACTTTCTCCAGGAAAAGATTAACACATTTAAAGACACAAGTACCACTTGTACTTGACAACTCTTCTGTTTTGTAACTTCTCCAGCGTCTGCTAGATAAAGTTTTGTCTGGATCCTTCTGCTTTGAAATTGCTCTCCAGAAGCTCCCTTGATGAAACAGAGTATGCTCTCTTGTCCCACAGTTAACTCTTGACTTCTGCTTCATACAACTGCTACAGTTCTGACAATTGTATTTGCAACCAAAGTTCTACTGCTCTGCTGCTACTTCAATTTTAGAAGGTTGGGCAACTTCCACTAGACTTATTCGACCTCTACAGGATGGCAAAACCCTCTTCTCTCGTCACAAGAAAGGGCAGCCTCTTTGCCTTGGGAGGGTTAGGCTGGTTCTCATAAGGGAAAGGGGATAGTCTGTCACACCCTTAAACCTTATCTTCTTCACCGTCTTCCTGATGCTTTCTTGTGGTGGGACAGGGGTTGCAATACCCCATAACTGCGTCTGGGATTGAGGGTTCCTCTTGAAATGAGGGATACCTTGCCTCACCCAAGGACCCTCCACGCACTTGATCCTCCTTTACTTCTACACCCCCAGGGTCAGGATCCAGAAGCAAGTGCCTTTGCCTGAACACCTGAGAAGAGGACCGATGGATGCCCTCGGGTTTCTCACACTACCAACCACAATTGTACTGCTACAACTTTAAAACTGGGTTTTTAGTGTTTCGGGAGAGTCAACTAAGAGTTCTTGGTTTACCAGCAGCATTCTCAGGATTAACAAGAGGCATGCGATTGCTGGACATCCTTTTTTTTTTTTTTTGCTCAATGATCAGAAAAGAAGACTTTTTACAACACCCAGGTGTTTCCCCTTGATATTGCATCGCATTTTACATTTCCTGTGTTAATAAGACTTCCCACTTCTATGAACAGGTTTATCTCAGTCAATTCTGCATGCACATTATTAGAAAGCTGGCTACTGTTACCAGCGAGGTATTGAAGTTGATTTGGAGTACAGAGCTTCACTTTCCCGACTCCACAATCACTAATTGCTGGCTGATTCTGCTTCCGGGCTTGGTTTCTTCAACTACTACTGCTGCAGGCAATCTTGGGTCCCCGCCTCCTTCTGCTGCACGGGTGTCTCCGATCCGGCCTCATCAAAGGAGACTTCTGCTCTCGAGATTCCCTCGGCTTGCTTTTGCACACAGGCCTTGGATGGAAGCACAATTTCAGCTCTGCATTCACCGCAATTGGGCGCACCTGGAAATACTGCCAGTTTCCTCCAGCCTCTTCCAATGCTGTCAGTCGTACAGGTTTGTGTATGTGAAATCTGCTCTTCCCCTATTCCGGCGTCCCTTTTGTGGTCGCACTTCCTTGTTGAACAGCCAGCCTTTGTGTTCTGCTCCTTATACTTCTGCCACTGCTGACCATCTGACTCCCACTCCAGCTTCTTTCTACTGCTCCTACCTGCAACAGACGTGTATACCCCTCAGGTGGGTTAATTGGTTTCAGGTACAGGTGCTTAGAATTAATTGCCTGACCCTGCCAAAAGCTATTAGGCTGGCCTGCCTGCTATGAACTCCTGCATGTCTCTTTAGCCCTCTTCTTCACAGTAACTGATGGTTTCTGAGACATGAAGTACTTTGTAATTTCTCTCCATTTTCAAAAGAATTAAATAAAGAGTTCTCTCCCTTGATATTATAATAGGAGAAACCATGGTTAACCTTTTTTAGAGACAGATGGGGCAGAGAAAGTCACCGGTTTGCCGTTCCTGTTGGCATACCTTTGACATTATGGAGGATATGAATTTTTAGGGGTTCAACACTAAATGGAATCACTGCTCTAGATTTTACATTGAAGATGATATTTTTATTATATCGTGCTCACGGGATGCTCCACAATGTTATACCAAACGCTTAACATTTTTGACAACTATCTTGGTGCGTAATATGTTAACCATTCTTCTTCCACCTCATGCAGAGACACAGATGGATAAAAAACTATTTTACAGATGCGGTCAAACATCTATTTCTGAAAAAATGCTTAATTTCTGAATTCCATAAACCTTCTTAGAAAATCATTTGGGGGGATTTAGTAATGTTTATTGGGGTACAATGGCCAGAACCCGAAGGGCAACCGAGTGCAGACACCTTATGAGAGGTAGCTGCTGAATCTATTACTAGAAATGCCTTTTCGGATTAAACTCACACAAATTACATAAGCACATCCCCACTACTCAACTTGAGTTAAAATTGTAAACTAGAAATGTCAAGGGCGCTGCCAATTCCTCAGTGCAGAATGGCCAGCAGCAGTTGAATGCAGAGGCACTTCAGGGACGCGAGGGGAGGCTGTTGAACTGAGCCCACTCTGTGAACACAGTCTGCTGGGAATAATCCCCCACATCTCATCTGTTCACTTTCCCACATCTCAACTGTAGAACTCTAGCAGCTCCAGCACTAACCAATCTGTGGTACTGGAATAGTGTTTGTGCTAGTGGGGGCTCATGGATGAAGCCAAGGCCAAGTGCAGATTTATATGTGCTAATAATCTGTCTGGGCCAGACCCATTAATCATTGAACTTTCTTTTTGCCAATATCTTGAAACGTTGTTTATTCTATTAGGGTGAGAGTACTTTGATTTGAACAAGTGAAGTAAATGTTTCAATAAAAGAAGTTGGACTGGGAAGCTCCCCAGAAGCTATTAAACAGATTCAAAACCCAGTCCTCTCACTGTAATCAACTTGCAAATACACTTGGCTAAAAAAGTGACTTTCAAACTGCCAGTTGAAGCAGTCTGGTAAAACTTGATTACATTCTGAAATATCCTGGGTTCTGGTGACCAGAGATGACGTTGGAGGCAAGGTATTATAAAAGGAAAGGTAGTATTATTGTAGTGACAGGGTAAATTATAGGAAAGAGGCAGGAGCTCAAGGTATATATATCTTCCTTAGTCTCGCTCCCATCCTGTGTGTCTCCCAACTGACACTCCTGGAACTTTGGTGTACTGTCAGGTTCCAGGCTGCTCAGCTACATTCCGATACTTGCATTGGTGCACTCAATCCAAGTCAGATACTACAAATTTTAAACCCAGTCCACTTGCAATCACAATACCGTGTAGCAATTTGTGGGAGGGAGATGTTGTGTTGATGTAGAGGCCGAAGCGAAATTGTTCTCTTCTACTTCTACTTCTACCTTTGCCATGGTTCAGTATTTTTTGCTGATTCCCCTGAAGTCCAAAATTAGAATCTGCCCTTTCAATACCAGTTAAATACATTGTTGTTTGTCTAGCTAGTGAAGAAATTTAGCAACTATATATCTTCAAAGTTGTTCTTGATTTCAGTTAAAAACTTGTAACATGACGGGCACATATTGAAGAATGAACTAGATTGTCCCCTAACTGCAATCTAAGGAAGTGAGCAAACTAAAGAAGCATGCAAGCCAGAATTTAGTGCCGTACAATGGTGGTCACGTTTCTTGAGAGACCAAACACTGTTGAAGGACATTTAAAACATTTTAAAAGATGTCCTCCAATGCTGACACGACCTATGCCTCATTACATTTATTTTTCTCATTACATGTATTTGGCATAATTGCGTTCTCTACGCTTACACTTGAAAATTGCATACAATACCACTTTATGAAAACAACCAAATTGTAGCTGAGACGCAAAAGGAGAAATAAATAAAGCGTCTAGGTTGTAAAATACTCACAATGCATCAACCGGCAACCAGCAATCCAGATCCAAAATTGGCAAAAGTGTAATTCCTTCCACAGCCTTCATTAGCCAATAGGTTTGTCTAGTAGTGTGCAATGGATATTTTGTGTTGTCTATTAGTTATCAGAGGGGCGCTCTGTGAAGTTGTAGGAATTGTCAAATGATGATCTGCTTCATCCAACGGTTCGCTGAATAGGCATTGTAACTTCTATTGATTCATGTTTGGCTGTGCAGCTATTTATAAGAGTAAGAACTTTTTATTGGAGATCGCTGATTAATGAACAGAATCAACATGCAAACAAATCACGGACATGGCATGCAGGCGCGATTAAAGAAGACTCAACATAATCTTGGCATAGTGAGGGATGTGGTTCTGAACCCTGGGGATATTCCCTGAGTTTGCAATAGATAATCTAGTTACTTGGCTCCAGCCACCTTAAGACCCAGCCTAATTCTCTGATCAGTCTCTCCTTCCCCGTGGCAGCTGCAGTGACACTTTTCATCCACCTTTGCTTTCTGCATCTCCTCCCTGTGGCTTCTCCTCTCTGGCTTCCCATGACAAAATGATTACTAGTCTTCAGAATTACAGGTTTCAGTAGTGTTTTCTAAACTCCTACTCAGCCCCACATTACTAATAAACGAGCAGCCATACCAGTCAAAAGTTGACACAGGCACAGCATGAAGGGTTCAATTCTTTTTCCTCTTTAATGTACCAAGGGCAGGTTATATTCTCAACAATAGTAATGTGGTCTGAAAATAAAATGTCCAATCAAAGCATTCATTTTACTAATGGGTGTATAAAAAGGCAGGAGACCAGCAGCAAGAAAACGACCAGCATGGAAACCTGTATACGAGGAAGCAGATGAGGTGGATCCTGCAGGAGAGCCAGGATGCAGCAGATACCACAGGAAGCTGTGGAGCCAGGGGCCAGGCGGCTGTGAGAAGGCCACAGGTGTGGGAGCCTCATGGGTCGGAGGTTCACAGCTGGTGCTGTGAACCAGGAAAAAGAAGCAAAGTGCCGGACAGTGTTCATGGAGAGTGCAGTGCTGCCGGTGAGAGACTGCAGTGTGAGCGGGGCTCGCCGTCTAAGGAACACATGTCGGCAGAGCCGAAACGGAAAGCACAGCTGCCCAGAGGAGATGCCAGGGACCGGTGAGTGGAGATGGAAGATCACTCAGAGGTGCTCCTGAGGGTTCTGGGGAAACTGAAATGAAATGCTAAATGAATGAAAAAGCATGTGCAAGTTGAAATAAACCCAAAGCAACGGGTTGAGAGACAAATAAGGACAATATAATGCACAAGTGGCAGATTAACAGATCCGATATTGAATATCGAACTGAATGAAAGTGTTGGCCCAATGGCAAGTGTGTGCGAAATTCATATACTGCCTATTTGAAAAGTAAGCACGAGTTGTATAACACAGGGGCAGGGTTCTCCGAGGGTTTGTGGAACTATCTTGAACTTGGGGAAGGGGAGCTGAAAAGTAAGCCAGGAGCAGGAAGAAGCACATAACTTTATTTGGAACACAATTTCTTTTATTGCTGACATGTCTCCACATTGTTTAGCTTTAGTTGTGGGGGCCAGTATAGGTTTTGGACACACAGACTTAGTTTTTTTTAGGTAGGGAATTCCCACCTTAGTATAAGGCACATTGGGCATTCAACAATCCTGACATTTTAGTTAATAAAACCATTCTGTTTGTACTTTGAATCTGTTGTCTGTGTCTTGCTTCATGATGCTGTCATCTGGTACAAAAGCTCTAATTGGCAATTTTAGTTCTACAAGTCATTATTTCCTAGCTTCTACAGTGCACATGGTACCAAGGACATGAGCGAGGTAGATACTTTAGAGGTTGTGATAACTTTCTCAGAACTACGTGAACCCCTGCTCCAGTCCCAGACATGTTGGCGCCTCCACACTTTCCCACCACGTGGTATAAATGTGTTACCTTCTCCCTTTGCACCTCGCAGCACAAATCACATGAACTAATGGTGGAAGCACCCTGCCCCTGCTCCCTGATCCTCTTGATTGATTGGTCACTTGACGGTTTTATGGCCAGGGCTTTGGTGCTGGTCAGTGTATGTTTGTGTCCAGGGCTTGGGGGTCTAGGGCCGCTATGACTTAGATGTGGACAGTGAAGGCCTAATCCCCTCCCCCCCTTTCTTGTGGGATAACTCTTCAAAGGCCCATTCCGGCCCTTTGTTGGCCTTGCAGGGCACTCCTTCTGGGTTGCATGCACCACTGATGAGACATAATAAAGAACTGTGTGTGTGTGTGTATTCAAGAAATTAACCTTGTGCAGAGCTGCCAGGGCTGCGAGCAAAGACCGCACGCACACCCTTCTAACCCTCAGGACTGAATGTAAATGTACTAGCATAGCCATGGCACTAGGCCTCAATTTAAAAATGGTGTCTAACTTCTAAAATGGAGTTTCATGACTCACATGGTAATAATACGAAATCTGCTATAATTCCACTACAACCCAGCTTCTATAGCTAAGCTCCCCCACCCCCCTCCATTTTCTGAACTTCGCCACTGTATCTCCTACAATCGCCTCGTCTTGAATCGGAGGGGCCTGGGAGTTTTGCCCCTCCTCCCCAACAGTAGTGGGATAGAGAGGGAAAGCACTAGAGTTTGGAGACGCCAAAGTGTCTGGGTTTGGAGTGGGGGTTCATGTAGTGCTGAGTAAGTTATCACGACCTCCAAAGTATCTGCCTTGCTCATTTCCTTGATGCCAGGTGCACTGTAGAGGCTAGGAAATAATGACTTGCATAACTAAAATTGTCAATTAGAGCTTTTGTACCAGATGATGGACGACGAAGATCCCCAAGTGGAAGGACAGAGGATGCTGGGATCAATTGCCTGGCATCCTTTAGGAAGTAGATAAATATATGTATAGGGTCGCACCAACTAGTTACCTGGATTTGTAACCTATGTAATGTACATCACTTATGACGCTGTATACCTTTTTAAAACCTATTGCTCATGCTGGTTTTGACAGAGCACTCCTTTGCAGCAGAGTTCGTTGCTGGCGCATATTTGTATTTTGTGCTAGTGGTAGCTTCAGTTCGGAAAAACTGGGTTCGTTTTGATTTGGTAAGGGTTAGTTGGTGTTTGTTGGATGAGTGTTTTGTATTATTGGTTTTAGTTTTCTGTAGTGTTGTGCTTATTTTGTATTGTGGAGCATGCATTTTTGTGGTGGTTGGTCTACTGCTGTAGCGTTATTTGTTTTGTTTGGTGTTTGATGGTGAACATGCAGGATATTAGAATGTTTTACTGGGGTATTTTTACATTTATAGCAGCACACAAAGACCTGAGGCATCTAGGTGTTAGTGTTCAGTTGGTGATGTTGGTAGTCTGTGCCTTTACGTGAGGGGGGTTATGTTGGTCTGACAGGGTTCAAATTCTACTATTGTGGTTGCTGTTAAAATTCTTTTTCGTTGCGGCATACACGTTTTGGTTCATTAGGTTTTCTGTTTTGGATGTATCTCATGTGTTGTGTTGGCCATTTTACGTCAACATTTTTTCCTGTTTAGCTCTGTGAGTTAAAGAGCCACGTTTTTATCAGTTTTTGCAATTTTAGGCGGTCTCCTGGTAGGATTTCTTTCGGGAGGGAGTTTAAGTTTTGCCAAGATGCAGAAGAATGCTGATCCACCAAATTTCTGCTTTGAGTATTGTCTTGGTTTGTGGCGAATGTCGTTGCTGGACCTTGATATACGATTTTGGGTTCTAGATGGAGATTGTTCCCTGTATGAATTACGCTCCTTGGCCATGGATTGCTTTTTGGATTATGCAAAGCGTTTTGAAGAAAAATACTTGTTGGGCTGGTAGGGTTCATAGTGCGGGTGTGATGTGTTCTCTTAGTGAGTCTGAGAAGTAGTTTTGCTGCTGCATTCTGTTTTCACTATAGTCTTTTTGCTAAGTTATATATCCTGTTGGCATAGTTTAGGAAAGTGAAGAAAGTTAGTATCTGCTTAACCTGACAAATTAATTGATGCAGCGAAAGCCCTCATCCAGTTTCTAATGATATTTTCCAGTTGATGTACTCGATCTGGTACCTTGAGCGTTAACAGAGTGGATGGCTTTGAGACAGACCCAGCGTTACAAAGGGTGTATCGATAGAAACGCTTGGAGTGCTTATAAGGCACAATAGCTGCTCTGCCTACACAAAGTAAAATTATACCTGTTCTCCTAAGCTATCTGCTGTCAAGTGCCGTATGAGGTGACTTCGGCCTCCAAACCTGCATGTGTGACCTACCACCCATGTAAAAACCCCAGAGTGTGAACAAAGGACCAACATATACAACGCAATGAAAAAAGTAAAATTAGGCATTGGACGAGGCGGCTACACTTAAAATGCCAGTATTACGTCGTCCTTAAAGTCTTATTTTGTCACTTTAAAAAATGCTTACTAGTGAAAAGGATAGTGCGAATGGTGGTAACCGGATTCCATTCAGCGCAATGCGATCTTGAAGAATGTGCCATGTGATGCCAACGCAATACTGCAAAGTGAGCAATTTGCTGGGCGTTTAAAATGTACATCCTCCTAATTATCCTCTGAATTATTGATCTAATAACAAGTAAAATGACCCTAGATGCAATCATAAATGATTTAGAAATAATAAAGAATTCATAAGATGCCACTGTGGATTGTAAACGAACGGACACACTTGACTGGACTTTCTTGCATCCGTAACGCTGCAGCAGCTTGCCTAGAAGTGCTAATAAATGGAATAGCGTTGCGTGTCAACAATATTGCGCACAGGTGTGTGGTTTGTGTAGAGCAGCACATGTATCCGAATAGTCAGATATAGAAAATCTAAACCTACTTTGAGTTATTGTTAAAATCGAAATTCCAGCATCTCAATGGTCACACCAGCAAAATAGCCAAGGCTTTATGTTCATGAATAACCCACAAGGGTACATAGTTAAATATATATGTAAGCTGGTGTATACAGGTACACTGTCTTCCCATTAAACATCATTACCAAAATGGCTCAAATAAGATTTGAGTGCAGAGTTAACAGAAAGAAACAATTTATAGTGTTGCACTCGCAAGTTCATTTCAATCTATATAGATATCTATGCCAATACCACTTCTAATTTTCCCAGGGATGACTAAGGGAACCGTTTTGCTTTCTTAAGGGTTTATCCTTCACTGTTTAAGCACTTGGTGATAATGCTTCAAACTGTTGCTGAATTGAGCATGTTTTTGGTACTATTGGCAACTATTATTGTTGCCTTGACTTTTGTCTTATTGATAGACTTCTATATATAATCCATTCAATTATATGGATGCCAATCATTATCCATTCTACTAAGAGATGCTACTCCAGTCCTAGTCTGAACTTTGCATTCTGGGATTGTGTTGTCCTGGATTTATAATGGGGAAACTCCAGAACTAGAAGTCAGTTTGCAAAGTTAATATCATGACTTGTTTCACAGCTCCCAAATGGTATGGAAATGTTGGCACGTATGCGTATATTTCATGTCATGCAATCGTAGAAGAAAGTGATAATGCGTGGTGGTGTTCCTTGAGCTCTATATGCATCGAGATCACTTTAGGAGTGCACAGGACCTTCTAGGTTCTTGTCTGTTAAAAAGAGCTCCTGTGGGCAGTTAATTATATGCAGGTTTAGTGGCCTACATATATGTGGGCTTTCTTATTCAAATGACGTGTCCTCTCTAGTTTAGGAAAAAATGCATAACCCTTTTTGGTTCTCATCCATCATAGTCTTGTAGACCTAGAGAGATGTATAATAAGGCCAACTAGACCCTGCCCTTGGGTGGCCGATTACATCAGTTTGTTTTCAATATATTATTTTTTAAACATACATTTTAATCTTGTTACTCTAGTTCTAGCTGATCCACAACAATGTGTGAGTGATTTGAAACCATTGGCAGTCATTGCACTGCGACAGAGTCTTTGTTGGCCAAACTTGTATATAGAGATAGGAAAAAAGGGAGGCCTGATTATTGTCTATGGCCCTTCAGGCAGTTCTGCAATATAATAAAGAGATGGGGCCAACTAGACCAGAGATGACAAATGACTATTGTTTAAATCAGAATAGTTTTTTGTTTATTATCCAAATACACATATGAAAAAATCGGCTCCACAAACCAAATGCAATACATCCCTCCAAAAACCATTCATTCATAACTCATCCATACAATAATCATATTTGCAAAAATTAAATAAAACAAGGTGATACTTTGTATATACCACAAATAGTAAATCAGACAATTATAAGTTCAACACTCGATTATTTTACAATGTGCCCCTCTGTTGGTATTCAGGGTTTTTTTTGAAAACTGTTGTCAACATGTTTCGGTTAAGTTTTCTCACGAGGATGAGACAGTCCCCTCGTGTATTGACTTAGTGTTCAACCTTCTTCAGGACAGGAGAGCAATCGCCAACTTGGCGTTGCCTCTTGGTAAAAAACCAAAGGTAGGGGGTGTGTGGCAGGAGAGCCTTAAATCTGTTAACCTCCTCTGAAACTTTCAGGGGCTGGCGAACCGGTGTGATGGAGTCGATCCCGTAGTGAATGCATCCAACAATGGCGCTTCACGTAATGGATGCCTGTTATTCTCAAAAGGAAAATATTTTCTTTTTTCTAATTTCCAGTTCGAAAATAGTGCCAATTAATTCATTAAAGCAACTGCGTCTTTAAAACGCTTGAGACAGCCGTATGTTTAATCGCTGTTACGGCTCACTGGCAAGAAGTGTAGCAAAATTTACGGCCGTGAACCGAAGGGCTGCCTTGTTAAAGGCGAGAGATGGAATCCAAGACCCTGCTGCCCGCGATGGGTCGGACCCTACAAACTGTAGACCTATCGCCCTTCTATACGTAGTTGGTAAACTTTTTTCTGCAATCCTTCTGAAAGAACTGAACAACTAGTCACTGCTGATCAAGATCATTGGCAATCTGGTTTTAAAAAGGGCACCGGTACATCATTGAAACTATTTTTGATAAATCGGTTTAAATGTGGGGTCAAATCTTCTAAGAACAAGAAAATCTATATTGACTCAATAGACCTAGCACACGCTTTTGACTTGATAGACAGGAGGATACTAAGGAACAAACTGGAAACCTGGGGTTGCCCCACAGACTTGAGAGAAGCTCTGGAATGACTTCACACCACGACCGCAATCAGTCAGGCTTGGTAAAACAGGAATTCTGGCTAGTGAAATAGTCACAAAAAAAGGCATAAATCAAGAATGTAGGATTGGCACGGCTGTATTTTATCTATACATCTCTGGTGAAGAAGCATTTGTCAACGTGAGATGCTTTCCACAAAGCATCGCAGAATTGGCAGTCAGCAGACTCCTCTATGCAGATGATCTCCTGATGTTGGATCAAACAGAGATGGGTCTGCTGCGCCACATAGATGCATTGGCGGCTTATGTTGACTCAAACGCATTGTCGATAAACCCCAAAAAATTGAAAGTCCTTACATTAGGCGATGCTAGGAAATCGTGTCGCACTAAAAGAGCCTGGCACTTGCGAGGGGAGAAACTTCCAGAGGTCGCCTCAATGTTATATTTGGGATCAATCTTAAATGACAGTATCCATGATTGTTTTGGCGTGGTGGCCGTGAAATTTAAGGCTAAAAATCTGGCCACGCAGGCCAGAATCATTAACCAAAGATACGGAAAGTTTTTCTTAATACCCGTCATCGAGTTTTACAAATTTAAGGTCATGCCCATTCTCACCTACGACACCGAATCCCAATTTATGCTTGCAGGGTCAGTTTGGCAACAAGTGGAGGGCATCTTTTGGTGGCGAGTACTCAACATGCCCAACTCACTTCCTGTGGACGTGATACGAAGAGAGATGGGCTTGACATCACTTTACGCTGCCATGGTGTGGAAAACATTATCACTTCTGCGGAAATGTTTGAATCCCCCAGGAGATGGAGGATTCGAGATGCTGAAAAAGGCTATGAAGATAAACAGTGAAAGGTCTCTGAGTGAGTGGAAAAACACGTGTTGACATCCTACAAAACCTTTCACTGAGCGAAGAAACGCGATTCGCCAACCCTGGACAGGTCAAAAAGAAACTATTTGACTTCGACTGAATAGCTACATAGGAACGCACGCTCTGTAAAAACTGGAGGGAAGAAAGGCAAAGATTCCAGGAAACTGGGAGTAATACCCAGATATTTGAACAAATTCCCGTCGTCAAGTTTGAGATAGGAGTGTGAGATTCCGATTCCACCTATATCCAACAAGGGAAGTATTGGAAAGACCCAAATCAGTAAGTGCCTGTAATTACATCTGTTGATTCTGTCACGAACCACTTGAAACTCTAGATTACCTAACTATCGAATGCCCGGCCTTGAATGACCGAAGAACGAAACATCTGGGCAAATTCTTTGATTCAGTGAGAACATACAATGAAATGTGGGACTTCCATAATTCAAGGGGAGAGAATAAATGTAATATTAGCTTTGCTAACGTTTTTAAAGGAAATCTTGGAAAAAATTACGGAGGCAGAAAAGAGCCATATGCACTTCATCGGTGAAAAGAAAGACCATGATTAAGTTGGACAGAGAACCACTATTATATGTGGCATTCACCTAAGACTTTTTGACTCTTTCCTCTTGTAAATCGCTTTTACTCTGTTACCTCTTTTTAATTAAATGTTTTGGGGGTCTTTTTTTTTCGTTTACCTTTTTTGTTAAGGTAAACGTAGCATAAACAAGTTTAAATTGTAAACTAAAAATATGCTTTAAAAAATGTTGGGTATTTTGGGCAATGGCACAGCACTGATGTAAGGGTATGCACCATTTCATTTGTTACAAAAGCTGTCTGCAGTCTGCAGCTACTCGGAATGCTGTCGCTTCTCACCCATGAACGTTTAGGGTCGCCCTTATCCATTACTCAAACGTGAGAATGCTCAGCCAAAGGCTCTAAGAACGTTCTCTAGCTGTCTTGATTCTACTGTTTCAGTTATGCACAGGCAGAGTTTTCAAATTTCACTTGTGATTTTGCCACCTTTTATTGGTATTCCACCCCAAGGGATTTGGAGGTACATGGGATGCAGCAGGTGGTAATTTCTTATTTCCATGTTGGCTGCTGCTAACACCAGACCTGTAACCATGAGAAGGAGGCTGAGTTAACATTTGTATAAGATGCACGTGTGCCACTTGCTTATATTTCATATGTTAGCCTTTCTGTTTGACAAGATGGCATGTGGCAATGTAGTCCTGTTGCCTGAAACCTTCATATTACAGACCAGTCTAGGTGCTTTTCATGGGGAGGTGGCAGGCAACTTGTGAGAGACCAGATATTTGCATTGACACCAAAAATTCCTTGTTCCAACCTTCTCCCACTTGTGTCCAGTTGAGACATTTTTGGTTCTGTTTGCTCCTTCTAAAATACTGTTTTCTGACCAAACCAAAAGTAGTATAGCACTCAACTGTAGAACACCGTGCCTTCAAATCTCTGGCAGCAGAGATCTGAAAACACTCTTTAAACTAAGACAACATAGATGAGAACGGGCTTGAATTAAGAGTGGCCACAATAACTTTCTTGTCCCTGCAACCTTAAAAACATCCTTTTTTGTCTTATGGACCCAAAATGGGGGCAACAAGGAGCTGAAGAGGCATTGTTTGGCAAAGGCAGACAGTCTGTTGAAGGGGTGGAATCTAGTGAAGGTGCAGAGTCTGGCAAAGTTGGAGTACACTTGGGGAGGGTGGGCATGCACGTAGTTGGGTCTAGGGCAGCAGAAAGCCTTAATATGCCACTGTTGTAGAGATGTTGTGCCATATTTTTGGCATTTACTTTAGCAATTTTTCCCCTATGCCACCCTGGTCCAAATCCTACTGTTGTGCTAATCACTTTAACTTGGGGTGCCAACTCTGCTACAGCATCAAATGTATGCAGGATTCCTGTGTCAACATGTTCTTCCTACTGTACAAGTGCTCTTGGATGCGTTCTAGGCATTTCATATTCAGCCAGTTATGAACCAGCAACAGTGTTTAGCTGTAATTTGTGTACGTTTGCTCTTGCCACAGTGAACTACAGTACAGTGAGTAGTGGTAAATCGTTCTGGAATTATGGCACTTTGGGATTGGTAAGGCACTTTTAATAATCAGTTCTAGGTCAGACATTGCAGAAGCTTCTTAATTAGTGCGTTGTGTGGTTCTTCTGAATTGGCTAATTGCCAAGGCTCACCCAACGGTGATACAATCCTAGGTATAGTTTTTTTTTCTTTGTGCATTTATTCCAAGATGGCACAGGAATCTGTTTGCTTCCCTTCTCTGAAATGCCTTCTGTCTTTTTATCGCCCTTTCTTTTTCCGCCCCTCATGTTTTTTTCTTCCTCAAAGTATGCAGTTTTTGCGTTCTGTTTGGCTAAGTATACAGTTTATTCTTTATCCCTTTGGTTTTGCTGGGAGTTGGAGCACAAGGATATTAAAAGATACTAATCTACTACTTCCTATAGTGCTTCAAATCTGGTCTGCGCAAGGAAGCCTGTGTTATCCACCATAACTCCAGGCTGTTCTAGATCTCATCCCTTGCTGTAGACCCTATGTCTTACATTCACCATTTCTTGAAAAGTTAGCCTTTCATGCGAGTATGCTTGTTTTCCCTTATAGTGCTTATCTGCACGAGGTTACCCAACAAGCTTTGGGTCTTTGTGTGGCACTGCGCCAGATGTTCCCTTGCTTAGTTCTCCACTAAGGTTTAGCTATTCCAGCATTGGACAAATGGAGAAAACGACGTGGGAGATGTTGACATTATATTGGATGGGGAGGTAAAGCTCAGAACTGGAGACTGATGTTCTACTGTTGCTCATCTGGATATTTAGGTTTGGCTACAATGCTTGAGACACCTATAAGCCAAAACTATTACATTAGAGTACAGTTAGCGAGACATGGCATATGAGAAGGGACACACACAGCTTGTAGGTGTTTATGTTCCCACCCATTGGTTACCCATGGCCATGCTAATTGCTATGGCCGTTCCCACCCAGTGCCTGCTCCTCCCAAAACACCTCCTCATTGGAACTCTTTGAGCTTTCTTTAATACAAGCTTACCATCCGTGTTTTTCAAAGCAGTCTTCAGAGAGTTAATGACTTGGAGTTGTAAACCCGGTCTGCCTTCAGCCATCGATTTATAAGCACTCTGCATGTCCTTCACTGAAGTCCCGTTAAAAGCAAGCTTTGATAAAGCCAACAGTTTTGGCTTGTGTAAAAGTGTTGGGAATGGTCCAGTCACTGCCATTAGATGCCCAGGTACTCTCATTTTGCGCACCCACTACCATCATTGGCTATTTATTAGCAGTACGGCTGTGCATGGCAAGTCTTTCCAATGCCAGCACAAAAGCCCAAACTGTTGTCATTGCCAAATCTTGTTTTACTTTAGTGCATTTACTGTATTCATAGCAGTATACCATCTGCCCCTTTTGGGAAGACCGTGTTGTGCTTAAGCACTCTGTGTTTTGTCACCCACAATGTATTAGTTGGTCATTTTTACTGGATCAAATATTTTGTGCAAGCTCGTTTATTTTTTAACTTGTGTTCCAATATAGTAACCAATGGAACAATTGTTCTATTAACGAATCTGTGTTTTTGTGGCAGCACTCTTGAGTTCGATTTAGGGAATAGTTTTGAAATAATGCAAAACCTGCCACTCCGTCACAAATATAACAGTGTGTCCAGGCACACTACCATATGTCCGAAAATAAACTAGAGGAACGGTGTAATGTACAACAGTAGCTAGCGTTTACGTTTTCTGAGCAGCCGCCAGTGCTCAATTTATCGCATCATTTCTGTGACTGCACGGACCAAGCACGCACAAATCGTCCGAGATGGCGGTGGCGTGCACTAAGTTATCCTGCTTCGCCTCACTTTTCAGGTTAGGAGGGTCGTGGCTGCCCAATCGTCCACAATGATCTGGCCAATCCTTGTCACAAGTAAGCATCTCTTTGAAGCTGAGCCACAATGTGTTCAGCTCTTATGTCTGTTGTTGCTGAAGCACAACAGTGTTAAAGTATAGTCGGGGAGCCTGTGGCTGGTTGTGGGAGGGGCAGAGGTAATATGCTTGTCTTTCATCTGAAACAGAACATGGCATCAAGATGATGAACCCCCCCCCCCCCCTTGTGATGTCATAGCAGTGGACACATTCAGTTTTAATAACTTCCTTCTTCTGAGGTATAGAAAACTGCACCTATATGGAGTTCTAGGTAGTGGTCAAAACCTCATTAGTGCCCTGTGTCCAGCATTTCTGTCTGTCCTCAACAACCTACTCCTTGAGTTGTCCCACCAACCAACAGTGTGGAGGGAGGTTATGTGGTAACCACATATAAATTAACAGAAAGATACCTAAAATCCTACTGTACTGCCCCAAATCTGACAGACTCCCCTTCACTCAAGCCCAGCATACTGCCTGCTGTTTTGCTTTGTGAGCAGCGTCGAGGACACTGTGCTTTGTAGCAACTCATCTGCTTCCTGATGGGTAGCAAGTCATTTCATTGCTTTAATACATGCAGGATCGTTAGAAAGTTCTGATTGTTGATAGATGTTAGAACCTGAGGCCTATAGTTGTGGGAACCAAGAACTGTCAGCAACCTTAGCAGCTCTGTTTGAACTCTTGTTATTCCACTGCAGATTTTGACCCTTGCTGCCAGACACTGTAGGGAAATCTATACCAAAGAAAAGGAAGTAAAGAGTCACTGAAATTAAATATGTGAACTGCATCATGCACACAGACATGTGTGAGGAAGTGAGCGATGTTAGCATTCCATCAACAAGAAGAGTAGATTTCCAAAGTAGCTGACAAGGCCTGAAATACATTTTACCAGTTTACACAAAATATACAGTACCATTTACTGAACAGTCCGATCTGGTATGAAAAGCACAGCATATTATAGAAAAGTAAAACAAAAAAAATTGGGCCTGCATTGAGTCCATTTGCTTTTACAGGTTTCAGAAAGTTTTGTATAAAGAAACCTACAGAGACATGGAATAGAAGTCTTTGACAGGAATTTAATTGCAACATTTTTTACCCTGTTTAAAGTGGCAATTTCAGTGAGCAAGTGTAGAAAGCATATGATTTGAAATGCTACATTGGTGAATAAAGCCAGCAGCATGGCCTGGAGAGCAAAATTACAATACCTTCCCCAAACAGATACAGGAGGGGCTTGCTCTAAGGAAATTAAACTCAGGTCTTTGAAGATGGACTATACAATGTGGCCATGGACTGGATCAAAGGACATGTTTTGCTATTCTCAGACACCAGGCCCACCATACGAAAATAAATTCCTTAAACACTGACATTTTTTTATTTTGGTCTGGCTGATCTTTTCTTGCTGATTATATTGCTCTGCTTTTACCTGACAATCTTGTTTTTGTGTTTTCACTTAGTGGTTTTATTATACTGCATTTATTTTCCTTTTTACAATGGTTTTATGCTTTTGCTAAGATTTTTTTTGTGTAGTTCTTGTTTTATGTGTGTTTGCCTTTTGGGCCTATGGCGCGTTACAAGTTCTTAAAAATAAATACAAATAGATTCTGAGCAGTGGTCTGCACTCCAAATAACCATATCTTCCCATCAGCCACGTCTTTCCAGGAGGATGTGATTCACAGCTTTGGAAACCTGGAGTCTAGCTCAAGTCCCAAGTGTCAGTACTCAGTCAAGAGGCAGGGACATGTGTTAACACTGGCCCTGGGCAGCCTAACTTCAAATTGCCTTCTGACTAAGAGTTCAATGGCAACCACATTCTCAGGAGTCTTGAATGGCCCAGCTGTTAGATTCAAAAGGGACTAACACTGAAGGCTGGCATGGGTTGGAATGCCATTTCAAATTGTAATTCATCTCATTACATGTAATGAAAAAAATGACATGATTTAAAATGTATCAAATGGTATCACATTTTTTAAAATGTTTGATCTGAAGGTCCTAGAAACTTACTTTTTCTAAATAGCAGCATTAAAACCTCAATCAGTGGATTGCAAAACAATGTTTTTGAATTCTGCAAAATGGAAGAATGTAAATATGTCTGCTCAATCGTCATATGTTGACATGGAAATTAGCTATTGAATTTGACGCTCCCCTGATTTATGGCCGGCAAATATCTGGTCAGAGTTTAGGGACTATTTTAAATGATGGACTGGTCTTGACCTATGGGAGATGTGCGTTGCCAGCTTATACTTCCCATGAGACTACGCACACCCCTGAGCCACCTTAGATGTTGAATGCCAAGTCTAATATAATGCTACATTATTGCCAGTGTTCAGTTTGTCTCATTTCTATGGTTTGAAACTTGTTCAGTGCTATATAATAACGTTTTTTAAAAAAGCTTCACGTCCATGTTTCCTATATCCTCGTGTCTTTGCCAGCTAGGCAGTTATTTTGAGCTGAGATATCAATCTTTATGTAAAAGTATTTGAGTGTAAAACACATGAATCTGTAATGCACACATCACATGTCATGCCGAAATCTGGCTAACATCATTGGATTTGCCTGATTGAGAGCAATCTGGTGAACTGGTGAGTAACGGGAGGTTTCAGAAAGTTTCAATTGTTTAATAGAAATCTGCAAGATAACATCACTTCATATGGAGGGAAACTGTGTTTCAAAGTTATTCCAATTAGACGGTGCTTTTCTTAAATATGCTGGGGATGGTTTAGCGTGATGTCACTTTTGGAACTTTGTACAATCACATTCATTGACCAATTAGGTTATGGAAATGATACACACCTCTAAAGAGAGGGATCTCCGATACCCATAGATTTGGGTGAGTTTAATTTGCTCAGTTACTGACTGGTTGACTGATGGGTTGAGCATGGAGAATTGACAAGATCATCAGAAAAGAGAATAGAGTAGTTTGCATTAATTTAAACCCATGTGGGATTACTAGCAGTACACTAAGGGAAACCAGGCTTTGGAGGGAAGATGACCCCTTCTTGCTGACTGATGCCCATCTATTATTAGAGGGGAAGAATGGAATCGGTCATGAGGATGCCCACCAGTCTGAGAGACAAAATACATGTTTCTGTTAGTATAATGTTAATCGGAAGTATAATTCTGAAGGAAGGTATCATCTAAATATGAATAGATTAAATCACAACCCTTTTTATTTGTGAAAATACTGAGGTTGGGGGTATATACATTGACTTTATATCCTGGGAAATTAATAAATATTTCACAAGTGTATGCCTGTTAAATTATAGATTTGAGGAAAATAGGTCCAGGGTATATTGGGAGATCCCCTGATTCTGTCTCAAGCATGGAAGAATCATTGAGGGAGTCAAAAGGATATCTCTGTGTGCATTCCTAGAGAAATTATGGAATTGAAGTAATTCCCTGGTTAGATCACCGAGCAGAGTTCTGTCGCTGAACCATTCAAGAGTAAGGGACAAGTATTAGTAACTGTTTCATGTTTTCCCAGCTTTGAGTTGCCCATTGTAAAAGACAAATCTACACGTTTACACACAAATGCCATACACACCACTGGAGGGAATCCAGTAAACATACATTTTTATTTTGCTAGTGATTTGCATGCAGGAATTTGAAGTAACGTGTCTTTTAAATTTCGATTTCTGGAATGCTGTGTGTAAATGATAACATGACTAGTCGGCAGAGATGTGTTTATGTTTAATGAATTAGAAGTAGAGAAATGTAGATGGGCATAGATGTCTGGATTCCAATTTTATTCTACAAATGAAAGCTTTCTCTTGAACCCTCCTATATTGTTCAGTCCATGGTGGATATGCCCTCAGGGTAAACCTAATGCATAGATGGTGATGTGTGTGTTTGCAAAAGTCTGTATTCAAATAAATCAAGCATTGAAAAGTGACATAGGTATTTAATAGATATATAGTGTGTTTATATTTAAATTGATTTAAACATTTTCTTTTGATTAATACATAGACATGGGGTGCGCAACTTCTGCAACCAGATATTATGGACTAGAACTCCCATAAGATTTCACCGTTCACGATGCAGACTACGTTTGATGGCAGTTGTGGTCCAAAACATCTGGAGAGACAAATGCTTTAGACCCCTGAAATGCATATTCTGTGCAAACCTGTGGGTTTCTTGCCCGAAAGGCGAGAGGGATGTGGGTAATTAATATTGTGAAATTGGGGCAGTCCCAGGGTCATAGTAAGAACTGTATTCAATAAATAAAAATGTGTGCCAGAATGGCTGGGGAGGAAATGCTGCTGAACTAGTTCTCCAGCATGGGGTCTGGCATGGATTCACATGCTCATGAATATTCCCCGTCGTCAGGCTGGGAATCCTCGGTAAAGAAAAAACCAGTATCAGTTTCGTTTCTGATCTGTCTTTCGTAGTAATAACCAATCACTGGTCTCTGCGTCATACTGACCACAGCCAATGACTGCCCTCTACCTAAGCACCGCCTCTGGCAGCCATCTTCAGATTTTTACCGCACGTTCATGTGTTGGGATCCTCGTGCTATTGCTCTCGAGCGTTAGTGCTATTTTTCGCGCTTTTTCACAAAAACCTTCGATTCTTTCGGTCAAAAGAGCCTCAAGCTCCACCGATCCTACATCCGATCAACGGGGACCCGTGTCGGATTCGTCTGTGCCCCTCAAGGGTGAAGATTTCGTCGAGCTACACTTCGGAGGACTCCAGAAGCTTCTCAGGCCCGGTCTCGGAGATGGCCCAGGAGAAGGGAAGCTCGACGCCCGGAAAGCTGTTCAGGGTCTGCCCTGGATGCCAGCTGCAGAACGTCTTTAAGGAGGACGAACACTCTTTCTGCCTTTACTGCCTTCATGAGGACAAGACGCACGTGGAGAAGGACTGTGCGTTTTGCGGCAACATGTCGGCACGGACCATGAAGGACCGCCATCAACGTCTCGCCAACTGGCTGGAGGGTAAGAGCCCGTCTGGCGAGAAGAAGAAGAAATCCGAGCGGTCTTCTAAGACCTTTGAGGGCGCCCCGGCGACGGGAGCCCAACATAAGGCTAAGCACCGCGAGTCCGCTGGCACCGGGAGCGCCGAACGGTCGGGCTCTACGGGCGCCAGGCAGGGCGCACCCTCCCCGGCACCATCAACCACGAGCCAACGCTCTGGGTCGGGTAAGAGGAAGGCCGAGCACCCGGCGAAGCTCCTGGAGAGGCCCCGGTCGAGCTCTAAGGCAGAGGAGGAGCGTGGCAGTGCC
The DNA here is from genome assembly GCF_040938575.1 of Ambystoma mexicanum. Lineage (NCBI taxonomy): Eukaryota > Metazoa > Chordata > Amphibia > Caudata > Ambystomatidae > Ambystoma > Ambystoma mexicanum. Next base: position 382,523,188 of record NC_090923.1, on the reverse strand, counting down.
CCCTCCCTCAAGGATAAGGCGGTGAGCGCACCTAAGGTGGTGAAGGCCTTGATCCATCCGACCAAGCCCTCTATCGAAACGGTCGCGGCGGCCCTGGCTCAGCCTGTGGAGGCGGCACCAGTGGTGGCGACCTCGGGGCCCAGAATCTCCCTGCCTCCTCGGAGGGAGTCTTCTTTTGTGCCCATCGATAGGACCCCCGTGAAACCCTCCGTGGGGAAGAAGGGGGGGCAGGGCGTCGTCGTAGATTCGGCCTCAACCTCAGAAGAGGAGCTGATCGAGGTCTTAAGCCACGGCCTAGGCGTGGAAGAAGGCCAGCCCGTCGGAATGGACCCCGACGCAGGTGACGACGACGACATCGTCGAGGATACCGACGGGGCCCCTGCTCGCCCGTCGGATTCCCCTCTGCCAGCGCCGCAAGACAACTCGGCGGCCATTTTGTTGGCCATACAGTCCTTATGCTCCGAGATAAGGACGAGGCTACCGTTACCGACGGAGGAACCTCTCCCGTCGGGGGATCCAGAACCGGGACCTTCTGGTGTTCCCCCTACCAAGAAAAGAAGGATCCATCCACCACCTCCTTTTCAACCGTCGCGCCCCGTCCAGCCCTCCTCCCCGTCCACCCGAGGGGATGATACGGGGACTGACACGGCAGCGACGGGTACGGACGACGAGGCATACGACGAGGATATTCCGTCGTCGCCTCCCGCCAGGGCTTCTCCGCCCGACGAGATCGGATCTTTCCACTCCATGATCTCCAGGGCTTCCGAGCTTTTCCAACTCTGCCCTGAGGAGAAGAAAAAGGAAGGCTTCCTTTATCAGCGGCGCGAGGCCAAGAGGAAGACGGTCCTCGCAGTGCCTCTGTTGGACGACATTTGGGATGAGGGCCTTTCCCTCCTCAAGAACCCTTCCACGACGCCAGCTAGAAGAGACCGGTACGAGAAAAAGTACCGGGTCCCGGACACGGCCCCCCTGTGCCTCCGGGCGCAGCCTACCCCGGATTCCGTCGTCTCCGCGGCAGCCAGGAAGAAAGCGGGGGGGGGTGCGGCCTCCACATCGACTTCCCCGCCGGACGGCGAGGGAAAGAAATTGGATGCTATGGGACGTAGAGTCATCTCGTCGGCAGCGACGACGATTAAAGCGGCCAACGCCTTGGCTATCGTGGCTCGCTACGACAGGGAGCTCTGGTACAAGATAGCTCCCCTGCTGGATTTTCTGCCGGACGACAAGAGGGCGGAGGCCCTGGAGATCCTGCAGGAAGGTGAGGTGGCCTCGGACCACGCCATCACCGTGGCGACGGATATCGCCGACACTGGGTTCCGCCAGCTGGGCAACGGCGTTTGCCTTCGACGTCGTGGATGGCTCAAAGCTACGGACTTCCGGCAGGACGTCCAGACCAGAGTCCTGGACATGCCCTTCGACGGGAACAACCTGTTTGGGAAGACAGTGGACGATTCCCTTCAGGCCATCAAGGCGGATACTGAGACGGCCCAGGCCCTTGGAGTTCTGCAGCAACGACGGACGCCCTTTCGGAGCAGCGGAGGCAAGGGCGCCTCCAAAGGTTCCGGCGGCGGTTTCGCTTCCTACCGTCAAGCGGCCCGCTCGTCGTCGCAAGAGGCCTACAGAGGACGAGGCAAGTCTAGCGGACCCCGCCGTCGTCGCCAAGGAGGTCAAGTCGGCAAGGCCGCGTCCAAGCAGGATTGAACAGGCCGTGGGGTCGGGCCCCCACCGAAGCACCCCGGTGGGAGGCCGGCTGGCGGGCTTCGTCAGCGTGTGGGAGTCCATCTCCACCGACCGTTGGGTGCTGGACGCCCTGGCCCGGGGCCACGCGCTCGAGTTTCAAAGAAGGTGCCCGCGCGTCCCCCCCGTGGCCAGGAAAGAACTTCACGTCCCTCAACTTCTCCTGGAGGTAAAGGCGATGCTCAGGAAGGGCGCCATCGAACTCGTCCCAAAGAGGCTTCGGGGCTCCGGAGTCTACTCGAGATACTTCCTCGTGAAGAAGAAGACGGGAGGATGGCGCCCCATCCTAGACCTGCGACGTCTGAACAAGTTCATCAAGGCGCAGAAGTTCCGGATGGTCACCCTCCAGCACGTCCTGGGTCAGCTGGAGGAAGGAGACTTCCTATCGTCGTTGGATTTGGAGGATGCCTACTTCCACATTCCCATCCTAAAGGGGCACCGAAAATTCCTCAGGTTCGTGGTCCAAGGGCGTCATTACCAGTTCAAAGCCCTTCCCTTCGGACTACGGTCGGCACCCAGGGTATTCACCAAGTGCCTCGCACCGGTGGCGGCGCAGCTGCGCCGCGAGGGGATTCACGTCTACCCCTACCTGGACGACGGGCTCATCCGCGCCAAGACGAGGGAGCTCGCCGTGGTCCACACGGCAAGGACCGTCCAACTCCTCACGGACCTGGGATTCTCCGTGAACTACGCCAAATCCCACCTGGTGCCCGCGCAAGTCGAACTGTTTCTGGGAGCGAGGCTCGACACAGTGTCCCTTCTGGCCTCCCCGTCGGAGGAGAGGACCAGGACCATCTTGGGCAAGGTGCAACGGATGTTGGTGGCCGACGCGACCAAAGTGAGGTCCATCAAGTCCCTCCTCGGGATGATGTCTTCCTGCATCTACCTCATTCCCATGTGCAGGCTCCGGATGCGCCCGTTGCAAGAATTCCTGGATGCGCGCTGGATCCAGACGACGGGCAGCTTCGAGGAAAGGATCAAGCTCGACGAGAGCTTCCGACGAGCGATACGGTGGTGGGGCACCCGCGCGCATCTGACGACGGGCATGGACTTCCAGACCCCAGCCCACCAGGAGACTGTGACCACGGATGCCTCCCTGGAAGGGTGGGGAGCGCACACCGAAAATCTGCACGCAAGGGGACTCTGGCTCCCGACGGAGAAGTCCCTGCATATCAACGTCCTGGAGCTCCGTGCAGTGTTTTGGGCCCTCAGGTCCTTCCTTCCGTCCCTCAAGGGCAAGGTGGTGAGGATCTTCACCGACAACACCACCACCATGTTTTACATCAGGAAACAGGGCGGAACCAGGTCCCCAGCGCTGTCCAAGGAGGCGCAGGACCTGTGGCATTGGGCCGTCGCCCAAGGGATTTTTCTGGTGCCGTTTCATCTGGCAGGGATAAAAAAACACCATCGCCGACTCACTCAGCAGGGAGCTGCGCTCGTGCCACGAGTGGGAACTACGGCAGGATCTGGTGGATCGCCTCTTCCGACGGTGGGGCACACCCCAGATCGACCTGTTCGCGACGGCGACGAACACCAAGTGCCGGAGGTTCGCCAGCAGGTTTCCCCAGACGAGGAGCATGGGCGATGCTTTCTCGTTCCCCTGGGAGGGCCTGTTCCTCTACGCGTTCCCTCCCTTGCCTCTGCTAATCCGGCTCGTCAACCAGCTCAAGAGGTCACGGTGCAGGATGATCCTCGTCGCACCTGCGTGGCCGAGGCAGATATGGTTCCCGGACTTGCTGGACTTGTCAGCGTCCCCGCCGATCAAGCTGCCGGCGGACGCGGATCTACTCTCCAGGGAAGGAGGCGCCATCCTCCACCACGACCCGAAGTCGCTGAACTTGCAGGCCTGGCTCCTGCAGCGCTAGAGTTTGGAGGATACGACATACCGGCCGATTGCAGAGAGGTTCTTGCAAAGGCCAGGGCGTCCTCGACTCTTAAATGCTACGGACACAAATGGAAGAGGTTCTCTGTCTGGTGCCACGCACAGAAGATTAACCCTCTACGGATTACGGCTCCCCAAGTACTGCCGTACCTGCTGACGCTGGCCAAAGCTGGTCTGGCACACGCGTCCATCAAGATTCATCTTGCTGCGATCTCCCGATACACCAGAACCACGGGGCGGACGTCCTTGTGGTCTCATCGTCTGGTGAAAGAGTTCATGAAGGGACTGTTCAGATCGTTCCCGCCGGTGAAGGCTCCGGCCCCGGCGTGGGAGCTCAACGTGGTGCTGACCAAGCTCATGGGACCTCCGTTCGAGCCTCTGCACTCGGCCCCGTTGAAGTTTCTATCGTGGAAAACAGCTTTTCTTGTGGCCATCACCTCCGCACGACGAGTGGGAGAGATCCAGGCCCTTTCCTGCAAGGCCCCGTACTTGACTTTCCACGACACGAGGGTAGTGCTCAGGACGCACCCCTCCTTCATGCCCAAGGTACCGTCGGACTTCCATCTCAACGAACCCTTGGTGTTACCTGTGTTCTTCCCGTCGCCTTCGTCGCCGGCTGAGAGGACTTTGCACTCGCTGGATGTAGCTAGAGCGCTGAAGTTCTACGTGGACCGCACGAAGGGTTTTCGGAAGACGTCACAACTCTTTGTGAACTTTGGACCTGTCAATCAGGGGAAGGCTCTCTCGAAGGCTTCCATCTCCAGATGGCTCTCTGGCTGTATCATGTGCTGTCACCGGTTGGCAAACCGACCGCTGCCTGGCCGTCCGAGAGCCCATTCCACCAGAGCGATCGCAGCTACCACGGCGTTCCTATCTGGTGTGCCCCTGCTGGACATATGCAGGGCTGCTACGTGGAGGTCGACGCACACCTTCACGAAATTCTACTGCGTCGACCGGGATTCCAGGGAGGAGTCCAGGGTCGGCCAAGCAGTGCTGCGCAACCTGTTCGCCTGAGGTGAGCCTGGTGAGGAGGTAAGATGCTTAATGTTGAGTTGATGTGATGCTTAATGTTGAGCCTTTGCCACCTCCCGTGGTTGTGAATGTGTGTACTGCTATGTATTCTTTATTCATGAGCATGTGAATCCATGCCAGACCCCATGCTGGAGAAGGAACAAGTTACTTACCTGTAACTGGTGTTCTCCAGCATGGGTCTGGCATGGATTCACATGCGAACCCTCCCGCCTACCCCTCTGCGGCTCTTCACTTGGTCATACTGCCACTTCACGTGCTTCCAAATCTGAAGATGGCTGCCAGAGGCGGTGCTTAGGTAGAGGGCAGTCATTGGCTGTGGTCAGTATGACGCAGAGACCAGTGATTGGTTATTACTACGAAAGACAGATCAGAAACGAAACTGATACTGGTTTTTTCTTTACCGAGGATTCCCAGCCTGACGACGGGGAATATTCATGAGCATGTGAATCCATGCCAGACCCATGCTGGAGAACAACAGTTACAGGTAAGTAACTTGTTCCTTGTGGTCCAATGAATACATCCTATAACACTAGCAAACCCGCATGCTGCAGCAATACTGTTTTCTTACCAACACCCTCTCCTAGCTCTGAGTTTCTGGTCTCCGGTTGTGAACATTCTCCTGTGTGGCTGTGGTTGCCTAACCAGCAGCCTCGTTGTGCCTCTACTGCAAGCAGTACAGAAGAGCCAGTTGTGAGCATTGGGCTGCTGCGAAAAAAGGCCCAAATGACCTTTACTATTTCTAAACCTTGGATTTACACAAACTGCTACAGTTTCGATGTACACACGTTACACATTTTCCCCAAACCTTTACTGGAATGTAACCTGCATGAAAGTACTTATCCTTACAGAAGATAAACGATTTCTAAAACACTTGGTTGGCAACGTCTTGTTGAATGCTATATGTGAGTTACTCTGTATCTGAACCACACATATGCCATTTGAAGATTGCTATGTAACCATAAGGTCACTATAGCAAAAAGGTGGCAGGTTTACAATTAATCTCAACCTCAAAACAGCTCGGGGCAACCCTCCAAACCACAAGGTGTGCCAGGGAAAACTTTTATGATTTGCCTGTTGACTTAGTGTGAGTCAGTTAAACTGGGAAGAACGGCTTCTTAACTACTAGCAAATGAGCTAAAATATCCATGTAAAAGTCAGACCTTTGCATGACATTAAAAAAAATTAAATGTCGCCTGTCTGTAACTAAATATGCCATTGAAAATATGTTTGATTTCTGTGTAGAAGACTGGCTGTGTTCCATTTATATGCTCCATACCCCTCTTTAGCAGCGGTTACTATATACTCCAAGATTTTCCTTTTCTCTTATTTATAATGATGATGCCATGCAGATAACTGCTCGCCACTGTGCTGAAATTTGCCCTCATTGGCATGCAGGTTGATGGGTCAACACCCACACTTCTCCTGAGCATGAACATATTCAAGGTCGATATATTGCCAATAACATAAACTGAAAGTCTCTCCGGCCACCATCCCACCTTCACGTGTTAGCACAGTAAAATTGAGGCTCTGACTGTTTGTTTTCTGCTCTAAATTTAGATTATAGAAGCAGCCTGGGGATTGCTACCATAGGAACTGATCGAGCAGATAATATGGTGAGCTACGGGTCCGGACTTGCTATTCAAATCGGAGACCTCTGCTCTGAGCTGATTAGCATGTACTGTGCTGTCCTTCGGTTACAACCTGCTTTGATGAAGTTGCAGGTGTTTAAACAGTACAATGCTCGGACAAACATTTGTAAAATTGTCAAGATAACTTTTATGCATCAAGATTTTCAGATTGCTGTTTATGCAGTAAATTGTACCATTGTGGTGCTTTGGTACAAAAATAGAAACCGATTTGACCAAATTGTAGCTGAAAAACATCAAGGATTTGAATAGGACTGAATCCAAATTCTTCATGCCTTTCTTGCTGTATTAATATTGAACGTGGAGCGCTTTGTTTGCAATGCTTTCCTTAAGACCCTCAAAGGCAATAGTTCTGGTAAAAAAGACTTTCTTGTGAAGGCTGGGTGAGCGGGATGGGCTGATTTGGAGTGCACGGTCGTCAAGGGGGGGAGCAGTGTGGTTACCAAAATGCACCAGAACCAGAAACTAATGTATGGCAATTAAGCCAAAATAGAACAATCTGTGAAAATTGTGCAGGCTTTATGCATGAAAGCAGTGCAGTACTTTTAGAAAGTTATGTTTGGTATAACTGTCCTTGGAATTCAGGGGACTTGCATTGAATCATGTGAAATTAATTGTATGCCCATTTAACAGTTAGTGTAGCGTAATGCAGGAAGATAGTTTTATGACTTTTCCTCATTGTTATTCGGTGTGACAGTTTATTCGTGCTAGACGAGAAAGATCCTTTATAAAGCAATTAAATGTCATGGGCCAGCTGACCACATTATTTGTACTTTACGAAAAGGTGGCTGTAGTGCAAACTGTGATCTGCAATATAAATTTCCTTTTCATTACTAGATACTTTGAAACATCTTGCCACATCATTTCCAATGAAAGTGACTTTGTCTAGACCTTCTCCTTTGTCCTAGTCCTTCTTTCTCTTTTGCCATCGCCAGCCTCCGTACAGACCTTGCTACCATATACACATGTATATCAAGTGCCTACTTGGAACTTATTCATACTGAGATGGGATTCTTCCTCTTATGCCCCCAGTCCTGCAGGCTCCACTCAAAGGTGGCTGGACGTTATGTACTCTGATTAATTTACCCTGCAAGTCACAACCTCTGTGCAATATTGGATTCATTTTGGGCAGCAAGTTGTACTTTACACCACAACAAACGCCTGGCATCAAATCATTCTTCTTTGCTAAATCAAACCCTTCCTGCTGCCCCAGGACCTGAGGAACGGTAGTGCAGGCTATGGTAATCTCTCACATAGATCTGGTAAATGCCCTACATGCAGGGCTCCTAGCCAAATAGCTAGCCCCACTTACGGTTGTACACCTCATCACAGGGGCATACAAGTTCGACTACATCTCCCCACCCTATGGAAGCTGCACTGATTACCCTTAAGAGCTAGCATCCTTGGCTTGGCCAGTACACCACTTTCCCTGATGACTAAGTTAAACTCAACTGGTGAATCGTGACACAGGTGCAGTAGGACATTTGGCAGGATCCAGACTAGACTGTCTGTCCTCCAAGGAGAAAACTTGGATGCAGTCATTCGCCTGCCATCCTCTGGTTGTATGGAATTCCATCCCAGTAGCAATTCGAACCACTTCCTCTATTCCTCCTGTTCTGGAAAGAGCTTAAAACGCAACTATTGCAGTCATACCTTGATGTTACCTACACTCTGAGGCTACTCTGAACCATGAGGTCACCATCTACAACTCGTCTCTGTGCTACCGTGTGACTTGTTTTGGTTACAAACGGCACTTATTTACTGTCTGAACCAAAATGCTCTTGTCTGTTATTGGCACCTTAATCCCGGTGTGCATATCTCCACTGCTTTTGAGCTAGATTTTCACTATATAAATACAATAACCATGAGCACTGCTATGCTGAAACCCCTCTGCAAAGTCCTGCCGGCTTTTGATGTCCTGCAAGAATCTTGCAGAGTCTGACTCCATATATCTTTCAAGATATTGCTGAAGCAACTGCTAGCAGACTTTGCAATTCACAGAACTGCCCTACATGACCCATATGTATGTTCTTTTGTTTCGGGCAGTCAGAAATGTCAGTGAAGGGTGAATTCCAGAGATGTTCTCCATCTACACCGACTGTTAAATCCCTGCAATACCTGAGTTTCTATTTTCTCGAATGGCCTGCATCTTTGTTCAGATGGCAGATAGTATTGGAAACATATTTCCTTCATGGTAGCCAACAAAACCTCTATTGCACATTCAGGAAGTTGGAAAAACCCATGTATATTCTCTAAAGCAATTGGAAGGCATAAATTAGTTTTCAAAAATTGATTAGCAGATTTTACTAATTGAATTTTTTTTTATTGGCAAATGAACTAATTTGATATGGAATTTTGTTCTAATATTGAATGTCATGAATTGTACCCCAAGAAATAGAATTAGCAAGAATACATAGTGAGTGTGCATGTTGAGAGTGCTAAGGTGTGAGAGGTAGGATGCAAGAGTGAGAACTATGGTGTGAGAACGAGAACCATGGCTGTGGTGCAGAATACATTGACCAGGGCAAGCAAACAAATCCTGGCCTGGCCTCTTGTAGGTGCAGCCCCTCAAGGGGCTAATAACTCATAAGTTGCTGCCGCGAGTTTAGTGCAAAATCACCAATGCCTGCAACCCAACCTGCCACCCCTCCCACCTGGTCCCTGTGATAGTTAACACCACTAGCAAGGCTTCTCACTAAGGAAGGTGTGGAGGTGGCCTTGGCCTCTACCCTGTGCTGCAGCCCTCCCTGATACCAGGCATCAGGAAGGCTGCAATGAGGTTGTTAGATGTGTGTGTAGTGCATCAAACTTGAAGCCACAATGGTGGTGCTTCAACAGGTGACCAGAAGGTATAATGTGCAAGACTTCTACGAGTTGTTAAATGATGCTGACACCAACGATACAGAGATATCTCTGTAGGCACTCAGTAAATCTCCTGAAACAGTCATCAAGTCGGAACAGGATTATGGCATACACCACATGGCCTGGTTGAAAGTCAGAAGGGACCAGATCCTTTGAAATTGTTTGTGGTAGGCCTGTCTCTCTTGACCTTCTTGCAGCGACCATGTGCCGGCCACAAAACAAAGCATTTATCATTATCACAGACGGTGCGGGAGCAGTGCAAAGTAGCAGAGTGATGATGGGCTCATCATTCATTTAACACAATTTAAGATTTTTCGAATATTAAATCTGAAGTAGTTCTTTTGCAGCACCTGCCGTAATAACGCAGCCTGCTGCTTGTAGAAGAGGCCTTCTACGAGCAGCAGGCTGCGTTATTCCGGCGGGTGCTGGGTGTAAGTGTCTGATGATAATATTTCTCCTGCCCATTCGGGCAGGAGGAATATTATTCTCAGCAACTTGCTCACACCCAGGACCCGCAATAGTAACGAAGCTTGCTTATCGCAGAAGGCCTTTTGAAAGGCCCTCTAAGGATGATTGCATTCAACAATGCAATAATTGATCCCTTTTTGCAAAAGTCTTGTACATTGTTGAAACTGTCTACTTTTCGAGTATGTTTTGATACGATTTTTTAAAAGTTGAATGTATGTAAATGTTAACAATACCATGGGTGTTCTTAATGCACACTTTGCTTTTTTCTGTTTCCTAGTTGCTATCCTTTTGAAGGATGAGTATTTTATCAGCGGTGCTGGCTTGCCAGGACGATTTAAGGCTGAAAAAGTGGAGTTCCATTGGGGCCAAAGTAATGCATCAGCAGGATCTGAGCACAGCATTAATGGAAAGAGGTACCCAGTAGAGGTAAGAACATGAATCTATAAATATCACATTTGTGAGCCTGTGATGAAAAAACTATATATTTTTTCAACTACGATTGACATGAGTCGGATGTTTTTTGTGAGTTTACAGTAGTTCCCTTAGAGCCTAGTGAAGTACAAGAACATATAATCATGAAAGTTTGCTATTGCTTCTGCTAGCTCGTAACATTTTTAATCTAGAAGCAATATCGCCTTTTGTCATAATGTGCTATTGGATTTCGGTTTTTAACCACAGTGCAGATCTTTCTTGAAAGGATAAGCTGGATGTCTCTGCCATGTTGTCGTCACAAAAATGGAAGTACAGCTAATATTGGCCTTCCATTCCTGTCTCCATGCACATTGAGGTCATTAAGAATATAATGGAACATGCAGTTGGCCAGATTCTGCACTTCACCCTGAGGCTGCGTTGCCAGCGGCTCCGAGACACGCAGAGGTGTCATATCCATTATTTCTCAGAGACTTGTTCAAACCTATAATTTGAACTATTTGTTTATGTACGTTGAATGAATCCCTTTTTTATTTTTGACATTTGGGCGAAACCCCTGATTAGATTTTGTGTGTTGCAATCGCGGTGTAGCCACCACTATACCCATTTTCTTGACGCACTGTGATATACTTGGAATAATCGTGCACAGGCTGGCACAAGTGCTCAGAACTTAATAGTGGGGTTCATTTGAAGGATTGGGAGGTATGATTCCAACCTTGAGAAGATGAAGGCTTTGATAATCCTGGTCATATTGTGTGATTCTTCTGTATTCAAATCATGCGTTCTAAAAGTCGGAGAATGCTAAAGGGGTTTGTATGAAAATGAAAACCTTCTGAATAATGCACCTGTAATAAATAAGGACATTAAGGGACACACTACTCATTTGCATAACCACATAGCAAAGCACTGGAGGTGATGTAGAGGAGATTTCAAGCTAATTGCCTGTGCATGAAGCATAAGAGAAATTGAATTCGGCATCTTTTGAAAAATATATCCATGCAGCTTTAGATCTATTCTACCATCATTTCAAATGTTATTGTGGTCATCCGATACTGTGCTCTAGGACAAAGCATATCATCTCTGGGAGCAAGTGAACCTGAGCATTTCAATTTTATGAGATGAAATCTGTGATGGCCATAAATAATTTGATTTGATTCACTTGATTATGATTGCCCTACCCAATGTAATTTGCAGTTAATTTAATCTCTAATTAGATCATTTTTACTGCAGGGCAGAAGTATAGAAATTGAGTTTTCTAGAATCGTGTAATTGCTGCTGACTTTTATTACATATGTTTAACTCTTCTACCAGCAAGTCAATTCCAACTCCATCTACCTGTTTAGTCGGATGGGGCACTCCCACTGTCCACTATAGTGAAATTGAACACAAAGTTTACTGTTTTGCCAAATTGGGGGATGGCCAGCATTCTACGAAAGCAGTCGCCCAATGTGCAATTTTACTTGATTATATTTTTTCTCATGCATGCATTGGTATGTCGTGAGAAAACTGCATATCCCCTGTGTGGTGTCCATTATAAATCTTAGTACAAACATTCACACACAAAATGGACGTTCCGATAGCTGTACAGCACATAGTGTTGCCTCCTACAGTTTGCTTCTTCTTGGAAAAACTGAATAATGTAAACATTTTTGAAATTACAAGTTTCAATGCACATACTGTAGTCCATACATTTCTTCATTGCTGGCATTGTAGATATGTAATAGTTGAGGCATTTATGACACCAGTCACTTCTCTTTCATTGTTTTGTGGTCGGGGAACTGACAATGCTTCTTGGCTGACATTTAGATAAGTTTAACGCCTACATCTTATTAGGCCTGTTCTTTAACAGTGTGTTTACAAAATGTTCCTAAATCAAAATGTGGGTGTTGTACTATTTATTTGCAAATGAATATTGTGTCGGCAATCTGCACAGCACAGTTCAAACTGCTTTGTAATTAACCCTGGCTTAATTCCTGGTGGCAGAGGCAGTACATGAACACACGGCTGGATCAGAGATGTACACACAATTCTGTGAATATACAATCTATTGTTTCCGGGATTGTTGAGATTTTATTGTGGAAAAGCTTAAGTTCAAGAATATCAATAAGGTAACTTAAAATCAAAATGCTGAATAGATATTTTTTTTTGTTTCTAAAAAAAATGTAACAATACAAACAAACTTGCAGTACAGTTAACATTATTACAATATTGTATTTCTTTAATAATATATACTGCTCCCTCTACCCACCCCCCTCCCGAGCCTATTCTTCCACACCTTCTGTTCCTGCGCCTTGCAGGTGGAGTCCTTCATCCGAATTCTCTACTGGGTCGCGATCACTCGACCCATCATGCGTGGGCCCAAATATCATAGCTACTAGATGCTTCCAAGCTATCAAGGTTTCTGCTTCCTCCTCCCCACCCGAGTTACTTGCCTCCTGCCATACTGCAGTTTCAGCTTCTGACCACTTTTGTAGATCTTTCCACCACACTTCTACTATCGGACCATGGCATGCCTTCCAGTTCATAGCAACTCTACGTTTCGCAAGTATGTACGCCAGGTCTTTAAGTTTACTGACGTGCTTAAATTTGCGTGGTCTGGGGAACCCTCCTATCAGGCACGCCCACGTCGATTCTATCGTTAGCTTAACCCCTTTTGTGTTCAGCCTATCCGCCACTCCCCTCCAGAAACTTTCAGTCACTGGGCACGCCCAGAACATGTGCACCATCCCAGCATTATTCTCGTTACATTTAGGGCATGCTTGCTGCCGTGCATTCGCAAATTTAGCTATTGTTTTGGGTGTCATGGAAGCTCTGTGGGTGATATACAACTATCTGCTGCAACCTGGCATTTCTTGACACCTTGTGATATCTTTGGGCTCTCTCCCACATCCCATCTGTCATAGGGGTGCCCACCTCTTCTTCCCATTCTTGTCGTAATCGCATTGGTTCTTTCCCCACTTTGGACATAACCATCTCATATAGTCTGGATATCTCATGTCCTCCCTCTGCTATGTCGTATATAACCTCTAAGGTGGCATCCGGTTGGCCTTCCAGTATTCTCTGACCACGTTTCTGTAACCCGCCACACAACCCTGTGGTATGAAATATACTGTCCCCTGTGTAATTCGATTTCCTCTACCAAAGTCTCAAAACCTATAATCTTCCCATCTTGCCATACATCACCCAGCGTTGCTATCCCAACTGGTTCCCAGTGCTTCCTGACAGTTTTCATTAGTTGGGCGTCTTTTCCCACCAGTGCCACGAGTGGCACCTGCGGGGAGCATGGGGAAGGGCTCTCCATTACGTGACGGGGACTGTGCCATATGTCCCATCCCAGCAACATCATTTTTGGGCACTCTTTTATATTCTTTCTGGGCAGCCACATTTCTTGTAGAAAAAACGGTGCACTTTCTGATCTAAACAGCCTAGATTCTGAGGTTGTTTCTTCCGATAACCATTTTGCTACATGTTGCAATTGACTCGCTAAGTAATAGACCTCGTAGTTTGGCAGTTTTATCCCTCTTTTCTCATGCGTATTCTGTATCTTCCAGAGGGCTATTCTATTTCTAGTCCCACTCCATAGGAAATCTCTACATATGCTATATAATCGGGCAAAGAATCATTTTGGGATCAGATGCGGTATATTATTAAAGTAATGCAATAGTCTCGGCAAGACCACCATTTTTAACATTGCCCCTCTTCCCATCATCGCCAAAGGAAGCTTCGCCCAGAGCTTCATGCTACTCTAGATACCTTTGACCGCCCTCTGTGTTGTGCAGGTGCTCTGTCTCCACCGTATGGTAGATGTCTATTCCAAGGTACCTAAATGTGTCCACATCCCACAGTATTGGCAATACCGGTAAGTGCTCTAGCGGGGTCCCCTTATATCTGCCCAGCGGGAACACGCATGACGTTTTAGAATGTACTGCTATGCCGGACAGGAGCGCAAATTGTTTCATCACCTCCAGCACATATTGGAGGTTTTCTTCAGGGTATTTCAAGTACAACAGTATGTCTTCTGCATACAGGGAAATTAAATGTGGCTCTGCTTTAATGGTGATGCCTATCACATTGTACTGTTGTCTAAGGTATATTGCTAGTGGCTCTAGAGCTAAAATATATAACATTGGGGACCATGGGCAGCCCTGTCTAGTGCTCCTGCTAAACTGCTACCTCTCCGAGATTATCGCTCCTGTTTTCACCTTGGCTAGAGGCGCTATATAACAATTGGACCCATCTAAGGTACCCCAGCCCTATCCCATAGCTGGTCAAGGCAGCCATCATCCAGGGCCATTTTACTGAATCAAAAGCTTTTACTGCGTCCAGTAATGCAATTGCCATCGCTCCCTCTTCTTCATTCTCATACTCAATGACTCGATGGAGCTGCCTATGGTTATTCGTAATATTCCTGCCTGGGACGTACCCAGTCTGGTCAGTGTTTGAGTTTGGTGATATTTCTTCTCATCCACTGTGAGTATTTTGCTATGCTGATTTAGCATTGACAATGGTCTATATGATCCACAATCCTTGGCCGGCTTATTAGGTTTCGGGAGTGGTATAACTATCGCCTCTCGCAGGGACTCTGGGAGCCTACCCTTGTTGCACGCCTCATTTAGCTTTGCCAACAGCAGGGGAAGCACCTCGTCTTTATAATTTTTGTAAAATTTGCTCGGGTGTCCATTGGCTCCCGGGGTCTTGTTTGTGGGTAGCTGCACCACTACCTCCTCCAATTCTTCCAGGGTGATTGGGGCGTCTAGCTCTTCTCATTCTTCCGAACTAATCTGTGGCAGACCTATGTCTTCTAGCATTTCATTTATTCTTCCATGATCACTCCCCACTAGATCGTCATATAGGGTTCGGTAGTATTCTACAAATTCTTGATTTTTTTAAAAAAACATTTGTATTCGTTTTTCCAAACAAACAATACAAAACAAACATGCAGTGCATTTATCAACAATCCAATTGAACATTACGTAATTCTAAACACTGCTCCCCTTATCCCACCCCCCATTCCGAGCCTATTGCTTCCCACCTTCCGTTCCTGCATCTTGTGGTAGGGTCTCCCCTTCCATGGGTTCCGCCGGGTCTTGTATTGACCCAAACAACTCCACTATTAATAATTTCCAAGCCATCAGGGACTCTGTCTCCTCCCCCCCCGCGCTGTTCGCTTCTTGCCATTCCATGGTTTCTGCCTCCGCCCATTTCTGCAAGTCTTTCCACCACACCTCCACTCATGGTCTGTGGCATGTGTTCCACCCCATAGCAATTCTCCTCTTTGCAACACATATGCTAGATCTTTCAGTTTACTCACTTGTTGAGTTTCTGCGATCTAGTGAACCCCCCTAACAAACAGGCCCATACTGTATCCACCACTATCTTAACCCTCTTCTCCGCTAGTTTTTGTGCCACTTTGCTCCAGAAGCACTCAATAACCGGGCATGAACAAAACATGTGCACCATACCCGCCTTCTCCTCATCACATTTAGGGCATGCTTGCCATCCTGCATTTGCAAACTTAGATATCCTCTGGGGTGTCATATACACCCTATGTGTAATATACAGTTGTATCTGCTTTAATCTCGCATTCCTCGATACCTTCTTATGGTACCCCTGAACTCGTTCCCACATCCCATCTTCCATCGGGGCACCTACTTCCGCTTCCCAGTCTTGTCTCATTTGTGTTACCTCCTTCCCAACCTTAGACATCATCATCTCGTAGATTCTGGATATCTCATGTCCTACCTCCTTTATATCGTATATTATATCTATGGTGGCGTCTGGTTCTTCGCCCCATACAATTTCGGGCCATGTTCTCTTAATTCTCTGCACCATTCTATGATACGTAATATACTGGCCTGTGTGTAACCCAGTTTCCTCACCCAACACCTCAAAATCTATGATGGAGCCCTCTCGCCAGATGTCCCCCATCGTTGCCAACCCAACCGCTTCCCAGTGATTCCTGATTATCATCCTTAGCTGCATATTTCCCCCTGTTAGTGCAACTAATGGTATCTGCGGGGAATATGGGGATGGGCTCTCCATCTGGCATGCCCTATGCCACATCTTCCATCCAAGTACCATCATCTTGGGGCGCCCTTCCATTTCTGTCTTGGACAGCCACATCATCTCTTTCAGGTAAAATGGGGCACAGCATTTCCAAACAACCTGGATTCGGAGGTCACTTCATCCGAAAGCCACTTGGCAACATACTGCAGTTGGCTGGCTACATAATAGACCTCATAATTAGGCAGTTTTATCCCCCCTTTCTCATAAAATTTCTGTAGCTTCCATAGTGCCACTCTGTTTCGCATGCCATGCCACAGGAAATCCCTACACATGCTGTTCAGTTGGATGAAAAACTTCTTGGGTATCAAATGTGGTATATTCCCAAAAAGTGCAGGAGCCTATGTAGGACCACCATCTTTAGCATTGCCCCCGTCCCATCATTGCCAAGGGCAACTTCTCCCAGAATCTCATGCATTTTTAAACATTTGTTAACGGCTACTTCTGTGTTGTGCCTATGCTCCTCTTCCGCTGTATGGTATACATCTACTCCCAAGTAACGAAATGTGCTAATCGCCCATGGTACTTGTAACACCAGTAACTGTTCCTTTAGAATCCCTTTATATCCCCCCAGTGGAAACATGCTGGACTTCTGGGGGTTCACCGCTATCCCAGACAACCCCGCATATCTCTCCATTACTTCTAAATTATACTGGAGTTTTCTTCCGGGGGCCGCAAGTACAGCAGCATATCATCCGCATATAGGGAGATCAGATGCCGTTCACCTCCCACCTCGATGCCTATGATGTCATATTGTTGTCTCAAGTATATTGCTAGGGGTTCGAGAGCCAATATGCGGAGCATTGGAGACCACGGACATCCTTGTCTGGTGCCTCTCTGAAGCTGCCATCTTTCCGATATCACTGCTCCACTTTTAACTCTAGCCAGCGGTTCACTGTATAGCATTTTCGCCCAACGTATATATCCAGGCCCCATCCCATAGCCCGCCAGAGACGCCAACAGCCATGGCCACCTGACCGAATCAAAGGCTTTTATTGCGTCCAAAGATACAATTGCCATTTCACCCTCGTTCTCACCCCCAAACTCAATGACCCGTTGGAGTCGCCTGTGATTATGGGATATATTCCTATTTGGGACATAACCGGTCTGATCAGGGTGTATCAGTTTAACAATAACCCGTTTCAGTCTATTCGCCAAAAAAGCCATCAATATCTTGCTATCTTGGTTCAACATCGACAAGGGTCTATAGGAAATGCAGCTGTGCCCTGGCTTGTTCAGTTTGGGAAGCAGTATTCTAATCGCTTCTCTAAGTGACTCTGGCAATCTTTCCAGCTCAAATGCTTCGTTCAGCATTTCTAGCAATGGGGGGGAAGCACCTTCTTTATAGACTTTATAAAATTCACTTGGGAGTCCATCAGCTCCAGTGGTCTTACTAGTGGGCAACTGTCTCGCCACCTCTTCCAGCTCCTCCAGTGTAATCTGTGCACCCAACTCCTTTTTCCTCCGCACTTATCTTTGGCAATCCTATATCCTCCAATATTTCCAATATCACCTCGCGACTACTCTCCCCATCATCTCCATATAGTTCCCTATAATAGTCTGCAAACTCCTGATTCATTCCCTCCTGGGTGTCAGAGACGCTACCGCATTGCCTTGTTATTATTCTAATCGTGGGTCTAGGGGTTTCGCTCTTATATAACCACGCCAAAAGTCTTCCTGGTTTATCCCCTCCCACGTGCTGTTTCTCTATATATTTCTTATAGTTGAGGTTACAGTCTTTCCCAATGTACCGCGCGTTTCTGCTGCAGCCCGAGTATCTGTTCCAGTTCTTCCTCAATGGTATTTCCTCCTTTCAATGCCTTTTCCAGTTCCCCTTCTGTCACCTGTAGGTCAGCCAGGATCCCCTTTTTCAGACCCTTAGATTTTGCTATGGCCACCCCCCGCATCACAACCTTAAAAGTTTCCCACAGTGTGCCCGCCGAGTCCACACTGCCGGTATTCGTCTCAAAATAGGCTATAATTCCCTCCCTCATATCCTTCCTAAAAAAGGGCTCTCTGTGTTTCAGCTCGGAGGCGTCACGTTGGGATCCTTGCTCTTCTGGGGCAGTATTGCCATTCGAGGATCAAGGGCCTACAAATTCTTGATTAACTGCTTCTTGGGTGTCCGCCGTACTCCCATCATCTCTCGCAATTGTCCTGATTGTAGGTCTGGGGGTTTCATTTTTATAGAGCCATGCCAGCATTCTTCCTGGTTTATCCCCTCCCGCATGCACAAATGCGGAATAGATCATCCTATGCCCATTGTGGCCGCTGTAAAACTGCTTTGAAACAATCCTTGACGGTCAGATAGCACAGCAAGTAGAGCGCTCGCTTTCACATCCGTGCAGAGCTTGCTGAGACAGGTTCGAATCCTAGCAGGGCCAAACTCAGCCTTTCATCTTTCCCAGGTCGATACATGAGCACCACACACCGTGGGAAATAAGCAGCACTCGAATACCTGAGGGTTCGTAGCGCTATAAAAATGCACACAAACAAAAAACTTATTTCCACCTGCAACGTTTGGGCAATAATGCGTTTAACATGTGCAAAGTTCCTTTAGCAAAGGATTATTATTTACAACCATTTTCACAAACCGATTGTTCAATATTTGAAGCTAGACAGAAGCACAGGGCGATACAGAATGAACATGTGTTCATAGATACGTGTTTGACTTTGTCCTGATCTTCCTGGATGGGTTTTCATTTGGTAAGGGTGGGGTAGCCTAGGTGGGCAGCCTTGTCCCCCCATGTGTTTAATCTGCAAATAATCGGTTTGCCAAGTATGTGTGGTCTATGCATCCTTATGCCTGCGGACGTGTCTCATCCTGTAGTGACCTAGTCTTAAAGGATGTCCCATGAAGGGGTGGATGCCGTTCTTTTCGAAAATTGAACACCATAACAGCATTTAGTTGTTGGTTCATGCTTGACCGTGGGTGCCTCTGATTTCCTTGCTATGCTTGGGACTCATTTTCCATAATCTGGTTAATCCTTCAGATTTAATTTAGACTTCTTTCTTTTATTCCACATGTGGTAAATTCAGACATGTTTTTTCTTTAAAAGCTAATAAAGGTTTAGCTGTAGGTCTAGTCTCCAGTCATTGCCTGCCCTTTTAAATCCACTGTTGCTCCTCAAAATACCACCCTTATATTTGTGTACACTTATATGATGCCAGTGGGGTCCTTGCGGCACCACCCCATGTGAAGTACAGCGGGCGTTGTAGTGACTGCAGCATTTATCGCGTTCACTCCTTAACACCAGTCCCGCAGAGTTGAGTGCTTTGTCTCCACTCAAACATTACTCCTGCCTCCCCCAGTCCGTGCCCTCATCCATCAAAATCACCAGCAAGCGTCACAGGCCGGAGAGTAGTTTATCAAGGCCTCCATGACCTTGCATACATTATGCACATGCTCCAGGCACAAAGCATCATGGGCTCTGTAGTCCAAAGCGGTTTGGGGTCCCAACACCACACCTCCAGGGCGTAATAGCCCATCTGTTGTGACTTCGGCCACAGCACCTCCTTACCACACTCCAGCTCCCTATTAACTCACACGCCATGTGTCAGAATTAAAAAATGTGATCTTTACATTGACATCAGTCTGTGTTTCCCTTCAAGGGAAGTGCTTTCTTTCAGCTGAGACATTTGTCCTAAATCACCCTTTATGTAAAATCTGCTGAGGTTTGGAGCCCTCATAAATATCAGCCCTCATTAAGCCAACTGCCTACATGCAACATACCTAGTACACGCTCAAATTAAAGAAATGAAATGTGGCTGCCATGCCTCGAGAGGAGACCAATCCACTGGCTAAATAGTGGGAGCCATATTCTCAAGAAACAGAATTTTGTTTGGTTTTTCAATTTTTAATTCTCTTTGGATAATGAAAATATATGCTTTTTGCTTATAATGCTATTTGGGTATGCTTTTTTTTGCAGTGCAGCCATCAGATCATGGCATAATATCTTACAGAACAATAGGGGGAGGGGGTAGATGACAGCCCGAAAGTCTGCAAGGTGCATAGCTCATTACCACTCAAACCTCAGAACATTTATCGATTGCTGTAAAACATCACGCACATTACTTTAGAAGTGATTCCATGAGACCATGGCATGCACAGGCATTGTCCATCAAATTAAAAAAAATAGGGCTCGATTTCGATAAACATTATCACACCAACCTCATTATACCATAATTCAATCATCATTCGGATTTACATGAAGAAAAATGTAACATTAAAATAGATGACCAGTGTGTCGGTCTGGAACAAGCTTCCTCATTCAAATCGATGCACCATGTGTATTTCATGATATGATCTTACCTATTTTTCTCATCTGTCAATCCAGGCATCTTCAATTCTGGCACTATAGTGAAGAGGGAGTCTGGATCCTGACACTCCCCATCCCCGTCAAGTTCATGACCAGACAGAAGCTCAGAAAACACTGCAATCACCCATTCTATTTCGGACAAATCCCAAGTGCACCAATGATTGACAAATACGTTGAGAGGTATCCCCTCAGCCAGCCATACAGACGATCGATCCATGTGTGGATGAAGAGCCGCAGGCCATGGTCTGAGACACCTATATGGATAGCATGGACTAAAGTGCCAAGAAGCCATGTTGCTGACGTTAGTGACACCACGACATAGCAGCGTTGGACAGGAAGCACACGGACCATCCGCACTTCGGGACACAAACACACACTCAAATACATGAACACGAGCGTACAGTTGCTTGTATTATTTTTGCCACTAGTCAAATGCAGAAACCGCAAAGCACAAGAGATCCTGAGCAAATCTTGCAGATGCTTAAAGACAAATTACTCTATGGGATTGCAGGAGCACTTATGGGACCTGGCAGAGCCAAGTGTAGCTAACCTATGGAGAATATAGTGTAGCGTGGACAGTTTAGAAACTGCATTATAAGGTTTAGGAAAATTACAGCAGGCCTCAGACCACTGAGCAAGGGACACATCTGGCTGATTCAGGCCGGACAGAGATTAAATGTGTGAAAAAGGATCTGCACTGAAGGTCGAGATACGGATGACATTCCAATCCCCAGACAAATGGACCAGCTGCAGAAAAGGAAGATAAATGCCAATAATTCGGAGCAGCAGATCTCAATTACGTGGGAATACAGCAAACGCAGATAATGGATCACCAGTGATTGGTGGTGAGAAAGGCAAGCTGATGCCAGACACGGACTGCAACAAGTGTTGTGCCGAGCTGTGCCGAGCAGGAGAATATTCTCATAAGGCAAAGGTGGTGCAGACAAGTTACAATACAGACACACAATCATTCTCATCGCCTTGAAAAGGTACACAGTGAGCTGAGAACCATGTCGGGTCCCAGCCCTGAGGACGTCGGCTCTAGCCAATCCGTCTAGTACCCTAGGGGTAGGTAGCAATGGGCAAGAACCAATGGTTAGTATGTTACAGATAGATTGGGGATCAAACAGGTCAGCCACCTGACATGGAAGAGCCAGTAGAATAAAATATGTACCCATATAGGTTATGCTCCTGACGGCCAATCTCTTGCTGCAGTAGGTTTCTGGAGAGAGGCCCAAGTAATTACGGAGCAGTGACGCATTTGTTAGACAAAAGTGGCCTGCGCCCCATTACCTGTGTGACATGCTGGAATTTTTTGGAGTTCTTGTATCAATCCCTGATGGTTTTTGCTGTAATAAACCGTAGTTTGAACTTGCCATTAACTGAGTCCTCTGTGTATTCTAGGGGAGGGTGTTGGGCCCTCCCAAGTCTGCCGACTTCCAGTATCGCTCTGGCATACTTGGGAGTTCTCCCCAACAATAGACCCAAATGCTAATTCACCAAAATAAGATATAGTAGCATCAAAGAAAGAGAAATTGTGAATCAACATGGCAAACTGTGAAATAATAATTTTACATCTTTAAGTAATGTATTTGTACAAAAGCAATTAAAGTCTTGAGCATCATTCAAGACATTTGGATGTATTCTATGGACATAAATCCACCTTTTCCCTTTATGTCCTAGCTGATGTCCTTGCATAATCCCCACCCCTTAAGTGTGGAAGAACAATCTGATTCTGTATTTAAATAACTACTACATTTGGATACTTCTGTGTATGAACATCTGATTCCTGCGGTTACTACCTGAGCTTTACCTCCTGACTTGAAATATGAGGCCATACCGACATTTTTAAATTAATGCAACTGAAGATCCATATGTAGAAAGTATTTTAATGTGCTTGCCAGTGAGAGGGAATATCATTGTCCGACTTAAGGTGACAGGATTTTTTGAGCTGCAGGGTAGGTGTAAGGGAGGTTTTGAGCTGCAGGGTAGGTGTTGGGGAGGGCGCAATATTTGTCTCTATTGGAATCCAAAAGTGGGTGAACTGTTAAAATATTCATAGTACCAAACATTAGATTATTTACATTAAATTACCTTTTTCAAACAAGCCAACAACTTAACACTATTATAGCGAGGGTCACAATCTCAGTACTCAACCAGAGGAAATGGACATGCAGCATCTTTGTTTGTACATGTCCGGTGCTGCAACTGTGAGTGCCAGTAATGGAGCAAAATAGTGTGTAGCACAGAGCCCTTCATGCTTAGTTCTCAAACAATCACATTCCACTGGATGCCAACAAACATATTCCAGGCCAAACACTTTTTTGGTCTGTACAAACGTGCCAAAATGCCTGAACACTTGGCCTCACCAGCTAAGTCTATGGTATGCGATTTCCAGCCTCAGGGTATTTCCTAACTAAGGACAAACCTCGTTAGTCCAGCTTATGTTTCTGCCTGGAGTGGACAGAAACTGTTGTTGTGAACAACACTGCTGATGGCAACTCATGGCCACCCGTGAAGCAATACCACATTTGAAAGTATATTTGCTTCCAAAGAAATCGGGTCAACCACCTCCATCCCAACATGTATGTTGTAATGATTGTCTGCCTTACCATGTTGGCTAGCTTTTCCCTGCTCACTGCAAACCATGACTGAAACCAGGTGTACCATCTGTCTAGTTCCACTTAATGCCAGAAATTAAGTTGTTTTTTTTATTTGCCAATAAGTTATATAGTCCATTTTACAGGTCCATCACAAAGATTAAACTTTGTCAAGATTTAGTGTCGCCACTTTTTCCTCATCAAATTAAAAGCCTTCTCTGAATCTAGTGTTACAATTGCTTTATCCATCCCATCTCTGCTTCCACAAGGTGAAGTCGGAGCAAGCCTTTGGTTGTGTTTCCTTCAATGGTCCTTCCCAATTTATCTTGCTCTGTGAATCCTGCCATCTGCTTCCCCATCCATTTTCCATTGCTTCACCTTCAGGAGGCACATAGAGTAAATTACTGCTTTTGATGAAGCCGTAATGAGCACCTCTCTGGCAGAGGTTTGCCAAGCCTTGCCTTATTAAATCATGTATTGGGTCCACACTTCCACTCCCAGCTCTTCATGCATCTCAGGAGTTGTGCTACTCCGTCCACTTTACCCCAGCAATGCCCATTTGAATTTCATACTACCATGTTTTGTTTGTTATATTTGGTCACCTGTCTGACCTATGATGCACTGTTGTGCATGGTTCATTAACAATTGCTGTGATGTATAGGAGTCCAGACCACAGTCTGACCCACGTTGCCCATTTCTGTATATACTTAAGGCAATTATCCGGTATTTCTGAAATACCTTTTGCGGTCTAGAAGGATTTTTTCTGCAACTATCCCCCTCCATAATGACAAGTCATTGAAGACTCAGATATGGTATTTCAGCACCACTTGCAGGTGGGAACCCAGCTTGTCATCAAGGACATTACCAGATTGAAGTTGAGTGGTCGCAACATTTGTCAATTATTTTGGCTATTGGGGCGATAGCAAGTTTTGTGCAGTCAAAGCTTCTTTTTTGTTTTTGCAGATTTATTTATTTATATTTATATAGCGCGCAAGAAGCCCAGGGGCATTGAGGCGCTGTTACTTGCAATAACTTAGTTACATGGTACAGGCATGAAAGCGATTGTTAACACATTATGAATACTACAAGATATCATACTGTTACAGATATTGCATTGGGACGTATATTACAACATATATGATAAGTATTCGTGCTGGTGTGTCGGGTCTTATGTGAAGAGGGTAGTTTTCAGAGTTTTGCGGAAGGTGGTGAGGGAGGCCTCCCCTCGGATAGTGGGAGGTAGGGCATTCCAGTGAGTGGGCGCGAGATAGGGGAAGCTGGATCCGCCCGCTTTTACTCTTTTTACTAGTGGCACCGAGAGCATGTTGGTGTACGGTGATCTGGTTGGCCTGGTAGTGGAGACGGGGTGGATCCTTTGAGAGAGGTATGCTGGAGCAGTGAGGTGAATGCACTTGTGGGTCAGTGTCAGGGCTTTGATGGTTGATTGAAACCACCTTGTTGTCATATAGGGTGGTAAAGGTGGCATTTGGTTAAGAGTAGAGGAGTTCACCCTTCAAGGAGGAAGGACCAAGCGCAAGACGGAGAGTTTAGGTTTAGGTTTGTGGATTGCTTCAATGTTGTATTGTAGATCCATCTTTGAGAATGGAACGGTAGTGATGGAAGCGAGTTGGGCATTTTACCAGAGTGGCATGTATGGAAAACTGGGGGAGTTATTGAAGTTCTGTTTTTTTCCCTGTGTAGTACTCTACTCCTCACTTTCACATTTCAGAATCTCCATGGTATGTGGGTAAGGCCTGATTTACAAAAATGTTTTCAATGGGACTTTCCCATGTTAAAACATTTTTGTGAATCAGGCCCTTAAGTGCTTACAAGGTAATGGCTCAAAATGTAAGGTGTAGTTCTCCACCAGATTTTGTGAGATGAACATTTTCCAGTTTTGTCCAGAGGAAATATGTCCTCTGTTTCTATACCTGTGCAGGGAATAGACTACTGCTGCTTTAATTGTGCAATTCATTTTTAATTATATCTGTGTTTCTGTGCTTTTCCACTCCAGTGTGATTTGTTCTTTTTTCTGGAAACAATGTAAAATGTATTGTTCTTGTGTGATTACCAAACATATAAAAGAAAATATCAGGGAGTGGGGTTCCTTTGATATCTTTCAATGCAAGAAGAAAGAAATTGAGTTTGCTGGTGAAGTCAGAATGTGAAGAATGTGTTCGATATCAGTGGCTACTCGCCACATTCAAAGCATTCCAATTGACTGATTTCTGTTACTGTGCATACTTTGGATTTACCCAGGTGCTCTGTATTCTAGTACTCCTGCTGAAATCCCTGCAGCCTAGCTTAATCTACTCCCCAATTCCATTTGTTCTCCTTGTTCATAGGTGCAGTATGCAATGGTTGATGTACATACACTGTATACTAAATAGACCCCAAATGAGGAAAAGGCTTCCTGATGATCTCACTTTGGTCTCAAAATACACCCCACATGTTTTCTCCATTATTGTGGAAAATACTGAGTTTAGACCAGACCATTCGAAATGATCCTCGTTAATTGCTCGGCACTCATTTCAATACCCATTTTAGAGGGGAGTGGTCCACTGAGTGCACCAGACCTGTCCAAATTCACATTGAAAAGTGATATAATAAAGGAACAGTGTTTGCCTGACTAATATGAATAATACCTTTTCCTGGGCACATCTGTTTCTCTCCAGGATGCAGTTAGCTCACTCTGCGCAAATGTCATCTAAATCTACTGTGATGTAAGATGTCCTCTCTTGTTATGTTTCAAATCCCCACCACGGATTTGCATGTGTTTTCAGTTCCAACATTTTTATTAAGAGGGTAGGGTCTTTGTAAATACTGCCCTATGCATTAGCCAGACCATCCGTAATTAGCACTTCGAGAATTATCCATTTCCCCTGTTTATTTCAGTGATTTCGGTTATTTCAGTGATTTCGGTTTTGAAAGCATTTGAAATGATGTTCTATCCTTATTAAGTTCAAGGGTTTGATTTTCCAGCCAATACCATCAGGTTGTCCTTAAATCCCAGTTTCATATCACTCTGACAAAATAACTGGCCAGAGGTAGTACAATGGAAAGAGTTTTGTTCAGCCGTATGCTCTACCTGGCACTACTACTAATGCAGCAATGATTTGGTCATAAAAGTTGCAACGGCACCCAAATTTAATTGTATACCTTCAACCGTTAACCTAGCATGGGCCAACATGATGCTATACTCGCCAGTGCTAGCGAGTATAGCTGGCTGTTAAAAAGCATCAAGTTATGAGGGCCTGGCCCAACCTCGCAATCTTCTGCCATGCTTTTGTCTTTTGAAATTAGTCTCCTGTGATCTAACACATATTTTAACATTTCACTTTTTTACAATCTGCCTCTTTATTGGAATGTTGATCTGTGGGGTGTTTTAATACTAGTTTGGGGGAATTTTCCACCCACCCCAAATCAGCTCAAACCTTCAAAAGGAGCCGATTACAGTTCCTGGGCTGTTAAGAGCCAAATGTTAATACCATTCATACTTTGTTAAACCCACTATATGTAAAGGGAAATACCGATATATTCAGATTTTACATATCGAATCATGTTTTGTTTATAACTTTCGAAGGAAATGTCAGTCTTATTTATTTTTCATGTTTTATGCGGCGAAAGGCTTAATCAGGTGAATGTAAAATGATTTTTGATATTTAGTTATGTAAATTAGATGAATGCAGATTTTTTGCTGAAATGTTGAACGCCATGGATTCATATATTCCAGTGTCTGTTGGGTAGGCTGGTCTTATGAGATGGAAAATTAACTGATAGTTTCAGTCTAAAACCCAAAAATCTGCAACACACACCACACTTACTGTGCAGAAATTGGACTAGCAACATTGAATTCACCTAAGAGAGAGCAATCTGTCCTGGGAGGCTAGCTCAGCGGCAACATGTTCGCCTTGGAAACAAGACGACACGGAGCAACACAGGTTTGATCCCCGAGTCCGCGGCGCGTTATATATTCCCTATCATGTCATGTCATATCATAACTGATTGGTATTATGATCACATGTGAGGAAGTTGTTTTCTGAAAACCACAATAGTGTAATGTAGACTTATCCAAGATGACATTGCATCAAAGGGGATGGAAACTGAGTTTAGGAAACACTCCCACTAGACTGTTCTCTTCCTTAATCTGCCCAATGAGTATGAAGGGGCTCGTTTACTCTGATGGCACTTTTCGAACATTATGAAATCACATCACTCAAAACTTTAACCTGTCATCGGCCATAAATCCACCTTAGAAATATCCAGTACCCTGCCATTGTCCTGCAAGTACTCTGAATGTAAATACTTTGCAAATATCTTGCAAGTCATTTAAATGTACATTTTGCTTCATGTTCTGCTGTTCCTGATGTATACTGTGTCACTGTAACCTAACATATGCGCCCAGATGCCTTTGGGCCAGGTGCGCTATACAAATAAATAAAATACAAATACAAAATACATACTGAGGCAAATTAGGTTAGAGAAATACCCACCGCTAATGGGAGGAGTATCTGATCTATACAAATTCAAAACCGAAGGTTCTGGCTACTCACATGTGCACTGACTGACTGGGAAGGACTGGCAGACTGACTGAAGGAGAGGCAATCTGGAGAATGGGATGGATTGCTTTCCTTTTGGACCCATTTCTGGATCGCTAGCAGTACTTTGAGAGGACTACCTGGAGTTAAAGCCACATGCCTTCTTCCGTGGAAAAGACAGCAGACCGCCCAACACAGAGCAAAAACAGGCT
This sequence comes from Ambystoma mexicanum, assembly GCF_040938575.1. Classification (NCBI taxonomy): domain Eukaryota; kingdom Metazoa; phylum Chordata; class Amphibia; order Caudata; family Ambystomatidae; genus Ambystoma; species Ambystoma mexicanum. The sequence goes on along the minus strand of NC_090923.1, from coordinate 382,495,400 downwards.
GTGGTGCGCAGCGAGCCCATACCCAAAATATTGATCTGTAGGATGTTTTAATTGGGCGACAACTAGTTTGGACAACTAGCCTCGTCATCGCCCCAGTGTCAGAAAGCTCTTTGAAGCACAGACCTGGCAGTTTGTTGACCCAGCCTTGCCCGCTTCAGTAATTCCAGCATCTGCCTGGCCCTTGTCAGACTCCAGGTCTCTGAAGGTGTGAATTGCAACCTCCTGGCTGATGGGAAGATAGGATTGAGAGAAGAACACTGCACAGAATCTATTCTTTGTATTTATAAGGCATTGTCGGTGGGCTCAATGGCAAATGGGGTTGTTAATGAGTAGCATTTGCTTTGCTCTGGAAGGCCTGACTTCTGAGAAAAGAAAGTTCCAGGCAGAGTCATAAAGTTTGTAGTTCAGCTGCAAAGCCTGCATTTAAACTGCTCTCATGCGGAAAAGATCCTCTATAATGCAGCTGTTGCTGTTTTATTCACAAATGCAGCCTTTCTTTTGTCCATATCCCCACTATAATTGTCACTTTATGCAAGGCAACATTATATTTTCCTTTCAGTCTGACTCATGGCAACATTTTAGATTTCTGATATATTTGTGCTTCTTTATGCAAAGCAGATTCTCAGTCTTGTAAAGAAAAACAAACCCACAATGTAGGCCCCAATTTGGTTTCTACTCTCCTATGAAATGCTGTGCATTTACATCCCAGATCGGCTGTTTTCCATTTATTAAAAGCTGCTAGAAATTCTGATAACTTGAAGGACTTATTTTCTTGACTTTGTCTGTTACTTTTGATTGATAGTCTTGTTGTAAATGGGATAAGACTGAACATTTCCTCGCACGTGTCTTATTCAGATCCTGTATGAAGGATACAGCTCATAGATTTGTTTTTAAATTTGTCGCTTTTCTTTACTTTCTTTTTGTTGTAGATATCCCTCCATATCCCCTTTCCATTAATGCTTAATGTAAAATTGTTAATATATCTTCAAGAGCAACGGATGCATGCTGCTTCATTAACTTCAACTTAAACACCTAAATTGGCAACTACTATCCCCAACACTGCAGTGTGATTGCTCAGTTAAAGTGCTACTGTTCAAAAGCAACAAGAGACTAGACACCAGTCTCAAAAGATGTGGCCGGTTGTGCGATTAGTGCTATCATAACTTGAACCACCTAATGCTTTATGTACATGTTCAGTTCCCATCCATCGTGCACATTAGCCTTGCAAGTGTCCAGAAATTTCACAGAATCGTCTGTGGTACAGTTGCGTATTTCAATTCCTCACCCATACGGTGCTCTTGTGAACGTTGGAAATGCATTTAAAAAACACATTGTTGCAGTCATAGTTATGTGTGACGTATCGTACATGGTCGCTAGATGGATTTCTGCAGGTTCTCAAAGAACAATCTTTTAGAAAATGCTTCACTACTTTCAAAGGCCTTCATCGATTAGGACATGGGCCAACCCCTTTTCCCTATGACTATTTCTTGGTCATGTTCCCTCTTGCACATAGATATTTCCAGTTAAAGCATTTGAAATGATGTTCTATCCTTATTAAGTTCAAGGGTTTGATTTTCCAGCCAATACCCTCAGGTTCTCCTTAAATCCCAGTTTCATATCACTCTGACAAAATAACTGGCCAGAGGTAGTACAATGGAAAGAGTTTTGTTCAGCCGTATGCTCTACCTGGCACTACTACTAATGCAGCAATGATTTGGTCATAAAAGTTGCAACGGCACCCAAATTTAATTGTATACCTTCAACCGTTAACCTAGCATGGGCCAACATGATGCTATACTCGCCAGTGCTAGCCATCTTAATTATGTTGGGAAGGGGACAGCCCTGTCCCACCCCCCTAAGAACTTTAGAGTGATGTGAGATGCATTCAAAGCCCTCTGAGGGGCCAGGAGGAAGGGGGGGGCAGTGAAAGGACCACCTCCCTATAGAAAGGACCCCACTTCAATATAATCAACCCACATAGTGTAGCTGAAGAGGAATGTGCCCTACAAGGCTGTGATCACAGACCAGCACTTGGTGTGCATGTTATCTCACCCTGGCCAAAGCATGAACCAGCCCATCCCTAGGCGACCACGAGTTATAGCCCATATAACTTACAAAACTTTAATATCCCTGAATTCCATGGCACCAGGTCCCCTTTCACCACCAACCCCAAAGTAACAAATCCTGAAATGTTCAAAGTGGATGGACAGAGCACATCATTGAGCGACAATTGTGTGATTTGTATTGCTGAATACATTATAGTTCAAAACGAGGGTGGAGACCTTGGAGCAAGATGGCACGGAAGGAAGTGAGTGAAATGTGTGTACAAAGGTTAGAGTGCCCCAGAACGTTCTTTGTGCCTGTTTTAAGCCTGCTAGGCGTACAGTATAGTGATAAAATACCGTTATGTCAGGAGTATTGTTAATTATTTTTTACCTTCGACGTGATAAGATGATCACCGCAGCACCCAAGTGATGGAAGATGGACAGACTGGGCTGGAACCAATGACCTGACATCTCTTATGGAGCAGGTGGATCATGTAAAGGCGCATACCAACCCTCCGTGTGTGTTTTTACTGTATGTATTGCATCATATATGATGTTTTCCTTTATAAGCTTCTACTTGTACGGCTTTTTCGGCAGAACGTTCTTAGCAGTTCTTTGCTGTTGCTCTCAGCTGCATGAAGATTAATACTTTATCCTTACAAGATCGACTTGGGCCTTTCTTCCCTAGTGGGTTGTATTCTCTCTGATGTGAGTGTTAAGGGAATTGCCTTCAATTGGTGACCACCCAATGTGATCCCAGTGCCCCCCATGTTTGCGGAGGCTTCCAGGCTGCTACTCCAGAAGGAGCCACGCCCAACTACAGCGACCAGTCCCTAAACAAAGAAGCACATGTTCAGAATGGTCTAGCAGGAGCCATTTTAAGAGAAGTCCTCTCTGCTCTTTGAAGTCGGGCACGGCTCTGAGGAGAGTGCAGGCTGGTGTTGGAACCCTGTGACGGAGGAGTTTGGGTGAGCACGCACATGTGAATAGACACTTGTAAGCAATAACAAGTAGGGGTCAGTTGTATGGGGAAGTATGAGAGGTGTGAGCACATGGAGAGCGAGGTCGTTGATGTGACGTGGGTGAAGTTGGGTTATTTTTTGTTGGTGTTTGTATTATGAAGAGATTATTTCGGTAAGGCATTATAAGGTAAGACCAAAGTAAGGGAAATGTAAGGCAGGGAGCTCCTCCTCGGACGGGAAGGAAAGGTTGTACCACAATAAAGTATATTATTTAAACAAGGAATACAGAAATAAAGTAGTGGTCTCATAATAGAAGGTAAGTAATGGACCTAGATATAAGTGAGGCTAGCGACAATACTTTAACAATTGCCAAACGCAATAAAAACATTTATTTTATTTACACATACAATTTAAAGTGCTTAGTTCAGAACCTATTATCGCAACATAAATACTTTGACATCAAACTCTCCACTTTTATACCTTCATCCACTACAGTATTTCCTCTTTCACAAAAGTGAGACCTCGGTCATCACAAATGAACATAAGACAATCCAATCCATGTTAGTATTGTTCTTTTTGTGTCTTAGTACACATTAAATGTTCATAGAGTAGTTATTCCTTTCTCTTAGAACTACATATGTTTCGGTCGATCTTGGACCCCACTGGGTCCGCTGTTTATCCAACCTTCTTCAGGATCTGAGAACCACCCATCAGGGTTCCCAATATGACTGAAAGAGTGATGTCTTTTGTGATATAGCTCTAAAAAAATACACAAAACCACCTATTAGACTCTAGCCTCTTTACTTATTGAGACACAATTTACTGGTGTATATCCATTTCAAATGATGGTATTCATCCACACTCGCCTCTAACCAAAATCGTGTCAGGGGTAGTATAGATGCCGGAAGTAAATCCACCAGGTCACTGAATTTAATTACATGCACCTGGAAACATTAAAGGAAAGGATATATAAATATCCAATTCCTCATCTCTTACTTGTACATTTGCATATCTCCCGGGGGGGGGGAATTATTCACTTACATATGTCCTCTATTGATGTAGGGCCTCAAAAGTCTTTGAGGCCCTACATCAATAGAGGACATATGTACAAGTAAGAGATAAGGTATTGGATATTTAGTTATCTTTTCTTTTAATGTTTCCAGGTGCATGTAATTAAAGGATCAAGGATGTCATAACCAAGGGTATCCACTGGAGCAACACCAAACATATAATCAGCAGCCTCAAGCATCTGACATGCTGCCTAGGTGAGCAGGGTATAGAGTGGAGCCACCGCTCCCTTTGGAGGAGCAGCAGTGATGGGGGAGGTAACCATTTCTCGTTCCCTGGAACAAACACATATCTTGATTAGGACAGCCCACAGAGAACAGCCGCTTGTCCTGTCTTGTCAATGACCATCCACCCTGAAGAGGAAACTTTGGTTGGGGTGGAGATAGGAAACAAACATTTCATATTTATGGTGGACTCAGGTGCAACTAAATCATGTATCATGAAGGGAAATATTCCCTTATTAGGGAAATATCTTGACGCGCAGGGAATCTGTGGGGCTATTTCCAAGCTGGGAAGGTGGGAGGGAAGGTAGTGTGGGCACCCTTGCTATATTCCAAAAGCTCCTATGTTCATTTTCTGGGTAGGGACCTGCACAGCAAATTAAACATGACAATATCATTTACAGATCATGGTATAGTTTTCTCCATGCTTTGGATGTGCACAGAAGAGCAATGTTCATAATACATTGACAAGGGAGGTGGTGGTCCGGGGGACTCCTGTGGACCCTGACATGTTCATTTATGGTATGACTGTGCTGGTGGAGGCAGTGCCTCAGATTGCTAAACAGTGTTGGCGAGTGCCCACAGATTTCATCTTTCGTCCGGCAGTGTCACCTGAGATGGTGGGGGGAACAATATGGTTGATGGATTTACAGGGATTGTTGGTTTCTGACCAGAGTTGTTAGGAATCGACAGGGAAGGGTATGAGTGGTGTTCAGTGCTGTGTATAGATCCAACAGTACAGCTAAAGGAAGTGACGGATGACAAGTTGTTTGAGAACAATGATAAAGATGGGGAGATAATATTATAGATTTGTATCCCCTGTGACATAATGATACAGTACCGAATGGCGCAGTGCCCCCTGATAGCAGTACTAACCCCACCTCTATTTCTCGATTACAGCACGTGCCTTCACAGTTGCGGACTACAAATTCACATGATATAGGATTACTGAAAGACGTGTGCCCCCCTGTGCGTATAACAGTGAAGCCAGGTGCAGTGCTTCACAGGGTAAAACAATACCCATTGTCGAGGGAGAGGAGGGTATTGGACAATAAACACCCTACTGGACCGTGCCATCAATGTTTGTATAACACAACGATATATCCTGCCAATAAATCAACAGAGCAATTAACACCCCATGAATGATGTGGTACAGAAAGAATTTCCAGTCGTTCAGAAAACTGCGACAATTTTATGCAGCATCGCCACATACTTCACTGTAGTTGACTTGAAAATGCATTCTTCTCAATTCCACTCCACACTGAGTTGAGGTACCTCACAACATTTACACAAGGCCAGATGCACTACGAACATACTAGGTTACCTCAGGGGTACTGCGATAGGCCGAGCATATTCAACAGAATACAGCATGCTGATTTAGGGAACATTCAGGTACCCAGCACGATTATCTAGTGTGTAGTGATAGTGAGCACTGTCAAAGGGATTCCATTACACTCCTACAATTGCTGGCCTACAATGGGTTCAAGGTCAACAAGGCTAAATTGCAATACTGCCAGCAGGAGGTACGCTCTCTGGGGCAGTTTATATCGGTGGATGGTAAAAGAATACTACCAGATAGGGTAGCGTTGGTACGTGTCACCCCTAGACCCGCCTCAGTTAAAGAAATGCAGAGGTTTTTGGGTCTGTAACTACCATAGGGCATGGATCTTACATTCCAGGGCATACCCAAGGCAACATTTGCAGGCCCTTAGGGAAGTGCAAAAAACAAAGGCCATAAATTACAATGGACGGCAGACATGATCGAACACTTTGGCGATTTACAAGAAATCATTAGTGAAGTCATTAGTTTGGCACCCATACTGGCCACCCCATACAACACACAGGAATTTTACTTATTCTCACATTCGTATGGACCAGCTGATGACAGTGGTGCTGACACAGAAGAGCACTAAACCATTGACCTATTATAGCGGCACTCTGGATGCAGTGATGCAAGGGTAGTTCACGTGCGACCAAGCTTTAGCAGCTGCTTCTTTCACAATAGAGAAAAGTTCTAAAATTGCAATGCAGTGCTTAGTTACTTTGTATGTGGAACACTCTTTGTTTGCCTTTCCAGAAAGGTCAAAATCTACTCTGACGAAACAAAGATATTCAGTGTATGAGATTATCAATTCTAACCCCATATTCATGTGGTTAGATGCAAGACTGTAAACCCTGCCACCTTCCTAACAGACATGCCTGCTACAGACGACTTAACCGTGCACAACTGTGCCACATACGAGGGAGTGGAGGACAACATCCCCAAAGCAAGGGACTGTGCATTGTCAGAGTGAGATACTTTTCATTGATGGGTCTTCCACAATTGACCAGGAGTGTGAGCAGAGGCTTACAGGGGCAGCAGTGGTACGAATTGAGGCAGGGGAGTACAAGAAAGTGGTCATGAAAAGGTTGCCTATGAATTATTCTGCACAGGTGGCAGAACTCGTAGTGCTTATTGAAGCTTTGAGAGCGTCTCAATGGTGTCCTGTTAGAATTTATTTGGCATCCGCGTATGTAACAACTGTGCACACCAGTCTATCCTGCTGGAAGATGAGGGTGTTTCAAAGGGTGGGTGGATCTCTAGTGTCACATGTGGCACTGCTAGAAATATTGATAGAAGCATTATCCCAGCCATCTGTTGTGCCAGTTGTCAAGTGCGCCACCCACACGAACAGGACAGACATATTATTGATGGGGAACGCACCTGCCGATGCAGCAGCAAAAATGGCGGTGTATCTGCCAAATGAAATATCTGCTGAATACGTTGTGACTGTCCCTCCAGCACCTTACACTGCATTGCCCATCTCACAGATTATCGACTTACAAGGAAGGATACCTGAAAGGGAGAAAGAGTTGTTGATAAAGAGAGGTTGCAAGCAATCCCTGACAGATTTGTTATGGAGGCAAGAGAGCTCTGGGAAGACGGTAATGCCCCAGGAGCGGCTAGCAGTAGCTTTTGAACAGTTACATTACCCATCCCACAGTTTGAAAAAGCACACAGCAGCAGATATACAGGGGGACTGGTTTATACCAAGCATCCAGGAGACTATTAAAGAAATGGTCGTACCATGAACCACATGTCAAAGTTTCAGTACAGGGATGATGCTACACTCGTTACGGGGCACCTTGCCCCACCTTTCTGGGCTGTTACGTGAATTACACATAGATTTCGCTGTCATGGGTGAGCTTTGTTATGGCTCTAGGTACCTGATGGTACTGGTTTGCTCTTTTTTCAAGGTGGGCGGACGCAGGGCCATGTGCACACCCAGATGCCAAGTGTGCTGCTAGATTTTGGTACACAAGGTTTTCCGTTGATGGGGTATGTGTGAGTTTTAAGGTCAGACAATGGCACTGGATGTGTTCAATTTACCACCTACAGGCCAACGCTGTTGTGAAGAGAATAAACTGGCTCCTCAAAAGCAAATTATCCAAACTGTGCGCCACGGTGAAGAACTGGGTGCACTGTTTGCCCCCTGGCCTTCTTCAGTTTACACAGACAGCCCAGTAAACACTTCCATTTTTTCACCTCACAAAGTGGTCACTGGTCGGGGTATGCACACCCCTATATCACCTACAAGAAGAGCTTCAGACGCACGTAGGGCAGCAGCATTGCGAGGCAATGAGTTCAAAGATTTGACCAAACTAACTAGGACAATTAAATGTGTCTCCCAAAAGATTGCACATCCCAGGATTGAGAGAACAGACATCGGACATAGCGACTTGTACGCCAGATCCCGAGCACATGACTACACAACCGCTGCTGCCTGGTGATTTTATATACGTTTGTAATTTTGTGCGCAGGTGGGATTTGCAAAAAATGTGGCGATTCCTGCTGCACATTTGTGCCTCCCAGAGAATGCAGAGAATGCATAGTTATCCCACGTCATTGCAGCTGTCCATGGTCTGGGTGTTAGCATCAAGGAGGGAGGAGTACATGACAGTGATCGGTTTACTTTGGCCTTACATTGGGCCTGTCGTAGCTCGGAGCGATCACAAAGAGGTTGATGCCCATCATCGTGTTCATCCTTGTTATTTTCTGCACCTGTCAACTGGGCCTTCGATGATGTTTGCATCAGCTGTTCAATGGTAGTTTGATGTTACCTGAATCGGCATGATGTGGGAGAATCAAGAAATGCTCATTCTGCCACCAGCATTGCCAAAGGCAACACATTTGGGCTTGCAGCATGCTGTTGGTTCTTTCACCAAGAACCCTTTAAAGAAAATTATGCTTCTCTGCTTTTCCCAGTCCATGCTTTAGAGGTGGTTGCACGGGTGCCATGGGTGCCAGCAGTGATCTGTATTAGGCATGTTTTTCTTTCAGCAGTCAATTCTCTTGCCCCCAGAAGTGATGGTAGGTAGAAAGTGGACTGCTTGTCAGTACATTTGGTCTTCAACCTATGCAAGAGACTTTGAACAGCTGTTGCACCAACACAAGCTCCATATTGCTCATTCAGGTGTGAGAAACCTGAGGTTGTCCTCACACCTACTCATTTGGTGGCCAGGGAAAGGTCATTGCTTTTGGATCCTGACCCTGGGGGTGGAGATGCAAGGGAGGATCATCTGGCTGGAGTGTCCTTGGATATTGGGGAGAGGACACCCACAGGCGAGACATGGTATCCGCTCTCTTTTCCAAATAAATCCCCCTCTTCCCCCCCAACCTTTATAGGTTGTTGTCTCTTCTCCACTGATATATGTTCAAAATGCTGTCCGGTCAAAGATTTGAATCCAAAAGGACCGAATGCCATAGGATCGAGTCAAATTGACCTAAAACATAAGGGTCAAATTATTTTTTTTTAAAATATATATTTGTTTGGGGTTTCCGTTTTGGGAGAAAAAATGGTTTTTACCACAAAAAGAGGGTGTTTGGGGGGGCCCCCAAAAAAAGTAAAAAAAAAAAATCGACCCTTTTGTTTTAGGTCCTTTTTGATTTGACCCTTTTGTCATTCGATCCTTTGCATTCGAATCTTTGACCTATAACCATTCCAAATGTATCCCATTCATTCTCCTTTAAGACTATGATGAGGAAGAGGCCACTATTAGTAACGCACACTAGTCTGTTGCACCACTATAGTACGAAGACAAGGAAGATGCCTGGAAAGCATTATTTATGTCCTGTTAATGGTTGTAATGAGGGTCAGGCCAATTACTCACACCTGCAAACAATTGGGAGGCTGCAAGTGCTTAAAGGCAGGCCTAGCAATCAGTTCAAAGAGAACCTGCCTGGAGAGAGGGGGGGCATGACGAGCAGGAGCAGGCTGGAACAGGACAGGCGGAGAGGATGCTGTGAGTTCCCAGGGGATGAAGGGGGCGCCACAAACTGAGCAGGCTGTGAGGGGACCAAAACTGGCTCATCAGGGCAAAGTCTCCGGAGGCATTCCACCACACTGCCTCCACCCTCAAGAATACACTACACAAGCTGGGATTTTCCATCAATATCAACATGTCCCAGCAGTAGCCCACGCAGAGTCTAACATTCCTGGGCCTCATTTGGAATACGATCTCGGAGAGGATTTTCCCCCTCACAGGACAGGATCACATCCATCAAGAGGGCCACAGGACATTTTCTCAGCAGAGCAGTGACCTTGGCGTGGTGGTACGCACACCTACTGGGCATCATGGCGGGTTGTCTCCTCACTGTGCTGCATATGAGGCTCAGGATGAGGTGCTTGCAGTTGCATTTCGCAGCCTCCTGGAGCCAGGAGATGGTCAGCATCCTGCATCATCTCCACCAGGACCTAGTCTGGTGGAGTAAGGACAGCAATCTGCAGATAGGCAGGCCCTTCTGTCAACCAGCGTCTCAAGTCACCATCACCACAGACTCTTCCCTAGAGTGCTGGGGAGCTACCTTTTGCATCCAGTGTCCATGGGATTTGGTCCCGTCAGGAGCAGGTGGCCCACATCAACTGGCTCGACTTTGATGGCCATAGGCCATCAAAGCCTTTCTCCCGATCAGCAGCAAGGCGATCCTTATTCAGACCCACCAGTCCACCAGCATGTATTACATCAACAAGCAGCAGGGTGGCACCAGGTCCCTTCGCACCCTGCGCTGCTAAACCACATACACCTGACAGCAATACACCTCCCGTGGGAATCCAACCTGGAGGTGGACAAGCTCAGCAGGCTGGGTGCGCACAACTACAAATGGCAGTTCAACGAGCAGGTTCTTCAGGGTTTTTTCGACAGGTGGGGGTCATCCTCAGGTGGACCTCTTCGCCACCTGGTACATCAGGAGGTGCCCCCATTTGGTGTCCTGGCAGAGACAGTGCTGTGACTCCATGGTCGACCCCATTCAGATCCAGTGAGACGACATGATCGCACATGCTTTCCACTACCCCCCAGTCACCCTCTGCTCCACATGGTAATCTACATGATCAGGAAGGCCCGGCACCTCCGTATCATCCTTATAGCTCTGTGGTGGTCTGCAAGGCCATGGTTCTCAGAACTACTCAGCCTGTCGGATCAGGCCTCGGTGCACCGTCCGCTGGGCCCAGCGAAACCTACTCTCTCATAAGTGAGGCACAGTCATCCACCCCATTCCCCAGTAGTTAGCCTTCACAGCGTGGTACCTGAATAGATTACACTGAGGCATCTGCAACGGTCATAAGCCAACTTGGACATTATATAAGGGGCTAGGAGCGATGCTACCAGCAGCCAGTACAAAAGCAAGTGGACTAGGTTCTGTCACTAGGCCGAGATCAATGGAGATCGATCCCTTCACTTGCACATTGGACAACGTGCTATCCTTCTCGGCGCACATCGGTCCACTCGGGGGTGCAGGCAGACACATGCCGCACATATTTAGCAGCATTTGTAGTCTACAGGAAATCTGAGGAAGAGGTATTTTCTTCCTCTAATTCAGTAGTTTAAAGACATTTGGCGTGCCTTACCAGACTCTATCCTCTTATCAAGAAACCACACCCAGTGCGGGACCTCCATGTGGTTTTGGGAGCCCTGGGGCAGAAACCATTCGAACCTATGGTGTCCATGGACATCAGACTAGTCGCCATTAAGACTGCCTTCCTGGTGGGCCTTACCTCTGCACGCCGGATCAGTGAAATCCAGGCCCTGGTGCCTTCAGAGCCTTATACTACTTTCCACAAGGACAACGTGGTGCTTGGAACTAATCCTGCATTTCTACCTAAGGTGGTCTCCTTGTTTCACCTAAACAAGGAAATGGTGTTACCAACTTTCTTCGCGGACCCAAGGATGGCGCTCAAAGGGTGTTGCACTGTCTGGATGTGTTGAGATACTACCTGGACAGGACCAAGAGCTTCCGCAAATCGGACGCTCTATTTCAAGGCTTCAAAGCACAGTGAACGGCTATCAAGGAAGCGTACGACGGGCAGCACAAACTGCTTTCAGCAAACATGGATGCCCACGCAATTGGAGCCAAAGCCAAGGTTGTTGGGTTCCAAAGACGCGTCCTGTGGCAGGTTGATCAGCAAGGCCGCTACATGGGCTACGTCCTCAGCCTTCTGCAAGCACTATTGCTTGGATGCCTGTCCAGGTCAGATGCTGCATTTGGTTAGGCAGTGTTAAGGAACTTGTTTTCCTAAGAGAGCACATCTCCCACCTGGGGATACAGTCAGTTGTACTCTCCCATACAGTATAGAGGAAAGGGGACGGGACGTAGGAGTAATTATAAGTTACTCACGTCATGTCTAACATACTCTAGTCCTTAGTCCCTTTTCCACCAAATGTCCCACTACCCCCTCACCCCCAATAAACTGTCATTAGGCAGGGTTAATATTCTCGACGCGTCAAAGGGGACTGAGGAGTGGCCGTTTGTGGGCGAAGTCAGGGGAGCGCATGCTCCCGGAGCCATGCTCTCGCTCACATCTAAATTTCAAGGGGAAGATAATTTATCTGGTGAAAAGGGTTCTGTCTCCCTTCCCTAGCAAGGGACGTCCATACAGTATGGAGGAAAGGGTACTAGGAGTAGGTCAGCCACTACGGTGAGTAACTGTGAAGCAGCAGCGCCTCGGCTGGTGCCGCGGCGGCCGCGGCGCGAAGCCGACCCGCACGAGTCGGGAGGCGCTGTCGCGTCCGCGGCCAGAGAGGCCAGAGAGGGGAAAGGGAAACCCGCGGAGACTAGCCGCGCGGCTAAAGCCGCTACGGGGGGACACGGCGGGGCCACGCAGGAAGCCGCTATGTGCAGCCGCGGCGGGGCCGCTCGTCTCTCACCTGTTCGCCCCAGTCCGGGGGGTGGGGAGCATTGTTCACGGCGACGACGGGATACGGGGAAGCAGCGCCCGGCTCGCTGGCCCCGTGCTGCTCATGACGCTGCCAGAGCTGCACGTTGCTGGGGGGGGGGGAGGGCCCAGCCTCAGGACGCGTCCATACGCGTCGCGGCCACAACCGCATGGCCAATACCACCGCCCTCCACCACCAGGGGAACGGGGCCAACACCACCGCCCTCCACCACCAGGGGATCGGGAAGAACGACACGCTGGGACAGCAACCCTTAAGAGAGGAGGGACCATGTCCCAGGGACCAATAAGAAGGGGGTTAACTCAAACCCTCAGGGATTGGTGGGGGCTTGATACCTCCACCTGTGATAAAAGAGCACCCAGGGAGACTAACGGGTTGTTCTCATTACACAGGAGACGGGGAGGAGAGAGGAGAGCGAACCAGAGTGGTGGGCCTATCCGGACAGCGGCTCGAGATAGGACCAAGCCAGGCCCAGTACCGTGGTATTATAGGAGGACAAGATACCGGTGAAGTTAACCGGGAGGACATATGATTTTTCTTACAGCATCTGCTGCCTTAAACCCAGAATAAATATTGTTTTAGCACGTGTCTGTCTCCGACTATAATTCCACCCTTCACACTGGCGACGAAGGTGGGATTTTTGACAGCGCGATGGAATCGTTAATAAAGACCTTGTCTGAGGGCCAACAACAATTGCAACAGATGCTACAACTGCATTCCCAACAAGCAGCTACGGATCGGCAAGCCTTTCAACAAGCCATACAGCTGCAGGGCTCTATATTGACCACCGCACAGGACAACCAGCATGAGGCCATGTCCCGTCTCACCGATGCAGTGGCCAGCACTAGAAACCAACCACTGGTGCCCTCGGCCCTCCTACAAAAATATAAGGACGGAGAGGATCCCGCCTTCTTCTTTACTAGTTTCGAACGTATAGCCAGAAACGCACAGTGGCCTCCTGACCGGTGGGGTCAGTACGTCGCCCCCCTACTGTCCGGGGTGATGCAGGGCGCCTATCAGGCGGTAAATCCCAACGGCAACACGCCGTACGGAGAGATCAAAGCTGCCGTACTAGACCGCTTGGGCTTGGACGACGAGGCATACCGGATCCGACTGAGGGAAACCAGGCTCAGGACCGGGGAGAATCCACGCCAGCTGTACTATAGGATAAAGGACCTGGCAGAGAAGTGGTTGTTGGCTCCAAACCCCGCTAACCAATCCCTAATCGATAAAATAATTCTGGAACAATTCGTCGAAGCCCTGCCCGGCCAGATGCAAAAATGGGTTAGGCAGCACCATCAACCCACCCTGACCGAGGCCGTGGATATTGCATCGGCATACCAGAAGGCAGGCCACTTCCGACTACCAGCTACAGGGGTATCGGCCCGCTTCGCCATCCCGATATCCGACCCCCACATGATTAGGGGTAACCGAGCCTTACCCATAAGATGGAGACCTCCCGATGAGAACAGGAGACCCGAAGACAAGAGACCAGGAAACGAGGAGAAGGCCCCAGCACCGACTCCTAGCTACAAGCAACCGCAGTGCTATGAGTGCAACGAGTGGGGCCACATAGCCCGGTTTTGTCCCAGGAGAAGAACAGTCGAACCCATGGACATCGGCTATCTGACCCCGATGGACGAGAACGGTGTCCCAGGACCATATGTGGTGGACGTTCGAGTCGACGGCAGACCATCACGTGCCCTTTTGGACAGCGGCAGCAGGCAGACCGCCATTTCACCAACCGTGAGTAACGCTCCCTGCTTACCTAACGTAACTGTACCTATCCGATGCATTCATGGGGACACCAAATGTTATCCGATGAAGGATGTAGTGATTGACTTGAATGAAACCTCTTCTCCCTTGAGGGTTGCCGTCCTACCTTGTCTCCCAACCCCGGTGGTAATTGGGACCGACCTCCCCGGTTTCGGTCGGACATTAAGGGACACCAGGGAGGGGCAGTCCCCGTCCAAAACCGATCTGGCGGGAACTGACCCCGTCTCCCAGGAACCCCCACCCGGGCGAAAGAGGAGGACCCGGATGGCATGGTGTCAGGCCAGTTACATGACCCGACCTATTGACTGGAAGCTAGAAGACAACGAAGACACCATAAGGGGCGAGACCCTGACTGACCCCACCCTACGAGTGGCCAGAGAAAGAGCCGCCCGGGAAGGGGAACCCAACATCGCCAGAGGCCCAGGGTTTCTACTGCGACAAGGTCTCCTATACCGAAGGTATAAGGGTGACGATGACGCCATGAAGGAACAACTGGTGCTACCAAAGAGCCACCGACTTATAGTGCTACAACTGGCCCACAACCATCCCTGTGGAGGTCACATGGCCTCTCTTAAAACCCAACAAAACCTACTAAAGAGGTTTTACTGGCCCGGCATTTATGGAGAAGTTGCCCAACACTGCAAGAACTGCCCCACCTGCCAATTGACTAGCGGGGTTCTACCCGCAAAGGCACCACTACAGAAAATGCCCCTCATTGCGATTCCATTCCAGAGGATCGGCATGGACATAGTGGGACCCCTGGAACCAGCCAGCCGGGGTTATAGATACTTACTGGTCGTAGTCGACTACGCTACTCGATACCCCGAGGCCTTTCCCCTAAAGGGAACATCGGCCCGGTTGTTATGCGACCAGCTGATTCCATTCTTTGCCCGAGTAGGGATTCCCTCCGAGATAATCACCGACCAGGGGACCAATTTTATGTCGACCCTCTTAAAACAAGTATGTGGACAGTTCCAGATCAACCAGTTGAGAACCTCAGTATATCATCCCCAGACTGATGGACTGGTAGAACGTTATAATCAAACGATCAAGAAGATGCTAAGAAGGGTGACGGGACCAGATGGAAAAAACTGGGATCGGGTGATTCCCCTAGTGTTAATGGTGTTAAGAGACACCCCCCAGTCATCCACCGGTTTCTCTCCCTTCGAGCTCTTGTTTGGGAGACAACCTCGAACAATACTAGACCTGGTTAAAGAGGAATGGGAAACCACAGAAGAAGTATCTTTAACCGAGTATACAGAGGAATTAAAGGAACACCTAACCGCCCTACGTACCCTGGCCCAAGATAACCTTGGACGTGCCCAAACAATTCAAGAAAGAAACTATAACAAGGGGAGTCGTATGAGAACCTTTAACCCAGGGGACCAGGTATTGGTACTCCTGCCCACCAGCACCAATAAACTGTTGGCTAGATGGAGAGGGCCGTACAAGGTCACTGAAGTGCTAAGCCCAGTAACCTACCGGGTACACCAGCCTGATCGCACCACCCCTGAAAAGGTCTATCATATCAACCTTCTAAAAAAATGGAATGAGCCTCTTCTGAGCGCCTTTGTATGTATCGAGGAAGCCAAACCGGACGAGATCCCGAACACCGTTCCTGATACCCTAAATTCAGTCAATTGGGGAGACACCTTAACCCTTGAAATGAAGACGGACATCAGGAACCGGTTGTCCCCTTTTGCTGATGCCTTCTCCGCCTTACCTGGAAGAACCGATGTACTTGAACATGTTATCAAAACAGATCCCGGACCACCTGTGAGGCTTAGACCCTACCGGATACCCGAAGCCAGGCGAACCATCATCAATTCCGAAGTGGACGAGATACTAAGGATGGACATCATCGAGCCTTCGGTCAGCGTTTGGTCATCACCCATAGTGCTTGTCCCTAAACCGGATGGCTCGGTTCGTTTCTGTATGGACTACAGACAATTGAACGCGGTGTCCCGATACGAAGCCTATCCGATGCCTCGGATGGACGAACTCCTGGAGGGCCTGGGAGCAGCCTGTTTCTTAAGCACTCTCGATTTAACCAAGGGATATTGGCAAATACCCCTTCGCTCCCAGGACAGGGAGAAAACTGCCTTTTCCACCCCACGAGGATTATATCAGTATAAAGTCCTACCCTTTGGTCTTCACGGGGCTCCCGCCACATTCCAGAGATTGATGGACATCATACTGAGACCGCATACTGGATACGCCGCTGCCTACCTGGACGATATTGTGGTATACAGCCAATCCTGGGAATCGCATCTGAACCATCTGGAACAAGTAGTGGCTGATTTACAGAAGGCAGGCCTACATATCAACCCCAGGAAGACCACGATGGGAACCAATGAAACCAAATATCTGGGCCACATAGTAGGTGGGGGAGTGCTGAAACCACAGTTATCCAAAACACAGGCTATCCAAGATATACCGACTCCTACCAACAGGAAACAAATACGAGCTTTCCTGGGATTGATCGGGTATTACAGAAGATTTATCCCTGACTTCTCCTCGATAGCCGCTCCCTTGACGGACGCATTGAGACTCAAGGGGAATCCCAACCTGACCAACGACCCGAAGGCCTTGAACGCCATAGCACACCTAAAACAAAGGATCACGTCCAACCCGGTCCTCTGTTGCCCGAACTTCCAGAAACATTTCTTTTTACAAACGGACGCCTCAAACCAGGGCCTGGGAGCTGTGTTATCGCAGAGGAATGGAGAAGACCTGCAACCGGTGTGCTTCATCAGTCGGAAACTATTGCCCCATGAAGCGGCTTACTCTACCATTGAGAAGGAGTGTCTGGCCATCAAGTGGGCTGTTGACTCGCTCCGGTACTATCTGTTGGGTCGCCGGTTCACTCTGTACACCGACCATGCACCCCTCCAGTGGCTGGCCCAACACAAGGACACGAACCAGAGGGTCCTACGCTGGTTTCTCTCCCTTCAGCCTTTTGATTTCGTCACATTGCACAGGCCTGCCAAGTTTCAGCTGGTGGCTGACTATCTGTCTAGGTGTTCACCCTGGCCCGAACGGCCTGGGATTGGGGTGGGGATGTGTGAAGCAGCAGCGCCTCGGCTGGTGCCGCGGCGGCCGCGGCGTGAAGCCGACCCGCACGAGTCGGGAGGCGCTGTCGCGTCCGCGGCCAGAGAGGCCAAAGGGAAACCCGCGGAGACTAGCCGCGCGGCTAAAGCCGCTACGGGGGGACACGGCGGGGCCACGCAGGAAGCCGCTATGTGCAGCCGCGGCGGGGCCGCTCGTCTCTCACCTGTTCGCCCCAGTCCGGGGGGTGGGGAGCATTGTTCACGGCGACGACGGGATACGGGGAAGCAGCGCCCGGCTCGCTGGCCCCGTGCTGCTCATGACGCTGCCAGAGCTGACCGTTGCTGGGGGGGGGGAGGGCCCAGCCTCAGGACGCGTCCATACGCGTCGCGGCCACAACCGCATGGCCAATACCACCGCCCTCCACCACCAGGGGAACGGGGCCAACACCACCGCCCTCCACCACCAGGGGATCGGGAAGAACGACACGCTGGGACAGCAACCCTTAAGAGAGGAGGGACCATGTCCCAGGGACCAATAAGAAGGGGGTTAACTCAAACCCTCAGGGATTGGTGGGGGCTTGATACCTCCACCTGTGATAAAAGAGCACCCAGGGAGACTAACGGGTTGTTCTCATTACACAGGAGACGGGGAGGAGAGAGGAGAGCGAACCAGAGTGGTGGGCCTATCCGGACAGCGGCTCGAGATAGGACCAAGCCAGGCCCAGTACCGTGGTATTATAGGAGGACAAGATACCGGTGAAGTTAACCGGGAGGACATATGATTTTTCTTACAGCATCTGCTGCCTTAAACCCAGAATAAATATTGTTTTAGCACGTGTCTGTCTCCGACTATAATTCCACCCTTCACAGTAACTTACAAGGTATCGCCTTAACAAATGCAACAATATTTATCAGCAAACCTCTGCTACTTTCAGAATGACACAGTATTCAGTGATTATATTGCAGAATATTCACCACACATTTTCAATATAGAATATCCCTTGCCAATAAATGTACCTACAATATACAATTTTTTTAAGGTGTTGATTAGTACATTTGGAAAGGGGGTAATGTTTGAGAGGTTTTCACTTGGGAATGTATTGGGTGCAGCAGGGGATATCCCACTGTATGTTGCTGCTGCTCTGAATTAGAAAAATCAAAATGGAAAGATTTGGAAATGAAAAAAACGGGGGGGGGGGTAAAACCTCTAACGGATTTGTCCATGTCAATTTGCTGGAGCCCTTTTCCATAAAGTCAATGTAATCCCATCTATGTTTGAAATGCTTCCCAGACTCTATAGATTTCCGTCCCTTTTTGCATGAGCTTATTTGTATAGTTTGAGTTCCAAATATCCCATTTGTATTGCATACATTTCATGGAGCTATTATTTGTTTAATGCTGAAATATTACCTCATTTGCAAGATGTTGTGCCTAAATGGTATTTGCATCTGGGTGTTCCTTGACAAGGACTTAATTAAAAGGGGTTCAGAGAGGTCATAGCCTGTGACGCAGGTGTTGGATTCTCCATGTCAGGTTTCAAACTATTCCCAGGTGTCGAGCAACTCTACTTGATGTAGTTTTATGCACCAAACCATGAACACGTGGAGAACAATGGACAGGTGGTATTTCATAAAAGATGGTAGGGTGGAATAACCTATGCTTAATCTACTTATTCCATGATACCTTGACTAGTCTCCGTTTCTAGAGTTTCTTTGTGCTGACAAACTATCTGCATTAAAAATGTATGTATTTGCACTGTTTAACCAACCACCCCAATTCACCATTGCACTCGATTTAATCTCTATCATAATTCAAATAAAAATTCACATTGGTTACATGTCCACCAATTTTGAAAGAAATAATGATGCAAATGTAGGCGCCAGACTGCATCAGTAGTGGCGGGTCTCGGTATGCTAAAAGTTCTCCACGTGTGTTTATAAGATGTGCGCTCCCAGCATTTGCCAGATCACTGAGTGAAATGGCCAACAGTTTCCATATACCACAGTATGCCCTTATAAACAGGACTTGGCTGGCAAACCTGCCTGGGCCAGTCTTTGACCATGTAGTTCCATGCCAGAGGCAAGAACGCCGCCAACAGTCGCAAGTACTCTCATAGAGCATGATGCAGGGAAACACTATACTGTACCAAACTCACATATTGCCTTTTTTTTAAAGTAACAATTCTTTAGCGACTCATGGTTGGTTGTATGCATGCTTGCCAAGAAATTGTTAGAAAAGCTCACCTTTGACTTGAGTCATCTGTTTACTGGATAATCATCTCAATAATGTTAATTCGAGCCATACAATCCATTGCTTAAAGGGTGACATGTTTGCTTATTTTGCCTAGCTTCAAACCTATGCCTTTTTGAGTCTATCCTTTCACTTTTTTCATAGCGCAAGTGCCAATTTTTGATGCCCTGTTTTTGCAGACTGTAGTGTTCGGTTTGCCAGCTACTGCATAAGCAGAAACAGGACTTCGATGATACCATTTAACACTGTACTTTGCTTTTCTCATTCTCTTTAACTACTTGAAGCTGTTTACTAGCTCCGATCACATCCTCAGTCCCCTAAATCCTCATATGAAATCTTAGTTGCCTGACTTGAACGAGGGGCATTTCTTAAAACCTTTTTTTATTAATTA
The DNA here is from genome assembly GCF_040938575.1 of Ambystoma mexicanum. Classification (NCBI taxonomy): domain Eukaryota; kingdom Metazoa; phylum Chordata; class Amphibia; order Caudata; family Ambystomatidae; genus Ambystoma; species Ambystoma mexicanum. The sequence goes on along the minus strand of NC_090923.1, from coordinate 382,475,426 downwards.
TGTTAAATAAAATGCCATTAATAACCCTTTGCATTTTTTGCATGTGAATGACCTATGGTTTAACACTGCTCACCATGTTCTCATGGCTGGATGTTCAGTGCCAGTACCGGAGTTCCCAAAATAACATGTAGTAGCTTTGGTGAGAAGACCATTAATCGGGGCTCCCAAAGCCTCTGGCACTGCCTGGGATCTGTAGGCATCGGGTGCATTTCCTGCTTTAGCATCCGTCGTCACAGGCAAAGGCGGCCAACATAAAAAGCATTGCAAAGGACCCACAAAGACAGCTACAATGAATTGCAGACTGTAGGTGTTCCATAATTGGCAAGCTTCGCAGCCATTTATCAGGGAATACTGGTTTCCAAGTAAGTTAATAGCAAGTGTGTATCAAGTCATTCAATAAATGCATTAATCTGTGTCATCGGGGCCACTCTGCCTTATGAAAGGAGCATATTTATTGGATTCTGAATTCCAGGTGAAGTTGTAGGAATGGAAAGATGTATGACCGAGTTCGGCAGAATGCATTATCGCAATCATGTTTCTTCTCCGCTCTCGTCGCACACTGACTTTGACTTTCCGACTGACCCTCCTGCTGGTGTGCAAAAGGGTGGAAAGTTGAACACTTCTTTTCTAGAAGCATTTTGTCCAATTTAAAGAGATTATGGTGTGACAGACGCAGCTGGCAGGAGGCTGTAATTTGAGCGTAGGACCTTCAATGTTTTTGACACATCTAATGTTCTTTTGAGATGCAGACGGATATCGCAGGCTTCTGATGATGGATTAGGGAGTTGCATTTTGCGCCAAAGGCCACTTCTGCTGATTAAGCAAATCTATTTTGCTAAAAGCAGGTGCTGGTACCACACTTTCTCCTTGGACTTCAACCGTGCAGCAAAGGTTTAAACATTTCAGGGACGAACATGTATTAAAATGATGCTAGCCAGTTACTAACTCAAACCCAGGTTGTTGGTAAAGAAGAACAATCATGTTTTAATATCTCGCATTGCCCGATGCTTTGATGTTACAAAGTATTCCGACACAGCTGGAGACCAGAATGCTAAATCTAAATTAAATATCAAAATAAATTGTTTTTGTTATTGCAGAATCTATAACTATATAATTTAATTTTAAATGTGCATTCTTGTATGTAGAATAGGTGTGTCGGCAGCCCCTCTAATATCGTGCACAAACGACATCCGCCTTGCGTGTAGCCCTAGGACCTGACTGTCCACGGGCCACACATATTGTAGCCATGTCTTAAACATGCCTCACCAGCCACCACCGTCATGTAATCAAGCCCCTAGATGAGTCCTTTCGGGTCATTCACTTTGCAATTGAGCTAACTGGTTAGCGATATCCTCCACCATCGTGGCATTGCATCATCGGCCATTGTGCAGATTGCACGCTTAGGCTACTGTACACTGCCTAAATGCTCCCCAAGCCACAGTTCAGTGGAAACATCTCTGCAATGGTGAAATGATTGACACATCTCTGCAGCGACTAGTCAGCATTTGTTAATACTTGCCCATCATTGAATATAAACATTAACCACTCTTGCCCAATGTATATTTTCTTGCAGTTTGCTTTGTAATCACCTCGACATAATTTGCAAATGTATTTATAGTCTCACAATTAGATGTTCCTTTAACCAGTGTAAAATATAAAACTAATGTGGATGTTCTTTTCAGATTGGAAAAAGACTCTTTTGTGTGGCACAGAAGGGCTCAGATCACCACAGGGTGCTACCAACTTGCAATCATCTTCTATGTTATGCCCGGCTTTGCAGCATGTATAGCTGACCTCCCCACATTGTCCTAATTTGCACCATCAGTTGATTTACTTTGTGTTTGCTGGATGTGCAGGGCCCTTTGATGGATGTTCAGGCTACTTCCTTAATTACAGGGGAAGATACATGACCTGGAATCGTCACGTTTGCTGGAACATTGTAAACCAAATGTGTATGTTCTGATGGCTTTCTTTGGTTCCTGCTTTCCTTTGGGGGATGGGGGGATTTTGTAGAAGTACATGTGATTGACTGAGCAACTAATCAATGTGTTGTAAAATTAACATGGATGGTCTATAATAATGACATTTATAACGCGCCTGTACACAAGTGTTTCTAGGCGCAACAAGACGCGGGGGGGGGCGGGACAAAGCAAGAACAAAATAACAAGCTTACTAGGCTTTGTCATTCAAATCGCACACGTGCGGGAAGCGGAGTCGAGAAGTGCCAGGGGGGAGGGGAAGGGGCAATCGCAGTTAACTCACAAGTGTAGCCAGCAGGTGGCTCATAAGTGCAGAGAGAAGGGACTGTGAGGTTGCAGATTCAAGTGAAGGGGAGCCAGGAGGCAGTACAAGTGCAACTGAACATGCAGGAGCCTAGGCCCGAGTTCGGAGGGTGACCAGTGCATGAAGCAGTCAAGTGCATCAGCAGGGGAGATGAAGAGAGAAAACGGAAGCAAAAAGGAAGGTCTTAAGTTGCTTTCAGAACCAGATGTGGTTTTGCTCAAGTTTGAGAGGCAGGGAGGCTTTTCCATATGGAGGCCCCAGCTGAGCAGATAGATCTGAACCAACTCTCTGCCTGGAGAAGCATTTCACCCTCAGAGTTGGCGGTGGATGAGCAGAGAGCTTGCGATGGAAGATGTTTTGGAAGAGAAAGTGGAGGTAGAGCAATCCCAGGCCCCAGAAAGCCTTGTGGTCGATGCAGAGGGTCTTGAACTTGATCCTTGCAGCCACAGGGAGCCAGTGAAGAGATTTCAGAGCTGGAGAGATACGATCCCTAGGCTTGAGGCCAAGGACAAGTCTTGCAGTCCTGTCCTGGATAAGTTGTATAGGTCGAAGTGTGAAGGCAGTAAGATTTAGAAAGAGGCTGTTGCAATAATCCAGCCTAGAGAGGACCAGAGCTCTGGAGGCAGCGAGCTTCTGGGGCAAAGTGAGAAAAGGAAGAATACCTCTGAGGAGGCGCAACTGATAGTTTGACTTCATAGAGACATCGGAGATGTGAGGAGAGAAGGAGAGGTTGGAGTCGTAGATGATACCAAGGTTCTTAGCCTCAAAGGAAGGAGCAGGAAGAGGGCCCAGAGTGGGTGGCCAGAGAGAGAGAGAGAGTAAAGGCGGGAGCGGTTGTCCCAATGAGGAGGATCCCAGTCCTACTGCCATTTCTACAGAGAATCTAACTGAAATTACACATGCTGGCTAGGTATGGAAAAGAACAAATTGTCAATTGAAATGTCTTTGCTATGGTCTGGAAGTCGAACTTAAAAGCCCATGACTGTATTTGACAGGGCTGGTAAAAAAAAGCAGTGTTCCAAAAGGTTTACGCTACATGCTACCTCCTTTAAAGCCTTGGCAGTCGAACGTATAACATTAGCATTTGTTCCTGCATTCAAGCATTTAATGCAGAGACTGAACTAGTACTGATCTGATTTTAGCTAGTTTTGGATAGCAAGGCTGAGCAGTGCAAAGAGGAGGGATAACTGATCAGAAGGGCTCATGCTACACTATTGCATAAATTGCTTGCTGTCAATGGAACAAAGAACGAAAAAAACACGGAGAAAGGATTATGTGCTAGAATAATTAAAGAAGCTAAGCAAGCAAAGAAGATCTCGAGAAAGTGTGAATACACGAGAATTCAACTGGAGATGGGTAAAAGTACATGAACTCATCACTGCAAATCACAAACCCAATCACAGTACCATTGTTAACTCCCAAAGGAAGGTGTGAAAAGACTATTTGGCCTGAGATTTATAAATACCTTAAGAAAATAGTGACTGTGTTAAAAACAGGAGAGTTCATTTGGCTGTACTCTAGCAGAACTTAAAAGGTCCTTTGGAGGTTGATAGCAAGGAAAATTGAGGATCAGGGTGGACTGCCCTATAGGGAACTCTGGCGATTATTTCCTGGTAGGCCTCTTCCTCCTTGGCCTCTTTTGTGAGGTCATATGTTATTTCCAATTTATCTCATGGGCTAATGGTTGGGCTTGCTGAAAATGTGTAATATGGGGCCACTTTAAAAAACTATTTCCAGGGCCTCTTTTGGGTTCCCAGTCCACTACTGTTCTGGTTTGAGAAGGCTTGCCACAGAGTGCTCTGAAATGTGGGAATGTCTGCAACATAACACTGCATAGTTTACAACTGCATGCCCATTTCTTCAGGGTTTCATTCATTCCCAACATGTATTTCAACAGTACCTTACTTAAGATGGCGCTTACTTTACATTATTTACCTCAAAGCTTGATAAAGATTAACCTGTGAACTTTTGACAATGTTGACCGTGCACTCCACAAAACAGAAAAGCATTCACTGTATGTAATATTCCTATAAAAGCGCAGAATTCTTGCCTGGTATTGACATCAGATGGCCCAATGCTAAAATTATTTGCTCCGGGACTTAATTTTCCCAGTATTGAAATCTGCAGCCAAATTACTGAAGCCATTCATGCAGAGGTTAAAAAAAGTAATATTGATGCAGTTGTACTGGGGAGATTGAACTGGTTTCCTCCTAAACATTGTGCCTCCACCAAACTGGAGAGACTGTGCTCAGCTGTTATGCTTTGTCTCACAAACTATCATTAGCACCTTGCATGGGGGCGCCAGCCAATTGGGATGCTCAGAATGCGGGCTGTACTGTATGGTGAAAGCCTGCGTTCCGAAGAGTGTGGACAGCCAGCGCCCACTTTGCTTCCCCTCCAACATCATCTCTGCATAGTTTCCTATGGGGTTGATGAGTGTTTTTTTCTAATAAAACAAAAAAAGAAACTTACCATTGAAGCACGGCCTGGCGCCGTGCAGTGCTGTCATCCAGGAAGCCCGTTTTCAATGTTGATGACATCCAACGTTACCAACATTGAAAACTGACTTCCTATCCAACAGGACTGCACAGTCGGGCCTCACTTCAAAAGGTAAGGTTTTCTAGGTAAAAACACAGGTGCTAATGGCGATATGCCCTTCGGTGATGGGTCAACCCTATCAGTAACGCCACAGCTGACCTCGCTAAGGGTCCTTTGCTGCGTTCGGGACCATGATATGATATGACATTTGTAACGCGCCTATACACAAGTGTTTCAAGGCGCGAAACTTTAACTTGGGCAACAGGCCATTACCGACAGGGTTGGGCCACCACTTCGGGACATATTGCCTCAGTGAAAACTTCCATGTGTGTTGTCTTGTACCCAACTCCTTTCTAGTTCTTTATTTTAGGTATTAGCACTCCCCAGCCAATCAGCTTGCTCGGATTGCAGGCTGAATCCCCATGATCCAAGCAGGCGTTCCGAGCAGGCTCGGAGCGGAGTGCCCACCCTGCCATTTCCCTCCTCTCCTACTGGACACTGCGCCTTCACACCCACCCCTTTCCACCCCACTTTCCTGATTCCTCTGGTGGCGGGCTCCCCGCCGCCCCGCATCCTGGTGTGTTATGGAAATGGAAGAGGCGCTCTGCATGGTGCCACGCCTGCCCTTTCCATGGCGTTCATTTTAAATGAACGGGACGCCACAAGCGAGTTCAATCAAACAAATGTATTGCTCTCTGCACTCCAGATTAAAAACCTGGGGTGCTGGTAGCCATACTACTCTCGCTGGTGGGCGGGTTTCGGTGCCAACAGCATCAGGGCTCATTGCTTTATTTCTATAGCGCACCAAACCACAGGGTATCTGGGCGCATTTAACATGTGTTGCAGTAGTGCAAAGATAATATACAAATATACAATTATACAGTTACAGGTAGAATAATACAGTTGTGGCATATCAGTTACAGTAATACAAGTCGGCAAATCGCACATTACAGTTTAAGGCAATGTCTAAAGGTGAGTAGGATATTTACAAATCGGATAACACTGAGGAAGTTGCACACGTTAAAGAGAAGTCTGAAAGTTAGGCAGACAGAATGATGGTGTAAGTGGCAGTGATATTAGTTCATTCATTGCTGGGCCAATAACCCGAGCCCTGGGCCCTCCAGGTCAGATATTATAACTATCTTCACGCACTAGAGTGATTGTCATTTAATTCTTGCATCCATTGTTTGTTTTTGTTTTTTTAGACCAGAAGGATCCAGCAGTGTTCTTTTTTGTATTGCTAGTTCTTTTGTAAAATGGGAGCCATCCAATTGCATGATTCTTGCCCAGCATGTGTCTCTAGGTTTCATGCAGTGGGCATGGCCACTTGCAGTTTACAGCAGTGTCGGTACTGTTAGATTGATGGGCATGTATTATGTAATTACTAAACTTGACCTGCGGGGAGTGTCAGTACCCCTTTCCTATAACAAAGCTGGAGATTAGGAGGCTCCTATTTTTTGTAGTGCACCCCATATTCAGCCATTGATCCCATCAAGGTGTCCACAAATCAAGTGTTACGTTGGTACAGATCTTTTTGGTGTGTGCGGTCTTCTGAAAATCCTTGCCTCTTTCAAAAGGACAGGTTTTGTCTTTGAAAGAATTTTTTTTTTCTTCTCCAAAACGAGTGCATTTTAATGAAGTAGCGCAGATCCCCTTTGCTCTGCAGAAGGTAGGGATTGGTGCTACTGGAGTCTGCAAAGCGTGCACTGGTAAGTTCCCTTGCGTTTCTCTTGTGCAGGATTAGTTTTGAGAAAATGATTTGAAAGGCCTTGTAATGTCACGCGCGTTTTGTTTACTGTGCAAGTCGCCTCTTAACCGAGTGCAGGCCTCCAGAGAGCCGTGTCCTGTGCCCCTGCTAAGGGGTAGCCACATCTTGGTCTGCAGCAGAACAGAAAAGGGCCGCGTGGGAGGGGATGCGGCAGGATAAATGCACATACAATCTTTGTGCAGGTATTAAGGGGGTAGGTGTGGAATGTTTGCTAATTTGTAGGTCTGTAGCATCAGTGTAGCACGATCAAAGCATAGAGCGGATCAGGCAAACGAGTCCTGCTTTTGCGAACGAGCCTGTACACACTTTCTAGCACTCACGGGAGTACTGAAATTAGTGAGTGGTTGCGCAACAGGCTAGATGTGCTCCTGTGTATACCCTTAAAGTATATGACGTGTCCAACTTTTAGGTCACCTTGCCGTATTTTGAATTGCCCCCTGACGCTTCATGCATTAAATAGTGGTGCAGTTAAGGTCTATTTTAACTTTAAGAAGACCTTCATGGGAAAGCTTAAGGTTATGTGTATTAATAGACCCACATCTGCAGCATTGTAGTGACTTCATTTGGCATTAACGGGGGTAGGCAGAATGAATCGTGTGCGTTATGTGTCCCATTGTGCTCCTACTTATTTACCAGGACTACAGTAACGTTTATCACACTGCAGCTGCAATGATAAAACACTTTGGCTTGGTGACGGGAAAACAATGCACATTGTTTTGTTACACTGCAGTGCTAATATCACAGTCACACTGCTATGTAACACGTTTCCATATGGCAGAAATAGGGTTGGCGTGCTGCTAATTAAATTGTGACTAAGAACCTAAAGTGAATCTGTTTCTGGACATAAATGGCGAGCACATAAATGGGGCCTTTTTTTTAAACTGACGCATCCTCTCTCAACACCTCATCCATGGGTTGATTTGCAAAAAAAGTGGCAAAAAAGCGAAATGGAACGGTGTATATAGCAACCGCGTGTAAGGTGCGAGCGCGTGAAGTCTCGGCAGTCCCGAGGCGTGCATGCTGAAACCTCACTTGGCACGCTGCACTGGGTCTTCAATCACGCTGGTGTGCTGGAGATAAAATGACCTATTGCGGCGCGGTAATGATGGAATGTACACGTTGGCTGCAATGGGCTTTGGGATCCTGGTAACGACAAAAAAAACTCCAGGTATACATTGCAATGTGGCCTTGGAACATGGTGTTCATTTATTCAGATTTTTGAGCATTTCAGGGCTTAAATTATCGTAGCGGGGTTCACCTGCTGTTGGCAGTGGGCTGACAATTCTGCTGAGGTCTGATTAGAGAAGTGTGTGTGAAATTGGCAATATGCGGGAGGTTGTTGGCACATCATCTTCTGTAATTGTTCTTATGTGTTTTCTTGAATGCAGGTTGTATTTTAGAATGGTAGTGATCTCAGTGTGTCCGAAAGTTCACAGTTTGAAATTATTCTTCTCAGTTTAGATAGGTCAAAGATTGAATGCTTGGCCATGCCCTGCCAAAAATGTTCATACTCCCCATGAGTGGGTCGGTAGGTTCTCATTTTTACTACCCACCTGAAGGTCATTAGAATCTGGGATGTTGGCCACTCTAACTTTGATCTCTGAAGTGCTTGATGTGGGCTCAGGAGCGGTGGGGCAACCACCATAGTAGGCGTCAATGGAGGATGGATCAGTTAGGAGTCCTGGGAGAAAACGGTCTCTAACACTACTCATGCCAGGAGGGTAGAAACCATCAAACTGAGGAGCCCCCTGAGGCTGAGTTAGGGGCTGGTCAGGACTGATTTGTGTGGGAAAGGCCCTGACTGTAATATTGAGTCATTAAATTGGTTAATGGTTTAAGCCTAGTATTAAGACACCTATTCTACCCCACCCTTTCTACAGAATCCATAATTGTAAGTCAAATTGCTTTCTATGATTTTAGTATGTTAAAGCTATAATCGGGTGAGTACATTTCAAATGAAATAACGAAAAACACATTGTCAAGACAACAAATATGTTGGCAAATGTAAGTTGGACTTCTAGTTTATCAATTTCTTCATTTTATGTATTTTTTCATTTGTAAAGCGCTTAAGCCAAAAGGCATCAAGGCACTGTCAAGACCAGTTACACACAGAGTGGCATAACATAAAAAAATCAGACATCTTGAAGTGTGTTTACATTGTTCTTACTGACATCCAGGGAGCCTGCATTGTCAAGTCCAGAGTTTTAGGTGAACAGCAGAGTTTTGAGGGTTTTTCTCAAGGCCCAATATGATTCCTCAGCTCGTAGGGCTGCTCTTTGTACATTACATTAACATGCAGCCACTTTGTAGATTAATCTGCTGATCTCTAAGACCATTTAGTTTTAATAACCCTACTTCCATGTGGTCATTGATCTTCTGTGCAGACGTTCTGCCATAATAATCCTAGTTTAAGAGACCTATAGGTTTTGTCTAATCTCCCCAAACAATTTCACCTTTGGTTGCCTGGATATTGTTGTCTTTAGCTTTTCACACTGGGAGGCCAGATTGCAATGCAAGGAAAAAGCTTGATGTACACCTTTTTTATAGACTCCACCTCTGGATTGTTCTAATTCATTCGCCAGGGCCATTTTGGATACATAGTAGTCTCTTTAACTCCATGTGACTATTGAGCCAAGTCTAGGCCAGAATTACATTGGAGCCTTATGAGCAACACTGGTCTGATAGTTGAGTGAATTAAGCTGGCACTTCCGAAATGTGCGTGCAACCTCTGGCAAGGGTTTCAGTGCCTGCAAGGCAAACTCTGTTCATCCTTCTGAAGCAGGTACATTGAGTACCATTACATTGGATCACTGTCCTGTTTACACCATTTAGCAGCTTTGTGCATGCCTCATTACATACTATACCCAAATGTTATTATATACGAGCAGATGTATGAGTTATACCACGTTTACAGTACAGTAGTGAATACTATTGCAGTAACACTGTGTCTTTCTTGTTCTCTGAAATTGTGCTACACAATCCATACCTTCTGGCGTTCAGTGCTTCACTGTAGCCTTTTCTATAGCACGTTTGAGAAGTCTTTTTTTTTTTTTTTTTAATGGCGTGACCTGCGACTGGAATCACTTCAAGATACTCGATTGCTGAAGCTCGGGCTTGTGGCCAGTCAGCAGCAGTTTGACCACACCAAGTGCAAACTATGGTTGGTGTAATTATGTGTTAATTGCCGGGTTTCAAGGCCAGACATTCTATTGTTTTATTGAGATGTATTGAAAAGTACACATCCAAAAATAAACAAATCTGACAATTGATCGAATATAGTAACATGGTGAGCAAAAGTGTGATTGTTACTTGATTTTCCCCACTTACAGACCTTTATGCTTTCTAAGCTGGAAGAAAGTAGGTTGGGGCTGCTGATGTTTCTGGACTTAGCAGCCTTCAACCTGTTTGATCATAACATCCTTCTTGACAGAATGCATTCGGTCGGGGGCCTCTCTGCAAATGCCATAGACTGGTTGAGATCTTTTTTAGAGGGTCGACGATCCCAGGTATATTGGGGGCACTGTGCCTCTGAACCACAACTACTGACTTGTGGAGTCCCACAGGGGGCATGTCTCTCCCCTTTATTGTTCGATATTTACATCCTCCCCCCTCCCCTCCCCGTAATGATTTGGAACTCTTTCAGATTTTCTTTTGTAATTATGCAAATGATTTTCAATTGGTCCTTGACATCACTGGTAATCATGAGACTGACCAAAACTTGGTGGACATGGTGTATCAATTGATAAAAAAGTGGATGTCTACTAATTGGCTCTGCCTAAATGCATCAAAGACTGAGCTTATGCTTTTTGGACCCCGCCAGTCATTAACTAAACTGGACCAAGCATACTCTGGCTTTAGGATTGATGGCAGTGGCAACAAAGTCGTGCCGAAAGTTAAAACGTTAGGTACGTTCATGGAGAGTAGTTTAGATTGTGATGCCCACGTTGCAGATATCTCAAAGAGCACCAATTGCCATCTCAAAGTGCTCAGACAGGTTGCCCCACTTGTTTCCATCGAAAACCGCACTAAACTTGTGAGAGCTATCATTTTACCACGTGTGGATTGTTGTAATGCACCCTTATGTGGGGCAAGTAAAGCCGATCTTTATGAACTCCAAAAAGTACAAAATAAAGCCATCGCATCATCTTTCAGATGAAATGTTCTGAACCGATTACTGCCGCCAGAAAAAAACTACACTGCCTCCCTGTTGAGGCTCGCATTCGGTTTAAGTTACTTACCATCTGTCATAAATGTATCTTTGGGACTGCACCAAGCTATCTGAAAGATGTTATAAGTGTCTACCAACCCACGAGAAGACTCAGATCAGCGGAAGATCTCTTACTAGTCCGACACCGCGTGAAACGATCCCGCGGGCTTGGCAGAGCGTTTCATATCCAAGGCGCCAAGGCCTGGAATGCGTTGCCAGCTACTCTGCGTAAAACCAGGGACTTATTTATGTTTCGGGAACTCTTGAACACTCATCTCTTCTATTAGTACAATACTTTTCACTGTCTAGCCGCCGTCTTCTGTCTCTCGGTGCCTGGATGCCTATGGGCTTTGGCGCGGTAGAAGAAAAAATAACATAACATAATCCTGGATAAAGACTACAAGTACCATCATGCAAAGTAATGCCAGTGTAAAAACGTTTCCTCTGCCTTTATAGCGGTACTTTCAAGACTTAGAAATGCAATACAAGTGCACAATGAGGTTTTGAGTAGGCTTGTTGCTGTATGCCGATTGTTATGCACTCTTCGTTTCTATTCATCTACAGTCAAACTTCTTATGGAACATGCCAAAGACCATAGTCATTCCCATTCCCCTATACACTGCTGGGGCTGGACCCATCTTCCAATCATTGCTTCTCGTTTTGAATACGCTGGTAGTATATTCGGCAATCACTAGTGCGAAGGCACGTGAAATTCAAAAGGAAAAATGACAAACTTAAATAGATCCTTTCACGTCTGAGTCTAGAAGTTAGTCTAGGGGCACTGCTAAAGTTGCCAACAGCTGAATCTGCACCCTCCAACTAACAAGTTCCCTCACACTACGAAGCATCCCGAATCGAATCGGGCTTCAGCAAAGTGTTTTGGCAGACTTTGGACACGATGGCACTGCAGGAAAAATGCCTCCTCGCGCTGTATGCAACTAGGTGTCCTAGGTGTCATCGCAGCATTACCCTCACTGCCCTTAACAGAGTACCATTAAATTGGATAAACAAATCCCACTTATTTTATAGTGCTGAGAAGAGACTGAAATCCCCCATGATGCACTGCATAAACACGTTCTATTCCTGTGCGTTGTAGTTGCCTTTCTGCCTTCGAGACTACTTTGAAAATTCGTATCATCAGTTGAAGTTAGATCTTTTGGGAGAAATACAATCCTGTAAAAGCATACTAGAATTGCTTTCTTGCCTGAACTTAGTCTTGCAGACAGTCCCCTGAGAAATGCAAATAAATGTGTACGGTAATGAAGAGAGACTTCGCTTTGTATGTTAGCTTTTAATTTGATGAATACCTGCTGCTCATTTAGTAAGTGAGACTGTCTAATGTCTCTAATTTCTTCTGAGATTTGGGATTCGCCATTGGGGCAGGGAGGTCATTTGCAGGTTGAGTTGATTTGCCATGATTGAGGACTGTGTTGCTAACCTCTTAGCATGTGTGGCCCTTAGCTTGCCATTAGGTGTTAATGCACATTGCATTCGTGCTCGCACTTGCGAACTCCCAATTCCCTGGCCCAGGAATGCAAATCTTGCATCTGCTGTTTAGAAAACAGTGGTCGCATGTGTATGTTCTGATTATTTAAATGAGCTACTAATGCTTATGGCTGAGAGTTTCAAGGTAGGCTACAGACACCTCTTAAATACCGGATTTTTGACACTTGTGTTCACGCTAGGTACGTGATGAATTGAAGAGGTTTATTATTTATCTACAATTTTAAATGTAGTGAGATGTGTCAGACAAGCGGTTTTGCTCATGGTGCCATGCTGACTGCCAAGTTGGTATTCCTCACCTTTGTGTTTAGTTTGATATCATGTGTGTCTTGTTAAGGCTATATTGCGTGGACCGAGTCTTAGGCTTTGGGCCCGTAGGATGATATGAAAACATGGATGCCCACACCATAGCCAACATTCTCCTAATGGATGCTGGTGTCACCAGGAATAGAGCTTTGTGTGATAATCATTCTCTCTCACTGATCTCTCCTGCTTCAAAGCAGCATTCCTAAAAGTAGATTGCATTGCTGGATGGTCTTATGCCGGTAAAGGGGGCCTGAGGAGATTGCAATTTTTTTAAACTGTGCAAAATTAATTTTTGTATTGTGGAATGACATAATATGCAGAAAATGATAAATCACATGAGGTTCAGGGACCTTATTTCACCAAAATGCCAGGGGTAGCGGAAGTGATATCGCACGACCCTTGACACCCCTGATTACATCATAGGAAGTGATGTCATTTGACCCCTCCCCCAAGTGTCATCAGGGGAAGTGATGGCAAACGTCCTTTAGATTTTTCAGATGCGTCTAGCAAGCATGTTTCCAGGCACTCTCATTTCAGCCAGATATAAGAACCGAGGCACAGAGGGAGACATGATTTGTCCACGATCTCACATTTAAAGGATATCATTTTCCAGATTCAAAGTGGGGGTCTAATGCAGTATTTGTAACAGGGTAACCAAAATCTCTAATACTGGCTACAGCTAGTGTATGAAACATATATAGATCAATGGACACAGAAGTACGCTTGATCTGTGGCATTGCTTTGTTTAATAAGCCAGAAAAGCACTGAGCTGGGGAGGTGTGTGAGCTGCTGTTTACCCAGGAGAAAAATGCTGCACAACCAAGGCCTGAAAATTAAATCATTGACCATGATTTAGTATCAACAAAATTCCCCGGTTATAAATAGATCTGAGTCAGATACCACTACGATAGAAGAAACCGATCAGACTGGTCTGCATGCACACAGGAGAGTGCACCTGATAATGTTATCTTTGCTGGAGTACGATACCTGGGAGAGGTTCTTTCAATATACACAATACCCCCCCCCCCCCCCCATAGGTTTTATTCTCTAAGTGTAATACTGGGTGCCAGAGGAATGTAATCCCATTGCAATCCAAGGCACCACAGCTATTTTAAATTGAAACCACCCCCAAGTTGCTACTCATCCGGGTCTTGCTGACAGACCTCAAGGTGCGCACTACCCCTTTGTCAGACCCAGTGGTGCCCTATGGTGTAGCACAAAATTTGGTGGTGCCCCTAAGAGCCACACTGTGGGTGTCCTCTCAAGCTCCTTACCAAAGCACACAGCACACTACGCCGGGCTGGTCCAAACCACCATGTGTGCACAATGTCCATGATGATTATGCTGCTGCAGGGGCATGCACTACTGCAAGTGAAAGAAGTAAATGTTTTTAATCAAAGGTTACATGTTTAACATGATTCAACATTTACAATCTGTCACATTCGTCTGTGTTGAACAACGATAATACAACGTACTAGCTGACCCTAAAAGGAAGAACACCCTGACCTTGTCTGGAGTGCCTTTCCCTACTAGGGCGGTGGTGCTGTTAAGGATTTCAATTGGGTGAAACACTCTGCTCCCGGCCTAGTGTACAGCGCAATGGAAAAACATATTTGATATATGGATTCAATTATTTGAAAAATGTACCACTCGTATCACACCCCTAATTAAGAATACCCCGGGTCACGCTGGACCAGAAATCGGACTGCTTTGTAAAAGGGATTATTTATTTATTTGCTTAGTTAAGATCAAAATCACAATATATATTTTAATAGGTAAAACACAATCACCAATGGGGTGACAACACTGAATAATATCTTAAGTACACTCGGAATAGGTAATGGGCAAAACAAATGCAGCACATAAAATAATACCGAGCACCGAGCTGCCTCAACAACTGGCTATACTATTTACACCCCATACGTTTGATCCTGACTGCTTCCATAGGTGTCACGTTAATATCCACCCCAACTGTGTTATCCCATATCAAGGTGCCCACTTACTGTATCCATCACGTCTCACCCACCTTGCATCTCAGCCTTATTGTGTCTTTCTGAATGTAGCATTGATCGTTCCTCATTTGAAATTGTGTTGTGCCTTATGGTCGCCTTCAGACCACATTTGATTGTGTTGTGCCTTATGGTCGCCTCCAGATCACATTTGATTGTGTTGTGCCTTATGGTCGCTTTCAGACCACATTTGAATTGTGTTGTGCCTTATGATCGCTTTTTCAGACCGCACTTGAACTGTGTTGTGCCTTAGGGTCGCTTTTTCAGACCACATTTGAACTGTTGTACCTTATAGTTGCTCACTCCTGCCACCTCAGGGTATGTCCACCCAACCTGACTGTGTCCTCCCCTTCACACAGCCCCACCCAGCATACAATCATGCCCACAGTGTCCTGCAAGCCCACCACTGCCACCACCACGCTGCTCACTCTCCTCGCAACACTCACTGCTCTACAACTCTATACTCCTACCCATCCCCACATGCCCACAACACTAAGCCCACTCCCCTACCCCATGCATCCCGCTACCCCGGATACCACACTAACCATGCCACCTCGCACACCCTGTGTCGCAATTATGCATAGGCGAGAAAGGCTTGGAGCACGCACACAGACCACAGAACACAGCACACTACCCCTTCCCACAGAACACAAACTATAGACTGAGCTCCCGCACCACTTCCAAACGCTGCTCCCGCATGGGACCCCCACTCTCCCACAGCCCACCACCCACTAACCACGCCACACGCCACAATACCACCTCACTTAACATATCAGCTACGACCACCACTCACACTCCCACAAACAAACCACACACACCCCACATCAAATGTGCCCTCCTCAATGTCCGATCACTCCCAGCTCATGCATCTGATATTCATGACCTCATAACCAACAATAACATTGACCTATTAGCCATCCCTGAAACATGGTTACATGAAGCATCAGGCCCCGCCGTTGCTCTTGCACTATCACCTGGCTTCACCATACTCAGACAAGACAGGCCAGATCGAATAGGAGGCGGAGTAGCCTTCATCTACAAGGAAAACCTCCAGCTCCGACCTGTCGGTCACCCCTCGACCAACAACTCTGACCTCTTATCGACCAAACTCACACTGTCACCCAACAGCACCATCAACATCCACCTAATATACCGCCCCCCAGGCAACACTCCACACTCCCATGATAACATCATTCACATCCTCAGCAATAATATCAAAAGCTCCACCAAAACCCTTCTACTAGGGGACCTCAATCTCGGATTCAACGATACTAAAGACAAATCTGCAGCCACTCTCACCAAGGAACTTATTGACCTGGGTTTCACCCAAAAAGTAGAAAGTCCTTACGCCAAAGGCCGCATTCTTGATTGGATTGCAGACCATAACTGCCTCGCCACTATCACCTCTAACTCTTCTTTGCCCTGGACTGACCACAACTGCATCAAGTTCTCTATCCCTATCACCAAAAACCACAAAACTTTGACCCCTGCTAGCGCTGCACAAGTCAAAAGCTCAAAAAAACTCGGAGGATAACCTGCGCCCATACCTCAATATCCCCCATTCGCTAATGAACCCAATGTTCTAGTAGACATCTACAAAGATGTCATCACCAAAGCTATCCATGAAATAGCACCACTCGAATGGAAAAAAGAGAAGAAATCTCTAGACGCCAACTCTTGGTTTACTGAAGACCTGCACTCAATGCGATCCAACAAAAGAGAAGCACATCTGACCCCTGCACCAGCACCAAAAACAATTTCAATCTAATCTCCCACCAATACAAGATAGCTATCACCAATGCCAAAGCCAACGCTTTCAACACCCGAATCTCTAATGCCAATTCACACTCTAAAGAGATCTTCGCCATTTCTAATGAGCTTAGCTCTTCCCCCCCCCGGCCCCAATACTCCAGACGAAATAATCAAAGATGAAGCTTGGTGTACCAGCATTCATGCTGCCATGCTACACAAAATTGACCTTCTCCAAAAGAAAATCAAAGACCACTGCAAAGCACTTCCTCAACAGACAGGAACCAAACCCACCAACACCCCACCCATCTCGTCCAACCCCACCATACCAGACTTCTCCTTCAGAGACGTCACTGTATCAGAAGTCATCAACCTACTGAAAAATCTCAAACCTTCCCCCTGTAAAGGCGATATTTGCCCACCAAAACTCGTCAAAGACTGCGCAGACTGTTTTGCGCCGCTCTTTACGGCATTCATCAATGCGTCCTTTAAAACCGGCATCATCCCAGCTAACTTCAAAGAGGCCTGGGTCCGGCCTTGCCTAAAAAAAACCTACTCTCAACCCCTTACAACCAAACAACTACAGACCAATAACCACGGTGCCATTCCTCCTGAAATTACTGGACAAAGCTGCACATTGCCAAATCCAACACTTTCTGGAAACCCACTCCATCCTCAGGACTAGGCAATCAGGCTTCCGGAAAGGACATGGCACAGAAACAGCCCTGGTGGATCTGAAGAGTCAGATCACCCAAATCATGGACACAGGCAAGCCTTCTCTTCTGCTCCTTCTGGATCTCTCAGCCGCTTTCGATCTGGTTGATCACAAGACCCACATCTCACACACTCGACCAACTTCTCTAAAGAGTCAGCTCTCTGGATCACCTCTTTCCTAGAGGGAAGAGCCATGAAAGTATTCTCAGATATCGCCAACGCCACCCCCATGACAATCCACTGCGAGGTCCCTCAAGGATCATGCACTGCACCCACACTTTACAACTTGTTCACCAAGCCCCTCTTTGACAAACTCGACGCATCACATACACGAACTTCGCAGACAACACACCAGTACTTCTACCCCTTTCAGGATCATACAACGAAGACGCCACGGCTATCCACAAAATCTACTCCACCATCAAGGCATGGATGGCAGTTAATGGCCTTTGCCTTAATGGAGACTGAAATTATGATATTAGGTCAACAGAACACCCTAGACAAACTTGACAAACTGTACGCTAACTTCTCCATTGACAACTCCATCATCCCCATAGCCACTGCTGTAAAGACACTGGGAGTATACCTTGACTTCTCACTATCTATGACTAGGCAAGTCAGCGCAATCACTTGCTCATCTGCGCACACCACAAAACTCATAAACGCCATCAAGCCTTACCTCTCCAAACCTAACTGCCTCTCTACAGCGAGAGCAACCATTGGAGCCAAATTGGACTACTGTAATGCACTCCTAGCAGGCACATCAGCCAAAAACCTAAACGGACTACAAGTCACGCAGAACAATGGTCTCCGGGCTGCTCTTAGTATCCCAAGAAGAGCGCATATCACCCATGCCAGGCACTCAGCCCAATGGCTCCCGGTCAAAAAGCGGATCACTCTCAAAATCCTCACACTCGCACACAAATGCCTCTCTCTCCGCCCCGTCCTATCTATCAGAAACCATCTTCAAACTATCCTCCTCCCATCCTACCAGGACGCAATACTCCAATCTACTCTGCATCCCACGCATCAAAAAAGCCAAAGCCTGAGGTCTATGTTTCCCCTACATCGCAGCCAAGACCTGGAACGCTCTCCCTGCAGCCATTAGAGCGGAAAGCTCACTCCCTATTTTTCGCAGGAAACTGAAAACCTCATTCCTTGCAAAATAATAGGAAACCATCAGGAATCCTTGTAAATATACTGCATTGCTAATGTGTACATGTCTTCTGTAAATAGTTTATTTGTATGTAAATATTGTATCCTACGTAACTAAGATATTGGGCCTCATTACACGCTAGGCGGAGGACCAAGGTGCTATTAGCACCTTGGTCCATGCCGGTAAAATACCGGCACCGCCTTGGTGGAAAGGGGAATTACCGCCCTATTTCAAGGTTGGCAGGGCGGTAATTCCCCCTTCCCCCATTGCCCTTCCCATTCCCTTTTTTGCCCCATAGGGCTCTATGGGAATGGGGAAGGCGCTAATTACGGTGCCAGAAATTGCGGTACCGTAATTAGCACCCTGGTCCCTTTGCGGGTTGGTTTTTAACGCCTGCTAAACAGCAGGCGTTAAAGTACCTACCCGCAAAGGGACCTCGTAGTAAGGCGGTAAGGATTAACGGTCACCGGTACCATTACCGGTGACCGTTAACCCTTACCGCCTTCCGTGTAATGAGGCCCATTGTCTGCAACAAGCGCCACGATGCTACAAATCTGAATAAATAATACTTTTGTGTTGGTTCAGATCAGATAGTGCTGTGGTTAGGAATGTCCCCTGCAACACTTCTCAAACCCCCAATAGGCAATGCAAAGAGATGGGAGGAGAGAGCAGGTATTCAGGAATGTACAGGTCAAACAGTGTCTCACTTCCCCCTTACACAGAAAGAGAAAAACAAAGTGGGCTTTTCAACTGTCAGGATGACATTTTAAGTGGCTGAGCAAGAACTCTAAATATGTGGAAAAATGCCTAAATTGTTGTAAAGTCCTATTGGAGCTGCTTTCAACAGTTGCACCCAAGCATAAGCAATGATTTATTCAACAGAAAACATTTGCAATTTTAGATCCAAGTCGGAAACAGTTTAGCGCTATTTTACACATGTAGTAATTTCTCAAAATGAAAATTTGCAGCAGACTTTTCTGTGCACAATATTTGATAACGGGAAAATTCTATGGATAGGTACAGATGTTAGCTACATGTAGGAGTTGAAATTTTGTTTCTATCACAAAAACTGAGGGAGTTGCAGAGATTTAAGTGAAGGTCGTTTTTGTAAAATAGGCTTGAGAATTGAAAACGGAAATGCACTTTTAAAAATGACAAATGGGTTTGCTTACACTATATTAAGGACTACCAAAAAGTAGAATGCCACACAGGAAGGTCATTTACGGCCGATCATAACAGTTTAGGTGTGATACTCTGCTTTCTGTTTGGTTTGGGAATTGCTTTCTTAATCAATAGGAAGTTGGAGTTTAGGAACACATGTGAAAGAAGAGTCTGTGCAAAGATAGTTCTAACAATACTGGTTTTAAATGAAAGATAGGATGGGTATAAGCTAGGGACAAGACTATGCAAAGTACATACGCTATATGACACAGTTCTTCCTATTTATACTCACTGGATACGTTTTTAAATGGGAGCGTCAGTATTCTGGACCGTCAGGATTCTGGACCTATTAGGGACTGACAGCTGGGCACATCGGACTGGACAGGGTCAGCAAGGTGCTCTGGTCACAGCATGGAACAGGACTGGACGGGATCTGCCCTTCTTGGTTCTGAGGATTTTTCAATTCAGCAGGCAAGCAGTAACAGCACAGCCCGGCTGCATTATGTTGCTTCCCCTAGGCTTTTGGCGTTCTGTTTTAGAATTTGAGGCCTAGCTGAGAATGGTTCAGCTATGCAATTGGCCTTTGCTTTGCCAAGTTTCTGGAGTCTGGAGCAAGGAAGATGTAGATTTCAGCAGCAGGGTGCTCTGCCAGCATCAGGAGAGTGAGTGGATCTGTCTGTCCCTATGTCTGGTGAACTGTCTCTATTTATGCTATGAATGACATCATACAGGGGGCTTGGGCCGGCTTATCTATGCTTGCCCCTTTGTGCTGGGATAGGGTCAATACTTCATCTCCGCCTTGCAATTTGAGTGATTGGCTCAAGCCTGGGTGATGTCAGGTTGTATTTGTTTTACAATCCTCAGAGACCTCCCTTTAGCCACTGGTCTCAAAATCGGATTTTACCTTAAACGCACATTTCTACATTAATGACTTTTATACAAATTACACATACAGATGCCATATTTTATATAGCAGCTATTCTTCAAAAACCCATAGCTGTGGGATCTTGTCTCTGCTTTCCACAGAATGTTGCCCTTTTCACTGTGAACACACTTCAATTTTTATGCAAGTTTCCACAAATATGCATGTTTAACATGGGGACATGTGTGTACATTTTCACAATTCTAATAGTCATGTATTTTGCGTAAAATCACATTTCTTGTCATTTCTTTCCAGAACATGTCTCACGGTTTTGCCGCCTCTTAAAACGTGCAGCCAGAAATTAAATGAACTGTCATTTTTATATTTTTCACCATTTTGACTAGCAATTTATAAGTTCTTTGTTAATGTTCAGCCACAGATGGTTTCTTCGGTCCGCCTCTTTTTGCCTCCCTGCAGTCCAGGAGCTTGCTCCTCCTTGTTTGTTCCTAGCAGAGGCCATTTACGACCCTAGTCGCACTTCGAATTTCCTGAGCTGCAGCTTGTCATTGTTCCTTTTCCCTCTGTAGACCAGATTCTTTTCTACCCTGTAATTAACGCCTTCCCGTGAGTTCCTGCTGAGGGAAGGCCTTCCTCCTGTGAGAAAAACCTGCTATTCCAGTTTTGCAGCTTCAGCCAGGTTTAATTTAATTGTTAAATTCCTTTGGCTTAGCACAAAACAAACTTGTATCAAATAACAAATAGAATTCTCATTCATGATTTTAAACCTGTGGGATAAAAACAACTATAATATGGGTTACTATCAGTAACAGGCCTCTTGTATTGCAAACATTTGACTTTCAGTTTATGATATGTTAAAGTTTCATCAGGAAGGCCCCTGACAGCTGTCATCACAGGTAGCCCTCTGCTGCACAGATTTTTTTACAGATCCACTGACGGGCCACTTTTACTGTGGAAATCTCTTTATGCTCTAAGACGTTCAGGCCCTTGTAAATTCACAGTGATTCCTAAAACTAAGTGAATTGTAGCACCCAGTGAGAATTCTGAATATTTGAAGGTATTCTGTACCGACATTCTGAAAGTTCAGCAGCAAAGAAAAGGTGATTTACAGCAATATTTGGGGTTTCATTTAGCAATGGTTCTGCTTTTTCCTTCTGCACTCCACTTTCAATTTTTTTGGGTTCCAGTGACACATTTCAGTAGTGAGAGCTCTGTTCCACCACTGACAACAGGCGTGGCAGATTGGGAAGCCATCTTTTTGTGCGTTGAAAAGTGCGATTTTCAGGGTTTTTGGCACGCACAAGGGTTTTGCAGCCATTTTGCTGTTTCTGGCCCCACCATAACAGAGTGATGCACCATAGCGGAGCAAAAGTGGGTCAATACATCCCACAGTGCATCGCCTATCTAGTAGGGATAGTGGAAGAAAATACTGTCCCGCTTCGCTGTTGTTCTTGTTCGTTGCATTCAACAATGAAACAAAATATAATACAAGTCCAAAGGGAACCCATCAATCCTTAGATCTTGTACTCTTTACTCATTCTGCCAAGCATACTTCCCTGGGATTTTATCTGTGTTTTTCATTCACCCTATGGGCCACAGGCACCAGACAAGAGGATGGTCTCTTTGGATTGGTTGATTAAATAAGTCCTGTTCTCTCAGGACACCATAAAACTATACTCCATGTAAGTGAGTGTAGATGTTCATATATCGTATCATGTCTTTTATTCATAGGATATCATATTGGTCATGAGAGCGTACATGGTCAAAATAGGTCAACCGATTTCAATGGCAATCATCGGTTGTGCCATCTTCTTCTGGACAGATTGATTTTTGAATTGGGCTTTTGCTCCGGCACGTATCTGTGTTGGCAGATAAGGCGAACACCTCCGTCCCCTGGTGCCAGCTGCTGTTTTTGATTTGGAGGCCGTGGGTAAAGCTGGCGAGCATCTGCTGCGCGTTGAGGTATGCCACCATTAACTGGACAGTCATTCAGCAGACAATGTGTACATTTCAATTTAACTAGATCTAACGAAGTAGTAGACATTGGTTTAAAAACTTTGTGGAATCAAATATTTGACCTATTGGACTACGAAACAAGTCAACGATTTGATCAAACACCATAGTGAGCTAAAATATATTGGCATGACGATGAGAAAAAAACAAAACATATTGGGAAACGCAGAAGTTGCATTCAAAATCAAATGTTCACAGATCTATTGGTTGAACGTTTTAAGAATCGAGGACACAATAACACTGACATGACATTAAGAGATCTTGCCACTATTTAAAGGAGACACAAATATTGAACACAAAATATTAATGCTAAAACAATGGCTAACTTAATGAGGATGTAAAATTTTTATAAACACAGGAAATGTTATGGGTGGCTTGCCAATTTGATTAAACCTTTGATTAATTCCACATTCCACTGACTAGTTGGACGTTGTCAATTGCACAATATTCTTGTTGATAATGTTGCACACCTTTGGCCAACATATGATATCATTGGACTCAGAAGATTAATATGCCTTTCTACTAATACTGCATGTATTAGCACATTTATTGAAAAAATAGCTTATGCATGATAGCAGTCTTGAACACAGAGGTGCACAAGTCTCTTGCTAGACTCTGAGAATACACCCATCTTGTTAATAACTCATGCTTATTCGGCTACTTTTTTTAGTCACTCAATATATTTAACTGATTTTTTTTCTTTTTTTTTTCTATGTAAGCCTTGTAGTAAAAGATCAAAGTGACAATCTAGTGTTTCTCACTCGTTCTAGAGAAAACAAAATGGTACTGAAGCCTGTAGGTGATTTCAAGCCGGCACTTCACCAAGGTCAATGCCTAGCGTGGGATGCACAGCTGAAACCCGTAATTATTTATTTGTCTATACGTTCTTTTATTTCTGAATGATGTACCACTTATATCACACCCCTTTCTTTGAATCTCCCCCCCCCCCCCCCCCCCGTCGCACTGAACCAGGAAGCAGGCTGGTTTGCAAAGTTAAAAATATTTATTTATGGATTTCACAATATATATATCGCACTATATTTTAATGGTTATACAATGATCACCAGTGGGTTGATGTCACACTAACAATCTCTTTAATCTCAAGGAACAAGGAAAAATAATGCAGCACAGAGAATACTTTTGTGTGGGTTCAATCAAAATGCAATGTAATTACTCTTTCCCGGCACACTACTCAATCTCCCCAATATGCAATATAAAGAGATGGAAGGAAAGAAAACAGGTTTCAGGAATACAGAATTCAACAAAATAGTATCAATCCCCCCCAGCAAACACCAGAGAAAAAAAGGAATGATTGCAAACTTGTCAAACGGTTTTAAAGTTGGCTTTGCATGAATGGTAAACATGGATTTAATTCACTGGTATTGTTTCAATTCTAGTGGGAGCCACTTTGTATGGTTTCAGACAAACACTAGCAGTGTTTGAGTAACTAGCAAGTTGAAAACGTAATTTTGAGGTCTGGTGCAATGAACAGCTATTTCACACGTTATAAATTTGAGCCAAATGAAAAATTTGTGGCAAACTTTTCCGCGTGCGGTAAGCGCGATTGCGAAAAAAATATAAGGAGTTGGGATGCGGTTTTGGGTTCTTTAGAAAGCTTAGGATGTTAGCTTCAAGTAGACACTTTCTAGCTTAAACGGTGAAGAAGTTTGGAGGTTTTTATGGAGGTCTTTTTTTTTTCAGAAAGTGGCAAAATTGCAAAACAAAGATGCGCTTTTAAAATTACAAACAAGATTTCTTTACACTAGGGGTAGACTATGAAGATGCAAACTACACGACAGCACAGCCACCAACCCAGGATATCGCTGGATGGTTTTGCCTGCCGAGACGCTCGCCTTTCTTCAGAAAATATATATCAGCGGGGGCGCTGTTGCGAACGCGAGAACATGGCGGCTCTCGTGTGGGCTCCGGCTGGACCCAGGGCCGCAAAGCCAGAAAAGATAATTTGCCGGCTCTGGTTTTACGCGATCTTGGCAGAGAACGGGTAACAATATCATCAGATTACCCACACAAAATTTTGGACTGATCGGTGCAGCGAATCCAGAGATAAGAACCTGGATGGTCGGCATGACAGCCCGAGACTAGGTGGTCGGCGACAGGGGAGAGGAGACCCGCCCCGAGGCAATGGGTGCTGCGGCAGCGGACCACTCGTTTCATCCATCCAGCGGGGGAGTTGCGGTTGCCACGTGTATCGTGGAGCGCCTGCTGGCCCCCTCCGCCTTCATCACTCCAGAGACTCGTGCGAGAGGCGGCCCGCTCCCGGCTCGGACCGCGGCTGCAGAGGTAGGCCTTTCCCACTCCCTGCGTGCAAATCCTCGCCCTCCGCGCCCCCAGCGAACTACACCACTGCCCCCTGCGAGCTCAGAGGCTGTGAGACAGGTGGTTGCCCCGATAAAAAAACAGCCTTTTTTTTTTCATCTGCTTCTGCCTAGTAGTCGGGCATCATTGACACCCAAGCTCAGTGAGAGCCGTGTGCTCCGCTTCTCGGTGGGAACGCGGGAGGGCCTCTCAGTACCACCTAAGCAACCCACATCCTAACCTCAACCTCTGGAACTTTTGGCTCCCGGGCGCCGGGACTGAGGGCCCATTCTGCCATATATGACGGCTCTATAAGAAACATCAGAGGCTACCATTAAAGCAACGGCTGTGCACTGATTCCACTGCCACAGCATCCGGGGCCCCTGGGATGACGAGACGATATAGCGTAGAGTAAAATGTGGTAGAACTATCATAGCCCTCCCCCTGAGCACTAGGATAAGCTACATCTCCCAGACCAGGGACGATGCCCAAGAACTTTGGCTGGAAGAAAGGCAGAGGAACTATTGATAAATACACAACCGCGATGCAGAGAGAAAAGGGAAATGCCTGTACATGAGAAGCAGATCCCCCCCCCAGCTACCATGATGGACCCCCCGGCTGTTTTTCAGGTGATGCAACACTCACGGACAAGCTGGATGGTATCACGGCCAGTGTCGCCAATATAAAAAAACAACTCGACAAGACAACCACTTGCATGACTGAGGCAGAATCCAGGATATCTGGCACTGAGGACGCTCTGGAAGCCCTGAAGAACACGGTATCCACAATGGCTATCGAACCTGGCACAGTGAAATCCAAATGTGAAGATTTGGAGGCAAGATCCCGGAGAAATAACATCTGCATTATTGGTGTTCCGGAAGGGGCCATAAAAGGATCAATGGAGAAGGCGGTAGAGGACCTCTTACGTACACTATTGGGTGATCCCGGATGGTCGCCGATGTTCATAGTTGAGAGGGCACACAGATCACTGGCCCCGAAGCCAAAACCCGGGGCATATCCCAGGCCCATCATAGCACGCATGATAAACTACAGGGATAGAGACCTGATCCTAAAAACCGCCAGAGAAACAGGAGCTAAAATGGGAGGCAAATGTTGTTCGCATCTTTCCAGATTTCACCCTGGCGGTCCAGCAGGAAAGGAAACTATTCACAGGAGTCAAAGAAAATGCTACGCGAACGGCAAGTGCAATATGCAATGCTCTACCCCACCAGGCTCAAAATCCAACACAAAACAAGCCATATTTCTTCACATTTCCCAAAGAAACGGCGAACTTTATAGAAACGCATAATCCCCCTAACAATGGACAAACCTAAAGTGTGGGCGATCTAAACAATTCTGAGGCCTAAACATTGCCACCACGTTCTCGAAGTAAGAAGGAACAGCAACGTCAGAGGCTTCCCTCCTGGAGGCCCACATCTGGGATGTTAAAAAAGAATGTCCATGTTTCAAGCTGCAATGGAAACATCGTCCCAAAAGCTTTTAGGATGAGCGAGAGCAACATGCGTGAACCAGACACGATACTTTATAATTAAACCTGGCTTGGGCACTGGAGATACCGCAGCCACCCCCCTGTAGCAGGTGCTTGAGATGTTGTTGGGAGGGGAGGGATGGATATCTAACGACACAGTTAAAGTTAGGGGAACTGTGAGGGAGGGGGGAGGGTTTAACTTGGGAGTTCTGGGGTTTTGTTATCATAGGATGGTTGGTAAAGCAAAAAGCACACAGGTATCAGGCACGAAGTCACTTCAGCACGCAACGGCAGATTATCAGGGTTTACATGGCAGCGATCGCCCCATTGACAATGGCTAAATTAGGCAAGACAATATTAATGTGCTTAGCTGGAATGTAAGGGGTCTAGGATCCAGGATCAAGAAAAGGAAGATTCTGGCCTACCTCAATAGGCAAGCTGCCAAGATAATCTTCTTGCAGGAAACACATTCCGGACCTCGATATGGTGAACAATTGATGCCCAGCTGGGGCTCACATCAGTATTTCATGACATACTCCAGCCGGGCAAGAGGGGTTGCAATTCTGATACACAAAACGTTGTCTTTTGAATGTATTAATACTGAGTGTGACCCAGAGGGGAGATATGTTTTGCTTCATGGCAATCTCAATGATACAGAATTTGTCTTTCTTAACTTATATGGACCGAATATTGACCAACCAGACTTCTACGCCTCAGTGTTCGAAAAATTAGCAAGATACCCAACAGCCCGGGTGATATGTGGTGGGGATTTCAATACAATTCTAGATGTACATCTTGATCGCACATCGACACAAACTAGAACACGGACCAAAGCAGCACAGGCAATACACATACATATGACAGATCTACATCTGAAAGACGCCTGGAGAACGTTGAATCCCTCCAGGAGAGAATACACCTACTACTCCACGGTCCATGACATGCACTCCAGAATAGATTTATGGCTAATAGACGGAGACAGCATGGCATGGGTCACAGACTCCCATATACATCCAAGAACATACTCGGACCACTCGCCGATACAACTGACACTACGAATCCCCGATAAGATCGACAGCAGGCCACCTTGGAGATTTAAACCTGCGGCCTTGAAGACCTGGTTTATATTAACTCGATGAAACAATATATACAAGAGTACTTCGATGTCAATGAACACTCGGTCTCTAGCCAGTCTATACTATGGGAGGAGTTTAAAGTCTGCGTCAGAGGTCACTCAATATGCGTAGATCGTGGAATCCTCAAAGACATTAGAAATAGGTTAACTAGACTAGAAACTCAAATAACGTCTTTACAATCCCAGTACGCATCCTCCCCGTCACCCCTGCTCAGCTCAGAAATAAAGACCAAACTAGATTAATACACTGAGACAGCGGATCAAGAGGTCAGATACTTTGATCGACTTGCTGCAGCTCGTAGATATGGGGAAGAGGAACGCCCGGGGAAGTTATTGGCGAGAGCGGTACGAGGAGAGAACGGCCCCACAACTATACCCTGCATACAGATGCCTGACGGCACGATGTCCACAGATCAGGACAAGCTAAAGGGAACCTTCTATGCTTACTATAAAGTCCTATACTCCCCGCAATGCGCCGTCACAGATGCTGAGATAGAAAGCTATCTCGCCCAGATACCTACAACCCTTTTAGCAGACGCCACTAGGGAATCATTGGAGGGACCCATCACGGAGCCCGAAATACTTGAAGCAATAAAAGCACTCCCTAACGGGAAAGCGCCAGGCGCGGACTTGCTGGGAGCTGAGTTCTATAAGGAGTTCAGTAGTGAACTGGCTCCCAGGCTATACGCTGTCTGGATGGAAGCACTAGACACAGGTGAACTCCCCGAAACCACCAGGGAAGCAATAATTACACTCCTGCTGAAATCAGGGAAGCCTCCTGGGGAATGTGGGTAGTACCGGCCTCTATCCTTAATAAACACTGATGCCAAGATCCTAGCGAAGATAATAGCAACCAGGCTCACACCACTGATGCCATATATGGTACATGAAGGCCAGGCTGGGTTTATATTGGGTAGGACTACGGCAACAAATATAAGGCGATGTCACCAAATCATTGCCACAATACCCCCAGAGACCCAAGGAATAGCAGTCTCCCTAGACATGCGGAAAGCATTCGACACTGTCTCTTGGCCTTTCCTATTCGGGGTGCTACGGAACTATGGGTTTGGCCCAAACTTCATAAAGTGGATCCAAATACTATACACACAACCTCATGCTAAGATTAGAATTAATGGGTCCTTCACAGGCATACTAGAGCTACTGGGTGGTACCAGACAGGGCTGCCCACTCTCCCCGCTACTCTTCGCGCTAGTTATAGAACCCCTTGTGGACATTCTCAGATCACATTATAGTACATTCGGGATATGGCTCGAGGGTAAACCGCATATTATAACGCTATATGCGGATGATATTCTATTATATCTGAAGAACCCAGATCGCACATTGGGCAAGGTGCTGACTGAAGTGAAAAAGTTTGGCGAATATTCAGGTCTACCTCTGAACCCCAATAAGTATGAGATATTCCCGTTCACAGACGCCACCACGCAGCCCCAAAACCTAGACGGTCTTTTATGGAGCCCAGTACACATTGTTTACCTAGGTGCTGCTGTTGCAAGAACTGCTCAGTTGTCCCGAACATTGAACTATAGTTCATTGGCAGACGCACTTTGCACCAAGATGAATTGCTGGAACGCCCTGCCCATATCAATGATGGGGAGGATAGCATTAATTAAAATGATCATTTTTCCTAAGCTTTTCTATCTTTTTAGTACAGTGCCGGTGTGGCCGGGTCGCGCTCTATTCTCCAGAATCAACAGTGCATGCATAGTGTTCGTATGGGGCGGCCACTCTAGACTGAGCTGGAGGGGGTACTAACTGACACGTATCCTAGAGGTGGCCTAATGGCCCCCGACATGGAATTGCATTACCCGACAGCGCAGGCGCAATATGCTGCCGGCTGGGCTACATGCTTCCTCAATCCTGGCCCCCCATCCTCCCTTCGAGAGAACGGGAGGCAACACTGGCTCTACAGAGAATCACTAGGCTCACCCCTAAACAATACAACACTATAAACCCATCCAATTTCACAATCACTGCATGGGCCAAATCACTGATATATTTGGAGCCAGTAAGTTATACCACCCGAGCATGCCAATATGGGGCGACCCTCACGCACACTTCCCCATAGACAGTGCAGTGGTGTTGCATTGGAGTGCCAGAGGCATTACACAATGGGGACAGTTGTTCCGGGATAAATGCTTTCTGAAGTGGGAGGAGATTAAAGACACGGTGGGAAACACAAATACGCACAAACAGCAGTTCGATAGGGTCGTAGCAATTACACAACGGATTTACCCATTGTTCCCGAATGAACCCGAAATAAGCATGGGACTAGGTTACATATTCACATGGGGGACTCGGAAAGTCACAGCCTCCGCTCTCTACAAAACCATAATGCAAACACGCCTGATGGTACCTCACACGGCTAAAACCGGGTGGGAGCGGGATCTGGACAAACCGATAGAAGACCAAGATTGGTCCCAGATTTGTACACTGACCAAGTTGACATCATGCAACTCTAGATTCAAGCTGATCCACTCTAAAATTATCCATAGAACCCACTACATGCCGGTGAAACTCAAGCGACTATACCCTGCTCTCTGGCACCTGCCAAGATGTAACTCTGAAAATGCTAATATATACCATATGTTGTGGGACTGTGTGGAACTGAGACAATATTGGTCTGAGGTCTGTGGAGTTCTAGATAAGATGGCAGACCAAAAGGTGGAATGGACACCGCGGATATGTATGCTAGGTGCGATTGGGGAAAATGAACCCAACATGGCAAAACTGCTCAATTTAAGTCTATTGTTAGCAAAAAGTGTCATATTAATGAGTTGGAAGAACGCACGACCGCCAACAATAGAGGACTGGAACAGAGACATGTTGTGGGCTAACGACACCGAAGAACTGTACATAGATTCAGTGATGACCCCCTCTAAAACCAGAAATATATGGGCACGGTACAGGCAATATTTGGCAGATTTATCTGCCCTTGATGACTCGAATACAATGCAAAACTAACCTTTGTATGTTCATTGGAATTGAATGTCGCAAATGTATGTGCTTAACCTGTGTGCAATGTTAAATAAAGTTGTAAAAAAAAAGAAAATATATATCAGCGCAAAGATGATTTTAACACTACTATTACAAAAGGACTATAGGATAAGAGAAATAGTTCAGGCAAGACAAACAGAATTTCTAACAGTGCAGTTCTGGATATAAGAGGATGGGTTTGGATACGGATACTTATGGACAATACATATGCTGGTGACAATCCTATGCTATGGATACTCACTACCAATGTTTGGACAGAACCGTCAGGGATTCATGTCAGTCAAGATTTCTGGGCAGGAATTCTGTGAGGCACACCGGACTGGACTCAAGGCGCTCTGGTCTGCACTCAACAAGGAACTCTGGACTGGATCTCACGGGCTCTTTTTCTGGTTCTGGGTCACAGCTATCTGTTCACAGCATGGTTCTACTGGGTTGGATCTTTGGATTCTGGCAATAATTCTTAGCAGGAAAGCAGCTACAGCGCAGCCAGGCTGTCCTCGGTTCCCCTTAGAGGTCTGGGGTAAAATCTGGTTTCTGGATTTTTAAAGGCCAAGCTGAGAATGGTTCA
Source organism: Ambystoma mexicanum (assembly GCF_040938575.1). Lineage (NCBI taxonomy): Eukaryota > Metazoa > Chordata > Amphibia > Caudata > Ambystomatidae > Ambystoma > Ambystoma mexicanum. The sequence continues at coordinate 382,444,613 of NC_090923.1, read as the reverse complement.
GCTTTGGAAATGGGCCTTTCTGCTTTCAAAGTTCTGGATTATGGAGTCTGGAATATGGATTTCTCTTGCAAAGTGCTCCGCCCGCAATCAGTTGGTGGGTGAATGTCTGTGTACTTGTGAGCCCTCAGCTGTCTGTATGTATTTACTAAAGGGATGGGTATGCTGAATTATCCTAGGCACACCCCCTGGGTATTCTATTGGCTAGGGTCTTTCCTCTCCCTTGATTGGAGAAGAAAACAGTGTCATCATGACGATGTGGTTTATGATGCAGGAAAAACCTCCCCTTTGTTTTTGCACATGAAATCTACTTTTCATATAATACATATTTACAATTTTACAAACTTGATATCAATAGCATATCTATATCACATATTTTGTGGAGCAAGTATTCATCCAAGCCCTGTTGCTGTGAGATCTTAGGTCTGGATTTGGCAACTTTTTGTACTTTTTGTACTTTTGGTCCGGATACCAATGTCTGATTTGTCCACAATTTTATACATATGTGCGCATGATATCTGGACATAATCATATAAAGTGTCATGCCTCTGGCATCAATACAATTGCTACAAACTCCGATTTTTTTTCACTACGCCTTCTTAGAACATCGCACAGAGTTCTGAGTCCTTTTAAACTGTGCACCAACAATTCACATTAACAATACTGTCATTTCTACAATTTCTACAAATTTGCACAGTCCTGTGTCAGTCTTTTTCAAAAATATACTTTCTGTGCTTTAAGAATCAACAAAAATGTCTGTTCCCGCCTCCAAACTTTCTGGTGGCTCAAGAGCAATCCCCCCTTCTTCCTCTGGCAGGGGCTACTGTTGACACTTGCAATCTGCATATCCTTTCAGCCAAGGAAGTGCTTTGTCTCTCCTAGGAGCAGCAGCCCAAATCTCCTCCCCTCTTCATCAACACCTGAATGTGATTTCCTGGCTTTTGGTGGGAAGCAGGAGAGGTGCCTTTTGTTGGGGCAAGCTGAGAAATTTGCTTTGTCGTTTTGGGTGTGCATCAGGTTACTTTAAAACTCACTTTTTCTTTGATGAAAATAAACTTACAATTTTAAAAACGGCACACAGAACTCTAATTCCAGTCTCTTACAACATAGAGATTAAATAGCTGCAACCTACATTACTTTTGATAGCAAGTCACTTAATTCCAACCATTTGATTTTAACTGCACAAGTTTAAGCTTCTAATGCAATTACTGACAGCTGTCATATAGGCGGCCGGTGGAACGGCGCCCATATTTTGACAGATTTTCACAGGCAAGCACACTTTTTAATGTGGATATTCTGATGATAGATTCTGCTTTTCCTGGCATTGTGTGCTGCTGTAGATTCCTTAAATGAAGTGACAGGTAACACCCAGCAAGGATGGTTGATGTTTTCTGATGCTTTTTGTAACATTTCTGAAACATTTTGTATTTTCAGGAACCAAGAAAAAAAGGATTTCAGAGCAATTTCTGGATTTCCTTGCAATAAAGCACTGCCTTCCATGCAGTTTCCATGTTCATTCGGTGGGCAGCCCAGTGACAGGTTTCAGCAGCGTGGTCTCCTTCCACTACTGACAACAGGCAAAGTAGATTGGCGGCCATCTTTTCCGGTTTCAAAGCGCAATTCTCATAGGTTTAGCGTGCATAGGACTTTTGCAGCCATTTTGCTGATTCTGGTGCCACCAGCACACATGGATGTCGCAGGGCAGAGCCTAGTGGGTTAAACATCCCACAGGCTGAACTCCCAGTTTGGCAGAGTGAACATTGTGTAGGTCGACCATAACATTGTTTTAATATTTTGTACCGCACTGCACAGTGACGCTCTAGTGTTTCTCACTTATCCACATGGCGCTGGAGCTGAATGGCAAGTTCGGCAGATGGATCATTAAATGAGCCGAGCAACACTAGTCCATCAACCTTCTCACAATCAGTTGCTTACCACATTCTAGTTTGAGGTAAGGTGTCCAGGGCTTTTTTGACAACTTATTGTTTATGAATAAACAATATAGGTGATTTTAATCTCCTTTTTGTCTTGTTAAAGGAGAACACTGCATTACTAAATAAGAAATGTAAAAATCCTCTTTAAATGCAAGCTTTGTTTTCTGACCCTAAGAGGAGTTTGTTTGAAATGGCAGTTTTCCTTTTTTTTTTTAAACTCATTTATGTTCTGATCCGATGTGCCAACTAAGCACTCGTCTAACTAAATTGTCTATAAATGCCTACAGGATATGGCATTTGGATACAGGTTTGTTTGTTTCCCTCCTCTACTCTCCCCCCCGCCTCCCCAGTACTATCTGAAATGTTGTCAGGCTAAGTACGTTGGTTGCTTGCTTTGTTACTCCCCTTCCTTTTCTGCACCCCTTTCCCTCACCTTTTGTTAATATCCGGCTCTACCAGAAATGTCGTCAGGCCTAATATGGTAGTTGCATGTCTTTTTCAATTTCCTTCCCACTCTCCCCCTCCCTTCCTTATCTATGTCTTAATTCTTGCACTATCTGAAATGTCACCAGGCCGAGTACGATAGTTAATTTCACATACTTATTGTTCATGGCCTGTAAGAATGTCCTTGTATTTTCCCTTGTTCCCTCCCTTGCCTTGAAGCACTTTGAAACATGGTTTATTTATATAGCACCTATACAGAACCATATCATGATCTATACAGAATATCCTACCATTATTAAACAAACATTTTTCAAGTATATGAATTTCAATTTTGGACCCGTATTGGGGAAGGTTTGTAAAGCTAAGCTATTACCCGTAGGGTATCTTGGTGCTATAGAATGCAGATCCTCAATTATGCATAATAACCAATATTAAGGCAGATTAAACAGATATGTTTTCAGATATTTACGATTTACCACTCGTTTCGATTCCATACGAAGTGAGCATGGGAGGGGTTTCCACCTTTTTGCTGCCTGAACTGCAAAAAGAGCATCCCCCTAATTGTTCTGTACAATATTTGGGGACGACTATTCACATGACATGATTTGATCTCGAATTATGATGTTGAAGATTTGTAAAGACTAAACACATGATTTTGAATTAAATTGATATATGTACTGGTAACCAGTGTGGAGAGCGTATGCTGGGGAAATATGGTAACATTTCCCAATTTGCAATAGTATGCTTGCTGCACAAATCTGCACTCTGTGTAGTTGTTGGATTGATACCATGGAAAGTCCCAGGTAAATATTATTACTAAAGTCAAGACGGGAAAATACCAGTGCATTTATCACAAGCACCTGGTGAGGGAAAGTCAGATCGGGCAGGACAGGGTTTACATTTCCTAATGAGGAAAAACAGATTGGAGATCTGTTTTCCAATTTAAGTTTGTTATCCAGGATTATGCCTATGTATTTTATTTCTGCTTTGGCTTGGGGCAGTTGCTGAAGCTGTCAGTACAGCTTCATGGAGAACAGATGTTAGGTTCTTCATTCATAATTAGAATCTGTTTTGTCCAGATAAATCCTCAAAAAATGTTGATCCATCCAGTTTTTTATTGGGCAGAGAACGTCTTGAACCATGCGTGAAAGGTTGTCGTCTTGTTTTAAGTCAACCGGGAACTGGGTATCTGCCTTGATGTAGAATATCCATCCATCAAAGGTGGGAACTGCACAGAACCCTGGGGGGGGGACACCACTTTTCATTGGTCAGGGTTGAGAGTAAAAGGGGTCAAGATAAAATTGTGTGCAATCATTAATACAATTATGAATCCATCCTAAAACCATACTCTGAAAACCAGAACTCTTTAGTCTGATACAGGATAAAATGGATATTCCCCCAAATTACCGTAAAAAAGCGTAATGCACAATTACTGCACATTCGGCTTGTGAAAAGAAATTGGGGCCCATAATGCCGAACATGGGTTGGTGGGGTGTCCCTCCCCTCTCCCCTTGTTCAGCATTATGGGCTTTGTGGGTTGCCGGGGTGTACCCCGCTTCCATGCCATTGGAACCGGGGAACAAAAAAGAAAAAAGGTAACACTGCAGCGTCAGCTCCAACCCACGGTAGTGGGAGGGAACTGGTGCTGCTGAGGTACTGGAGTTTGAGAGGGTGGTAGGGGGATGCAGGGTGGCGGAAAGTGATCTGCGTGATCACTGCGCAATGTTTTTTTTTTTTGCGATTCAATAATTTCGGATTCGCAATTTTCCGATGCGTAGTGATCACGTAGACCGATTAGATGAGCAACTGTCGGACAGTGCTGAGTGGTCTAACAAAATCAGTACACAGGAGTGCCCAGTGTCCATTTTATCTCTCATTTCATCTAAAACAGAATAGCTCTCTGCTACTACATGGTGTAACACCTAACTGGGCCTTATCAAGTAGTCCCTTGTTTTCCATGAAGGATTGGATCTGTCACCGCTATTGATAAGAAAGGGTGTTGCAACATTGGGTATTAAGCAATTTGATTGAATAATATTGATCAAATGGTACATCTGACCGAATACCGCCAGTACCATTTGATGGAAAAAAATTCTATCAAATTAGGTAATAAATGCCGAACATGGGGAGCAAGGGTTGCAGGGGTGTCCCCCACTCCCCATGTTCAGCATTTTTGGCCTTGGGGATTGGGGCTGCAGGGGTGTCCCCCGCTTCCTGAAAATTGGACGCAGGAACGAAACAAAAGGGGACTCTGCGGACTCGGATCCGACTCGCGTTAAAGGGAAGGAACTGCCGGTCATGGTCATGCGAGGCAGCGGACCAGGATAAGTGAGGGTGAAGTGGGAGGTGTAATGGAACTGGGGGGACAGATTTGTGGGCTTTGGCCGTGGTGAAATTGCATTTGTGGCAAAATTCTGCCACAGCCAAATCACACAGATCAGTAACATCGGCCTACAATTTCCCAGATTAGTAGGGCCCAATGAGTTTTTTTTTTTTTGTTTTAATCCAAGATTTTGTCAAATAGCATTTCCATTTATCCGACAATACCAGAAGAAATTAATGCATTGACTATCTTTAATATTGGGTCTAGTAATAATAGGCAGAGATCATATGCTTTGATAGGTGGAAGTAAGTCCAAAGGAGAACTTGAGCAGTTGGCTGATGTCAGAAAGTTAAGTCATCTAGGACGGTAAAAGAATCTAGTTTATCCGATGTAAGAGGGGCACTGTTAATGAATTTGTCCTGAGAATGTGGTCTGTTAAATGGATCAGAGTGTTCCAAATTTATCTTGGATAAATTGCATCAGTTAATCGCACAGTAGTTGAGATAATTGGATCTGATATTTGTGCCCTCTTACATAGCTTGATAACTACTCAAAGCCTTCTGTGACGAATCGAGGGAGGGCTAGTGTGGTGAGTCCGCTCCAGTTGGACCTCGCCAGGAGAGACTCTCCCTTTGGGGACAAGGACTCCCATTCCCTGAGGATCTCCGTCAGGCTGAACACACTGTGGCCTACATGGGATGTCTTATGACACCAGACATGAACTATCATGACTGGGTTGAAGAAACTTCTAATGGATGTCATTATCCTGTGGAAAAGGGTCATATCCCTTTTAAATCACGATGTCCAAGATACTGCAACAACTATCTTAAAAGGCGTATGTCCAGCGAATGACTAGAGAAGAACAGGAGATGAGATTTGCAGACGTAAGCTGTGGAAGGCACTCAGCTGTGTGACAGCTGACTAGTACGAGAACCAGGAAGTCGACAAATTTCAAACTCGCTCAGTGGCAACACGGGACGGCCACGAAAATAGATAGAAAGGTAGGACACAAGCCCAACAGGAGGTGGTGGCGAGACCAAGCGAACAAACCTGTGGTGGGCCATCAGTCTGAAGAACATTACTGATTCCACTGGCTACGGAAGGTCTCACTGCATCCAGGTGTGCAGTCGAGCACTGGGATCCCAGGAGACGAGAGCTGAATGCCAGAGAGAATGAAGAGAGAGAGCGTCCCAGAGAGAAACGTCCCATAAATATTTCCCTTCAGGAATGAAGGTAACCGGGAAGTACAGGAAGATTCACGGTAATCATTTGCAAACTTTAAAACCAAATAGCTATGAAGGTTGTGAATCCAGAGACGATCTATATTGCACTGTTAACTTGTCAGAGTTAAAGTCACAAAACAGAGTTATTGTTGAAACCAGAGAGATGCAAAGCTTATGTATCATGAGAAAAGCTGGATAAGAATCTGGGCAAAGGGAATCCGTGTAAGAAAATACCCTGGGAAAAGAAAATACCCTGGGAAAAGGAAGAATAACTCTGTATCCTGTCCAAGAATAATTTAATAAAGAGGGGGAAGAAGATAACCCTCAATCTAAAAACAGAAGATTGGTGCCAAGAGGAGTGGAACTGTGATTACCTAAAAGTGAAAGACTCTTCGAGGGGATTGGGTCCTCCGACATATTCCATATCTGACGGTAATCACCACAGCTGTGCTGCTTCAGAAACTTTTTTCTGCGTCGATGCGCCGTCGTCGAGGACCTCCCCCGACGTCTGACGTCATCCGATGTGATAAGTAGGACGCACAACGCCCGTAGCCTCAGTTCCGTTTTTTCCACGAACGTGTTGCTTCGTGAATCTCGGTTACGCCTCGACTCTTTGGAGTTCTGTTCTTCTCGGTTCTTCGAACCTGTTCGTTTTTGTGAGAAAATCCTTCGTAAGATGTTGTCTTCTACTTCGTCTTCGACCCCGCGGCCGGGCTTCAAGAAGTGCGGGGAGTGTGGGTCCAAGATGTCGTTGACTGACTCGCACGACGCCTGCCTCTGGTGCCTCGGGGAGGCCCACGACACGGATGACTATCTACTGCCAGTCGCTCACGTCCAAAGCCTTACGGTAACGTAAGAAGAAGTTGTCGGTAGGTCGGGTGTCCAAGCCCCGGAAGTCGAAGTCTGCGGGGCTTTCGACGGATGATTCGAGAGGTGACTCTCTGCATCGTCGTCGGAAGTCTCGTGGGTCTCCTAGGAGTTGGTCTCGCCACTCCTCAGCCTCATCGAGGCATTCTCGGAAGCGCCGACACCGGTCATCTTCCAGGTCCTCTTCTGAGGACTCTGCCCGGCACGTCGCTTACCCCACCAGCCGTGCGACGCCGGAGGAATGGGCTTCCTTTGGGAAGAAAATGCTGGCGATTCTCGAGTCGCAGGGTACTAAGCCATCCGCGCCCCCCGAGTGGGGTCGGCCGTGAGGTCGAGAGACACCGCTCGCAAGAGTGGTCGGCACGAGTCAAGGGAGAGCTCCCATTCGGACAAGGGGACTCGTTCTCGACGTACCCGTTCCAGGGCCCGGTCCTCGACGCATTCGAGACCGTGTGCACCTGTGATGTCTTCGAGGAAGACATTGACGCCTGAGGCGTCGAAGGCGTTGACAGGCTTTCTCGAGGCTCCGGCTCCGAGGAAGTCGTCGAAGCCGTCGACACAAGTCGTCGAAGGACACGCTCGGAGCTCCGGCTTCGAGGACTGTGTCGCAGCTGTCGATGCTGGCGGCGCTGCATCTGACATCGACGCCGATTTACTCGACGCCGATCCTCTCGGCGCCGATGCCTGTTCTCTCGACGCCGGCGCCGATTCACTCGACGCCTTTCGGGGTAGGGGTGTCGGAGGTGCCCCGTGGCACGGGGGAACCCCCTAGGGAGGCTCTGGTTAAGAGCAAGCACTCTCGGGTGGCTTCATTTCGCCACCTGGAATATATTTTGGAGGTGGATGAGGATTCTGATGGCCTGGTTCCTAGTCGGGTTCCAGATGAGATGGTCTCGGGCCATAGTCAATTTGACGATTTGAGGCAGTCACTGCATGATGCCAGTGGACTGGACACCTCTCCGGAGGTGGAGTTTTGTAGGCCTGAGCCTGGCTCTCATGCCGATTCCTCATACCGGCGCCTTATGGCTAGGGTCTCTGAGTACTTGGGATGGTCTGCTCCCCCAGGGGAGTTTGTGCAGGATGATCTCACGGACATCCTTGATGTTGGTTCCCAACTGACCTGGTACTGCCGTTTCATATGGCTCTACAGAGAAGGGTGGCGGCGGCTTGGACTGCTCCGGAGAGTCTCCCGGCGGTGGGCAGGTGCTTGTCGCGAAAATACCGTCCAGCCAGTAGCGACCCCTGCTACTTGACCAGGCACCCCACTCCGGAGAGTTTGGTGGTGCAGGCGGCCACAGCCCCGGCAGAGCAGGCGTCATACCCTACCATCCCTCCTGATAGGGACAACAAGCGTTTTGATGGCTGGGCGAAGAAAGTGTTTTCCTCAGGTGGTATGGCGCTTCAGGCGGCCAACTCCATATGTGCCTTGTCTCGTTTCACACACACTCTGTGGAACTGTGTTGAGTTAGCGGCTGAACATATTCCCGAAGGGGACGAACAGGATGGTTTCCTTGCTATGGTCCAGGATGGTAAGGATACCATGTGTGAGTCCGTTCAGTCGAGTTTGGACATGGCTGAATGCGTCAGCAGGTCCATGGCAGCGAGCACCGTGATACGCAGGTTTGCGTGGTTGCGGAAGTCGGGGTTTGCCCCTGATGTGCAGTCCCGGATCCTCAACATGCCCTTTGACGGTGAACACCTTTTTTGCAGCAAGGCTGACGAGATCCTTGAGAGGTTGCAGACCTCTTAAGCTGCAGCGAAGTCGTTGGGCGCTGCAGTTCGCCAACCTCCGCCTTTTCGTCCTAGGGGACAGCAATGGAGGGGTGGTTCCTTTCGCTATTACTCGTCCTTCAGTAAAGCGAGAGGAGCTGGCAGTCAAAGAGGCCAACACAGGGGTACCAGAGGTGGATGACCGGGTACCCGTGGTGCCAAGGCTGCTCTGGCAGTTGCCTCTTTGCCCTCAGGTAACGCCGCAGCCGCTACCACTCAGTCATGAGGCCATGTCCCATGGTTCGCCGGTTGGGGGAAGGCTGCCGCAGCATCTTGTAGAGTGGCGTGCCATTACTTCAGATGTGTGGGTTCTGGAGATCATAACCCACGGCTACTGTCTTCCTTTTCGCTAGAGGCCTCACGACAATCCACCAGGGAACCTCTCTTTGAAGAGACCAGATCCGCTCCTTGCGCAGGAAATTCAATCCCTGCTGGAGAAAGGCGCCATAGAACTGGTGCCTGTAGCAGAGAGGAACAAGGGATGGTATTCCCCTTATTTTTTGATTTCGAAGAAAGACGGGGTTTGAGACCCATCATGGACATGCGCGGTTTGAACAAACTCCTCAGGAAGGACAAGTTCAAGATGGTTACTCTCTCTCACATCCTCCAGGCCCTTCAGCTTCAGGACTGGTTGGTGTCTCTCGACCTCAAGGATGCTTACTTCCATGTGCTGATCCATCCCAAGCACAAGAAGTACCTGAGGTTCGCGGTTGGCGACTCGCACTTTCAGTTTCGGGTCCTGCCGTTCGGATTGACCTCCGCCCCGAAGGTTTTCACCAAGCTCATGGTGGTGGTGGCAGCGCATCTCAGGCAAGGGGGTATTCACGTCTACCCCTACCTGGAAGATTGGTTGATCAGGGGGAGCTCTCCCAAGCAGGTCCTGGATCATCTGTTCGTCACCTGCCACTCCCTTCACAGGCTGGGCTTCTCCCTCAATTTAAAGAAGTCCCATTTGACGCCAACACAGCAGCTCCAGTACATCGGAGCAGTGCTCGACACTTCCCTGGGGCAGTGTTTTCCTCCCCAGGTGAGGGCTCTTCGCATTCAGCAGATGGTGCACAAGTTTCAGCATGCCCAGACGCTCCCAGCGTTCGAATTCTTGAGGTTGCTCGGCCTCCTGGCATCCTGCATTCTTCTGGTGCCAGAGGCTCGCCTGCGGATGAGGTCTTTGCAGTGGGCACTCAAGATGCAATGGTCGCAGTCCTCCGGCAGGATGTCGGACCCGGTTCAGGTGCCGCCCTCGGTCGCCCAGGACCACCTGTGGTGGGCCGTCGAAGGCAACTTGATGAAGGGGGCTCCGTTTTGGCTTCCCTGGCCGGAGGTGACGATCGTGACGGATGCATCCCTCACGGGATGGGGAGCTCATGCCAACGAGCTGACAGTCAGCGATCGTTGGTCTCCGTCGGAGTCCAGACTCCATATCAATCTGTTGGAGCTGAGGGCCGTCAGGCTAGCCCTGAAGGCTTTTCTGCTGACTGTGCGAGGAAAGAATGTCCTGATCCTGACGGACAACACAGTGGCCATGCACTACCTCAACAAAAAGGGGGGGGCAGGGTCACTTCCTTTGTGCAGGGAGGCGATGCAGCTCGAGTTCTGGCCCATCCAGCAGGAAGTTTCGGCTCGGCAGTTCATCTGGCCGGAGACGAAAACGTGACGGCGGACGCTCTGAGCAGGCAGAGCACGATCTCTCACGAGTGGGAGTTGGCTCAGGAGATTCTCCTGGAGATCTTCGCACTTTGGGGGACCCCTCAAGTGGATCTCATCGCCTCCAGTGTCAACCGGAAGTGCGAGAGGTTCTGCTTGCAGGAATTTCCTCCAAAAGGAGCCTTAGGAGACGCGTTTGTGGTGGAGTGGTCATTCCCACTGCTGTACGCGTTTCGTCCAGTCCCCGTCATCCCGCAAGTGCTGCGGAGGTTACGGAAGTTCGGTTCCCGGATGATCCTCATTGCTCCGGCGTGGGCTCGGAGGACATGGTACCCGGACCTTCTCGACTTGTCCATCTGCCCTCCACGTCGTCTTCCCTACCGAGACGATCTGCTCTCACGGGGGGGGGGGGGTCAGGTTCTCCATCCAGAGGTCAGATCCCTCAACCTTCACGCTTGGCTTCTGAAAGGATGAGGTATACGGATTGGGACCTCCCTGAAGACGTGATGGAGGTGTTGCTCTCGGCCCGACGGCCAGCGACAAAGTCTCTGTACTGTTGCCGTTGGCGTAAGTTCTGCGACTGGTGCAGAGTTCAGAATGTGGATCCTTTTGCATGTGACATCCCCATGGTTCTGTCCTTTTTACTTTCTTTGGCACATAGGGGCTTGCAAGTGGGTACCATTAAAGGTTACCTGGCGGCGCTGTCCATCTTTAAGCGCTCGTCTGAAGAGTGTTCCTACTTTAAAATCCCTTTGATTTCACAGTTTCTGAAAGGGCTCACTAATGTGTTCCCTCCGTCACCTTTCCTGGTGCCCGGTTGGGATTTGAACCTTGTTCTCAGGTTTCTAACGGGTGCTCCCTTTGAGGCTTTGCACTCTTGTCCTTTGAGACTGTTGACTCTTAAAACTGTATTTTTAGGTGCGGTCACTTCGCTCGCAGAGTGAGTGAGTTACAGGCACTTTCAGTTAAGCCTCCCTTCACTGTTTTCCATAAGGACAGGGTTGTCCTTAGAGTCCATCCTTCTTTTCTTCCGAAGGTAGTGACGGAATTTCATTCGTCCCAGAAGGTTGTTCTTCCGGCATTCTATCCTCCTCCGCATCCTGGTAAGGAAGAGGAGAGGCTCCATAGGCTTGATGCTAGGAGAGCTTTAAGCTTTTATGTTTCACGCATGTCCCGGGTCAGAGTGGACGATCAACTCTTTATTGGTTACGCTGGAAAGCGTTTGGGACAAGCTGTGATGAAACAGACTTTGTTTCGCTGGATTGTTTTGGCCATCTCGGAGTGTTACCGCTTGGCGGGTAAAGACCCACCGGCTGGCTTGCGGGCCCATTCTACCAGGGGTATGGCTGCATCTACTGGCCTGCAGAGGGGTGTTCCTATTCGCAACATCTCTGATGCAGCCACCTGGGCTTCAGTACATTCATTTGTACGTCACTATTCCCTCGATTCCATCCGAGGACAGGATCTGGCCTTTGGCAAGGCGGTCCTTTGCTCTGCTATTTGATTGGCAATTCTAAATTTTAGTTCTAAATTCTTCCCCTCCTCCTTGCTCTGGTACTGCTTTGGGAGTCTGTCATAGATATGGAATACGTCGGAGGACCCAATCCCCTCGAAGAACAAGTTACTTTCTTACCTGGTAACGTTCTTTCGATGGGATGGTCCGACGACGTATTCCATATCGCTCCCTCCCTACCCCGCTGCAGAATTTCTTATGCGATTGCAGCTTACGTTCCGCAAGGCTTTGTGTCTGACTGGCAGTGGAATAATGTCACACGTTCTGGGGGAAAAAACTACAACTGAGGCTACGGGCGTCGTGCGTCCTACTTATCACATCGGATGACGTCGGACGTTGGGGGAGGTCCTTGACGACGGCTCATCGACGCAGACGCCGAAAAAAGTTTCCAAAGCAGCACAGCTGTGGTGATTACTGTCATAGATATGGAATACGTCGTCTGACCATCCCATCGAAAGAACGTTACCAGGTAAGAAAGTAACTTGTTCATCTATAGCATATTCTCTCAAAAGGGATTAAAAGAGAAGACTGAGTTCACCAACCCACTTGGGGAACTAAAGACTACCTTGCTCTGTCGTTTCTTGCCATCAAAGTTGGACTGCCATAGGTAGCAGAAGCAGTTTAGGCTCTGTGTATGTGCTGAGGCTTGGCACGTTCAATGCAGCTTGCTGCCAGTCCCAACCGGGATCTGTGGCTTGGTGCCTGCTTGAAGGCTAGTTTGCCTTGCCTATCTTTTTCCGCTTGTGCTTCCTGTTGGAGGTTGCGGCCAGATCCTGGGGGCAGTCTGAGTGTTGGGCCAGTCCTTCCACAGTGTCGTGGCCGCTGGTGTGGCTTGCAGTGGGTTCCCAGGTTGGTGTGCTTTATTCAATGCCCCATCTCCTGAGCGGTTTGCCTTTGCCCTTCTAATGGTACATCGGGTGAGAATGCTAAATGCTGGACAGCTTGCTGGAGGTATTCCGTTTTCAGACATGTGGTCTGCGACCGACCATATACTGTTTTTGCTGAGACAGACTGTTGATAAAATGGCACTGCTGCCTCCTGAGTGGAAGTGGTGTTACATGTCTTTGTTATTAAATTGATGGTGTTGAGTAACTGCGATTGGAACAAAAATATTTTATCCTTCCTCTATTGTGCCAAAGCACTTTAACAAGTGGAGTTTATCCTATTGTGGTTAGTGGCTTTTCATACTGAAGTCTACCCTGGTATGCTCTGTACTAGATCCCATTATACAATGGGGAAGCTTGAACATCAAGTGGCTCAAATGACAGATCACAATGGAATCACCCTCCCAGGTTCAGCGGTCTGACCCAGGGTCCAGAGTGGTGCACCTTCGGGTGGGGCATAATTCTAGGATAACTACGCAGGCTCAAGTTGACCCTAGACCTCCACCTGCTTCATTGATATCGAGAGTGAGTCCGTTCTTTGAGGACTTGTAGTATTAGGTCAAATGATCTTTTTTGAAAAAACGGGGGAAAAAATGATTTAGAAAGACCACTCTATGCCCACACAGAGTGGTCTTTCTGAATCGAACGGTCAGCCCCTGCAATGCACATGAGTGCACCCAGGGGTTGACGGGCATGCCAGGACCCGGAGGCGGACAAGAGGGAGAATGGTTAAGCAAATGTGTGCATGTTTGTGTGTACGTGTTTGTGTGTCTCTGTTGGGGGGGGTCTTGGGAGTGGAGGGAGGCGGCGGGCGCTGATGGAGGGTGGTTCAGGGGGTGAAACCCTCTGATTTTTAGGAAATGGGACACGAGAGGGTGGGGGGTGGTAGTGGCAGTGGGGGGGGTTGAAGAAAAATCCTTTTTTGTATGTTTGTAGGCCACATAAAATCTGCCAAAATAAACAGACTTTTGGTTAGGTGACCTACAAAAATCGAGAAGGCGGTGACTCATGGACATAAAGCTGGTGACCACTGATAATGACTGTAAGACTGATTTTGATCCCGAATCAATAGTGTACCTAAAGTCTTACTAGTGCGTTGGAGTAGGAGGAAACTGTGATTCACATTTGCCCATGATTGTTGGAGGAGCTCATTATAGAGTCAAGTAGTAAACACAAAGTACACCATCAGATCCATCTATTCCTCTACACCCTCTTGCTAAGCAGGGATGGAGGTTGTCATTGGAGGCTCCTGTATAAATCCCACTGGATACTACACCAATATATGCTAGGAGTGACTGACTTTAGTAGCTTTGCAAATTGGCAATCTGCTAAAGAGAGTATTACCTCGAAGCTTAATCAGTGTATTAGTATAGTAGAGTTTCTCCAGTGGATTGAATCCATGAATAATGGCCTTTTTAAGGTCTAGCAGAACTTTGCTGACAAGTACTTCCAAACTGCTCAGCAGTATGTTACAGGTGATGGTCAATAGTGAAACGAATACAACTCTGGCTGATGTGCCAGGACTATCCTCCATATGAACACCATTACCGGTGCCTGAAGAAATACTTTGTGGAACTTTGCCTCAAGGGCTGGTTGAAGTGGCAGACAGTGCTGAGCGGACAGTTAGAATTTCCAGCTCATGGGACATATGCATAGAAAAAATGTCTGATTTTTAATAAGGATTTTAGTATGGATAAGAGGAATATTATAAGCAACTTGGAGAAGACTGGGCAGAGTAAGCCAAAGGAAGCGGTACAGAACAAAGTTTTAGCCAGGCTTCACCAGAGAGTAGTGCATGGATGTGTCAGAGTGCAAGATATGAGAGTTCTACAGAGGGTACACATTGAGGAATGGTGTACCCTCAATAATAGAGGCGAAGTAATGGTAGGACGTGGACAAAGTAATCTCCCTCACTTACTGAAGTTATGCAAATGCCTGTCTTGTGTTACCATCTAATTTGAAAATTGTTATTGACCTGGCTGAGGACTGGTAACCATTGTTTGGCTTGTTTCTGATGAGTTAGTATATTGCTTTTAATTCATTGTCTTTGTTGAAGTTGTTCAGTTTCACTTTAACTTGTAGACTCTGGCCCTAATTATTTGTTTTTTGTTTGTTATATTGTTTGTTATATTTCATACATTATGTGATTGTTTTATGTTTTTATCATATTGAATGTATGCTTTCTTGTGTCTTTATGCTTTTGTGTATTGTTGTCTGTGCCATGATACCCATGGGTTAGTTTGACACTATACAAATAAAACACAAAGGAAATAAGAGATTAATACAAGAAGTCACAAGAGACGATTTGTGATGGTCAGATAGGGTCGTTTTTGCACAGCAGATTTATTTCTTTGGCCATTCACAATGGACAAATGGGAACTAGTAATGTGGCTAGGAATCGCCCATAGTCATAGCAAAGTAGGGCCTTCTAACTTTACTTTAATAAAAGTATACATCCTGTCCTCTCTCTGAAGGTCTGTCCTTCTGACTCTCGACACATCCAAGTTACATTAGGTGTGGAATCAATGATGTTTCCGTAAAACATTTTGATTTGCTTTGTTTTAATTTTTTTTGTCATAGCTGCATTGACATTTCTTATGATCTCGCAGGGAATCTTCATTTTTCTTACAATGCCTGCATCTCTGTAGGTTTTTGACTTCAAGTCTTAAGAGGTTCAGATTGTGTGTGAACCACTTTTTACTTTGGTTTTCTCTAGGTCGTGTTTGAACTGTTGTCAACAGAGCTGATTTATCAAGCATTTATTTAGTGTCATTATCTTGTTCACTCAATAATTCATTTGGATTGTCAAAGTTGGAAGAGTTCTGAGGAGGCGGGAAGTTGACAACGTCTTAGTACATTTGATGGAAACCTGATTCCATGGATGGACGTTTTATAGTTGGTGTCCGAGGATGGGGTTTGATGTCCTTGACATTTGGTCATGGATTTCAAAATGAATACCAAAGTGATCATACCAAGTATGATGAATAGAAGAAGATATGATCACACTATGGGTTAATGCAAATATTTGGTCCATTGTGTGTCAAACTATATGGTTTTCATTGATGAATAACAGATCAATTCTGAAATATCATTGGTAAATTGTCGTTTGCCACCAGGTGGCCTGTATATCAGCACTATGTTAAGTCTATTCTTAGCTTCCAGTTCCAATTGGGCTTTAAGCACATCTGCACAAGGATTAGCTGTGTTTGATATTGCCGAATTATTTGGTTCAGATTTGTATATTGTTAAACCTCCACCCTGTTCCATAGTATGGGATTTGGTTATGTAAACCTTCAGGTAGGATTTAATTATGAAATGTGGGGCTATCGGCTATCCAAGCCTCTGTTATACATAGCAATTCTAAGTCATTATTGTGAAAAACATCATGCAGTAGGAATATTTTATTCTGCAGAGCTAGCATTTAAAAGGAGACCTTGACGTTTTCATTGATGGTTGTGGGCGGGGTGTGGAGTAGTGATATTTTTAGTATTGAGGTTTCTAAGGCAGTACGTTTTTGTAAGAGTTATTGAGTGAACAGGTTCCTCACTTTTCAATGTGCATATACAATCTTCATTTAGAGTGTAATGTGCAGCAGAGAATTTACTAAGTATGTTAGTTATGGGGCCTTGTTATCCGATGTTTCAACATTAAATTTTAAATTCAAGTTTAACATTTGTGTTTACTTTCAAAACTAGAGTTCTCATCAAGTGCCATAAATGTTCTACATCCCAAATTGTGAACAGTATTATTACCCCTTTCATCACCTGTTTTCAATTCCTTTGCCCCTGAACAAAATCCCATAATTGTGAAGGGGATTTAAACATGTTGGACTGTTTTCAGTGACTTTATCAACTTTAAAATGAGCAGTTGAGACGGAGAACACATGTATTTTAAGCATCGGTTGCTGAGCAATGTTCTATACTACAAGTTGTTCCTTGAAGTTAGGGGGTTGGTTGGAGGGGGATGCTGGATGGATATGGGGGTGGGGTGGTGTTTGGGGAAGCTAGGGTGGTACATCTTAGCAGACCAGGATCCGTGAATGGACTTGTATTGTCTCCTTGTTGGAGTTTGGGGTGTTTAGGTTTGTTTGCATATAGAACACAGGAGTCGGGAGGGGATCGTTGAGCATAAATGTTGGCTCAAGGATTGGTTCAGCTTTGGAGGCTAAGGTCAAAGTACCTTTTGAAGATATTTTCTTCTCTTCTTTTATGAATGACTCCTGAAAATAAATAAGCTTTTAAAAGACAAAATGAGTGGATCAACCTATGATCAAAAAAGACTGGCAATTACTTTTTTGACACTTTCAATTTTCTCACTACAGGTGAATGCATTACAAATTGTTCTTTTGTGTAGCATAAATGATACTACACTGCATTTGTCATTTTCAATATATTGTACTGCTTTGTTTGGCTCTTTTTTCATCTCATAATTTCAAGTAATTCATAATTGCATGAATTTAGCAAATATTATTGAATTTCCTGTTTACTTTGAGGCCAATACTTAATAATTACAGAGAAAACTAAGTCACCTGTTTTAAGCACTCTTACCTTTTTGAATTAAACAAGATCAAGTTGTGTTCATATTGCAGAGTATATTATCTTATGTAGAGTAGTTATTCTGATTTGTTTTTCCATGTCTGGATATCTATATGAATTACAATGAAAATATTAGCTAGACAACAGCGCAGACAGGTTAAACTTTCCTTTCTTTAGACATGCTATATCTGGTAGGCTGCCAGTGTCTTCCCTAGCATTCGCTCGGGATGATAGTTGGGGGCAATGTGCTTGCTTTGGAAACTAGACAATGTGGAGCAACACAGGTTCAATCCCTGGGTCAGCGCTTAGAAACCGCTGGTTATTACCTGTGTTTATAAATAACCAATTATGAATTGGAATTGAAATTTAGGAGACCATTTTTAGCTTGTTTTATATTAAACAAAATATTCTGAATAAAACCGAGTGGTTCTTGTCCCAGAGTATGGGGGTGGGAGTGTTGCATTGAGGAGGTATTGCTATTAAATTAGTGGCATTTGTTCATAAAAAGAATTGTTTGAGAACTAAATATTTTCCATAGATAATGTCATCACAATAATTCATCTGCCAACTAGGTGGCCCGGGGAGGGGACATTAGGGAGACTCGGTTCCAGAGTGACTGATAGCTACAGCAGGACCGAGAAAGAAGTGTGCCAGTGTGTGGCTACAAAATCCCCCACCACTAAACGCTCTCCATAACGGCCTCCAGAGGACCCTTAAGCAAATGGTGGGAAGCCATATAAAAGGCTTCTGACCACTTGAAACTCTGAGCATCTGTATACTATGACAGAGGGTCTGGGAAACTGCTCCAGTTCTGGGGTGCTACGTGCTTCAAAAAGGTAAAGGGCCCTAGATAAGTAATTTTCAAGGACAAATGCCGATGGAAAGATCATGCTCTATTTGTCTGCTCCTATATTCAATTAGCCCTAAAGATGGACTTTCAAGAAAGAAGATGCACATCCACCCAAGTTTCTCTGATATCTGAGGTATTTATTGGACTCTCAAATCCTGTGTATTGCTGACACCTTTCTCCATTTGGACAATTGTGCACTCTTGAGGGGGATCATCTCATCTCGGCTGATCAGTGCGTTTGTGTTGCTTCCCATCCCAAATTACTTGCATCTGTTGTAACCAACGCTGGCTGTACTGGTTTCTTTGGGAACCCCTTGAGTACCCCTTGAGAAATTACCAGAGCCAACCACCAGTAGTGAAGCTGCATGTTCGCTTCTGCATTTACTATCATCTGATCATAGCAGCCAGATTCAAGTGAGCCAGAATGCAATACAACTATAAATGAATGATTTTATCCCTGGTGCGAAGTGATTATTGGTTGCTATCAGAACCTGAACCTCTGGAGTCTTGGTTGTAGTGTAGCGGTCAGATTGTTTGATTGAAGGAGCCAAGGAGACTCCAATGAAATCTTATCTCTGGATGTGTCCCATTTGAAAAGGCTTGATGGGTTACCATTTGACAAGGCTTGATGGGTTACCATTTGACAAGGCTTGATGGGTTACCATTTGACAAGGCTTGATGGGTTACCATTTGACAAGGCTTGATGGGTTACCATGTGACAAGGCTTGATGGGTTACCATTTGAAAAGGGTCGACGGAAACCATTTGAAAAGGGTCGACGGAAACCATTTGAAAAGGGTCGACGGAAACCATTTGAAAAGGGTCGACGGAAACCATTTGAAAAGGGTCGACGGAAACCATTTGAAAAGGGTCGACGGAAACCATTTGAAAAGGGTCGACGGAAACCATTTGAAAAGGGTCGACGGAAACCATTCGAAAAGGCTTGATGGTAACACGAAATCCGAATCATGATCCCTCCTGGTGAAGAATCAACACACGTGTTAAAGATCCTCTGAGCCAAATGGTGTCTGACTATTGCAGATGTCGTTCCCACATGATGAACCAGAGACTGTTCTGGTGATGATGAGCTTTACAGGTACATGATTAGATCATCTTTAAGGTCCAGTGATGTGAGAAATCGTCCAGGGCTTAGTCGTGGGAAGCGCTTCTAAAAGGTGTCCATTATGAATAGAATGACTTGTACACATATTTCGAGGGGATTGTGTCCTCCAACGTTTTCCACATCTTTGACATTGATTACCACAGCTGTGCTGCTTCAGAAATGTTTTTCGGCGTAGGCGTCCTGAGTCGATGACGTCGATACGCACCTTCGAGGGCCTCCTCCGATGGTCGACGTCACACGATGTTATATGTAGGACGCACAACGCCCGTATCCTCAGGTTACTCGGTTCTCTCTTGTTAATCGGTTCTTCTATTGTTACGAGAAAGATGTCTTCGTCTTCTGCTACCCCGAAGTCGGGCTTCAAGAAGTGTCGGGACTGCGGTTCCAAGATGTCGCTTACAGACCCGCATGACGTCTGCCTCTGGTGCCTCGGCGAGAGCCACGCTACCAATGACTGCAATGAATGCCAGTCTTTGACGTCGCAGGCCTTGCGGGAGCGGAAGAAGCTGTCGGTAGGTAGGGTTTCCAAACCCCGTAAGACGAAATCCGCTGGACTTTCGATAGACGATTCGAGGGACGACTCTCCGCGTCAGCGTAAGTCCAGGGGGTCTCGTTCTAGGAGTGGGTCCCACTATTCCGCAGCCTCTTTGAGGCATTCAAGGAAGCGTCATCACCGGTCGCCTTCCCCGTCCTCGTCGGAGGACTCCGCCAGACGGCGGGTGCCTTGTCCCACAAAACACTTGTCGCCGGCCGAATGGGATGAATTCCGCTGGCAGATGGCGATTTTCGAATCGCAGGGCACCGTTCCATCCGTGCCTTTGAGTGAAGCCGGCAGGGAACACACTCGAGCAACAGCTTGCATGCCTTCGGCTCGGGCAGTCGGCGCGGTTATCTGGAACCGTCGAAGTCCCGATCGGACAAGGATGATCGCCACCGTGCCCGATTTAGGTCCCGATCCTCGATGCCGTTGAGACCGTTGGAGCCTGTGAGGCCTTCGAAGAAGGCATTTATGCCATCAGCGCCATGTCCATTGAGGGACTTGCTCGAGGCTTCGGCTCTGAGGTCGACGCCAGCGGCGCCGAGGCCGTCAAAGGACATGCTCGGGCCGCCGGCCTCGAAGCCGTTGTTGAAGTCATTGGTGCCTCAGTCGACGGCACTCCCATCGGAGCCCTCGACGCCTTTTGAGGACATTTTGCCAGAGGTGCCCCGGAGAGCTGTGAAAGCTCTGAGAAAGGCGCTCAGCAAGTCTGTGCGGCCTATATTTGACCCATACTCTGTTCCTCCTCCCAGAGTGGACTTGTTCCAACCCTTGGAGTACATTTCCGAGTTAGAGGAAGGGTCTGATGAAGAGGGGGTTGTGCCTCCTGAGGTTCCTGATGACCTGTTGTTTTGTCATAGCCAACTGGAAGACCTTTGTCAATCTTTACATGAAGCAGGTGGTCTTGTTACCTCCCCGGAGGTTGAGTTTGGCAGGCCTGAACCTGGTACACATGCCGACTCCTCGTACAGGCACCTCATGTCGAGGGTGATGGAGTATCTGGGGTGGTCTGCTCCACCTGTGGATTTTCTGCAGGATGGCCTGATGGATATCTTGGACCAAGGTCCACCCACTGACCTGGTGTTGCCATTTCATATGGCCTTACAAAGAAGGGTGGCGGCGGCTTGGACTGCTCCGTAGAGTCTCCCGGCAGTGAATAAGTTGTTGCTGAAAAAATACCGCCCACACTGTGGTGACCCCTGCTACTGGTCTACGCACCCTACTCTAGAGAGTTTCGTGGTGCAGGCGGCTACGGCCCCAGCAAAGCAGGCTGCGTACCCTACAATCACTCCTGATAGGGATGACGCACGCTTTGATGGTTGGGCGAAGAAGGTATTTTCTTCTGGGGGTATGGCTTTAAAGGCAGCCAACTCTATTTGTGCTCTTGCAAGATTCACGCACACTCTGTGGAATTGTGTGTCGTTGGCGGCTGAACATATTCCAGAAGGGGAGGAACAGGATGGTTTTCTTGCCCTCATTCAGGATGGCAAGGAATCCATGTGTGAAACCGTTAAGTCGGGTCTGGACTTGGCAGACTGTGTCAGCCGGTCCATGGCAGCGAGCACCATGATGCGCAGATTTGCGTGGTTGTGGAAGTCGGGGTTTGCTCCTGATGTACAGTCCCGGCTTCTCAACATGCCCTTTGATGGTGTCCATTTTTTTGGCAGCAAGGCTGACGAGAGCTTTGAGAGGTTGAAGACCTCCAAAGCGGCAGCAAAGTCCTTATGCGCTGCAGTGTGTCAACCTCCGCCTTTTCGGCCTAGGGGACAGCAATGGAGGGGAGGTTCCTTTCGATACTACTCTTCCTTTGGTAGATCGAGGGGAGCTGCCTGTCAAAGGGGCCACCGTAGGAGTACCAGAGGTGGAAAGCAAAGTACTTGAGGTGCCAAAGCCGCTCGGGCAGTTGCCTCCTTGCCCTCAGGCACTGCCGCAGCCACTTTGGCTCAGTCATGAGGCCATGTCCCATGGTTCGCCGGTTGGGGGAAGGCTGGCGCAGCATCTTGTAGAATGGCGTGCCATTACTTCAGATGTGTGGAGATCATAGCTCACGGCTATTTTCATCCTTTCCGGCAGAGGTCTCACGACAATCCACTGGGAAGCTCTCTTGAAGTGTACGGATCCGCTCCTTGCGCAGGAAATCCTATCCCTGCTACAACTGGTACCTGTAACGGAGAGGAACAAGGCATGGTATTCCCCATATTTTTTGATCCTGAAAAAAGACGGAGGATTGAGACCCATCATGGACTTGCGTGGTTTGAACAAGCTCCTCAGGAAGGACAAGTTCAAGATGGTTACTCTTTCTCAAGTCCTCCAGGCCCTTCAACTTCAGGATTGGTTGGTGTCTCTCGACCTCAAGGATGCTTACTTTCATGTGCCGATTCATCACAAGCACAGAAAGTACCTGAGGTTTGCGGCTGGCGACTTGCATCTTCAGTTTCGGGTCCTGCCGTTCGGATTGACCTCCGCTCCAAGGGTCTTCACCAAGCTGATGGTGGTGGTGGCAGCGCATCTCAGGAAAGGGGGGGGATTCATGTCTACCCCTACCTGGACGATTGGTTGATAGGGTACGCTCTCCCAAGCAAGTCCTGGATCATCTGTACATCACCACACACTGCAGATGGTGGAAAAGTTTCAACATGCCCAGAGTCGGAGGTGACGATCGTGATGGACGCATCCCTCACGGGTTGGGGAGCTCATGCCAATGCGCTGACAGCCAGCGGTCGTTGGTCTCCGTTGGAGTCCAGACTCTGCATCAATCTATTAGAGCTGCAGGCTGTGAGGCTAGCCCTGAAGGCTTTTCTGCTGTCTGTGCAGGGGAAGAATGTCCTGATTATGACGGACAATACAGTGGCCATGCACTACCTCAACAAAAAGGGAGGGGGCAGGGTCACTCCCACTGTGCAGAGAGGCGATGCAGCTCTGGTTCTGGGCCATCCAGCAGGAAATTTCAATCTCAGCAGTTCATCTGGCGGAAGACTGAAACGCGGCGGCGGATGCTCTGAGCAGGCAGAGCACAGTCGCTCATGAGTGGGAGCTGGCTCAGGAAGTTCTTTTGGAGATCTTCGCCCTTTGGGGAACCCCACAAATGGATCTCTTTGCCACGAGTGTCAACCAGAAGTGCGAGAGATTCTGCTCACGAGAATTTCCTCCAAGAGGAGCCTTAGGGGACACGTTCGTAGTGGAGTGGTCCTTCCCACTGCTGTACGCGTTCCCTCCAGTCCCCATCATTCCACAGGTGTTGCAGAGGTGCTGTTCCTGGATGATCCTTATTGCTCCAGCATGGGCCAGGAGAGTGTGGTACCCGGACCTTCTAGACATGTCAATCTGCCCTCCACGTCGTCGTCCCTACCGAGACTATCTGCTCTCACGGGAGGGGGGTTGAGTCCTCCATCCATAGGTCAAGTCTCTCAGCCTTCATGCTTGGTATCTGAAAGGCAGAGATATAAGGATTGGGACCTCCCTGAAGACACGATGGAGGTGTTGCTTTCGGCCAGAAGGCCTGCAACGAAATCCCTGTACCGTTGGAAGAAGTTCTGCGACTGGTTCAGGGTACAGAATGTGGAGCCTTTCCAATGTTCCATTCCTTTGGTTTTGTCTTTTTTGCTTTCTTCAGCCCACAAGATCCTGCATGTGGGTACCATTAAGGGTTACGTGCCGGTGCTGTCCATATTTAAGCGCTCGTCTGGGAAATGTTCTTATTTTGAAATCCCTTTGATTTCTCAGTTCCTAAAAGGGCTAACTCATGTGTTTCCACCATAGCCTTTCCAGGTGCCGGGTTGGGATTCAAATTTGGTTTTAAAGTTCCTAATGGGAGCTCCGTTTGAGCCCTTGCATTCTTGTCATTGAGACTATTGTCCTTAAACTTTATTTTTAGTTGCGGTTACTTCCGCCAGCAGAGTGAGTGAGTTGCAGGCACTTTCCGCCAAACCACCCTTCACTGTGTTCCATAAGGACCGGGTTGTCCTTAGGGTACGGCCTTCCTTTCTTCCGAAGGTTGTGTCAGAATTCCATCTGAGCCAGGGGGTAATTCTTCCGGTAGTC
Source organism: Ambystoma mexicanum (assembly GCF_040938575.1). NCBI lineage: Eukaryota > Metazoa > Chordata > Amphibia > Caudata > Ambystomatidae > Ambystoma > Ambystoma mexicanum. Next base: position 382,420,929 of record NC_090923.1, on the reverse strand, counting down.
TATCCACCTCCCCATCCTGTTAAGGAAGAGGAGAGGCTCCATAGGTTGGATCCTAGGAGAGCTTTGAGTTTCTATCTCTCACGGATGTCCTGGTTCAGAGTGGATGATCAGCTGTTTATTGGTTACGCTGGAAGGCATTTAGGTCAGGCTGTTTCCAATCAGACCTTGTCTAGATGGATCATTTTGACTATCTGAGTTTTATCGTTTGGCGGGAAAGGACCCTCCAGTAGGATTACAGCTCATTCTACTAGGGGTCTGGCTGCCTCCACGGCACTACAGAGGGGTGTTCCGATCCGCAGTATTTGTGAAGCAGCCACATGGGCCTCTGTCCATACTTTTGTGAAACATTATTCCCTGGACTCTATCCATGGGCAAGATTTGGTCTTTGGCAAGGCAGTCCTCTATTCTGCAATTTGATTGGCCATTCTAAAAAATGTAAAATTCTTTTCCCACCTCCTTACGTTGGTACTGCTTTGGGAGTCTGTCAAAGATGTGGAATACATCGGGGGACACAATCCCCTGGAAGAAAGTTACTTTCTTACCTGTAACGTTCTTTCGGTGGGATGTTCCTCTGACTTATTCCACATTGTACCCTCCCTACCTGCCCCGCTACAGAATTTCTAATGCGATTGCAGCTTCCGTTTCCGCAAGGCTTTCTGTAGTAATACTGGCAGAAGATTGGTGCCACACATTCTGGGGGAAAAAATCTACAACTGAGGCTACGGGCGTCGTGTATTCTACATACAACATCGGTGACGTCGACCGTCTGAGGAGGACCTCGCAAGGAGCATATTGACGTCATCGACACAGGACGCCTACGCTGAAAAAGTTTTCCGAAGGAGCACAGCTGTGGTAATCAATGTCAAAGTTGTGCAATACGTCGGAACATCCCATCGAAAGAACGTTACCAGGTAAGTAAGTAACTTGTTCTTCTGTATCAAGCTGTACCATGTGATATGATTGGTTAAAAAATAGACTATTACAGGATGCTTTTTGGTGTGCAAACAAGAGCATTATCGGTTGCCTCCAGGTTCTGTCGAACACTGCTTCAAGAATCGTTTCCAGGATCCCTTGGTAGGTGGAGATTTCTCCACTTTTGATAGGTCTACTTTGAACAATAGAATGCTCCCAGGATTTAATGTTAGTGGGTGTCCCTTGCTTCAAATGGATAAACGCTTGGGATGTGCTTTTCAAACTCAAGCTGCTAATCTCTGGAATGCCCCTCAGAGGAGATTCGTATGATTGACCACCTTGTCTCCTGAAGGCTTTCCGCACTGTGACATCCGTTTGGGTTGTGTTGCGCTGTATACGTTTCCAGATCAAATGACATCACATTAGACTGTATGTGGAGTGGAGAGAAATGGGTGGGTCTTTAGACCTCATCTCAATCTTATCAATAGGCAGGGACGTGTGTAAATTAATTGTTGTAGGGTGAGGAGACAATTCAATCTGAGAATATATCTCCAATTTAACAAAAGACATTTACAAGCTCACCAATCACTGTCTTGTACCCTTAGGAGCGGGATTAAGGCTGAGCTACTGGGAATCTCATTACCAGTGTTATCCCTGCAGAAAGGTCATTCATGCTTTGTTATCCCATGATTCCTTCTTATGAAGGGGTTTGGACCGCTTATTTAGTTATGATATGCAGAGGTATACCTTTCAGTTTGTGAACTACTAGCCAGGCATTAAAAGTCACTTGCCTCTCTATTGTCCACATAAGCAATGCACACATTTCGTACTTGCCAAGAGTCCATTCTCATTGGCCAACGGCAAGCGGCGAGTGCAGATTTTAAGGGTTAGATGTAATTTTGCCTATAACCTTGCTTGGCACTAGAGTAATGATTAGGGTTGGTTTTAGATATGTGTGCAACCACTAGTCACAGATTCAAATCCCCCCATCATTCACTAAGCGCTTCATCTTTCGAAGATTGATCAATTGGTTGCCAGTCGGTTGGGGGGAAAATAATCCTCCTGCAGTGCCTAGAAAAGTAGTGGGCTGTCTGGCATGAAGTGCTATATAATATTGCTAGTTTCCTGATGAGATCCTGCAGGACCATCAAAGAGTCACATATGCTATATCTGTTCTTTGGTTGGGAGTCTTGCTTGACTGATGGTTGTGGATGCTTTGTAGGTGAAGCACGCTGTCTTGAGCATGATGCCGTTGAGAGGAATAGCCAGTACAGTGCCGCGACCTTGGGAGTGATGTGGTTTGATTTGGTTGTGCCTGTGATGAGGCACTCTGCAGATTGCTGGATAGCTGTTAGAGGACCAAAGTGGCAGCTGGGACTCCTGTTAGTGCGAAGCAGATGGCATTTTCTTTTGGAAACATATGGGCACCTTGGGTTTGCTCTGCTCTCTACCATTTGTCACACTAATTTCGTTCTTAATATGTTTTGAGCACTTCCTTGTCATTCCATTCCATGCCATGCCATGTCGTCCATTTTGTAGTGGTCGTTTAGACTTTCGCACATTCATGGAAGAGCCCAGCTGCACATTCCTTTTTCAGAAACCGCCAATATTAAATGGCTAAGGAACACTACTTCCCTACACACAAGCCTATTTTAAAGTGATTGTATATCAAGCTCAGTAGCTTAAGAATTGGATATCCACCACCAAAACCAGGAGCTCCAGTGAGTGGGTTAGGGGGGGGGGAAATGTGCTTGGGTCTTGGTCAGAACTGGTTACTGTTTACGGTGAATTTCGAGTGTATGCTGTGTCACCATCTGTGTCTGGATGCTTGAGTGCGTTTCCGCTTGGTTGTGTGCGCCTGCGTCTACATGTGCCTGCCCCGTCCTTACTTATTTCTATGTGTAGGTCTTCCGTTTGATTTGTGAATATGTTCTCTCAATGAGTCATGCATTCTGTCCAGCCCCACAGATAATGGGGTGTATCAGCCACTTTTACTCCATAGAAATTGGCAAATACTTCCCAAAAATTAAAATGGGGAGTAAAACTACTCCCAACAAAAAATAGGAAAAAGGCATGTAGAATCTTGCACCCCTGATTTCACCCTCACAGCTCCATGGATTTGTTTGACTCAGGAGTGCACGTAGTACCACACGAAGAAATCACTATTTGAACTGCCAGATCGGAAAAAGTAAAGCTGTATATTTTAATGTGCATGAATAACTTGGTGCAAAGAAATTAAAATTGCGAAAACATTTCAGTTTTTCAGTTAAAACCTATTTTTACTCACTTATAAAATACTCTCATTGAGAATTGGACTTGCGTTTTGTACTCCCTAAAAAATAATTTTGCTCCCAACATGAAAAATATAGGGAGTACAATACTCCCACTTCCAAATCTTTTCTGGAGCACTGGTTATGTCACATGCAAGTTGTAATGCCTCAACTGCCATTTATGTGGTCTTGTGCCACGGATGGCATTTTTGGCATGTCTGTCAGGGCCCCACCTGCACATGTGGAGCTTTGTCAAGTGCGGTCATTTGCCCAGTCGCTTGCTTCATTTGGAGAAGAGTGGTGGTGCATCCTGGCCGCTTGGTCAGAGAGCTTGCCATGCAATACATGGAAAATGATTGTACTACGTTGCGGTAACACCTGTGAAAAGGTGCAGAGTTCCTAGGTATCTTTTGGCAGTGTCGTGAATAATTTTGTCCAGTAGCCTTCACCACCGGAAGTGCTGACTTTGCCAGTGCTTGTTAACAGACTTTTATTGGCAGGTGTTATACCCCAGATTATGCAAGGTTCAAATTCAATGTTTACAAAAGATTTCTTATGCTTTCTGATCATTCATGACGGAAATGATAATTAGCATGTATTTAGTGTAGAGAACATGCCTATCAAATTGTAAATCTGTAATCGAAATATCTCAAAACTAAAATCTGTACTGTCTAGTACCATGTTTGTGCTTTGCAAAGCAGTCTGCTATTCTTTGGTTGTAGGACTGTATTATATCGAACGCAAGTTTTACATTAAAAAAAATCTGAGCTCTTGTTTGAAGTTTTACAAAATAAGCTGTTACAGCCACATTAGTCGAAGCAATCAAGTACATACGCGCACACGGTCCCACTCTATTGCTTTCATATTTCTCGTTTTATATGGCGTCCACTTAAAGGCAATCGATGCTTCCACGCTGAATGCACGTACGGCAGATTGTTTGTTTTTAATGTATTTCAGGCGTTTTGATCCGCAGCTTGCTTAATATTCCGAAAGCGAGGGGTTTGTTTGCTGTAATCGCGAGAGAGGCACAAGCGTGACATCTGGTTCCCACCTGTGGGGTTCGGGATAAAACAAGCGCGGATCCATGTTTAATTTAAAGCAGCCTGTGCACGCAGCACGCCACTGGGGTTTACAGCTTAGCACTCTGCTCTCCCGGTGACGGGCAATCGGATCTGCTAACTACATAACTTTTCCAGGTCGAGACTTTAAGGGCATCACATTATCGCAGCTATTTTCCTAATATTGCCTACACGGTGAAAGTTCAACTGACCAAAATAGTTTCTTTATTGGCATTAATGTTTACTTTGATTAGGTACCATATTTCCGCATCGGCAGTACTGTAAGAATAAACACAGTCCTAAAACCCAAGTGGCTGGATGCATGGCTGCAGTGTCCGCATGCTTCCACTGGAGCCAAGATCCTTCATGGCCCAGCGTGCATTGCACTGTGGGAAGGAACGCCTGGTGGTTTTCCATTTGGTGAGGCCTCTGTGTTGGTCTTGCTCACGGATCACTGTCAGCAGATTTCTGCACCACATCAGTCAGTCACGTCTCGCTCAGGAAAGGGAAAACATCAATGCCAGTGTGGCTAATGATCCCTGAATTTTGGAGACACAAAATATTATCCCGATTTCAGCACTATTTGGCAGGGTAATGTTAATATACTTTGGATACAGTTTTTGTCTCTATTAAAATGATTAGCATATAGTGCAGTCGCCAACAAAAAAAACGTTGTTTCATGGAGCCAGGTTCATGGACAAAAACTCAAAATAAAATGTAAAGTAAAGAAAGTTGTTCTGATCCCCTTGTAATGCCTGCATACCCTGTTTCATTGGTTTACTTTCCACATACGTCCCATCTTTTTCACTTTCAATTTGTAATTCAGCCAGATTTAAACTCATCAAAAATACATTTATTTACGAAGGGTAAAGAATGATGACAAGGCGTGCACTCTGGTTCCCTGTCAAGTCTTCCTGCTGTAGCAACAAATTGTCTTCTCCTCCAAACGTTTTCTTGACTCCATCAATCATGGAGGCTGTGTTTCTTTGCCTTTTCAGGCGTGTCTAGTTGCATTTCTTTTTCAGGTGTTTCTGGTTAATTCACATTGATGTCTCTAAGGATGAACGCCTTGTCACAAATTCTTAACCATTATTTACGAAGGGAACTAGTGTTCTCGTGTTGTTCCAGGAAAGAGGTGTTCTGCCCAATTTTTCTATCTTGCATCGTGAAAACCACCCAAATCACCAGCCCAGCCAAAGGTTAACGTGACGGTACAGACAGTATTTTGTGTTAATATGATCTAGACCTATGTGTCGTCCTAAACAGCCGTTCACTCAAAGTACGACTTGTTTTTAACATAGTGATTTGCTTAGCAGTAATATGTGGATACCTAATCTAGAGGTAATAAGTATAACTAGCCCCAAATTAAAGTAATGTGTATTTTTAACAAACACAGATTAAAAAAAAAAAAAAGTGTGTGCAAAAATAACACTTTACAAAACTGAGGAAGTATTCCTTAAATTTAGATATAACCGTCATCTATCCTGTCGGGTACGTAATTTCACCAAAATGCCAGGGGTAGTGGAAGTGACCACATGACCCTTGACCAATGACATCACAGGAAGTGATGTAATTTGACCCCACCACAATGTGACATCGCAGGAAGCAATGGAACACAACCTTTCACCCTTTGACAAAATAGAAGTGGCATCACATAGCATTGTTCCCAGGCACACTACGAAAAATTATAATTACGATATCACTGGAATGTGATGTACTTTTAATACAAAAATGGATCACCATATGTATTGTTAATATTGTGTACAGGCCCATATTACCAAATTAATGAATGCAAGCCGACATTGAAGGCCAAATAATGTGTTATTATATAGCACTTATGTGTGAGCGCTTCATATTGAAAATATTCATACAATATCACCCAGCCTGTGTTGGGTACTCATTTATCAACCTAAAAAGGATGAAAGGCTGAGTCTGCATTGCCAGAATTACAACCTGCAGATCACACACACACGCATCACAGCCATTTTACCAGCTATAGTAAAATGAGCAATTTCATGTCTGAATGTCCTCATAGTCTGAAAGCAAATTGCACTGTGCAGTGGATACTATTACACTGGTAACTGAGATTTAACAGAAGGCAGTTCATCTGCAGGCCTGGTGCAAAGTTGGCCACGTGAAGCCTGCATGGATCTACTTTTCAGGCTTCGGAGTTTGGCAAAATGCATACCATTGGGAGGGTTCATAACTGTGTATTAAAGAATTTAGAGCAGCGCAGGGAAAGTAGCACACTCACACAGCATCCCATACTCTGGGCACTCGTTACCTCATACATGCAAACAAACATCCTGAACAGCATGCCATGGAGATGGGAAAGATGGAAACATTACGACAAAGCATTAATTGTGGCAAAAGGAAATCAAGGGCCACTTTATGTGCTATGATCCAACATTTCTACATTGTATACAAGCTTTTAAGCACAAGGATTTTGTCAAGTGACCGAGGACACTGAAATGGAATCTTCTGTGATGCTCATAACAGAGACAACGGCAGAAAGAAACATGCTGTACCTGCAACTTACAAAAACAAAATACATTGTCCGAAATGGATGATTATTCTACTATAAATATTTTTTGGAAATGTTTGTCTGCATTGTAAATTTGAGGTGTTTTAAGAACTCCCCCCCCCCCCCCCAAGTGTGCCTGAAATAAACGTTTAATGAGTCTAGCAGTCCTTGTATAGAATTCCAGAAAGACAAATTTGTTATTCCGATTCTTTCTTATTTAGAGTCGCTGCTCAAAGTGTTACATATGGAACTGCCCTTTTATTGTTGATTTTTTTTTTTTAAAGAGGATTGAACAAGAGCAGACACTTTTGAAACGGTCACATGGCACTGGCCGCAGCCCAGGAGCTTCAATTTAAAATAAAAAAAGTTTTTTTTAGGGGTTGCACGGGTGATCTCAGGGGTGGGTACCAGGTGTGGGACAACTGGCAACCACCAAATGACGTCCCTGTACAATGGCAGTATTGTCAATTAAGTTAAGGAATCGTGCCGGTGGGTTCTGATTACTTACTAGGCAGGTCGAAGGTGTACATGAGTGCATGCCAGTGGGCCTCGTGTCTTTTATAATTGCTGCTGAAAGGACAGTAGCTACAGCCAAAGGCCCTAAGAAGATATCGCCACAAAACCCACGAAATTCAGAGGGTGTGAAAAGTGACATCTGAACTTTAGTTTTTCCCCACCTCCCCCAGTTAGCCCCTGAATGTATACATGACATCAATGCCGGGATTAACAATGATGTAATAAATGACTTCGTGGGGACATCCACAGTTACACTTCTCACACTCAATGAATTTCAAGAGTTTTGTTGTGATAAATGTGTTAAATGCTATCTGTTGTCAGAGGATTATTTTTTGTTGCATAAAGAGTGAGGTGGAGCTCTTTGGCAGAAGCTATCAGTGATGTCTAAGTTCTCCAGCATGGGGTCTAGCATGGATTCACATGCTTAAGAATATTCCCCGTTGTCTGGCTGGGAATCCTCCGTAAAAGAAATTAATAGTTTCACTTTCACTTTAAAACTGTGTTTCTCCTATAAACTAATCACTGTCCTATGGGTCATACTGCCCCCACCCAATGACAGTCCTCTCCCTAAGCGGGGCCTCAGAAGCCATCTTAAGATTTTTACCGCATACTTCAGCGTTGGGACTCCTCGAGTTGCTCTCTAAGCTATTTTGAACTTTTTTTTTCCCAAATCTTTTTGTGGAAAAGTTTGATTTTTGTTTCAATAGCACCTGTGTTCTTCTTTCTCCATCTGATGGCAACAGGGAATCTGTTGGTGAAGTTATGCGCCCTCAAGGGCAGTTGTTTGCCAAAGATTCTTGAAGGCTGTCTTGGGCCTACTTAGTGCCCTCCGACCATGACGGAAGAGACAACGGAGGGAAGGGCCCTTTTCAGGCCCTGCACCCAATGCAGGTTACGGAACGTCTTCGTGGAGTACAGACATCTAAAATGTCTATACTGCCTGCACCTGAACCACACCGAGGATGGGTGCGAGATATGCATGGGCTCCTCAAAGAAGATAAAGACCGACCAGTGTAGCAGGCTGGCGGCATTGCTCAAATCTAGCAAGACGTCTGACCCGTGCTGCGTGCATGGTCATGCCTCACCCAGGACAGGCCTGTACGAAGAGCGGTCTCCCTCCGTGAGGATGTCAGTCCTTTGAGGACGCCCCATCCGTGGGCGTCCAAGATGAGGCCAAGAACCGGAAGTCATATTCCACCACGTTCACAGCTGATGCAGGTTGGATAGGCCGCGATCACCATCTCTGTCCGCCTCCATAGCCTGCTATCTCAAAGAGGAAGTAGTCCACCCTGGCCAAGTTAATGGATCAAGGCTGGAGGAAGAGAAGGCAGCACAGCCCTAGCAGGCTCAACTGGCGCAGCCAAAGACCTCATCGACCACTTCGACATCTTCTGTGACGACCGCGGCAGCAGTAGGTGCCGACGCGACAAGGGTGGTTCCTACGGTGCAGAGTATCCCTACCTCCAAGGAGAGATGCGGCTGACGAGGCAGCACCGAATGCTGCAGGCACCCCTGGGGTGGAGGCAAAGGTCCAGATCATGGTTCAAAACCCCAGGGATCAAAAGGGGGGCAAGGGGGCCTTTAAAAACAACCCTCCAATGTTTGTGTTCAACCAATGGACAGATCAGCCACGGACGACTATAAATAAGTCTTTCCATACAGTCCATGAGCATGACGGCGGCGTATGGCCTAGCACTCATCGTTCCTTCCTCGGCCGAGGAACATATCCATGAGCGTCCTGTTGACTCTCCACACCCTAGTGAGCGCTCCAGCAGAGGTTGCCCCCAGCACTGACACCTGTGGTACTGCAGGACCCTGACCAGCCTCCACCTAAGAAGTTAGTGTCATTTGACACCGCTGCATCAGACGCATCCTCCACTTCGGGACCCGACTCCATCAGCAGACCCGGATACACTACGGACACCGGTACGGAGACAGCAACAGATGAATATGTGGACTTCATCCTGGCAGACAACGCATCACCACACCTGGATGCCCCTTAGTCTCTCCACCAGATGAGGTGGGATCATTCCACTCGATCTACCGGGCCTCCGAGCTGTTCAAGCTGGTGCCTGAGGAAACCAAGAAGGAGGGCTTTCTAGTTCAGCATTGAGAGTCTTAGAGGAAGATTATCATGGCAGTACCCTATTTGGATGACATTTGAGAGGAGGGCCTAGCCCTCTTCATGAACCCATGCACGGCTCCAACCAAATGAGACCAGTAAGGGGAGAAGAAATACAGGGTGCCAGACCGTGCACCCAAGTGCTTCAGGTCACAACCGTCACCGGACTCTGTAGTGCCGGCTGCCACAAGGAAACATTCAGCCAATCCAGCTTCTGCATCATCAGTCCCCGCGGATGAGGGGGCGGGAGTAGGTGGATGCCATGGGGAGGAGTGCTATACACGCAGCATCCACAATCAAGATGGCTAATGCTCTGGTTATCTTGGCCCGATACGACCACCAGGTTTGTTGTAAGCTGGGCCCTATCCTGGTATTTCTACCCGAACAAAAGAAAATGAGGGCGCTCGCGCTCTTTGAGGAAGGAAGTGTGGCCTCTGACCATGCCATTATTGTGGAAGTTGAAATCGCTGACACAGGCTTATTGGAAACTGAGTCTGCCTTCATCGGCAGAGATGGTTGAAGGCCACAATCTTTCACCAGGACGTTCATGCAGTGGTGCTGGACATGCCCATCTAAAGCGAATGTGGTTAGCAAATACCTTCAAGCCATAAAGACGGATAAAGAGACGGCAGGTTCCCTTGGCACTCTACAGCAGCATCGCTCGTCGTCTTTTCGCTCCTCCAGGGGAAAATCGAGCAGATCATCCAAGTGATACTCCACATCATACAGGCAACCTCCCTGATCCTCCTCGCAGGAAGCCTGCATGGGGTCGCTCCCAGGCCTACGGTAGCAGAGGTCGCCGTCGCCTGCAAGCCTGAACTGGCCAATACATCAGGTCCCCATTCTTGGAAGAAGATCACTGACATATGGATGCTGAATAATCTCGCCCATGGACACACCTTGGAGTTCCAATGCAGATGCCCTCATATTCCACCGGATCCTGGAAGAAGTGTGAGCCATGTTATAGAAAGGGGCAATGGAGCTAGTTCCTTAACTGCTCCGGGGCTCTGGAGTATATTCCAGATACTTTATGGTCATAAAGAAGACAGGTGGTTGGAGGCCCATCCTGGAACTTCACTGTCTAAACAAGTACTTGAAATCCCAAAAATTCAGGATGGTCACATTGCAAGATGTGCTCGGCCAATTGGAGGAAGCTGATTTCTTGATGCTGTTGGACCTAGAGGATGGATACGGTTCATGGTACAAGGCCAAGACTACCAGTTCAAGGCCTTACCTTTCGGCCGAAAGTCGGGCCCAAGGTTATTCACAAAATGCTTGGTCCCATTGGTGGCCCATCTGTGGCTGCATGGCATACACACATACCTGTACTTGGATACAAGCCCTCTCTCGGGAACTATCTGACAAGCACATTAAGGAGCCCATCCTGCTTAATGCCATTGCAGAAGCAGCTGTTACTCAGCGCCAGACTCAACACAGTGGTTTGCCTGGCATCCCTCTTGGAGGAGAGGCTAGCAGCCATTCAAGAGATGGTACAGCGGTTGTCAGCAAATACGGCCACGGTTCAGGCCATCAAGTCTTTGCTGGGTATGATGTCCTGCATAGACCTCGTCCGTCTCTGCCAGTTGCAGATGCGACCCCTTCAGCAATTCTTGGATGCACGTTGGATACAAGTATCTGGGAATTATACGGACAAGATCCCCCTCAATGAGGAGTTCTGGCAGGTGATAGTGGTGGGGGGGGTATGCTCCCACATTGCCCAGGGGATGGGTTTTCAAACCCCACCATACCAGAAGACGCTCACCACGGAAGCCTCTCTGGAAGGTTGGGGAGCTCAAACCAGACATTTGCACACCAGAGATCTGTGTATTCCGGAGGAGAAGGAGGTGCACATCAACATCCTGTAGTTACGGCAGTGTTCTGGGCCTTAAAGTCTTTCCTACCGTCTGAGAGGCAAGGTGGTGAGTATCTTCACGGACATCACCACCACACCATGTTCTATATCCGGAAGAAAGGAGGGCACTCTATCTCCGGCACTCTCCAAGGAAGCGTAGGACTTTTGGCATTGGGCCATCGGATAGGGGATGTTCCCTGTCCCGTTCCACCTTGCAGGCGAAAAGAACAACATTGATGACTCCCTCAGCAGGGAGCTGTGCTCCTGCATGAGTGGCACCTTCGTCAGGATCAGGTGGACTGTCCATCAAATGGGGCAGACCTCGGATAAGTTAGACAGCAGTTTCCACCAACAGAGGAGCATGCGGGATGTGTTCTAATTGCAGTGGAAAGGTCTGTTTCTATACGCCTTTTGCTATTTCCTCGCCTGCTACGTGTGATCAACACACTCTGTCGGTACAAGATGAAACTCATCTCCCTGGCTTGGCCGAGGCAGATTTGGTAGCCGCACCTATTCAGCCTGTCATTGTTGCCGCCAATCAAGATGCTGTTACTTCAGATCTGCTCACCAGTGAGGGAGGCGCAATCCTTTGTCATGACCCGGATCACTGAACCTGTAGGCATGGCTCCTGCAGCCTTAGAGTTTGGAGGTTGAGTTGCCAGCGGACTGCAGGGAGGTCCTCACCAAATCCACGGCGTTGTCGACTCTAAAGTGCTACAACCATAAGTGGAAGTGTTTGCTACGTGGTCCCGGTCGCTGAAGATTACCCCTCTGCAGGTCGTGGCTCCACAGATTCTTCCATACTTGCTGTCCGTGGCAAAAGCTGGGCTGGCTCAAGCTTCCATCAAGGTGCCCCTGGCGGCGATCTCACGCTAGACCAAATCCCCGGGAAGATCCTCGCTGTGGTCCCCCAAACTAGTGAAGGAGTTCCTCAAGGGTCTTTCATTTTTTCCCTCGGGTGAAGGTGCCTGCCCCGGCATCGGAACTCAACGTGGTCCTGACAAGACTCATGGGGGCACCCGTTGAACCTGTGCATTAAGCCCCACTAAAGTTTTTCTCATGGAAGAAGGCATTCCTTGTGGCCATCACCTCAGCCTGACGTGTCGGTGAGATCCAGACCCTATCCTGCAAGCAGCCATATCAGACTTTTCTCAAATCAAGAGTGGTACTGTGTATGCACCCCACTTTCTTGCTTAAGTTTCCGTCAGAATTCCACCTCAACAAGCCTTTGGTGTTGCCCGTTTTCTCCCCGAAACCTTTGTTGCGGGCGGAGAGGCTCTCATTCACTGGACGTTGCCCGTCCCTTGAAGTTCTACGTGACCAGCACAAAGAGCTTTCGGTAGATTTCTCAATTGTTTTTGAACTTTGGACTAGGGAACCATGGGATGGCCTTGTCCAAGGCCTCCATCTCAAAATGGCTCTCCGGCTGCATAACGCACCGTCATTGGCTGGCGAAGCAGCCTCTCCCATGCTGTTCGAGAGCTCACTCCAGCAAGAGTGATTGCTGCAACAACAGCATTTCTTTCTGATGTGCCCCTGCTCGACATCTGCAGGGCTGCAAAATGGAGGGCCATGTATACCTTCACGAAGTTCTACTGCATCGACGGGGATTCCAGGGAGGAGTCCAGAATCGTCCAGGCAGTGCTACGCTTGAGACGAGTCTGTTCCAAGGGTACGTGTTAATTGCTTCTATTGAGCCTTGCCATCGCTCGTGGTTGTGTAATGTGTACTGCTGTGTATTAGTTATTTATGAGCATGTGAATCCATGCCAGCCCCCATGCTGGAGGAATTTGAAGTTTCTTACCTGTAACTATTGTTCTCCAGCATGGGTCTGGCATAGATTCACATGCAAACCCTCCCTCCGGCCCCTCTGCCGCTCTTCTTGGTCATAATGCCACTTTATGTGCTTACCAAATCTGAATATGACTGCCAGAGGTGGGGCTTGTGGAGAGGACTGTCATTGGATGTGGGCAGTAGGATCCAGAGGACAGCGATTGGTTTAGAGGAGAAATAAAGTTTTAAAGTGAAAGTGGAACTGTTCTTTTCTTTTACTGAGGATTCCTAGCCTGGCGAATGGGAATATTCATGAGCATGTGAATCCAAGCCAGACCCATGCTGGAGAACAATAGTTATAGGTAAGTAACTTAAACCTAGTTAGTTATTGGGTCTTAAGGCAGAGTGGTGTATGGGTTCAATAGACTAGAGTAATATCCACTATTTACACATTCCATCCCTGTAACTCGCCAGCAGGTACCTCTCCTCCTCATCACTTTCCCCAACAACTGGTGGATGTAACAAGCAATTTCATTTAGAAAGCTAGTGGCCTATTTAAACCCTATTTCTCCAGCATTGAATATTTAATGGATTCATATGCTTTGAATATTCCCATCTGACTGGCTGGAATCCTCGTTAACCTTATTTCTATAGCTTACAATACAGCTTTTAGGCTCACTTTTCAGCCCATCTGTCCTTTTGGGTGTATTCTGCCCCAACCAATGGGATGTTGAGGATCTACCCCCACCCAGAAGACCATCTTCAGATTCTAACTGCACATCATGCTGAGGAGTCCTCCAGGCTTTTTATCCTGAAGAAAAAAGTCCTTGAAAATACGTCAGACCTACACAATTTCCAAAAAACCATCACGACCGCCATCCTCATCTTTAAACAGATAAGTGACTTGTCTTTTCTGAGAATGGAAGAAAAGTGAAAAGCAATTTTCAAGGCATACCAAGCATGTGGCATTAAAAATGTGTATGAGTGGTATAGACTTGCTGAACGCATATATTGTCTTTACCTAACCATGTACAGGAAATCTGAGATTTGTGCTACTTTTAGCACAAAACCTCTCAAGGACAAGAAAAGACTGGTCCTATGGCTAAATGGAGGAAGATACCAAAATCGGAGGCAGAATCCTCAGGAGTGTGGTGGATGTCGGGGCATACAGGCACAAAACCCCCAAACAGTCCAGGTCACAAGAAAGACTGCCTTTTTCTGTTTCACCAAAAAAGAAAAACGAGCAGAAATCCGGCCGTCAACATCGCCGACAACAGAACCACACAGACTAAAACCCTGTACGACGAGCAAAGCAAAGGGACCCAAATCCTCAATGACGAAATGAAGACCTTGGTAGACGATCACAGCCGTCTCCACTATAGCCAAGAAACCCTCGTAGATAACCCCATTGTCGACGCGCCTGTCAACGGCACCACTGTCCACGAAGAACCTGCTGAACAATCAATTTAAGAAAAGGGAAATACTGACCGTGACAGTGAATGGAAAATCCCCAACACCTTTACAATCTCTGTTGGCGATACCATCGTCTACATCAGAGACAATGAAAAAGGATACAAAATCATCCTCGTTGATTGGCACATAAAAAGGAATTGCGAAACACAGCAAAGACACTGGAGAAGCAAAATTGGAAACATTACGGTCAAATCAACTCAAAAGACAAATCCAGTGGAAAGCAACCACTGAAATCATATAAAAGTAAACCAGGGGCTGCTGAAGATTCTGGAAGAACAGAAGAAAGGCCAATGGTTGTAAAACTGCGACTCAGACTTGCTGTCACCCAAGAGAATGGATGAACAAACCATTATACCCGAAAACAGGGAACCATCCTTGTCCCCAGTCTCCTCAATATTACCTGAACAAATATTGGAACACCAGATTGACTCGGAATTTGAACAGGAACACTCACCCCCCCATTCTTGGATGAGGTACACTGCTCAACACATGATGCATCCCCAAGACCAAGACTGGCGCCGGGACCTACGGATTCAGGTTACCAATACCTGTAGACTTGCCCCAGTGGACAGACCCTCTCCTTAACCCACAATCTTTATCACTACAGATATTGTCCATGCTGCAGTCTCTACTCCAGCAGTTGGATAATGGACTACCGGCTGGGCAAGCGCAAGCACCAGAGATGATACAGGGTCCTTCTTGGATCGCCCAAAATCCTGCCAAAGAATACCCACAAGAACATGGAAATGGTCACTCTAAGGATACTCCAACTAGCGTAGAAAATCACCATCAAAGGAACTGACTATAAAGCCAATGAGGCATAGACCGAGAGATCAATTGGGAAGCCCAGTGAGAATGGTGAGAACACAAGGCTTTTCTCCAAGACCAATACAATCACCATATCTGGACCATGAATAGGGAGGATACAGACATGGGCCTGGCCAGGTATCTGATGAATTGTCTTGCCATTCACCACTGGATGAAATGGGTGGCTTCCACATCACAGTACAAAAGGCATGCAAATAATATGGCCAGGTTCCCTCTGTATAGAAGAATTGCTTCTTCTGTTACTTAATGCAAAAACATGGAAAAACAGTGATGTCCCCCCGCATTCTAGATCACATTTGGGAGGAAGGCATGCTGCTTATGAAAAAACCTTTCTCAGAGCCAGCAATAAAAGGATGTTTGGAGAAGAAATTCTGGGCACCAGATGTGTCCCCAAAATACCTGACATCACAACCAACTCCAGACACGTAGTGTAGGTGGCAGCAGGAAGGAAATACAACACGTAAAGACAGAAGTGCGTTGTACCTCCAGATAATGACAGCGTGAAACAAGATGCCTTTGGCAAGAACATTTTGGCAACAGGTTCCACAACAGTTAAAGGCAACAAATTCACTGGCAATCTGCAGGTATGACCGTGAGATGTGGAACAGAATAACACCACTATTGGAATACTTGGCAGAGAAAAAGCTGAACAAGCCCTGGATATTGTGTGAGAGGGGGAAGACCCATTGAATCATGCCATCAACATTGCTGTTGATATAGCAGAAACAGGGTTCAAACAAATCCGCAATAGTCATCTTACGAAGACAATCGTGGATAAACCGCACTGATTTCAGACCAATTGTGAAAACAAAGGTATTAGATATGCTTTTTGAGGGAGAACAACTTTTGGCCCCAGAATTGACAAGGTGCTAAAAGCGTATAAGACAGACAAATATATTGCAAGGTCGTTAACCACTCTCAGTGCACTTTTGCTCAATTCGAGGAGCCAGGGGTTGCTCAACAACTGCAAACAGATGTAGAAAGTCCTACCAACAAGTGTCTTTCTACTCACAGACCTACTACCAAGGTTATAGAAGATTCCATCCTTACAAACAAAAGGATAAATAAGACAGCTCCTAGAGGATGACCGACAATGTCTACCTCGAGAGGTAGGAAACCGAAGCAGCCTGACTCCTGTTGGGTATTTTGTGTAGATTTGGGGCCTGGCGGTATTTTATTACCGCCAAAAAATAATTTACCAACAATCACTCCTTGTATTCAGGTATAATAATAATACAGTGGATATGCATTATTTCAGTACACAGACCTGCATGGTTGGTATGCGTGGTTGGTATGCGTGGTTGGTGGTATTTTTGGTGAGCATAATTCCTTTGTTTTATTTGTGGCCCCAATATCCAGAACCCCTTATTTTTGTATAGATTTTTCGTATAATCACTAGCGAGACCTGAGGCTTGCATTTCAGGAACATTTTCATTTTTAGTGTGGCACCATGGGCAATTCTCACTGAATTATCTACAACAATGAGCTACATGTGGTATTTTTCACTAACTTATATACAGTAGTGAACTATGTCCCGGGCCTCCCTTTCTGCCGACTCCTAGACCTCCGGCAGACTACAACACACACAGTTAGTTATAATTGCTCATACTGAATGACATTGTGCGCACAGCTGCAGCCAAATCTTATTTTTAGCTACCTTAAAAATGACAATTGCACTGTCTAAACATCTCCCCACATGATCAGCACTGTATTGGTAAATGCACAAAGGAAAGAGAAAATAAAACACAGCACTCGTCTGCTTTCAGATATTTTGTGTATTATAAAAGTTGCATTTAAACACGATCTCACTCTTTTACAGAAATAAATGAAATAGCACAGTAACAGCATTATTTGTTATACACTGAGAAGAGAGTGGCGGGGAACAAGAATTCAATTAGCAACATTAAACACGTGGGTAAAGCACAGGAATCTCCTTTCCTACACTGACTGAATATTTTCGCACACACTCAGCCCCCACACTTCAGCGAGATAATTACCAGGCTTATTCAGCATGTAACTTCTTTGGCTGGTCGCCTTCTGGAGGGGTTCAACCAGCAAGGACAAGCATTTGCTGTCACTCAAACTGGGACCTGTTGA
The DNA here is from genome assembly GCF_040938575.1 of Ambystoma mexicanum. NCBI lineage: Eukaryota > Metazoa > Chordata > Amphibia > Caudata > Ambystomatidae > Ambystoma > Ambystoma mexicanum. The sequence goes on along the minus strand of NC_090923.1, from coordinate 382,403,504 downwards.
TTGGAAATCCCAGTCTCTGCAACCAAGTTGAATCTGCTTTAGGAATCTGGCATCCCCAGCTATCAACCCAGTCCTCCTCCGAGCTGTGTCAAGATGTCTCTCCCTAGCTTCTTCCTCGAGATTATACAAGAAAACTCTGGTTACCTCCTACCAAAGGAACCTAACCAATACAATTCTATCATGCCCTAACCACCCTCTGCACACAATGGCTTGGCTTATACAGTTGCAACTGTAACCAAACTGATTTCCTGCTTATTCGAGGTCTTTGCTTCATGCAGTTACTGTGGACAGAGCGCAGATAGAAGCAAAAAAAAAAAATCTGAATGTGCTTTTAAAATGACTTTCAGAGCCTGTCATTTTCCATTCATTTTGCACTTGGAGAACATTGTTATTAATGAGTTAGCGTGTTAGTTTTTTGTTAATGAGGTTAGTTCATTAATCCTCAAATGTGTCCTGCAACAGAGGAATTTCAGGTAAAAATATGCTTTTAACTGTGAAAAAATTATTTGCATTTTAAATGTGGAAATCGTTTTTTACTGCATAGCCTGTTTTCATCTACATGTCCATAGGTTGCACTGGCAACACATAGCTTGAAGCAATTGCATTAAACCCATGCAGTGGCGCTGCATAAAAAAAAATGCTCAATAACACATGTCTTGCTGTACCACACTATATCAATGCATCAAACCCATGCAGTGGCGCTGCACTTAAAAAAAAAAAAAAAAAAACAAAACATGCTATACATTGATCCTGTGCAGTGGTGCTGTACTCTGTGCTCCCAAAACACGCTAAACAATCCTACACTCCCATCGCTCCCAAGACCCCACGTTCAAACCTCAACGGGTTGGACTGACGTAATAAAGGCAGTAAGGGGAAACTACTTCCTAGCATCACTGGACCTCAAAGATGTGTATTTCCACATTCCAATTTGGAAGGTACACAGGAAGTGACTCAGGCTTGTGGTAGGAGCCAACCATTATCAATTCAAGGTCCTTCCATTCGGATTGGGCTCAGCCCCCAGGACATTCACTAATTGCATAGCTCCAGTGGCTGCATCACTGAGAATACCACGCATACCCCTATCTCGACGATTGGTTAATATGAGCACCGTCATAGACAGATACGAAAAAAGCAGTCCGACAGGTGTCTAGCACCCTCTCATGCCTAGGATTTGCGATAAACAGACAAGTCTTGCAACGAGCCATCAAACACTTTAGTGTTCCTAGTAGCCCAATTCAACACCACTGAAGGATGAGTTTGACCATCCTTAGCAAAGACGCAGACAATACCCCATTTGATAGCAAAATTCTGCACAGGCGTCAAGGTATTGGTCAGGACGTGCATGCAGCTTCTAAGCACCATGTCCTCCTGCATATCATTAATCCGACATTGCAGACTGCAGATGCGACCACTGCAAGAATACCTGGTGGATCAGTGCTCTCAAACGACACAACCTGGGAATGACAAATTACCAGTGACTCCACTACTAACAGAAAAGAATGTGATGGTGGTTGATACCGTCTCGCATTACAAGGGGATGCTGTTCTTGGAACCCTTTTATCAAGAAACCCTGGTCACAGACCTATCACTGATAGGTGGGGTGCACACATCCATCGCCTATCAAAGGGCCATAGGAGCGCTGCAAAGACAAAACACCATATCGATTCCCAGGAACTGAAGGTGGTGTCATGTGCGAACAAGGTTGCCAGAGTGTTCAGACAACACGACCACCATGTATTATGTTAGAAAACAAGGGGGTACGAATTCAAGAACACTGCCAACAGAAGCTCAGTAGTTATGGCACTGGGCTATCAAACACAGCATCCAACTACAGGCATTTCACCTGCTGGGGAAATTAAACAAAGCCGCAGACCAACTAGAGAGGCAACTAGTGGATATGAAACTCGGAACGATCTTCGCAAGATGGGGAACACCAACCATGGATCCAATCGCCACGTTGAAGAACACAAAATGTCCCATATTCGCAAGCCAAACCCACATCCCGGTCCCTAGGAGATGCATTCACGATATCATGGATCTTTGCTGATGCGTTTCCCCCGACTAAGGTGATACGCAAAGTAGTGCAAATGATCACAACGTCCAAGTGCACAATCATTCTAATAGCACCAAAGTGGGCAAGGCTCTGTTTCTCCGACCTCTTTAATCTTTCTCGGGACCATCGATCCATCTAGGCTAGGATCCTAACTTACTCTCAATGTGCAATCAGCAGGTGTTTTACCACGACCTGGGACCCCTCAACTTTAAGGCCTTGCTCCTGACTTCAGTGACTTTGGACAGTTCACAATCGCAGAAGAATGCAGACACATTATGAAATCGTCCAGGGCGAAACAGACTAACAGATCTTATGCTTACAAGGGGGACCTTTTCTCCAAATGGTGTTTCCAACAATTGGACCCACTTAATATAGCACCTCATGAGATTCTTCCATATTTATTCAAATTCTGCAAAGATTGTTTGTAGCACTCATCTATTAATGAACACCTACAGGCGGTTTCTAGATACAACAGGAAGTAGGGAAAAGTACCCCTCCTCGCATAGTGAAACACTTCATGAGAGTTCTGTTCATTACTTGCCCTGTGCAAAAAAAAGTCGCACCGCAATGGAGCCTAAATAAAGTCTTATCTGCTCTGAGACCTCTGTTTGACCCAAAGGCTATTACAGACGCATTTGTTTTGTGGAAGTGGGAGGCAGACCAAAATGGGGGAGGCCGCAGGGGGGACCTCAGACGGGGCCACCGTTTTGGACCAAGGAGTCAACAGACCCAGTGGAAAGGTGTTTTGTATGCAGGTGGACTTGGTCCCCCATCTGGCAATAACAGTAAGGCTGTACTGAAAAGTGGGAACACAATTAAAGCACCAACATCTTTGAAGAAACCAGGACGGTTTATTACAGGAAGAGGAGTAAACTCATTACCAGCAGGATGAATTGGACACACTGGGATAGCTAGGCACCCACACTGACATGGGCCTGGGGAGTACCCTTGGATGCAGGGGGGTGGAAGGGACACCAAGGGAGAAAGGGAATGGTTGGAGAGGGAGGTGGAGGTGGTGGATGGTAGAGATAATGACGGGGGAAAAAGAGAGAGGCAGGCACAGAGGCACAGTGAGAGACGCACAGGGAGAGTGAGAGAGACTGGGGCACAGGAAGACCGATACAGAGATACAGGGAGAGGGGGGACAGGCACAGAGACACAGGGGGGGGACAGAGAAGCAGAGAGAAAGGCGGGTGGGACAGAGGCTGAGAGGCCAGGAGAGAGAAGCAAGGGGGAACAGAGTGTTCAGAAGACCCATTGGTGGACAAGTAGAGAAGGTTGTGGAGGAAGGAACCAGGGAAGAAGGAAAAGCCTAGACAGTGGGAAGGGTACCTGCTAGAAGGGCAAGGGCCTCAGTAGCCTCTGCCCCCAACACACATAGTTGGTGCACAACACTGCTAGCAGCCAAAAAGTTTGCTGTACTCTCCCCACAGGTCTTTATGTAAGGCTGTCTCTCCCACCCAGGAAGACATGTGGTTGCCAAGGATGCATTTGTCTGTGTGGTCTCCAGGGAAGGAGAGACCAGGCACCTGGTTTGTTTGGTTGTTCTGGGACAAGGTTTCCGTTGGAGATGGGATGTCGAGCTGGACACACATTTTCAGGTGTTCTGTGGTTCCCAGCACAGGGGCAAGACAGTTGGTGCCCCAGGGGAGGCTAATTGTTGGGTGTGGGACAAGTGACTTTCCAGAGCCCACAAACCCCCATGATGCACGAGCGTGTAACTAGATTTTCAGCTATCAGGACGGACAAAGAGGAGATGGAAATTACTGGATAGGAGAAGTGGGTAAAAAAGGTCAGGCCAGATTGTTAGCTCTGAAATTCTGGTAGTTGGGCGGGGAGCAAGTTTTACTAGTTTCTGGAGTCCTTTCCCAGGACAAGAGGAATTCCTCCACACCCCTCACATACCACAGGTGCAGGGGACAGGGTGGACTAAACCCAATGGCAGAAACTAGCAAGGCAGTGTCACCTCCCCCCGCCCCCACACTAAAGACACAATAACAATGATGGGCGATGTCCAGTGTGCCAGAAACAAAATGCACACACAGGAACATGCAAGCACTTGAGCATAAACAGTGCAGAAATTGTAGTCAGAGATGAATATGCAGTCATATGCAGTGCAAGGTGGAAAACACATTTGAAAAACATGTAGCCATTTCTGCAATTTCCTGGAAGATAGCTTTTTTAGTTGCAGTCCCATCTTTTCGACAATTGTCTAAAATGCATGCATTATCCATTAAAAATCCATACCTGTGTTTGAGAAGAACAAGGTCGTCCTAAAACCAAATTCTAACTTCATCCCGAAAATGTCAGAATTCACCTACAAGCAGAAGTAACCTTACTGGTATTCTTCACAAATCCAACTACCCCAGCAGAACAATCTGTGCGTTCACTAGATTTTCATAGGGTTCTGAAATTCTACATAGACATGACTAAAGATTTTCTATGCATATTACAACTGTTTGTGGCTCCTAACAAGGGTCGACCTCTTTCAAAGCAAGGTAACATAAGATGGGTCTCTACTACAATCACAGCGGCACATACACAAGCCAATAGACCCTTGCAAAGACTCACTCTACCAGAGCAGTGGGTTCATCAGCAGCATTATGGTCAGGGGTTCCCCTGGCGGACATTTCCCGAACAGCAACCTGGGCAGTGCTGTACACCTTCATGAAGCACTACTGTATGGAAGGACAAGGCAAGGAAGAAGCGAGGGTGGGAAGAGCCATCCTACAACGCTTGTTTCAATAAGGTATGCCTTTCTCCCTTGCTACCTCCTATGCAGCAATATAAACTGCTGTGTACTCTATTCAAAGCATGTGAATCGGTGAAAGATCCAATGCTGAAGGAGTTATGTTGCTTGCCTGTAACTCCTGTTCTCCAGCATTGGTATCTTTCATGGATTCACACACGCCCTTCAACCACTACATAGGGCAAAAGGCTACACTACACCAGATCTCATCCCTCTGGGGTTAGAATCTGAAGATGGCCTTGTGGGGGGGGGGGCGTAGTCTAGATAGACAACATCCCATTTCTTGGGGTGGAATACACCCAAAAGGATGTAGATGGGCTGCAAAAAAAGCCTAATAGCCTAGCTAATACAGTTACTGAGGATTCCCAGCCTGTTGGCTGGGAATATTCAAAGCATGTAAATCCATGGAAGATATCAATGCTCGAACAGCCGTTACAGGTAAGGAACATACTCCTTTTTCCTCTATTTGTGCTATTTTCTTTACACCAATGACTCTGCCGAACAATAACCAAGACACAATCTTAGCTCGTCTCAACATGTATTGATGATATGAAACCTATACATTGTGCTCATGAGTTTAACGTTAGTGTAGAGACACAAACGTGCTAACCCGTTTTATGCCAATATGCCAAGAAATGAACTGCAAATGATCTCCCTCAATGCATACAATATGTAAATGGTGCAAATAGGAGTGTGCTCTGTTGATCGTGCCAAGGCAACAAAAAAATCCTCTGGGAGCTGTTTTTTAGTCCTAGGATCCCATTGGGTTACTCAGTATATTGTAGCTGAGCCAGGAGTTGTCTTTGAGACTAAGCTGTGGGAAAAATATAAAATGACCACATTTGGAATGTCAAGTCAAATCATTGGTACGAACGAAAATCCGATTTGGTGGTGTTCAAGTTATAGCCAGGGTGTTTGTCTATTAATTATGGCCTGCAAATGATTTATCACATAGCTCCTACACGTCTTAACGCAAGTCTGCATGATGCAATAGCCTTCAAATACTCGGAGCAAGAAACAGTCCGATGTCAGTCAACCCAAGGGAGGAATACACTGCTTTTAAACGCTTGTGTATCGGAGGACCAATCACGTTAACATGGGCAACCGTTGTGCTTATGGTAATCGAGAACTCAAACATATTGGTTTATGAGCTTTAGTCAGTGGACATTTATGTGCATTGCATTACATGTATAAGATTGATGGCAAGTTGAAATCGATCAGTCTTGCTAACTCAGGGTATCCCTCCATCCTATCTTATCAGGATTTGCACAAGGCAGCCTGTGTAGGTTTGGGAGCTCCTAATATAAAGCGACAGGAAATTCCTGGCATGGACTTTGAGAGAAACCAGTGCTTATAAAACTCCAGTTGTAGTCCACTCAAAGGCATTTTCTTTCTGTTCATAAAGGAATCTGTGTGTGCACAATTCTGAGTCGGAGTTTCTGTATTAGGCTACTGAGTTGTCCAGGTGCATTATGGGAGTTCTAGTCCATGTTTCTGAAATTACAGATTTGTGCCAGGAGATGTTGAATGATGATTTAAGCTAATGTCTCTTGATTGTGGACAACGTCCAGTGGGTCTGCAGACCGTGCCATCAAGAGGCAGACATGCAGAGGTTTGTAATACAGTGTATGCATCATGTCAAGAAACTGGCTGTATTGGCGATATACATTCCGTTTGATTTAAATCCAATCACTTGAAAGTTGGTCCCCTTGCTTTATGCTGGGCAAGTCACTACAATGAAAACTCAATGCATTTGTAACTTGTTCAGATTTCTCACATCTCCACTCTTTTTGCGGACAAAGCTATGTCCACCCTCTCTTCTTCCTTTGTTTCTAGCCTGGACCAACTCTATCCTCTTTCCTCCTTTCACCCATTCGCAAACCTGCCCAACCTTGGCTTTCTCCCCATCTCTCATCTATGTGCTGTCTTTTCCGTTGCCTCAAAAGGCACTGGCGCAAAGACCATTCTGCAGCTAACCAGACTACATACTTTTCCTACCAACCCTTTATGACAGTTGCCTTAAAGCCGCCAAGTGCACTTACTTCTCTGATCTTCTGAACAGCCAATCCACACACCCTCGCCCTATTTTTCAAACTCTGCCTTCTCTCTCCTCCTACACCGGATTCTTCACATCATCTCAAACTGCCTCGGCTCTTGCTAACTTCTTCTCCTCTAAAGTACATTCTCTGTCAGGACATTGATTGATATTTTATTTCTATCGCACTCGTACACAAGTGTTTCAGAGCGCGACAAGGGAGAGGAACAGGGGAGAACAAAACAGCGATCTTACTAGGCCCAGTGACATTGAGAACGCGTAAGTGCATGGGGGTGGGGAAAAGTGCTTGGAAGGGGGGAGAGGTGGAAAGTGCGAAGCAGAGGAGAAACAGATAAATAACAATAAATAAATAATAAAGGCAACAAACAGTGGTACTGCAGCCAGCAATTTGCAAGTGCTAGGTTTAAGGCAGCAGACAAGGTAGGTCTGATAAGTGCAGGAAGAAAAAGAGGGGGCTGTATGGGTACAGATACAGACCCCAGTACAAGGGGTGGCCCAGAGGCAGTGTGGGAGGGTGGCAGGATGAGCAGGTACCTGGGCCCAAAAGACAGAGGGTGGCCAGGTGCATGGTGCCAACAGTGAACAGATCAGCAGGGGAGAGGGGGAGCAAAGGCAGAAGAAAAGAGGAAGGTCTTGAGGTGCTTCCCGAACCGGAGATGGTTCTCCAAGTTTTAGAGTGGCAGGGAGGCTGTTCCAAAGGGAGGTCCCAGCCGAAGACCGAGATCTTATATTATCTCCTTCATATAACCCTTCTTATTTATCTTTCCCTGCACCCCCCCACTACTACTTCTAACTTCACTCCTCTATCTGACTCTGGCGTAGCCCTTCTTTTGGCCAAAATTCATCCTACCACTGCTCCCAGCGATCCCCTTCCCTCATTACTCATTCCTAAAGTCTATCCACTTTTGGTATCCTTTCTCACCTCCTTTTTCAATATCTGCCTCGCTACTTCAACTTTTCCATTGGCCTTTAAACATGAAACCATCATACCTATTCTTAAGAAACCTATAGGAAATCCTTCTCTTACCTCAAATTTTCGCCCTGTATCTATACTACTCTTCTTATTCAAGCTTCTCGGATGTATTTTCTATTCACAAATTTCATCTCTTTTCTCTGATCTATCCCTTCTTCCACCCACTCAGTCTGGTTTGTCCCCGTCATTCCACTGAAACGGCCTTGACCTCTGTACTTAACTCTCTGCTCACTGCTCGCTACTCGAAGCATTCTTCTGTTCTTATTCTTCTCGACCTTTCTTCTTCTGCTTTCGACACAGAGGACCACTCTTTGCTTCTGACTCTTTCCTCATTTGCTTTTCGTGGCACTGTACTATCCTGGTTTTCTTCTCTATCTAATCGAACTTTTGGCATCTCCTGGGGTCTCCTTCTCTCGCTCACGGAGTCCTACAAGGGTCTGTTCTCGGTCCTTTTCTTTTTTCCTTATGCATCTCCTTTCTTGCCCTTGTTATCTCTTCCTTTGACACTCAGCTCGTTCTCTCCTACAGCATGGGGTCTGGCATGGATTCACTCATGAATATTCCCCCGTCAGGCTGGGAATCCTCCGTAAAGAAAAAATCAGTATCGGTTTCGTTTCTGATCTCTTTCTTAGTAGTAACCAATCACTGGTCACTGGGTCATACTGCCCCCAGCCAATGACTGCCCTCTCCCTAAGCCCTGCCCCTGGCACCCATCCTCAGATTTTTTACTGCACGCTCAAGTTTTGGGAGTCCTTGTGCTATAGCTCTCGAGCTTTTACTGCGTTTTGTGCTTTTTCAAAGAGATTCATCTCATTTTTCGGTTTAATCGAGCCTCAAGCTCCACCGTTTCTACTTCCGATCAACGGGGACCCGTTTTGGATTTATATGCACCCCTCAAGGGTGAAGTTTTTGTCGAGTTACGCTTCTTGGAGGATTCCAGAAGTTTCTGAGGCCTACCTCGTGGATGAGAAGAACATGGCCCAGAAGAAGGGAAGCTCGACTCCAGGCAAACTGTTTAAGATTTGCCCTGGATGCAACCTACAAAATGTGTTCGAGGAGGATGAGCATTCGAAATGCCTTTACTGCCTCCATGAGGACAAAACGTACGTGTAGAAAGGACACTGCGTTTTGCTTTAACATGTCGGATTGGCTGATGAGGTATCGCCGGACCCGTCTCGCCAACTGGCTGGAAGGCAAGAGCCCAGCAGGTGAGAAGTCGTCGTCTGAGCGGTCTTTTAAGTCCTGTGAGGGTGTCCCGGCGATGGGGGCCCAACAAAAGGCAAAGCACCATGAATCCACGGGCACCGGGAGCGCCGAACGGTTTGGCTCCTCGGCTGCCAGGCAGGGCGCACCTTCACCAACGCCAACGTTCTGGCTCAGGGAAGAGAAAATCCGAGAACCCGGCTAAGCTTCTGGAGAGGCCCCGGTTGATCTCAGAGGAACCGGCCGAGGGGGAGCGAGGCGCTGACCCTCCCCCTGAGGTGAAGGCCTTGATTCACCCAGCTAAGGCCTCTATTGAGGGAGTCGCCCTGGCGAAGCAGAGGCTATCCCAGTGGAGGCAACCTCGGGGCCCAGATTTTCCCTGCCTCCGCAGAGGGAATCCTCTTTTAAGCCCATCGAGAAGACCCCAGTGGAAAAAGGGGGGGGCGGTGGCCGTTACGGACACAACCTCCGAGGAGGAACTGACCGAGAATTTGGAAGAGGCCCAGCACCACGGGAGGAATCCCGAGGAGGGGGACGACGAGAGCGAGGGTGGCAACGACAACGAGGTTCCCGTGGAGGAACAACCGCCGCTCCCGGCACGCCCGTCGCAACCCGAGCCTCAGGATAACTCGGCAGCCATTTTGACGGCAATCCAAGCCTTATGCATGGAGATAAGGATGAGACTGCCCCTACCCCCGACGGACGAGCCAGCTGTACCGGGTCCGTTGGGAAGCCCTCCGAACAAGAGGAGGAGAATTTATCTAGTGCCCCTTTAGCCCTCACGGCCTTCTCAGCCTTTGTCGCCTTCCCCGATCCCAAGGGATGACACAGGAACGGACACGGCCATGACTGGGACGGATGACAATGTCGGTGACGACGGGACTGGCCTCCTGTCTCCGATTCCTTGGGCTTCCCTGCCCGACGAGATTGGCTCCTTCCACGCCATGATTGCCAGGGCATCCGAGCTTTTTCAACTCTGCCTTGAAGAGAAGAAGTAAGGCTTCCTCTACCAACGGCGCAAGGCCAAAAGGAAGACGGTCCTCGCGGTGCTGTTGCTGGATGACATCTGGGAAGAGGGACTTGCCCTCCTCAAGAACCCGTCCACGACACCTGCCAAGAGGGACCGGTACAAGTAGTAGTACTGGGTCCCCTACGCCGCCCCGTTGTGCCTTAGGGCGCAGCTGACCACGGATTTGGTCGTCTCAGCAGCGGCCAAGAAGAAAGCGGGGGGGTATCAGCTTCATCGTCAACTTCCCCACCGGACGACGAGGGAAAGAAGCTGGACACTGTGGGACGACGAGTCATCTCGTCGGCTCCGACGATTATTAAGGCGGCCAATGCCCTAGCGATTGTGGCCCGCTACGACAGGGAATTGTGGTACAAGATCGCCCCCCTGTTGGACTTCCTCCCGGACAACAAGAGGGCAGAGGCCCTGGCGATCCTACAGGAGGGTGAGGTGGTGTCGGACCACGCCATAACTGTGTCCACAGACGTTGTGAACACCGGTTTCCGCCAGTTGGGCAACAGCGTTTGCCTTAGACGGCGAGGGTGGCTCAAGGCGACGGATTTCCACTAGGACGTGCAAGCCAAGGTTTTCGACATGCCCTTCGATGGGAACAATCTGTATGGAAAGACTGTGGATTAGTCGCTGCATTCCATCAAGACCGACACGGAGACGGCCCAGGCCTTGGGAGTTCTGCAGCAATGGCGGCCGCCCTTTCGGAACTCCGTAGGCAAGCAAGGTGCCTCCAAAGGATTCGGCGGCAGCTCCTCGACCTACCGTCAGGTGGCCCGCTCCTCATCGCAAGAAGCCTACAGGGGAGGAGTGGATCTTGCCGTCATCGCCAGGGCAGCAAGGCTGCTTCGAAGCAAGACTGAACCGGCCGTCGTGTCGGGCCCCCGCTGAAGCACCCGGGTGGGAGGCCAGCTGACAAAGTTCGTCAGCGTGTGGAAGTCCATCTCCACCGACCGTTGGGTGCTGGATGCCCTGGCCCACGGGCACACTCTGGAATTTCTAAAGAAGTGCCCCGAATTCCTCCCGTGGCCAGGAAGGAAAACCACGTCCCTCAACTGCTGTTAGAAGTAAGGGCGATGCTCAAGAAAGGAGCCATCGAGCTCGTCCCAAAGAGGCTCCGGAGTATACTCTAGGTACTTCCTCGTCAGAAAGAAGACAGGAGGTTGGTGTCCTATCCTGGACTTGCATCGGCTAAACAAATGGATCAAGGCACATAAGTTCCGGATGGTCACCCTCCAGCAAGTGCTGGGCCAGCTGGAGGAAGGCGACTTCCTATCGTCGTTGGATTTGGAGGATGCGTACTTTCACATCCCCATCCTAAAAGGACACTGAAAGTTTATCAGGTTCGTAGTCCAAGGGCGGCACTACCAGTTCAAGGCCCTCCCATTCGGATTGAAGTCAGTGCCCAGGTTGTTCACCAAGTGCCTAGCACCAGTGGCGGCGCGGCTGCGCCTGCAGGGGATCCACATCTACCCCCTACCTGGACGACTGGCTCATCCGAGCAGGGACAAGGGAACTCGCTATTGAACACACAGCAAGGACCGTCCGGCTGCTCACGGACCTGGGATTCTCGATCAACTTCCCCAAATCCCACCTGGTTCCGTCGCAGGTCGCGCTGTGTCTGGGAGCCAAGCTCCATACAGTAGCGCAGTTGGCCTCACCGTCCGAGGAAAGAATGCAGGCCATCCTGGGCAAGGTACAGCGTCTGCTGACCACGGACGTGGCCAGAGTGAGGTCCATCAAGTCCCTTCTCTGGATGATGTCCTCTTGCATCTATCAGGTGCACCTGTGCAGGCTTCGGATGCGTCCTCTGCAGGAGTTCCTCAACGCCCGTTGGACGCAAGCGACGGACTGCTTCGAGGACGAGATCTCGCTCAACGAAGCATTCCGCCATGCAATTCGATGGTGGGGCACCCGCGCGCATCTCGCCGCGGGCACGGACTTTGAGACTCCAGCATACCAGGTGGCAGTGACGACAGATGCCTCCCTGGAGGGGTGGGGAGCGCACACCAGAGATCTTTACGCGAGAGGCCTGTGGCTCCCAGAGGAGAGGCTGCTCCACATCAACATACTGGAGCTCTGAGCAGTGTTCTGGGCCCTCAAGTCATTCCTCTCCTCCCTCAAGGGCAGGGTGGTGAGGATCTTCACTGACAACACCACCACAATGTTCTACATCCGGAAGCAGGGGGGAACCAGATCCCCAGCCCTGTCCAAGGAAGCCCAGGATCTGTGGCACTCGGCCGTTGCCCAGGGGATGTTTCTGGTGCCTTTTCATCTAGCAGGGATAAAAAACACCATCGCCGACTCACTCAGCAGGGAGCTGCGCTCGTGCCACGAGTGGGGAACTACGCCAGGATCAAGTGGATCATCTCTTCTGGTGATGGGGCAAACCCCAAATCGACCTGTTCGTGTTGGCGACAAACTCCAGAGGTTCGCCAGTAGGTTCCCCCAGCTGAGGAGCGTGGGGGATGCTTTCTCGTTCCCCTGGGACGGCCTGTTCATGTATGCGTTCCCGCGGTTGCCGTTGCTGCTCAGGATCAACCAGCTCAAGAGGTCCCGGTGCAGGATGATCCTCGTCGCACCGAGGTAGCCGAGACAGATAAGATATGGTTCCCGGACCTTCTGAACTTGTCGGCGTCCCCGCCAGTCAAACTGTCGACGGACGCAGATCTCCTCTCCAGCGAAGGAGGCGCCATTCTTCATCACGACCCGGAGTCGCTGAATTTGCAGGCCTGGCTCCTGCAGCACTAGAGTTTGGAGGGTACGATATCCCGGCTGACTGCAGAGGTTCTTGCGAAGGCAGGGCGTCCTCAACTGCTACGGACACAAGTGGAAGAGGTTCTCTGTCTGGTGCTGTGCACAGAATATTAACCCTCTATGGATTTCAGCCCCTCAAGTGCTACCGTACTTACTGTCACTGGCCAAAGCTGAACTAGCTCACGCTTCCATCAAGATACATCTGGCAGTGATTTCCTGATACACCAGAACTGCAGGACGGTCGTCCCTGTGGTCTCATCGCCTGGTGAAGGAGTTTATGAAAGGACTGTTACGATCGTTTCCGCCGGTGAAGGCCGCATCCCCGGCGTGGGAGCTCAACGTGGTGCTGACCAGGCTCATGGGGCCGCCATTCGAGCCTTTGCATTCGGCTCCGTTGAAGTTTCTGTCGTGGAAGACAGCGTTCCTTGTGGCAATCACCTCTGCACAACGCATGGGAGTGATTCTGGCCCTTTCCTGCAAGCCTCCATACTTGACTTTCCATGAGACGAGGGTGGTGCTGAGGACTCACCCCTCCTTCATGCCCAACGTGCCGTCGGACTTCCATCTCAACGAGCCCTTGGTGTCATCAGTCTTTTTCCCGTTGTCGTCGTCGCGGGCCGAGAGGACTTTGCACTCGCTGGATGTAGCTAGAGCGCTGAAGTTCTACGTGGACCGAACAAAGAGTTTTCGGAAGACAACATAGCTGTTTGTGAACTTTGGACCTGTGAACCAAGGGAAGGCTCTCTCGAAGGCTTTCATTTCCAGATGGCTCTCCGGCTGCATCATGCACTCATCGGTTGGCAAACCGACCGTTGCCTGGCCATCCGAGAACCCATTCGACCAGAGCGATCGCTGCCATCACGGCGTTCTTGTCTGGTGTGCCCCTGCTGGACATCTGCAGGGCTGCTCCGTGGAGGTCGACTCACACCTTCACGAGATTCTACTGCGTCGACCGGGATTCCAGGGAGGACTCCAGAGTAGGCCAGGCAGTGCTGCGCAACCTGTTCGCTTAAGGTGAGCCTGGTGAGGAGGTAAGAGATGCTTAATGTTGAGTTTCATGTAATGCTTAATATTGAGCCTTGCCACCTCCCGTGATTGTGCATGCGTGTACTGCTATGCATTCTTCTATTCATGAGCATGTGAATCCATGCCAGACCCCATGCTGGAGAAGGAACAAGTTACTTACCTGTAACTGTTGTTCTCCAGCATGGGTCTGGCATGGATTAACATGTGAACCCTCCCTCCTACCCCTCTGCGGATCTTCACTTGGTCATACTGCCACTTTACATGCTACCAAATCTGAGGATGGCTGCCAGGGGCGGGTCTTAGGGAGAGGGCAGTCATTGGCTGGGGGCAGTATGACCCAGAGACCAGTGATTGGTTACTACTAAGAAAGACAGATCAGAAACGAAACTGATACTGATTTTATCTTTACCGAGGATTCCCAGCCTGACGACGGGGAATATTCATGAGCATGTGAATCCATGCCAGATCCATGCTGGAGAACAAAAGTTACAGGTAAGTAACTTGTTCCTTTCTCATCCCTCACACTTGATATCCATCTCACCCTTTCATCCTGCCTGGCTGCCATTAAGTCATGGATGATTTCTCATTTTCTTACCCTAAATGCCGAAAAGATCAAACTCCTTTTCTTTCCTGCTAATTTTCTTCCACCACCGTCTCCTCCTCCTTCTATCCTTTTTCCTCCCTCTTATCTCTTGATTTCAACTACTGCTCGTAATCTCGGTCTTTACCTTGACTCTAATCTCTCCTTCTCCCATCATAACTCACTCACCTCAAGAGCCTGTCGTTTTCACCTCTACAACATGCGTAAAATTCACCCTTTTCTCACTTTTCATGCCACTAAGCTCTTGGTTTCCTCACTAGTCTTTTCTCAACTTTTCTACTACTCTGTTGTATTCTTTGGTCTTCCCTGTTCTCGCGTTGCCCCTCTTAAATCAATCTTTCACTCCCCTATTCACTCACTTTGTTTGCTTTCCTACCGTGACTCAATCTCCTTCTCTTGACTCTCTTGGAGTGCTCTCTTTTCACTCTCGGCTCAAATTCAACTTCTGTCTAGTATTCAAATCGCTCTATGGTCTTGCCCCCGATTACCTTACTTCTCTTTTCTCCTATTCTCTTCCTCTGCCTCTTCGTACTGCTGGACTTTTCTTACTTACTGTTCCTCCTGCCACCTGTGCACAATCTCCCTTTCTATCTTTCCAAGCGCTGGCCCCTCTTCACTGGAACCTCCTGCCTCTATCTCTCTGCTCTTTAACCTCTTATTCTCTGTTTCGCTCTTCCTTAAAAAGTCACTAACGGCAGTCACCTGTCTGTTACTGGTTGATCTTGAACACAATTGTCTATGCTGATTTTATTGTACTGCTGACTGTTATCTGTGAAGTGCGTTGGTAAAAAGCGCTATATAAAATATAATAAAATACAAATACAGACACTAGATTTTTCCTGCCTGTGCGATCTCACTAAATATAATTCACACACACGGTCACACTATACATTTGATATTGTAGTTCTCTATCTAGTTGCAATATTTGTGCTCTACTTGTCTAATTTTGTAATCTCAATTGCTTTTCTGCTAGGAAAGTATAATTGCAAACAAAAACAAGAAATATGACTGGGCCTGGTCTTTTACAAAGCACCTCAGAAAGAAAAGGCTAAGATGTGCAAAGTGTTTTACTTGCTGTGAACGTATTCGAGAATGATGCATGGGGTCCAGCGTGTATTTTACGATATTGCTTGACACGTTTTTAACATTTTAAGGAATATAAACAAAAAATGAAAACACGCTTTGAACACGCTAACAAAACCGTATCTCATTTGTTTGTATGTCACAAGCCTGCTTGCCGAATTCCTGTTGGTTGTGACGGATTTACAACCTTTTATTGGTCGCTTTCAGCAGAGCGCTGCCATCTGTTGTCATGGAAATTCTATCAAGTTTATGGTCCCATTTATCCAAAATGATTTTCCTAGCTTCATTTCATGGTGAATCATATGGCTGTTAGTTTCAAAGCACTGCATTTTATTCTGAAATGCATGGAGAGTGAAATCTTGATTTTCAAATGCGGGTAGTGGGGTTTAAGAAGAGTTGCACTCGGTCTCCTCTGCGCCTTGATCCAACGAAGACATTTTCATGAAAAAAAAAACTGCATTTCAGAGGGGATGATCACCGTTCTGCATAAAAAGGTGCCTGCAGGGAAGACAACAAAAAAAAAACTTAATGCAAACTCGGTTTGCAAACTTTGTGAATGTCCTGGTCGAAATGCCATATTAACAGTGTGCCTTTATGGTCTGAAGTAGTGATGGCTCACGTGCAGTGACTTACTACTCACTGAAACATCAATATTGAAATACATCCGTGTATGTTACTAATGATTTGGTAAAAGGTCTATTAAATTGGGGGCACACTTGAGATGTTTTCATTCATTAGTAATTGTAACCCTATGTGTGCTACGATCATTTTATTGGATTGTCACTTCTTTTGGGATTCTGTATTTTGTTCTTAAAATCATGATCAACGAGTTCTAATCCACGCTACAGGTGGACAACTATGCTGATCGTCCAGCCCGAACCAACACTGTGCATGTGGTGTGGGAAAGGAGTTGCACTGTTTTCTTGCACTTGTGATTATAGAAATAGTATTACATTATATTCTTGGGACGTTTTAGTGTGTATTTATTATGGACTAGTCCATTTGTTCTAATTAATTAACCACAATTACTATTTCGGATGTTCCTGGGTTCAAACTTGAACCTGCAAGTCTCACATAGGCCTCTGAACCACCCCCTCCCCCACAAATGTTTATCCATGGCACAGTTTAGAGAATCGCCTGACTGGGCTACAGCATCCCTCAGTGGTTTAAACTTGGGAGGCAGTAGAGCGAGAACCCATCCTTTTTAGCTGGTTGTCAACCTATTGCCTTAAACGGATTTGTTGTCCTAAAACATGCATTGCCCTTCTTACTCAAAACAACCTTGTAGTACCTTCTCCAAACCCACAATGATTCGCTCCATTCATGAGGACTCGCAGAACAAACCCGTAAGTCCAATTCAGAAAAAAGCAGCATCTTTCCTTATTATTTCAGGGATTTTATAGAACACCTGATTATTGCTAGACATAAAGGCCACTATTTGCGTTTAGTGTATAACGATGCATTAATCTATCTGTTCTTGCTGCCTTCACAGAAACCTTCTTGTCCCTGTCGCTTTTGAAGGATTTACTTTCTTCTTTCGACTTATCCTCTGATGGCTCGTGCTGCCATCCAGTTTCGCCCAAACAATCCCACCACAACCAGATGTGAAGTACTAACAGTTAGCAAACTACTACCACATCGGCTGTACCTACATGTCACCTGCCCATCCCACCCATTCCAGGTTTGCTCTCACCAACACAATTCCAGTGTCAATGAAGCTTGTTGATACCTGCAGTGCCTGCCTTGCAGAGATTTGTTCATCTAGGCTCTGTGTATATTGGAAGTTTCTTTCCAGCACCTACCATTTCGAACCCCAAGCTTTGGCTGACCAGAGCTGCTGCTGTTAACATGAGCCCATCCAGTGACGTATGCAAGAAGAATGGGGTAGCCATTCCAGCCCTGTGTGGTGGCTTTGATGGAAAGGACTGCCAAAAGGCCATGGGCACCTTGTACCCAGTGTACAGTGTACATATGCTTCTGTCTTTATACAGAGCATAGTAAGAAAGATGCAAACAGTTTGGCACCATCTCTTCCCTGTAAATAATCAAGCCATTCATCCCAGCAAACCACTTCCTATCTGCTGACCAAGCCATGGTCTTCTCCCACATGGATGGTGGCAGGGCACTTCTGGAACACCTTCCAATGACCACCTGGCACTGCTGAGATTTTTCCTACATGCTGCAGCACACTTCATCAAAGGACAGCAAAAAATCAACCACATCACCTGATCCTCATTGAACTACACTGGCTACTGCTGCAAGCATGCATCACCTCCATGGCTGTCTCCCACAACACCCCAAGCTACCTTGCTTAGAAGCTCAGCATTTCTGGAGGCCTACAATCCACCAGCAGTAAGGACATGTGCAGACTTCAACTCTGCCGGTGCAGGAGGGGGAAGAAACTGACTGGCATGTTCTGTATGTTCCCAGGCTCTGGAACTTCCTAGCTGTGAAGATGACTTTCCTTTTGCTTCAACATTTTAGGAAGTAGCTGAAGACCTTCCTTCGAGGAAAGATTCCTCCCTAACAGCTAGAAATACACAGACACATACACCCACCCACCTAGCCTGTGACTGGGTGAACGGTGTCCCCCTGTTTCCTTTACTGGTTGCTGGAGTTAAATTGCTTGCCATCTGCCATTTGTTGTTTCCCCGCTCACTGTGTAGTTCCTCCTATGGTTTGTAAAGTCCTCTGTTTCTTTCTAAAGTGAAGTCCTTGCTCAATAAATGCCCTAATAATAAAGTGGTAGGCACACATGTCAACTGCACACATATTCAATATACAATTGTGGATCTGACAATATGCAAAAAATAATACATTGGGACCTACAAGGGCTCTGAGGTAGTTGACTGACACACAGGTAGCATGCTTTGGGTCATAGATTTTTATTAAACCAAAAATAAAAAGGAAAGGAAAACCCTACCTGTCCCTATTTCTAAGAGGTTTCTCCTCCTCAAACAAATGAAGGATTCTGTCGGGAGGTCCTGTCAAAAGCAAATAGTCTATCGTTGTGTCAAAATCTATTTCCTTCCCTTACTTTCTAAATCAACTAAGGGAAAGGGGTGATCTTGGTCAGGAGAGTGGTTCTCTTCTTCTGGACAACACTTCAACATTCACTTGTAAAAAAAAGGAAGTGTTCTTATTCAGTGGCAAAACTTAGTCTTAAAAAGGGATTCCTTGTATCGGCTACTTCAGAGTAAGGGGATGCCTTCTTCCTTTAACCTTCCTCCAGTTTCTCAAAATGCCAAGATAATGACTCCCTTTCCTTGGCTTTTCTTTTAATGTCCACGGACATCGGGGGGAATGACTCCTTTCCCCTGGCCTCACGTTCTTGGGCTCGGTCAACCTGACTCCCTTTTTTGGCAGGTACTGTAAATATGAAGATCAACAAATATGCACAAAGGTATTATTATGGGTGTGGGTCCCAGACTCACACTTTATCGCCTATGTAGAGTCCACCTGGTGCACTCTCCTGCCAGGCATTATGACTGAGGTATGATGCGGACACTTCAATGGGTCCGGGTTCCAGACTTGCCATGTGCAGTCCACCTGGTATAATCTCCTGCGAGGTATTCCTTTATATTGTGCCCCTGACACCATTGGTAATGGTTTACTTTTCGCTTCTGGGTCCCAGACCCCTTTTGATATAGGTTTCTTTCTGTCTCTGGTCCCAGGCTCCTTTTCTATCGGTTTGTCACTTGTGGGTCCCACACTCTGACATTACTTGGGTACAGACTTTGTATACTCTCCTGCCAAGTACAATATTTAACTTCCTGTTTTACACTGTTCTCTTCCCTCATACTTCTCACTGAGGGTCCCAGACCCCATCTTCTTTCATTACAGTACTTGGGATACTGTTTCCCCTGGTACTACCATGACAAAAAGAATATTTTGCTTCTTTATATCCGTATCACCTTCCACTTCCCTTGTTGGTTCACCCGTGTCGAACCATGAGCCACTCCTGGTACCGTAAGTGGCAGTTGGGTGCTCAGCCGTTTGCGATCGGGGTCTTGTTTTGCTCTCTGTGTGAAGTGCAGCGTCTTTGTCACCTGGTCCTTACTTCGGTTGACTCCCCCACTCTATTATGGTTTGGATGGCGTCTGTGTAACTCCTATCATTCACACCGGTTCCCAGTAGCCTTCTGGCCTTTGGCAGCGCCTCTTGGAAAATGCAAGATGGATATGATGCTCTTGTCGCGCTCTTCCCTGTTGAACTTATTATTGAATATGTTAATGTTCTTGCTAAAAACTCTTCAATAGATCACCAATACATTAACTTTAATGTATTCATTCAGTTAGTACAGTTTAATGTTATAATTGTTGTTCAGCCCCCTGGAAAAGGGATTCCAGTATTCGACCAACACCAGTAACTGACTGCTTTCCATTCTTCCTCTACTTCGCCAGTCTCCCTTGAACTTTCTGGGTTTCTCTGGGTCTCACACGGATTGGCGCTTGTTCCATCTCTGTCTCTTTCTGTTGTCCTACAACCATTTTTATACTCTTACTAGGTCTAGAAACGCAGGACTGTTTGTTTTGGTGCTTGTGAGCACTCTTCCTTACTCGGCACATCTTGGTGCCAGTACTGAATGGAACAATTGTCCAGGAGTCAACGGAGATCTTCCTCATCTTGGTATTGTGAAGGTGGGCTCTACTTGGATAGTCCTTACTCTTCCTCATCTCAGTAGTTCCTATACTGGAGTTAAATGAAAAATATATAGGAACATTTGGAATGGTACTGATGTGGGTTAAGGCAAGTTGGGCTATGGGGATACCATGTTCTCCCCAGGTCATCACTTATCCTATAGGGTGCTTCCCTTCCCATGAGATCCACCCACTGAGTATCACCCCCAGGGAGACAATCGGGTAGCAGCCTCATCTCCCTGTCCTCCTGGGAAGGGGCTCCCTCTAGAGAAGTGACGACATCGGGAGATTCGTCACAGAACACTTTCATTATTGGCGTTGAGTAAAGTTCACTTCAGCAATGTATGAATTTCTGAAAACTCATAATTGAGCAAAATTCTTTCTAAAATGTGTTTTAGTCTTAGTGCCAGGATCATTCTCTTAGACCATTGTAGTGGAGGCGGAGGTAGGATGGAACATTGCAAACATCATTTCTAATTTTGGACTCCCAATTGATCTTTGAGTTGAGGGAGATTCTGTGCTTCCTATTATTCCAGCAGTTAAATGTATGTCTTTTTTTCTTTTTTTACTTTTTCATTCTTTACAGGCAGCTTTCTCCAACTCTGTTCCTCCTCTTGTAAACATGCATTTACCCCCTATTTTCTTGGGGTGGAGGGTAAA
Source organism: Ambystoma mexicanum (assembly GCF_040938575.1). Lineage (NCBI taxonomy): Eukaryota > Metazoa > Chordata > Amphibia > Caudata > Ambystomatidae > Ambystoma > Ambystoma mexicanum. The sequence goes on along the minus strand of NC_090923.1, from coordinate 382,382,689 downwards.
TGGGCATGCTGCCAACAGCATTTTTACCATTTGTTTCTGGGAGTGATAGAGCTGCTTGTGGTGTTTTGGTGGAAGACCATCCTGAGAAGCGAGGCAATGAATGTAATAGTGGCCAACCTGGCTAGCAATGATCATTCATTGGGTGAGGAGGGCCTGTTGGAATGGATGTTAATTTAGCCAAGCTTGACTAATATTGTTTCAAATCTAAGTCAACATTTATCAAGCAATTAGCCAAGGCAGCATACACTGGATGTGGTGCCATCTCGAAATGACCATTGGAATGAAGCACAAGAAGAGGGCAATTGAGGTTATAGACGTGACCAAGAATACTGAACCTCTGCAGGCTGTATCCCTCTGTGGAAAAGATTTGTGTCGGTTGTACTTGTGCAGTATTTTAGTGCCTGTGTCACTACATAAGCCCTCCCCCATAACAAAGTATCCTCTGTGAGAATTTATTCTGAAATGTAATTTCCCCCTGTGAATTCATTTCTCCCCCATGACAAATTCATTTGCCTCCATGTTTTACATACTCCACTATTTAGAATTCTTTGAATACCTGTCTGCTCACTTCTAGGGAGTGTGTTGGAAAAGACAAGTCAGGAAATGGAAGTCTGTTTGAAATGTTGATAGGCCCCAATTAAGAGGAGAGACTCTAAAAGAATAAACTCTCAATCCTTTATGTCTGACACTCTATAGCAGAATACAATCTCCACCCTGGAAAGAGGGGAAACTCTGTAGCGGAATAAACTCTCCCCCTCAAAGGGGAGAGACTGTAGCAGAATAACCTCTTCCCCTTGAAGGGGGAGATTCTGTAGCAGAATGGACTCTTCCCCCACGATGGGGAGACTCTGTAGCAGAATAAAACCTCCACCTTGATAGGGGAGACTCAATAGAAGATTAAACGTGCCCCCTTGCAGGGGCACAATCTCTATCAGAAAAAAAAATCCCTCTTGATGGGTGAGACTCTGTAGCAGAGTAAATGCCGTAGGATGTTTTATCAAGGCGATATCTAATTCAGGGGAATTTTCCACCCACCCCAAACCAGATGGGCACCTTTCTCCTTTATTTTATAAAGTTTTCTTTTTTTATCTGGGACCCTCAATTTAATTTTATTGATTGCTTGCAGCGTCCCTCCCCTTTCAAGACAAGAAACACACTGGGTTGCAGAGAAGGTGTATTTATTAACAAAACAGAAATAATGGAATCAGATTAAAGATAAACAAATTGTTTCAAAGGCCACTGATGACAAATCCTCAACACACTAGTAGCTTCAGTTTTCAATGCTGCAGTTATGGAAAAAGAGACTTTAGTAATGCACACTTTTCCATCGGTATATATTTGATTTACCCTGAGCAGGCATGCACCATGGATTGTACGCTTGAGAGTCTAGGAGGAATCTTTCATCTGTGAAATCAGTAAATTCCCTGCCTATCCACTTCTCGCTACTTCCCCTTTTTTCAAAATACCACCCCCCCTTACTCGATAGACATGTCAGAATTTCAACAGCATTTTAAACTCAATTTCAACAAACTACTGGACCTTTGGGTATTTGAATGTCTTGTAGAAAAATAAAATGTATGTTGACAAAATTCCTTTCACTGATGTTCCTATTGAATTACTGTTTAAAATGTGCCTCTCCCTTTCAATGGGTTCTTTGCTTGCTGTCCATTACTTTCCACTGGCCAATGCCTTTTATCTTGACTAACCCTGCATCAGTAACATTTTGCTTGATCTTATACCCAGGAATTACTTCAATGATCTTCTTTTTCTCTGTATGCACACAATAAGATGACCTGTTCGTACTCAGTTCGCAGTTCTTCTGTGCCACACATCATCGCCAGAGAGAAGGGTTAGGTTAATCTTGCTGTATACACTCCATGGTACCTAATCTATAAAATTCTTTTCCAGAAGCACATACACTTCTGAACTGTTTGCTAACATCTCGGGATGCACGATCAATTTATATATTCACACCCCTCAGTACTAACAAAGAACAGGGCCTGGATTTAATTTAATTCTGTTTAAACTTTTAATGTACCTATTTTCATAAAACACAGTTCATATTACATTGGCGTATCAGTCCGTATTCTCAATATTGGTAGGTTTCCTAATTCTGACTATTTCTGTAGAAGAAAACACACATGGCACCAAAATGCATATCTTTTACTTTTTATAATTGCTATTTCTCCTGAGATTAGGCAAAACCCAATTTTTTTCAAAGGTTTTAGGATATTTTCTGATACTTGAAATGTTCATCTTGGCCTTGTCTGCTTTGGTTTTAAGGGACTTTTTACACATTCTGCTTGCATTTGTGTTTTTCAAAACCTGCGGTGCGCAGGCTGCAACTGAAATATTGTTTTTAAAATGATGCATTCAACCTGCATCTTTTCTCATGTATCAAATCTTCCCTACAACGCTCCCACGTGAAGGGGATTACTTTCTATCAGAATAAACCCTCCCCCTCAGTGGGGGAGAATTTTTATCTGAATAAAACCTCACCTTTAAGTCAGCGGCACTGTACCGGAACAAAACATTCCATTTGAATATAGGGACTCTATCAGAATAAAACCTCTTTATTGAAGGTGTCTATCCAAACCAATCCCTCTCCATCTCTCTCTCCCTTGACATGGAGACTTTGTAGCAGAATACATACTCACCCATATAAGACGAAGCTATATTTTAGCCTAACACCTCTCCCCCTGAAAGGTGAGACTGTACAGAATGCACCATTCCTCTTAAAGGAATGGGGTCTGTAGCGGACTCAGCAATCTTATCATGACATGTGTTTCTCTTTAGAATTCCATTGATGGCAGTAAGCTATTAGCCTCAACGCATAACTTAACAATTTAGTATAAATATCTGTAGTTTGGATGTGTGAATCAATTTCTAAATTGGCAATAGCACCTAAGGTATACACCAATAAGACTTTTACAGAGATTGATTTTCACTGAGATTCAGCAATGTTGGCAATGAATGCCGTAATGTAAAATAACTTCATTTTTTTTTTTAGAAAACTTGACTTATGTGACTTATGTGACTTATGTGCACTCTATGAAGGCATTTTTTAAGCTTATTTTTTAGAAGGCATTTTGTAAAAAGTGTAATTGTACGCAAGGTAAATTATCTTTAGCAATAAAACACATTCATGCAATTCAAAATGTGGTGTTGATTTTAAAAATGTGATTAATTGCCATAGATATTATCGGATGCCTTCAAATGAATCGCTTTCCAACGTTGTACTTGAATACCAGATCAGAGATCTTATTGAATTGTAGTATAAAAACGTTATATTCTATTACTTTGTGCTTGCTATTGCTATCGCTATCAATTCAAAATTGCAAGGGAATTTCATTTAATATTAATAGTTGCTGTAGGGTGCTGACCCAGACAGTTTGGACTGGTAGCCTGAGGTTAAATACCTAAGCGAAGTAAGGTCCTACACCAAGGGCCTAATGCTTACCCAGTGTCTGGAGTGCTATGGCCCACGTTTACTTTGTGACGAAACACAGGCCATGGCAAGCATGCAATCCGTGTTTGCTCACCAAAAATCTAAAACTGAGACTTCCCCTCCCCCCACTCCCCCTTCATTTCCATGGTGTTAATAAGCAGCAGTGTGGAGCGAAAGTCTCACTTGAGGGGGGTGGTGAGGAAGAAACGGCATCTACAAAGGTAACTGATTACAATTGTTTGGGGTGCAGGGTTGTTTGATGTGGGGAGAGGTGTGCAGGCAGGGATAGCGCAGGAAGTGGGGGACATGTGTGAAAGTAGCCAACAACTTGCTTCAGATGAGGCTTCACATATTTGGAACAACCAGATTGGTTGCTTACACCCTCCTAGGTGCTAATAACTAATGCATTATTATTGGCCCTTCTAGCCACCAGTTATTGTTCTAATGTTTTTGATGTACACACACCAATCTACTGTGATTCAAAGCAACATGATGTGCCTGGAATGAAGTGTATAGCACTCTATAAAACACAAATTAAACCAATACAAGCATTTACATTTAAATTGGATTTTATTTTTTTTAACAATAAAAACTAAGCAGGTAAACAATTAAGGATTTATTTGTACTGTGGAAATTTGGATAGAAAACTTCAAACTAAACCCCAAGCGAATCTTCACTGTTAGTTTTCTCTTTTTGCCACCTTTTCAGTTTGTGCTTTTGAGAATTTTATGACTTTTTGATCAACACATTTGAACAAATGTTGCCTACTTTTAGGAATGTCAATGCAACTGTGAGAATATGCATCTGGATCAAGTTGGCGAGTTAGTTCAAATGCAAATGCAGAAATTCCACAGTCCGACTGATTACTTTGTCGTTGGCATGGGATGAAAGTAAAATGTAGCTCTCCCTTTCAATCAAATTGGGTAGCCTACAACGGTTTAATTTGTGCCTGCACATATTCCGAAACAGGTCGCTGATGGCGATCTACGATGTGGCGACAAGGAATGAAGACTGTCCAAGTTGTGTCATAGTGGTTGCTATCGAGTTTTATTAATTGATAACTGAAAATGATCTACCCCTAACTCAAAGATGATTTCCCTCCCTAAACTAAAGAAATTCCGGCGCCTGTCAGACGTCTGTGTGTCAAAACTAAAAGGCACTGTCCTGTTCACAAAGGCTCCTACTCTATCCCTACAACAAAACTCCAGAAAGTCCAGCTACTGTTGATAATCCAGGAGAATGACTCCTTTCTCCGGGATGTAAAGCATCCAAATGCCTCTTTGGTTGTTCAAAGCAAAAGTTCCATAAAGGTTCTGGGCTCTCCATAATCCAACAGAAAATAAAATATCACACAAAATTCTCGTGGGGCTAGGAGAATGACTCCCTTCTTCTAGCTGGTTCCCCAATGGCTTTCACAAAGTGACGTTTTCACAATCTCTAGGTCTTGCACAATTCTTGGTCTGCTCCCACTCGGACGATTAAGCGGTTCCCGGAATCCCTCTCGATTCTCCAGTGCCACATATTTTTTTTATAGTTCTGGCTCATAATTTCCTGTCCTGGACTTGTGCATGTTCCCTTTACCTTTTCCCGGAATCTCTTCACCAGTTTCACCAGTGGTCATGGGTTCTCACTTGTAGGTTCAATTTCCTCCTTTAGTAGTCCTCCGCATCTCGCCCCTCTTCACATAGAGTTGCTGTGGACTGCCTCGGAATAGCTGTCGGACCCTTCTGCCCCGCTGTGGCAGGTTAGGCCTCCTACACAGTCTCTCGCTCTATCCTGATATCCTACTGTAGCATACAGCAGAGGTGACTATCTCGGAACCGTTGTCAGACCAAATGGTCCACCCACTACAGGTCGTGCCACCATCTCCCAGTCTCTGCAAGTTTTTCGTGCCGGTTCCCAACCAACTCGCAAGACACTTCTCAAGCGCCCAACTATTCCTCTTCTCAGCCTTGGGGGCAAGCCCCGCTGCAGTCTTCCGAAGCCCTGTGCCAGCTTTCCAGGATTTGATTGGCTTCTTCGGTCACCTGGTTCTCCCTCTGGTTATATCAGAGCTTCCAGCTTGCCAGAACAACATGGGACAAAGGATGACAAAGTACTTTTTTTTTTTTAAATGGAGAACCTGCTTAGGAGTATTATTTGGGATGAAAACCCATTAATAGCATTGAAGATCCTAAACAGGTTGATGTGGAAGGGTATACCGGAAAAATACTGAATTATTACTGGGCATTGCAGATGGTAGCAGTGAATGCATCGGAGGTGTGGCAAGGGCCCACACAAAGCTTGAATTAACAATGATGAAAGAATGCTCTCCCTTAAAAATGTCATGAAAGCCCAAGTGAAAAAGATTTACCAATGGCAGGGGAGAATGTACTGGAGATCAGGAGGGAGGCCGTACAATGGGGTGGAAAGGGAAGATCATCAAATGGTTGTCCCCCTGGGAAAATCCGGACATTCCTGAAATTCATAATCTGGGTAATACCATTGGAATTAAAAGGTTGTGCAACATTATAGGAAACAATGCACTGGCACTTTTTCAGCTTTCTAGTTGAGCAGTCTGGGATAACACCAAAAGAGCTATACACACACACACTCATATAGAATGCTGCACAGAAACAGTTTAGGAAGGAATTGGATATTATGGAACACACAAACAGGATTTAGCAGCCAAGTGAGGAGCTGAGGTGTGACCCCAAACATCACAAAATCGAAAGTGGGAATGGACCAATGTGACTCAGAGGAAATGCACAGAAACAGAGACTGCCTGGCTCTAGGACAAGGTGGGGCCTTTCTTACTCTGCACCCCTGCCTGATGCTTAGATAGCAGAGTGGCAGGCTGTGGTTCTCAACAGTCCATCCCCAATGTCGCCTGGTGATGATTAGGGGACGGAGCTGTGAGAAACCTGAAGGTGTCTCACTTACTAATCCCCGGGGACCTGTTGTCCAGGTGGCAAGGACACACCCATCGCTATTGGGTACAGCAGTTCCCGGGGGTGGACCAGTGGTGGAGGATCACCTGGATGGGGTGTGAGGGGGAGTCTTCGTGGAGTGTAAGTGGAACACTGATGGGCGAGATGCAGTACCCTATTCCCTGCAACACCTTTCCCCCATCCTACCCTGTAGGACACAGAGAAGCTCTAATGTGCCACCCCCTCCTTTTCCAACATGAACCCTTTCCTACATATAGAAAGACAATGGACTAACACCAGAGCCATTTATCTGGCAAGGGTCAGGCAGTTGACCAGAACCACACACACTTGATGGTCCTTTACCTTCCCCACAGGAATAAAAGGCAGAGCACAAGAACACACAATGAGCAAGCCCGAACGCACAAGGGTACAGCTATTCTAGGTCGGCTGTTCAAGAGGAGGAGAAAAGCGGCGAGATCTGAAAGGATTAGGAGGGAGTTGCCCTTGCCCTTTTTGACTCAGAACCACAAAGCCTCTGGTAAATGAATTGCAAGACCGGCGAGTACAGCTGGCATGTGGTGTGACAGGTGTCAACGGTGCACGGGGGGCCTTCTGCACAGATAACAAAGGCGGGTAGGCACGCTGGCTACTGTGGTACCGTCGTTGACTCCAGAGGTAAAACAGACCAACGGGTTCAACACAGCCGGTGAGTCGGAGAAAGCTGATGGCAAACCGAACTGTGTTGAGCCAGTGGTTGCAAGTGGCAACATTTGAACAAAGAACTTGTGTTTTGAACTGAGAACCGGGCCAGCTGCAGAGTGTTCGGGTGCCGCAAGAGTGCTTGTTGGAAGGACTCTGGCTGGCCTCTTTATTTTGTGGTGAATCTGCAAGTCCCAGGCGGCCCTAGGAGAGTGTGTTGTGTGAGGGTCCAAATGGTCCTACAACGGTCTGTTGGGTGTACTGACCCACGTTTGAGCTATCATGCTGCAACATTTGGTGCTGTGGGCTTACAAAATCCAAGATGGCCAAAAAGCCCACATGTACGCCAGAATAGGAAAACTGTGCACTACTGGCATGGAAAACATCATGATGGCCAGAACTTCCCAGAAAACGCACAGGGAAATGCATGAAGAATAGGCAGCCACCCATTTTTGCCTATGTTGTGAGCACAGGAGGGCACTGCCTAAAACCACCACAGTAGCCTGAAACCATTGCAAAAGGGGCAATGCTGATTGCCAAAAGCAACCCACAACTATTGGGAATTCATTCCTTCAACGGGCACAAAATTATTTTACTGCAGAACCACACCAGTGCCATGTGCTGAACCTGGATAATATACTTCCATGTAAAATCTCTTGTTTGGAATGCATTCATTCAAGACTGATCCAAAAAATAGACGCAGTACCGATAAATACCTCAAGGCGGCGCTAACGGTCTAAACTCTGACAGGGAAACTGCATGTCAGGAGTTGCAGGAGAGGCCTTTACATCAAAGGCTGGGAGTTAATTAAAATCTTAACCACATGCTGTTCCCAGAAGACAATCTGATTTGATTAACAGGCCAAAAGGCTGGGAAACCTCTCACCTCCAGAGATTCACACCAGGAGTTAGAATCTCACATGACCTCTTGATTGATAGAAGGCAGACTGGCTAGCAGCCTCCTGGAGACCACACAATAGGCTCTTGCACTTGAATAGAATATGTTGATTTTGACTGTTTCCTGTCCACAAAAGCCTGCCTGCCAGCAGAGGCACGGTTTCTGACCCACCCAAGTTTCTAGGAGGAGGAGACTAACGCTCTGAGAGCTGAATTGCAGTAAAAATACAGTTTATAAAAATACTGATAACTCTTTGTAATCAAATGACAAGAATGTATAACTTTGAGAGCCTTCATTTAAAAAATGTACCTTCGATTCAAGCCCAAACTCCAATTTGTGTGATGTTCTGGGGCAAAACCCCACTATTTATTGACACCACAGACACTGTATTTAAGCTAGAGATATGGGAATTTACTGGAGTAGGTATGGACAGCCTGTGTATATGTGTATACATTTTAATGAAGAACCAAGGTTGCATAACCCACTAAAATCGAAAATAAGTTGCCATTTTTGAATGCAAGCCCTCAGGAAGAGCAGATTTGGGACAGAGACTACCTCATGTGATGGGTAATATGTACATGCAATGACAAACCACTATGTATTTGAGAAATGTGTATTTTGATCAAATATAGATTTGTGTGCAATTTGACAGGGGAGTGTCCTTTCTGCAGGCCATATAATGACATCGCTCTGACACTCCACTTCTTTCCCCCAATCAAGAGAGAAAGGAAAGCTTGACCAATGATAAATTGAGAGAGGGGCTGGATTAGTGATGCTGCGCACACACCCACTTTCAAAACATATAAAGGGAACATTGAAACCCAGGTGGGGGGATTGAAATCCATTTGCTGCAACGCGCTCTGCCGGACCACACAACATCCAGAAGGCACCAGATCCAACACTTAGACTTTAAAACTCCAAAGAACTTGATCCAGAACTCAAAGTAAGGGCCTAAACCCACAGACTGAGAACTCTTCTCAGCAGGCCTCAGCATCCAGCAAACCTAACCAACTATCAACAGCCGGGCGAGCTGTTTGAATTCCCTGCCTAGAACATTGCCGGGACCGGTAGCAGTGTCCAGGAGCCGTGCAGATCAGCGCTGTGTCCGGAGAAAGCGGGACCAGGAGCTGTGCAGACCGGTGCTAGACCAGACCAGCAGAACCCAAGATCCAGGAGCAGTGCCGGTGACCCAGAAAGCAGAGCTGTACTCCGAACCGGAGACCAGATCGCTGTAAAGTGCTGTGCGCAGTGACCGGATCCGTGACAAAGTCACCTTCCTGTCCAAAATCTCTTGTGAGTACTCAGCAAAACTCAGAACATATCCCTTAGTTTAATATAATATAATTCAATCTATTTAACCTAAGTAGAACTGTCACCTGTCATTTTCTAGCTGCAAGCTGTAACCTGTCGCTTTGAACTTTTAAAATTTCAAATCCGAAAAACAACCTTCACAAAATCGTTCATAACTCCGTAACCGTTTGTGCTAGGACCTTGATTTAACTTTCCTCTGAAAGCTTAGAAGTGCCTCCGTAATCGCGATGCACACACCCGCGAATTTTACCACGATTTGGCCTGATTTCAGCCACCTGTAAAAATCGGCAGCTTTTGCCTGAACTGCTAAAATTTCGTTTGCCTCCTAAGAACCATCCCTGAATCATTGCTAGAGTGAGCCTGAACTAATATTAACTAGATACCACTCACCCTGAACCTCCTGAAGTGAATTAAAAGCATTTTCAGCATATTTCTCACTGCATTGTCACCATATTCAAAGCATTTTGCCTGTGTTTCAAAACTCCTATCTGTTGTATAAGCTGCTGGGGGGGAATTGAACTGAATTCTATTTGATTGCATTCCTAAGAACTGTGTGCTCTCATCTTCATCTCCTTACATTGCATAAAGGGGGGGGAGGGTGAATTGTCCAAGAAAGTGATTACAATGTCTTTTGCTGAATCCTATCAAGTTATTTTCTGTACTGCATTTTCATTCCACATTGCATCTATTTGAAACCATAAAAGTATTGTTGCTATTTTATCCATCCTATACCCACTCATCATTGATTCTAAAGAAGTGTGCTAGTGCCAGACTATCCATTATTGATTACTGCTCAGATTAAGTGTGATATTCAATTATTAATTCATTATAAAAGTGTGATATATATATATTTAATTTTTTTTCAAATAAACCTTTTAAACTTGCAAAACAGATCTACTTCTTGGCTCAGTGGGGTCAGGGGGATTCTAAGAGAGGGGTGTTATACAGGGGTTGTCATCAGAATATTAACCTGGACATAAAGATATATCAATAAGGGTTTTTCATTCAGTATCCCAGGCTAGGCATTGACTTAGCTGTAGTGCTGGATTGAATCTTCTTACAGGTTCTATAAAAATCCTCTGGACAGTCTCTAACCCATAGAGTAAAGCAAGGGGAAGGGAGACTCCCTTGCTTTCTGAGAAAATACTGAATGCGAGTCTATGGCAGGTGTGAACCTGATGGAGGGACACCAGAGAAAAGCCAGGGGAAGGGAAACACTGCTTTCTAAAATAAAAAAAAAAAAAAAAATTGCGAATGAAGGCAAGTGTGAACCCGATGGGGGATTCAAAGAGAAAGCTAGGGAAATTGAAAACACCCTTTCAGAAAATATGCCGTTTAAAACATGAACTGTTTAGAATCCTATGAACTGTTAACAATGTCTACGTGAACCCGACGGAGGATAGCCAAGGGAAAAGTTAAGCAAGTAAATCCTGAATGTGATAAAACAAAGTGAACTGTGAAATTGGGAGGTCTGCGAATCGGGGTGAGATCAGATGCACCCAGTTATTGTGTTAAGTGAAAGGCTGTAGTGACCACGCCAGAGGGAGGCCCAAGTTGCAAGAAGGATCCGATCCTAGTAGAGGGAGATCCAACGGGTAAAGATCAATCTCCCACGGTACAATATCACAGAAGTAACATTTGTATGTTTATTTTGGTCCAGCAGGCCTTCCAAGGCAAGAGACTTTGGGTCAAGAGACTTGGCCCATGGAGGTCCTGATATTGTTGAGTGGAATAGTGATCCTCTTGCTGGAGAGGCCCAGGAGTGTGTTGTGCTGAAAATTCCCACCTTGTCCCGTGCTTAAAACATGGGGAAGGGAGACCCCAGCCATACCATCCTGACTTATCATTTTGTGCACACTTCTTTCTTTTCTGGTGAACATTGTCCCACACTCTTGTTGTAACTTAGTGATAAGAATTGGCAATAGGTTTTTAAATATAGGTCCTTTTAATTTGACAGGACACCACTAGGAATTCCTTATTATTTGATGGTCGTAGCTTGCTCCCATCGTAGCTTTACGTTTTGATTAGGTGTTTTTCTCACCCATTCATACAGTTTAATAAACACCCATGAAATGTTATTACTTGTCTGTTTTTACTGTTGCCATCATGAGTTCCTTGCAGAGCTTACCTCTGATTTGGAAGCCTCGATCTTTATCTCACAGCTGGAAGACTTTCGAATGCACTACACTCACAATAGATGTCCACCAAATTCTTCTTTTCTTGTTGGAAATCAAAAATGAATCGAGTAAGGAGGGGGGACCCCCTTCCTTATAAAGTTACAATGGCACAGATGATTGGACAAAATCAATTCTTCTATAAGGGGTCCAAACCCGGTTGCTGTGACGTGAACATTGCCTACTTGTGTTATGCACAGAGTGGAGTGTTCTGCAGGAAATGTAAAGGAGAGCTCCAGAGAAAAAGTTGAGACCCTCCACTGAAGCCATCTGGTATGTGGCAGGCCTTTGCCATATGGATGCCTCTTTGAAGTAGGACTCTCCGTGTGAGAGCTCCTTGGTTTGAGGGGAGGTGTTTCCTTTCTTCTGAGGAAGAACAGGAGGGCAGCCTCCTAGCTATTGTCTTTGGAAGCAGCTCGGACATCCAGACTGGCCATTAATGCACATCAACAGAAGCCAGGACACGTGCAGACATGAGATCTGCTTCCGCAAAAAAGGAAAGGACCAGAAAGAAGCCTCCTCTACCTATGCCCCAAGACTATGAAACCTCCTCGCCATCCGTATCAGACTCGCCCCCACACTGCTACAATTTTGAGAAGAACTCAAAACTCGCCTATTCAAGTAGTCATAACACCTAGGCCATCACGTTGCCCCTCGCACCACCCGACTCCCTAGACGCCGTCTTCACCTATCCTCCCCGGCAACCGGTACAGCTGTACCCCTCCTCTGTGCCCCTCTTGTTACCACTGGAAAGTGCTCTGTTCCGCATCTGTAATGTTGTACACCTCTATAAAGCACTCGGTTATGTATCTTTATTGGTGTATGAATCTGTGAAGTACTCAGTTGCTTCTCGAAGATAGGTCCGCACTCAATCAATACCATCATAATAATTCTAATAATTAATCGACCTGTCATCGCCATTTGCTACACAGAGTTGATAGAGAACGATTATTAAAGCTACATCAAATTGCTATCAGTCCCCATACCAAAACCAGGTATGGCTTATTCATCGAGTGTTATGATGTTTGCGATCTGATGTACAGTTCTTAGATGCAGCCTCTGTCTGTAGGGACATGATGTCCAGCTGCTGGCAAGAATATACCCGTGATCTTTTGGACCTGCCCTATGCCACTGAATGCAGGTTGCTCCAGTCGTCGGGAGGCTGATGCTGAAGGGCATGTGTGTACTATGCTTTTGTCATGAAACTTTAGAAAAGTTAGGTTTGTTAAGCACACTACCATTTCTGAGAAGTAATTACATCATTTTATTATTAAATAATGTAGGAGATTGACACACTCTCTTCAGATGGCAATCCATTACAGCGGGATCAAACGCGGACTGGAACAAATAAACACCCTTCCTCAACACATTTCTGGAGTTGGGTGCCAATTACTTTTTTCATTACCTTTGTGGGCAATGCATGAGAAGCAAAATGCCAGAAGTTATTGAGAACAGATGGGTCCATACTTGACATTTGCAGGAGGCTTGTCCGAACTGCCCGCTTTAATAGACGCATTGCCACACCGTCCGTAAGAGAAACGTTGATATGAGTTATAATTGGTTAGATAACTAAAGAGTGAATATTAAGTTGCAATGGATGCAAGAACATCCGACTCCAGGCTGGTGGGGTGTATGGAACTGAGAAAAGGAAACCTATTGATTCTATCGGAAGGGTAAAAACTAACTATTTTGGAATAATCCTGGCAAGTACTGTTGGAGTACAACATTGGACCTCATGACAAAGTTTGAGCTTGAGTGATGTCGGCCATTGATTAAAGTAGTGTCAAGGTGTTTGTCGGACCAAGAAGGCAATGCATTCAGCAATGCATTCATAGGAGAGTGATGGTGTAACTATTCTGAATAAGATCACCATAAAGCATGACTTCTGCCACATCATTCCAATATCCAGTGGGATGCAGATTAAGAGTATTTGGGCGCAGATTAAGAGTGAGGGTATTTTTTGTTAATTATTTATAAGCCTACTTCTCCTTTAAATTGCCGATACAGGTTGATGGACCTAGTCTTTCCAAACTAGACTGTGAAACACAGGGTGGGGATGCATCTTTTAGCAAAGTTTCAGTAATGCACCTAACGTGATGTCTTCTTGTATGATAAACTCAGCAATGCGGCATGCACTATTTTCTGTGGAGCGGGCTTCAATTAGAGCAGCTTTTAAGAGCTTCAAAGATCAGCAAACTGGTTTGGGGAAGACACATGGTGGAATTGGAGATGTGTAGTCAATTTAAGATTTTTTGCAAGAAAAACAGGAACACAACCATTATTATCAAGGTGAAGCAGTTGAACTTGGGAACGGTGAATATTGGGCACATCGTGTAAAAACAAAGACTCCTCCCACACTCGAAGGTTCACCTGGGTCCACTTGGAGATAACTGGTTCATTAAGATGGAATACTTAAAGGAGGACACAAGGAGGAAAAATATGGCCGTGTCTTGTGCTGATAACCGGCCCAAAGAAGCCTTTTATAGGCGCCATCTCCATTGGTGGGCCTTTTAGGTCCTGAAGCGCTTCTAAAAGGAAGCAAGAGCGTTGTAAAGGAAGCTGGGAAATGAAATGCTGGACTAATTTCATTACCTAAGCATGTCACACATTTCAATCCAAGCGCCACAGTCCTGCGCTTGCGTGCACTGCATGCAGTGAAACAGAAAAACAATTGCATGATAAATGTCCTAATAAGAGAAATAAAATGAGCATGCCAAGATAATGTGTCAAAAGTCTGAACCTAAAATGAAAACTACTAGCATGTACGTGATGAAAACCATGTATACAAAATAAAGTTAACGTGACTTTACTATATTTAACTCTGACATCGCCCACAACGGTTCATAGTCAGCAAGTGTGCGACAGAGCCAGACTCGATGTTTGTAAGAAATATGATTTTAACGAAATGGAAAAACCAAATTACCTTAATAGTGCTGTATATTGGACCCATTTGTGTTGGCGTATAGATCGCATCTCTGTAGGTAGTAATTCCTACATCTGTGTGTTTGGACTCGGATGCATGGCGGCAACCTTTGTTTCAACACGAATGGGTCCAATATACAGCACCATTTCGTTTAAATCAGATTTCTAGATTTCAAGCATTATTGGCTCCTTTCTGGATGTCGCTGCAGTGCGCATGCACACGGCTTCAGTGAACTCTCCTTGTGGAACTAAAATAACGACACCCTGAACACAAGCTCCTTTTAATGAAATGTGGCCCCTGAGCAATGTTCTGCATGGGTATCTATGGCAACAGAACATTGGCATGTTGGGCATTAAGGACATTTAGTAGTAACATGTTTTGATAACTTAAGCCAAAAATATCGGCAGGACTGACTCTGTATAACCATGTATTTAAAGAATTAGACCAGGTGCTTGAATATTCGCATTAATACAAATCGTGGTGTATGGGGAATAGAGTTCTTTTCTTATTCAAGTAAATCACTTGGAGAGTATGTTTTCTTATTCGAGTAAATCACTTGGAGAGTATGTTTTCTTATTCGAGTAAATCACTTGGAGAGTATGTTTTCTTATTCGAGTAAATCACTTGGAGAGTATGTTGTATTGTGGTTGAATTAATGTTGAGAAGTCTATGAACTCGAGGAAGCAGCACTTTGTATTATTAACTGAACTTGATGTAGCATCTTTTATAATAGAACATTAAATTAAACTGTCTTGAATACAAAACGTGGAAGTAGTGTGTCCCCTTATATTGCAACTGAACAGTGATACCCATCCTTGAGGGTTATCACATTAAACAAGCAATTCATTTTTAATAAAAACACTTTGGTCCAGGCAGTCTTTCTCAATTGCCATCTTTCCTCCTTCGCCCTTTCCACCTAATCCAAAACAGTGCTGCAAGACCTGATCTCTCCAGCCTTAAAATCTCTCCAGTAGCTGCAAGGATCAAATGCAAGACCCCCTGCATCATCCACAAGGCCTTCTGGGGTCTGGGACCACGCCATCTCCAGCTTTCCCTCCCTCAATCCCCTGCTAAAGCCCTACACTCTTCTAATCCCAACTCTCTTACTATCAAACGCTTCTCCAAGCAGAGAGTGGGGGGCAGGTCTCTCTCCTCGGCTGGTACCTTCTTTTGGCACAGCCTCCCTGCCTCTTTGACTTGAACCGGATCTCCTTAAGCTCCAGAAACTGCTCAAAACTCTGCTCCTCTCCACCTCTTTCCCTTCCCTACCAATCACCCCACTACTACTGTGACTGATGGCCTGATCCTCATAAATGTCTCTTGATCCCAGGCCCTTTCTCCCAGTCAATTCCCAGCACCCCCCCTCATGCACTGCCCTGCGGGCCCTTACTGTGGCGCTGCACCCCACCTTCAGTTACCTGAACCAGCGCTTAGCCTGAGGTTCTCCTCGGCTCCCCTTAGCACTTCCCTCTCAGGCCCTAGCACAGCACTTGTCCACCCCTCTGTTCCCTGCTCCATCCCCTTCCCTTGCACTCCACCTCCACCCCCCCAAATGCACTTGCACGGCCCAATGCCACAAGGCCTAGTAGGACCACGACTGTATATGCGTTTGCCATTGTTTATATCCCCTGTTCACTTGCCATTTCGCCTTGTGGCGCTTTGAAATGAAGTTCTGTTGTATAAAGCTCCTTACAAATGCGCAATAAAATAAATAATTAAACAAATCTGAGGTGCCAATCCTTAGCTTGTTGAGAGTGCATTGTGTAATCGTAATGAAAACGGTCCGTGCCAACTCATACTTTTTGCATGTCAAATTAAAGTTTTTCGCTCAGCTCGATCGCTTTGTTAAATTGCTCATGACAATAAGCTCCTGGTCATATCAATGCGTCCATTACTCGTTCGAACTCACCTACCCCCAATGATTCTCATACAATTGTTCTTAAAATTATGAAAGTGAATGCATACAACTGTTGGAATAAATGCATTAACTGTTACTGTGATGGTGTGGGGTGATGGCAGGCCCCACCTGCAGGCACACACGCACGCATACAGCAATCGCACAAAGAGACACGCCGGAGACGTGTTGCTACTCTGGTCTCCGGCGCGAACTGCCGGCCAGGACCTTCTTTATTCAATGCGCGCATGCGCGAGCCTCGTTATGGTCCGCGCATGCGCAGAAGCGCGTATTACTACGCAACACCCCTCCTTTTTCCCCAAACAAAAACCATTGATTAACAGTGTAACTTAACAACGTATACTTCCAACCTAAACATTCCCGCAAGACCTGGATTACTAAGCAGGGTCCATAATAAAGTCTTGGAACCTCTGCGGCGGCTTACGCCCCGCCCGTCTTATACCTGCGTGCCTCGGCCTGAGGCACCTCTGGTGTCCCCTGAGTCTCGGCCAGTCCAGCGGGTGTCGGTGGCGGTCCATCGCTTGGCTCAGGTGCCGGAGGGTCGACTTCATCCGTTTCGTCAGATCCCACGCGCTTGATAAACGAGACGTTCCTGGTGACAGTGCCACGTGCGTTGGCCGCTGTGACCATCGAGCCCTTTACATGCGTCACTCCCAGGGGCTGGGTTTCATGGGTTAACGATAACTTTCCTTCTGCTCTTCTGTTTCGCACCAATAGGGTATCCCCCACCGCGATCGGCCTCTCGGAGAGCTTCCTCCTGATTGTCTCGTTTTCATTTCGCGCCGCCCTCTCCGTTTGCACGTGATCCTTTTCAATCTCTCCCGGCTGGCGGCCTTCCATTTCGGGCAGGAGTCCTCTTGGTACACGCTTAGAGTGCTTCGGCTGGGGCGATCCTGGTTGACTGAGTGGGGTCGAGCGATACTCTCGAAGGAAGTCCACTAAGTTGCGTCGGAGGTCTGCGCCTCCATCTGCTGATATGCGGAACACTTTGTTTAGCGTTCGCATGAAGCGCTCTACCTCCCCGTTTGCCCTCGACCAGAGAGGTGTGACTTTCCTATGGCGTATTCCCCTCACAATACTGAGCAAAACGTTGCCCCCGAAATGGTGTCCCATTGTTCTCCACCGGAAATCCATGCGTGGCGAACATTTTCTCCAGCGCCATGATGGTGTGGTCGCTTGCCGTCGATTCCACCAGTTCGACCTCCGGATAGCGGGACCACTGGTCTGTCACCACTAGAAAGTAGAGTCCTCGGCCGGTGGATCCAAAATCGGCATGGACTGTCCCCCATGGCTGGTCACTCCTCTCCATAGATTCGATTGGCGGGGCCCTCTCCACCGGGTGTGCTGCTTGGCAGGGGATGCACCTTCTCACAAATTCCTCCACTCTACTTTCCAGGTCGGGGAACCAGACCTTGAGTCTCAGCCTTGCTTTCATCTTGGCCATCCCTTGGTGCCCATTGTGTGTGAGCTGCAGAACCTTGTCAACCAGTGTTCTCGGGATGACAATCTGGTGACCCCTTAGCAGGAGGCCATCCTCGGCTACTGAGAGCTCATGGCGTGCTTTCCAGAGGGCCTGCAGCTGCACAGGCTGTGGAGGGTCCAAAAATTGATGATTTTTTTTTTGTGCATATCGCAGACATCGCACAAACACCCTCACGGGCCGCAACCACTGCGTTCTGTGCACAATCCAAGATGGCCGCCGGCCACACGTGGGAACCCATGCGGACACAGAACAGCCTTCTCCTCCCTGGACGCTACCGGAGCAGAGGACTGCTCTCGCGCTGTCCTCGTCGCCAGTGTGATGGTGTGGGGCGATGGCAGGCCCCACCTACAGGCACACACGCACGCATACAGCAATCGCACCAAGAGACACGCCGGAGACGTGTTGCTGCTCTGGTCTCCGGCGCGAACTGCCAGCCGGGACCGTCTTTATTCAATGCGTGCATGCGCGAGCCTAGTTATGGGCCGCGCATGCGCAGAACCTCGTATTACTACGCAACAGTTACCAGCAAAAATGTATGCGAGGGGATGCTTCACACAGATGAACGGAACCTATGCAGGAAAGAATTACCGCTTTCTGCTTCTTGCTCTAAGCGCACAAACCAAACGGAAAAGGAAATGACAAATGCACCTCTGCAGCGCATAGAGAGGGGGAGAATGTATTTCAAAGAGAGGCACAGGCATTGCTCCCCCCACCCCCCCGGTGATTCTATTGCAGAATAAAGCCACCAGGGAGATTTCATTCTGAAATAGTCTCTGGGGGAGAGTGTATATACAGGGGCGAATGTGTTTCGCGGCATTAAGCCTGTCCGAAATGACCAACCTTTCAAGGTTTAATTACGGGACCTTTGCAAATACGGCCACACCTGTTATAAGCTATGACTTTGAATTGTATTACTATTGTTTTCAAGTATTTTGAGCTTTGAGTGAAATACTGGCACAACGACGTGTAAATGCATAATGTTTCATTTCTGTAAAGCAGGACTTGGGGGGAGGAAATACCTAACCTATAAACAAGCTAGTCTAATAATTGTTATTCTGCTCGATGCGCGCATTATTTCTGCACACCAATAAAGCAATAAAGCAAACAAACGTTGTTAATCCTTTTTTCTTTTAATTGCAGATGCAGATCTACTTTTACAACCCTGATGATTTTGATAGCTTTGGTGCCGCAATTTTGGAAAACCGAGTAATTGCTGCCATGTCGGTCTTCTTTCAGGTAAATACATTTCATCCGATAGTGTTGTGCATTCATTGCATTGTTCTAGGTATAAATTGTTGCACCTGGTTTATTTGTGCGCGGTTTAAATGAAGAACGCTTCATATCGTCTGTCTGACTTGGCATGCTAATTAACATGTTTGCAGACATAACGCAAATGTGTGCATGGATTACTTTGATGTTATGCCACCTCCCTGTTGCAAAGTTAGGCAAGTGTTTGTTTTACGACCTCTTTTACCACTGACTGCTATTTAGCGCTACAGTTCACTTTAATGACCTATTGCTGGACTAACGTGAACATATGTTTACTTGAGTATTCATATATATATATCTACTGTTAAGAGGTGGTTCTTAATGAATGCATCCGCTTTTGTGAGGAGTAAAGAGGTGGTTCTTAATGAATGCATCAGCCTTTGTTCGGAGTGTATTTTAATTCATAGGAGCTCCCATCTGGATAATGTGTTGGTTCAGCACACTGGGGAGCTATGCTGCCTTCATGGACATTATTGCTTTGGACTTCAAGGCAAGCCTGGAATATTAATTCTGATGATCGATGCTTCAAAGGCCTATTGCTACTGACCTAGGAGGCATTTATTTATTTTTTTTACAGACTGTCAAAGACAAAGCACAAAGCGGGTTGCTTCAAATGTTGTGTACTGCAGTGCCTTAGAAAAATATGTTCACTCAAGAATGTCAGCAGCATCAAAATAATCATGTTCTGTTTGATTAGCTGTGCAGACCAATGTCAGTTAAGTGGGTGGCAGAGAGCTAGAAAACTGAGCAAAACGAACCAAACGTACTGACCTTTGCTTGGTTTACCACCAATCTACCTGGATGCTCATTTATACTGCTTCAAACCTCCATAATGTATTTGTTTTAATCCTGAAGCATTTGTTGTTAAAGCCATTCAAGTAAATGTTCTGATAACTGCAAGCCAGGTTCTGCTCTACACATTGGCCCTCTATTGACTTGATATTCTCCCAGAATCTGTCTTAAAAAACTTCACAATTATAGGAACAATGTTGAACTTTAGCCAGCTAAATTCAACATAGACAAAGAGGTTATTGCAAGTGGGAGGTAGGAAGTTGTGATACTTACTGGTAAACTATAAAACTATTTTGTAATTATTTCTAATTTTGTATTAAATAACTGACTTGAGTTACTGACGAGTTACAAAGGCAATACCGACTCTCTGCTCTCACCAAGAAGAGTCAACATTCAAGCTTGTGTCTCTGCAGCATCTAACAACTCGGCTAAACTCTTTAAAATCTGCAAGGAGCTCACCAACCCTGCTGCAGTCTCTACCTCTCCTGTTGACTCCTAGGCTATTTGTAATGCCCTTGCCTTTCACTTCATTTCAAAAACCCAGTACATCCTGTCCACCATCTCCTCCTCTCCCCTCCATCGGTGCTTGCTGACCTTCCTTCAGCCACCCCCCACCATCCTTCTCGTCCTTTCCTCTTTTCTCCCCTGACGAGGTTGCTAGACAAGTCCGATCTATGAAAGCCTCATCAAAACAGGTTCATCCCTGTTGCTCTAAAACCATCAAGGACCACATTGGCACCCCCGCTCCGGCCCTTGCTGATTTTTGCAACCACTCTTTTGCCTCAGGATCCTTCCCCTCACCTGCCCTCCCCAGCACTCCCTTGTGCATCCTCTTCTCAAGAAACCCACAGCTGATCCTTCTTGTGCAGCGAACTATCACCCAATTTCCATTACTCCCCTTCTGGGCAAACTCCTGGAAATGTTGGCCATCTCTCAGCTTAATCCTCATTCCAATTCTGTTGGCTCTCTCCATGACCACCAGTCTGGCTTCAATGCTGCCAGAAGCATGGTAACTGCTCTCCTGAACATCTGTGAAGATCTGCTCTCCAACCTTGACTCGAACATTCCCTCTGTCCTCGACACGGTCAACCATACCATCCTACTCAATGGTCTCTGTGAAAACCTGGGTATCACTGATCAGGCTCTGGCCTAGCTGACCTCTTCCCTCTCTGATAGACCCTCCCAGGACCAACTTGGGTCCTTCCTATCATCTATCTTCCTCTGTACCTGTGGTGTTCCCCAGGGGTCTAACCTCTCGCCCTGGCTTTTCAACCAATACCTAGTATCTCTTGCCCACTGCATTGCCATTTTCTGCTCAAATTTCCAGTGCTACGCTGACGACGCAACTCATTTTCAGGCTGCCCTCGGCCACCTCCTCTCCCTCTCTCATGCCAGAAAGACTGAGATCCTTCTCATCGGCACACCTTCACCCTCACTCTCTGGCCGGCTTCCCTTGGCCCTCCTTCTACCCCCACTTGCAAGGCTAAGAACCTTGGGGTCCTCTTTGACTCCACCCTTTCCTTCTCCACCCACATCTCTGAGGTCTCTAAAAAGTCAAACTTCCTACTGCACCTCCTCAGAGGTACTCTGCCTTTCCTCTCCTTCCCACAGAAGCTAATGGTAGCCCAAGCTCTGGTTCTCTCTAGGTTGCACTATTGTAACAGCCTCTTTCTAAATCTACCTGCCTCTACTCTCCTCCCTCTGCAACTAATCCAGAACAGGACTGCAAGACTTGGTCTTGGCCTCAAGCCCTGGGATCGTATCTCTCCAGCTGTGAAATATCTCCATTGGCTCCAAGTGGATGCAAGGATTAAATTCAAAACCCCCTGAATTGTCCACAAGACTTTCTGGGGCCTCGGTCCAAAATACCTTCAGCAATCCCTCCGCAAATGCTTCCCCTTTCAAGCTCTCCACTCCTCTACCTCTAACTCCCTCAGGGCCAGTCGTTTTTTCAAAGAAACAAACTGGGGGTAGATCTGTCTTCGGCTGGAGCCTCCCTCTGGAACAGCCTCCCTGCCACTCTAAAACTTGAGGAGAACCATCTCCAGTTCTGGAAGCACATCAAGACTTCCTCTTTTCTTCTGGCGTTGCTTCCCCTCTCCCCTGCTGATCTGTTCTCTCTTGGCACCGTGCACCTGGCCACCCTCTGTCCTCCGGGCCTAGGTACCCGCTCACCCTGCCAACCTCCTGTCTGTATCGGTACCCATACAGCCCCCCCTTTTCTTCCTGCACTTATCCAATCTACCCTGTCTGCTGCCTTAAACCTAGCACTTGCAAATTGCTGGCTGCACTACCACTGTTTGTTGCCTTTATTATTTATTTATTATTTATCTATTTCTCCTCTGCTTTGCACCTTCCACTTCTCCCTTCCATGCACTTTTCTCCTCCCCCTCTCCCATGCACTTGCACATTCTCAATATCACTGGGCCTGGTAGGATCTCTGTTTTGTTCTCCCCTTTCCCCTCCCTTGCCCTGTCGCGCTCTGAAACACTTGTGTATGAGCGCAATAGAAATAAAATATCAATATCAACTTGAATGTTTTAGGCTCATCGGAGAGTTTAAGCTTCTCTTTTCCTTTGAATACTAATTCTCCTATAGCATTCCATATATACCATGTGAAGACTAGCTCCAACAGCATGTTTGCCTGGAGCAGGGTGCATGGACAGTCGCTAATCAAGCAGCTGCAGTCACTGGGGCCAATAAACTGCATTTAGACTCTCAAGCAATGGCACTCTTGAGGGTGTTCCTTTTGATGTTTTTCACAATGTGGAATGCATCAGAAATTGTTCAGTTCTATTTTCCTCTGTGAAAATACTGCATCCCACAGTTTCAACTTACAATTTACTGCAATTGAACGGATCATCAGAAAATTACCATTGTTTCTTCTTTGTGAAGCCACTACATTGAAAGAATGATGTATACAACCCACACAAAATAATACCTTATTGGATGTTAATATTTGAGTGTTTAACAAACATTTATTTTGCAGCTGTTCCGTTATTTTATTTCCCTATGGCTCATAATTTGGAGATCCATGTAATTTCTGCGAATGAAGCTTTGCATTTTACCTATAAGAGAGGACATATTGTACATGTGTTCAAACGTGAACATGTACATTTATCGAGTGGTCCTACAAAGCTGTGAGGTTTTACTCCATAAAATGATACATTATGCAATGGCATCTCCTCTTGTGCACCTTAAATTACAAATGAATAATTTTGATGTTTGGTTTCCTTTAAAAGGTTATTGAATCAGGGATTTTCTTAATGCATCACGGAACTTCAGGGTAACTTGCCGTAGGCTTTCAACATATGATATGATGGGTCGAATATATTCATTAATATAATGTTCCCTTCCCTCGTTTTTCTTCAGTTTCCTTCTGATCAAAGAAATGTTCCAGAGGAACATTTTAATGCATTTTGACCTACTACACAACCTGTAATTTGGCAAAGAAATGTACTAAGCCATAATCCTGTATTTTGCTGACATCTGCAGTGACCTGAACCAATGACCAAAAAATGGTTCATCATTAATTCATGCAATTTTGTATGTTCGCCTTTTGCAAAGCGAGCAATCCATTTGGTTGTGTTTCAATGACCGTTCTTTCTGCAGCGGGCTGCGTTTAACTTGTGTTGCCAGCAGGGATTGCAATTTCAAGTCTCTGTAATGACTACTGTAGAGTACTGATGTCGCAGCTAGATGGCTCTAATTCATGGTTACCTACTCTTTCTTCCTCTCTGCTTTTCCTGCTAAATGGTTGAGTCTCCCGGTAGACTAGTATAGGCTAAGTTTAAATAACAATGTTGTATTTTGTTGTGTTGAAGAATCGAATCCTCTATGCTCAAATTGTTTTTGCGATTGTAAACATGCTTTTTGTTATAATGGGAAGGACACTAAAGAAGAGATGCCTTTGGATCAGGAAGCATATTTTATTTGTAACTTTTGTGAACAGATCCCCGATTTAGGGAGCTCACCTAAAACCTTTAGCCATATGAAATTGGTATAAAAATAATGGTGTCGTCATCCTTTCAAAGTTTACATTTTATTTTAGGTGGCATATTTACTTCTGGTCTATCTATGGTCATAGGTCCCACATCAAATTACTTGTTAAAATTAATTTTTCCAATATTTCTAGTATATTCAATAGAGCATTTTCACAAGACTGGTTTGGAGGAGTCAAATATGTAATACATTTGGAAAGTTGCAGCAAGGGTATTTTAAGTGTAAAGACAATGGTATCCAACAACTTGGCCCTGTACACCTTTTTATCCTGGTCAAAACCAATAAAGCAATATGTAGGATTATGTATAGCAGTTTACAAAATAATTAAAGATGAAGAATATTAGATTAAACTGCTCTTGATTCTTCAGACATCAGATATGACCTTTGTATTCTGTTTATTTTCAAAAGAAGAAACACTCAACGGGTTTCAGGAAGAAGATTCCCTTTATCAGGAGATAATCGTTTACATCTGTCAAGCAACCGAGAATGAGAGATGTCACACATTGCATCCCAAAGCAATATTAAAGTTCAACACATTAGTCGTAAAACAACATTCAAATAGAACGTATACCGTTGATAAACGGAGAACCATATAACCATGGTCCAGGGGTAACATGAATCATAAAATGTATGCTACAATATAGTTCAACATTGTAATGCACAAAAACATGTATTGGAATTCCCCTATGTTTGCACATCAAAGTTATTCCGAAGGATATCCAAAGAAAAAGGCATCAAAAGACTAAATACCTGTAACAGACTCTTCTTTCGACCAAACAATAAATGAAAATCATCAAATGCATTTGCTCCTCTATGCAGAAAGAGTGTAGTTAAAAAAGAGTGATTGACAGTACCTGTAGTATCAAAGGACGGAGTCCCAATAACCAAGTATTATATAGTGTATTACTAAAAAACTGATAATACAATTATGTAGCATGCTGCCAAGGTAATAATATAAATCAATAAAGTCATAGTATGTTAAGATAGTGAAAAAGAAGGAAGACTCATAATAGATCACGATCAACATTATATCAAACATGAAGTAATCGATTCACAAAATCGTATTGTTATAAAATACAAGCTAGGCTAGAAGTAAGTCTTAAGACTATTGTACTAATAAACGGGTGATTATTATTGAGCATTAATAAGCACCTCAACTTGTTTTTAAGTGTACTCATGATCCCACCATACCACTTGCCCTCGCACATCTTTTCTCTTTGATCTAGGTTTATGTTCACTCTTGCTCTTTTTCTTTCTTTCTTTAATGTCCTCCCACCCCACATGTGCAATCTCGCTTCCAATATTGATGCTCTATGCTCTCCTCTTTGTATATGGTAATCTTCCTCCATATAGTTCTCCGTTCTGTCCTAAATGTATGTGCAGCAGGTAAGGAAAAGGGCGGCATAACTGTAAATAGTTGTTCAATTTGAAAATGGGGCTTAGCTCAGAACAACCTGCGTATACTGGCGGCATAATAACAAAATTAGATCTAGGTATACTGTGTCTTATTTTCTTTTTTATTTAAGCTCTTTACCAGTGGCAAATAACTAGTTACAAAGCAGCCACTGAATGGGCTTCTAGACTTCCTATGTTTTCAGATCCTGCTTCCTTATGCATCCTTTGCCCAATCTCCACTTTGACAGAGTAACAGTTAATCACTCAAGGCAGCTCTCAGAGCATTTGCCTTCAGATGTTTTCATCTTGCTGTGGGTCAACTGTACCCGAACCCTTTTCTTCCGGGTTTATTACAGGGAAACCCATGTAAAGAGGTTAGTGTTATTAGGTTTCATCAGGAGAATTACTGATACCTGCACTGCCATGCTGTTTCAATCTGGTTTGCCATAAAGATGTAATGGTTCTTTACAAGGACGGTGCAGCTTGTGCCAAGTTTTAAAAAATTGCTGATCTATCCCCCACTTGGGTCCCACCAGGTTTTCGAGAAGGTTTTGCAGGTACAGTGTCAAAATGTTTAAACTCTGCAATATTTATTCCGGCACAAATTGCAAAGGTAGGCAGGATATTGGCATGGGCAGCTTTAGATGGGGTTACAGCAAAGAGCTTAGTCTTTACATTTTTGTAAATTTTCCAAATACTTGTAAATATGGAAAAACTATCTACATGTGAGGATTCAGTATTTCAGCTGGAGCTTGTATCATTGGTTTGATTAAGGCAAATGGGGATTTTTGAAACGTGACTGATGGAGATGGAATATTTCTACAGTCCATGTCGAGAAAGGAGATTTCTGACAGATCAGTAGAGATGATGAACATACCCATTCAACCAGCAGATAACTTGAAACCTAAATTCCTTATGAATGAACAGTATTAAAGACAAAATAAACAGTATAAATAGAAAAAATTATACAACACGTTTCCCTGTGCTCAGAATTTTCTGCACATGTCTTTCATACAATTGCAAACTTCACTAAGATGAAATCGTGCTGGAAAGAAATGAGAAATATCTCATCTATATGCTTTATCATCCGTCGGGCAGTAAACCCAATTCAAATTGTATTTGGAATTGATCAAATTAAAATTACTCTGTTGATAACTAAGTCTAGTCAAAATGTTTATTTTGGATTTAGCATAAGCCATAATAGATCACAATAAAATTCCCAAATCACACAATAAACATCATAAGACACTACATAGTCCTCCAACGCAGAGAATGAAAACACACACTGGAAACCACTATTGCAATGAGCAGACATCTGAAAACCTGACCAAAAAAAGAAACTAAGTGTTCTGAGCAGAGACTAATGTTCTTCGGTTCCAGGCAGTATGTAAATAACAGGCAAGTCTGAAACCAGTCTTGCCATCCTGAAGGGACTGTAGCAGCATACTCGCAGGTTTCCTTTGACTTTGACCACTTCCCCTTAGAAATCCTAATAAGCATAGTTTCCATACGTTGTCATGCTGGAGAAACAGAACAAAATGGGCCAGTTTCATTTAAAGCACAAAGACAGCAAACCTCATTTGAAGCATCCGACTATTTACCAGTTGTCTCTTTAACAGGAAAAACATTTATCTTGGCCTTACTCAAAAGTATTCAACAAGAATTTGTAAGCAAGGTAACATACCATGGCAGAGGAAAGGAGGAGATGAAGCCCATTGGAAGATTTCAGACAATCCATATCTTCCCCGTTTCCACACAGGGTCATGACCTACAGTTTTTAACATCTCTTTTGAAACTCCAACAATAGTTTCAGCATTAACAAAACAATGTCCCAAAGCCACTGTTCCCAATGATTGTTCAATAAATGCCAGCCCCAATTTTAAAGAGAACTGGTGTCTTAGTAATATGTTCCTTAAATTCTCATCTTGACTCCGCCACAGAGAACACCGAAATAGAATGGGTTTCAGTGACATAAGCTTTCCCTATTTCCAAGTGGGTGGCATACGTAGAAGTGGAGAGGGGGACACCCAGAAGGCATGAGAAGACTACATTCTCCTCACTCTTTAGCCAATCTAGGTTGCCCATGCCCCATAGTTTGCTATTCCCTTATAAGCTGTTTGCATGTCGTACACCAGATACTGCCTCAAAGTCTTTGAGAATCTAAACAAACCACCAGTATCTTGCTTAATCTTCAGCCTTCGTTCGGTTCGGGTTATGTTCTCACTGTATAAAAGCAGTTTATTAATGAACTATACATATAAGGGCTTGGAAAGACAAGTACCAGATGCATAGAAAGTGTCTGAATGAGGCAATATAAATTGGAAGTATGGATGTAGCAAATGCCAATGGTTTTCAGGGAAGGGCTATATAAACTGACGTTTGGAGCATCCTTTCTTTCTTATAGGTTTAGTCAGGGGCTGTGAGCAGGTAAATTGCCTAGTGATTAAAACACATGTTGCTGAAGAATGTTCAGTCCAGTTGGATTGCTACAAATCTGAAAGGAAAACCTCTTCTCCTTTGTAGACGGTTCCAAAGCTCACTATAAGTTCGAGAGAATCACTGCATGCCCTGAAATTGCGTAAAATGAAAATGCTGAATGTGAAAATTGAGTCGCGCAGTAATCACATAGATCACACTGTACCGCATTCCACGTACCAGCAACCTGTGAAACTATATATACTTTTTGGCGGCTTACTTGCCTTCACGCCGTAACCTCGACTCACCAGTCTCCCTGCAGTTTGAGTTTCCTATCCCTAAAGTGGGTAGGGACTTCCATTGCAGGGTCCTTTTTTCTATAAAACGTTATTATCCACCGCAATCCTTAAAATGGAAGCAGGGGACAACCCGGCAGCGCCTTGAACCCCTGCACTTCATATCTGCGGCCGAAAGGGAAGCAGGGGACACCCAGTAGCCCCCAATTTCCTTTTGTCTAAAGCAAGCATTCCACATTTTCAGTACTGCAAATGCGCAGTAACTGTATATTCTCAATTGTATTTCTGGTATTTTGAAATGGTATTGGTTTGAGATAAATGTACACATAACATTGTCCTGGTATGAGCACAGGGATATGATATGAACTTCCTGGGTTCTGGCATGTCTGCACTCTGACTGTGGTGGCTACACAGGACATATTAAATATAGATCCTATTTCTCTTAATCTTCCTGAACAGTTGCCGTTCTTGCATTATTTTTTTCTTGGTCGTGTACAGAGTTTCTCAATCATTTTTATCTTTCCGTTGTGCACCTGGTTTGTCTCCCCCCCTATTGTTAGCCAATGAAATCCATTGTAGCTGAGGGATCAATTTGTTAGTACCATTTACACACGTGTCTGTTTTATTTTCGTATTTTAGTAGCTTTATGCCTCCCACCTCCATTTTCTTAACTTTACTCTGCAGCGTGACGTAAACAGATCTGGACCAGCGCAGGAACGTGCTTCCCTGATTTCAGTGCCTACGTGAGATTTTGGTGGCAGTCTTAACAGTTCAAAGCATTAATTCTTCCTCCGACTGTAGTCCTCACCTATTTGACCTTTTAAAGTTATTATATGGTGTGGATTTAAATAAATGATCCATCTGTTCTGGGTGCCAAGGACGTTTGTCCCACTAATGTCTTCTCAATTTGCAGCTCCTCATGACATGGAAAGACCCATTGGAGGGTGCATGAATGTGCTTGTGCATCCTTCCTTGCTTTCTCATGCCATTTTTATGGATTCCCTTGCCATGGTTATGGTCATTTCCTGGAGCTTCGAGTTGGGTTCCAGTTGGGGTGGGAGCATCACCTTTCTTTTCTCTTTAATCAACAGTGTATTTATTCGATCCCCATCTCCCCCATCACATTGTCAGAACTTATATTGTTTTTAGGGCTTGCTTATGAGGTCATGAGTCAACTTTCTTGCTTCACCTTTCTTTGTCATATGTCGTGTTGTCTTCAAAGGAATTGCATGAGGATTTTGCAAAGGTTTGCCAGCGAGAACATTGACTTTTGCTAACAGAGGTTTTCTAAGCGTGGACCCAGCGATCGAACATGTGTTGCTCCGTGTCGTCTTGCTGCCAAGGCGAGCACGTTGCCGCTGAGCTATCCTCCTGAAACTTATTAATGTTTCATAGATGTTTCCCCAATAGCTACTTAATAGCACATGCATCCCTGCCAAATATACCAGTGACTCAGATTAGATTACAAAGGAAGCCGTTCTAAAATGAAAATGGGAATCCATATAATGGAAAACTGGTTTCAAGTTTGAATGTTAACTTCATGAATATGGTGACCGAGCCATCGTCACCTTTGCACGTGGGGACAGTGCTAACGTAAAGATACAATTATATCTCACTTAAACACAAAGGGATTCATTTAAATAGCCAAAACCAAATTTCCTAACATTCTCCCTCCTCGGCCGCCCCCCAATATAGCGGGGAGGCGGCCTTTTGAAGCATTTCACACAACACGTGGGTGTAGATTCAGACGCCTCTCCAGGGTGGAGGGGGATAGCTTTCACAATGGGTAGGGTTCGGGGGTTGGGAACAGGTACTTCAAGGAAGGTTGCCAGACAAGTAGGGAAGTACTTGAAAGGAGGATCATTTACATAGGCACCCTTTGATCTGGGATGGACCTTGGTGAGGGAAGGTAAAACGCCAGGAGCCTACAGAAAGAAGACGTTGTGCATCTCGGATCCTACTGTATGTCATTTCCTCCTATTTTTATCCCACATCTGCCCCAAGGACTTCCTGCAAATCAAGGATTCTAGTTCTGACACAGCAGAGTTGGGAAAATCTGTAACAGACACATACTCGCTTTTAACAGAAGGCTTGAAAATGGGCTAACCCCTGTTAGGTGAAATTCCCCATTGGGTGAATAATCTTAGGAACAGGAGGAGGATCAAAACAGAACTCATGTTGGCGCTGACGATGCTCAGTCTGCATGAGGTTAAATGAGAGTTGACAGCTCTCTCTCCAACCACCTCTGTGGCAATGGAGGCATTTGCTGGAAGGAAGCCGGACAGCTACTAGAAGCTGCCATTGCATTTATTTTTTGCTTCAGTTTTCTTCTGTACGTTCTTAAATGCCTCAGGAAGAAATGAGACATGTTTTCATACCTACACAAAGACCTCTCGAACTCGTGTTCAAGTAAGTCCAGAAAGGTGTAAACACAATACCTTTATTTCAATTGTTTACTGCATTGATCTTTTTCTGACATTGTTACGTGAATTAACAGGGAGGTACAACACTTAACTGTTTGAAACCCCTCTGTGCTAAACGTTCACAATAGGATTTGAATGTCAAACTGTACTTACGGTAGTCTCAACCGTCAGAACATACAACCTCATTAATTTTCTGCGCTGAAAGCTAGTGGGCTGTTAAACTACTGGCAAAGGTTGTGTCTAGGACAGTCCTAAAATGCCACACTGCCTTTCTGCTGCAAAAAATGTCTGTCACAAAAAATGCTGAGTAAGTAGTGCTGTAAATAACACAAGCTCAATTCATTGGATGCCATATATGTTTAACATTGAGGATACATTGACAGTGGCCACACTTCCACTGACCTATTTATTGCTTAAACAGCCATGTTTTGGTAATGATTCTGAAACAATTCTTAACTATGCCTTAGAAACTCCATAGTTAACATAGCGGTAAAGAATGTTGTTCCACACACACATACACTAATCCGTGCAATGACCTTAGCAGACAGAATCCAGACTAAGCCTGTATGTTTTAAATTATTGCAGTCACTCCTATTTTGGTGAACCAGGAAAGACCTCGGTGAGAGGGTTAATTCAGTGAGTACCATAGTGTGTGGAGGGTGGGCAAAACAGTTTTTTTATTGGTGGCAAGAGCTTATTGTTGAACTGCTGAGATTGCTTGTGTATATAAAGTACTTTAGATGAAAACCAATAACACAGAAAAGGACCATTTAAAGCAGTGATATATATATATATATATATATATATATATATCTATGTAGAGCATTTGACCTCAAATGGATATAATAAGAACCGGTTCCATGAATTTCACTGTAATGTAGCTCTTCTGATCTTTGTGGCTTGCAGAAGGGACTGAGGGAGTGCTATCTGTAAGAAGGATGAGCAGCAGTAGGAGTCAGTTGGAAATGCACTCCTGTTGGAGATAATGGCTAGTTGTATTTGACCTCAATTATCAGGCTGGTGAAATGTAGAATGGCACTGTTGATTCACTGTGAAATAATGATGGAATTGGAGAGATCCTCACAAGGGCTGTCGCATAACATCAAGATTTATTTCATGCCGGAATATTACTTGTTTTATTCTTTCCTCACAATGCTTCAATACCTATAGATGAGAGCAATCTCCTTCCATTAACATATTTTGAGGAGATAACGCTCATCTGTCATATTCTTGATTTAATAAATTGTATGCTTTTTTATGGAACCAATTTTATTCTTCTCCACTCATTGTGATGTATCTATCTATTCATATATGGAGAGTGCTAGGGCCGGAGCAAATAGACGAAGAGGCAACAGGATCAGCAGCCTTAAAATAGAAACGTTTGTAAGGCTTTGCGAAAGTGCAAATTCTCAGGGAAATTTCACAGGCCCTGCGGGAGAGAGTTTCATAAAGTTGGTGTAAGGACGGAAAAGGAAGGTCCTCCAGATCTTTACCTGCATGTGCACGGAACCACCAAAAGATGTTGACAGGCATATCCGAGCCTGTGTGCTGGGATACAGCCAATGAGCTTTGATCAAAGGAAAACTGGGCCTTGAATTTGATCTGGCTTCTGACCAAAAGATAGCGAAGAGTGGCCAACAGCGAGAGCCTAGTGGCATCTAAAGCGAGGCGAGCTGTTGAGTTTTGAATGGTTTGGAGTCTCTGAACCAGAGAATCGGGCTGCCCCAGATAAATTCTGTAACAGTAGTCCAGAATGCCTGCGATAAAGGCGGTGACTTACGTGGAATGACATTGATGCAGCAGAACTTTCCTCAGCAGTCTAACTAGCATTACAAACCGAGGCGATCGGAACATTGTTCAAAACAGTAGGAAGAGTGTATACCTAGGCTTTTCGGGCAAGGCCTGGGGGCCGGACACAGGCCAAGAGAGTTGGTCCAAAAATCAGACTTCCAGTAGGACAGATAATTTGTGGAGCCAACCACAAGGACCTCTGTCTTCTCCCACTTTAATTTCAGCTGGTTTCCCACCATCCAGCGCATGACCTCAGTAAGGCACTCCCTGAGTTTAGGGGGAGGATCCGAGGCAGAAAATCAGCTGAGCGTCATTGGCGTACTTGTAAAAGTGGATGCCATGGAAGGAGGCAAGTTATCCAAGGGGGTGCAGATTACGAATAAATGAGGTGACCGAGAGGATTCCTGAGGGACCCCACAGCAATAGGAGGAGAGCGGAAATAAAGATAGTCTGTTGGCGTTCTAAGCCAAGAGGTAAACCAAGGCTGAAGGTGCTCTGATATCCCCTCTGCTTCAGTAGCTGGAGGAGAATTGTATCATCAATGGTAACAAATGCCGCGGCAAGGAGAATCAGCACTCTAACCTCACAGCGATCTTGCAGTAGTGCCAGGTCATTCAAGAGGGAGATTAT
Organism: Ambystoma mexicanum; assembly: GCF_040938575.1. Lineage (NCBI taxonomy): Eukaryota > Metazoa > Chordata > Amphibia > Caudata > Ambystomatidae > Ambystoma > Ambystoma mexicanum. The sequence goes on along the minus strand of NC_090923.1, from coordinate 382,349,917 downwards.
GACTGACTCAGTTCCCATGAGTGTTCTAAAGCCTGCTTGAGAGGAATGTAAATGGCCTTCCATCTCTAGAAATGTGTAGAGCTGTGGGGTGATGATGCTTTCCGTGAGTTTCATGAGCGAGAACCAGCGAGATATGGTGATGGCGGATAATGTTTTTTTTTAAATTTTTTTAAACCGAGGAATGTGTGTGTGTGTGTATATATATATATGTATATATTCAGATGCCTTAAGCTATTAATGGGCATTATACAGAGCATACATGCATGGACTTGAAATTATAGGCTAAGGTAGAGGCCATTGCAAAGTGATTGATCTAGCAGCAGGCAATGATAGTCAGATTCTCAGGTTCCGATTGGTTGGTGGATCCTTAATAAATCATTTATGGATCGCAGGCTTTTATTGCTAAGTTAGTGGCATCAAAGCCAGGTATTTTCACGTCCTTGCAGATTAATGGATTTCACTTACCCCCCTGCAGTGCTTTTGCCATTCTCAATAGTGTGCCACCTCAAAACAGACCAGCTTTCTTCAAACATGAATATTGTCATACACGGTTTAGTCCAGGGTTGCACAACTCCAAGGGTTCATGTCAGATTTTCAGGATACCACTCATTAATATTCATGAGATGCATTGCCATACAATGATTCTAAAGGTATGCAAATGTGGTCTAATGAATAATGAGGTGCATGCTGAAAACCTGCTTGGATTCCGGCCCTTGAGGACTAGAGTTGGACAAAGCAATTTTAGCCGTCGAATACTTTAAAAAAATGAAATATTAGTTTCAATAATCTGTTAACACAAATGCTACACAAAATTCAAAAGATGTCGAATGTGTACATGGTGCCTGTATGAATTCATTTCACTTCAATGTGTTTTAATCTTTCAGTATTTGTTTTTTGTCTTGCTTTCATTTTCACTTGATACTTTCAATTCATAAGGCATCAATTTGGCATCACAGAAGGATATCGGGCATTAAACCAGAGACGCTCCATTGTTGTATATTCATAATGACATATTGGCAATTAAACGTGTGATAGTCTTCATAGGGGGTTTGATTACGGGAAGTCAGTGTTCTAACGTCAACAAATCTTCGACAGCTGATGCTTGGCAATGGGAGCAGTTCATAGACAAAATATTGATTTAGAAACCTGCTGATAAGAATAATTGTGTATAATAAACAGTTATTCTTATATCAATAACCTGCAGTACCTTACATTTCTACATTTTTAAATCTGATTTGTACATAAAACCCCTGTATTACATGCTCCGCAAGTGTTACTATTTGCCATTACATACATTTTCCTGGTTTTATAAAACTGAAAACACATTTGATAATGGCTTTCTTTTTTCGTATGGAGGAATTTATGTAGTCTAAACCGGTTTGGGGCTTTATCGTATAGAACTGAATGCAGCATAAACAATTCATTCAATATGTCCTGTCTATTTAGATAGTATTGTTTCCTAATGAAAATGATCATGAATTCACTAAAACATGGACATTTTATGAATTGATTGTGCAAAATGTCAATTCTGTATACACAATCTTTTTTATTTTTTTATATTAATTTGGATTCAGATGCAAAGCAGAAACCAAATAATCACTTCTACATAAATCTTTTCTGCATCGGTTAAAAATACATATGGCGTCTAGAGTTTGGGGTGAAGTATATCCCCCAATTGAAAACTGATGTAACATTATTTGTACAATTGTATAATATATTGGATTCTAGTGATCTAGTTATTAATAGTTAATTCCGCAGTTCTGCATTTAGAATAAAATAAACTGAGCCAGTAATCCAGTTAAAAGGGCAAATATTTTGCCAAAAGTACCCTCAACCAGGAACATCCCGTGTACGTTTGGGGGTCCCATCATATTGGTTCTATGTTATCCACGTTGCCAACAAAGTGTCTTTATAAGAGTACTTGTTGGTCAATTTAGCAGTTGTCAGGGGTTTTGACCCATGTTAAATCAATAGACTGGGTAGATGTGGGGATGAGCTGTCGCCGCCCACATTCATGCCAGAATAGGAGAACAGCGCAGTTGGCACAAGACCACTCCAAAGATACAACCTTCTTGTGGGGGTTCCACATCACCACTCTACTGTAAGGCAGCCATCAAAACAATGTTAAGCAAGGGCCCTATACTATCAAGCAAAAGACCACTCTATTGAAATGCAGTAATTCAAGACAACTCAAAAATGGATGCAGTACCGACAAATTCCCCAAGGTGGCGGTAGCGGTCTAAACTCTGACAGGGAAACTGTATTTAGGAGTTGAAAGAGAGGCAGGGACTTCTAAGCTTGTTGGTTAATTGAAAATCTTAGCCACCTGCTGTTCCCAGAGGCCAAGAGGCTGGGAAACCTTAACACCTCAGAGGTTCCCACACCAGGAGGCAGGATATCACATGACCCTGTTGATTGATTGAGGAGAAACTTCCAAGCAGCCTGCTCGACCCCACACAATAGGCTCTTTCTGTTGAATCGGGTATGTTAATTTTGAGTGTTTCCTGTCAACAGCCCTCTGCCAGTAAGGAGAGACATGTGATCACTGACCCACCCAGACTTCCGGAGGCGGACCCAAACACTTGGGGAGTTGAACTGCAACAAATATATATTTTATAGAAATGGTATAACTTATGGTAACCAAATGACAGGAATGTACAACTTTGAGAGTCTTAGTTTGAAAAATGCCCTCACGATTTGAGTCCAAACTCCAATTTGTACCATGTTCTGGGGCAAAACCCCGCTAATTATGAATATTGTAGACAATGTATTTCAGCTAGAGACATGGAAAGTTACTGGGATATATGTGGAAGGGAAATGTACCTTTGTATAATTTTTGATGAAAAACCAATGTTGCAAAACCCACTAAAATCGAAAATAAGTTGCCATTTTTGAATGCAAGCTCCTAGGAACGCCAGAGTCGGGACAGGGACTATCTTTAGTAATTTATGATGTGTGTATGTAATGTCAACCACTTGTGTACCTGGGAAATATGTATTTGAATCAAATATAGATTTGTGGGCAAATTGTTTTTGGGTCAGAGGATCCTCCCCTGGTCAGACCACATCATGATGACAATCCATTTCCTTCCCCCAATCATGGGAGAGGGGAGAATTGGGCCAATGACAAGTAGATGGGGGCAGGCTCAGTTATGCCACGCACACACCCACTTCCAAAACACATAAAAAGAGACTGCTGGGACAGGTAGAGGGATTCAATTCCATTTTCTGCGGGACGCTCTGCCGGGAGACTCCAGACTTCACATCCATCAATCTTCAGAGACCAGAAATTTACTTCAGAACTTAAAGCAAGAGCCTAAACCCACAAACTGAGAATTCTTCTCAGCAGGCCTCAGCATCCTTAAAATCATCTGCAAACTATTCCACAGCCGGGCCAGCTGTTTGAATTCTGTGCCAAGAACTTTTGCCAGTACCCAGAAAGCAGTGTTACATCCAGAATCCACTTGATCCGGACCGGAAGGAGACCAGAGATCCAGAGAACCACAGGCCACTGTATCCAGAGAGCTGACCCAGATCGCTGTGAAGTGCCGAGACCAGAACCAGAGTCCAGTCTAAAACCTGACCAGATCCGTGGCGAGGCCCATTCCTGCCCAAAATATATTGGGAGTACCGCCAGAACTGTGCAGAACCCAATCTCTTAGTTAAAATAATCTAATCCAAGCTATTTTAACCTAATTAGAACAGTCTCCTAGAAATCGTGTCATCTGTCATTTTAAAGCTGCACAACTGTCACCTGTCAATTCTGCAGCTGCAAGCTGTCACCTGTCATTTTGAGTTTTACTTTAAATCCGAAAATCTACCTTTATTAAATCGTCCGTATCTCTTGAACCGTTTGGGCTAGGAACACAACTGTGATTCTGTGATTCTAGGCTTTCCAACGAACCGACGTCCTAATCCTTATACTTTTACCGCAATCGTGATTCACGCACTCGCAATATTTACTGCGATTTGGCTCAATTTCTCCACTTGTCAAAATAGCAGCTCCATTCTTTCCTTTGTTAAAATCCGTTTTCAACCTGGTAATAACTCATAGAGCATTGCTAAAGTGAGTCTAAACTAATACCAACAAGCATCTCTCACTCACCCTGAATATCTAGAGGGAGTTAAAAGCATTTTTAGCACATTTCTCACTTCATTGTCATCACATTCAAAGCATTTTTGGGCCTGTGTTTCAAACCTCTACCTGTTTTCCTCTAAGCTTGCTGCGGGGGGGGACTGCATTTCGTATTGCATTTTGTTGGGATTCTTAAAGACTGTGTGTTCTCCTTCCATTTCTTACATTGCATAGGAGAGGAGTAAATTGTCAAGGAAAAGTGATTACATTGTCTTTTGTTGAAGCCATATCAAGTTATTTTCTGTACTGCATTTCATTCATCATTACGTTTCGTTGAACCATATAAAGCATTCTTTTCCACCTTATTCTTCTGTTCCTATTCATAAGTTACCTCTTGCTGATTACTGCTCATATTCACAAGTGTAATATCCATTATCAATTTATTTATAGAAGTGTGATATATATTTCTTTTACATTTTCAAATAAACCTTTTAATTTGCAAAACAAACCAGGGGGGTTCTAGGAGGTGGGTGTTATACAAGGGTTGTCATCCAGAGTACTGAACTGGACATAAAAGTACATCAATAAGGGTTTTCCTCAGCATCCCAGACAAGGCATTGACTTGGCTGTAGTGTTGATTGAATATCGCTTACAGTGTATAGTAGTAAATCATATAAATGCGAAACTATTGCATTTGCTTAAAACATGGACACATGAGAAGGGAATCAAATTTCCCCGGGGCAACAATGGGTCACCCCTGTTCTTGAAAAATAGTTTGTCTTAGTCTACTGAGCCCTTATGTCATGATTTTCAATATTATAGGAGTTGGCCTGCAATCTTGGAGTGATCCACTTTACCCCAGGAAACAGTAATATTTAATAGGTGGTAGCAGAGCTCCCATATGGATTCCAGTGCTTGGTGTGAAAAACAGCAAATTCTAAATATCAAAACAATGAGCTTAGTTTATATTACTCTGAGAGTTCTGCGAAACACTTGTTGACAGGCCCAAAGCGATGCTACATTGTAGTAACACCAGCCACTATGCAATGTCTTCAAGTGTACAGGTTTCAAACTGATTGAAATGTTTTCATAAGGGTTTCTGGGCTAGGTTATGAGGCCTGTATCTTCCATCTAGACTTCTGGTAAGCACTGCACCTGTCATATATCACTTCACTTTGTTTTTCCCAAAACCTTGGGTAATGCAATCTATACAGGAAGCCCCACCTGGGCCTGGATAGTCGTTAATTCTAGCAAGAAGCCTCAAAAGGGCTCTAAACGACAGGAACGAAAATAGCCTAGTGCATCTGCAAGAATATGGTTTTGACAATCTGACCATATCCACCTCCCCTAATGATCCTAACTGTTACTGCTTATAATGCTGCTTTCCCACCCGAATAGAAGCGATCACTAAACAGTTACATTACTGAAAATAAGCTTTGTGTATATTAGAAATTGTAACTTTTACAATATTGATATGCTGTGGAGGATTTACAAAAAATACATTGAGACACAAAATTAGCTTTAAAATAGCCTTTTTATTGAACATATGATTTGTTTCATGTAGGATTGTTAATTCTTTGAATGTCCACTTACAAAACTTGGTCAGTCCAAAGCGTTTGTAAGAAAGTTTGATTACTATGTTAATATTCGGGTTGCACATTTGGTGGACACTCCAACCCCCTGTGAAGGCACCATGAAGTAGACAGACAACAGGCTCAAGATTTGTATTCACTTAAAAGGTTCTTTTTAAAGTGGTGCATGCTACATCTACTGTTGTTGCTTGACACTGGTAACAACCCAGTCTTTGGGTTTAATGTACAACTCAAAGCTCCTAATGTGTCTAGTATTATCTCTCTGGTGCACGGTTGGTTTGCACATCCCACAGGTGCACCCTTGTCATGGTAGCAAATAAGAGGCGGAAATCATAATTAATGATACATTTTTATGGCACCACTCACTTCAACTTGAAACAGTCTCCATGGGCTTTTGATTCTTCTTACGCTGAGCCATCTGCCACGCACTTAAAAGTAGCAGTGCTTCAGCTTGCTTCAGGAAAGTAGTCTTGGGTTCCATGTACTCTGGAAAGTTCATTCTAGTGAGTTATTACTGCTACCACCTTTCCTTCTTTCAGGTTTCATTTACAACTGTATTTCTGGATCACGTAATACTTCATCTTTCTCCTACGCTTCTTAAGTCTTCATCGTGCTTCACCTTCCCAGAGAGACCACAAATTCACAGCTTAGGAACCTTTCCTACCAATTAGGCTTGCCAGTGTGTATGGTATAGGCATGTTTTCATAAGGAGATTAGATCGCCACTCAACACGGCATTATCTTTCTCCTAGTTTTCTTATTGCTCCATCTGTTTCATGAAATTCCTTTCCTTCTTCTGAAGATGGTGTTCTCAGCCTTTCTTTACCACCTAGATTCACAGGCGAGTCGGGGCTCTGGTTTAGGGATTTCTGTCTCAAAGGGTTTCAAAAGCACTCTTATTCACTTTTGTTGCTCACCTATTTACATATTTTCAAGGTTTCTTCAGGCCTGGGAATCCGCATAAAAATGTCTGAGAAAGTGTCCTTCATAATCTGACCTGGTAATATTGTTGGCTCAGAATCTCCTTTTTATAAAAAAAACTAGCAGAAGTACTCATTCTCTGAACTGGTTCTGTAGACGGACATGATAACACTGATCCGATTTGCTTATCGCTTGATGTGCTTTTCACCATAACGTAAACTGCACTGAGAATGGGCATGTGTGGCTGGCTGATCTTACTTGGAGCAGACGTTTGGGGTGAGGGAGTCGAGGGTTGGTGTGTCGCTGCATAATACTGGGACCATCTGTGCTCTCTCCCCACCCGTCTGCTCACCCTGGTGTGGTTCAGTTCATTGCGGTGCAAGTATTTGGAAACCGTGCAAACTAGAGCCTGGAGTGTTGTTCCTCATGTTTGGAACGGTCCTTCTATGACCACATTGAGGTTTCGCCGATTACAGACTGTCTCATGTGTGAAGCTGCCGAAATCCAGGGAAAGGGGTGGGGTATCCAAATGTCATGTAGCCAGTAATGTCCGGAGGATCCTAACGGGCAATTATGCAATATTTGATGCAGATTAGTGAAACAGTGTGGAATTGTATAAGCAACAACGCGCTGCCACAAATTGTGCCACAAACATATTGACATATATAGATGTTGCATTTTGCACTCCCCTAGCCCCTATTTACAGCACATTCACGTACTTGAATGTGCTAGTGGACTTTATTAACTAACTTCAGTTTGATAGTGTCTATTTCTTAAATGTATCACCCTTTTCCTCGTAATATTTTCTGAAACCCCATTAAAATCACATGCCCTTGCAAGGCCATCTTTCAATAATGTGGTGTCTAAACATCATTTTTTTTTCTCAGCTTCCTTCTGAATTAATTTCTGTTTCGTATCTCATGAGTGAGTGGCCTAAATACCCCCACCTGCAATAAGTATGGCTGTGGAAATGTACGAAGACCAAATGCTAACTTGATGGTGTTCGGAACGTTGCATACTGGGACATGTTAATAGCTCACCATTTACTGCCCCATGTTATAGCTCAGCAGAGACCACTCATTTGCCCAACCTATACCACAGCGCTCCTAGATTACTTTTGCCCCCTGGAAAGATCAAAATGCCTGAAGAGGCCCTTTTAATGGAGTAAGTTTCCTCAACAAACAAGATATTTGGGAAACAATCATGACTACCTCCCAGACTTAATGTATTGAAGGCAGAGGTAAACCTGGCGTTTTACCTTTTTAGATCAATCGACCTATTTGTCTCTGGTTGCCCAGTCCGTTAATATCAATCTAATGCCTGGTCCACCTTCTCACCTCCACTTCCTTCTCTTTTGATTTAATTACATGCATCCTCTAAGGCCATCATTAATGTCTATGCTAATGGGACCGTCTTGGTCCAAGGTCCTCAGGCCAACCTTCACCTCTTTGATAGACTCTTCCCTCGCCTCATCAACTTCCTTTCCTCTCCCGCTGTCCCCCCTCCTCTGTCCTCGGCTACCTTGCCTCTACCCTCCCTCCCTGCCCCCTCTAGTGCTCCTTCTTCACCTCCTTCTTCTACACCTCCGCAGGGCGTACCTCTGATCTGTACCCCCCCCCCCCCGGAAGTCCTTCAAGGCTGGCAACCTTCTCCACATTGCCACTCTTAACTCTCGCTCTGCCATCAAGCATTCCTCTGATATCTGTCACCTTCTTGAGGAACTGGACCTTGACGTCCTCGGTCTCACTGAGACATGGTTCACAGCCAGCTCTGTCACCAGCTTTGACACACTCCTTCCTGACGGTTACAAGATCTTCTCCGTGCCCAGGCCCAACCATGAAGGTGGGGGTGTTGCCCTTATCTTCCCTGAGTGGATTCCTGTCACTGTCACTCCTACGCAGACCTACTCCTCTTTTGAATGTCTTGTCTGCCGACTCTCTCTCCTAGCTTTTCTCTTACTGTGGCTACTATCTATCGGCCACCTGGTCAAATTTCCTCCTTCCTCTCTGAGTGGGCTGACCTCTCCTCCTCACTCTTGTCCTCAACCACTCAACTCCTCTTTCTTGGTGACTTCAACATCCACCTTGATGCCTCCTGTCCCCCCACTGGACTCTTTCGTGACCTCTGCGACTCTCTCTCACTCTCTATTCTCCCGTCTGGGCCTACTCATTCTGCAGGGCACACTCTTGATGCTCTGATTTCTTCTGACCTTCCCCTCTCTGTCCCTCTCTCCACTCCTCTCTCCTGGAGTGATCACTTTCTCCTATCCTCCCACCTCACCCTCCCTACCCCACAGGCAAAGCCACCCTCATCATTGCCACTCACCTTCTTGGTCATCCGACCCATGAAGCGCGTGTCAGTTGAGGCTTTCGCTGCCACCTTCTCACCCCCCTCCCCCTTCCGCTGACTCCCACCCTGACACAGCACTCTCCATGCTCCACTCTGCTATATCTGATACTCTTGATATCCTTGCCCCTGTCATGAGAATCCGCCTGAAGCCCAAAGCCAAATGTAACTCCTGGTATGACTCGGATCTCGTCACCCTAAAACGCAAGTGCAGGGTGGCTGAGAGGAAATGGCGTGCTTCATGTTCATCCTCTGATAAACTGGCCTGCCGCCTGCTCCAAAGGCAATACCGTCTCTCCGTTCTCACCAAAAAGAGAGCCCTTATCCAAGCCCGCATCTCTGCGGCATCCAACAACTCGGCTGAACTCTTTAAAATCTGCAAGGAGCTTGCCAACCCTGCTGCAGTCTCTACCTCTCCTGTCCCCTCCCAGGCCCTCTGCACTGCACTGGCCTCTCACTTCATCTCAAAAACTCAGGACATCCTGTCCTCACTCTCCTCCTATCACCTCCCTCCCTCTCTTCCCGACTCTTCCTCTGGCCCTTCTGCAGCCACCCCCCCTCCCTCCTTCTCTGCCTTTCCACTTTTTTCTGCTGACGAGGTTTCCAGACAAGTCCGATCTATGAAAGTCTCGTCTAAACAGGTTCACCCCTGTTCCTCCAAAACTATCAAGGACCACATCGACTCCCTGGCTCCTGCCCTGGCTGACTTTTGCAACCACTCCTTCGCCTCTGGAATCTTCCCTTCCCCCCTCAAGCACTCCCTTGTGCACCCTCTTCTTAAGAAACCCTCCTCCGACCCCTCCTGCCCGGCTAACTATCGCCCAATCTCCATCACTCCCTTCCTGGGCAAGCTCCTGGAGAAACTGGCCATCTCCCAGCTTAACCTCCATGCCAAAACTTTTGGTAGTCTCCATGACCATCAATCTGGCTTCAGAGCGGCCAGAAGCACGGAAACTGCTCTCCTGAACATCCGTGAGGACCTGCTCTTGAACCTCGACTCCAACACTCCGTGTGTTCTCATTCTGCTCGATCTCTCTTCTGCCTTTGACACTGTCAACCATGCCATCCTGCTCAACCGTCTCCGTGATGACCTGGGTATCACTGGTCAGGCTCTGGCGTGGCTGACCTCTTTCCTTTCAAATCGACCCTCCCAGGTCCAACTTGGGTCCTTCCTCTCTGACATCTTTTTCTCCACCTGTGGTGTTCCCCAGGGATCTAATCTCTCTCCCTGGCTGTTCAACCAGTATCTGGCACACCTTGCCCACTGCATCGCCGCCTCTGTCCCTACTTTCAGTGCTATGCGGACGACACCCAGCTCATTTTCAGGCTACCCTCGGCCTTCTCCTTTCCTTCCCTCATCTCTGACTGCCATCCAGGAATGGTGTGCCGCCAATGACCTCTGCGTTAATGCTAGTAAGACTGAGATTCTACTCATAGGCACACCCACTCCCTCCTTCCCTGTAGCCCTCTGGCCATCCTCGCTGGGCCCTCCTCCTGCTCCTACCTGCAAGGCCAAAAACCTTGGGGTCATCTTCGACTCCACACTCTCCTTCTCCCCTCATATATCTGACGTCTCTAAGAAGTCCCACTCCCAGCTGCACCTCCTCAGAGGTATTCTTCCCTTCCTCTCCTTCCCCCAGAAGCTCACTGTCTCCCGAGCCCTGGTTCTCTCGAAGCTGGACTACTGTAACAGCCTCTATCTTAATCTGCCTGCCTCCACTCTCCGCCCCCTGCAACTCATCCAGAACAGAACTGCGAGACTTGTCCTTGGCCTCAAGCCCAGGGACGGTATCTCTCCAGGACTGAAATCTCTACACTGGCTCCCAGTGGTTGCGAGGATTAAGTACAAAACCCTCTGCATTGTCCACAAGGCCTTCTGGGGCCTGGGGCCTAAATACCTTCAACTCGCTCTTCCTAAATATCTTCCTTCCCGAGCCCTTCGCTCATCCATCTCCAACTCCCTCAGGGTCAGCCGCTTCTCGAAGCAACGAGTCGGGGGTCGATCTCTTGCCTTGGCAGGGTCCTCCCTCTGGAACAGCCTTCCTGCCTCCCTGAAACTTGAGGAGAACCATCTCCGGTTCCGGAAGCACCTCAAAACCTTCCTCTTTGCTTCTGCTTTCTCTCTCCCTCTCCCCTGCTAAAGTCTCGACATGAATCTGCACCGAATCTGCAACTGGGCCACTCTCACCGACCTCGGTCCTGGTCCCAGCCACTCTCCTCTTGCACTGCCTCCCTGGCAACCCCTGCACTGAGGGTCTGTTCTCTGTATCCCTACAGCCCCCCTTTTCCCAACACTTGTCTGCACTTACCTTGCACTTGCCACCAGCTGGCCCTATTTATTTACTTATTATACTTACTTGTACTGCACTTCCCCCTTCCCCTTGCACTTTTCCCCTTCCCTCTTCCCCTGCACTTGCGCGGTCTGAATGTCAACTGGCCTAGTAGGATCGTTGTCTGTCTTCTCCTTGTTTCCCCCCCCCTGCCTCGTCGCGCCTTGAAACACTTGTGTATAGGCGCGTTACAAATGCCATATATCATATCATATGCATCTTTAATAACAAAAATCTTGTAATCTTAGTTTTTTCACCCTGCTTGCATACACCCCCTTGTTCCCCCCCACTGCCCTGTTCCCAACCTACCTAACACTTTGGCGAAGCTGAACCATCTTTGATAGACAAACTGTCTGGCACCCACCCAAGGGTCCCAGAACACTGCCTGAAGGTTTTCGAAGAAGATCCACACAACCTACTACATCCCTTGAATCATAAAGTGCGAAGTCTGTCAAAGTGCCTACATTTCATAGGATCAACTTAAAACAAAATTTAGCATCCCAAACTTCCTAAATAAGTCAGCAAGCCAATTTTAGCTAATGCGCCCTGAATCAAAGTGCACGTGTATCAAATGGAGGAAAAATAACTAAATTGACTATGCTTTCTAGTCTAAGATCTTTCATTCATCTAGTTAATTATTCCTTTCTTTTAATAAGTCCTCCATCGTTTGCCGTGCAAGTTTGATTTCTCCACCTAATTCCTGAGACAATTGGACCAAAGTAAGTACTGCTGACCCTTGTGCTTGTAGATTAGCTATTGATTTTTTTCTGGCACCAGTACACACTCCAGCTTTCTGGTGTTGCAGTGTTCGATCCCGAGAAAGGCTGCACTTCTGATTCTTGGGGATGTTGCCCACTTGGAAGGCCTGTCATTTCCAAAGTATTAAGAAGCTGCAGGCTTTCCAAAAAAAAAAAAAAAAATGGTTGTGTGCATGAAAATCCAACAGCTTCAACATCGATGATTGGGTGCAGAATTTGCTGAATCTGTCCTCGTACGAAAAGGCAATTTTAAGTCATAAAGGATAATTTGACAAATTCAATGATCTTTGGGGTCTGTTCTTGGACACCTATGGCTAAATGATGCGTTAATTATTTGCTTCAGGAAATATGTACAGTTTACATGGGCCCTGATGTATATCGTCATTATGATCAGGTTGCATTGCTGTTTTACAAATGTACCCTGTTGAATGGGTAATAGGCGTGACATTGAAATAACATGTTATGTGGTGTTGTGTTTTTTTTTTTATATCTCACCATGCGATAACAAGTCTTCTAAGATGAGTAGTTTTTATAATGGGTTTACAAATTTCTATTGTCAATATGCTTTGGTTTTACTATTTGTATATGCATATATGCTTTCACTTACTGATGTTAAAATAAAAATATGTAATACTCATTGGATGTAGTAGGAACATTCTTGGTATGTGTTGTGCAGTTCGACCACTTGCCTAGGGACATAATGAAAATCCCTCGGGCTGGTGTTGAAAGCAGATTTTGTGTCCAAGGCTAGTCGTGATTAAAAGTGAGGAAGCCGAATGAATTGCCCTATATTCTAAGAAAAAAAAGATGTTTTAGTTAAGCATGCAGGCATACACACCTTTGCATACAAACTATGTGGCAGCCTTTTGCTTCAATCCTCTCAAAGCCAATTAGTCGTATTACAACATTCAAATAACGTAACGCAACACGCTGTTAAGTGCTTCCAGCTTTGGGGATGCACGTGAAGATGTTGCAGGCACGTGCCTGTGGCGAATGAAAGATTAGAACTCGCTACAATGGTTCCAATATGGACAGCTAAGCCCACTGGAACTTCCGTCCCGCCTATAATTCATTACAATAGCAAGAAGCCACTAGGCACAATCGGGCGGCATTTACCAGTGTTTAGGATTTGTTTATTTCTTATTCTTTAGAATTAGTCATTCAGTTTCATGGTATGTCAGCAGATATACCATGAAATATACTCGAAGCACATTTTACCAGAGAAGCATCATGAACTGTAAATTGTAATGTGTGGCGGGTGACCTCCGCTAGATTGCAGTGTTACAAATAATGGACTGGCCTTCTTAATGTGCGGTATATTGAGCTCTAGACATAATGAAACCTTGCTTTGCAACTAATTTTACACACTGAAAAAGTTATGTTCATGCCTACCTGGACACAAAACAAGTGTTATTTTTCGAAATCTATGGTTTAACTATAATTGTCCCTTTTGAACGTTGTTTTTAACCTTGAAAAGTAACAGTAGTTTGTTGTTCCTTTCATGTCGCTTCTCCTTGCCGTTGCGTCACTTTGCCGCTTCTTGCTTCCTGCCACATCCTTTGATTTCACTTTTCTCTTTTTGATTGTCCCCTTTTTCCCCTCTCTATATTCCATGTACTATTCTGTTTCCTCCCCATCTTTCACCTGTTCCTAGTTGACTTTATCTTTTCTGTCTTCCGTGGCCCCTTTCTTTCTCAAATCCACTCTTTATTAATCTTATTCCTTCCTGTCGCACACTTTAACGATATTGCTGTGTTAAAAAAGAAAAAAGTAAATGCTGAAATTATATATGTTTGTCAAGTGTAAACGTGCATTCTAGTTTTGTGGTGTGAAAATGCCTGGGATATCTAATTTCAGCCAGAATAGTGATTTTCTAATTAAATAGAATTCCTAAATATTGTTTCGTTTGTAATGGGATGATTATTTTCATCCTTTTCTTTGGCAGACTAGTACAGAAAGTGCAAAGTCTGCCTTATTGGTTCAGAGGAATTGTACACAAAAAGTAAATGTTGGATGAAGAAATATGTTGGTTTGCACAGATAGTTTTGTTCTTAATGGACAGAATATCGTACCATGGGTGAATGGAGAAAATTCACCAGGATTATTACCATGAGGTTCTCCCTTTGTCCCAGAAGCCGGGTACTCCATCGTCCCTTTGGCTGTCTCCAAGCTGATTGACCTTAAGGGTTCATTTAATACCTGCGAAGTAAGCCCACCACAAATCATATCTGATCTGTAGTGCACCCCCTAAACCTTTGCTGTCACTCTGTCAGATTGCACACATTCTATATTTGATAATAAAAGACATATTTCACAGTTACACAGTTGCTTGAAATTACATATACATGGTGTGGCTGAATTTAGCCATGTCTCTGTCCAAATCTGCTGTTTCTAAGAGCTTGCATTCAGAAATGGCACATAATTGACTTTTTAACTGATTTTTCAATTTCTGACATTTACCCAACTTGACATACATGTGCGCAGGGAGTATGGACATTAACTGATGAAGTTTCAGATTTTTAACATGCATACATTTAGAGTAATATCCACTTTTCCGCTAAAACCCCCCTGAACACGCCACCGGGTCGAAAAACCTCTTAAAATGTGGGCAGAAAAATCACAAGAATTATGGTATCATTTATAAAATTTTCACATGTCCGCTCTATGAATGATCCATCTTTTTAAAGTTATGTTCTGGCTCCAAAGGGGTGTGGTTTCCTCTCAGCACAAGGTAGAAATACTGGTTTATCCAGTTCTGCCAAGCCAGCTTGCTCTCACAGGCAGTGCTCCTCCCAGCTTCTGCCAAGAGGAAGCTACATTTTACGACCGCTGTAATAAAACCTTTGCCTGAGTCAAGACAGGCTTTGTTCAGAGCTCCTGTAGAGCACAGGTAATTCAATTATCAGATAGATGGCATATCCTTAGTGTGAGCAGCAAAAGGGCAGCTAGGCCTGGGAACACAGCTGTGACTCAAGTTTCACTCCTGATGGGGGTAGTTGCCAGGCAAATTGGAATCTCTTTAAGCTGTCATTTCTGTTCCCCAGTTTCTGCATTCAAATAAAACTAAACATTTTCACATATGCAGCTAGAAGGCTGATTCTAAGTTTAAAACTATGACATTTAAACAGTTACAAAGGCATGTGACACCAAACATAGGTCACTCATTTAATCTAAACATTTTCGATTTTAGTGTCTTTAAATCCAGTGCAACTTAAACTGCTGACTCCATAGCTCAGCCAGTTTTGTTATAAGCATTGTTCTGGGCTCTTCATTTCCCAGATTTTGTAGGCACACAAAACTCCATTCTACCAAATGTCTGCTGGTGTTCAGTGAATATTTTGCACATATTGCAATGTTTGAAATAGGCACTTCGGCTTGCCTTCAGAGAAACACAGGGTGGTTTTAAACTGCCGGCTTTTGGATAGTGGTGAGTACTGGTACTGCACCCATTTTTGGGATTTAAGAAAATGAATTCCCCACAATTCTAGGTTGCATTTGGCAATCAGCATTGCCATTCCCAATGGTTTCAGACTACTGTGCGGGTAGTCCAATGGTGGTTTTAAAACGCTTTGAAGCTAACCGGCGCTACTGTTTTTCCTTTGGCAACCCATTTCCCTCATGGCAACCCGGCCTTTCATTCTCGCACTGGTGGGTGGCAAGTGAGGCAACCATTTTGGTGTGCGCACAAACTGCGCAGCTTTCCTGGATATCCGCGCACATGTTGGTTTTCCGCCATCTTGAATTTTCTAAGCCCACAGCACCAAATGTTGTGGCATGATAGCTTAAACGTGGGTCAGGACACCCAACAAGCCCCCCCACGCGACTGCACTTTGAATTTGAGTCGATGGGGAGTCGCGTGCCCAAGGGTTTTGACCCACGCACCGGTCTGTCCGCATAATCTTCTTCCTACTCTGTAGATGGCACAGTTCAGCATCTTCTTCTCCATCCGGTACTGATCGATCGGTTCTCCTCGCCGGTCCTGATGGGAATATTGGGCGGTACACTGGGCCCATTGGATCTTCGTTCCCGGTCTCCGGATCGTCCTCCTTGGCCAGTCTCAAGGTCTTCTTTCTCCTAGGACGACAAAGGAAGAGCGGCAATACCTACTCATAGACGTTTTTCCACCACTGTTGAGATGGTGGGACAGCATATGCATTTCATCATGACGAAACATTACATTCTTATTTTGATAAAAAAACAGTATAACTAAGAGACAGTTTCATGCAAATCACAATATTTTAGAGACTAGATGTGGTATGTTTTATGGTTGGAACTGAATTAGTCTGAGACAGTACCCGCTAGGATTCCAGAGGATTCCTCCAGTTGTTGCAGAGTGTGCCTGGGATGGCAACATTTCAACTGGTTTATGTGGACCCACTTGTCTTCCCCCTCTGCCGAAGGACCTTTGGGGATGTGGATTTTGTAGGCCACAGGAGAGATCTTGTCGATGATCTCAAAGGGTCCCTTCCATGTAGGCAAAAATTTGCGCTGCTTGGCCTGGTTCCTTTGGAAGTTGTATAGATAGACCCGGTCCCCCACCTGATATTCCTTCCTGGAAGTTTTCAGGTCATAGTGGGTCTTCATGCTATCAGCTGATCTTTCTAGATTCCGCTGAGCATAAGCAAAAGCATGTTGGAGGTGTTTCCTTAAATTCTCTACATACTCATGAGTAGTGGAGGCATTTATCAGTGTCTGCTCTTGGGTCCTATAGAGCAAATGCTGGGGAAGCACCATCTTGCGTCCAGTCATCAACTCAAATGGTGACATTTTGGTTGCAGATGAAGGGGTAGATCTGATGGCCATTAGGACCAGAGGTAATCGGATATCCCAACTTGGCCCAGAATCTGCCACAAACTTTTTTAAGATGCTCACAATTGTCCGGTTGTAGCGTTCCACTGCTCCAGAAGAAGCTGGTCTATAAGCAATATGCAGCTTTCTCTTGACCCCCAGTATCTCCCACATCTTTGTCATTACTTCACTGGTGAAGTGGCTACCTCTGTCTGACTCAATCCTTTGAGGTAGACCAAAACGGGAAAAGATGTGGTTAATCATCAAGGCAGCTGCAGTTTCTGCCTTGCAATTTGGGGCTGGGAGACATTCCACCCACTTGGTAAACAAGCATGTCACAGTCAACATGTACTTATTCCCCCTAGCCGAGCGAATCACAGGGCCTACAAAGTCGATTTGTAAATCTGACCATGGCAGTGTCATTCCCCTCTTTTGTAAAGGCGCCCGGTGCGTAAGGGATGATGGCTGAAATTGTGCACACACAAGCCACCCCTTCAAGTATTGGTCGAGGTCCTGCCCCATGTGTGGCCAGTATGCAACCTCTCTTAAGATTTCCAATGTTGTGTGAAACCCCCTATGACCGGCAGTGGCCGCATCATGGGCGTGACTTAACATCAGGCTTCGGAATGAGGTAGGAACCACCCACTGATCGTGGCCAGCTTTGGATTTCCTTACCAGCAAACCGTCTTGGATTCGGAACATTTTTGGACATTTCATCAACACTCTTAGGTCCTCTTTCCCAATGTAATCGGCATCCGTCAGGGGAAAGTTCTCAGGGTCCTCAAGGTGCTGGTAAAATTTACCAATTATTGGATCCCCCTTCTGGGCAGTAATCAAATCAGCATCAGGGGTCTCCTTACTCCATTGTGCAATTGAAAGGTCGTTGTGAGCAATTGTCTGGGACCTAGTGATGGCAGTGACCTGGATTTCCCCCAACAGGGACTCAATCTCAATTAGATCCCCTTGGATGGCCCCGGTTTTGGCCAGCTGATCAGCTAAGTCATTTCCAGTTTTGTCTGGTCCCTCTACTTTAGAATGACCCTTGATCTTTTTCCAATAGATGGTCATCTCATTCGAGGTGACCAGATCATCAATGTTTTGGATCAACTTCCCATGTTTCAAGGGTTTGTTGTTAGCACATAACATGCCTCTGGTTTTCCAATTAACCAGGTGCTCCACGAACCCGTTCCGTACATAATCCGAATCTGTGATTATGACCAGTTCGTGGAGTTGATGCTGGACAGCAGTGAGGATGGCATGATGCACAGCCATCAATTCTGCCACCTGACTACTTCGGGGACCGATTTTGTATCCAGCGGAGGGTTCTGGGGACTCATTCACCCATGCATTCCCTACGCCGGCCACTAGTTCTTTCTCCCCGTCGTTGTCAACATGGTAAGAGCATCCATCCACATACACAGTGGGCATTCCCTCACACTTGTCTTCTTCAAAGACTTTGTGGGGGGAATTAAGGTATGCCTCCATGTTGTCCTTTATTTTTAGACTTTCGTCCTCGAGACAGTTTTCTCTGGCACAATCATGCAAGTCGGCCAGACCTTGCGCGAGGGGACTCTTCTTGTTTTGGCCATATCGGACCTCCACAGGAAAGCCTTGCATTGACAGAATCCAGGAAGTAATTCGGGAATTACTCACATTTCCGGCCCGGATTCTGTCACTTTGGAGATATTGCAGAGGCTGGTGTGGAGTCTCCACTATGATGTGTTCCCCCTGGATAAACGGGCGGTAATTCTTCAATGCCCACACCGTTGCCAGGAGTGCCTTCTCACAATCGTTGAATTTTTCCTCCACAGAGGATAAAGTTTTGCTCGCATAGGAGATTACTTTATTGACCTTGTCATGCTTTTGATATAATACTGCCGTCAAGCACGTATTAGAGAACCCTGTCTCCAGGAAGAACTCCTTGTTTCCGACCGGGTAAGCTAGGCAAGGCGCTTGTGAGAGGCTTCTTTTGAGTTGTTTTACTGCCTCGGCTTGTTCTGGACCCCATTCCCACTTGACCCCCCCCTTCAGGAGATGAATCAGGGGTCTGGTGATCTCTGCGTAGCCCTCAATGAACTTTCTGCTGTAATTAGTCAGTCCAAGGAGGCTCCTTAGTTCCCGCAGAGTTGTGGGGTCTTTCAGTTTCTGAAGTGCTTCCACTTTCTTTTCCTGGGGACAAAGACCCTGAGGAGTAATCTCATGCCCCAAGAAGTTAACAAGGGTTTTACACCACTGTGCTTTCTGAAAGGAAAGTTTTGCTCCGGCGGCCCTCAACTGTGTCAGAACATAACGGATCCCCGCTATGTGTTCCTCAACAGATGAGCTTTTGATGAGGACATCATCTACATAAGCCAGGTTACCCCTTGCACCCAAGTCGGGCATGGCCTTGTGTAGAAAGATGTTGAATTCATTGCCGGAGTTGAGGTATCCGAAGGGAGTCCGGGTCCATGTGTACTGCTGGCCCCCAAAGGTAAAAGCCAGCTTGTATTGGTCCTCCCTACTGACAGGCACAGTCCAGTATCCATTGGTCAGGTCTATTGCAGTGAATACCTGTGACCCATGGATCTGGGCCAGCCCTTGGTCAATGTAGGGCAGAGGCCATCGGGAAGTATGGACCCGTTTGTTGAGCTCCCTGAGGTCGGCACAGAGTCTCCACTGGCCGTTTGGCTTCAATATTTCCAGCACCGGATTATTGAAGGTGCTGTGGACTGGACGGATTATTCCCCGGGACTCAAGGTTCTTAATTATTTCAGTAAGGGACTCCATTGATGCGAGAGGCAAGCGATATTGCTTCACAAACACTGGAGTCATGCCAGGGTCCGTGGGGATTGTTGTTGTGTGGATGTCAGTGCGACCACAGTCATATGAGTCTACCGCAAAGAGATCTTGGAAATCCAAGAAAACTTGTTTCAACTTTTGCTTTTGTTCCGGAGTCACACAGGCATCAGCTAGGTTGACTCTCTCTTCCAACATCTGCCTGAAGCCTGGAAAGACTTCTGGTTTGGCTATCTCCGCGGCCTCCTCCAGCTGGGTGGAGAAGTCCCTGGTCAGAGTGCTGATTTGGACCGGAGGCTTCAGGTGGGCAAGGCAGCCTTCATGAACCTGGAAAATCACCTCATCCCTCCTGAATTCACAAGTCACATCTTCCTTACCATAAGGGCAGGAAGTGTACACCAGGAAGTTCCCCCCATGCCGGGTAAAAATCCTGTCTAGTGTTGTATTGTCCTCACTGTCACTGTCAAAACAGTCCTTGGGAATTGGTCCTAACAGTTCATTTCTAAGATCAATGGAGAAATGTCGGTCATCAACCGCCATTCCAATAATGGTGCCTGCGGCTAGAGTAATACTCTTTAAGTCGCTGTTATCCACCTCTATTGGAATGGTGTCATGTTCTATGTTGACTAATGGTGTTGGGTTTACCCCCAACCCTTGCTGTTGGAGAGAAGCATTTAGATGTATGTAAGCATCAGGGTTTTTCAACTCTTGTCCCCTTTTAACTTTCACTTCCAGGGAGAATTGTCGGGTCCTTTCTGGGATGGTGACTTCCTCTTTAACCTGAATTTCAACTGCATAAGGTAGCAATTGAGCTGACCTAAATGCTTTTTCTGGATCATCAAAGCCCATGGGATTATCCGCTAATCGGGACCAAGCTTTGAAGTTTATTAGGTCCAAACTAATGGCAAAGCGATTGAGAATGTCACTGCCTAAGTAAAAGGCGGTGGGGACGTCTCGCACGACCCAACAATTGTGGACTATGCTCTTGTTGCCAATGGAGATTTTGAGCATACACCTGCTTGGCAGGAGATGTTTGGAATTAGGTGCTTCCAGGTCCATTTCCCATTTGTCTATCAGTTTGAAGGTGGGAATGGCTGGATCTTTTGGGAGTTGGCGGAACATGGCTTCGCTGATGAAGCTCTTACCGTTGTTCACACACACTCGAGCGAGAACAGAGTCCTTCCCATCATTTAACTGAACAGGGATGAACAACTGCTCTCCAATTTGCTGAATATCAGCCAGGCTCTGAGCTGATTTCACATCTTTCTGGACTATAGGAGTGGTAGTTTCTGATTGTGGATTAGTATAGAATTTCAGAGTGTTTCCTTCCAGTGTGGAATACCACCTTAGACTGGAAGGAAGGTTGATTTTCAGTAATAGAGAGGACCCCCCATCACCAGTCTGTTGTCCTACTGCTATGACTGTCACGTCTGGAATCTGGTTGTTCTGGAAGTGAAATTCTACTTGGTCAGATTTTTGTTCAACCATGTGGCATGTGCCGTTTAAACTAACATGGTTGACACTCTGTTTTAATTTTATCGGTCGGCTAGTCTGGGTCCAGAGGACCTTGTTTACGCAATCTATTAGGGGTGACAACCTTCTCAGGAGGTCATTCCCTAGTAAACAAGGGGTGCCCTCCGGGGTCACAACTATGACCGGGTGTTTCAACTTATGTCGCCCAATTTTAATGTCCAAGTCTGCAGTCCCCTCAACGGGAATTTCCTTCCCGTCAAAGTTCTGTAGTTGTCCAGGAAGAGAGGTGAGAGGAATTTGGTAATTCTCTCCCCTTCCTGCATTCAGTTCGTCAAAGGCCCTTCTGGACAGAAGGGTAGCTTGAGATCCCGTGTCCACCAGTGCCAAAATTGTACCCTGCCCCTGTACTTGTACCGGGGCATAGTATCTTCCCTCCTTCTCCTCAAGGGGGCACAGATAATGTACATTTTTGGACAACTGGTGGGCTAATTTTCTGGTTTTGGACATCGCTAGCGAAGAGATTTGGGCAGAATTCTGTGGAGAGCCTTGGGAATCTGAAAGAAAAAGTTGGCAACTGGAGATCAGAGCCATTGTGGGTTCCCCTGGCTCCGGTTCTGGGCCGCCCCCCCTTTTTGGAGGCAGTCACCAGGATGGGTTTGAACCAGGGGATTTTCTTGCGGTTGGTTCTGGGATGAGATGGTGGGCGGCGGTAGCTCAGTCTCCACATCTCCCCAGTCTGGATTTGCATCCCTAGGGACCCATTTTTCTTTGGGAGGAGTTCCCCCCTCTCTGAAGGAGAAGATCCTTTTCCCAGGATCCTCTGAGGATCCCTCTCCCTCAAATTGGAAGATCTGTACTTCCTCCTCAAACTGAGTCTGTTTGGGACTTTTGTTTCTCCTACCCCCCCTCTGCTCCTTAGGGGGCAGACTTTCAGGGGCAAGAGATTTTGTTTCCGGTTCCTGGGTTTCCAGGGGCTGTTTACAAGTGAGGAATGAAGCTTCCTCCAAGGCTTTACACCCCCCTTCCCTTTGTGCCTCCTCCCTGGGAACCGGTGAGTTATCGGGGTGCTGCCCCCGTCATTGTTCTGGAGCACCAGGTCCAGAGTTGGGTACATTCTGCGCCGGCATGCCGATCTGAGGGTTCTGCTGAGCCCTCAGTATGTGACCCATATCCCGCGCCATGTTTTGAACCTGGCGCTCTAACTGGGAAACCCGCTCAGGCTGATACGGGGCCCTGTTTTCTCCCCTGGGCTGATCCCGGGAAGGGTAGCTGTCCCTCCTCTGGTAGTACCCCTGGTTGGGAAGATTTGGGTACCCCTCCACCCTTGGCCTCCCCTCTCCCGGATTCAGTGGTCTGGGCTCAGGGAATTGGGGAAAGAAGGATGGATGGTTTTGGGGCTGAAAGTCGGGTGGATATCTGGGGAAAAAGTTCTGCCCAGGGTTTGGTAAATTTCTGCCCTCCTGTGGGAAGTTTGGAGGGAAGTTCCCTGGGTTAGGTGCTTGTCTGGATCCCCCCCCTTGGGCTGGAGGAGTCCACACATAACCCAGGATGGGTCGATTTCCCTTGTAACGGGGACTTACATAATCAGGAGAGCGAGGGACCCCATTTGTGGGGCTGCCTCCCTGGCTCCCTGTCTGTGACTGGCCCGAGGACCTTCTGGGCCTAGCATTATTAGGTGCAGGTAGGTTTTTAGGCCCCCCATCTCCAAATCCAAAACGGGGGTGACCTTTACCTCTGCCACCTTGGCAGCAGCAGGGGTGCTGTTGGCTTTGGGGTTTTTCTGGGCATTACTTTTGCTATCTACCGGTTTCTGCACCTCATAGATCCGGGTAGCCTGTTCAATGACCCAGTCTAAAGATCTTTTCTCGTGAAAATCCCTCACGAGCTGGGTCATGATATATTTGGGCAAGGCATGGAAAAACGTATTAATAAATTCCCTGCTATCCGTGCGCACCCTTCTGGTGGTTTGTGCAAAAGCACGCTTTAACTCCTGCACAAATTCTTGTGGGGCCTGATCCTCCCCACATTGCAAATTGTAGGCTGCCTTGCGAGCCTCTTGAGGATTTCTGTGAACAGAAAAATGTTTCAAGATGGCCGCCTTATAGGTGGACCATCTTAAATGATTTTGGTCCTCTAGCCCCGCAAAGAAACTGGAGTATTCCGGGGAGAAGGTCCACTTTACATATTGAATACAGCTTTGGCTGTCCTTCAAATGGAAAGTCTCCATCATTTGTTCAAACAACTCTAAGTGCTCCCAAACAGAATACTTAGCGTTCTTATGGTAAGGCGTGATGACGCTCCTGATCGCCTTAATCTGCTTTAAGGGGTCCTTAAGTAAGGCCCTTTTTGCCTTATTGGCCTTTTTGGTTCGGGTAACCCTTGTCCATTCTTCCTCGGACTCAGAGGCACTGCTCCCAGAGGTTCCCGTCTGTTCTTCCAGGTTTTCCCGGATTCTGCGAGCCTGGGAATGGCTGGCAGAATGTGGGGACCTGGTCTCCTGTGTCCTGCGCAGTTCAGAGGAGTCTTCAGATTCCTCCTTGCTGCCAGGATTTGATGGGTACCCCCTCCACTGACCTAACTGGGCAGAGGTTTTCAGGATGCCCTTAATGGGCCTACTCTCCTGGGGTTCCCCATTGAACTGTACTGTACTTGGGTGCCCATACCCGGATGCCCACCCCTCCATTCCTGAGTGGTACTGGCCTATGAGCCCCATACTCTTAGCTGGATAGTAATCTGCCATCCCTGCGGCCCTGTGCTCATGTGCGCCAGGGGACATGGGGGTGGTAGAGTCCAGGGACTGGGGGAGATGAAGGCCCCTGGTGTTAGGGCTCCTGCGGTTATGGTCAGGAGTCTCTCTTTCCCAGCGGACCTCATCTCTATCCGCCCCTGCTCCCTGTTGCAATGCAAGAGCCTGCATTTGTGCTTTCAGTTCCTCTGTTAAGGCCTTACTCGACTCTATCAGTCTCTCCTGCATCGCTACCTGTTGTTGGAGCCTATCATTGTGTTGACAGAGGGCCTCATTTTCCCTCTGTGCTTCCTGGTTGGTCCTGGAGAACTGGGCCAGTCTTTGCTGCAGGAGGGTTACCTCCTGAGCTGTGTCCCTATTGGCCTGCTCCTTTCTTGCTAGAGCATCCTCCACCCTCCTGGTGTGCTCTAGCAAGTTCTGGTGTTCTTTTTGGAGGTCACCCAGTCCCTGGTGGGTCAGGTGATTTTCTTCCATTTTTCTTTTTAAATGGCAGACTTCCTGGCCTAAGGTATCCCTTTCCTGACTGCATCTGTGCCGCCAGGTCGTCCCTTTGCCTTTGGAAGGCACCAGCATTCTGGCGCTCCTGATCAAACTCTGCCTGGGTATCCAGGTCTTTCAGAATTAGTTTGTTGCTCTCTGCCTTCACTCTATCTAGGTGGCCTTGCAGGGTGACTACCTGCTCAGCACATACCCTGTTGAAGTCCAGTTGTTGCTCCAGCTTTTTCTGGTTTTGCAGTAGGGAGTCCAAACCTTCTTGGTATTCCTTCTGCAAGGCCAGAAATCTGGTATCCTGTTCTACCTTTTCCTGTTGCAGCACATCCATATCCTTCTTTATTTTAATGATGTGCTGCCTACTATCATCTTCTGACTCCTGGCTCCTCTGCAGCCTCTGCTCAGAAGAGACCAGGTCAGATTGGACTTTCTCTAACGCCATCTGTTGCCTATTTGCCAGATTTTGGCTTTCAGCACATCTATCCTGCATGTCTCCCATATATAGGTACAGGTATGCTGCTATCCTGGCAATCTTATTGTGTTCCTCTTTGGCTTTAGGAGCCATATATAGTTCACTCAGGGCCACATGTAAGGGACCCTGATCTCTATATATATCTGACCCTGTTTCAGTGACCTGTTGTGTGATGGCCTGCAACCACACATCCTGGCCCTGTTCGGTCCATTCACCTCTCACAAATAGCTTATGCAAGAGGTGCTCTCCGGCTATTTTCATGTCTACTAAGGTCGTCATTCTAGAGATTGGTCTCTGTCCTGACTTACAGAAGTTTGTATTTTATTTTTGCAGAACAGAACTTTTCTTGGAGTGTCCCTTTTGAGGAATGCTTCACAGCGTAATGCAGCGTGGTGATCCGACCGGATGTATGTATCCCGTCAGTTAGCACACTGTATTAAGCTGCACAAGTGGTAAATCTAACCCAACGTCTCGGCTCGAGCCCCCAATTTGTAAGAGGATTCAATTCAGCACTACAGCTAAGTTAACGCCTAGTCTAGAATACTGAATGAAAACCCTTATTGATATATCTTTATGTCCAGTTCATGCGTTCTGGATGACTACCCCTATATAACACCCCTCTCTTGGAATCCCCCTGACCCCACTGAGCCAAGAAGTAGTTCTGTTTTGCAAGTTTAAAAGGTTTATTTGATAATTTAAAATATATATATATCACACTTTATAATAAATTAATAATTGAATAGCACACTTAATCTGATATGATAAAGATCAACAACGGAGAATCTGGCACTAGCACACTTCTTTATAATCAATAAGGAGTTGACATGAAATGGATAAGGTAGCACACAGGTGAATAGGAACAAAAGAAGAAGGTGGTACAAAATGCTTTATAGAGTTCAAATGGATGCAAGGTTGAATGAATGAAATGCAGTATAGAGATACTCAATATGATTTCAACAAAACAATGTAATCACCTTTCTCTGGCAATCCCCTCCCCCCCTTGATACAATGCAAGGAAATGGAAGGAAGCACACAGTTCTCAGAAATGCAATCAAATGTGATTCAGTTCACCCCAGCAAGCTTACACTACAGAAAACAGATAGGAGTTTTGAAAACACAGGCAAAATGCTTTGATATGTGCTAGCAATGGATGAGAAATATGCTGGAAATGCTTTTAATTCCCTTTCAGAGGTTCAGGGTGAGTGGTATCTAGTTAATATTAGTCCAGGCTCACACTAGCAATGAGGCAGGGATAGTTAGCAGGTTAAACGAATTTCTGGCAAATGGAAGGCAAGCAGCAGCAGTTTTTACATGTGAAGAAATTTGCAAATCGCGGTAAAATTCGCGAATGCGTGTTCCGCGATTGCGGTAAAACTATAAGGGGTAGGAATGCGGTTCTAGGTTCGTAGGAAAGCCACGATTCTAACCTTTCAGATGAAAGTTATTGCAAGTCTCTAGCACAAACGGTTGCGGAGATATGAGCGAGTTTGTGAAGGTCGTTTTTCAGATTTGAAATTTTAAAGTTCAAAAAGACAAGTGCAACTTGCAACTAGAAAATGACAAGTGACAGCTTTACAAATGACAGGTGACAGTTAGGAGGCAGTTCTACTTAGATTAAATAGATTGAATTATATTATTTTAACTAGGAGATTGGTTCTGCACAGTTTTCTAGGTACTCACACTATATTCTTGAGTGAAATGGGCCTCGCCATGGATCTGGTCAGGTTTTAAACTCGCCTCTGGTCTCTGCACTTCACAGTGATCTGGGTCAGCTCTCTCTGGTTCTCTGGTCTGGGTCTCTAGTTCTGGATAGATTGAAGTCTCTAGTTTGGCTCTCTGGAGGTTTGATGGAGGTAAAGTATGGATTTTTCCGGCAGAGCGTCCCGCTGCAGATGGAATTTGAAGGTCCCTATCTGTCCTGTCTGTCTGCTTTTATGTGTTTAGAACGTGGGTGTGTTCTAGCATCACTGACCCTACCTCTCTCTCAGCTTCTAATTGGTCAAACTTCCATTTATCTTTTGATTGGGGAATGAACTGTGAGTCAGGGGGATGTCATTTTATGGCTTGCAGATAGGACACTCCTCTGTCAGATTGCACACATTCTATATTTGATAATAAAAGACATATTTCACAGTTACACAGTTGCTTGAAATTACATATACATGGTGTGGCTGAATTTAGCCATGTCTCTGTCCAAATCTGCTGTTTCTAAGAGCTTGCATTCAGAAATGGCACATAATTGACTTTTTAACTGATTTTTCAATTTCTGACATTTACCCAACTTGACATACATGTGCGCAGGGAGTATGGACATTAACTGATGAAGTTTCAGATTTTTAACATGCATACATTTAGAGTAATATCCACTTTTCCGCTAAAACCCCCCTGAACACGCCACCGGGTCGAAAAACCTCTTAAAATGTGGGCAGAAAAATCACAAGAATTATGGTATCATTTATAAAATTTTCACATGTCCGCTCTATGAATGATCCATCTTTTTAAAGTTATGTTCTGGCTCCAAAGGGGTGTGGTTTCCTCTCAGCACAAGGTAGAAATACTGGTTTATCCAGTTCTGCCAAGCCAGCTTGCTCTCACAGGCAGTGCTCCTCCCAGCTTCTGCCAAGAGGAAGCTACATTTTACGACCGCTGTAATAAAACCTTTGCCTGAGTCAAGACAGGCTTTGTTCAGAGCTCCTGTAGAGCACAGGTAATTCAATTATCAGATAGATGGCATATCCTTAGTGTGAGCAGCAAAAGGGCAGCTAGGCCTGGGAACACAGCTGTGACTCAAGTTTCACTCCTGATGGGGGTAGTTGCCAGGCAAATTGGAATCTCTTTAAGCTGTCATTTCTGTTCCCCAGTTTCTGCATTCAAATAAAACTAAACATTTTCACATATGCAGCTAGAAGGCTGATTCTAAGTTTAAAACTATGACATTTAAACAGTTACAAAGGCATGTGACACCAAACATAGGTCACTCATTTAATCTAAACATTTTCGATTTTAGTGTCTTTAAATCCAGTGCAACTTAAACTGCTGACTCCATAGCTCAGCCAGTTTTGTTATAAGCATTGTTCTGGGCTCTTCATTTCCCAGATTTTGTAGGCACACAAAACTCCATTCTACCAAATGTCTGCTGGTGTTCAGTGAATATTTTGCACATATTGCAATGTTTGAAATAGGCACTTTGGCTTGCCTTCAGAGAAACACAGGGTGGTTTTAAACTGCCGGCTTTTGGATAGTGGTGAGTACTGGTACTGCACCCATTTTTGGGATTTAAGAAAATGAATTCCCCACAATTCTAGGTTGCATTTGGCAATCAGCATTGCCATTCCCAATGGTTTCAGACTACTGTGCGGGTAGTCCAATGGTGGTTTTAAAACGCTTTGAAGCTAACCGGCGCTACTGTTTTTCCTTTGGCAACCCATTTCCCTCATGGCAACCCGGCCTTTCATTCTCGCACTGGTGGGTGGCAAGTGAGGCAACCATTTTGGTGTGCGCACAAACTGCGCAGCTTTCCTGGATTTCGGCGCACATGTGGGTTTTCCGCCATCTTGAATTTTCTAAGCCCACAGCACCAAATGTTGTGGCATGATAGCTTAAATGTGGGTCAGGACACCCAACAAGCAATCTTTAATTTGCTTAAATTATACTTTTTCTAGCTGATCAATAAGCACATTTAATATTTCAATTTGCATGCTACATTTTAGTTTAATAGAGCTTGCACTAGTCTTAGGTTTGCTGGGATACCAATAGTTGCAAGAGGAGAAGTCACTGTTCCCAGTGATCCTCCTGTTTTTTAGATTGTGTGTCCCCATCCCACACCCAACTCCTCTCTAGAGCGTTCATTATTGATGGCACAGAAGGGCCGAGGCTCCCAAGGTTCCGACCCATGTTCTTTGTGGATTTGAAGATTATCTGAAATGAGTCCTTCATACTGGGGCTCAATACTTGTTGAACCGTGGTACTGATTTGAAGCAATGGGCGTGTGGGGGAACCCTCTGCAGGTTGTGCTAAGCTGGACCTTTCCCCTTAAGGGCACATACTCCTTTGCAAGTGGTATTCTATGCTGCACAAACCCAATGGCCATTGCATGAGGCGTTACAACATGAATACCGTATACATAATGTAGGTGCACAGAGGTTATTTCACATAATATCACAATCAATCGGTACAATCACAGCATGGTTTGGGGAACAGAAGCCCGCGACAGGGGTGAGGACCCGGGCAGGCGGGGGGGAGGTATCCGGTGTCGCGATTGGGCAGGTTGTATATGGGACCAGGCTTCCTCAGTGTCTGAGGCCCAAGTAACAGCCCTCAGCCATTGAGCGTGAGTGGGAGGCGAGGGGCGAAGCCAACAAAGCAGGATGGAGCGCACCGCCAGCAGGAGGCAAAGGCCGGCTATTTTTTTGGAATCACGGGAAAGGCCTGGAAGATCATGAAAGAGACATACCAACGGGGAAGGAACAATGGGATGGTCGAGAACCGCAGACATTGTCGAGCAAACTGCCTCCCAGAACTGTGAGAGGCGAGGGCAGGACCAAATCATGTGGATGTAGTCAGCGTCGTCTCGATAGCATCTAGGGCAGCTGGAAGGGTGATCCCTGGACATGCGATGTAGTCTGATCGGGGTGTAGTGAAACCTATGTAGTACTTTGAATTGAATGAGTTTAAGACGGGAGTTAAAGGACACTCGATGTGTATGCTCGCATAGATGTGCCCAGCGCTCGTCCGACATTTCAACACCCAGGTCTACCCCCACACACACTTCAGTTTAGTGAAATCTGGGACAGATCTGGATTGCAACATCGTGTATAACCTAGAGATTTTACCTCTTGTGGGCCCAGGGGAGGTGAGCTCTTCAATAGCCCGGTCGTCCGGGGGCAGCGCAGGGAACGTTTGGTAATGACGTTTGAGGGTCCTGCGGAGGGATGCGTATTGAAGCCATGCACCCTGGTCACTCCTCAGGGGCAACGGGAGATCGGGCCATTCAACAAATATACCCTGGTCAAACACATCACGCAGCAGCTCGTAGCCTGCGTCCGCCCAGCGGCGAACCGTGCCCGGTGGGACCTGCGGGACCCCCGGGAGGAAATTCCAGAGAGGGAGGTTACCGTGAAAGGCGTAAGTAGTTTTGACTAGTTTCCACATCTTCGCTAGAGCAATGGAAGTGCAGGCGACCGGGCTCTGTGAGTCCAATACCAAGGGGGCGGGTTGTATCACCAAGGAGCGGATATTCCGGTCGCAAACCGCAAGCTTCTCGAGTCGAACATGTGGGGGAGGGTCAATTGTATTAAACCAGTGAGAAGTATATTGGATTTGGGATACCAACCAGTATTTGAGAAAGTTAGGGGCACCGAAGCCCCCGTTAGAGATGGGAGTGGATAGGGTGTCAATTTTAAGGCGGACCGCACCCGAGTGCCAGAGAAAGGAGTTCACAGTGCGAGTCAAGTCCCGGAAGAAGCCCCCCCCAGGCCACAAGGGTATGTTAGTGAACCTGTAAAGCAACTGGGGTAGCACCACCATCTTCAATAGCCCTATCCTGCCTGCCAGGGAGATCGGGAGCTTGTCCCAGGCCCGGATCTTAGCCGTCAGGTGTGTGAGGTACTTCTGATAGTTTTCCTGGAAGGTCAGCGCCTGTTGGCGCGTCACCACTATACCCAAGTAGGTAAATGTGGACTGAGCCCATGTGAAGCCCAAGGTATCAGGAGGATGGGTGTGCATTCTGTGAGTGGAAAGAGAATGGATTTCGAGCAATTCACTTTGAGGCCAGAGACTCGACCGAACCGAATGATGTCCTCCAATATTGGGGGTAAGTTGATGGAGGGGGAGCGCACAAACAATGCATCATCCGCATATAGGGACACTATGTCCGACTGGCCCGCAGTACGGAGGCCTCTGTGAGCATGAAGTTGGCGGAGCATATCAGCGAAGGGCTCTATTGCTATAATGAAGATCAAGGGAGAGAAGGGACACCCCTATCTCGTCCCCCTGGCGATCTCAAAGAGGGGGGAGCAGTGGTCGTCGGTGCGGACCCTGGCTACCGGGGAAGAGTAAAGCAATCTGACCAGGAGAGAAAGGCAGGGCCGAATTTGCAACTATCGAGAACCCGCCATAGGTACCTCCAGGAGACCGAATCAAACGCCTTTTGCATGTCGAGGGTGACAGCCACTGCCTGCGTGTCGGGACTGATTCTGTTAATTATATTAAATAGGCGCCTCAGGCTCAAAGAGGTGGAGCGACCGGGAATGAAACCCGCCTGATCTGGATGGATGATAGATGGCAGGAGGGGAGCCAACCGGAGCGCCAGACCCTTGGCATATACCTTGACGTCACAATTTGAGTGAAAGCGGCCTGTATGAGCCACATTGCAGGGGGGATTTACCTGATTTAAGTAGTACTGTGATTGTGGCCTCCCGGAGTGAAGGGGGGAATACACCAGACTCCACAGACTCCAGAGAGCTAGCAAGTGAGGAAGCAGCTGTGACTTAAAATGCTTGTAAAATTCGACCGGAATACCGTCCGAACCGGGGGCACGCCCCGAGGATAAGAAGTCAATAGCGTCCGACAGCTCCTTCAGTGTAAGGGGGGAGTCGAGGGAGGCCGCGGCTTCTGGGGACAGGGCTGAGAGAGGGAGGGCATTGAGAAAGGAGTCTATCTCCGCCACCGGCGCCTCATCTGAGTTAGAGTATAGGGTTTCGTAAAATGTGAAGAATTCCCTGTTGATGTCTTGCGAGGAGACAGCCATGGAGCCGTCAGGTCTCTCGTCCCCGATTATGTGTGGGGACCCCGTCACAAGACGGATCAGACGTGCTAGAAATCGACCAGGGCGATCCCCCTCCCCATATCTCCTCGCCATGCCAGGGCTATCCAAAAACCTTTGTTCGCGATCCGCGAGGGATCGAAACGTGTCCAATTCCGACCCTATGTCAGCCAGGTTGCCCGGGGTGGAGTGAAGTGAGCATGTAGCCTCCAGGGTAGAGAGTCTGGATTCACTAGCAGCAAGATCCCTCCGGATTGACTTCAGGACCCCATTCTCTTTGGATAACGCAATCCCTCTGATATAAGCCTTAAATGACTCCCATAGAGTGGCCTGGGTCGCTACCGAGCCCGTATTAGTCTCAAAGAATTCCTCAATCGACCGCTCGAGCTCAGAGCAGAACTCCGGATCCAGTAAGGACAGGGGTTTCAGCCTCCAGTTACGTGTCCGGCCGGGATCGGGACCCCAACCGATGGTCACAGTGACTGGAGATTGGTCAAACAGGGTTCTGGGGAGGATCATTAGCTGTATAACGCTCTTAACCAGTTTGTTGGAGATCACCCATCTGTCAATGCGGTAATAGGAGTCGTGGACTGAGGAGTAAAAAGAGAACACGCGGGAGTCCGGATAGAAGAATCTCCACGCGTCCACCATGGCGAGACGGGGCAGGGATGATGGTGCAGTATAGGCTGCCCTAGAGAGTAGACGGGGCCTGGATCGAGATCTGTCCAGGGCCACATCGAAAATCGTGTTGAAGTCACCCCCCCAAAGGATGGGAACCAGGGGGAAGCCTTCAAGGAGGGACGTGACCTGTACATAAAAATCCGGGTCATCTAGGTTAGGGCCGTAAATGTTCATCAGGACCACCTCCCTGTGTTGAAGCGTAGCATGGAGCAGTACATATCTGCCTTGAGGGTCTATTTGTGAGGAAATTAGAGAAAACTTGAGGCTTTTGTGAATAAGGGTCATGACCCCGCGGCTTTGGGTAGAGAAATCGGTAAAGAATCTATGGGGACCCCAGGTTTTGGCAAAACCATACACTGTTCCGCGCGGGCATGTGTCTCTTGTAGAAACAAAATCTTGGACCCATGACGCTCGGTCTGCAGCTGGAGCTGTCTCATCTTATAATT
Source organism: Ambystoma mexicanum (assembly GCF_040938575.1). NCBI lineage: Eukaryota > Metazoa > Chordata > Amphibia > Caudata > Ambystomatidae > Ambystoma > Ambystoma mexicanum. The sequence goes on along the minus strand of NC_090923.1, from coordinate 382,317,261 downwards.
TCCCAACCCACGGACGTTCCAGCTCATGAAGGTCAGGTCACTCTTGGTCACAGATACAGTGGTGATCGAAAAAGACAAGTGTCAGTACCCTACGGGCCAGTTTCGCGGCCCTGCAGCACCAAGTCCTGAGCACCACCTCTCGGCTCGCCTTCTCTGACAGCGCCAACTTTTTAACAACAAAAACCCTGACATGACCCACCCCCGCCCACATCCCCCCCCCAAACAGAGGGATGACAATCCCAACCCCCCTCAACCAAAACCAAACCAAGGGCATCAGCGCCTGCGGGCCTGAGGGCCGGACTAGCCGCCGTAGTCCGGGCTGCGGCAGATCCAATAAGACAAGGGGTGCCCACAGTGGACCTTAGCAAATAACTTGAACAGGGTTCTGGCACATGGTGATGTGGCACGCATTTGTAAAAAATGAACACAACAAGCAGATTCCGAAATAGAGGATCAAGTAACCCCGATGCAGGAAGGCGGCCTTGCCTGGCCCCTCCGCGTCGGGACAGAAGGATAACTGCAAAACCGTGAACAGAGGGGAGGGGTCAACCAGGGAAATGTTCGTCGATGAACCTGGAGGCCTCCTCCGGGATCGTGAAAAAAAACACCTGGTTGGCGTGTTCTATGCGGAGTTTGGCAGGGTAGAGCATAGCATATTTGACTGAGTGGTCCCGCAGCCTGCGCTTCACAGCCTGAAAAGTCTTGCGTTCGCGTTGGACAGCCGTGGAGAAGTCCGGATAAAGATGAATCCTTGCACCATCCAGTAGTAGCTCCCCTTTTAGCCTAGCTGCCCTGAGGAGGGCATCCCGGTCACGGAAGTTCAGCACCCCGGCTATGATGGGCCGAGGTGGAGCACCAGGTCTGGGCTTAGCTGTCAGGGCTCTGTGTGCCCGCTCAATGGCGAAGTGCGGTGAGAGCTTGGGAGAATCCAGGAGCGAGACCAATGTGCGCTCGACAAAGTCCTCCATCAGTTCATGCACTTCGTTCTCGGGAACCCCGATAATGTGAAGGTTGTTACGCCTCGATCGAGATTCCAAGTCCTCGTTCTTCTTCTCTACCTCAAGGTCTCGGTTGGAGAGAGCGGTGACCTCGGAGCGCAGGGCTCCCAGTGCATCCTCTGCGGAACCGACCCGTGTCTCGACTTCTGACACCCGGCTGTCAGTCCGCTCGATGTGGGCCTTAATGGAGGATATAGTACCGTTCATGTCATCCAGTTTTGAGTGGAGTGCGGTGAAGCCCTCGCGAATGAAGTCCATCATATTTTGGGATTCCGGTACTGCGTCGGGTGGAGGTGCAGCTGGGGTCTTAACGGTCTCCTCTGATGATCTCGACGCAGCCTTAGCAAACATGTTGATGGAGCTCTGTTTCCTCTCCCCTCCCTTGGTCATCCTGGCGATGTTGGAGAACGAGTGAGGAGAAGGGGGGAGCCCAGGCCCTGTACCACTTGAGGCAAAGTGTGGCATGAGACAGGGAGTAATGCAGGGGGAGCCGTGGCTGTGAATCCGTGTAGATGTGATGTTGCGGCCACCAGCGCAGGCCACGAGGTCTCAGCCAGCCCAGAGAGGCGCGGGAAGAAACAAGAGGAGACCTCGGGGGTAGTAGATCCCAGGGTTGGGGGTGATGACGCCCAGCAAACAATGTGAGAGCCCGGATCCAGATATGGGTGATCGAGTGCGATGAATGATGGGGGGGGCGCCTCCCAGCGCAATGCCCACAGGGTAGACAGGCCGCAGTCTCGAGCACAGTGAAGGAAGATAGGGCAGGCAGCCGGTGAGCTGAGGGTCCTGGGCGATGTAGTGACGGCAAGATCACCGCGGCCCCCTCCGACCACAGGAGACCCCCAAGGGAGGAGACGCCCGCGATGACCAGTGGAGTGGGGGGATGAGAGAGACTCCGGTGGGGGCAACAGGACAAATGCAGGCCGGGGAGGCGTCGGGTCCGGGGCAACACCAACCGCTAATGGGCCCAGAGGCCGGGGGCGCTGTGGGGCCAGATTCCTCAGGACCAGTAGTGCTCCGACAACTAAAAGGTGAAAGCAAAGTAGCCCACCGAATGAAGTAAGGGGAGGCACAATCTGTCCAGTTAAAGCAGATTCCACACCAGGACCCGCTACTGCTCCCCTACACCCACCAGGTACTTTTAAAGCTGGACTACCTGGGTGTCCCGTAGCTGCCCAGCTGTGTCAGAGAAGATAGTTTGCCGGCTGTTTATCCAGACCGCTTGAAGTATTGTTTGTACCGCCACGTCTGTTGGGTCCTCGATCCCACAAATACACAGCAGTCCGGGTAGTCCGCAGCCCCGTGTATGGAGGGGGCGAGGCAATGCTGCTGCCCAGGAAAAGTCCACGTACCTGGTGGCCACAAGGATCCGGTGCACCGCGTATGTCTCCCGGGTGCCGGAGTCCCGCTGTCGGCAGGGGGGGGGGCCCGGCGAGGTCCAGCAAGCGAAGGAAGGGGCCCGGGCAGCTCCGAAGCAGGGCAGGCGTCACCCCGAGTGTGCCCCGGGTCGCGGCCGCTCGAGCCGGTGGTGCGCGGGCTCAGGACGCACCTCGGCCGCCTCCAATCGCACCACCAGACAGGGGGGAGGCGGACTGCCCCCCGGCAGCGCGCACCCACCGAGGCGAGGGCACAACACCAGCCCTCGGGCGAGCCCGTCCGCTCCGCCAGAGGATGAGTTTTGGCGTGAGAGCACCGCAGTCCGATGGGGGAATGGTGCAGCGGCGTCCAGGAACCACGCTCCGGAGCTCCGATTTCTGACGGGATTCGATCCGCAGGGTCCCTGGGGTAGCTGCCCCAGAAACGCATAAGCCGGGATCGGCTATCAGGCGTTTTAGAGCGCCGATTCAGGATCTCGTGATCTGCTGGCTCCGGAGCTCGAGCCTCAGGCGGCCATCTTGTTCGGCGCTCAACAGCGCCCCCCGCCATTGCATTTTTCAAAGGAGATTCAACTCTTGGTTTTGTGAGATTGTCCTTCAGAGATTTGCACGAAAGGAGCTTACCGGATAACTTGCACTGACCCACTTTAAGGCCTTTCTTGACTGTTTCGCTGCTGTGCTTTTCCTTCAGTCAAGGTACAGGGATCTTTTTCCATGCCAAAAAGCATATTATCCAAATACAGAAGTCAGTACAGTTTCCGTGAAGGTCTGAACTGGGCAGACAACTGCCATAAGGCCTCCAGATAAGTGTCATACCAGCCTTTTTATGCATCAATATCTTGTAAATAAGACACCTTTTTAGCTTTCTGTTTATTCCATTTACGCACCAGTTTAGAGCCGAGTTCATTGCAAATTACGGGTGACTTGACAGACACCAGAGGAGATCTTTTCGTTCTTATCTGCATGGACTAAATTGCAAGCCACGAAGGAACATCTGTCAGAAACTGCATACAGTGAGATGAGGAATGGTTTCTTCCTGTTTTGTGCCTGTAAATGCTGATGGAGAGGAACATAATGTATGCATATTTGGTTTCCTAGAATTTTGGGATCACATCAGTTAAAGATCAAAAATATAGTTAAAATTGTGAAGTATCGTTTTCACAAACACATTATGCTCTTTCAGTGAACACTTGCTTTCATTGCACAAAAGTCTTTCTCAGACTGTCCATCTGTGTGGTGTGTTTAAAGACATTAATGTGTGGTAGGTTTTTCACAGATGTAAGTTGTTTTAAGCCAGACTTCTTTGCTACACAACTGTTTTGACTATATGGCCTATTCATTTTCAAGTTTAGTTATGTTCTGGTTGCCTGTCATACTCAATACCCACTTGCTGAGGAACCTCATGTTTACTCTTAGAGTTTAATGTATACTGTATTAGTGTGTGTAAAATACGTCCACTTCAAAACCTTATCTGGGGCATAGATAAGTATATCATGCATAATGTATAGTGTTTAAACGCCAAACGTAAAAAAAGTCAATGTTGTAAATGTACTATAAATGGTCAGCACCAGCAAGGCCATTGCTCAAGGTTTGGTGTCTTTTCACCAATCATAGGGTTCACAGCCTCGTTGAAATCTTCAAGACTAGACTTAAAACATTCCAAACCTGACTCCCTAGCCAGTGCACATGCTCTTATAAAACAAAAATGAAATGGGTGCATAGAAAGTAGACTAAACGTGTCCCTGTAGTTGTAATCCAGATATATATTTTACATTTGTATGTAGCCCTTCGTGCAGTTCCTCCAACTTCTAGGCACTGTGATTTAGTTCAGCCGATAGTCAGTTTACTGACCTCTGAAGGATGTAAGGGTAACTCGGTCAAGCCAACGTTGGACCATTAGATTAGATATACAGCCTAATTATAACTTTGGTGGTAAATCCACCAAATACTGCCAAACCTGCTTACTGTTACCATTACTTGGTCCAGTGTGTTGGTGTTGCCCATTTTTGATTTCAAAGGGCTCCATAAGGACTCTGGAAGGATAACCGTCCACAGTAATTGCACCAAATGTTTAAAGTGGCGGATTTACCACCAGCATGATGCTGGAGGAAAGTCCTCCACTTTGAGGTCAAACCTATAGTTTGTGGCACTGTGCAAATGGTGGTAATTCCGTTGCCCCCAAAAAGAGGCAGTAACAAAATTACCATCAGTTTTCTTCTATACTGCCTAATGTTTAATGAGAGGCCCATAGATTGTAGCATTGAGCACTGGCCTCTCTGTTCCAATGTATCACAACAGTGGCATATCATTAAGTATTTCTAGTTCCAGTAAATGAGGGTGTTCATTCATCAGCAGTTTGTGTTTTTAAGGGCCTTGATTTATCTGTTCTTTTGGAGGGTGCTTGCACTGCTCCATTCCATGCCAGCACCTCTCGAGGCAAGTGTAACTTTTACCGATGTGACCGATGTCTTGTACTGTTAGGCCCACTATGTTTTTTGTCCATGTGAGGAAAGAATGATCTATTGAGGTCCATGGCATACCGTTTCTATTTGTAGGTTTTACAAGTGCACACTCCAATGTTGCAACAGTTCTATGTGAGGAGTGCCCCCTACTGTGGAGACTCATTACTCATCTCTCCTCTACGTGGTTATCTTCTGCCCCTGATTTCCGTTGCATTGATCCACTCCATCTTTTCTACATGATGAAAGTTTGCGTTGATGTTGTCATAATGTGCCTTTTCTGATGGTGTGAGGGAAGCCAGAACTACTCAAATTGCCTGTTCTGTGATGGCGAAGCGTTTTATGCTGCTGCCGTTCCTGTTCTTTGCATACAGGGAAGCTCACAGTGTTGATGTTCATCTGTTTCATTTGTCAGGGGGTGTTTGTTCTGCTTCACACTGTGCTTTATCTGTTCATTGTGATGGACACATGCTTTTCTATTATGATGTACAATGCTGCTGCATCATGATTTCCATACAGTTCTCACTTTTGCATGCAACGACCGGATGTTGCACACAAATTACTCTCTTGTGAAGTAAAGTCTAATTTGTACTTGAAAAGACATTTGCTCTCAAAGTTTAAAAAAGTAAAATACTCTCACCTCCTATTATCTGGTGTACTGCCTGCGATACTTCAAGTGCGTTCAACGGGTTTTCCACTCACCAGGCCTGCAGAGACTACAGTATTTAGAGTTGCTCTCAAACATGTTCTCTCATTGGAACTTCAAATGGCCATCACGGGCGGTACGCCAGTGCCGCCACCCAAATCGCTCCTTTGTCTTGGCTCGGCCATGAACTGGAAGTTTATTTTCAACTAGATTTCTATTAACCTACCCTCCAATTCTTCTGATGGCATCTCTGACCCAACGCTGCAGTATGTAAGTGGGAGGGGCATTTGGATTTTAAGTGGGTGTGGGTTGGATTTTCATGGGCACCACTCCCTTCTTGGTCTTGGTCACCCAGAGGACTCTTTTTCCAGTTTGTCCTTCCCAAGGCCACGAGCCTTCAATTCAAATGTGCTAGGCGTGCACCTTAGCCTCACTAGTCTACGCTGATTCAGTGATCTTTATAAGCCTCGGTGGCCTGCATGAGGCAACCCACACACTTGCCCACCTTGCTGGAACAAGATACAATGGCTTTCTCCTCTTATACCTGTTGCATCAACTGATGTGGTCTGGTGCCACACCTGCTACCATTCTCCAAGCTTTCCTGTTCCGGGAAAGCAATTGCTGAAAGGTGCTGGGTACCAATAGAGGTGCTGGTCAATGCCCCAATAGTGCACTTTTCTTTACCATACTTGTCTTATACAAGAGTCACAAAGCATGCAGCTACTATGCAGATCATCAGTTGATTGCCATATTCCACGGCAGCCTTCTAGCCTTGCATCACTTTCCGTGGGTGCAGTATAATCCAGTCTACATTTAGCGAACACCGCTCGGAATGTAGGCTGCCTGCGTACGTGTCCTGACTGGCACACTGGTCCAAGTGCTCTGACCCATGGATGGTTCAAGATTGTATTTTAATCAAGTACATGGTATCCTTTGATGTGGAAGGGGAGAATGGACACAAGATCTGCCATGAGCTCTTTACTGAGGCTTGAAATCAAGCGAGTGCTAGCAGCGACCTCCCAGTGACACTCTTTCATGCGCTGCATAGTTTAATAATTGTGGCTTTTTCTGGAAATGAAGAACTGACTCCTACGGTTTTCTTTTCGATAGCCACATGTATAGTTTATATTGGTATTCTAGTTAAACTAAACATCAACTCCTCTACTTTAGAAACCACTGCTTGGTCAAAATCATTGCTAAAATTAGATGATCTCAATGGAATTACAGTACTTTGCATGTGCATGAATGAATTACTAATGTTGTGTTCTGACTGCCTAACATCAGTGTTCGAGTCTATGGCACATTAATTGTTGAGGTTAGGGTTTACAGCTTACCTTGCATGGCTCTCTGTTGGCTCACAGTCGGGTTGCAGAGTTGATTTAAAGACCCTTTGCATCACCGTTAAAGCAATACAATTGTACAGTCTGTATTCCTGGGAAAAAAAACTATTGAGATGCCTGACCACCAGAAACTTAACTCATTCGTTCACCTAGCGCTAGTTGTTCCACCTTATTGAAAAAAGCAAGAAGGTGGCTCTCCATTCCCAATATTCTAGACCAGGTCACGTCTAACTTCCTGGCTTGAAAGGCCTGAATTATTATTGAGAGGTTTGCCACATGGTGAAATGTAAATGCGTTACCCCTTGTCAAAATCCAGCGCAATTGGACTGGGCAGCCTGCAGCCCATCGGAAACCCATTATGCAGTAAAGCACTTTTAGATCTACCTATTAGCCCTATAAACGGCTTCACGTAGTCCAGCCTTTTGATACCAGATATGTCTAGACCCTACCTTTCTGCACGCCCAATCTGTGGTTCCCCTTTATGCATCCTCATGCGCCCAAGCTGTAGCAGAACATTACTGTTCCCGTTCCACATTACCCATATGTCTTCCTATATTCACGCTACTCCTTTTCCTCAGCAGTCTGAGGTATGGTTAATCCAGACGGGGGCACATTAGTCAAACTGCTAACAAGCCAAGTCTTCTGATAACACTGCCCTGTTTGTGCGATGTATAAAAGCCATGCAACGTAACAGATGTGCACAACCATAACCCTTCTGTAATCCTACGTCTCCATAATGATTCTGGTACATTCTCCATTTATCCTGATATACTATAGTCTAGACTGTCGTCCTATTCTCATCCGGGCTACAGAGGCCCCTGAATTGTTTCCATAGATGGCTTTTTGTGTCTATGTACGCGTAAAACACTTAAAGTTTAGACTTCACGATTCAGCTTTGCTCGGGAGTATTATACATTCTAGCCCCTGACACCCCATAATTCGCTACTTTACTAGTAAATACACAATCCTAAACGACCCTAATTCAGCAAAGTGATTTCAAAATGCAACACTGTTCCACAAACATTACCCCTTTCCCGTTCTCAGCATTCTCAAAATGGCTTTTCTTTGATTTTGTACCCCAATACCTTCTTCCTACTCATTACTCTTTCTCCGTTTCCTCCTCTAAGTCTTTTTTCTTCTTTTGGGGCCACAATAAACCAACAATTTTGTACACGTTTCAGTGCTACGAAACCGATTTTGTGGTGCTTTTGTACATTACAAAAGCATCCGAACAGTGAACGCGTTAACAGAAATGTTTGTATTTTGCATTTGAGCTTTTATTATGTTTTCACATGTGCGCCCTCCATTTTGGATGTTTTGAAGTAGTGAAGAAAATACATATTGGACAACAGCAAATGCTGGAATGGCTCTGCCAACAGTGGTTTAGTTAGTGGCGATGTGGACTGAGTTTGTATGGTTCTATGTTTCCCCAAAATAAAGAAGGCTGCATGTCCATAATGCTAGTGAAAAATAGAATTCTGATGGTCATTGCACAGCCACGTTAGTGGCTGTGTAGTTATGGTTCAGTTGCTAATCCTATAGGAAGAGCACTTTTTTGGGCGGCTTATAACTTCGCTCCCCCTGGACGAATCCTCACCAAACGTTGCAAAAAAAGTACATGGCCCACTCTTAATTTTGCAAATTTTAGTGAGGTTTGGTATGGTGGGGCAAATTTATAGGGGGGGGTCCCAAAATGAATTTTTTTCCCCTAGACGTAATGGGGAAAAAACTTTGTGCATGCCTAGAGCGCAAACTGCTGGACGGATTTCCACTATAATTGCGGGAGGAGCGGCGGCTTAGTCTCTGATGCACTTGCACGATCTGATTGACACCTGGCATAGTAAGATCGTTGTCTGTCCTCCCTTTGTCCCCCCCCTTGCCTCGTTGCGCCATGAAACACTTGTGTATAGGCGCGTTATAAATACCATATCAATTTCATATCATATATCTGATTAGCTGGGGTGAGGTGTGTCACATTGATTCGATGCGCCCGCCATCTTGGATCCGCCGACAGCATGGCGGCGAACAGAGGCAAAATGCAATTTCCGGGAGTGTGTTGGTGTGCAGAAGTTCTTGTAACTTCAAATGGTTGGGGAGTAAGAGATGGGTGAAATCATATGTTTTTCAAAAATGTGTAATGCCCCTGTGCTGTGAAGCACTATCTGCTCCCATTCTGAGTGAAGGTCGGCGCCGTAGAATTTTTGGTTCCTAGCTGAGCAGACCCACGCATGATAAACAGCATAAGGTTCAATTGTTTTTTTTACCTTGAAACAAAGGGAGGATTGTGAACGGAATGCATGAAGGGAGGGATGTAAGACTTTCAAATATGATAATGTTCACCATTTAAAAATTGGAGAAAGGAACATGTAATTTAATTTTATGACAATTCGTTGAAGTGGACAGAGTGCTTGTTTTACGCCGATACAATGGAAATGCCGAATATTTGGAAGTTTTACTTTCGACGATTTTGTACACAAACTAGTCAAATTATAATTCGGTGACCATATTGGTGGGGTAAATTATATTGTGTTTTGTGGTATATTGCAATGACACGCATTTAGAACTTGTGTGTGTAGTTTCTTTTCTCGTGGTGATATGGGCAGTGCAGCATCGAGATGGGTGTAGTGCAGTCATGGTTCAAAAACGCGTAATTGAACGCTAATATTTAATAAAAATTCTGTGTATCTGTTCTTTTTGGTTTTATTTAGCTCTCTGATTGCAGCATTAGCATCCCATTTCAAGCTCACCATATTCCGTAGCAGTAACGTTTACAGCAAACTGAAGAGTAATTTACATGTTCTTTTGTTTGAGTTATCGTTGTTTGACATTCATGTTTATCAATAGTTGTAACAGGGGCCCAAATTGATGGTTAAAATGATGAACTGTAATAAGATTGTTTACTGAGACTCATTTTTGTTATTTTATTTTAAACGGCTACATCTTGAGTTTCTGCGATTGTCATGGTTTCCAGATAACAACTGATGGTTTTCTTTAACCGTCAGCTACAGATATACGTCAATGGTTGGATGCCAGCAACACTTTTTTGGGATGATCGACACTGGTCTATATGCCCGTACGCCATGCCAGTGATACAGAGCAACTTCATATGTTTTGTGGTGGCCTAGCAGAAGTTCATGCAAAGTCTTCACAGGAATATCGCGTGACTAACTATAAACATTGGGTGCGTTTTACTACGCTATATAGTAATGTTCTGGAGATAGATGGAGCATATCACTAGGTTTGGTGATGTTAGACTCGGGGGTGGGGCATATGCATTGGTGCCGCCAGGGCAGTTCACCTTGGGCGATGCGGGAACGGATACGATTATCACAAGATGGCCACGCCATGCTGCCTGATTTTGCATGTGTTAAAAAAAAAAAAAACAAATTAAAAAAAAAATTTAAAAAAACTGTAAAAGTACTGTAAGGTGCATAAGAAATGTTTGTACGATCGATCAATGTATGCTTAGAAGTACATGCCCGAATACTTTGGAAAATAATATTTCTGAGTGCACTATTATTTTAATAGATCTATTTTTTTTCTCTGTTCGCTGCAGATGATTTTCTAAGTTCTGTTTCTGTATTATTTTTTATGTCTGTGTGGCGAGTTTAAAAAAAATGTTTTGGGAAAGTACACATAAACTAATGGGCAATAATTTGTTTATATAGAGAAGTGTGGGCCGGTCTTGGAATGCGCAGGCATTTACAAAAGGAATGCCACCGAGTTGTCAGTTGAGGGGGTGCACACTGTGACCCTACTTAGCTGTCTTCTGGTAAGAGGTTGCATACAGCTAACTATGCTGGCATTTTCAAACAAGACAAAGGAGGATTTCTGTGTTATAAAGGAAGTTGTTTCAATGCATAAATACACACATGCTTCCAATCCCTGTGTCTGTAACTAGTCTGCCAAACATTTGTTTCAGTCCGATATGCTTCACGCTACATTTAATGGTTGTCTTTCTATCCTGCTGTCCTTTTAGTGAACTTTTGAGCCCTGCTTGCATTTCCAAACTCCATGACACTACTTGATGTCCAAGTGCATAGCTGCCATGTGAGCCACTAAGAGCCATTGCTGGCTTTTCTCGTTGCATGATTGGTTTTGTAGTTTCATGTTTCCCATGCTAAGTATGGGCCTACAAATTCCAGCATATAAAGTCAAAAGCAAGAACAGGCTTGTCTTATCGGGCATAATATGGGAGCACTTGACAGCAGGTTTTGCGACTGTGCTTCACTCTGCTATGCCCAGTAGTGTGCTTTTAAATGGTCCTGTAGCAGAGGTGTTGCCACGTGTGGGTTTTTAGGTAAACTAAAGCATGTGTGCGCCCTATATTTTTAAGAAGACTGTCCCTTATTTGTGAGAACACCTCATGGTGTCCACAGTAGTTAGACATTCAGCAAATGGTTATTTTATTAAGTCCTATCAGTTTAAATTGAGGTTCTTAGGGTTCTCAATTTCGGTTATACATGCATTATAGTAAATATTTTAGAAGGCAGCAAGATCTAAGTTAAGTGCTACGAGACGAGTGACTAGGCAGGTTCAACTTGACGGGGAACCAGTCCTGCTCCTCAGACACATGTGTGGTCTGGTGCTACATACCGAGTCTCCCCACAGAGTTTAACTCCTATGCCGCAGGCGTCCCTGGGTGTCTGAAGGTTCAGCATAGGCACCAGAGTTTTGAAGTGCATCAAGCGCAGGTTTGTCTGAGAGTGTGTGTGTATTCTATTCTATTGTTTTGTGTGTGTGTGGCCAATGCAGTCTTTGCATCAGGCAATGTTTTTTTTTAAATGTCAAAATTAACTTGCAGGATTAAAAGCACTTTTAATCTTGCGTGACAATTTTGCTTCCCATTTGCACCTCATTCACACTCCCATTCACACCTGCTGGTGGTGGCGCCCCCTGGAGGCTGGCACATCAGGCAGCCGCCTGCATGACCTGATGCAAAGTTAGTAACCATGTTCATCACGAGGAATATTTTCTTCCAGCCATTCTAAAGTAGTAGACACTTCTGTGTAAAATGAAATAGTTATATTATTTTTACTGTACCTAACACAGAGTTTATAAATATATAAAATCAGTGAAAAATACTTTGTTAAAGGGACGTTATGGTTAAGTTGCGCTACTAAAAACCTACTAAATTCAGTGAAAGAAAACATTCAAGGGACGTTATTGTTTGAAGTAAAACCGAAAACCCCCAGAAATTCACAAGTTATGGTAAGCTAAACAACCATAACTCGCGCCACCACCCTGCACTGCTAAGACGAACACCCAGGACATGTAGATGACATCACAAATATCATTGATGACATCACCTTCTTTTTTGTTCACTGCCATATCTAGGCCAGGTCGTTTTATTTACTGACAGTCAAACTTAACTTTCAAAAGTTATTACATTTATAGATATTGCTATTATCACACGTTCTTACACTACTTTCCTTAGAATTTAATCGCATCTTATGATGTACATATATAGAGGAAGAGGCAGGCCTGAAACACAGCAATCATTTTTGTGCGTGAATACAATCATGTAGATTATACATAGTTGCTAATGATACTGCCTCTTGTTTGATTACTTTACTCTCCATATATAAGCCCCATATTTGTATGCATTGTAGTCTGTTTTGTGTGTATTAGTAGAAATATGTAGTAAGTAATGCATTATTAGCTATTGAGTACATGTTACACAGTACGGAAAAGTCTGATACAGAAGCATTCACCGTTTTATTATATAACTTTGGAAGATTACAAATATAGCACTGTTGTGGTGTATGCTGCAGCCAATACCTACATTTCTGTATGAGTAGGTTCCTGTACTAGAAAGAACACTGCAATGGAATGTTCTTTAGAACACTACATTGCATAATAAAGTATGTAGTTTATTACACATTTACCGATGATCCCTGATACTTTTTTGCCAACATTACATTCATATCCCCTTGTATGAAAAGTAAATGCACATGTGATGTCATCAGTGATATTTGTGATGTCATCTTTGAGGTCCTGGGTTTTAGTCTTAGCAGTGCACGGTGGTGGCGGGAGTTATGGTTGCTTAGCTTACCATAACTTTCAGATTTCTGGGGGTTTTCGGTTTTACTTCGAACCATAACCTCCCTTTAATGTTTTTTTCACTGAATCAAAACTATGAATGTTGTTAGTTCTGTTTTCAAACTAGTCTGACAGCAAACAATGCAGTTGTTTTGTCTCATTAGGGTATGCTAATGGGTCCTACACAGCATGAGTAGAGCAAGGTTGCTTTTCTTGCAGTGCTAATGCATGCCAATGTCACAATCATTTCAATATGTCAGGACAGATCAGTTTACTGTTTTGTTTATGAAAGGTGATATTCATTTTTTTTCTATGGTTGGAAGATGTGTACGGTCGAAAACAAGAATATCCTGCCAAGCAATATGAGTTGCACATTTAACTTTCGTGTTTTGAAACACTTCATGAATGATTTCAGTTAGATTGAATGTCGAACACGGTTTGGGTAGACAATGCCATTTTTTCTTGCTTCCTATTGGACCGGTGAGTACCAAATAACTGGTCTGCATGATGGAAAACATATGTATCCTAATAAAATCTGATATTGTTGCATGAAGGAATTGATGCAGTAGATTTGACATTTAAAAGCTCAGCCAGCACAAGCAGAAGATCTCTCGCTGGCCCATGCAGGAGATCTATCCTTACATCATTCACGTATCACGTACTAGCGTCCTAGTGTATGGAGTCACACCATAGACGCACTTATGCCTATGTGGACAAATCGGGTGGTGATGGGAGAGCATAAGGGTTACCTTCAGGGGTGTGCAACCTTTTGCTCTACAGGTGGTTTAGCCTAAAACTACCATCTTCCCTCGCTAGCATAGTCAATGGTGAGGGGTCATGGAAGTCCTAGTCCAAAATATATGCAAATGCCACAGGTTGCAGAGCAAGGTCAATGAGCAGACCAGCAATGGAACTGTAATGCTGTGAGTCCAATTTGGGGCAAGAAACAGGCTGTTCTAATCTTAATATTTTGTTGCATTTAAAATAATACATGAAAAACATACAGGTGGTCCTCCAACTTTAACAGTGAAAAGATTGATTACCTGCTTTTTTATGCTTCTAAACTTGACCTTACTGGTCAACCATACACAGGAATTTTTGACTTTCAGAATAGCTTAACAATAAAATAAGACCCTGGTTTTTATCCTTTCCAAGTCAAGCGATTTTAAACCTCGACATATTTTGTGAAGTTTGGAAATAGAGGTCATGGTTTTCTTTGAAAAGTGGCATGTTAATGAGGCCTGAACACTGTTTTCAAGAAATTGTGCACTGGCACAGTAAGACATTTTCAGTTCAAATTAAGTTGAGTTCGTTGGGGAGGGTGTGAACTTTTGTAACACTTAACATAGGGTAAATGTGCTGTTTGAGCCTTCTTTAATTGATGTTATGTGCCTATACACAATGTTTCAAGGTGCAACTAGGCAAGGGAGGGGGAACAAGGGAAGACAAGACAAGTGATCTTACTAGGCCTAGTATCATTTGGATCATGCAGGTGTGCAGACAAGCAGTACAGGGCGAAGTGCACCCAGAGCAAAAGGGCGTGGAGTTAAGTACAAGGAAGGCTGGGACTCCAGGAGAATCTCAATCAGGTAGTGCAAAGGAGGCCAGGCGGCAAGTGCAGGTGTACTGAACAGGGGGTGGGGTCTGGTGCCCTGTAAGACTCGGAGAAACACCTAGCCGCCAGTCAGCTGAACGGTGCAGGAGCAAGGCAAGGTTAGCAGGGTAGAGCAAGTGAAATAAGGTCTTGAGGAGCTTTTGGAACTTAAGGAGATCCGGCTCAAGGCAGAGAAGCAGGGAGGCTGTTCCAGAGGGAGGCACCTGCAGCGGAGAGAGATCTACCCGCTGTCCTCTCAGATTGTCTACTGCCATTCAAGATTGGTGTGCCACCAATGATCCTTTGCCTGAATGCCAGCAAGATGGAGATCCTCCTTATCGGCACACCTTCACCATCTTTCTCCTCAGTCTCTGGCCATCCTCTCATGGCCCTCCTGCAGCTCTGGTTCCAGAAGCAGCTCAAGAACTTCCTCCTTTTCTGCTGCCTTTGTTCCCCCTATCCCCTGCTAATCTGTTCTCTCTTGGCACTGTGCACCTGCCACCCTCTGTCCTCTGGGCCCAGGTACCTGCTCACCCTGCCATCCTCCCGTACTGCCTCCTGGCCACCCCTTGCCCTGGGGTCTGTATCTGTACCCATACAGCCCCCCCCCCCCCCTTTTCTTCCTGCACTTCTCAGACCTACCCTGTCTTCTGCCTTAAACCTAGCACTTGCCAATTGCTGGCTGCAATACCACTGTTTGTTGCCTTCATTATTATTTATCTGTTAATCCTTTGCTTCGCACTTTCCACTTCTTCCATGCACTTTTCCCCTCCCCCTCTCCCATGCACTTGCGCATTCTCAATGTCACTGGGCCTAGTAGGATCATTGTTTTGTTCTCCCCTGTTCCCCTCCCCTCCCTTGCCTTGTCGCGCTCTGAAACACTTGTGTATGAGCGCGATAGAAATAAAATATCAATAAGCTGAGAATTAGAAGTAGACGAGTGGAGTGCTCTAGTAGGAAGGCACTTAGGAAGAGAGAGTTGGAGATGGTGAGGGCCCTGTCCCCAGAATTTCTTGTGGATGGTGCAGAGGTTCTTGATCTTTGCAGCCACCGGGAGCCAGTGGAGGGATTTCAGGGCCGTAGAGATGTGGTCCCTGGGCTGGAGGCCAAGGATAAGTCTTGCAGTCCTGTTTTGAGTTGTAGAGGTTGACGGGTAGAGTTGGGCGGATTGAGAAAGAGGCTGTTGCAGTAGTCCAGCCTATAGAGAACCAGGGCTCAGGAGACAGTGAGCTTCTGGGAGTAGGTGAGAAAAGGGAGAATACCTGTAAGGAGATATAGTTGGAAATCTGCCTATCTGGCAAGGTCCGTGATGTGTGGAGAGAAGGAGAAAGTGGAGTTGAAGATGACCTTAAGGTTATTGCCTCACAAGACGGTGAGGGCAGTTGGCCCAGGGAGGCCAGTCAGAGTGAGAGGAGAAAAGCGGAAATGGGGTCCCGAGGTGCACCATGCCTGTATAGTGGAAAGACAGTCTAGGATGAGCGAGAAGTAGCCCGATGGTAGCCTGAAAGAGCTGTGTGTCATCCGCATAACACTGAAAGAGGAAAAGCTAGAGATCAGTGGCCCAAAGGGGCCATGTAGACATTGAAAAGCCAGCAGTAGAGGATAGAGACCTGGAGAACACCACATGTGGAGAGAGAGGTGGTGGAGAGGAAGGACCCCAGTTGAAGCTGGGAGAAAAGGACAGCCAGGCCAGAGCCTGATCCAGGAATTCCCAGGGTATCGCAGAGATGAGTGATCAGGATGTTGTGGTTCACTGTGTCAAAATCAGAGGATAGTTCAAGGAGAGTACAGAGGGAGAGCTAGAGATCAGGTTAGAGAGCAGATCTTCACTTGTGTTCAGGAGAGTTTCCGTGACTCTTGTCTGCTCTGAAGCCAGACTGATGGTCATGGAGACAACCAATAGTTTCAGTGTTGGAGGGTTAGCTGGGAGATGGGCAACTTCTCCAGCAGCTTTCCCAGCAAAGGATTGATAGAGATTGGGCAGTAGTTTTTTGGAATGGAGGTGTTGGCGGAAGGCTTTTATAGTAGGGGGTGCACAAGGGAGTGCTTGAAAGGAGAAACCGCCAGTGGCGAAAGAGTGATTTGCAGAAATTGGCCAAGGCTGGAGCGAGAGAAGCAATATTGTCCTTGATGGTTCTGGAGGAGCAGAGGACGTCACCTGTTTGGATGAGACTTGCATAGGCTGGTCTTGTCTGTAACCATAATCTGGTGTGACAGGGAGAGCAGGAGGAGAGGCGGCCAAGGAGGGCCCGAGAGAGGTAGAGGGCGAGAGAGGGGACGAGGTGGAGGGTTGTAATAGCAAAGAGAACCTAGGTTGTTCTATCAACAGATATGATGCAATCTATAACAGCCATTCTAACTAGCTTCGCTTTCTGCTCTTTTCTGTATACAATAGTAACATTCAGTATACGTATCACCTACACCTGATGTAAGTGTCTTATTTCTATATCTCCATCATGGGACAAGTATGTAACCCTGACCAATTTGATCCACAGGCTACATCTTGCTCATGTACTCATGTTTGCCTGGCAGCAAACGTGCAGACCGCATTGGAGGTTGGTTGTTTTATTTTAATGAAATATGAAAGTGTAGCACATTTCCCTTTGAAAAGAATCACTGGTGATATAGTGGACCCTTTTTGTCTAACATTAGTTATATTCAGTGTAAAGTATCATTCTGACATTCAATTTTTTAATGGAGAGCTTCTCATTATATTACATATTTACAGCACATGACGTAAGCATGCCGGAAGCCATATTTGATGGAAAAAACAATGTGCAGGGAATTTGAAATTCAAACTCCCACTCCAGCTACTTTACAGTCCATCTGGGGCTGTGCTCTAAGCATTAGTAATTTCATGAAAGTTCAGCTCTGCTGTTGATTACATGTATACACATGCATAAGATGGTGTTGTGAAAACCACACACCCTGATTCTGTTCTGAAGGGTTGTTGAATGTATTTCATTGAGGAATGTTCTAATCGTTGCCTTTCAGGTTTGGATGGAAGCTTAGTTGGCGAACACCATTAACGTGAGCACATATGCTATATAATTAACCAAGGGTGGGTGAATGGTATTTTCCTTGGAGATCAAATGAATACTTCAATTAGGCTGATGGACAGGTCAGTGATTCGTTTGACTCGCCTACTGCTGGTATTGGTTGATAAATTCAGGCCATGCTCTCAGGAGGGGAGAGGAAAGCACACAAATTACGCACCAATACATTAACTCCAAGCCCAAGGGCTAATTTTTACAGGTATGTTAATCTGTGTTTCCATTGGGGTTATAGCAAAAAACGATGCTGCAGTTACTTAAAGCGTTTACCAGGACGTGTAGCTGTTGCTGGTGGAAGTGCTGCTATGGGAGAGGCTGGACCCACTCCACTTATTAACCTCAGCGCAGGCCTACCTCAGAGATCGGGTTTGTCGCCAGGTGATTGCTTGGGTATGACACGGATCTGACTTTCATCCAGTCACAATGGGGAGTATGGGCTGAACTGATATGCTTCAATATGGTTCCTGGCTGTCCTAGCCTTTGCAGTAAGATTCCTGCATCCGGTTGTTTGCCAAAGGGGCCAGGATTGGGTGTGTCCCAAGCCACTGATATTGTTGGTACATGATGGTAAAATAACTAAGGCTATTGTCGGCTTGATCTGTCACATACTCTGCTGTAGTTACGCGTATGTTCTGCAGAATCTGAGGGTTTTTCTGCATTAGAGCAAACTTAAGATGTTTCTCCAGTATAAAAAAGCAGCTGGCTTTGCATTAGAAACACTTGTGGCGATGGTGACCTTGTAGACTGGACTTGCGCGGGTGTGTCTACAGTGGTGTAAGGTTGCCGATGTATTCCAGCAAGATGCTCATATCTGTGTGGGTACCATGGGATGGTAGTGAAGTCACTATAAACTTGGTACTGGACTGGCGTGGTGAGCCGTGGGCATCTTAAGTACTCTGGCGAGCAACCATATACTAAAGACTGTTAAGATCTAAATGTCAAATGGCGGTTTTCATTTGTCTCAAAAATGGGAGTAAGTCACAACAATGCCCCGAACGTCCTGGGTAAAAGAGTTGGTACTGGTGCTCTTGCTTCCTCCTGGTCAAGGTCATTGTTCAAGCTAGTTACATGGATATTTACAACACCTGTTTTAAAGCCTATTTGTAAATGTTATTCGGGCTTCAGCTAACGGTGTGGGGGAGGGGAGCTGGAAAACTCACAATTACCCTTATCTAAACTGGCTATCTGTTTTATTTAAAGCGCCCACACAGCCCAGGGGCATCTAGGCGATGTTACAGGAATATGTCTTAGTTGCATATTTATAACACGCTTAATACCCAGAACTTTCTAAGTGGGGACCCAGGGATCGAACCTGTGTCGCTTCATGTCCTCTTGTTTCCAAGGCGAGCACATTGCAGCTGAGCTAGCATTTTTACAGATCAATATTGTTGATTACGTTTTGAAATAATGATTTCTGTGGTGAAATGTGGGTGAAGTGAATATTCTGCACTACATGTACTGGGTAACATCAGGCCCAGCAAAGGTGGTGGAGGGCCAGTTGTTTTTTCTGGTCCTGCTAAGTGAAGTGCGAAGTCTCTGGCCTCATCCTTGTAGAGGGAAGTTCGGTTCCATAGGTGATTGGCAGATGGGTTTTGTAAGTTACTATGTGGTTTTCCCGTTTTCTTCAGGTCTGCATCTTCTACCATATCCTAAGGTTTTACTTCCATGTTCTACCTGCAACTGGCTCAGACCCTCTCCATACACTGGAATTTCGTAAGGAAGGAAGGTAGCGGCCCTAAGCACCAATCAAATGACTGCATTCTTTTAAGTATTTTGGCAGCCCCCCTAGCGGTAGGGGCAACTGCAAACCTTGCAGGTTAATTTCTGGGAACATGCCAAACATATTTATTTATTTGCGTTTTTAAAGCGCTCACACAGTCAGAGGGCATTAAAGCGCTGTTACAGGAATTGTTTTTGTTTTTAGTTGCGTAGTTATTTATATTTTGTCTTAGTTGCGTATTTATAACGCGCTTAAATACCCAAAGGTTTCTAAATGCGGACCCGGGGATCAAACCTGTATTGCTTTGTGTCGTCTTGCTTCCAAGGCTAGCACGTTGCCGCTGAGCTATCCTCCCTGGACAATATTATTGCAATATTGAATGCAGACGTCTTTCACAAACTAGCCTTTGTGGGCCACTACAGACCTGAACCTCCGAGTCTTGGCAGACCCGTGACAATTTATGGTCACCTCAGTATACCATTCCTTCGAGGCAGGATTGGTTACAGGACCCTGCACTAGATGTTATGTGAAGGTTACTGCCGGGTTCATCCTCCGGATAGCACACTGCTGTACATCCATGTAAATGGAAGAGTGCCTGCCGTATTGAGCCCTCTTACCAGCAATGCAGAGTTAAAAACCTTGAGCGCGCATACAGGGCGCACGCCTCTGAATCCTTGGACGAGGCATTCAGGGCGCACGCCTCTGAATCCTTGGACGAGGCATACAGGGCGCACGCCTCTGAATCCTTGGACGAGGCATTCAGGGCGCACGCCTCTGAATCCTTGGATGAGGCATTCAGGGCGTACGCCTCTGAATCCTTGGACGAGGCATTCAGGGCGCACGCCTCTGAATCCTTGGACGAGGCATTCAGGACGCACGCCTCTGAATCCTTGGACGAGGCATTCAGGACGCACGCCTCTGAATCCTTGGACGAGGCATTCAGGGCGCACGCCTCTGAATCCTTGGACGAGGCATTCAGGGCGCACGCCTCTGAATCCTTGGACGGGGACTCGAGAGAGGTTTATAAATCCTTCTGGTGTGAGGTACTGCACTGTTAATGGGGGTTACACCCCCTTTTCTTTTGCATGTCCGGAGGATTTACAAGAAAGCCAATACTATTACATATCGGCTTAGCTGCATTGCGATTCAGGTTTGGTGAAAGCATGTAAACAGTGGCCTGTTAATGTACAAGCTCTTCTAAGCTTGTGGTGGCCATGTTGGTATTTTACCGGCGTGCTGTTCTGTTGGGTGCAAAACCCAATGGAAGAAGATATATTTTTGAAACTTTGATTCAGAAGTTGTAAAAATGATGTGCAATGGACGTTGACACGCCACCGGCTGCTACTTGGGGATTTGGGTGACAATACTCGAAGGCGAAAACTCATGAAGATTGCTTGCTGACAAATTAGCAATTCATGTTGTTTGCAATGCTTCTAAACGGCTGGTCCTTCTCCTTCACGCTATAGGAATCGGAGACCACTCGGACCCTTCACTGTAGCCTGGATCACCTCACCATAGCTGGAATTGGACAACGTGCTCTCGCTGGGGTGCCTCCTGAAAAGCTGACACTGTCACGAGACACAGGGCTATATTCCGCTGCATGGGGACGCTTCTTCAACACGAAGGGCACCGGTGAAACATGTTGGCCTGTCTCGAGTGCGCTGTCAGATAGCAGGCATCCCCGGGTCTGCTTATCTCAAAAATGGCATGGTGTATGGAGCGGCCATATCATCAATTACTTGTGTGCAGGAGTATTTATGGAATGTGCAAGAAAAAGGTCAGGAAGGAAAACTGATACAGCGCCTTGCTTGTCAGAATTGTAGTGCGGATCTGCTGCTCAAAAAGTCTTGGCTGACGGGGAGCCTAGCGGCACACCGATATTGCTCATTTTTCAGAGGGGGAAACTCGAGTTTATTTGAGGTCATACCGCGTTTCATGCTCTGTCAAAAATGAACGCAGGTGTTTATTTTACTTAATGCGGCTTATGAATGTTAAAACATCATGCGGTGCCCCTTCGAGATCTTGACTTTTTAAACTGGCTCGTTAATTCCACGTCTCATGCACATGGCAATCTGTAAACGGAAACGCCTGGTCCAGGACAAGTTGATCCAGTTACTCACTAGATATTTCAGCAGAATATGTAATGGCGCGCGGGCTGGCACTACGTCATCTGGCACCAAAAGTGCCCATCTCATTTTATATGGGCATTCGTTCCCCGTACTCGTATGATTTATATAATATGCTGGAATGATCACGCTTCTGATGTACATTTCATGTTTAAATGATAAACTGCTTGTCACAAATTTATATGTAGAGCGCAGTGTAGCTATTCACCCGATGACCCACTGTGTCAATGCAAGATATGTCACTCGTATGCCCAAATCCCAGCTTGCGTGCCCCGACAGTGATATTAGACAATCCAGTATTTATGTATTTTGTGGAGTTAAAACCCCGCATGAGACCACT
The DNA here is from genome assembly GCF_040938575.1 of Ambystoma mexicanum. Taxonomy (NCBI): domain Eukaryota; kingdom Metazoa; phylum Chordata; class Amphibia; order Caudata; family Ambystomatidae; genus Ambystoma; species Ambystoma mexicanum. The sequence continues at coordinate 382,295,567 of NC_090923.1, read as the reverse complement.
TACAGGGCATGGGGGAGAGGGAGTGAAAGAGGTCTGTTGACAAATCGCAACTAAACTGCAGTCCCCTTCATGGGAATATTTGGTTATATCTCAAGTTATTGTATGTTAAACACGTTTGATAACCTACATGGGGCAAGAATTCATAGGAAGGATTCATAGGATCAGGCAAGTGTGCCAAGGGCAGGAGATCCAGGGCAACGTTATGGGAGAGCTATAGACCTGTGTTGGCCTCGCTGCTGATGCAGTGTAGTCTATTGTGTAGGAATACCTAAATATCGAATTGTGTGTAACTTCAATTGTGAAGGTAATGTTAATCAGGGCGATATCTCTCATTGACCCGACTGAACCATTCATTTATATTACTTTAATGGAGGCTATGCAAACTGTTAAATTTCGTTACGTCACCGACACACCACGGTTCTGCAACAGATTTCAATTGTCCCCTTACGTTTCGTTTTTTTGTTTGGTGGTTGCCAGTGGTCGAAGTGTACGAAAAGAAGTAGTGGAGCTATGTTCCCTACTGGCCTGCACCGCTCCCCATAGACACTTTCGCCGCGCCCCCTCCCATGCACAATAAAACCCCAAAAACACATGTGCCTGCTCTTTAAGGAGACGTCCTGTGCAGTTCACTGAAAGTGCAAGTTCCAACCTCTTCCTAAACCGCTCCCGCCCACTTCGACCACCGGAGGTTGCATGATCGTATAGCAGCATAGCGACTGAAGAGCCATGTTGACCCACAATCGCTCCTGCAATTGGATGTAATGTTTTGTAGCTCTAGACCACACAACTATGAAGTGTTCTAGAAATGGCTGGGACAGTGTTTGCAAGAAGAATATCTGTTTTTTTTAGGGGTTGAGCAGAGAGTAACCAATCTCCTTTGCGTGGTGGTCGTGTTCCAGTACTATGGCCCTAAAACAGCACAGTACCAAGCTACTTTAGGTAAAATGAATAGGTTCTTGGGAGTCCTCTGATTTTGCTGCTAATGTTTGCTGGTTGGACATCATATTTTCCCTACGGGTGATGTGCAAGACCTTGAAAGTCGAGCAAATGTTCGGTGTACCCTATGGGCAATAACATGTTGTGATGAACTCCCTTGTGTTCGGCATGCGTCCATGTTATCTTCAGCATTAAACAATGCCTCCTGGATGTGATCATTATTTTCGTCTTCTAACGGGGTGAACAATGGGCAAGCTCTGCACTTCAGGCAGGGAATCTAATTCAGCAGCAGAGCTATAAGGCGTGGTTGATGGGTCAGACTTTTGCAACATTCTCCGTCTCGTGTCATACCACAATTTTAGTCATGTCTAATGGTTTCTTTGGGTCCCAGGAGACTTGTCACATTAAAGAGAAACGGGCATTATGGATTTCTCTGGAGTTTCTCAATCAAGGACTAGGACTTCAGACCATTGCACATAAGGTTTCAGGAAACGGACTTTTTCTTTGCTGCCTTTTTGTTGTGACAGTGATTTTTTTCGCAAACCAGGTGGAGCGAATGTTGCTGTTACCCGAAACTGGGATCCACACTGATTATTTTTGCAAGGCATAGGCTGAGGGGTATCTTCACCTGTAGGTAAGGATGCTCATTGCCCAGTCCCCAATAAAGAAGATATAATCGCGGTTATTCTGGGCAGTGACAATCCTAACTCGGAGTCCCCCATAGATGTCACCCACGATGGCATTTGTCATGGCATTGTTGAACACTGCCATGTTCTCATGTATGTGCTTAGGGGCTGAGCAACTGGAGGTGGTCTCCATTCGACAGAAGCAACCTTTTCTGTATTGGAAAATGAATTGGCGTAGGAGATACTGGCATTTTTGTTTTATTGACAGCTCTCTACTCTTTCATGAATTCGTGTCCAGCTTGGAGGGGCGCTGGCCATTGGTTCTCTTCGGAAAACCTTATCGAACTACTACCACTGAGTCAAATGTCTCGCACAATAAAATGTCTGGAAGAATCAAAGTAAAACTGTGTCTTTTTTTTTCTTCATTCGGGTGAGGGGCGCTTCCCTATAGGGTCCGTATGCATTAAAACATATATACTTTTATTTGTTTATTTTGTGTGTTGTAAGCTGTAGTTGTGTTTTGCAGCAGGACCTGATTGTGAATATTTGGATTCCTTTGTGCTTGCTTAGTCTTTGTGCTTGCTTAGTAGCTTACTTTCAGTGGAGGAAACTGGAAGAGAATTGCACATGTGCAGGTATTTGGATGCAGTTGCTTGTGACACTGTACTATATAGTTCATAAAAAGTACTTGGATTACTTCTCTATTTTGACTTTGATATTACCAAAGATCTTTTTTTTTTTTATAAAGAACATGGCTTCTTAGCTTGTAATGTTTTGTTTGTAGGACATGGTGGGGATATTGTTGTAGTTTACTTGGGCTCGAAAGGAATTAAACCACGACTTTAGGGTAAGAGCTTTGTCTGAACTGTTTGCAGACCCTTCCCTTGTGTGTGGGTGTGGGGGGGCAGGTCTGGTGATGCACAGACGCAGTCGGGTCCGATTGTAATGCCCAGGGCAGGTCATGCCCGGGCACTGTTTCCACTGTTCATGGACATATGCATTGCTCATTGGACCCAGTGGCAATCGTAGCTCGCTGGGCCAGATTCACAGGCCATGCGGACATGCAGCGTGTCTTAAAGGAGACCCGTGTGAAGACCGAATCTCTTTAAGGTGCCTGGTTGAATACTTGCGTATCAGACTGGTTAGCCGCCTGTTACAAAAAACGTAGACATTCATAGAAAAGCCCTTTATTTGAAGGGGTGTTATGGTTGCAGGCAAAACATAAACACAATCACCAGTAACTGTTTAACTAAATATCAGTTTATAATCCTGTGCACACACATGCTTATGGGTATGGGGACCACGAACAGACGTTTAATAGCTTTAGTACAGCAGACTGATATGATATGGCATTTGTAACGCGTCTATACACAAGTGTTTCAAGGCGCGACGAGACGGGGGGGGGGGGACAAGGGGAGACAGATAACGATCCTACTAGGCCAGGTGTCATTCAGATCGTGCAAGTGCAAGGGTAGAGGGAATGGCAAAAGTGCAAGGGGAAGGGGAGAGGGGAAAATGCAGTACATGGTTAGTAGAATACAAGATAAATAATAGGGCAAGCTGGTGGCAAGTGCAAGGTAAGTGCCGGGAGAAGGGGCTGTAGGAAACGGAGACATTCCTGTAGTGCAGGGAGGCAGTGCAGGGAAGAGTGGCTGGGACAAGGACCGAGATCGGTGAGTGGCCCAGTTGCAGATTCAGTGCAGGTTCAGTGATTTTAGCAGGGGAGAGAGGGAGAGAAAGCGGAGGCAAAGAGGTAAGGTTTTGAGGTGGTTCTGGAACCGGCGATGGACTGCTTAATTTGACTTAGTTTTGAGTTCTGGGCCAACAAAAACCGAGGCAAAATGTACCGCAAAGTTGATTTTCCATGGTAATTAGCACTGTGGCAACCTGAGCAATGAGTGATGGTTGCTTTAGGAGCCATACCTGGTTGTTGTCTATGATTGCGGGGTATACGCTTTCCTATATGGTGTCCACTGCCATGCACTACTCATAAGCCGTATATTGGATTTACTGATGAATGGCATCTGCCCGCCTTCAATAGAACCCCATTATAAAGGTTTTACAGTGTCAAATAGAATCACATTTTGTTTTTGCATATGTATGGAAAATGATTCTTACATGCTGCATTGTTTGAGTAATGGGATGCAGTGCTAAGAGATGCTTATGGCTGTTTTTCCACCCTTTAAGTAATCGAAGACTTGCCAGATGATACTTTGAATATAAAATTAAAAGAATCTTGTGACTGCATGCCGGCTTCCAGCACAAAGATAGCCATCTGTCCTGTAGGAGGTCTGGCATCCTCTCCTTTGAGCAAAAGAGAGCACAGTTAACACTGACAAGACGTCCAAGTATATTTTTTAAACGAGCATCATTGTTTCTCAAATGCAGCTTTCATTAAAGATGCAATACCAAATGTTTAGAATTAACAAAAGGATAGCAAATCAATGTTTATGTAGAAAATGACTGCGGTCCTTTGGAGGATTATAATTTAAACACACTTCTCAAATGAAATCTGTAGAAACTATCGGCATAGGAGTCAGATCGGGGACAATGCACTAAGTCAATCTCCTGGTCTACTGTGTAGCTGAACACCAAGTTCCCCTGTTTAACTGCATAATCCTTGAACTCAAATTAAACATACAAAAGCTGAAAATGAACCTCTCCTGCATCTATCATTTTCACACTGTTAAGATTTAAGAAATGTAGTGTAATCAGAATCAAAATACACTTTCTGTATAATTTCTACTTGTGTGTTCCTTGCCTGGGTTTCCTGTTGCCAGTTAGCTTACCTGTGGAACGGAGCTGTTATATATTTGCATAGTCTCATTGTGGACACTTGCTTGTGATAACTTAGAAACCGGCTTAGCAACATATTAAAACACTGTTTAAAGAATGCACATTTGTTTCATTTCTATCATATAGTGCTGCTTTTTATTTTGTAATTTAAAGTGGCCAATAATGTTGGCCTCGCTGTGCATAGCTTTGTAAGAAAGGATGTGTTGGGCAGATGCAGAAACCTTTGATGTTGATGGATGCAGGTCAGAGGTACAGTTACCTGTGTGCCGTCTGCCAATACGAATATTTGATTGTGGGGTTTAAAAATTGACAGCATGGTAGTGTATAGAAGATGGATAGGGTCTTAGGATATTAAGTACACTAGACCAGGAGGTCGTCGGAAGGAGTGTGGGAGGTGTTGGGATCCAAGATTTTAGTTGTTAGGAATTGTTTGGGATTGGGATGAAGGTGGTGGTGAGGGATGTATGGGGGGGACTAAGGGTGTTGCTGCTTCCTGGTTGTAGATTTCATTGAGTTTAAGGTGTGGACCATTGTCATGCAGAAGAGGTTCCATTAATCAAATTGGCTTCCCACAGATGCTAGTGCCAAGAATTTTGAAAATTGCTGGTTGTAAATTAGCCCAGTTTCTGGTGCAGTTTTTAGTCACTTATCATTTTTCGGTTCTTTGAAAGTGGTTGGCTGAAAATCCAAGTCTTCAGCTGTTTCCTGAAACTCAGGTGGTTCACTTCCAGGCAGAGAAGTTTAGGTAGGGTGTTCCACAGTTAGTGGGTAGAACTGCAAAAGAGGCTCCTCCGTTTTATTTATTATTAATTTGTATATAGTTTATAAATTAAACCTTTACAAATTACATATGATCTCTCTGATTATCATTGAGAATAATGCACATAAAGAATTATTAAAATGCACGTACATTTCTCATGCATAAATGCAACACATATATACAATTCCTAAGAATACAGACAACCAATTCACTAAAACAATCGATCAGTTCGTTTTCCTTAACTTTTAGATGCCTAGTCAGACACATAAAGTAGCTAAAAACATAGCTCTAAGAAAAACTGAATCATCAATGAACTTTTCATTTCATTGCACAATAAAATTTGTGGAGCTGGTATTATTAGCATACATTATTACAATTTCTTTAAAAAATTATTTTTTTTATATATTTTTAAGCAAAGACCGATAACCTATTCATACAGAACCATAAACATTTCAAGTCATAAACATCACAACATCAAAATAAAACTAAGTTAACAAACCCACCAAAAATGTCCTAATTCCATCATTGCCATCTGCCCATTTCCAAATTCTACTAATTTGTCATTAATTACAACCAGCAGACGTGTCGAGCTAAGACTACTGTAGCATTGTTCCCCCACATACATCTAGTCCATAAGCATTCTCTAGAGAACCATGATTTGCTAACAATTCTGTCGAACACATTCATACAAAGGCTCCTCCTTTCCATTATTGTTGAAGTTGGGAACTGGTACTAATGCAGCACTGCTGGACGTACGTGTTCTGGAAGGAGTGCAGTGTTGGAACTTACTTCTGAAGGAGAAAGGGCCCCTCCATGGTATGAATTGTGGGAATGGCAGTATCCACAAGTCACTTGTCGTTTACTGTGGGTTTTCATTTAACCAATGTATTGTCACTTTCACGTTTCCCAAATATATTGTGGCCTTATATTCGCTAAAACTGTTTATGCTTGCTGCCATGACTGGTGAGATGTTTTCAGTACCAGTCTTGGGGACTTTCTTGTGGTTTTACTGTACGTATTGTAATGTATCATGTAACATGGTATGATTTTTAAAGTCACCATTACATATTTGTTCAATGATCATACATTTTTTTAACATTTATTTAATAAATAGAATAGTCAACAGGAGTGGTTACTTGTGCATGCACTTACATATACGTTCTGCTCAATCATCATACCAGAGCACTGGCAACCGAAATGTAGGGTACTTCATGCAACATGTTGGTGATCAGTGTGTTATTTTATTTTTATTTTTTCGCATTTTTAAAGCACTCACACAGCCCGTGGGAATAGAGGCGCTGTTACAGGATTGTTTTTTTTTCAGTTGCTTAATAGTTTTTTGTCTTAGTTGCGTATTTATGCGCTTAAATACCCAGAGGTCTCTAAGCGCGGACCCGGGGATCGAACCTGTGTTGCTTTGTGTAGTCTTGCTTCCAAGGCGAGCACGTTGCAGCTGAGCTACCCTCCCGGGACATGATAGTTTCTCATTGCTACTTCCCGTCCACCCAAAATATGACCTAGCACGCCCTCTATTCAGGGCAAGCCACTTCTTACATTGGATTAAAGTAAGATGTAGTTTAGCAATTACTTAATAATTCTGCATTGCACATGGATGCCTCTAATCGTTAATTCAGTGTGTAGTCGACCGAAGCCTACCTGCTATCTTTGCAGCATATGTGCACAATTAACGAGTGGAGTGTGCAGCCTTTAGCTTGAAAGCTGCAATTTGATAGATACTTAAAAAAGGCTGAAAAGGATTTTTAAACAGTGGGTGTTATTGTGTTCAGGCAGCCGTGCAGGTGTTTATTTTATTATTATTATTTTTTTCCATGATTATTATTGCAAGTACCTGATTTTCTGTGATGGGTCACTTTTCCTGTGGTGGAAATACCACTTTATCAATGGGCTTTCCGGTGTTTTCCTCTATGCAGTTCTCAGACGTTTCAACAAAACCCTGTCATTAGTGGCAATGTGCATCTGGCTCTACCAGAAATAATCTGCGATATGGGCCCATGTAATGCATTTCACCCTGTGGCACCTGCCTTTTCTGAGAATAACTTACTGGTTTAGGGCTCTGAGTCAACCAACAAAAGCCTTTACTGCAGCGAGCTCAAGCAAGAGAATATGGCATTTGCTTCAACACTGTCCAAGACTGGATGTTTTTTCTCTAGAGCAACTTTACTATGATCCTTTCTCCACATTACTTCAGGAGGCCACTGTGGAAGGAGCAATCATTGAGCTTGGGGACTATATCCTTGTTGGGAATGCTCTGCAAAAACACCACACACCTGCATACCTACTTTTGTGTGCTAATTCATTGGCAGCTTAGTTTAAGCTGAAACCTTTGCTTGGACTAAAAAGAGTGAGTCAAACCATTTAGGCCATTTCATTGTTCGATATCACACGGTCATGCAAACAGTGCGATATTGCCATGCCACTCTTTTGACTGATATAAACCTCTGCTGAAAAGGTACAATTCCTGTTTCCCCAGTTCATTTGTTTATAATAAATTAAAACTTCCTGGACTCAAGAGTTTTTACCTTAAACCGTTGCTTTAGAAATCCAACCATTGCTTTAGAAATCATTGTCATACTGTCTGCATGAAAACCACTTCAATTGCTGCCTGCCATTGACATTTACAAGTGCGGAGTTCTCTAATTATATCTGCTCCTTGTTTACACTTTGTGATTGCAACGAAGGAATTCATTAAAGCCACTGCTGTTGTTGTTGACCTTTATGCATGCTTGTGTAAGGTGTTAACGTTTCAAAACGTCCTGTTTTATCCGTAATGAAGGCATAGTTATGTTAATAGGCTTTTATAGTACACCAAATCACCACCCTAGTATCGGAGTGCCTGGGATTGGCCGTTTAGTAGCGTAAGGTTGTAAAATATTGGAACTTTGTTAATTTTAGTGGAACTTATTATTCTGAAGAAATGCACCTTTTACCTGCTCGTTCTCCAAAGGTTTCTTGTTATTGTTTATAAGCAATATGTTTCCAATTGTTTCTGGGCTTTTTGGGGGACATGGCTGTCACCAGAACACACTACAATGATTTGGGCCATATGTAAAGTCTCTGGACCATGATCTCACCTCACACACTGTCCATTAGCTAACACTGGTGTTCATCATAGGCTATGGCAGAAGAGAAGGACAATTGTGTGGTCCCATTGCTTCTTGATATGCATAGTTCGATTGTGTTTCATCTTGGGCGTGTGAGGCCTGTGTGAGTGATGAGCATGAGATTGTGTGGTGTGATGTATTGAACCCTGGGTGTGTCAGCTCAGTGTGTATTCTATTAACACTACATAGGCAAGAGCCAGAGGATGGATGACCGATGATTGTCTGCCCAATACCTACATACTGCTACTTTTATTGGATAACCTGATCAACTTATTATGGAGAAGAAACTATCGAGACCCTTGGTCCAGAGTAATGTATACATCTTTCATTCCAACCAACACCCGAGCATGAATGTTATTTTGTTGGGTACGATGATAAGATGTATGCAATTGCTGCTTTCGCAATGCGAGTCCCATGTCTTGAAAGACCAAGGAGACTGGCATGCTGCACCAATGTCTGCTTTTTATTTCCTTTTGGGTGGAGAACAAGGTGACGCTAAATACATGAGGAATCGATGGATACATTTTGTATTTGCACAGCCGAAGACCTATTTTTGTCAAAAGCTTTTGAGAAGAAAAGATAAGCTACTACCAGAAGGCTTCATATATAAATAACCCCAACCTATTTTTAAAGCTTGTCTAGACCATTTTCTAGGAAGGAATATTGGTGGCTTGGAGCAGTGGGGCGCCTCAACAGGCGGGATCATTCAGCACAACGCGCCCGTCGGTCGCTGAACCCGACGAATCCCCTGCAGCCCTTGGCTCGCATTAGAGCGCTCTTCTTGAAATTGAAAGATCCCTGTGATGTCTTTCTATTCATTATAACCGAAAGGACACTTGCAAAAAAGGATCCATATTCCAGGTTGAGAATCAAGGTCGTGTTTACCCAAGTTATCTTTCTTTTTTTTTTTTCTTCCCGCTTCTCGCAGGTGGAAACGTCTATTCTCAGAAAGACCTTTTCTCATCCCGCCCGCGTCTCCTGGGTGTCTTCTGTGACAGGCTGATTTGATGTGAAGCGCATGACAAACCTTGTCTTACGCTTTCCTCGCTCCACTGATACATTCTTGAAAGGGCCAACGGGTTCCGCTGTTTCATCCCTGTATATCAAATCGGTTGCAGCTCCAGAATGAAAGATCTGTCTGTTGAGGGGCGGGGGCACCAAGTAACTCAATGAAACCATGCAGAATACAGAAGGCCTCGCAGATTTCAAGAACATGTGCTCTTGGAGAATGTACGCTTATGTACACTGTGGAAATGTGGGCACTGGAAGGTTTCTGCCGCTCGCAAACCTTGTAGGAAATGCTCATACGACTATGAAAACAGAGTTGCACGTTATTAGCTTGTTGCCTCTTCGTAGCAGTAGAACTAAAAGGGCCACAAGAGGAAAACGTTTCTTCTTTATGAATTTCCAGCAATGCTGCTGTGTTAGAGCGTAATATTTGTACCTTTTATAAAACAGAATGGTCTTAAAAACCATACAACTCTGCCCTGCTGATTACTGTAACAGGCTTTGAATACATCAGGGAATTGAAATGCATCTGCTTCGTTTACAAAGTCAAGCCTGGTCATTCTTACAAACTGCCACCTTTTATCCCTTCAATGATTGCTCTTGCTTGAATGTACTCATATTATTTTACTGCTGAAGACTGCTGTTTCCCATTGTTGATAAATGTGGTCCTGGCACAGTCATGTGAACCATTAGGTTTCGATCACAGATGGTTCTATCAAATCCCACTGGATAAAAAAAAAAACATGGATTGTGATAGATGACAAATATGTATGAACGCGCATCTGCCGCAGCAATGTCATGCTTCCCTTTTGTGTGTGTCAGGCATTGTGGTTTGCTGAAAGGTGAGCACTCCGTGTCGCCCTTAATTGCAATTCGGTGCCTCTGATGTCAATGATTTATGCTTGCAAGAATGCACACTTCATAGCTGGCAGGAATTTCATTCGGGGGTGCGAGGCTGCATTTTGCAATATGTAACGCAACACCTATTTTCTGTGCTAATGCTCGTTTTCGGCTGCCTCTATTTTTTTTTTCTCCATTTCATTGGGAATCGAGTTGTGGATTTAGGTTGAGTCGGTATCCGTGTGCATGTGCCGCTGTCATAGTGGAGGAGGAATAGTCTGTTTTCAGTCTTAATTCTAGAGTCTGTTCTTATTCCAATGTAAGCGTCCCTCCACTGCAAACGAACAATGTCACATAAGCTGTTCTGTGGGATGTTACTCATGCGTGAGACTACCGTCCAAGTTCACTTCTCTGTACCATAAATAACGGCCCATCTGTCTGGTCTCACGAGGACAGTCTAGTACCGAAAATCCACACATATGATGAGCTTGTGCGAGGTAAAAGGACTTTCATGACTTACAGCAGAACCCGTATTGCCACAGGCCGCCCTTTCTAGCTTTTAGTTGCCACCATGAGACGTGCATTGCAGATGCTCATTGTCCCATGATAGCAAATGACATACGTTCTTCTGTTGTACAGCTGCAGCAAGCAAACTGCTATCCATCCCCTCATGGAAAAATATTTCTACATGTCGGATCTCAGATCTCCCTGCATTGAGCCGACGGTTCTATGCATGTGTTAACATTTCATGAAAACCCAAAACCTTTCATGATGACCAATACTTCATTTTTTCTTTGTGAATAAAAGTACCGTTACTTTTTTTTTTTTTTGTACAAATGCTGTGCTGCTGTGTTTCCGCAGGTTCTGCTTGTGTATGCTAATAGCACATTGTCCAATTGAAAATGCCCTTATGAAGTCTCCATCGTACAAGTGGGAGTTTAGTGGAATGCAAATTCTACCCTACTTTCCTCAAATTAGTAGCGTACAACTTTAGTTCCTCTACATTTCACTTCTAAATGGCGGCGGCTGGGTCACCTGCCGTACTGCGGTCAGGAATGGTATGCTCTAGTTGCCAGCGCAATAGATTTCCACTTAAGCTAATTAGGTAGTTTAATGTTATTGCGGTCCTGGGAACTGGTAGACCTTTATCTCAGGACCGAGTTCTTGAACCTGTTGTTTAATGACACTTAATGGCCTTGGTAAGGGCTGGGCCATTCTGGTGGTCTTGTTTTTAACAGTAATGCACAACGTACAATCACTTTTTTTTGGCTTTAGTAGCACCAGTAATAAATAACCTTGTGGAATGCACATTTTGTAGTTCATTTTAAACTGTTATCCAGCGTTTTCATACTACATGTGTACAACACACGTGGACACTAGAGGCCTCTGCTTTACAGCAGTGATGATTCAGAGATTTCACACTTTAAGTGCCATGCATGAAGGATTTGCCCTTTGTCAGAACAGAACTCCATTGTGTAATGGCAATCATTGCACCTTTATGTATGTGGTGTGCGGGTGAACATATTTACAGATCCATGTAGCTCAATCCACACCAGCTTCACCATCTCCTATAAAGAGACACCATGTATTTGTCAGTTCCATGGGATTTTCTGGATGGGAAAACCATAATGAAAATTATTTCTTTTCATCTATTTCCAGCTTATATCTTACTTTTTGGAGGGACAATCTGTGTAGTCATACACTGTAACCTCATTCTCCCCACTCAGTCTTTTACCTGCTGCCTTTCAGTGTGCCCATTTTACAATCGGTTCTATTTTCTGAATTGACACACGTGCGATATGTTGTCCCTGGCCGAGCACCCCTATCCAATCTGTTTGTAAGGAATAACTCGAATGTAAGAGACTTTTCACTTTTTTGCTACATGGCAATACCAGTCAAGCATCAGTCGCTGTTTGCTTCCCAATGTTTTTTTTTTTAAATTATCATAATTTTATTTTCATGATGCCATTACATTAAAGTATAACATCCTTGATTGAATGCTATTGAATTACACTGAGTATACCTACAGCAAGGAGGGGATGGTCTAACCATTAGCACAAATGGAAACATATTTTGATGAAATGGTTCCAATTAGATTTCCACACAGAGTACAACATGTATGAAAAAGGAAAGTAATGGTGGTTTCTGATTCTCTAATACACTATAGAGAGGGAATCCCAATTTTTACTACAAAAGTAGTTACTCTACCTTTTAACGGGGAGGCAATCATGTTAGACATGAGAGGTAGTTAGTTTTTATCAACAATTTACAGACATATTTCATTAAATGACACTGTGACAAATCATTCATTCAATTTTTAATATTCATTTCTTTTGGAAAAACACATAATAGCTTAAAAAAAGCGGTGGGTATGTCCCATTCACTTAACATAAAACAATTGTACGTTGTTTAAAAATACCAACAGTTTTGTTGTGACACTTAAACTAGGCCGTGGGGAAGTTGAGACTTCCATCTAGATGGCAAGACTTTGGTTCGGTGATCAGTCTGGGGAACAATGGCTGTCTCAGACTGTACATAGGACCTCGGTTCAGATTGTTAGGTCATCATTCCAGTGTTAGTTCTAGATGGGAAAACTCGACATGTTTCAGTTCTTACAACAATTTATAGAACTTTCTTCAGGAGTAGTGTCATGTTCTAAAAAACAACTTTGACAACACACTTAGAGCGTGCTATAATTGCGCATCTCTTGGATGATCTAATTCTGTTGCTAGTGTTTAGTATTGAACTTGAAAGTTCTTGCTGACGCTGTTAACAATAAAGAAAGAAAAGTGTAAGCTTTGACTGCTATTAATACTTTTTTGATAAAATGAATTTATCTAACAGGACTAGGTTAAGTAATTACCTAGTCTCGTTGGGGATGAGTGGTTCTGAGTCAGTGGAGTTTCTGTTGTATGCAGGCTTTAGTCCTCTAGGTCCATAGTGAATGCTTCCATAAGTCTAATTGGACCTGCAAGTTAAATTTGCATGAATAAAAGCTGCTGTTAGTTTAGACTGGCCTATTCTCCAGCATGGGGTCTGGCATGGATTCACATGCTCATGGATATTCCCCGTCGTCAGGCTGGGAATCCTAGGTAAAGAAAAAAATCAGTATCAGTTTTGTTTCTGATCTGTCTTTCTTAGTAGTAACCAATCGCTGATCTCTGGGTCATACTGCCCCCAGCCAATGACTGCCCTCTCCCTAAGCCCCGCCTCTGGCAGCCATCCTCAGATTTTTACAGCACGCTCAAGTGTTGGGAGTCCTAGTGTTTAGCTCTCGAGTTATTTACTGCGTTTTCACGTTTTTTCAGGAGATTTTCTCATTTTTTCGGTTTAATCGAGCCTCAAGCTCCACCGTTTCTACTTCCGATAACGGGGACCCGTTTCGGAATTCTTCTACGCCTCTCAAGGGTGAAGTTTTCATCGAGTTTACACTTCTTGGAGGATTCCGGAAGATCTGTGGCCTACCTCAACGGACATGGCCCAGGACAAAGGGAGCTCGAGGCCCGGATCCAAGCTGTTCAGGAACTGCCCTGGATGCGGATTATATAACGTTTTCAAGGAGGACGAGCATTCGCGATGTCTCTACTGCCTCCATGGGGACAAGACGCACGTGGAGAAGGACTGTGCGTTCTGCAAGAACCTTTCGGAACGGACCAAACAAGATTGTCGTTCCCGACTGGCCACCTGGCTGGAGAAGGGCAAAGCAAGTGAGAAGGCGAAGAAGAAGTCTGAGCGGGCTTCTAAGTCCTTTGAGGGTGCCCCGGCGACGGGGGCCCAACAGAAGGCCAAGCACCGCGAGTCCGCGGGCTCCGGGAGCGCCGAAAGGTCGGGCTCTTCAGTTGCCAAGCAGGGCGCTACTTCCCCGGCACTTTCGACCATGAGCCAGCGGTTCGGGGAAGTGGAAGTCCGAGAACCCGGGTAGGCCGCTGGAGCGGACCCGATTGATCTCGAAGGGGGAGCGAGGCGTTGACCCTCCCCCCAAGGCGAAGGCCCAGGACGCACCTAAGGTGGTGAGGGCCTTGATCCACCTGGCTAAGGCCTCTACCGAAGTGGTCTCTGCGACCCTGGCGGACTCGGCTGAGACTACGCCAATGGAAACGGCCTCTGGGCCCAGAGTATCCCTGCCGCCGCGGAGGGAATTCTCTTTCCAGCCCACCGCTAAGACCCCCGTGAAGCCCCCGGCTGAAAAAGAGGGGGTGGGGGGGCCGGTGGCCGTTACAGACTCGGAATCAGCCTCTGAGGAAGAACTGGTGGAGACCGAGAGGGGCCTTAAAGAAAGGTCCATAGGTCTCAACGAGAGGTTTATAAACCTCAACAAGGGGTTCGAGAAGGTTCGATCCCAGGGGACGGTCCCTGCTGACGTGATCGAAGATAGCGGACGACGAACAGGGCCCAGTGGAGCGGCCATCCCGTCCGTTGCAGCCATTGCCCGAGCCCCAGGATAGCTCGGCAGCCATTTTGTTGGCAATCCAATCCTTATGTACCGAGATAAGGACGAGATTACCACGGACCCCGACGGAGGATCCAGAACCAGGCCCGTCGGGAAACCCTCCGAACAAGCAGAGGAGAGTCCACCCCTCTCCGCCCTACGTACCCGTGAGGCCGGTGGACCCCTCATCCCCCTCGCCGGGAGAGGATACGGCGACGGATACGGCGACGGACGCGATGACACAGCAGACATCCTGTCGTCACTCCCCCCGCGGGCGTCCCCAGCCGACGAGGTTGGCTCTTTCCACGCCATAATAACCAGGGCATCTGAGCTCTTCCAGCTCTGCCCTGAAGAACAGAAAAAGGAGGGGTTTCTATACCAACGACGAGAGGCGAAGAGTAAGGCGGTCCTCGCGGTGCCTTTACTCGACGACATCTGGGACGAGGTGCTTGCTGTCCTCAAGAACCCTGCCACGTCACCCGCCAAGAGGGACAGGTACGAGAAGAAGTACCGAGTCCCCGATGCCGCCCCCTTGTGCCTCAGGGCCCAGCCCACGCCAGACTCGGTCGTCTCGGCAGCGGCTAAGAAGAAGGCAGCGGGCGCGGCGGCTCCACTTCCCCGCCGGACATCGTGGGTAAGAAGTTGGACTCTATGGGACGAGTCATCTCGTCGGCAGCAACGACGATTAAGGCGGCCAATGCCTTAGCGATCGTGGCCCGCTACGACAGGGAGCTCTGGTTCAAGATAGCTCCCCTGCTAGATTTCCTGACTGATGAGAAAAGGGCGGAGGCCCTAGAAATTCTGAAGGAGGGCGAGGTGGCGTCGGATCACGCCATTACGGTGGCAACAGACATTGCCGATACCGGATTTTCGCCAACTGGGCAACGGAGTTTGCCTCAGACGACGGGGATGGCTCAAGGAGACAGACTTTCGCCAGGACGTCCAGGCCAGAGTGTTGGACATGCCGTTCGACGGCAACAACCTCTTTGGTAAGGCGGTGGATGAGTCTCTACAGGCCATCAAGACCGACTCGGAGACGGCCCGGGCCCTTGGGGTGCTTCAGCAGCGACGACCCTTTCGGAGCTCTGGAGGCAGACAGGGTGCCTCCAAAGGATCCGGCGGTGGCTCCTCCACCTACCGCCAGGCGGCTCGCTCCTCTTCCCAGGAGGCCTACAGAGGTCGCGGCAAGCAAAGGGGTTCCCGCCGTCATCGCCAAGGAGGCAAGGCCGCTTCCAAGCAAGACTGACTCGGCCGGGTGGTCGGGCCCCCACCGAAGCACCCCAGTGGGAGGCCGACTGACGAAGTTCGTCAGGGTGTTGGAGTCCATCTCCACCGATCGTTGGGTGTTGGACACCCTGGCCAACGGGCACTTGCTGGAATTCCTAAAGAAGTGCCCTCGCATTCCTCCTGTGGCCAGGAAGGAGAATCACGTCCCTCAACTGCTGTTGGAGGTAAAGGCGATGCTCAAGAAAGGTGCCATCGAGCTCGTCCCCAGAAGGCTCTGGGGCTCCGGAGCTCCGGAGTATACTCGAGGTACTTCCTCGTCAGGAAGAAGACAGGCGGTTGGCGCCCCATACTAGACCTGCGTCGGTTAAACAAATACATCAAGGCGCAGAAATTCAGGATGGTCACCCTCCAGCACGTACTGGGACAGCTGGAGGAAGGCGACTTCCTATCGTCGCTGGACCTGGAGGATGCTTACTTCCACAGGAAGTTCCTCAGGTTCGTGGTTCAAGGACGCCACTACCAATTCAGAGCCCTACCGTTCGGATTAAAGTCGGCACCCAGGGTTTTCACCAAGTGCCTGGCACCAGTGGCGGCGCGGCTGCGCCTGCGCCTGCAGGGGATCCACGTCTACCCCTACCTGGACGACTGGCTAATCCGGGCAAGGTCAAGGGAACTTGCCGTCGATCATACGGCGAGGACCGTCCGGTTGCTCAGAGCTGGGGTTCTCCATCAACTACCCCAAATCCCACCTGGTTCCGTCGCAAGTAGCACTGTTTTTGGGGGCGAAGCTAGATACAGTGGAGCAATTGACCTCCCCTTCAGAGGAGAGGACCAAAACCATCCTGGGCAAGGTACTGCGACTGTTAGCCACGGACGTGGCCAGGGTAAGGTCCATGAAGTCCCTTTTTGGGATGATGTCCTCATGCATCTACCTTGTACCCCTTTGCAGACTTCGCATGCGGCCGCTACAGGAGTTCCTCGACGCCCGCTGGTTTCAGGCGGGGGGTTGCTTCGAGGACAGGATCCCCCTCGACGAGGAGTTCCGTCGGGCGATCCTATGGTGGGGCACCCGGGCTCACGACTGGCACAGACTTTCAAACCCCGGCGTTTCAGGAGATGGTGACTACGGACGCCTCCCTGGAGGGTTGGGGGGCCCACACCGGAGATCTCCACGTAAGAGGCCTTTGGCTCCCGGAGGAGAGATCTCTTCACATCAACATCTTGGAGCTCCATGCAGTGTTCTGGGCGCTGAAGTCATTCCTCCCGTCCCTCAAGGACAAAGTGGTGAGGATCTTCACCGACATTACCACCACAATGTTCTACATACGGAAGCAGGGAGGCACCAGATCCCCAGCCCTATCCAAGGAGGCCCAGAATCTGTGGCACTGGGCCGTCACCCAGGGGATGTTTCTGGTTCCCTTCCACCTGGCAGGAATAAAAAACACCATCGCCGACTCACTCAGCAGGGAGCTGCGCTCGTGCCACGAGTGGGAACTGCGCCAGGATCAAGTGGATCGACTCTTCCAACGATGGGGCAAACCCCAGATTGACATGTTCGCGACGGCGACGAACCCCAAGTGGCAGAGGTTCGCCAGCAGGTTCCCACAGCCGAGGAGCATGGGCGATGCTTTCTCGTTCCCTTGGGACGGCCTGTTTCTATACATGTTCCCTCCATTGCCGTTGCTGCTCCGCCTCATCAGCCAGCTCAAGAAGTCCAGGTGCAGGATCTTCGTTGCACAGGCGTGGCCGAGGCAGGTCTGGTTCCCGGACCTTCTGGACTTGTCAACGTCCCCGCCAGTCAGGCTGCCGGCGGACGCGGATCTTCTCTCCAGAGAAGGAGGCACCATTCTACACCCCGACCCACAGTCGCTGAACTTGCAGGCCTGGCTCCTGCAGCGCTAGAGTTTGGAGGGTACGATATCCTGGCTGATTGCAGAGAGGTTCTTGCAAAGGCCAGGACATCCTCAACTCTCAAGTGTTACGGTCATAAATGGAAGAGGTTCTCTGTCTGGTGCCGTGCACAGAAGATTAACCCTCTGCGCATTACGGCCCCTCAAGTGCTGCCGTACTTACTGTCGCTGGCCAAAGCTGGACTGGCTCACGCCTCCATAAAAATACATCTGGCTGCCATCTCCTGATATACCAGGCCTACGGGACGGGCGTCCTTGTGGTCTCGTTGCCTGGTAAAGGAATTTATGAAGGGACTATTCCGTTCATTCCCGCCGATGAAGGCTCCTGCCCCGATGTGGGAACTTAATGTGGTGCTGACCAGGCTCATGGGATCCCCGTTCGAGCCTATGCATTCGGCGCCCTTGAAGTTCCTGTCATGGAAGACAGCGTTCCTCGTGGCCATCACCTCTGCTCGATGAGTGGGAGAGATTCAGGCCTTATCTTGCAAGCCTCCATACTTGACTTTTCATGACACAAGAGTAGTGCTTAGGACGCACCCCTCCTTCATGCCCAAGGTGCTGTCTGACTTCCACCTCAACGAGCCCTTGGTGTTGCCAGTTTTCTTCCCGTCGCCTTCGACGCCGGGCGAGAGGACTTTGCACTCGCTGGATGTAGCTAGAGAGCTGAAGTTCTACGTGGACCGCACGAAGAGTTTTCGGAAGATGTCACAGCTGTTCGTCAACTTTGGGTCTGTGAATCAAGGGAAGGCTCTCTCGAAGACTTCCATTTCCAGATGGCTCTCCGGCTGCATCATGCATTGTCACCAGTTGGCAAACCGACCGCTGCCCGGCAGTCCGAGAGCCCATTCAACCAGAGCGATCGCTGCTACCACGGCGTTCCTGTCTGGTGTGCCCCTGCTGGACATCTGCAGGGCTGCTACGTGGAGGTCGACGCACACCTTCACAAGATTCTACTGCGTCGATCGGGACTCCAGGGAGGAGTCCAGGGTCGGCCAAGCAGTGCTGCGCAACCTGTTTGCTTAAGGTGAGCCTGGCGAGGAGGTAAGAGATGCTTAATGTTGAGTTGTTGTATTGCTTAATGTTGAGCCTGTTGCCACCTCCCGTGGTTGTGCATGTGTATACTGCTATGTATTCTTTTATTCATGAGCATGTGAATCCATGCCAGACCCCATGCTGGAGAAGGAACAAGTTACTTACCTGTAACTGTTCTCCAGCATGGGTCTGGCATGGATTCACATGCGAACCCTCCCTCCTACCCCTCTGCGGCTCTTCACTTGGTCTTACTGCCACTTGGCGTGCTACCAAATCTGAGGATGGCTGCCAGAGGCGGGGCTTAGGGAGAGGGCAGGCATTGGCTGGGGGCAGTATGACCCAGAGATAAGTGATTGGTTACTACTAAGAAAGACAGATCAGAAACGAAACTGATACTGATTTTTTCTTTACCGAGGATTCCCAGCCTGACGGGGAATATTCATGAGCATGTGAATCCATGCCAGACCCATGCTGGAGAACAACAGTTACAGGTAAGTAACTTGTTCCTTCTCCCCCAGTGAATAGAGTGCAAAATATAATTGCTTACCTTCCGTGAGGGAGCAATTCTTCGAGGTGTTAGCAATTTAGAGACCCCGGGTCTGGAGTACTAGGTTTTTAGATGTGGCTCAGGTCGTGAAATAAGGACCCTATGGTCTGATAACCTAGAAGAGATATGGTAACTATTGTAACCTCTGTTAGAGTTAAAAAAGAATGTTATGGAGTCATGGCGAGTAAGTGAGCTCACCTGGATGGTTAGCAGATAGCGGCTCGAACGACTGGAAACTGGTGGTTATTTTCCTAGTTCTTTATTCCAGCTGTACCGCTGTACATAGGTTTCTGAAGTGGGGGAGACAAGTTTGACTATTAGCCATTATATGCGGCGGATTAGTGAAAGCTATTGTATTTAGTGCAGCGACGTCTGCGGTGTCTCTAGTTAAGACTTCTATGACTGTAGAAACGGGGGAAGAGATATATGAATTACCTTAGTTGGTTTGAAACGATGTATACGACCCGATTCGATCAGTCTCACTCGTCTTGCGACGACGCTTAGGTAGATCTGGCGGGCGCCATCTTAGGTGTGGGGCTTTAAATGGGTATTGGGTCCTTTTTTAGTTTCTGTTCTAGTCGCAGTTATTACAATGCTAATCGCTTAATCCCATGTCTACAGGAATTGCTACAGAGCCAGTATTTTATTAAAATAGGGTGTCAGCAGTTACTAAAAGTACGGAAATGGAAAAAGTTGAAAAGGAGAAAAGTGGCTTCTCCTATGAAAAAGTATATTCGCGAAACATCGCAGGAGAAAAAAAACGCTAGCTATTGGTGCGTATCTTATAAACAATAAGGCAATATGCCTTATGAGCTGCATTTAGGAATTCTTCGAATTAATGGTGATCCTGAGCTCTTCCGGTTATATGGGGAACAGATAGCTATTACTATTCTTACTATGAAGGAGGGGTTATATTTTGTGCCATTCGATTGATTCGTTTAGCCCTATTTTGTCACTTTGTGTCAGGAAAATAAGTCTTTGTTCTTTTTACAACAATAATTTTTTCTTAGTAAGAGGGTCTTTGCCTTTGATCATAAGCAGGACTGTCCATTTAAAGTCTTCACTAGAGTGATTTTTTTCTAAGTAGTGTTTGACCATGGGTGCCAGTAGAGTTTTATTTCTGATACAACTTCTGTGTTCTATCATCTGGGTTTTTACTTTTCGGATGGTTTTGCCTATATAGTTTTTGCCGCATGGGCAAGTAATCATATATATGACGTAGTCTGAATTGCAATTAGTCATTTGGATCTGTTTCCATGGGGTAGCTAGACCAATTTCTATTTCTTTGGATTTATTAGTGTTTTTGCACACTGAACATTGTCCGCAGGTGTAATGGCCGGTAATTGGACTCAGGCCCCATATGTTGGTTAGATTTACTGTTACCGATGGGAACCTCTGAATTTACTACCACTTAACTTATTTCCTATAGTGGTGGATTTTCTGTAGGCGAATAGAGGGCAAGGCAATTTACTAGTTGATTGATTGAAAATCTTCCATTATTTATGCATAATGTTGGTTATGGATAGACTCAAGTTAGTAAAGGTATTCACACTAACTAGTCTGTCGTCTTGCGGTTTGGTTACTTGATCTTCGAGTAAGGATTCCCGGTTATTATTAAACGCTCTTTTGGCTGCTTTCCGTATGAGCTTTTTAGGGTATTCTCGATTTCTCCGTTTTTGGGACAGGGCGGTTGCCTCCTGTTCATATGCTTCTTTTGTGCTATTTCTTTTTAGTCGTAGAAATTGACCATAGGGAAGGTTATTGTTTAGATCTTTAACGTGGTGACTATGGTAATGCAGGAGGGAATTTTATCCGTGCTCTTTTTTTTTTTGTCTCAACTTGACAAAAAAACTACAAAACAAGATGTCTGTCATGGATCGGGCAGAAGGGAACTACATGTAGTCCCTTCTCCCTTTCCATGTCTGCCATTTCCTGGAAGGAGATGCACCACAAACACCTAGTGTTCCTGGCAAGCAATGGAGGAGCGCAGTGAAAGTGAGGAAGGGGTAGGGGCGGGGTGGATATGTGGAAATTGGGGGTGGGTGATAGGGAAGGTGTAGATATGGGCACAGGGGTGCATTTACCCGATTACCAATGAGGGAAGATTGCGGCCTCCATCTCTAAGGAGGTTCAGAACAGGGGTTTTGCTGTCTCGTAAAGCCCACATTTTGAGCCTTCAGATCGGCTGAGAGGCCACCACATCCCCTTCGCCGGGTACTGATAATTGTAGCAATAATTGATGTAATGCTTTGCAACGAGTTTTTGGTTGTTTGCTTTCACGAAATTAAACCAACATAACGACAGTGGCGAAACAGCTAAAGGTATTCATGTCCAGAAAAAGATGTACTAAATGTTTTAAGAGGCATTGCATTATTGTGGGTGAGAAAGAAAACCACTTGGTATTGCTATAATAGTCTTTAATAGCATATGTAGGTATTTAGAATCTCAGAAAGGTTGGGATCAAGTGAGACTGGGCAAGTGTAGTCTGGCTCAGGTGGGTTTTGTGCCCAATAAGTAAGTTTATGATGAAGATTTTTTGGTGGTACTTTAACTGATTCTGGGGTTGGTCAGCGGTGCTTTGTGAAGAGTTCCATATACTTGTGTGTTAGTGGGAGGACACATTTAAATATTAAGATACACCACTGTTGGGAACTAAAATAAATACTACGAGAATGAGGGGCTGAGGCTTCATGATTTGGGGAGTCAGAGGCAACAATTAGCTTCATTCCAGAGGTGGCATTATCAATACCTGTGGTGGTAATTGGTAATTCCCAATGATTGTGAAATAGCACCATTTTTGTACTAGGTACTGAAGAAACAACTCGTGTGGCAGAATCAACCCATGTGGTAAATGCTTTATTCACCAACGATCAATATATTTTCACAGACCACTCACTTTGCAGAAGTAAATGGTTGCCAACATGCTGAATGTTACCAAGCGACCAAGTTCAACTCTGTGGTTGTCCCACAAAATGCATACATGACAGCAAGCAGGGATATTCATGCACAGGATAATCTGTAGCTCATTACCCCCATTCTGAAGGTACTGTCAGAACCCAAAATGGTTGATACCCGGATCTACATTTAAACGCCACTGTCCCAAAAGGCAGGCACCCTATGGCTGCTCGCTACACTAACTCACTCCCGCATTACTACTGTCTGGAGTGTTGAGTGGGGAATCTACCACCTGCATCATTGTTTGCGCTCTGCCGCCCGCAACAGAGCTGCACGCCACGGATTCTGTCGGAACACAAACGGCGCTCTGGATCGTCACCTAAACAGCACAGTCTTCCAAATACCCTGATTTGGCTCAATGCCACTGACCTGGCCCTGTCATCCCCACTCTTTTTGCATTGCCCTGTCTGACAAACCTTCCCACCACCATAACTGCAGTGCCAGTTTTTCTGTGTCGCCCTCCATTGTGCAAACCCCAATAACTGCTTTTCAAGAAAGGTTGTGTTTGAAACTTGCACATTGTAATTATAAAATATTACTTGAATTTGTCAAATCTTAAGTGCTGCAGTCCCACAAGTTGCACTCTCCAGGCTCCCGTTCTGGTACAGTAATCCTGGGAAATTGTTCCTTCAATGTTAATGCTCTGCTCACCTTTTGGCCCACCATTGATGGGAGTTGAAAAGAAAGTCTGGTCATCTGTGACCTATGTTTGGTTTAAGTCTGAGTGCACAACATGTTTACAAACTTCATCCAGTAGCTCTTCCATCTGAAATTAGTACCTGGCAAGGGGGCTTGTGGTGGCCTCACAGCCAATGGGGGGGGGCTCTGAATGCAGGCATTACCACATGGTATTCTCACTGCTCTGAGCCTCCTCAGCACCGGTGGTCGCCATCTCCCCTCACTTGGGAATCAGGAAGGTATTCTCCCAAACCCACTCCCTGCCCCTCCCCCATCACAGAGTTCCCTAACAACTTACCTTCTTTTTGGCCCATTTCGAGGGCGGACGAGCTGGGAACACTTCAGTCCCCAGCGCGTCCGCTCCCAATGTATGACAGGCCATCATGGAAAGGAAGAAGGGACTATGTGTAGTCCCTTCTCCCGCTGGCCATTTTGTTGGTTTACTTTTTCCCCATGGCCGACATGGAAAGGGAAAATGGACTTTTTTTCCCCCTTCCCTGGCGGAAGGGTAAACAAAGTGCATTTAGTACCCCGGTCTAACGGGCTGGGGTACTAATGGCAGTAAGCCCCGAAACTGCAGCCCAGTAATGGGCCGCAGTCTCGGGACTTATTGCCCATATAATACATGTGGTCTTCCTCACGTCCTGATATATCCATTCAGAAAAACATGTAGATGAAAAGTAAGCTGTGGTAGACGTCTGTTCTATGTAATGTGCTCGTCAGTGGATTATAATTTTATTCTAAATCCAATTCTAGTCATCGAGGGAAAGTTAGTGTTTTCACGATGTGAGGGGCCAATAGTATTTTGATGGGACACTGGTGCAATGGGGAGGGGGGGGATGTTCAGGCTTGTGCAGTCCCTCAAACCTGTGCATGGAGGCATAGAACAATATCTCTTATGTAATTTCATGCTACTCGCAATTCGCGAGAAAGCAATCCTTTATTTCAGAAGCAAGTCTATCCAACCACCATTGGTTCCCTCTTAGGGTGACTTTACATTAACATATGTGCTCTAGCACACATGTAAACTTAAACCTCTTATATATCACGCTTGAGACACATGGGGTGGATTTACTAAGCTAAAAAAAAGAAAGTAAAACTTTTTTGGAGTACGTTTTACCTGCCCTGTTTTTTTTTTTAGATTAGTAAATCGGTCCAATGCATATATACGCGTGGGGCTGATCTACTAAGCTGAAACATAGTGCAAGTAAACCTTAGACCAAACAAAATGGCTTACGTTCTACTTACTAAATTTACTAAGCTAAAAGAAATAGTGTATCAAGTAACTTTTTTGGCTTAGAAAATCAGCCCCCTATATGTAATGGAAGCAGCTGATGTGCGCCACGGAATGATCGTCTTTTGTGCCTGAAAGTAGCTGCAGTGCCCAGTTTTTCTCGGCACCCCAAGTGATGCTAATTGAGCACGAAAATGACCACTGAGTGAGTTATGGGGTCAGACCCCGTGCCACGCCACGCCCCCCCAACGCAGGACTAGAGCCACTGTCTGATCAAAATCGCAGCTTTCATTTGCAGCGCAACTTGGCGTTCATGTGGCAATTTTGCTTTGGGTGTGTTCAAAAAAGAAATTGGAAATCCATTTTTTTTTCCTAAATTTCTTTTCTTTCCTCGACACTGGATTTCCTGTTAAAAAATAAATCATTGAATCATTTCATTTTCAGTGGAAGATTATGCTATTATTATTTTGTTAAAGAATGCATTTCATGTCTGCTGCACATTTCTTTGTTTATCACAACATAAATCTTCAATATTTCGCTAGCAGTCAGTGGGACTGAGTCGTTTGATAAATAACCTGCTTTTTTTCTCTCCATTTGGATGATTAAACTGAGACCACTCTGTCTGATGCCAGAAAAGATTTAACCAATCCTGTATCCTTTACATATAGGTCAGCCAGAGGGACAACCCGGCTCTGGATCCCATTATCCATGGTTTGAAGGGTGTCGTGCATCATGGTAAGTGAGCTACTTATGCTTCCTTTTCATAAAAAAGGATGCTGTCCTTATGGGGTGGGGGGTTCTTCAGGGGGTCTGAGACCACTCTGGGGGGCAGAGTGGCGGTCAGCCTTCAGAGGACACATTGAGATGTGCATTCTTCATCCCCTGATGTTGGAGGGCATTAAAGACGCTATTTGATTGGGGAAGATCAAGGCCATTTGTTACCTGAAAATGGGTTCACGTTAACAGTGAGCAATTGTTTTCTGTTTACTCGCTGCTTTATGATGCAAAAGTTATAAATCAAAACATGGTAGCATGCATCACCCATATTAACACGCCGCATGAGTTCTTCCGTTCCACTCCTGCTATTTATCTTGCGTGTGTTCTTGAAATAATCTTTTCTGAAGCTACCTACCTTCCTTAAAACACTGTATTGTATTTTTGTTTTATTTCTTTTGTTTAATCGGAGATCTTTAGTGAGAGAGATGAACTAGTTTGGAAAAGACACCTATTGATTTCGCCCTCAATTTCAATGCAGACAGAACTGAAGGCTCACTCTGTTTTAGACATGTACACACGTGTGAAAACACAACCACAACGCAGGGAATGTGCCTACTCCGAGATGACGTTGCTGGGAAAGGCATTGATGAATGCTGCCTCCTTGTTCACATCAATCTTTTTGTATAGCTTTAATTTATAGCGCCTGGAAGAGCCTTTAACTTTGCACACAGATTCCTACCCGTGAATAGCGTTCTTTTCAGAGTATTGTATTCTTTGAATCAATCTTCGTATTTTTTTAAAATTAAAGATGTATTGATCATGTGCTGTCTATACACCTGTCATGATTTTCTGCATTTTAAATTTCACGAAAGTAATACGTGCGTTAAACGCCTTATTAGATATGTCATGTTTCAATATTTAATACTGAAAATGTGCTAACCAACTCTTTATCTACGAAGGCCAGTGCAAGATGCTTCAGAAATGCGCAGTTTTCGTGTGTTTAAAAGATCGCCATCTTTCATGACTTTTCCGTGGTGTCTTAAGACATGCTCTGGAGCGCGGAGGACATGCTTTCTTTTCATCCCGACATCAAATTTAAAACCATCTGACAGGCCTGGATTAAAACAAATGGGATTTGTATTAATTGCTCTGCTCTCAGAGTCGTTTGCTATTGCGGCTGTGCTCATCAACGGAGCTAGTGGGAATCGGAAAATGAGGGTCTGAAGATATCCATCATAAAGACCTCCATTTTCAGAATCTTCCACCATATGCGCAAATGAGATTCCATTTTGTTAATACAATAGTAGAATTTGCCTCAAATTAATGTATGACAACGCTTAGGTTTCAATAGAAAAGCAAAACCCTTTTCTCACGTGTCGCAAGAATTGCTGTGGAGATCTGCAAGTGTTTGATGTTACACAGAAGAAACGCAATTGATCGGATTTGATGTTACTTGAATTGTAATTCTGATGATGGATCATTGATAAACTACACTGTTTATCCCACCTTCTAATGACTGACTTTCATATCCAATCTACTATGTGCACATTCTGTAGACTACATTAAAATCTTCAACCCATTCATCGTGATAATACAACGATCTACTGTGCAGCAAATCTCCCCCTTTTTGCATGATTATATTAAACTAAGTCTGCAACCTTCAAGCTCTAAATGTTTTGGTTACTACAATTTCCAACGGTCATTTCCAGAGGGATCTGTGTGAACGTGATTTAACTCTTTAGTTGTGGGGAAGGGGCGGGCCCAGGGAAGTGGATGGATAAGGAAGTGAAGAGGTGAGCACGGGGAGGACCTGGGTGGAAGCCCAGAGAATAAAGGAGTGTTCATCCATGTCTCCAGTCTGTGAGTCCTTGTTGAAAGGCGCTGTGTGGGGGAGGTAATTCAGAGTGGCTGGCTACCCAGCAGTGGTCGGTCCTGCTGGGAGACTCTCACCAGGATCTTAGTCCAAAACCTCTTCAGAGCCATAGCCCTTATCTAAGCAAGTCTCGTGTCTCGCCCACCTATTTTACTCTAGAGACACATTTCTGTGCCATATCATCGGCACACACATGCAGTGCATCACTTTTCTGCAATTAATCACTTCAGGTAGGGCATACATAGGGTGATATGAAAAGTACAACAGCATTGTATTTTTAATGCCATTCATTAGTGACTTGCAAGCACAGGCCCACAATCTGTCCTGTACTTGTGACACCAGTGAACAGCTGGCCTCGACAATACAATGTGTCACTTAGCTCTTATCTGGTTGTTATTCGTGAGAAAATTGCATTATATGTTGCTGTGCCAATCGGCACCACAAAGGAGGAAGCCTGTTCTGGCCCTTTTATGGGTCAGGGTTGGCACAGATTGGTGACCTTTCTATAATGCACTTTTTTCCCAAGATTAATTTCAAGACGAACCTTTTTCTGTTCACCCAAGTGAGCTCTCCTGCTGTAGTGCAGAGGATGGCAAGGACTGGTGCTGTGCCTTATAAGGACACAGCACACTGTCCTTCTACAATACTGCCTCTGTTCTCCAAAAGCCAAAACTAAAGATATATAATATCTGTCTTTGAAATTGCCTCAGATTTCAGATGTAGCTTGGAGGCTGGCCTGTGCCCCCCACCTACCCACTAGATGGTGCTACTGTTTGGTCACTCAGGGCGTTTGATTTCATCCTACCAAGGCACATCATGCCTTCGCAATCCTGCTTCTTTAGAAGCAACTTGTGTACAGAGAACTGGAAATACACACAGAGGGATCTTTTTAACTATTGAACTGAAAGGTATCTAGTTGAGTAAGATGCTTCAAAAGTAATCAGAGTGAACATATCTGTCCTTTTAGGAACGGCAAATAAAATTGTGAAGTGAGAATAAATAATAGCGCTCACCTGGTCGGCAGTTTTGGGCTAACAATTATGCAGACGTCTTGATTCTTTTTTGGTTCCTTAAGTACTTACGGTGTACATATTCACCGTAATTGACGTAGGATATAATGGAGGTCCAGCACTTGAGAGGTTAATGGCATATTCCATTTGTGATGAATCTAGCGATGGCATCTCTCCTTTCCCTAGTGAAATCTATCCCAATGTGGCCAGGGAAAGGCAGAAGCTACCTGATCCTGGCCCTGGGGGTGGCAATATGTGGGAGGACCACATGGGGGTGGGGGGGGTGTCAACCTTCACGGCAGTAGGAAGGCCTCGCCAGATGAGACATGGTATGCCCCTTTTCCCTTAAAGGATAACTGTAACCCTGAAATTCCCCACATCTCCATGACCTAATGTAGTGTTACAACAGAACGTCCAAAGCGTAAAAATGTGTATTATTTTAGTCATTCTTCTCAGTCCAGTGTTTGTTGATCTGCTTAAATTGGACCAGTTAGGTAACTCTAGCCTCTCGTTTGTCACAAAGCTACAAGATGAGGAGAAGGTTGTGACAAAGAAGAGTAGGGCTGACTTGCACGACACTCCCCGACCCCCTCTGTGGAAACACTGACAGAAGTCCTGTTTAATCCTTGCCTAACCAAAGTACTGAGACGAGAAAGAAGACAGGAGTGATAGATTACTAGAACCAGGAAGCCTACGCTGCATTCTAGTTGTTGCCAGTATCTACATAGTAGCAGGACGTTTAAATACCCCTCAGCTGTGCAAAGAGTCGAGAGAGAAGCACAGGGAGAGAGAAGCTGCTGAGTGAACCTCACTGCATGCATAGCTGGTCAAAAGCTGCAAAGCAAGCAGGGGACTGCCGGATGCTGAATAGCTGCTGGAAATGCTGTGCGGACGAGGCTGGTAAGTCAGATGTCTGCTGTAGTGAAATGGGGCAGCGTGAGGCTGTCAATTGCAGGAGGCCAGGTGAGAAGCAGAGAAGGGGCGGAATGCTGCACCTAGCCACCTGTGAGTCACAGCAACCGTAGGACAATGCAAAGAACAGCAGAGCAGCCAAAACAAATCGGTTATCCCAAAGGGGAAGAGTGGGACACCAGGGCGCTTCAGGGTGAATGCCACTCACTGTGGAGAAGGTTAAAGACTCTGTTGAAGCCCTGTGTCAAGTAATGAAAATGCTGAATGAGATGATGGAGGCTCATTTATCAAACTGATAAGAAAAGCATGGAAAAGGCTATTGCCTAGTGTGTACAGGTTTGAAAACTACCTACGCTGTAAATAACAGTTTGAATAGTCCTGGCAGTAGAGAAAACCAGGCACTGAGCGAGTTGGCAAGCTGCACCTATATATAAGTGGGGAATGTTGTGAAAGCAAGTCGGGAGACCCACACATGAGCTTGTTTAGTCCCGGCAGGAGAGTAAACCTGGCAGGTCTGAATGTGCAGTGAATATTGGAAAGGCCTGGCAGAAGAGTAAAGTAGGCCAAACTGAATGTGAAGTTGAATATTGAAGTCCTGGCAAGACAACGAGCCAGGCCAAAGAGAATGCTAGTGTGG
Organism: Ambystoma mexicanum; assembly: GCF_040938575.1. Taxonomy (NCBI): domain Eukaryota; kingdom Metazoa; phylum Chordata; class Amphibia; order Caudata; family Ambystomatidae; genus Ambystoma; species Ambystoma mexicanum. Next base: position 382,266,318 of record NC_090923.1, on the reverse strand, counting down.
TGACCTGCATTTTGTAGTGTGTGAAACCCAGGGGAAGGGATCCATACCCCCTGAGTGGAAAAGCTATGAAAGAACTGAAGGAGCTGTATTGCAAAAGATCTCTGAACCATGTTAATAAGTCAAGGGATGAGCAAAGAATCCTTGAGTGTGTGAAACTAGGGGAAGGGAAACATACGCCCTTCATTGGAAAGTTGCCTTTTTGCCAAGGAAAAGAACTGTGGTAGAGCACTGAAGAGAAGCTGAAAACTTGAGGGAAGGGAAGACCTTCCCCATCGTTCTGAGAGCTGTGAAACCTTGGAGAATTTGTACATGTATTTTATTTGCCTTTTATTAAGTGCCTTAAGCAAAAGCACTGAACATAAAACTGAAACACGGTGCAATAAAAGTGAATAACATAAGGAATGATAAGAAAAGTAGGAGGAATGATCAGGCATTGATTTGGACTTAAGCCAGTTCCTTTCCAGATGGCAAAGAAAACAGCGTATAGAATGAAGATGAGGGGGATATCCATGGTTGGGATGCTTTCTGGATGGGGTGAAAAAAGGACAGAGGATAGAGTTGGTCTAACGAGAAGGGAGATGAAGAAATGACAGAGGCAGCCTCATCGGCATTTAGAGCAGAGAAGGAAAGAGAAGAAGAGAGAGCAGACACACAAGGTGTTGAAAAGCGTGGGTTTGAAATTAAACCAATCGCGTCGAAAAAATGTTGATAGGGGTGAGAGAACAGGAGAACTTGGAGAGGTTGGGGGAAGTACTGATACTGAAGCAGATGGTGATCGGAAAGATAGGTAGGGCTAGCACAGGAGAAGCAGTGAAATTTGAGATGAAAATTAGATCAAGGGAAGAGCCAGACATGTGAGATGGAGAAGGGGCAGGAGAAAGTGAGACAAGAACTGAGAGAAAAGGAATGATAGATGTATTGAAGATAGATGGAGATTAAAGTCACCTAGTAGTACGATGGGAGTAGGGGTAGGCAAGAAGTGAGACAAAAGATTATCAATGTCTTCAAAAAGGGTGCCGACTTAGCCAGGGGGACGATACACAATGATAAATGAGATGGGAAAAGGCTTAGAGAAGATTTTATAGATCAATTCAAATGAACAATAAAATGGAATAGCATTAGGTAGGAGAAGAGATAAGAGCGTGAAGAACAAGTATGCCAGTGCCCTCTCCATGACTAGTGGCACAGGGGACATGGCCGAACAAAGTCAAAGATGTGGTTAAGGAGGCAGCAACAGTAGTATTGTGAGGCTGAATCCATGTTTTTTGTAATGCACAGAAAGTGAAGGTTTAGTCTTTGAAATAGGTCCAAAGCTGCGGCAGATTTGTTACAAAATGACATTATTCCAAAGTCCTAGGTTAGTACCAGCAGTGTTTGCAGAACCTGGGGGATAAATGAGATTATTGTTGATGCTCTTACAACAAAGTGAGGGTTTTCTGGAGGCATTAAGCTAAGAGCAGTCAGTCACAAGTAATGTTGCCCGCACCTTGATGGAAAAAAAGATTGATACCAAGAAATTAATTACCTGCGTGTGCTGGGGAAGCAGTGTTGAGGCAGGATGCCATAGTAGCAGGCAGAACGCGTCCTCACCGCCTACAGCTGCAGACAGCCAGGGGCAAATTAGCCCAACTACGCCTCTGCTTAGCCCAGGCTGGAGATTATGTAGCAGCAATCGGGATGAGATTGAGGCAGGAGGTGTGGCCTCAGGCATTGCTAGGCAACACTAGGACGCAAGTCACTACCAATGGAGGAGCAGGCAAAAGCAGAAAATGCAGCGGTTCAGTGGCCATGCAACGTATGTACTGGACAATGCCTTCTCTGCTCTCACAACCAAGGTGAAACCCGTGGTCCAGTAATGGCATCTTATATCCTCTGGGTGCACCATGGACCCTGCAGAGAGCCAGGGCCAACTTAGCCGGACTTTTAATCATTTGTGAACCTTTTGGAATTTTATATTGGAACAGTAAAGACTACAGATGTCCAGTTGAAATACGTTTTCCCTTTGCACTTTTTCTTAGGTTTAGCTTGTAAGGTTTAAGATATGAGTTTGGACACAGGAACGAGAACTCTTTATATTTTTTGACATTCGGACACTGGCATCCTTTAGTTTCTTTGTAGCAGGGCAACCCCTCCTATTGTTAGGATAAGATAGGTCTTTCTCCAACCCTACTTTTACTTTAATAAACGTTTATAACAACCACCCCAATGTCTGTGTCCAAGTCTTACTCCTGATTTGGTACACATTTCTCTAGTTTGTCAAAGCCCCACATGTGGTGTTTACTACTGTGAGAGGGGGCCGATCAGAACTTGTTGCTCCGCATACCAGATAATTACATTTTTGGTGCTCTATTACCATACCCCATATCCCCCACACCATTGGTTCCTTCCTCTATTTTGACTCCTGACAAATTCCCCCCCTCACCCGCTCCACAGCTTGGCTCATATCGCCCTCCCATCTTACTCAAATCTCTTTGACCAAATGCAGCTCACCTTGTTCTACTTGCTGTTAGGTTTCTCAAACTCTGTCCTGAGGTAATGGCTCCCCTACCCCGTTAACCTTTTCAATGAGTCTCAGTTAAGTGTTGGTCCATCTGACCTTTAAATCTGCTGTTGTCTCTCAGATTATCTTAAATTCGGTCTATCTGTGAATTCTGTTGGACCAATACAAGTGTTTAATGTCCCACCCCACAGAGAACAGATGGTGTACAACACAAAATTCGAAATGTATTTAAAATATTAAAGTAAACTTCAACTAATGTGGTCTCTGGCTTTGCACCAAGGAAATCACTACAAAATCTACACAATTATAGGCTCATCAATAATCAACCAACAATCTGCATTTTCCCTGCCCCATTTAGTTGTGAGACCGTGAATGTGCAGGCTGTGAGCTGGTCATTCAAATGTAGACAGTTGTCAGCATAAACTAGACACTCCCAAGTTTGAGTTTGGAAAATATTACTTTCAAAGTTCTTGCACTCGGCTCTGAAAATAGGTGTTGGTTCTTCTCGGAATAATCATGTTCAACTTTCAATGAGCATGTTAGTACTTTCAATCTGTGTGTGTGAAACTTTGAATACAGCTGCACACAGCTGTAAATACACGTGTGTGTATGTCTCTCTGTGTGCTCTGCTTTCAATCTATTTCTATAGAATTTTCCTTCAGCTCAAAAGGTTTGGGTTGGAGATGTAAAATGTAAAATATTAAAATCCTTTCCATGTTGCATTATGCATGGGTCTGTTTATGCATTCTGAGATAAGGGGCTGCAAGGGATTAACCCTTTTTCACTATTTTATAAGAATGGGATAAGTTCTCTGTGCTCATTTCGGTTTTTCACATACATATCTGGTGCAAGCAATAGTGGGTAGCATGTGTAATTCTATGCCATCATGAGCCAAGGATTCTATTTAGTGATTACTTTTTTTTAAAAAAGTCTGCATTTAAGTGCACCAAAGTTATAATTAGTTTTAAATATTGCGCCTCAAACCGAAATACATTGGCTTTAAGGAATTTACATGTCACATGTACTCAATGTAAATGGGAGATAGAGGGCACTATATGTAAACCTGCACCAGTATCTTTCTATTTCTCTTGGCTACCATCCTCTATTCCACAGGTTTTTATCCTAGACTGAGTATAGGGACAATTTGGAGTTCTAGCAGGGGATTTATTTTTTGTGTGGATTCTTGTCTTTGGAGAATCATCAGGTACTCCTCCCCTCTTCCCCCACACCACTGCAGTCTAGAACTACTGCCTCAGGGCAGCTGATTGTTTGGAACCCAATTTTCAAAATGTGCAAGGACTTCTCTCACTGGCCTGCCTACAAACCGGTCTCTACTTTCCCCAGCCACCTAATTGTTTCCAAGATCCTTTGTTTCATCTCCCCATATTACATCATCATCCAGTTTCTGTGAGGATGCATATTATATATTGTTCAACTCCTCCTGTGTCTTTTGGCAGAGGTTTGGTTTCTACCAGCTTTATGACACTAAAAGGGAGGGATGTTTCTACTCTTGATGGGATATTTCAATTGAATTTTTTTATATTTTTATATAACTTTGAAATTAAACGTGCAAGCTTAATAAAAACATTATAATCGGATTCTATATATCAGTGCACACGAACACATGCGTGAACTGTTGTGCTGTGATGACTAGAGGAGTCAATGGTTTTTCATAATTATCTCCCAATATATACATGGCAACCTAGTTAGAATTTTTACATGGTTTGGTTGATATAACATATTGCTCCAAAATGCTTTTTGTTTTGTTAATCTGTCCTTGCATCACTGTTATTTTTATTTTTAATGATTACATATTTGAGTTTTAATGGGCAACATGTATTTTTCTATCCAATCTGGAATTGAAGAAATGTTGCCTTAATCTTATAGAGCACACAATTTATACATCTCCTGCATACTTCTTTTTCATGATATCAGTGTTTGTCCATTCAGAATTTCTTTGGCTACTCAGAGATTAGTTAAAACGTCCATTCATATTCAGATAATGGAGTTTTATGAGCCCTATATTTTGACAACAGTGACTGGTCTCTTTGAAGCCCAGAGCCCAAGCCCCTTATATGCCATGCAACCGTGGGTTTATTGGACTGTCTCCTTAGAAATCACCTTCAACAGAATATATCGATGGTTCTGAGTGGGCTCATGTCTTGTAACATTGCATTGCTGAACTGATTCTTCTAGTGTGAGGTGAATTCTCAAATGTTTCAAATCCCTCAATGTGATTTCAAGTGCAATACATACAAAGTAAAATAAAATGGGAGATGACGTTTACATTATTTTATTTAAAATGAAACATGCACAATATGATCATTTATAAGACATGACCTGTTTGTAATACAAGTGGATTTATCTTATTCTTTTAAGCCCTAAAGGCATTTCCTTAGGCCTTCTGAATTTCATTTTGATATATGCACTCCAAAGTTTTGGACCTTGTCTTCACATGTTTAACATTAATTCAGGCCATAGTTCCCATTGTCTTTAAAGTATAAAATCAGACTTTTTAAATTATTGCAATCCAAATGTCACTTTCACACCATTAATATGCTGTTGGGCAAATCCACTAGTTCACAGCACGCCCACTTTTTATCTTGCCAATAAGCAAGAGGTGCAATCCAACAGGAAGCATAATTTTTCAAAGTGCACCCCTCACACTTTGGGAAATACTTTCCATCATCCTTTTATTTTAGGCCATTATCCTTTGCTGTAATGTTTTATTCATCACCTCCTTCACAAGAAGGCTTCAATTGACAAACCTGTGCTATTTAACCTCCATCATATCCCTCTTCCACAATTTCCGAAGACCATGCAAGAGTCCAGTTTTAAGATTTGCTTGACAAGTACGAACTTCTTCACCCACATCAGGCATGCCTTTACCGAGGTCTGGGAACAGAATTAGTTCTGTTTGCAGTAGTCTGCCATCACTACATACGACATTGGGAAAGCTGTAACCTTAGCCAATTTGTACCTCTCTACAGCCTTTGATAAGGTTGATCATAACATCTAGTTAATTCAACATTCTGCCGGAATCAGAGACTTCGCCTTTTACTTGCTTTATTTTCTTTCAGACTGCATTAGGGCTGCCTCACTCTCCTCACTTCCTTGATCAATCTGCTCCCTTTCAGTGTACACAAGGGCTCTTCGGTTCTCTCCTCCTGTTCAATATCTATTCCCAACCACTTAAATTACTCATATCGCATGGCTGTTTATTCTTTACTTATGCAGACACTAGTCCACTACTGGTTTACCTTATGAATCTTCAATAATATTGCACAACACCAAATGCTGCAGTAATGCGATTTAATGCCTTCCACAAAAGGTATTGTTACCATGCAAGGTGCCGTCGTTATATGGCAAATGCCTTAGAAATGCCACTTAATGCTTCATATGGAAAATATAGTCTGAAGCACAAACCCCTGCACTTGGCCAGGAATAAAATACTTGTGGTAACCATGAGCCTGATCTTTAATTTCCAAATACTCTATGGGACCTTGAACTCTAGGGTCTGAAAGAGCAGATAAGAAAAGGACCCCCAACAATGCCCACACCAGAGGTTTCAATTTTATTTGACTTCACAATGGCACATACACCTTGTGCTATTGTTACATTTACAGGAATCTATCATTTAGACAGGGTGCCCCAAAATACACATTTCTATAAAAGGGATTTGGGATTTTTAAATACCCAGCCTCTTGTTCAACCTCTGACAAATTGGCCTGTCGCTTGCTCCAAAGGCAATACTGACTCTGTCCTCACCAAGAAGAGTCCACATTCAACCCTGTGTCTTTGCGCCATCTAACAACTCGGCCGAACTCTTTAAAATCTTCAAGGAGCTGGCCAATCCTGTGGCTGTCTCTACCCCTCCTCTTGTCCCCCAGCCTCTATGCAATGCCCTTGCCTCTTACTTTATTTAAAAAACCCAGGACATCCTGTCCACCCTCTCCTCCCCTACCCCTCCCACCCGCTGTGTCTGTGCTTGCTGACCCTCCAACAACCCGCCCTCCCTCTTTCTCATCCTTTCCTTTTTTCCCCTGATGAGGTCGCTAGACAAGTCCGATCTATGAAAGCCTCGTCAAAACAGGTTCATCCCTGTTCGACTAAAACCATCTAGGACCACGATGATACCCGTGCTCCAGCCCTTGCTGATTTTTGCGACCTCTCCTTTGCGTCCCTCCCCTCTGAAGCGCTCCCTTGTACATCCTCTTCTCAAGAAACCCACAGCTGACACTTCTTGCCCAGCAAACTATTGCCCTATTTCCATTGGTCCCTTTCTGGGTAAACTCCTGGAAAAACTGTCCGTCTCTCAGTTTAACCTTCTTTCAGTTTCTGTAGACTCTCTCCATGACCACCAGTCTGACTTCAGAGCTGCCAGAAGCATGGAAACTGCTCTCCTGAACATCTGTGAAGATCTGCTCTCCAACCTTGATTCTAACATTCCCTCTGTCCCCATTGTACTCAATCTCTCTTCTGCCTTTGACATGGTCAAACAAATCACCCTGCTCAGCCGACTCCATGCTAACCTGGGTTTCACTAATCGGGTTCTGGCCTGGCTAACCTCTTTCCTCTCTGACCGACCATCCCATGTCCAACTTGGGTCCTTCCTTCCTATCCTCTATCTCCCTCTCTACCTGTGGTGTTCCCCAGGGGTCTAACCTCTTGCCCTGGCTTTTCAACCAATACCTGGCAACTCTCGCCCACTGCATTGCCATTTTCCGCTCAAATTTCCAGTGCTACACTGATGACACTAAACTCATTTTCAGGCTACCCTCGGCCACCTCTCTCCTTCTCTCATCTCTGATTGCCTAACTGCCATTCAAGTTGGTGTGCCGCCAATGATCTTTGTCTAAATGCCAACAAGATTGATATCCTCCACATCGGTACACCTTCACCATCCTTTCACCTTACTCTCTGGTCAGCCTCCATTGGCCCTCCTCCTACCCCTACCTGTGAGGCTAAGAACCTCAGTGTCATCTTTCACTCAACACTTTTCTGATCCTCCCACATCTGTCTCTAAAAAATCAAACATCTTGCTGCACCTCCACCGAGGTACTGTGCCTTTCCTCTCCTTCCCCCAGAAGCTCACTGTCTTCCAAACTCTGGTTCTCTCCAAGTTGGACCTCTTTAAAAATCTTCCAGCCTCTACTCTCTGCCCTTTACAACTTATCCAGAACAGGACTGCAAGGCTTGTCCTTGGCCTCAAGCCCTGGGATCGTATCTCTCCAGCCTTGAAATCCCTTCATTGGCTCCCAGTGGATGCAAAGATTAAATTCAAAACCCTCTGCATTGTCCACAAGGCTTTCTGGGGCCTGGGTCCAAAATGTCTTGAACTATCCTTCTGTAATTACCCCCCTTGCGAGCTATTCGTCCACTACCTCGAACTCTCTCAGGGTCAGTCATTTTTCAAAGAAACAAGCTGGGGGTAGGTCTTCGGCTGGGCCATCCCTTTGGAACAGCCTCCCTGCCACTCAAACTTGAGGAGAACCATCTCCGGTTTTGGAAGCGCCCCAAGACCTTCCTCTTTGCTTCTGCCTTGGCCCCCCCTTTCCCATGCTGAGCTGTTTCTCTCTAGGCACCGTGCACATGTCCATCCTCTATCCTCCGGGCCCAGGTACCTGCTCACCCTGCCACCTTCCTGCACTGCCTCCAGGCCACACCTTTCACTGGGGTCTGTATCTGTACCCATACAGTCCCCCACCCACTCTCTTCTTTCTGCACTTATCAGACATACCCTGTCTGCTGCCTTAAACATAGCACTTGCCACTTGCTACTTGCTGGCTGCAGTACCACCGTTTATTGCCTTTATTATTTATTTGTATTTATTCATCATCTTGTTTCTCCTCTTTGCACTTTCCACTCCCCCCGCCCCTCATCCATGCACTTTTCCCTTTCCCATGCACTTGCAGGTTCTCAATGTCACTGGACCTAGTAAGATCGTTGCTGGTTCTCCCCTGCCCCCCTCCCCCCTCTTGCCTTGTCACGCTCTGAAACACTTGTGTACGAGCGTGGTATAAATAAAATGCATCATATCAATCCCTATATTTATTTGTGAATCACAATATTAAAATTTCAATCTGTCCTCGTGATTACCATGTGAAACACTGATTTTTGTGTTCTTTTCCTTACGAGACATGTGGGAACTGCGTATTCTATTTGTATCTGTAGTTCCGATGAGTACCCTTTTAAAGATTGGCCCCATCCATCATGCTATAGGTAGGCTAAATTGACCAGTCCCACCAATATGTCCTTATGCAGATGGTCTGTTTGTGAATCTTCATTTGTGAAAACAGAAACAAATGACCCCATGTGGACACTGTATCCGAACTGACCCTCCCTTCAAATGCACTTATATACGTGTGGCAAGCTATTGGACAGGTCCGGTTTAGGAACAGTTTGGCGGACTACTGGAAAGTGTGAAGTAAGTTTTGTGTTAATTGTCAAAAGCAATGCTGGATTTGTGGCCTGCTATCAACCAGATGGACTAATTGTGTACGTTCCTAATACTAAATCATGTGTTTCCCTAGTAGGCACAAGTCGTACATTTATTATAGAGATGTAAAGGGAACACACATTCTTTAGGCAACACAGCTCGGCTTTCATGTGGAATACAAAAGTTAAATATGGAACACATTTTACTGCTTAGTAACTGAATTCGACATTAACTGGCAGCACAGTATATTTATTAAGAATTTGCCTAAGTCTAGTACAAATTGACCCTTTATCTAATTTGTTTAATAATTTGCCTTTTTACTTTTACTTGCAAACATTTCAGCTACATTCCCGATTGTGAATTTTGTACTCTAAATGTGACACAACTTTCTCACTAAGGTCCTACGTCTGTTTTGTCTTTCATGGCACAAACATACCTTGAGCCTACTAACCAGCATTTTTTGAAAAGTTATATTTCAAATTATATGAATAATTCACTCTCAAATGTTCACCATATTCTGCCCCCAATTTAATTTTTGGGTGGCGCATCCAAAGTGGCCCTGATGCATACAGCTGATGTAAATTGATTAATCTTTATCAAATGTTGACAAGTGCTCAACTTTGCACATGCAATATACCCACACCTATTATATATTGTGACAAATCTAGCAACATAGTCGCTGATTTCCTGGAGGGAAGCTTCTCTTACGTGGCCAAGGGAAAGGCAGATGCTAGGCGACACTGACCCTATGGGTTGCTATCTGCGGGAGGATCACGTAGGGGAGGTCAAACTCCTATGTGCCTTTGCAACTTTCTTGTATGGCTTATTGTGATGTGGATTTCCTGGGTCTTCATGACCAAGAACATTTACCTCCCCCAGATCGCTTGTATAGTACTGGGACGAGAAAGAAGGATGGAGTAATGAGGACCAGACACGGTAAACCAACACTGCGCTCTAGTCTTTGGAACATGCTAACGAATGACGTGACATTTAAAACGGACACAGCTGAACAGAACGCAAGATGGAGAAGGCTGATGAATCCAACTTGTCCTGATGCTGGTTGGGACACCAGAGGAGAGCAGACTGCAGGACGCAGCACGGAGGCTGACGAGAACGACATGCTTAGAAACCAAGCTAAGAGAAGTTCCCTGCATTGCCACTGGCAGCTGGAGCCGCAAGAAGCGGAGGAAGGCAAAAAGTGGCTAACGGCACGCACTCCCAGGTAATGGGCAGAAGACAGTGAGTCAGGAGGAATGCCGTAGCCGCCAGTGAAGACTGGTGAACTCAGTGAGAGCGAATGGGACACCGGGGCACTTCACAGTGAATGCCTCGTACCACTGACAGTGTGCAAGCCCAAATAAAGGAACTGGAATAGTTTATACAAATACAAAGATTTTTAAGAACGGGTCGGTGACCCAGTACTTGAAAGCATTATTTCACGGAGTTGCATTCAGGTAGTTACGCAGTTCCTTCGGTCATGCTGCCTTGGTTAATCTACTCTTGGGCTTTCATTAATTTGCATTTTGTTTGTAGTTCGTCTTAATTTTATTTTCTCTTTTTTATTTAATAGGTAGTTGAACACTTTGCAGCATCTTGTTTCCTTTTACACATCTTAAAACAAAATATGTCGTAGGCTGTTCTTAACATCATGGTCTCGAGGACCGTCTGGTTGTCTCACTGGACTGTGGATAAAGTCTTCAGCATCTTTGAAGAGGCATAGGGAGTATGGCAATGATAGTGGCACTTGGCAGTGGATCCTTCCCTGAAGATGCTCTTATCGTTTCATAGGATAGCGACTTAGGAATAGAAAAGGTTATTGGCTGCTTCTACGAGGTATACTTGGTCTGACCTAAATGTACCCCTTGACGGAGGGTGAGGTCTAGTGAAATGAATGGTTGTGGGTATGTATTTAGGACTACAGTGCACCCCTTCATATTTGGACTTTAGGCAGGGGAAATTAATCGGAATAAATTGACGTTACGAGGAGCTTGGTGCCTTTTATTGTACATTTACCAAACGCTAAGCCTAGGGTGAAGAGTGTTGTATCTTGGCCTGCCATATTTGTAGTTGACTCTAGCGACGTTAACCAAGTGAGCTTTATGGTATGGTAACTGGAGTGTGTATTCTTTATTTCACCCAAACCAATTTTGCATTTTTTCTTTTTACTTTTCTTTTTATGGCGGTACTATGTAAAAAATCTTTTGATGGAGTACTTGGGTTTCAGGAATTAAGGGACACGTGTTTTTCAATGCGTCACCAACACTGCAAAAATAACTTTGTATTGTGCCAGCATACTTTGAAAAATGTGCACTACAGTTAAACGGAAGGTATAATCCATTAGAAATCCTGCTCGATTTATGTTGACATATTATATAGGCAATGTTTGAGCAAAATGTTTCACTGGTGACTGGTGCATTATAGAATCTTGACTTTTGGGTCCACAGTGCGCCAAACCCTCCCAGTGATGATTTGATCTCGCTAGGACGCCACATTGGTGTTCCGGCCACACACACGCGTGTATAAGCATTGATGCGAAAAGGTCACTGCGTGACCAGTAATGTGCAGGGCCTGTATTAAAATAGGGGAAGCGATGGCGGGGGCGGGGGGGGCAGGGCAGCAATGATTGAGTTATTTAATGAGCGGATGCAGGGTAAAGACCCATATTCTCATGTAGGCAAACAGTCGCCACTCCACAAGACTCTGTACGTTCTCAAAGGAAGCCATTTAAAATACACCTGTTCAGTCGAACAATGTCTAGCCTTTATTAAATAATGCTTATATAGAGTTATTGATTAATTGTTGTTCTCCTATTAATTGTAATGAATGTTATCTATGATGTTTGTTTAAATGTGTAAAGTATTAACTATCAAATTAGAATAAATAAAATAATGCTTATGGGGAAGTATAGAAAAGCAGTGAAGGGTCTGTTGGGCGAAGTGCGGTGCTAGATTACTCTTATTCAAGAATCGTTTTTTAAAATTTACTTTTAAACTTAACCCAGTGCATGAATATTCATGTTCCTTTCTGGTATAATCACACAACCTTTAAAAGTCTTACTTCTAATTAGGCACCAACTCTTGATGTGAAATGTAGGCATCTCACATCAGTCTGGAAATGACACCTTACTTTCGCTTTGAACACTCTGTGGAGTGACTATAATTGTCAGCTTGGACAATCACTAGATTTGCATGATTCTCATGTAATATATAATGAATGCAGGCAGCCAACTATGCCAAGGAAGCTGTGTCCCCCACCAAGATTGTGTTTAATTGATGGTATTTCAGCTTTGTCAAAGTCCCATTGGTAGCCTCCAAACACCTGCCTTATTTATAGCAGATTACATATACCAACCTAAAGACATTCACATGTCTTGCCAAAGCATATGACTTGTAATCATAAGCATATCCGAGTTCACACGTTTTTCATGCTAGGTTTTTGGGTTTGAGGTCTGCAACATGGCACACATGATGCAGTTGTTAATTGTATATTATGACCATCATGTTTGATGCCAGACATATCAACAAAGCCATTGGGATAAATCGCCTGTATTGAATGGTGACGTCCAGCTGCGCCCTTGTCAGACAAAACTTTTGGGTTTGGGAAATACGCAAGATGCCCTGAGATACCCAGGGATTTGGGTGATGTTGCATCTTTAGTGGGCATATTCCCCTTCAAATAGCGGGATGTCTTTACTTCTGCATTCACTACTCCGTGCATCCACTTTGTCACTTTTACTACTACTTTCCTTTTATTCCTACTGTCCTTCACTTCTTCTATATTTAACTTTGTCATTCCAGGGGCAGAAACCTTGCAATTCCCCGTTTTTAACTAGTATGATTCCCTCTACCCGAACCCTTTCCTTACAGCTAACCTTAAGCCTACCCCATACCTTTATTTTCCCTCTACCCGAGATCCCAAACCTGCACACTTGCCTTAGCCTTGAACTTAAATCAAACTATAAACGATACCCTTACCCTAATCATAACTCTAACCCTAATAATTTACCTAAACCAGAGACCCCCCCCCAGTCTCGGGCATTAAGTGTGAATCTAACACAAATGGAGATTGGCTAACACACACACAGCTGCCTGACAATCACGCAGTCTGGTGACTGCTGGATCCGACCTTCAAGTTAAGAGCTGCTCAAACCTCAACTGTGCATTGAATGACCCCTGACAAGTGAAGTGTGCAGAAAGGCCTCCACCCACAAGGAGAGCCCTCTACCGCCTGTTCAGCCGTGTAAGAGACAGTCTCCAAATGCTAGCTCTACTAGTTCCTCTTAGTGGCACTAGCTCTTCGCTCTGCATAATGGAGAGGGTAGGATTCCCCATCTGCGATGTGAAGATATCGGTACTCCAAACAGAAAGGAAATTGCTTTGAGTTGGTTCTTCAGCAGAGCCTGGATTAGCCACTCGTTGCAGCAGCCGTTCGTGTTAGATGGTAAGAAGACTAGTTGGCATGGAGCAAGTGAGCTCATTAGCTTTCAGTTGTGCGGCCTGCTTTCCTAGGTGCAGTGGAATATGGTGAAGCCGCCTAGAATCAAGCAAACTCTAGATGCTTGTTCATTGACTATTGTGTAGGCAGCGAGACCGCCTATTGTGGCCAATCAGCAAATGTGGTGTTTTTCTAATAGGAGCGAGCCCCACATTTCCACTTTGGCATGATCTTGTAGGAACTGGGGGGCAGCTGTGTCAAAGGAAGATCTGTGCCAATTCGAAGCTGGGTGGGACAGTAGGTGGCTGCAGAAACTCTGGGATCGTGGGCTGCTGAGTGAGAGAACTGAGCAGGGAGGGTTTGCTTGAGAGCCAGGGGTAACGGCAGAGTCTGCGGCAGTAGGGGAGGAGGGTTCTCCAAACATTACAGTGCTCCAGTGGCAAATAGGGGAGCTGCAATGGCTCTGAGGGAGAGGCAAGTGAATTATACACCACTGATACAGCCACAGAAGTACTGTAAAGAAGGGTTGGACATTGGAAAACGCACTTAGTGTGATGAGCTGTTAACAGGAGGAGAGGGGTGATCTGGTATCGGAATCGAAGAACGTGATGAGGTACAAAAAGGAACACCAGGCTTGGACTGGCATATAGTGCAATGCCCGAACCAAAAACACAAAATGCTAGTCTTGGACAGTTGTTTGGATCCAAGTGGGCCACTTATTTGGTCGATGTGGGCCAGTTTGCTAAAATAATTCACCATGCGGCTGGTCATTTTGACCGGTGATATAGAACAAATATTCTTTTAAAAGCACAATTTTAATCACATTTTATCAAAAACCTCCCCCTTGAGTACTACTCGCAGTCTGTCACAAAAGGAGTTAATTGGGCTACTTTTTCATTGGTTCCAGAGACCATTGTCTGCCCCAGTCCGACCATGAGGAACACCGTGACAGAAGGACATGGAGCAGTCAGGCTAAAAGTCCACTACAGACCAGAATACTAAAGTGGATGATGGACCAGATAACAGAACTAGGAAACGCACTGGCCATTCACAAGCAAAAAGAGCATTTTATTGATTAAAAATGGTGACATCCAAGCATCAACGCGCATAGTTCTTTGTGAGCGGTGTCGATGTGATGTCCACCATGGCATGCAAGTGGAATGGTTAACAATGGGCTTTCTGATATGTCCGCTTAACTTGCATTGCATTTACCATGTTTATTTTAGAATCGATAACAGAAAAATGTATACCACCAAGCACCCATGTTTCATTTTTCAACAAAAGCGAGATATTTCATGTCTTCCTTTGTCAGAAACCATTCTCCGTTGGCAACTACTCGCCATGCCCCAGCCTGAGTATATATTCGGAGGATGTGATGGGACAAGAGCCTTTGAACGGAGGAGAAGGTGAATGTGCTCCAGGTTTCAAATTGTTTAATTTCTTACAGTGCCGATTTGGGCACTTTACATTAACTGTGGCTCGGCCGTTACCTGACCCGGTAATATCCGCCCACCTCGAGGTTTATTGCTTAATACACTACAAGCCTGAAAGTGCCGGATCAGCACTGCTAAAGAAATTAAAAAAAAAAAACCAACAACTTGAACGAACGAGGGAATAGCTTTTTTATTTTAAGTTGAGAAATGGCCCGGTTGCCTGTTCTAAGCTTAAAAAAAGAAAGGTGTATATAGGGAAATGTGGCCGGTTTATGCCACATGTCATCAGCCAGGTGCATATAAACCGGACTTGCTGCATTTACTGGTTTTGAAACAGGTCTTGCTGTCTTAACTGGGGATACTGGAATCTAGGACTCATTGTTCTTACTGGAAATAAAGTTGTCTGACTGTACTGTGCTTACTGCGCTTAATGGAGATCATCAATGATATTTGGGCAAACCACGACCAGACCTTCTCTGCCAAATGCGAGCAATGCTGTCCGACCATACTGCACTTGGTGGACTTAAAGGAACTCTAGCTTACTGGCACTGATGGCATATGACCTTACTGGGCCAAATAAAACAAAGCTCTACTGTACTGGGTGTGGAAGTAATTGCCTTTACCACACTTATTGGGCCTAATGGAGTTGGCCTCAGTTGTCGAACTAGGAATAATGACACCTGCCCTTACTGGACCTAACTGAAGCAGACTTTACTCTGCTGGTTCTAAATGATAAGATTTTATCCTCTAGTGTGAACTGGTAATTTCTGACTAGGCTATGCCACTAAACTCGTGTACCGCTCCTCTACCTCGCTGGTCCTAGAGGAAGCTCCTCTCTGCTTAACTGACTATGGTACCAGGTCCCATCTGTTTACGAATCCTGATAATGCCAGACATTACTATGCTAACTGGTCGTCATTGTTCCTGGCCTTATTGTGGTAACTGGATGTAATTCTTTCTGGGCAGGATTCCCATGTTTCGTGGCCTATTTGTCTGGTACTACTGTTCTAAACCATGATTAAAAAAGGCACCTTTTACTGTGGTAACTGAGCATGAAGAGATTTGGCACTGTGGTCCCAACTAGCACAAATTGAAACTGGCATTGCTGGTGGAATTCGCATAATGGAATCTGACACTACAGTGTTTACTAGGAGCAATAGAGCAGATCGTTCAATTAGACTAATGTCGGCACGCTATAGCCCATTAAGTAGTGTGTTTTATTCTTTGCTTTCATTGTAGTTTTGTTTTTAATTCATAAATGCAGACCTACAAGCCCCAAATGCAAAGATAAAACACAATAGCATCGGCTGGGCATGGTGAGGTTGAGAGCCATGGTAGAATCTGGCATGGCTGTGCACACTTGGCATAATGGAATCTACTACACCTTTGTTAACTGTGCATAATAGTCTGGTACGGGTAATGACTGTCGGAGGTCATTGTTAGTTAATGGTTAGGCACATCATGAGATGTTGGCCACATTGCACAAGTAAATTGTCAAGCTATTTTGTGCATTGAATCTATCTAAATATGTTGCAATATCTGGCTCTCCTCTGGAGGTCTTTGTCAAGTCTACTTAAGATGACCATGGCAAAGCAAACACACCTGACATTCACTTGGAGCCATGATTGCTCATACTGCATGAATGGTGATTCATGAAATTTAGAGATGAGCCCTTTTTGCCCAGTTAACATACATTTGGGCTTCTATTAACTGACACTGTAGCTAATGTGTCTATTTCTTAGACCTTTTCCTTGTATTACCAGCGTTGTAAATTGGGGGTCTTTTTAGTCATGTGCATTATGTTCCTTTCTGTGCTGGTACTCCTGTTGTCATTCCCTTTATCATCATTGGTCTGAAACATAATGTGATATCACTTCCTGTGATGTCATCAAATATGCAAATGTGAATGCCTAACCTTTTTTTTAAACTTAAGAGCTCTGCGTAAACCCCTCTATAAAAAGTACTTTGTCACAGTCCTAACCCACTTTTCTTGAATTTGCTCCCCTTTTTAAAGCGAACACTAAACTAAACTCTTACCCTGATACTAGCCCTAACCATTTCTCTAACCCTAAATCTAATCTTGACAATGTAAAAAAACAGATGAAGTGAAAGCAAGCGGAATTAAATGTCTGAAGGAGGGAATGACGAAGTGGTTTTTGGACAAAGTAAAGGAAGAACATGTAGGTGAGCAATCGATTTGCATTTTGGAGGTTGCCACAAATAATGAGGGTTTTCTAAAATGTATGTTTGTTTTTTGAAAACCCTCTCATCGATATTTTGGAATAAGTAATTCATTGTAGGTGTGACCTACCTTCGACCTTGATTTGGTACTTGTGGGGAGTGTTTTCTCTGGTGCTTCTTTCAATGTTTGTAGATAAAATCATCATCTCACCAAACACCAGTACTTTAAACCCACCTTGAGCAAGTTACCATGTAACCAGATTTTGTCTTGCAATTCTTCCAAGGCACACCTATATTCCCACTGAACAATGCCATCTTTGAGAAAGAAATGAGTAACTCAATACAGTACTGTCTACGTGTAACCTATTGGAGAAACTGAATGACCCATGTGTCAAATGGATCATATTACAGGCAGCAAAGACGCGATGGTTTCTCTGCGTTTGTCATATGTACGTCTCTGGGACATTTTCAAATCACGTTTGCCTATACGCGATACAACTCCACTTAAGAATGCATTGCAAAATCTTCATGCAGAAACATTATACAACAATGAACCCCTACTCCACCTTCCCGAATTCTCTACTACATTGTCTTGTGGCATTGGTTGCTGAAGCCATTTAGGTGACACGTTTACTTTGTTTAAATCCCAGGGATCTAAACCTACCTAATTTTCATGATTTAAATTTGTATTTCAAACCGATATGACGCACTTGTTGAAATAATTTGCTTAGACATAGGAATCCATAAGGAGTGGTTCTGAGGCATATACCAGACTTGAGTTAGTAAATACTTCGGAACGCTGATACCGAACCCAGAAATATGGGGGTGTTTTACAAAGGAGGAGAAAGGTGGCGATTAATCTGGTGGTTGCGGTTGGAAAAAGGTGCCCCAGTGCTCAGGGCTCATTGATTAGGCATGGGAAATTGAGAGGCTTGGCTTCACAAAGAAATGCAGTGGGCGTAAAAAGGAAGGGATGGAGCCAAGGACAACCAAGCTAAAACAGCGAAGCAATTGCACATGTTGGAATTAACGCTAGTAAACTAGCAAAGCCGGAATTCTAAGCTGGACTAGAGCAGATACTTCAGCTGATACTATGAACTGGTCTTGAGGGGGTTATTCATAACGGCCAAGAAAAGTGAACGAGTGACTACTCTGTTAACAAGTAACTTACAAGGAGCTTCAAAGCCAATCTATCTTCACACTTGAAAGGTGCCCAGTTTGGCTTCACTCAGGAAAACTCAAAGGCAAGCAACTAACAGAATGAGATTGAAGGCGTTTTTGAAAGTCCATAAGGGCAGCAGCAATGAGCACTAGCAAGGTTTCTGCAGCCCGTCAGCAGTAACGCCAGCATGAAGAAGGAGCTTTGATGTTGCGGGTTATACTCCAGTAGTTGTAAGAGTGTTACGAGTAGTCCTCTGCAATATCCTAGGCATAGTCTTGAAATTGTTTGAAGGAAGCAAAGGCTGCAAAGCCTACAAAGCTTACAAAGCTTGCAATGCAAATTTGTTCACTAAAACCAGAATGGATTGTGTACTATAGTTGATGTCGGAACTCAACCAGGAGGGTGGTGCACTAGCGCCAGTATACATAGAGCAAAGGTCAAAAAGGCAGGCTGAAAGGACACAGTAGGCCCTTAATGGGCATTTCCTGTTTGAAAGAACTTAGCATTTTGAAGAGACATACAACTAAATTTCTATGACACAGGTGTTACTGGTTCATTTCAAATGCAAAAGTCAATGTGAATCGGCAAAGCCAACATTTGATTTATGTCAGAATGAGAATTGGAGTCCTGCACAGTTATCCCTTCTTAAAATCGAAAATTGAATGAAAGCTGTAAAGCGAGTCACATGATGGCGGACTGTATGACTGTATTTGGAGTGTGGTAGACGGGTTAAGAAGTGCGCTTGTTAAAGTGAAATTGATGCGGAAAGAGTATAAACTAAAATGGGATGAAATGTAACAAACATGACATTAATCCCTTGCAAATGAAAACCTTTTATGCAGAGACAGGATTTTTGTATGCTGTGCTTTCCAAGTGTGAGACCCTTTTATCCACTAAAAAAGTAAATCTTCATCTCAATTAGAATTGATATCAGTCCAATCTATGATAAATCGAACAGTCCTAACCACCGCACGGTTGATTCTGAATAAAGACTATATCTAGCTCCAAGGCCGTTCTCAATTTTCCAACCTTGTCATACAGCACTCCTTTCTGTGCAGTGTTTTTCTTCTGCAACCATGTCACCAAAGACTGGAAAGACCTATGCACTGCGTCAGGACGGTTGCATTTTAAATTCCTGCATATGGCTTAATAATTTTAGTGCAAATTGCAGAATGTGTGAAGGAATTTAACATATTCATACTCTCAATTGCATAGCGTTTTCATTAAGTGAATGTAGCAAGCACACACTTGAGTGAGAGTTTTAGGACCTTTATTACTAATCTACCCCAATGTTCGCACAACTAGAATTGCGGAAATCAAAGTAAAATATGGTCTGCTGAGAGGCAGCAGAAACCTTTGAAACGGTCTATAAATGAACACAGTAGAATACTAAAACAATGCATTCTATTCCAGTCTCGTTCGCAGTAGCACATTAAGAGGAGGTAGAATCTTATTTGTATTCTAGTTGTGTGAACCTTTTTTTTTTTTTTACAGTCCTCTCTGCTCGACCTCCTAAGCAAGAGTCTGCCTCGTAGGTCCAATTGATCATAATGGTCACAAAAGATGCAGGAGAAGGCTCTAGGATGGCCGTATTCATTAGGGAGTCAAGGACTAACACAGTTCCTTATGCTAAATACTCGAAGAGTGCCTACTACCCAAACCACTTCTATTGCTCGTATATGCATCCATGCCCAGTGCCCAGACGCGCTTTTACTGGCAGGTTTAAACTATTTAGCACACTACATAGCTTTGCAACACAGGCAGTTCCCCATGGCCACACACATCCCAAATGCCTGTACCCAAATAACCTATTACTGTGTGACATATTTAGTAAAACTGAGAAGCAGGTCACAATCATGTCTAAACTAAGTACCTAATGCCCTGGGTCTCTCCTGAGTTTCATTTGTTTTGGACTGCTGCCTCCCTGATCCCTTATCTGACTGCTGACTATGCCCGATGGGAGTTGTAGTCCAAAACCTCTGGGGATGCAGAAGTTGCAGACTCCTTCTTGCCAAAAGTTAACACATTGGATTAGGCGTCTGCCATTTTGTAATAAAATACAGTAGAACATATTTATGAATTTGCTGACGTTAAAAACCAATTGAGTTACACAAGTTAACACATTTTATAAATATACTGTGGTTAAAAAATTATCAACTAACTAGCCTGTTTATGGACATTAATTCTCTAACTAGATTTCAAACCTATTACAGCATCAATAAAACGAGCCACGCCATAGCTAATTGGAGCATCGTGGGCTAGTAAAATGGTCTTTAGAGCATCCCATTGATTCGCAAACGAGTTGAGAGATATAAGCAAGTCTTGGGGAAAGTATAAAGCTTAGGTAAACATCAGAGATCAAAGGGTCATTTATTGGAATCCAAGATAAGGAGGTGAGCTTTTTTGCAGAGTCCCAATCATGTTTGCACCAATCAGCTTCTGTTGCAATTTGTATTCTGCTCGGGGTGTCGTGTAGGGACCCCTCGTTAGGTTGGGTCATCAGATTGTGAATATCCCATGTGACCACCAACCATAGAAGTTTATTGAATCCCCTTTGACAAATTCATTTACTGCATTTTTAACACTATGATCTGGGTGCCCATTCACCTATTTCTATATAAGATATTGGTGGGGTACAGCAGCACACTGAGAGGCCAGAGGAGGAATACAGGGCTCCAACCAAAAGGGAGACCGAAAACAAATCTTAAATTATGTTGAATCATTTACAGGGGTCCTGGGCCCGAGTGTCCCCAAACTTCAGCTCTATACAGAGCAGTCGAGATTTTAGCTTTGAATCCCTCCATTCATTTCATAATAACTTGGGCAATGTGTTTATAATAAAACTTCAGCAGTCCCCCCAGCCTTGGGTTTAGTAAAGTCCTTAGTCTTAATGTATGTGCTATCCACAACCCAATCTACGAAAAGGTGATGCCCAGAAATTGTTTTACTACCTCTGTTGGATGTACTGTATCCCTGTTACCCATAACCTATAAGGTGTGATTTTAAATGTGTAGTTTAAGAACACAAGTAATGGATTCATTTGCTTTTCATTGCTCCTTTTAGGGAGGAGTGTGTAATGTGCATCATTTCTGGAAAAAGTTTCTTTGGAAACCAAATGTTAGTTTTTGCACTTTGTCATCTTGAGCTTTGTCCTGCCTCAGAATGTTTTGAATGTCAAACATTCTTTTAAAGTGGAAGCAATTCGATTTCAAGAATTTGCGAGAATGTGAATTACGTTGATGGAGCATAAATAATTGTACCCTTCACAGTGTGACTGGCTCAGTAATGCTGATCGAAGAAAGTGTACACAGGAAATCAATACTGATTCAGTCAGTGTTGAAAATTGGCTTTATTTTTTTTTTAGCTTCATGGATATTGTCCAAGAATCTAAATGACACGGCTACCTTGTCGGGCAAGTGCCATCGACGTCCCATAAATGCCCTTATTTCTTTGGCGATGGGTCGCATGCTGCAGCCCATCATGCCTGCAGTGCTCCTAGCATGTACTTCTTTTGGAATCTGTTTAGCGTTTTCAGTGTGCCGTTTGAAGATGCAGGCGGGCACCTCGCTGCACATCCCTCCAAAGGAGATGTGTATTGAATGTGAGAATGAGGTGATGTGACAATCCTGGAATAGAAATCAATTTACATTTTAGAGCCGAGGCAGACAAATGCAAAAGTAAACGCGTGAAGGGGGTTTAATATGGCTGCCATTTCAGTTTCATTTGCAATACTAGATCCCTGCCTGTGATTAAGCATTGGAAGGTTAGTGACATGATCAAGGAAACCTGCAAGCCGGTCACTGACGAAGTCCGGTCCTTAAGCGTTCTTGGTTTAGTCTATGCTTCCAGCCCTAGCGTGTGAGGCGACTTGGCTTTTAATTGGGTGTGTGGCTTAGGGTGGCACCATGCAAAGCCAGAAGCAATGACTAATATTGAATGTAAACACAGACCATGCCAATGCTTCTGGTCTTGGGGGGGGGGGGGGGGAGGGGCGAGATATTC
Source organism: Ambystoma mexicanum (assembly GCF_040938575.1). Classification (NCBI taxonomy): domain Eukaryota; kingdom Metazoa; phylum Chordata; class Amphibia; order Caudata; family Ambystomatidae; genus Ambystoma; species Ambystoma mexicanum. The sequence goes on along the minus strand of NC_090923.1, from coordinate 382,244,167 downwards.
ACAAGACAGCAGAGAGCGAGGAGAAGCTATTTCGGAGTCCTGGTTAATGAGTGAGACGCACATCACTGCAGTTGTCATATGTAGAGATAGAAAATATCTTGTTAAAAACCCATCAGTTGCAAGGAGCGAATGAAAGACGGTGTTAATTGCTCCTTGCATTCGTTATGCCACAAGGCATAATAACAAGAAAATACCATTACTTGCGTGACCGTTTTGTTTTTTAATCTTTGACCGTAACGCTAACTGGCACGCTGTTAGTGCTCTGCTTTAAATGACAACTTGGTGTGTAAAGCATAGTGACTATTTCAAGATCGGGTTCCTAAAATGTAGCTGGGGGGGTTAGTACCCAGTAGAGCTTGAAAGAGAAGGAAGTAGCAGTCCATCGATGGTGAGAGACGGAAGATGCAAAGCGGAGTGGCGCAGGTGTTGCAGCAACTTTGAAGATCTCGGACCTGCTGATTAGAAGTTAACTCCGCAAACCTATTTCTACTGACTAGGTCACATTCTCGTTTTGTGCCTTATGGTAAAACATTTTGTAAGCAAAAATGACTTTAACAGTGCCGAATAGTGTAAAAAACATATGCAAGGGTCGAAATGGCTGGGAGGTATTTTAGCTCCTAGTTCTACCTCCTGGGAGTGGCTGGTTGACTGGGCAACACACGCTAGCAGGAGCTATGTTTGGTCCAGAGGACCGCGGCGCCCATACAGACCTACCTATCCACCAGTAGCCCGTTTTGATTGTGGGGCAATGGATTGTGTGTAACTGGGCATTGGGACACATATAGAAGACATTAATAGATTAAGGGGTCATGTGTATTGTATTGTGCTTGTCCTTTATATAGCACCTCCTACCATTATTATGGTCTCAATGCACTCTTAGTGGGAACACCCTCGGAGGGCTGAAGTCCAGAGGGTTGGAGGTCATGGAGTAAGATTGGGATGCATGTGTGCATTTGGCTAAATAAGGCTTAGCCGGGATGACCAGGCTCTGGCAGAGAGCAACCTATGCGATCAGGCATGTGGATGGGTGCTGAAGGAGTCTGGAGATGACGTTAGTGCTAGAGACTCACAATGTGTTCAGCGTGCCCGAATTTGTCGTAGGTCTGTGCATTCTGATGTCGGAGGTGTTGAGGAGTAGTTGTGTAAGAAAGCAGAGAATTATATGAACAGCACGACCAATTTTTGTCAGTCGTTTCTGTATACTGATGTGTGCGGGTAGCCATGCCTGTGGCCAGTGTCCACCGGAGTGCTGTTTTATATGTACCTAGCAGAATGTGTTGGCGGTTTGTTGTTTTGGGTGCCCACTCAGGTAGTTGGCTTCTTCTGTCGATTCTTGGAGATGTGATAAAATGATTAGCGACCGTCTATGTACCAACTATTTGCAAAAAGAACAGTAAGGGTTGTACTTCCAGGTTCTTATTGTAGAATAATGTGGCACGTCAACCCAGATATCTAGTGCTAAATTAACCTTTCTCAGTTGTTACCCATGGGAAATCCATCCTATAGTTCAGAAATGAGCAATACCTGCCCACCCCTCCATCCCCATTCCTTACAAAGCGATTCTGGGACTGGTTCTTCATTGCCCTCCTGCATAGGGGACCCTCACCTGGCATATTGGTTTGAGATATGGCCATGGGGGCACGTCCTACCATGACAATTCCTTGCAGTGCATCCCAATCTGTCTGATTGTGATGGTGGTAATTCTATCACACCGCTGTGATTGTACCACTGTGAGTGCGATTTGCCGGTTTTCCCATATAGGCCAGGTGCAGCGACTCCTCAATCCTGTGACATTTCATATACAAGGGCTTTGATTCAGCTAGTGGTGCTTGTGGGAAACCAGGGTCATAATTGGTTTATGATGGTGCCCTGGTCCGGGCTAATGCAAAAGCGGCCGTCGCTGCCAGGTGTTGAGTGCTTCTACGTTTGGATTGGGAATTGGATGTTTTTACGGAGGGATTTCAGGATAATGATGCAAATGGGCAGGTTTGGAGAACTGAAGGAAAAGGACGTTTTATTTGTGGCGGATGTGCAGAGGAAGAGTTTCTAGATTGGGGAGAGAGGGGTGCTGGAAGAACGATTCAAGCCAGCTGCTCCCAGGAGACAGCAGTCACTGGAAGCGGAACCCGCTGATAATACAAGGTCGGCGAGCCAGGCTTAAAGGTGCTTGCTTAGTCCAGGGGGTATTAAAATTCACAAGAATATTTTTGGGGAGGCACATCTGCAGCACAATCAGTGCTTTCAAATTTCCCTTTTGCAGGTGGGTCTGGGTACAAGGATGTGGAATGACGGGGCGATCCGGGAATAGCCAATCAGGTTAGTTTTGGTGGTCCTGAAATGCAACAAGTATATTGTGCCCTGAATGATGTCCACCAGGCCCGTCATTGGTCGGATGCTATGTGAATGTCTCCGTTCCCACTGCTCAGGATGTCTTATGCTTTGTTTTTATGTGTGCTGACCAATGGCTGATACATTTCCAGAGGTCAGCACAATTATGTATTGCACATTAAAATGTATTGATGGGGTGGAGCGGGAAGGAATGTGGCGCCATAGTTGAGGTGATGACCAAGGGGGAAGGCAGGATTGTTTGCTCAATCATCTTCAACTAACATATGTCTAGCTATAGGGGGACTGACATGGTCTCACCAATCAGCTCAATGGGATGCTTGATAACTTGAAACACTAGTGGCACACGTTTCTCACTGTGCAAATAATGTACTAACTGTATAAAATATTTGACTACAGTTGGCAGTTTTGTCAACGCTCAACAATCAGTTCTGTTCCACTGTGCTGTTTGATTTGTGCTTGCCCAGCTGCAATTGCCTGGTGTACCTTACTTTGGGTTACTTCTGGTATCTTGCTGATTTTGTGCTCATGGAGGACCCCTGATACAACATCAAGCACTGTGTCGACCCTCTGCCTGACCCGATGCACTCCATCGAAAAAAGGCGCTGTCATCAACTCTTCATCAATAAGATCAGCATGATCTGTCAACACATAGGAACAAATGCTACACCTGACTGGACACTGCACATCCCATCATGCAAAACTACAACCACCTGGACACTCACTATGGAATAACTTACTGCCATTCTAGCATCTCTCAAGGCAACAACATATGTGGATGACCTCTTCTCTGCCACTGTACTCAAGCCACTTTAGACTGAAGCAATCCTCCCTTACCTGACCATCATAAATAGCTCCCTAACCCTAAGCACCTTCCCCATGACTGGACAAATCCTACCGCTTCTCAAGAAACCCACTCTGAACCCTGACTACCTAAACAACTACCGCCCGATCACACATCTTCCCTTCATAGGTAAGATCCTTGTGAAAGAAGTAGCCACACCACCTCCAACACATCGAAGCAAACAACCTCCTTCAGTCTTTCCACTCATTCTTTAGAGCAAGATGCAGCACAGAAACAGCTACCATCAAGATGATTGATGATGCCCTTAAAATCTTTAATGGTCATCTTTGCCTCCTGGTTCTCATTGACCTCGCAGCAGCACTTGGCACAGTAGAACACCAGACACTCACCGACAATCTACATTGCTGCATGCATTTCAGCGAGATCGTAACTACTAGTTCAAATCATACCTTACTAATACAACCAGTTGTACACATCGATTCCTCCAGATCAACAACTCTACCCATCACCTGTTGAGTCCCTCAAGGATCAATCCTCTCCCTCTGTGATATTCAATCTTTACATGGAACCGCTTGGAACCCTCCTTGCTCCATACAATGTCTGCATCCCCCAATACACAGATGATGCTCACCACTATCTCAAGATATCCTCCATCAATAATATCTACAGGCTCAAGACCTGCCTCTCTTTGATCCAGTCATGGATGTCCAGTGCTTACCTGAAGCTCAAACCCTCCAAGACTGCATTCCTACTACTGACCAACAACGAACACCTGAACATCCAGACCAGTCTCTCTGCTATGCATTTGAGGGCTTCACACCCCAGCTGGCCACCTGCGCCAAGTCCTTTGCGTTCGACATCGACAGATTCCTTTCCTTCAGGCAGCACATAGCAAGGAAGAAGCAATCCACCTGGCACCAAATTTCTCTCCTGCGAAACATCAACCCCTTCATCTAAGAACACAACTTTGTTCTCTCCCATCTGGATGGTGGCAAAGGCTTTTTGGAGAGCCTTCCAGCAACTACCCAGGCTCCCCTGTGATGTGTCCTGTATGCTGCAGCACAAGTAATTAAAGGACCCTTGAACTTCGACCACATCACCTTGACTTATTGAACTTCACTGGCTCCCGCTGCAACCCTGTATCATTTTTAAAACCTGCTGCATCATAAACAAGGCTGTCATCCTAAAGTCCTTAATCTACCTCATAGAGAAAGTCAGCATCGCTGGAGGCCTACAATCCACCAGATGTGTAGAGCTGTGAAGATGTGAACTCTGCTGGTGCAGGAAGGAAATGACCAGAAGACAGGCCTTCTCTGTCTATGCTCCATGATTCTGGAACATCCTCCCCATCAACATCCGAGTCGCCCCCTCTCTTTTACAGTTCAGGAAGGAGCTCAAGACTATCCTTTTCAAGGAATGGCTCCTCCCGAACTCCTAGGTCCTTAACACTGTCCACTTCTCACCTTAACTGACAATGGTTGATCCGAATCCCACTTTTTCCTCCCCATGTTAATTGTAGGTCCATTGCTGACTATTGCCCCTCCTCCCTTCCTCCCTCCCCTATTAATAGATCCCCTCTACCTTGTTTCTGTGCTCCCTAATCGTATTCTTCCCTCTGATTGAAAAACGGCTTTTTTGCTTCCCGAACCGAGATCTGCGCTCAATAAATACCCTAATACTAATAATGTCTATTCCTTACTTGATGATCATTTACACTGCAGGTGTCTGAACTTTTATCTTATACCACATGTCTGTCTTCGTTCTGTGTAATTCCGCAGGGAAATAGATGGTTTTAAAATTACTTAACTTGTGTATAGCATTTTGTTGCATACCTTCCAATTGATTTTTGTGTTTCTATCAAGAAGAAAGAAAATCAGTATTGTGGAAATGCATGTATACTAATTACTGTGGCTAATATCATGGATAACTTGTGTTGGGCACGTAGAAGGCCACTCATTGGGACTTCTGCCTGTTTTTTTGTGTTCTGTCTTCATTCCCTCCCATACATTCAAATTCGGTGTATTAGGCTCTTTATCAACACCTCTGTCAAATGTGAATTACACTTTCATGCTTTCTCATATGCTAGCATTATGGAAACCATGCTGCTGTGTCGATTGTTGTGCAATCTTTGCCATATAGCTACACAAAACCTGTTAATTAACGCTATGTAATTAACAATGGCTACCTATTCCCTTGCGATCATTCCAAATAATGCTTGATATGGCACATTTGAAACACAGCAGATCAACGTTTTATTGTCCTTTATCATGAACACATGTATGATAGCCACTGTCTTACTTGCTGACTTGGCATCTTCAGTCTTCTGCTTTTGTCTTCAGAAGTCCTTATTTATGTTGTAGTTTAATTAAATTGTCTGACTTTGTTTAAATTTCCTTTCCTTTAAAATAATCAACTACTTCTTGCAATGCGTTGTTTACTTACTGTCTTGTCCTCATATCTTGTACCACTCAATGTCTTTCTTAAGGCTCAAAACATGGGTGATGGTGCAAAAGGTGTGAACAGTCTGTCATTGCCACTATCTTGTATTTTGCCTATAGCCCACAAATGTGTATAATTTAATCTTGTTTCTCCTTTGACGTCTCAAAAGTATACCTCCTGTCTAAATATCCAAGTAGAAAGAGTGGCCTATGTTCTTGGAAAAGTAACTTTAAGTCTGCACAATTTGCTGAGCACAAGACTAACCTCCTGATGTCTAAAGTCCTTTTAAAGTTCATAAATTGTGATTGGGATCGCATTAATAATTCAATGAATCTGACCTAGTGCACTTCCTTCGACCTCCTCCTACGACGATAGATGGAATGTAGAAATTAACTGATACAAAATAGGCATATGGGAACCTTTAAAAAAAGATATCCCTATTAAGAGGCGTTGAAAGTTAAGTCCTTGAAAGACCACAGTGGTGTTTGAGACCTCGTGCGTTCACATCATCACATGCTCCTGGTGTATCTCCTTGAACACGCCGTTAAACGTTTCACTTATATTTCCACAGAATGCATTCTGCTGCTGGATGTAGGAGAATCGAAATGAGTATGGTTCAGCTTGATATATCCACGTTTTTTGATGTAATCAGAAGGGAAAGCCAGCCACCTTAATGGCATTGATTTGGCACCTATCTAATACACTTTTAATTGTTATTTTAGGTTTTAAGCGCCAACTCGATACATTAGAATTCTTGATATTTCGGCTGCCTATTTGAGGTGTGCTAGCATGCTTGTTTAGAAGTATCTTTTGCTGCATCCTGGGCAAATGCAGGTCTTAGAATGATGAATGGGAAACTGTGCATGCTGACTTTGGTTGAATCCATGTCTAGCGGGTGTTTTCATGCTACTTGATTCCTGGTTCATGTAATTGAAGAAGGCTTGAAGAGTGACTGAGCACCTTGATTCAACATGTGACGGACTCTAGCTTGGTCATTGCAGCTATGACTATATAGCACCCTTTATTGATAAAAAAAAATATTTTCGTAGTTCTATTTGGCTTACAAATACACTTGTATTTGGATGGAATTCTAGCCAAGACATTTGTTCAAATTCACAAAATACACATGGCTTGCAGAATCCACTCGCCCCCCTCGCATATTTCAGTCTGTCCGAGAATCATTTTGTTGGAACTCAACCATCCGGGCGAGCGTCACGTATTGTTAATGATTATTCTGCAATATTTGTATTACACTTCCCACTACCGTCCGTTAGGGGGCAGCCTTGCGCATAATTAAATGGAAATCTCAATAAAACACAAGTCATTTTGGTCCGGTGTCTTTCTGTTTGCATAGTGCCTGTGAAAGAGACGGGCAAACTGTCATAAACATGTCATCCCTAACCGTAGGTCATCTTCAGACCAAACTGAACATTAAATGTGCTTACAGTTATCAAATTCCAAACCTTCTTCCGCCTTCAGGGCTTACATGTAAAGAAAGCTCCAAGAGTGTGAGACTGGGGATTGCAATAAAATAAAGGAACACATGAATACTTTTGCTTCAAATATATTTTCCCCATTCATTGCAAACAATAGGGCCCACTAGGCAATAGTTGCAGAACACGTTAGGAAATTGGACTTGCCTAAGTTTCCAGCAAGATGCTCGTTGCTGATATAACTGGTGAGGTCACCTTTGATGCTGGCTTTACTGACCATTTTCTAAAAAAGAAAACTCGAGAAAAATCATCAGTGTTTATACATCTCCCTTGTCGAACAGCATTATCCTGTGATCAAGTTTCTGTGTTCTGCTTCATGATGGCATCTTGCTGAAGTTAAGAGAGAGCAAGTCCCTCTGTAATTCTAGGACTGGTGTTTTACTTACTGAAGGAGAAAAGATATTAAAATGCAAAAGCATTTCTTGAAACTCTGATTCAATTCCTGTATGACACTGGGCCTTGCCTGCTCTTACCTATGACCCAACTCTCTCATAGCGCAGGCTGCAGTAACCTCATAGAACAGGAGTCTAGTTTATCTTTCTACTGTGTACTTAAGGTTACAGTAGTTCTTCATAGCAAAGAGCGTTGCTGGGGGCTCTGTGGAAGGCACTTGGCTAGGTGGTGTGTGTTGCATGCAACACCAAGAGGTTAGCAGGGAAACGTGTGCCACACTGTGTTGTCACCATAATGTCAGTCTACCATTCTGCTACCTTAGTATGGCCACACCAGCAATTTCAAAGCTGCAAAGTTTACAACAAAAAGCAGTCTGCTGAAATTCTGAATCTTCTACTTGCAATGATCTTCCTTTTGTGAGGCAGAATACAGTTTGAACTTCTCTATAAAAAGATGAAAGTGCTAGAAATAATGGCTTTGCTGCACAATAATCACTGGAAGCTTCTGCTACTTTGATCTCGCGGGTGAAGTGTTGCTTTAGACGATAAACGCAGGTGTGTGCGATAGGGCATCCCAGTTGAATCTAATCACTTCTGTCGAAGCCTGTTGATTGCACACTTCCATCTGTGAAGCGATATGAACGAGATGCAAAAACTCTGCTGTGCTGGTCGCTGCACAGCATGCGATGCCCAGTGCCTGCAGGCAGAAATTCAATGTCAGATGCTCACAATGAGGGTGCATTATAGAAGGGATATGTGTCAAACTGAAGTTCTGTTTATGTGTCGTAATAATAATTTTAGAGCACTTTAAAGAGCACTTTTGTCAATGCCTTGTGGCAATTGATGAAAGCATTTGAATGAAGATGGTATAAGTAGGATGCGATTTTTGCAGGAAAAGGTGTTCTACCCTTGGAGATCAGGCATACTATCTAAGGTTAAGAGAGGGCAGAAGGGACGTGGCCGTCCACTCACTGTAAATAACTCACAGGTTAGGTATTTGCCTCCAATGTGGAACTCTCCTGACCTTTGCAGGTCCGACTACTGCAGCTAGTCTGGCAAAAACATCCATCCTTCTGAGTTTGATAAATGTGGTTGCATTAAATGGGCTAAAAACGGATATTACAGTGCTTGGAAGCAGGGTCAATCCAGCATGCAACGTTATATGACAAATTATTATTGCACTTTGTGCAGGGGCCTGGCAGGACAGGAGGCACACAACTTCAGAGTATCAGTCTGGTGGTTGGTCCTGGACCAGTACTTGGAGTCCCCATTCGTGGCTCAATGATGTGTTTAGAAATCAGAGTTTTGCCAATAGCTTCTGCTTTTTTTATATTACTGAATCTTGCTGCGGGTCTCCAAGCAGCACCCCAGATTCTGCTTGCTTGGGAGCCGGTGCGATATTAAAAAAGGCAACCGTCACATGCTTGCCCTTTGCTTGGAAAGACACATTGACAGTGCTGGTAGTGTTTCTTTGCGTGTCACTGTGTTCTTCAATGAAAGGAAATCCACCCACTTCATGGGTAGAATGATTTTCTCTTGGGTCGAGAAGATAAACTAAGTTACTCAACCTGCACAACTAGCAGGATTGTAACGATATTTCGAGGTTTGATGCAGTAAAGTTGTTCTTATTTGTAGAAATATGATTTTGATTAATTTTGAGTTAAATACACAGACTTCTCTTAAAGTTGGAGAAAAAAACTATTCAGTAAATCACTTAAGATAGGAGTTAATATTGTACTCTAATGGGATTTATTTTATTTGCCACTGGAAGGGTGTGTGTGGCCGTGTAGGTATATTTTCAGTGAAAAAAAATGTAGTTAAGGTGCAGTTAGGTTGTGCAGATTTAATGCAACCAAATTCTTGAAATTCAACAAATGTGGAAAGTCATGACCAGCTTAACTCTGCATGCTTCCTTTGATGTCCCCATAAAGCTATGTCCCCCACAATTCCATTTTGTATGTCACTGTGAATCCCTTCTCTCATAATATGCATGTGCTCATGAGCTTTGCAGTGAGAACCCGTCGAGTTAAGCTGGTCATGACTTCTCACATCCACTATATTTCAAGGGCTTTGCTGCATTAAATCTGCACAACTTAACTGCACCTAAACTAAGGTTTTTCCAATGAATTTCAAGGTTTTATTTATACCATTTTAATTCGGGCCACTAGCCATGGCCTTCGCCAGTGGCCACAGCCTTCGACCATGCCCACTGTACATGTTATCCCCCATTGTTTCTGTGGCCACTCTACACGTCTTTCAGGCACATTAGTCAAGGCCTTTGGCCTTCGCCAGTGAGCACAGCCCTCTGCTGTGCCCACTGTATATTTTAAACCACTACCTTTCTTTCTTAATAGCCATGGCCTTTGGCCCTGGTCTTCAACTGTGGCCCCTTTACATGTTACCCCAATATTTTTATTCCGGTCCCACTAGATATGGCCTTGACCCATGGCCAGTACCCACATCGTTTAGCCATGGCACCACTACTTATTGCTCCAATACGTTTCCTAAACCGGCCCAATAACTCTGGCCGTCGGCCATCGCCATACCACTAGGTTTCATTTTGACACACTAGCCATGGCCTTTGGCTGTGTTCACTTTCCAAATTGACCCGTTGACATGTTGCCCCAATAGGTTTTGGGTCTTTGGCCACAGCCTTTATACATGTACTCTTTCAATATTGGACAAAGTTCCTTAAAGTATCCCAGTACCCATATCCTTCTGCCACACCCATTACCACCACCTCACTGTAGTTGTACATTTCCTCTTTCTTTTTATTCTCCATAACTGTGGTTATATTTGAAATGTACTGAAAATAACCTGGTTATCTGTAAATGCCGACAAATAACCCTGGTTTTTTTCGTGTGATGCACTTACATTGCCAATCCCTTTTTCTACTAGAACCTTGATTATCCCCATTGTAGCCCCGGTTATGCAAAAACATTTTACCTCTGAACTTGGTCCCCAGCAACCCCCTGCGCCCCCACCTCACCCCAACTCCTAAATTTCTCATGGTGTCCTCTTTCGCCTCCCCACATTGAGCCTGATGCCATTTCATCCTTTCTCCTCCAAATGGCATTTTGTCCACTTTTTGTTTTCGGCTAACCGTGTTTTCGTTTTAGGCTGACTATAACTCTGTTTCATCAAACAAAATAAAATGGCAGTTTTTTCATTTCTGAAAAGCCCCTCTGATGCATTTTGGGATACTTGTATAGCTACAATTTTGGGAGAAGCGGGCACCCCCTTCTATGTCAAATATTTAAATATTACTGGACGTAATAGCCCCAGACCCCTCCTGGAAAATGAGTCAATGCTTCGCGACCAAGTTTCATAGCTACTCAGGCTTTCTCCAGCTAATGTATTTATAAATATTTTTTTTTTGCAGTGTATTGCGCAGAAATGTGGACTTTTTCTTGTTGGGAAAATGAATGGCAGTAGGCTGAAAAGTGTTTTTTCTTTTTTTTTTTTGGCTTTCTTAACTTTCATTTTTGTATTAATCTTTCCCAATGTTCTGTCTGGTGAGGTGGGGGGTGACCGCATTTGTAAAATATCAGTCAAATCCGTCATGCAAGTAGGAACTTATTAGCAATTCATTTTTCGGGTTTCCAATCGAACTTAATACTCGACTATAGTGCAGCAGCCTCTGCACTATATCAGTCTATATTCAAGGACCAAACTTTAGATTCAGGGATGTTAAGGTGAGAACTTAATGCAACAAACCCCCTGAAATTCAGCTAAAGCCAACTTAACTTCGTGCCCCTGTTGCGCTGCCTATGAACACAATATCATCACAGATCCCATCACATCACTGGCATTAAGCATGGCCTTCAGCTATGGTCGGTGTGCATGGCCAAATATATTTTAAAACATAAATGGGTACTAGTCATGGCCTTCATTTATGGACCGAGCTCACAACCTAAACCCATGTGCACTGAATATTTTAAAACACTAATAGCCCGCCAACCATAGATGTTGCCCTTTACCAGTGGATACAGATTTGAACCTTGCCCACTGTATATTATATACACTGTTCAGGCACTAGCCATGGACTTTAGCACAATACCTGCCAGTGGCCACAATCTTTGGTTGTGCCCACTTAACTTTCTAACATATAAATGAGCCACTAGCCATGGCCTTTGACGTTGATCAGTTTGTAAATCTTTTGCCATGTCCACTGTATATTTTAAAATAATAAAATGCAATAAGCGATGGACCTCGACTGTGCCCGCTTTATATTGTATACACTAACCAGCCATGGTCTTCAACACAATACTAGCAATTGGCTACGGCCTTTGGCTGTGCCAACTGTATATTCTAACATATTAATGGGCACTAGCTATGGCCTTAAGTGATGGTCACTGACTACAGCTTTCAACGTTGGGCACTGTATAATTTAAAACAGTGCTGGGCTACTAGACATGGCTTTTAACCATGGACATTGGTAGTTTTGAATACTAACCGACCACTAGCTTTGGCCTTTGGTACTGGCCAGTGACTCCAGCCTTTGTCATGGCCAAGTCCATGGCCTAAATTGTTATTAAGGTAATCAAACTTGTCACGCGGCTAACTTATAAATGATGTTATGTCTTATTCCATTATTGATGTAATGAGTTATATTCAATGTAATTAGTGTTGTGATCATAAGTGTAAAGGTAATGTAAAGGTTTTTGTTATTCCATAGATTTTTAGAACGCTTCCAGACCACTAGCATGGTCTTCTGCATGCTCAGTGGTGCCCACTGTCCATTTTATAACGCTACTGTACTCCGGATTGCAGGTTTGAGAACTCATGTTTTTTAGGCAATTCGCAGTGAGATGCGATTATTTGCCATGGACCACACACTTTGGTTAAGCAGCGTGCTCCAAGCAGTTCACCCATTTTCTGCACCCTCGTTTTTCTGCACGCCGATTTGGTGCAGCCGGTCCACAGCAGCTCCCATTTAGGTGCACCCTTTTCGGTGCGAAAGCCATTCCAGCGCTGTTATTTTGGCGCAAGGGATGTTTGGACCTGGCTGACATTGCAGCCACGTCTAAACACCCTCATGCAAAATAAGATCATAGGACTGCACTGCAACAAACCTCGCTACCTCCCAGTTGGGTTGCTTTTCATTAAATTAAATTTAAAAAATATACAGCCTTGAACCCTGGTCTGCCAGAGTTCAAGGCCCAACATTTAACTACTAGGCCACAATGACTTGCTGCTTCACAGGGCATGCATTTCATACTTGGCCTATCATTGTATATGTTCAATGCTGAAAGACTAGGTATGAAACTGTGCGAATCCTAACAATAACGTCATTGTAGCATAATGGTTAAGTGCTGCATCTCTAACTCCTGCAGTCCAGAGTTCTCCAATGGCAGTGTTCAGCATAAATGTGTTCTTTATTTTATTGTTTCTGTTTTATGTTGGCCAGAGACAGTGTACTCCCCTTTATCAATATACGTGCATTGTAAGAGGGGAGTATGTGGTGTGAGGGTGTGCATGTCATCTGATAGGGTGTGCATGTCATCTGATAGGGTGTGCATGCAATGTGGGTTTGTGTGTTTGTTGTGAGGGTGTGTGTATATGGTGTGAAATGTGTGTGAGGTATTGTGCATGCAGTGCGCATTTGCTCCATGATGGCAAGTGTTAGTGTGTGCACCTGTGTGTATGTGAACTTTGTGACACGTAGAGTGAGTTTTCAGTGTGTGTGCACATGTCTCCATGTAATTGTGAAGATGCCCATCTAGTTCTTGTTTTTGTTTTCCATTTTGTGACTTTGTTTTTTTTTGCACATAAAGTGTCCTGCACTACAAACCCCAAAATGCAAAGTAAAAAGGAATCTGAATGATCATCTTCCAAATACCAAGGGATGTGTGGCATATAACAATATATACAAGACATGCAACTTGGCTGGGCTGCAAGAATAACATAGGTCCAGGTACTTTCTGCACCCATAGCGAAAATCAAAAGCTGGCACCCATGAATATACACACAGTACTGCTTAGCTTCAAGGTGAGTAAGGGGCAGGCCCCCTCAGCCCATGTTGCTCAAAGTGCTCTTGTAACTGCATTCACTTATTAGGCACCATGGCCTGAGGGGGCTGGCCTTTTACTCACTTTGAAGCTATGCAGGGTAGGTCCTGGTTACTGTATGGATGGGAGACCAGAGTCACCAGTGGTTTGTTTCACCCTTAATGTCACTGTAGCTGTAAAAAGATTTTTTTATTATGCATAAAAGATTGAGGGCTTTGAGAATTTCCAATGTTTTTAGTCAATGCCCTGTGTGATAGTTATTTGCCATGGATCACACACTTTGGTTAAGCAGCATGCTACAAACCTCTTGTTTTATGGCCTGTCTCTTGGTGACTGTTATCGTACATTGCGCAACCCCAACTAACCACATTTAAGCAGCATGTAAAAGGGAAATAAATGACCAGCTGCAAAAATAACATATGCCCAGGTACTTTTGCCCAATTGCGAAAATCAAAATCTGGTACCCGTGAATATATGCACGGTAAGTGAACATATATCTTAAAGTGTAATATACAAATACAGTTCAATAGACCTACTCCTTAGACGAAAGTGTGCAAGACAAAATAGCATTGGATTTTTAAAAAAAGAAGTAATGAACACCAGAAAAAATTTCCAATAAATATACTGGCAAAGTATAAAAAGTGGTCACGTTTTAAACCAAGCAACCTGTAGTGAAATATTCCCTGGAAAAGTAAATCCCAATACGGAACAAGTGCTTGTGGTCTTGTGAGTAACCATTTGTATCGGGAACATGGCAACTCGAGGAAAATCCTGGTAGCCAAATACTTGAGCACTGTGAGACTACAACTACCACAATCCAATTCAGCAGAAGGGAAAAAATTGTCTGAGTGCAAAGGTATGACAGTAGCACACTTTGAAAGAAAAATAATAATAATGTGGATGCCATGCTTTATGCGATTTAAAACCAAGAAAACACATGGCATTCAGGACTGTGGACTGTCTCCCATCCAAGCAATAACTGGGACTAACCCAGCCCCCTTAGGCTATGTTTCTCTAAGTGGTCTTGTAAGGTGGGCTTAGTTATTAGGCAACATAGCCTTAGGGGGGTTGTCACCTTCCTCACTTTCAGGCAAAGCCAGGTTCAACTCATTGACTGCCGGGGATGGGAAACCCACTATTTCTGTAAATCTATCCTTTTTTTTTTTTTTTGACTGGTAGACTAAGACTACTAGAATGCAATTCAGCAAAAGGCAAAAAATGGTCTGCGTGCAAAACGTTGAAGGACTGACAGTAGTACGTTTAAAAGAATAAAATAATCCAGATTCCCATGGGACAGTAACCATCTCTCTAAGTGGTCTTGTAACTTTGGCTCCTATATCAGGCAACAAGGCCTGAGGAGGCTAGCCCTTTCCTCACTTTGAAGTTAAGCAGGGTCTGTCCTGGTTACTGCATGGATGGGAGACAAGGATGGCAATGTCACTGGCCATGGGCAGTAATTTTTCACCCCAATGTCACTATAGCTGTAAAAATATATTTCGGTGGGAAAAAAACTAACTGTGGGTACTGATCTACATATACCCTCAGCTATCCGTAGTCCTGCATAGCCTCGAATATGGACATGAATATCGGCAAAATGGCCAAAGAGAAAAATTAATTCCTGCCTCACCAAGTGCCCCCCCCCCTCATCTGTGCCAGCTTCCTCCACTCCCCAGATGTCCTCAACTCCCCTGCCCTCTCCCTTTTCCCCACAACATACACCGTTTCTGTGACAGTTTGCTTTGAAATGTGGGCTATTCGAGCCTATGAGGCGGTTCAAGACCCTTTGCATTGTCCACAAGGCTTTCTGGGGCCGGGCCCAGCACTACATCTAACCCGCTCTTCCAAAATACCTTCCTTCTCGAGCCCTTCACTCACCTACCTCCAGCTCTCTAAGGGTTAGACGCTTCTCCAGGCATAGAGTGGGGGGTAGATCACTCTCCTCTGCAGGTCTCTCCCTCTGGTCGCTACCTCTCAAACTTGAGCTGGACCACCTGAAGTTCCAGAAGCAGCTAAAAACATGCCTCTTCTCCTCTGCTTTGTCTCACCCTCCCCTGGTGACATACCAGTCTACTGTACCGACTGGTTGCTTGGCTACCCACACAGTCTCACTGGGTACCTGGCTCTTTCTTGATCAGTGTAAAGACTGGAGGGGGTGTCTGTACTCCTGCTCTCCATATGGCCGAGGAGAGGCACAGAGGACCCCAGCCAAGATTCTCTATAGGGTAGCTCTGGTTAAGCAATACGGATCGTCAAGAGGCGTCGAAGAAGGTGAACTTGGCGTTGACGAAAAGTTTGATCGTGCCGAGACCACAGCGTCGATCCAGGCGGTGCTCGTCAGCGACGTCCTGCGAGGAGGAGGTGTGCGGGGCACCTCAGTGTTTGATAGTTCGGGGCTGCAAAGAGTTTCTGAAGAACTGTGGCCTGACAAGGGCGTTGAGGAGTCAAAGTCTTTGTGGTCTTCGGGTGGCGGGAAGCCCACTGGCGGATGCTCCTCGGCGCATCGATGGCCTGGCCTTCTCCAGCAGGATAAGGTGGGCGGCGGTGCGGACAAGCTTGTCTGTGAATCAAACGTCTTAAGCAAAGGAGCGGGCGGCTGCGGTCGTCGGCGGCAAGGTGTCAAGCGGTCCCCTCTTCTGGGCAACCTGGCTTCGGCGGGCCTCCAGCAGTTACAGCGATACTCTGAACCCTGGTCGGCGGCAATGGACTTAGACGGCGTCGATGTCCGGGTGCTTTACTTCTCCTCAGCGGTCCCTGTCTCCGGTCGGCAGCCTTTCGAGGGTCTGACTTCCAGGGAGCTTCGGCGAAGGTTAGCGGTGCTCGATGGTCCCTCGGAGCAAGGGAAGAGGGCGCCTAACCAGGTCCTCTCTCGGATCAGTCCTTGATAAACTCGACAGCTTTCAGATCACATCGAAACAAATGCAGCAGTTCTTCTTCTTCCAGCTGGGCATCATGGATAACCAGTTCCAGTCATTCTTCAAGTGTCAACTCAGCTTCTGAACAATTTCCAGTGGTGAGAGGCCCCCAGATATACTATTCTGTCTTTCATCCACACTGCTGGGTCACACTGAGCAGCCAATCATGCAGAAAGGCATTCATGCAGTCAGTCAACCAATCGGGCATACAGTGCATTCAGGCCATACTCCTCCCTCTCAGACGCTCACAACAAGAAGTGTGTATTGGAACAAGTACCCAGCCATTCAACACTGCACCCTGCATTCATACCAGTTTCGGGCAGGGCTGTCTCAGTCATTGTCATACACCAGAAACCAGACATCCACAACAAGAAGTGCATATTGGTCACACACCCCATTCACCCAGGTCCCACCCACAGGGTGTACCCACAGCACTCCAACTAAGTCAATGCCTAGTCTGGGATACCCAATGGAAGCCCTTATTTATATATTTTTATGTCAAAGTTCTTTAAATCTGGAAGATGAACCCTTATATAAAGCCCCTCTTTGAATCCCCCTGACCTCACTGAGCCAAGAAGTAGGTTTGTTTTGCAAATTAAAAGGTTTATTTGAAGAATTAAACCATATATATATCACACTTTTATGAACAAAATAATGTCTGAATAGCACACTTATGAATATGGATGGTAATCAACAAGGGGTAATATTACAAAATCAACAATCTCTTTAATCACTTAGGAGTATGAATATGGAGGATATGGTAGCAGAGAATACTTTGTGATTCCAGGAAATGCAATAATGGGAAAGAATGCAACACAGAAATAGACTCGATATGATTGCTATGAAAATATAATATGGTCATGTTTTCCCCTGTGACTACTCACTCCCCCCCCCCCCCATATGCAATATGAAGAGATGGAAATGAGGGCACACAGGTTTCAGGAATTCAATCAAGAAGGCAGTTCAATTCCAGTTCCCCCAGCAAGCTTAGAGAAACAGGTATGATTTTAAAACCGGCAAAAATACTTTTTAATATGATTGCAGTGAAAATGAAAATATGCTCAAATGATTTTAATTCACTAAAGGAGATTCAGGATAAGTGATAGTTACTTTGGATTGGTTCAGGTCAACACCAGCAATGAGTCATGAATGATTATCAAATTGAAAACGAAATTCAGCAGTTTTAAACAAGAAACAGCCATTCTGACATGTTTTTAAATTGAGCTAAATTGCAATTCGCGGCACTTTTTCTGCGTGTGTAAATCACGATTACGGAAAAATTATAATGAACTGCTAAGAGCTAGGAGCTTGGTTAAGGACAGTTCTAGACTAGATACTCCTAGGCTTTGGAATGGAATGCGCCTCGTCAAAGATCTGGTCAAGGGTTTGGCTGGGTTCTCTCGCCACCGGACGGTCTCGGGCACTGGGTTCTGCTCACAGCACAGGCTCTGGTCTGGGTCTGATGGGTTCCGGATACAGCACTGCTTTCTCTTTGTCATGATCTTTGTTCTAGCACAAGGTTCTTAACTAGAAGCAAACGGCACAGCCCAGCTGTTGAAGGTGAGAGTCCGGTTGCTAGATTCTGCAGGCCTGCTGAGAAGGTTTCAGCTTTTGGTTAGGCCTCTGCTTCAGGGTTCTAGAGTTTGGTTCCAGAGTCTGGTCCCTGGATCTATCTGGAGTCTTCTGGCAGGGTGCTGCGCCAAGAATAGTTGAGTAGTGGAAAAGAGTGTGTTTCTCATCTGTCCTAGCAGTCCTTATTTATGTGTTTTCAAAGTGGGTGGGAAGGCTGATTCTACATGCCCAACCCTCTAAGGATTTGATAGGTTAGAGAATTCCATGTCCCCTGACTGGAGAAAGGATCAGCGTGTCAGAATGATTCAGAGTGATGCTGTGTTTATGGCTTAGCTGAAATCCCTCCCCTCTGCTTTTACATAGAAAATCAAATTTCCCCAAAAAACATATTTCCCAGATACACAAGTGGTTCATAATACATATACACATCAGATTAATTAAGGCATGTCTCTGTTCAAGTCCCATGTTCCTACGAGCTTGGGTTCAGAAATGACCACTTATTTGCGCTTTTGGTGGGTTTCCCAATATTCATTCTGCCCCAAATTTGATACATGCATGCATATCCTCTCTGAGCATATTACTGCAATTTCTTATGTTCATAGCAAAAACACTGCAGCTGCAATATTAAGAATTCCGGGGTTTCGTCTCAGAAGATCACACGGCGTCCAGTTTAGTCTTAAATCGTGAGGGAATTTTTCATTTTAACCGTCTCAAAGTTTTACATTTTTGTCAGCTTGGTACACTTTGTTATAAGCAATTTCATAAAACATATATTTGCTGGGCTATCTGAATCCTCAATGGTTTGTCTCCGCCCCCAGAGCTAGCTGACTCAGAGGGTCACATGTCCTGTCTCTCCCAGAGCAGTTGTTGACCAGTTACACCCAAATCAGCATATTCCTATTCATCCCAAAGCCCCCATTGTTCCTTACTCCAGGCTCCTCTCCTGATTTACATGTCAATGCAATATCCTCTCCTGTTGGTGGGAAGGCCCAAGGTGTGAAGGGTTCTCATGAAAAGAAGGCCTCTTGAAGTTTTAACTAAATCAGATTACCTTCTGGTCAATTGCAACATAGTTCCTTGTAAAAAAAAAATCTATGAACTTACAATAAGCAACATATCTTTAAATCGAGTCTTTTTCAACAATGAAATCACTGTGTGGCACTCTATATGGCATTTTGATGGAATTCTCTTCTTTGGCATAGTTTGGGGTTACATGTTCAACTTTACCAAAAATAGTTTTAAAACGCCGGCTTTCTGGTAGAGGTGAGCAACGGTGCTACACTCATTTTTGACAGCTGTCTTTCCATCAGTATCCTTAAAATAGGATTTTGTTCTGAGAACATATGATTTTCTCTGACATTGTATTTGTGTGGAGTCTTGCAGTAAATGATGTGGAACACCCAACAAAGAGGTTGGACCTTATATGGTGGTGTGTGAGCCATGATTCTAGCACTTTGACACCCAAGAAAACGGATTTTTGAAACTAGCTCTGTTTCTTTTTCAATCAGCATTGCCATTTCCAAGTGGTTTCAGGCTGCTTTGTGGGTAGCCCAATGGTCGTTTTAGGCAGTGATCTCCTGTGCTCACTAAGATAGGCAAAAGTGGATGGCAGCCTATTTTTCAGGTTTTCACTATGCATTTTCTGGTGATTTCTGGCGAGCAGCATGCTTTCTAGTGGCCATTATGTTTCTGCTGCCAGCAATGCACAGTGATGTTGCAGGGCTTGGATGAGTGGGTTGATACATCCCACAGGATAGTCACTGGGATGCCTCCAGCCAGTCTGACCTGGACTTCACAACAACACCATATATGGAACTTCCACCCAACAAGGTAACGGGCAATAGAAAGCAAGAGGCCACAGGGGCCATCTTATTTCCTATCAGGAATCAACTGATTCCAATGGCAGGGCCTGAATATCCCAAAATGGAGGATACTTGGAGCACCAGTCAAATTCAGCATGGAGCTGCCACCAGCCCATACCTGCTCTGTGGGCCACACACAGGTTCCCAAAAACATACACTAGGGGCACAGGGTCGCACCCTCACCGATGGGTGCCATAAGGGTATGCCATGGGTCTGTACACCAAACCAAAAACAGGAAGAACTGCACTGCCAGGAGTCCCATATGGACTCCTGGGCAGAAAACAATACAGAACACAAATCAAAAAGAACTACAGGACAAGGACAGGGAGGCCCTGTCCCTCCAATGCATTTCCACCATCACAATCAGTCACCCTTGGAATCCCGCCAGGCCTCCCACGCACTTGGGGCTGTAAATGAAACACTACCATCCCTTGTTCTCCTTGCAATTCCCAAAGCCACACTTCTCTGGCTGCACTTACTGAGAGCATTGCTGCCCTGTTTTCCTCTCCCCTGCACGCCCCCCTTTCCTGTTGCACTTTTCATTCTCGCATTTGCATGATCTGAATGATACAAGGATTAGTAAGATCATTTGTCTTGTCCTCACTTTGTCTTCCCTCCCTTGTTTTGTCACACTGAGAAACACTTGTGTACAGGCGCGTTATAACTGACTTCTCATATCATTTAACCGAGGCTACAGAAAGCTTTGTGTTGCAAACTCAGGCCTTAGACCCCCTCCAACTCACAAATTCCACTTGGTGCCCTCTAGCCACCCCCCACCTCTAGCCTGATGGCATTTGCATGTTTTTGACCTGCAAATAAATGTTTTCCTGCGTTTCATTTTCCTACATCTTTGGCTGTAGCCACGGATATCTCTTGCATCGATAGAAATACAAGATGGCAGTAGTTTCCTTTCTAAAAAGACCCAGTTTTGTATAAATCCCTGAGATATCCATTTATTTTTGGGAGGGGGCACCCCGTTCTCCATCAAATATTTATAGAACTACTGAACGAAATAACCCCAAACCACACATGGATCGCCAGTCAACGCTTCGTGCCCGAGTTGTTTTGGACTGGTCCAAATGAGTCCAACGGTTTGGGCTGTGTGATTTGGCAAAAATGTACCGTTTGTCTATGGTAAAATGGACGGGGAAGTAGGCTGCACTTTTGGAGGAAAACAAATGTTGACGCTTAACCTCTTTCTTTTTTAACAAATCTTTACTAAACTTTGCAGTCTGGATGGGACCAGCAGGATTGTAATCACTTTCGAAATTTCAGCCAAAACCATTACTCAAATAAAAAGTTAAAAATCAAATTTTAGGGGCTCCTATGGGAGTCCTATTCACCATGACTAGATCTTTGAGGGTTCAGTTTGAGTTTCAGCTGATTGGTAAATGTTGGGATGGCACTTTGGTATTATGCACCGCCATAAAGGCAAATGCAAAATTTTCTGCCAAAACTATGGTATAGTATAGGCTACTGAACATTCCTGCATGTAAATCGCTTGCAAAAAGAAATGTCTAATGTGTATATTTGACCCCTGAGAGGGTTGAAATCTGTGACAAATCGCCACAAATGCCTCTTAGACCACCCATCCATTGGTGAAGAATACCAGAAACCAATCGCTAATTTGACAGACCCCGATAGAGGACAGCCAGCTATCAAAGCACAAGAGGATAAGACTGGGCATTATCCAATCCACACAAGGACCCACAAGCCACTAACTCCCTATAAGCTCAATACCCAAACCATCATACTACCAAGGACAACAAATGCCATGACACAGAGTAGGATGCTGCCAAAGAGAAATGGAAAAAGGAACTAACGGAATCGATCAACACCCTCCTCCAGTAGAAACCATCACAAACACAGACCGCACCCCCAACTAACACTACAGCCAATAGAACAAACATGAGAAGAGAAGAATCTCTATCTCACACCGTACTTGGCAACTACCACAGCACCACCGACATGTCCAAACACACTGGGATCCTACTGGAACCCCGCAAAAAAAAGGACCCACAAAGAGAAAGGTACCAAACCAACACCCTCACCCCAAATATAACAAGAACCCAAGGGCACTACAAGCAACCACATCAAAACATAGAAGATGTAGTAGAGGAACTAACCCAATCATTAATCTAATAGTCCACCTCAATGACAAAACGGACTCCACGGATCACCTACCAATCTGCAACAACACAGAAGCAGTCCAACCTAACAACCACAAGACAAAACAAGGATCAACTAACAAATCTAACCACCTCAAAAAGATCCACTGCAACCTAGTTGATGCTAGATTAATGTCCAAACTTGCCACATAGATTTACGACCTCCTGTGTGACGGAGGTATCCACATCTTATTCATAACCGTAACATGGCTAGACGACAACTACACAATTACACTCCATGACTGCCTCCCTGACCATTTGCTCACAAGCAAACAGGAATAACAAGAGAGGGCGACTGGCGGTGGCATACAAGCAATACCTAGAAATTAAAATGGAAGAACCACCAAGCATCAAACTGTGAATCCCTATTCCTAAGCCTAACTACAAACCCAAAAACAATCTTCAAATTCATTCTGGTATACAGACCACCGACATGCGATTCAATCTTCGTAGATGCCTTCACTGAAGCCATCACCAACCTAGCCATTGAACAGGACACCTGATAATCCTTGGAAACTTAAGCATCTGGCTTGATGAAGAAACTGCTAACGCACACAAATCACTAGCCAAACAACTGAAGACAATTAATCTACATCAATAAGTCAAAGGAGCAAATCATGAGGTGGGACGTACACTAGACTCGATCTTCTCAAACAAAAACCATCACCACGGCACCACCAATGCAGATCCGTTGGGGCGACCACCTCATCACCCCCTTCATAATCACTCTAGCTACATCAACAACCAAACAACCCGACAAACTGCCAACAATGGACAAAGCTGACCTTGACATTTAAAGCAGAACTGCGTAGCAAATGGATTGCCAAAACAATAGATGAATTCTCCATGGAAAAACCATTCACCCCATCGCGCAGAAGAGCGACAACTAAATGGTTTAGCCCGTTACTCAACGTCATGCAAAGAAAAAACAGGAAGGGTGAACTAGAATGGAGAAATAGGAATGACCAGGTGAAGAAACTACAGTTCCAAAGACAAATCTGCTCATACATAAAGGAAATCCAAAAGGCCAAAAAGAAATAAGACAACAGGATTACACAAGCCAACAACACTCAAAAAGAGCTGTTCAAAATCATACACGAAATGGTAAACCTCCCCGGCTGCAGCAACACAGTGATACCCTCACTAAAACTATGCAACAACCTCGCAGACCACTTCAAAAACAAAATCGGCACCATCCAACAGATCAAACAAAGCAAACCAAGAAACCATAACAGGCAATCCATCCAGCCAACTGAGGATCGCCAGAACAAACGCTGAAGCTTCCCTGAGATTTCAGCAGAGACATTTGTCAAGCTAGTAAGCAATAGCAACAATGCAGGATCCCCCATGGATCCCTGCCCCTCAGATGTACACAAATCAATCTCCTCACAAGGAACACCTATGGAATACTACAGAAACCTCTTCAATCAATCGCTCTCAACAGGGAATGTGCTGCGACTATTCAAATAGACATACTTCAAGCTGCTCCTCAAGGACACAACAGGCAACGTAGAGGACCTCTCAAACTACAGACACATCTCCAACATCCCATACCCTGCAAAACTATTTGAAACATAAGTCTATAGAATAACACAAGAATTCTTAGAAGAACATCTACTGCTGGAATAGGCACAAGTAGGCTTCAGGCCGATCAGAGGGATGGAAACAGCTCTGGCATGACGTAAAAGCGAACGCAGACTCAGACAAAAACAGTGCTAATACTTCTGGATCTCTCCTCAGCATTCGACACAATCAACAGTGACATCTTCATTGGGAGATTGTAAGAAATTGAACTCATCAATCAAGCCTTACTATGGATTAAATCCTTTTTAACAAACAGAACAGAAAACATATGGATCAAACCTTTCAAATCTGCTCCCTATCCCCATTGCAACATACACTTGACCCCACTAATAGCCTCGTTAAAAAGATGCAGCCTCACATGCTGCAACTACACCGATGACACTCAGATTGGCTACAAGATACCCAGGAAGAAAACAGAAGGCTGGAAAGCTGTCTACAGGAAGTCTACAGCTGGATGAATTCCAACAGTCTCAAACGCAACCCGGGCAAAACAGAAATAATGATATCCAAAGGTGGGGAAACCAACCACTACATCCCATGGCCGACGGAGCTAAGAACAGCACCTACCCCATCATCGATAATAAAGCACCTGCGAGTCCTGATGGACAACAAACTAACACTGGAGCCACAAGTAAACGCTATAATCAAGAAATGTTTCTTTCTCCTACACACAGCAAAAAGGATTCTACCTTTCCTCTTTCACCCATGAAATAATCACCATCATCGCTCTCATGTCCAGAGTGACTATGCCAACAGCCTACACCTAGAAATGCCAGAGTGATTTGAAGCACATCCAAAATGCTGCGGCAAGACGCCTGCTCAAACTACCAAGAAGAGAACACATTACCCCAGCGCTGAAAATGCTATATTGGCTACCAATAAAACAGCAAATAAAAATCAAAACAATGTGCATAACGCACAGACCAATCCACAACCTTGGAGCAGAGTTCCTAAATAAGAAAATAACCATCTACCACCCGACAAGACCACTCAGATCAAGCAACGTTATTCGCCTGGAACACAAACCATACAGCAAAAGAAAATATGGAGGATCATCTTTCTCCTGGCAGCAATAACCTGGAATAACCTATCAAAAAACATATGCAACACAAGGGATCATCTGGAATTCAGGATATTCCTCAAAATCTGGCTATTTGGTCCAGAATCAGAAGGAAAGGACTAGGAACCATAAACCCTTCGGGAAACTAGGCACCCAACGAGGAACCCACGACTTCACTTAATCCTCCCGATCCAGAGGGCAGGGGAGGGACACCTTTTCAATTAACACATTTGATTAATGTTGAAAGACATTCATTCTCAGCAAGTGATATATTGACAGTACAAGGCCACATCACACAACACGTGCACACTGATCATGGTTCTCTCTCTCAGCTGTGGACCTTCTCACATGTACCCATGTCCCCGGCCTCCCTTCTGTCCCTCTCCATGAAACTGTACCCTGCACTACTCCCAAATATGTCACTGCTTCTTATACTGATTCTCTCTGTAGATGTATACTGTGTACCAAAATCAAAGGGCTGTGCTTTGTGGGCAGATTGGTTCGCATGTAAAGCTCTTATCCAGAGCATAGGGAGGGTGACTGGATGCTAGGTGATGCTTGCAGTGGAAACATAAATACTTGCCACCTGGTTGTTAGTAATTCCATTTCTATGGCTATTACACGTATTGTTATATTAACGTAATTCTCTTGAATCCTTGCAATCAAAGTTTATTCGTTGCATAATATGCATGCACATTTTTCATGTTCTCAGTTCGACACAAACTGTGAACCTATTAGTTTCAAGAATATCCTTTGAAAGAAAACATTGAAAATAGAAAATACGTGTTCTATTTGAAATCTTGCTAGATTTCAAAATTGAGTTATGGGCTGTGCATATGGGAGCCTGTTGTATCTAGACTAATTCTAAAAGTGTCGGGTTATCGTCTATCTCGATAGAAAGTGAAGTTGAATACATTTTGTCAGATGGGATTTTCAAAGGCTGCAGCTACTTTGAAAACTTACCGTCATTAGAAATACAATAACAGGGTTTGACAGTGTGCCCTGCCATTTGTTAACAAAATGCACATAGCAGCATAGTTGATGCTGGACGTGGAATCCTATTGAATGTGTATAATTTCTATTCAAATTTATTCCAGGGCAGTATTTCTTTGTGTAGATCAGATTCTCTTGGTTGATAATTCATCACACGGCTTAAAATGACAGCTCTTGTTGAATGAAATGTAGATCACTTAATATAGTCTGTATTTAATATAAGTCATACATAATTCATTCATGCAATTTGAATAACTTAGAATTTTGCGTTCCTATTTCTCCTTTTATTTTTGATGAACAATTAATTATTAAAATATTGTCAGCCTAGGCCACAGATTTCCGAGAGGCAAATATGAACGGAATTACTCGAAGATCTTTGGTGCAGAAATAGTTACGGAATGTTTCATGTTTTGTAAAATTATATAAGGGTTGCTGTAAAGGATGCTTTTGTAATTAAGTAATCTTACCATCAACGTGTAATGGCAGTTCATGATAAGTTGAATGTGCCATTGTACAATGGGAAATACTCTAAACGTCGTGCTGCTATTTCACTTCGTTATTATATACTCCCGTTATTGGTAAGAGTGAAGCGAGTCTTGTAGAGAGCAGGAGTATAAGGTACATTAAATGGTTTTACATATCACCCTTCTGCCAACGCTGCACTGGAAGGCAGGCAGGGCAGGGTGTGTTCGACAAATGAAGACAGATGTGGAAACCTCAGGTGTTGGTGACTGCAAGTCGGAAGCAACCGAAACCTGTGTACTGATATGAAAGTCTGTTATTTGTGACTGGTATAGACTGATGTAGGTTTGCCATACAGTCAACCCCCGGGTTGTGAAGCATCGGATGAAAGTGGTTGATGATAAAACATGGGTATGGCTGGATACTGTTCCATGCGTTAGACCCAATTCATCATCTGAAAAGAATGAGGACTACAAAAGTACAAGATTTTAGTATTGAGGTGTAAATTGATGGATAAGATGGCCAGATGGAGAGGGAGTGGTTAGGGTATTAAAACATTGTGTTTCTTGGTTATAGATTTCATTGAGAGATTTAGTTGTGGTCTGGTGTTGCAAAGCAGTGGATCCATAAATCAACCGGATAGCCCATGAATTGTAGTATGAAGAGGTTTACATTGCTTGGCGCATAGTACACACGTTTCAGAAGCACTGTTCTTGACCAGTTGCTGTTCTTCATTTCTTTCAAAGTGGGTATTTGAAAAGCCAAGTCAAGAGCTGGTTCCAGAACATCAGGTGGTTCATTTCCAGGCAGAGCTGTTGTCTAAACAGGGTTCCAGTTTTTCATGGCTAGAACTGAGGAGGAGCCTCCTTGTATTTTATTGAAGTTATGGACCAGGGCTAATGCAGCATTGCTGCATGTATGTGTTCTGCTGGAACTTCCATCTGAAGGAGAGGGGGCCCTTTATGGGTATGAGTGATGTGCATTGCACATGGTTTTGAAATGAAAACGTTTGTTGACAGGGAGCCAGTGAAGAATAAGTAGCTGGCCTGATCTGTTCGAATCGCTTCCTTCGGAGTAGTACCACTTATAACCGTTTTCTCATTGGGCAATCCAGGAGTCTGAGATGGAGGCTGTTCACATAATCCACTTTGATAGTACTAGATAAATTGTGGTCCTGGTTCTGTGGGTGAATGTTAAATAAGGCAAGAAGTGGTGTGGATCTAGAAGAAGCTGCTTCTGGCAGTGGTTCTGATCTGCAGATCAAGTGAGGAGTTGCTGTCCATTGTTGTTCCAGGATTCCCAGTTGTGTGAAACGTATATAGTTTGGCCAAGGGATTGTGCTTGTATTAGAACTCTTGCTCCACAATCCAAGTACTTCTGTTTTTGAGGGGTTAAGTTGCATCCATGTATTCAAGTTTGTATCCTGTATTCATATCTTTTGAATAGCTGTAGCAGGTGATGCCAGATCAGTTGATAAGGTCTTATAAGGGTGTTATTCAGTTGTTCAGAGGTACAGGTTAGAGTATAGATGATTAGAATATTCGGCAGGTAAGTGGATGAGTCTAAGATTTGTAGCGGCCCATGATGGTGGTTTGTTTTCTGTGTAGGAAGAGATCCAGTGTAGAGCTGTTTCTATCTGCGTTGTTTTATAATGTGCCCTGGATTGAACGCAGAGTAGATTCTCTACCCCTGGATGTGCCTCATCCATGAGGTTGTTTCGATGACATCCCAAAGTTGACTGTATTGGAATTGTGCAATAGTTTCCCAATGAAAAGTGTTTGTGATTCAGATTTAGCTGTTTGGGTCATGTACTGTTTCTTTATTATTTGATGGCAGAGACTACTCCAATCATAGCGATAGGTCAAATTAGGAATTTTTCCAAACCCCAAAGGTTTTGAAACTTGTGTCATACTTGTGATACCATGCCTCCCTTACAGTAGAGATCTGATCTAGGTAGATTTTATCTTTGCTGGGACACTTTTAGTGCTGGTGAATCATTGAGCAAGGATAAGACTATGGATAATACTTCCTGAGATTTTATGATGAATTTGTAAAGCTTTGGCAGAACGGATCCTTCAGCAATCGAGATGGTTTGCATGAGTCAATGGTAGTTTGTAGATTCTCTGCAGCGAGAGGGTGGAAAGAGGTTAGGATGGTTTGAGAGGAAGTTGTGGGAATCGTTGAGTGGAAAGTCATTCGTGATGAACAGTGTGGGCATCCCTTAATGTCGAGGTGATGGGATCAGAGTTCTTGATTCTGAGTAGGAGTTGTTGCAGGATGTTGTTTTTTAATTAAATCTTGGATTATTTTATAAATTCCCTTTAACTGTGTTGTGCCAATTCAATGTGTGTGGAGTAATGTGTTCTATGCTTTGACAACCTCTTCCCTGTAAAGGTTTGACTGTTGATACAACGTACATTTCCTAGCTTGTAAATTGTTTTTCATATTCCTTTTTGTAAGTTATTTTTAATGGATTCAGTTTATAAGTGTCCCAGTTTCATCTTTTGTGAGTTTTTGAAACGTTACTTAGTGATGATACTGTCCAAGGCAGAAATAATCCAGTTAAGATATTTATTTGTTCGCATCCAGCATGGAGTCTGTCAATGGGGAATGTAGTTTGGATTGCTTGTAGCATTTATAGTAGTGTTTCATATTTCTTTCCACGCTCATAGTTGGCAACTCTTCTGATGATTCTCGAAGGACTAGGGTATTTTGAATCTTGTGTAATGTATAGAGGTGTTTTACCCATGGGAGGTGTACCGGGGAGCAATTTTTCTAGGTTAATAGGTTATAGTTCTGTTGCAGGAAATGCCATCCAAAGTGTCTGGCCATGAAAGTGGGATCCTTAAACATTTGAGGTGTAATGTGGTATGGTTTTCTTTGAGTGACTTTGTGACAGATTTGTCTTTATTGTTGAGCGAGTTGTTGAAATCTCAGAGTATACTTAGTTGATTCACAAACAGTTTGGCAGCAATGTTGTCTGCAAAGTGTGGGCTGTGGGAAGGGGATGGGTATGTTAAGAGGAAGCTTAGAGCTGCACAGAGAGGAGGATCAGGACAGAACAAGTGATTTGCAGTAGGGATATGGTCTATGTAGGTATTGTTGAGCCTATGAAGAAGTCTATGTAGCCCAGAGCTTTCCCACCCCTCTACTGTGGTGTTCAGCACTAACAATCTTGTAGCCTAATGGATAAGTGGAATCTAATGGGGTCATCACTGATCTCCTGGCAGTGACCTCCTCCCAGGTGGCCAGGCGACGGCAGCAGCCACCAGATCCTGACCCGGGGGGGAGGTTGGCTATAACAGAGAGGGTCACATGGAAGAAGAGGACCTCCAGGGTAATGTCAGGTCTTCATTCGATGTGACATGGTATCCCCCATTTGTCCTTGAAGACAATCCTATCATACCCATTACCGTCATGGCCTATTGCCATACATCTACACCTCCCCCTAAGAAGAATAGAATAAGGAAAATCTTTACCAAAATAATATAGGTCAAGCTTCCAACTCTGGGCTACTTTGTGGAAATTACAAGACAGCTTCAGTTCTAATTTGCCATTTGAAACTGATTATCCAAGCCCTTTTTCCAACCATCAACAATGCACTTCTTTTCCCAGAAACACCTGAATAGTGTGACGAGGAAGAAGGAAATAGCAGTGTAGAGCAGAAGAAGCCACAGACCCAGTCACCGCTATAGTCTTTTTTTCTCTGAAAACACTTGTGCCCAAGAAATGTTAAGGACTGAGGCAAAGTGATAGATGCTGCTACCATTGTTGAGAGAACGATTCACCCCTCTGCGAGGCTTGAGATTTGGAGAGGCGCAGATCAGTGTGGTGGACCCACGCAGCTCACCATCCAGGAAGAAGGGTGATGCTGCAAGGTCAGGATGCGCTACAGAAACACCAGGATGTGTTGGAAGATTCCTGGGCTTTCGCTGACCATGGAAAGCAGTATCTTGCGTACCGGATCCTAAAGCGAGGTGGGTGTGCTGAAGCGAAGCCGTAAGAGATACTGGAACGAAGAGAAAGCAGCCACGAGAGGAAAGTGGGCAGTTCTTTCCCAGTTAACCACAAATGAGCCCAAAAACACCAGGAAGCTCCGGTGAGTCAACCCAAGGATAGTTGGAAACCCTGAGCGTATTGGCGAGTGCGCCAAACAAGAAGACTAGTAAACGGAACAGCAGAAAGAGACAGAGCAAAGAGACTAATTGTCAAACGAGAAAGTGAATTGCAAACAAAACCCCTAATGTAAGGAATGAAAATACATGGGGAACCTGAATCAGATAATATATCAAGAAGATATATTATGCAACAAAGGAATAGTACAACTGTGGAAGTGGAGAAAACATTATGTGAATAGAAGAAGCCCTGGCAGACGAGTGCACCAGTCAATTACAAGTGCATGCATTTGAGAAGCCCTGGCAGAAAGAGTATAGCAGCCAATTACAAATGCACTGAAACCAGAGAAGACTTACTCTCTCATCTGGACTCGAACACTCCTTCTGTTCTGATTCTCCTCGATCTTTCCTCTGCTTTTGACACTGTCAACCACTCCATACTTATAACTGTCTCTGTGATACCCTAGGCATCATGGACTGGGCACTGGTGTGGTGTATCTTACTCTTGCGCCCTGTCCCCTTTCCTCCATACTGCATGTGCGTCCCTCGCTAGGGCCGGGAGACTGAACCTTTTTCACCAGAAAAAAACCTTCTTCCCCTTTAACTTTAGATACTCGCTCCCAGGGGAGTTGCTAGGCCTGGAAAAGGCCCGGGGCTAAGCTGATGTCGGAACTGTTGGGACTGGGGGCTAGCTAGTCTTTTGGCTGTAGCTCCTGAGATTCTATCCGGGGCTACAACCAAAATATCAGGGGCTATAGCCCCCTTAGCCCCCCCTAGCAACGCCCCTGCTCGCTCCCCTGAATCTGCCCTCCGGCACCACTTCTCAGTCCCCTTTTTCCGTGTCGACGGGAACGGGCCGATTTCACCAGCGCTTCTGGGTTTGGCTTCAGCCATGTAATACCATGAGATCTTCCCTGGATACTTTCTTCTGTCTCTTATCAATCAGGTACTCTGTCCTCTGGTGCCATGTCCTGCCCAGCATATGTCGACTTCAGCGGGCTTCAGCAGGTGTCCAGCCTGCAAGGGGCTCTTCCCACAATCAGATTCCCGTGCTCTTGCCTCTGCTGCCTTGGCCCCGACCACGGATGGGGGGGGCTGTACCACGTGTAACGCACTTTCTTCACATGCTCTGAAGAACAGACTAGTTGGTGGAGGGAGCTCTGCGAGAAGTCACCTCCAGACGACTTGAAGGACTTCATCGGACATAGGTCAAGGCCCAAGGGAGGGCCGCTCTTTTCCAGTACACCCCGCAAGGGCGACTCCTTTCCAAGGAAACACCCTGACAGGAGGAACTTCTCAGGTTTTCACATCAGCATGGGTACCGAGACTAATTCAGCTAGCAGCCGTCAGGCCGAGGGGTTTTTAGATCCTTCCGGAAACAGTGCTGAGGGACTGCAAGGTTCTTTTACTGGGTGTACACCCAAGGGGCTATGCCCTTGTGCCGGCAACTTGTCCAAGGGGGTGCCTGCACCTAGCACTGCCGGCGATACTGCCAAGGGTGACATGCCTACCAGGCCTCGGCCTAAGGTGCACGGTCGGTCTCGTGCTCCATCACCAGGAGTCCTGGACGAGGCTGAGCCCAGTGAGCCAAGCATCATGACTTTGGCACGTGGCATGCCGTTCGACAAGATGGCCACTACACCAGACAAGATGGCCGCTCGTCTGATGTCGCCCCTTGGAACAGAGCAGGTGGGAGAACGAGTTACAAGGTGGGACTGGTGTCAACCAGGTACGTGGCCTATAGTTCATCAGCATCGCAGAGCAGGTTTACCCTGCAACCAGCTAGACGGAGAACGCACCAGCCCCAGCAGCCACCCGCTACCCCATCAACATCACCTGCC
The DNA here is from genome assembly GCF_040938575.1 of Ambystoma mexicanum. Taxonomy (NCBI): domain Eukaryota; kingdom Metazoa; phylum Chordata; class Amphibia; order Caudata; family Ambystomatidae; genus Ambystoma; species Ambystoma mexicanum. Next base: position 382,212,112 of record NC_090923.1, on the reverse strand, counting down.
ACCCCACCGGCCTGGGAGGACAGATTCTTTGAAAAGTTCCTCACGCTCATGAGATCTCCTCAGATGGGGTCCGTCCTTAGCGATGTGATCTGTCCTTAGCGATGTGATTAGGGATATGCTCCCTCCGGCCCCTCCACCTGAGCCTACAGTCATTCCTCCTATGGCTCCAGCGCCACAGGCTCCGGTGTACAGCCCCTGCTGCTCACGCCGGCCCCTTCAATTCTGGCTCCCCTGCCTCCCACTGTTTAGGCGGTTCCGTACCAGCCTCCGGCACAGCGTCTGGCTCCGGTTTCCACACTTCAGCCCTCTAAGCCCAGCACTCCTACACCCGCTCTGGACCAGCCGGACACCCTGGTGGACTCAGACGAGGAAGAAGACCCCGACACACTATCGTCAACCAAGACATTCTATGAATGACTCACAGGTCTGACAGAGTACTTGGGTCTTCCTCCACCCGAAGTCCAACAACCGGAGGAGGGAGTACTGGCCAGGGTCCTCACTCTATGCCCTGCGGCTAGAACGGGGATGCCAATGCAGGAGGACATTGTTGCCTTGGCCAGGAAGGGGTGGCTCAAACCCCACTCGGCCCAACCTGTCGATCAGCGCCTGGACGCCAAGTATAGGCAAATGGAGGGGGATCCACTCTTGCTGTCGGCCCACCCTCAACTGCACTCCGTGGTGTCACTCTACTCAAAGCCTCAGTCATCCCATGCGCTGCTAGGCAAGGAGAAGATCATGGAGGCGTATGGGAAGAAGCTTTATTCCAACGCTTCACTGCATCTTAGTCAATCCAACGTGGGTGCCATGCTGGCAGCAGTTAACAAAAGGCTTTCCTGGGAAATAGCCGACTTCCTTCGAGAACTTCTGGTGCTTAGCCAGTCACTATTCAAGGTGGGATTGGCAGAGGCAAGAATGGTGGGGCAAGACATATTCCTGGCAATGGCGTTATACACAGTTGTACTTCTTAGCTACTGTGGGATGAATTGACCCACTCCGCTGTGACAAGAGAGCCTTGCTGACCTTGTCCAGTCCGATGTGCCCAGATGTCAGTCCCTGATAGATCCGATTCAACGGTCCACAATCTGAAATCCATTTGTTTTGTGAGTATTAACAGGAAGCTAGAAACTGTTGATTTCCGTGTATTATCTTATCCCCTCCTAACCTCTGAACTATCCTTATTTCCATAATCAGTAATATTGTTTAAATCCATAGTGAATTCTTATTCTATCTGTAAAAGCATCCTTTTCCTAGTCATTTTGTCAACTTTGATCTATAAATTTCATTCGAGTGACCAGCCTAGCGCTCCAAGGTGGACAGCGAGCAACCGGGACTGAGTCGTGAATCACTCCTGACTCTTACCTGTGCCGTCCTGGTGGTTTAGTTGGATGCTCTAGTCCATATATTTCTGATTTTAAAACGGAAGCCTCTTTCCATTCTCGCACCTATCTCGCAAAAACGACCTCTACTAAAACCTCTAACTCCCTCAGCTTTTGTGATAGAAAGGAAATTTCAACTTCTACTTGTACCGAACATCCATAGAACTCAAAACGGTGCGATTCCCCCATTATCGCGAATATCGTTCACAGAAAAGTTTGCTGCAAATTCCCATTTTGAGAATTTTTACACGTGTGAAATAGCTTCCATTTGTTTCCGACCTCGACCTTAAGATTTCAAATGTTTTCTTTGGACTAAATCATTGCTGGTGATTGTGTGCAACTGTTCAAAGCGGCTCCCATAATAATTTAGAATAATTTAAGCATTTTTCCACACATTTAAAGTTATTGCTCAGCCACTTTAAAAATCATTCTGACAATTGAAAAGCCCACTTTGTTTTTCTCTTTCTGTGTAAGGGGGGCAGGGGGGAGTGAGGCACTGTTTGATCTGCACTATTCTTGAATACCTGCTCTCTCCCATCTATTTGCATTGTCTATTGGGGGTTGAGGCGTGTGGCAGGGGGAACCTCTAACCATAGTGCTATCTGATCTGAACCAACACAAAAGTAGTATTTTCAGTGCAGTATTTGTTTTGCTCATTACTTATTTCTAGTGTATTAAAGATATTATTCTGTGTTCTGTCACCCCACTGGTGATTGCTGTTTACCTATTAAAATATATATTGTGATTTTGATATTAAATAATGCCTTTTACAAACCAGCCTGATTACTGGTCCAGCGTCACCCGGGGTATTTTTAAAGTAAGGGGTGTGATATGAGTAGTACATCTTTCAAATAATTGAATCCATATATCAAATAAGTTTTTCCATTGCGCTGTACACAAGGCCGAGAGCAGAGTGTATCGCCTGATTGAAATCCTTAACACTGCTATATGGCATTGGGCTATCTGGTTTATTGTGCAACAGTTATTTACAGTTCCCTCATGATGACCTGGTTGCAAAATTCAATATCTATGTGAAAGAAGGTAAATAAAATGATAGGGTGGGTATGTCACAATTGGGACCCTTAAGCTGTAGAGTCCCATCTGTGAAATAATTTGGAAATTGCCTGCTATTACGTTGTGAGCTTCACATCCTCTGCTTTTGGTGAAGTTGTGCACTCAATGTAGAGTTTCCTTCCTTGGGTTGAATTGCTTATGGGATTCCTTCAGGCGGAAACCAGTGCAGAATTAGCCCTTGTAGCCATGAGATCATCTTAGGGGATATGGAGAGTTTTTTTAAAGTTGCTTTGGTATTAGTAGACCCTCCAGTCCAGAGGAGTCCTCAGTAGCTCCAGTAATGGGGATATGATATGATAAGTTATTTATAACGTGCTTAATACCCAGAGGTTTCTAAGCGCGGACCGGGGGATCGAACCTGTGTTGCTCCGTGTCGTCTTGCTTCCAAGGCGAGCACGTTGCCTCTGAGCGATCCTCCCGAGATGCAAACAAATTAGAGAACCCTTTGAGTTTGGGGAATCAGAATTCTTCTTTGGTGCCTGTGGAGATGATTGTGGAGGAAGCTTGTTCACCATGATGGTAGCATAATGACTGCTCCTTTGGTCGGGGTAGTTGCATTTATCCTCCAGATTGTTCTTTTTTGGCCAACGATATTCCAGGCTGTGTTTTGGTTTTCAGGAGAATGAGTTCCATATCATACCAACTGTAGAATTTCTGAGAAGGTTTCTTTTGATTATCCAATCTTTCCAGAGCAATACAGACCTCTGTGAAAATCCATCTCAACAGTGGTGTTGCTGGAAGGGTCCAGCAAGTATTGTATTGGAGTTATGAATCATCAGCTGGACAAGAACATACACTTCATCCAGAGTGAGCGTGGCTACAGGATTTTAGCTTGTTTATCCAAACTTCTGGTGAGCAGATAGTGGAATGTCCAAGTAGTATGAGGGTGGTTCACAGGGAGGGACATGTTTGCTTTGAGACATCTGTACCGGGTATGATCCCAGGCTTGAATGAGTTTGGAGAGCCACATTTTGATGGAATAAACATCAAAACAATTGAAGATGGTTGGGTATTTGTTTTGAGTCCAGACAGATAGTAAAATAATCAACAAGAAGGATCTTGCTAGAGATACTTTGTAGTTTCAGAATATAGTCGCGCTTTTCTTTGAGGAGCAAGATTGATTAACCAGGTTATCTGTAAGTAGTTTTAAAAGAGGGGTCTGGTGTTTGTGTCCAGCAGGGATTTACAAGGCAGGCGCTCATAAGATAAATGGGCAATAATAAACGTCCCATTCGTTGAAATGAAAGGAGGAGAAATATGGTGACCACCCCTATCAGTTTTGTTAGATTGATTTCCTGCACGGATCTTACAACCTGTAGGAAGTACTGTATTTAACACGGTAGTGGGGTTGCAGCGGAAGCAGGTTGCCATTCTAACTAGAAAAACCATATCAAAATTCTCCAACAGGTCGTGGGTGTTTGTGGTGTGTTTATTGTCCAATCTAGAGTTTGAAGTGAAGATTTAAAGAAGCTTCAATGTTTGGTACCCTTTTTGCTTGGGAAGGCTTTTATGAAGAGCAGGTTTTGTTTAAGGGTGTAGCCATCGGGATCTGGTATCTGCAGATTTAGATGAGTTCGGACTCGTAGTACAACCAATTGTTGGTACCATAAACCGGGGGTCAGTTGGCAAACTCTTTCTTGTTCAACACCAGTAGAAACATAAATCAATGATGGAAGGAGATCAAAGACGAGAAAATTCATGTGGTTGCCTTGTATCCCAATAGTACTATTCTTAAACACATTAATAACCAACTTCATGTGGTGTGGATGGGCCATAAAGTATATTTCATATTGAGATCTCTTAGGAAGAGAACCAAGCAATACAATTTTGGTCCACACTGAGCATCAACTTGGAGATCATTTTTATTTGAATGTTAAAATTGTATAATATAAAGTGCAGGCGTTTGTTTCAATTTTAGAGCTTCATCAGGACTACAGGCAATATGCAAATAATATAGTCTAGTCTTCTTGAATATAATATTAACTAGATCCATAATTTGCGGTTTCTATAGAAACCTCTCTCACTCAGATGACTACTGCTAATGCAGCTTTCAACAAATGAATGCTTCCATTGTGATAGCTTTGTTTCGCTGCTAGTTCCAGGTTATATATTTGATTGTTTCCCTACATTGGCAATGGTACCTTGTTAAATAACTGATCATTTTATTGAAAAAGGTTATGCTGTTTGTTCAAACTAGATTCTGTTTATGATTCTCATTAACTATCTGTGTGGCCCCCTCTAGCATTTCTGAATTATGTCTCCCCTTTCAATAGAATTTGCATTGGTCTCTCCGGAACCACATGAGCCTATTGTCTTGGTCAAGCTCTAGGGAATGGAACTATTCAAGGAAACATAAAAGAAACAAAGTATACCAGGGCGGATATATGGAAAAATGCATTGATGCAGGCCCAGAGCTGATGCTTAGAACGTTTGGACTCACAGAAAGATCAAAGCGAACAACCTTTTTTCCCAGGTAGCTTGGACAAGATGGACAACATTGTATGGTATCTTGGATGGGGGAAATTAGTACACCCATTTACTGTAGTGAAAAATGCTGAATTGTCCCCAGATTGTGATGGTGATTGAAACGATACTATATGTGCTGAATCAACTTCTGGGGCACCAGTGGTCCAGGGATGAATATCGTCGGTTTCTAAACCATCAATCAGCCCCACACACCTAGTACACCAGAAGGGATTAAAGCAGATTTGAAACACAAGTAAATTATAAACCACATTGTCCAACTTTGATAACGTGGACGGAACGGCAGGCTCATTTCTGCAAGTTCGTGCATCGTTGGTTAGTTGCAACACCGCAAAAATACAATTATTACCCAATAATAAAAGGGACTGTTCAGTCAAGGATGTATAAAAATATCTACTTTATTATTATCACAACAGACAGTTCTAGCAAACTACAAAATACAGCCCACCCTGTAAAGGAACACAGAGGACAGACAGTTCCACGAAGGAAAGGGATGCACTCTGGATACTGACAGGAGGTTAGTCGGTAAAGCAATCAGTCTTAACTGTTCACGGTTGTTTGGTTTCAGCAACAAGAGAGCAAGGGTTCGCAAATGTCACTAGAGGCCTTTGTAGAAGGACCAGTGGGACTGAACCACAATGTACCTGGTGATTGAGATGATCTTGATGCTTGACCGCATCAAGTTGTTCCAGGACGCTTTGCAGCTCCAGCAACAGAGTTCAAGACAGGAGACAGCTGTGGGTATCAGGCAGCAGGCAGTCCGGCAAGCAAGGCTGGGCAGATGGCTGCATGCTGGCCTACACGGCGGATTGGGGTCAAGAATCATTGCCTTTGTGCTGGTTGGTGGATCTGGAAAGCTGGTTGGGGCGACTCAGACGGCTTTAGTGACTGCAGCGTGACAAGTCAGTGGTACAGCTGGTCCCAGTTCGAGGGCTCAACTGGCTCAAAAATATCCTTAAAATATGGATGCTGGTTGATGCTTGTTGTGGCACTCCTTGCTTTCTCCGCAGGGCTCGTGTCATCCTTTAAAACGGGCAGCCCAAAGTGGAGGAGAGCGTTTGCAGGCAACAGCTTTGTCTTTGGTTCAGAAAATCTCTGGCACTTCCCACCTAGGAAGCTTGCTGGCAGGACCTAGTAGGACCTGCTGTGTGCTGGCTGGGTACTGCTTCTGGAGCTGCTGGATGGGTCCTCCGAGTCCGGTGTCTCCCTCTGTTTCCTGGGAGATGTTAAAGGGAGGGATCTTGCTTCCCGATTGGAAAGCCTGGCATTTCTTCACTGGCAGAAGCTGTAAAGCAGACTACCTCCAGCCAGGGTCCAAATGAGTCCTGCTTCTTACTCTTTTCAAAGTCATCAGATGATCTGTCAAAAGAGGGGCTCAACCCTCTTATGGGTGCTTTCATTAAACTCTCATTAGTATGCACTGCCACCACACAGAACTTGGATAATAGAACCGGGCGGATCCATGCAACCTTTGATATTTAATTAGGCTGGCCATGGCAGTAGGAAGGTGTTGCCTTCCCCCTTCCTGCGATGCTTTGATGTACCCGTGGCTTTCAGGTTCCAGCTAAATGTGACAGGAAGGACTGCACCTGTAGGCTGTCTCCCAGGAGTGCACTTGACTATTAGTTTGTTGTGCGGCGAGCATAGGAAAATGTGTACGGGTTAGCCCCTCACATTTTCTGAGGTTGATCTCCCATCATTCTATTGCTTACATTTCAAAAAAGCCCAATCAAGCACACACTCCCTGTGCGGATGGTCGAATTCCTCACAATATGATACATATTTATGTTGGCCCCTGTTAAAACCAGTTCAAACCTTGTATTTTTCTTCTACTTTTGGATACTTGTATGAACATTTTGTAATCCATCTGAAGACTAACACAGCAAGAAACATTGAGTTTGAAGGATACATACTAACTACATTTCATAAAATGCAATCTATTGTCTTTTTTGCTGCTCAGTCTGCCACTTTGAAAAGGGGCCTGCATCACCGGTCTGCCCCTGCCACTAGCTCTTTCCAGTAGCAGGAGTCTTTCAACTCCATCCATCTTGGCTGCCTAATTAGTATGACTCGCATCCATCTTAGTATCAGAAGTCATTGGGAATGGTGGGTGAAACCACATGACCTTGACTTAAACACCATCCCATAAGCATTATTCATCTTGCATCACTGTTGAAGGCTGCAAAGTCGCGATCAGTTACTGTTTGGCCCTTATCAGACGTGATAGGTTTGAAGGCCCCACCAATCTGCCTCCTTTTAATGTAAGCCCCCCTCCTTTGCTTACTGCAAGTGGGACGCCTATGGCCCTGCACATCCTAATTGAAATACCTACACTCACCACTGTGAGGAAACTTAACTCATGATGTAATACCTGGCTGCTACACTGGTCTCCATAAACTTTTATTTGTCTATCTTTTACTTTTAGCCAAAATATACTATTCAATCTCCAAGGGTACACTCCTCCTCTATTCCTCGACCGATCCACTTGCTTGCCCATGCACCTCTTTTCACACCATACACCAATGTAACCCTCTGCTTCTCCTTCCACTGTTGCTGTCCTCGCTACTTCTTACTCAGGGTTTCCATGCAACTACTTGCTCTGTCACATAGCTCCCTCTACTCCCCCTTGCAGACTCTCCCCATTCATAGCCTACTATTGCCTCTCAGAACCACACCATAGCCACTCCTCTCTCCCATGATGTACCCACTTGAACCTAATCTACTGTGTATATCATCCCTCAGCCACTTGCCATCCACCCAGTCACACCTCTTGCCTCCTACTGAACCACAGCACAGTCCTCTTGAAGGCCCAATCCATCTACAAAAACATGTATTTTGTGACTGATTACTTTAAATTGAGGCCGCCTTAAACTCTCTGCAATGGCCTTCACGTAACCTGAGCCTCCCTCCACAACACAGCAGCCCTCACTGCATTACACACAGACTTTGCACCCCTTTCCCACTCCTTTCACTCTTAAAAAAGGTGGTGGTGTTAGATGCATCAGCAAATTCACAATATCTGCTTCACTTGCTCCCTCATTTGTACAGTCTTCTTTGAATTCATGGCTGTCTGTGCCTTGCCTTACATCCAAGTCCCACACAGCACTCCCAATGTCTTCTTCCCTGATCTAGATCAAATTTATTTATGCATCTGTAAAGCGCACCAAGCCCTCAGGCATCTAGGCACCTGAATTTGTGAAAACGGTTACAAAGGCTCAGAACTGAGCCACATTCCTTAAGAAGTTGGTTACATTGCAGTCTTAGTCAAGGTTTACTTGGGCTCAGGCTTCCGAACAGAAATACTTAAGAGATTGGTTGCTTTACATTACATGCTTAGTCAAACTCGGAATATTGGGGTTTTGTCTGTGTTTTCACAATACCATCTTAGCATGCATAAGTTAATCAGTGGTGATGAGCGAAAGACAATACATTAAGTTGGTTTTTGCGGTTACATGTTCCCAGAAGGTAGTGGTTTAGAGGAGTTTAACTGGTAAAATACTAGGTATTTTCCCAGACAAAGTCCCCCCTGATCATGATCGGACCTTCACCTTACCATCATAACATAGACTCCTCAATTGCTATGAACCCTTTTATCGTCCCATTTACAACCCCCTTCTCTCTACCTCCTATCACCAGTCCCTCTCTTCTCTATCCCTCCTTGCCTCTACTGAACTCCTGCCAATCCTCTGCTTTGCTAACCCATACTGTGCGCCCACTGACACCTTTGTACCTCAATTACCGAACGTGCTCCTATCACCTTCTCGTACATCTCCTCTTTTTAACCTTTCCCCACTGACATGTTATCTTCCTGCTATAAAACAGCCACTGTCATTCCCCATTCTGAGGAAACCCACTGCGGACATCCACAAGCCCTTGTTTTACAACGCGTCTCTTATGCCGCGTCATTCCAAAGTGTCTTGAGCAAGTAGTTTTGAACTTGATATTTTGCTTCATTGAAGACCACTCTTTGATCCCTTACACGCTGGATTCAGTAGTAAACTCTATGCTGAAACTGCACTTGCTCATGTATCCAACTTTGTAACCACAGCCCACCACACCCACACTACCATTCTAATCCTACTCCCTCGCTTCAGCCTTTGCCAGTGTCATCCCACCTACAATCCCGCTCCTCGCTCGGCTTTGTTACTGCTCTCCACTGGAACGCCTTTCACCTGATATGAGAACGAACCCATCTCTTGAGTGCTTTCTGACTGGACTCAAGCTCCACATTCTGTCCTGCAAAGTGGATCCCCCTATTCTTCCCCAACTGACTCCAGTCCACACCAGCCAGTCACAATACCCCATTCATATTCTCACTTGTAAACATGTCAATATGTTTGTGTGTTGTGGCACTAGGCCAATAGTAACTGTGCTTGCTAGCAGTGATTGTGTTACCTGTCCATGTCTCAGGTTTCTGTATCCCATCGTCTGCCCTCAACTGCCTTTTCATGCCCATGAAATCTCTGTAAATCAAGAAACGGTCTCTCTCCAGTATTGCCCCAGCCTTAAATATAATGAATTCAAATTGTAGAAGACTGAACATATGCATTTTTGTACCTGGCCAGTTTGTGCCTTGAGTAATCGAGGTCTGTAATATTTCCAAACATTCAATGAGGTAACATTCTTCTTGGTACTGGTATCTGGTTAATGTTCAAATGGTGGTAGACAGGATAGCAAAAATAGAATCTTATTCACTGGTCTTTAAAAGGTGGCATGCAAAATCCATCGTGACCCCAATTCATCTTCCTGTTCAACTCATGCAGTAGGCCACTAATATACATAAGAAAGTTGGGAATCTCCCCATTGTCCTCCATCATTCTGAATTGTATTTGTGAAAGGATGTGGCTATAATATGCACTATTCCTGATGAAACTAACAAATTGTGGTAGAAAAACATTTGTTCCTCAGATTTTTAACAGTCAATTTGCAAGGCTGTTCCAGTGGATTGAAACCTCGAATAGTCAGTGCACAAAGATGCAGACATTCCTAGTTTTACCTGCAGTAGAAATATTCGGTCTTAAAACACCCAGATCACTTTTGCACATACCATATTTGCCATTCCCTACAGTGTAATATACACTTCACATTTAAAGGATGTGTGATTGCATCTTAGATTTGTTCCTCTCTATTAGTACGCTATTGCCGAAAATGAAAAGGTTTTGGTTAAAACAGAAGAGGTTCTTCATTTAACAGTCATTTTAAGAATTAACTCTAACCCAACACTCAATTTCATGTTCTCTTCTGCTTTATCGGCGTCCTAAAAAAGAAACCAAGAAATATACACTCTATTTACCAGAGAGCAGCATGAACAATAATGGTCTTTTACTTTAAACAGCAAGCAATTTTGTGTTTTGAATACGAACTGTTTGTTTCTCCATAGAGTGGTTTGTAACGGTGCTCAATTTGTGATCCTATACGCCACTTACTGTAGCTTCCCCACCTTCATGTATAGCAATCTGCTATACAACCCTTATTCCTGCTGCAAGAGCAAGGGAGGCTGCTCTCTGTACTCTACCCACAGTGCTAGATCGTCAGAGAGCAGTAGAACTCGCCATGCACTATTTGCTGCTGTCAAAAATTTCAGTTTATGAATGCCTTCACTAAAACACGTCTCTGGCCCTGGTCCGTAAATTTCACCGTGCCACGTTTCATTGTCACAGCACCCCAGCCAACGCCACAAGGATGGGCATCAAGAGCATTGTATCCTTTGTGCATCTCATGCCAGGTATGCCTTCTCTTAACCTGCTGGGGGCAGTAGCAATCGCAGATACCTGACCTCCCTTGATCACAGGAGCCCGTAGCCCTCTCCGATGCCTGACCTCCCTTGATCACAGTAGCACCCTAGCACTCGCCGATGCCTGACCTCCCTTGATCACAGTAGCACCCTAACACTCGCCGATGCCCGACCTCCCTTGATCACAGTAGCACCCTAGCACTCGCCGATGCCTGACCTCCCTTGATCACAGTAGCACCCTAGCACTCGCCGATGCCCGACCTCCCTTGATCACAGTAGCACCCTACCACTCGCCGATGCCCGACCTCCCTTGATCACAGTAGCACCCTAGCACTCGCCGATGCCTGATCTGATACTGGTGTACTGTAGCACTAACTGATGTCTGACCACCCTTTGTAGCTACTGTGTTGAGCCCTCATCTGTTTTTGGGGATGCTGTGAAATCCAAACTCTTCTGCTAGGAAACACCAAGGTGGAAATATGTTTATAGTGCATAATATATACACCAAATTAAACATAATCCTAAATGGGAGTAATATTTCCACATAATAAGTAATCAATCTTATACTGTCACTCAGCGGAAGTATGTAGATTTCTTACAGGGGTCCTCTAAAATGTCGAAATTGCGGACCCCAGCATTTGTTTTCAACGTACCTGTATTAAAAATGCAACGCTTTATATTTCTTGTATTGTATTTAATTAACTGCATGCAAATATAAAGCAATCATTCTGTTATAATTTTGTAGGTGCTAGAAATAATTGAAACGATCGTCTGTACTTTGTCATAAAAGTTGTTCATGTGTTCTCTTGGTACAGTGATTAATTTTACAAGGTTTTATACTGGGCGCGTCAGGTGTGTTGTAATAAAACAAAATGAAATAAACAGTGCAAAGACTCCATAACGGTAGGATCATGCTGTAAATTGTGCATCATAAAATGGGCCGTGATGGAGTTGAGGCTAGGATATGCCTGCTGCTTTTCCAGAGCACGTTTTAGTATTCAGAATCATTCTAAGGGCGACAGAATTGCGGGCGCACAATATTACCACATATTACCAACATATTAACACTGACAGACCTAGGAAACGTACACCTGGAAAGTGGGTGGAGCGTCCCAACCCGAGACCGGCTTCAAGGTTACTCGGTATCGCTGCTTTGCTGGGTTATGCCAACTAGGAGAGCATTGCATTGCTTTTCTGTTACTTTACTATGCAAGTATTTGACCATGCTTACACACTCCCCACAGCCTTCAGAACTGAACAGCCTTACACCAGATCCAGACGCAACATGTTAAACTGGCTTCGAGCTAATGACAACTAATAGTTGCCTGCTTGTTTTTCCTATATGCGTACGTGACCGCCCTCTTATTTCTTCAGCGATCTGTTGTAACAGATGACTGTATCGGCCATTGCACTTGGCCTTTGTATATTACCTTGTTCCATTGACACTCCCAAATGTCATTATTGTATTTTTGCCATGTTGTAACTAAGCTGTAAGTAGACTTGTAAACTGCTGCGCCCAGCTACCTAAGGGTTTGGTGTGCATTACCAAATAAACAAACAAATGTGTAGAAAATATGGGCACACGTTCACTGAACATTACATAAATAATAAACCTACATGGCAGACACCCATCGCCCAGCGTGTACATGTTTGCTTGATTAGTGTAGTGCAAGGACACATTAGTCCCTTCAGATTGCAGCAGAAATGTAAGGGGCACACAAAATGTAAGTGTAGTTTTCAGGTTGTCTTTTGATCTGGTAAGAGGTCAACCTAATTAAACATGTTTGGAGTGGCATGGTTGCTGACCGGTTAGTGTCCTGTTGCCTGGCAAGAACCACCAGAGGCAACGTTGGCTCAGCATCCCTATGCATGCACAAATACCTTTCATGTTCAAGCCAGAAGCAGTATGCAATCTCCCCTGATGCTACACAGCCACACATGCTAGCTCTGATGGCTGTTGTGTTCTGTATCGATCCCTTACATATAAACTACGATACAGTAATAGAACGAAGCAGGTCATGGAACTGAGACAAAAACAATGCCCCATTGCCAAGCTTCTTTCCGAGCAACTCCTATACTTGCTGTTTACGATTGTCTGAAGCTAGAATCATTTCTTGAGCTGTTGAAGAAAATCGCATTGAGGCTCTTTATTTTGTATGTTTCACCTACATCTGATTCCGATTTCTTTTTACCTACAGAGAAGGAAACCTTTCTGGATCCTTTTGTGCTTCGGGATCTGTTACCAGCAACTCTGGGGAGTTATTACCGCTATACGGGTTCCTTGACAACCCCGCCTTGCAGCCAAATTGTGGAATGGATCATCTTTAACAGACCGGTGCCTATTTCCTACCAGCAGGTGGGTTCAGCATGTAACTGTTTGACTGCACACTGTGTCCATTTCAAATGTCAAGTCAGTTGACGAGTAAGGAATCCGTGGCTGATTTTGTGTTATGCATTCTTTCAACGAGAACTGTCACACTCTTGGATGTAATGAAACATGAAGCTTGCTTCCCTCCTAGGGAATTATCCAGCGTTGGCTTATTAAGGCGAAATTAAGGTGCCTTAGTCTGGTTCTCATCCAGAATCTTAATTTCATAAAAGAAAATGGCATTTTGTTTAAAGTTGTTTTGGATCTGTTTATTTTAGAAACCTTTGCAACTGTGTACTCTGGTGTACTGCACATATGTCCAATGTGCTTTCATGTATGTCCTTCAAGATATAATGTGTACTTTGTTTAACAGCATTATTTTTGTTTAAACCTTTCCATCGGGCACCATATGTGCTTTTACCATTCACAAGTACGCAGAGAAAAATCTGAAACGATTTAATGACTTGTGGCGAGTTTTCACCTGTTGGTGCTAGTGGATAGATGCAACGAGAATGAATAGATGATTGCACTAAAAAGGGGTGGAACATTGTGTTCATTGATCTGCACTCAATTCAAAATATACCTTAGTATAATGTACACTAGAAGTACACTGGCTTTTAAAGATTTGTAACTGGTTGAAGTATTTGAAAATAATCACTGGTGATTAACAGTCATCTACAAATTGTACTAGAATTCTGTTCGTACAATGAGTAATTTTGCAAGGTTGTATACTGGGCACTACATGACTGAAAAGGGCATGGTTGAATAATGTAAAAGTACTACTTTGGAGGGATGCAAGATTAAAACATGTTTTAGTGCTGAATTGTTGCAAATGGTGTAGGTGTTAGTGTCTTTAGAAGCACAGTGCATACTTTGATCTGACCAAAAATCATGGTTGCAATGTTATGCAAATGTGCAGTCGGCCTTACCTGGTGTCAGGCTACAGACGTAGGGTTTTGTCTCTCTGGAAACTGTGTTGCTTATTGGACCATAGCCCTTCTCCTAGTCCCCACCTCCAGCCAGACGACAACTGCAGCTGCTCGAGTAGCGCACGTGTGCGAGTGCAAGCTGAGTGCAGTCGGCAGTCAGGGCACTTGCTGCTGGGTAAGATCTTCCTTTAATTTGCACAGTCTTACGTACTCGGATCAATCCTTCTTGTGCAGGATCTTGTGCTAATTACATAACTTGTCAAAATGTGGACTGAAAATTTGAATCTCAGAAGTAAAGAGCAACCCACCAGGCCTGCTACAACAAAGAACCGGAGGAGAACTAACCATATGGAGCAGCCTGGGGTCATCTGTTAAGTCTAAAGGCAATATGGCCAGCCTGAATAATTTGAATGCGCTGACAGACTCCATGCACACTTGTGCAAAATCACAGCTTATTTTCTAGTAGCGCACAATACAATCACCCCAAATGTTACGTCTGTGGGAGATAGAGGGCCTTAAGGAGAGCTGCCTTCTACAAAGTATTGGTGAGTTCAGCCACCCAAAGATAACTCTTATTAAATCTGTTAGAGCTTACAAAGAGAAGCTTTTGTTGTTGTAATGCATGAGGCTAAGAAAGCTCAGAGTACACTGATTTGCAATATGTTAGCTTTTAACCTGCCTGCTTCCCCGGATCTTGAGAAATTGGTCAATTCACCTTGTAGTCTTGATAGTGACTACACCCCTGAAAGCGAGGACACAGGTGGGGCAAAAATAATAACGCATGTTTGTTGAAGGCTGTATTAGCGCTATGTACAGAAAGATTAAAATAATTGAAGAATAATCAGGCTTTATTGAAAACGATAGATGCCCTGTTCAGCAGCTCTACAGTTCATCAACACTTAGCGAGGGTTTGCTCGAGGAGGTGGGGCAGGAGGGAGTCTCTATGCATGATCAATCGAGGGAGTGCAGTAATATTCCCCCTGACCTGTCGTTCTACTAATGATATTGTACATTTGGAGAGTGCAAAGAGTTATTTGCCTTCAACTCATTACACTGGTGACAGTGGGGATGGGCCAGCCCAGGTGGTACTTTGTGTGGCGCAAGTACATAATCCTCTAAAAGAAAGCATCACAGGAAGAAGAATAAAGGCAAAAATAAATCCGGTTGTCCCTGTAAAAAAACAAACTATTAAGAAAATGCAGGGTATTTGGCTTCTCATTCTGGATCAAATATGACCTGTATTTCCACTGAGTAAATATATTATTGAAGGTTAATCGATACGGAGGAAATGTAATAAGAGGAAATCTAAGAAAAACAGAAATGCATTGGATAAGTCAACCTTTGAGAATTGGGTAGTAGCAACCAATTTAAGGAAAACCAAAGACATATGTCTAGCTAACCACAACCAATCTACTGTCTTCCTTGATGTTGTGTGGGGAAGACAACAATGCTAAGGTTAATGTAGAATCTGACATATGTGATAACTAGGCCATAAACGGAAAAGCCTGGATTGAACATCCTGAAGCACCGAAGTCAAACTGATCTGTGCATATATTACATCAGTACCCGGTGAGGGTCAATGAGCTTGTTACAAGCAAGCTCATAGGGCCTCACCCTGGCTTTACATGACTGAGAAGGCTGTGAAGCCTCTGCTTCTCCGCCACGGCATCCCGTAGTGGCCGCCATGGAAATGGAGAAGGGACTACATTTAGTCCCTTCTCCCCGATCCCTCGAAGCAATTTTATTTTGCTTTTTTTCTCAAGAAAAATTGCTAATAGTACCCTGGTACGAGATGCCAGTGTACTAATGGCAATATGACCCTCTGAGGGGGGCTTTACCAATCAGTAAAGTCCCTGGGGCTCTGTTAAAGCACTTGCTTTGCTCAGGCTTCTAACTATGGCCCTGGGGAAATTATCTGACAGGTAATCCCACCCCCCCTTGGGTCATATTACCTAAACCGGGTTTAGCAACTATGGGCTGGAAAGAGCAACATAAATTGACATTCATGGAGCTTCTCACCACTTCTGAAAGTTCCTTTTTAAATCGTTGCACACCACTAAAGTTACTTCATTTAGTCCCTCAATTAAGTTTAATTACTCGGATGTGGGCTTGATGGACCTTCCAGGATCAGCAAACAATATAAACTGGAATTGCTAGCAGTAGTCTCCTGCCTGTTCCATTTCCTTCCTATCTAGCACTTGCACTAGCTGAAATGTTGCTAGGCCGAGTACGATAGTTAATTTCACATTCTTGTTGTTCATGGCCTGTAAGAATGTTTTGTATTTTCCCTTGTTCCCTCCTTTTTAGTGAAGCGCTTTGAAACACATAGTTTATTTATATAGTGCCTATACACAATCATATTATTTAACAGATTGTCCACAGATTTTGTAATGTCCTTTGTGACTCAGTTTATAAGAATGGGTTACTTTATTGAATATGGTACTATGTATACCACTCTGCCCCAGGATTACGTTGAACAACATTCTCTTTTGGACGACTTCCAGTCTGGATTCTGGCAAAACATGGGACGGAAACAGCATTGCTGGCAGTCTGGTATAGTCTCCTTGTTTGGGGAGATAAAGGAGAACCTTCTCTTCTGATAATGTTAAATCTCTCTGCAGCTTTTGATAAGGTTGATCATGACCTCTTAACTTCCCATTTACAGTTAGTTGGTGTAGCTTCAGATAAACCTCTGGCATGGTTCACCTCCTTTCTCTCTAATTGTTCCCAGCTGGTCAAGTGTGGTGCTTTTACCTAGGATCCTCTTTCACTGAGCTGTGGTGTTCACCAGGGATCAGCACTTTCTCCCCTTCTTTTCCAATTGTATATGAGGCCATTGTTAGAAATGTTTAGGAAGTTCAATTTTAACTTCCACTCTTACGCTGATGATGCATAGTCTTTGTCAAAATTGACAGTAAGGAAGTGTGAGGTTGGCATCATGGAACGACAGACAATAGATTCAATATGTAACAGCAATACTTTCATTAACTTAAATGTCAGGATGGTGTAACGCCTACCTTGCCCTATGCTAAGGTTAGACTTCCCTACCTAAAGAAACCAAAGATAGTCTGTGTCAGGAAATTCAACTCAAGTCTTTCTGTGTCCATAACCTATGCTTGCCCTCACATTTAGAGCAAAACAATGTAGGGATGTCAACGGTAAACTAAATAGTGTTTCAAAATTAAAGGTCTGAGCTATTTCCAGCTCAGCACTTCTTCTTCAGCTCCCCTTCTCCAGGGAAAAATAAGTTCACCACAGTTTTCAAGTTATCATCTCTTCATCTCAAAGTAATACAGTGCCACACCTTTCTCTGCGTTTCCTTCCCCATGTTCAAGGAAACAGCACAGGAAAAAGTGTCTTGAGGCTCCGTCCTCAACATAAGTTCAACTATCCTTCACAGCACAGGGTTCCCTTCCACAAGCTTTAAAGGCACCATTAGTCGTTTTCCTTCTTGACCCTTGGCACAGTTATTTTGATCTTTCAGCATGTAAGGGTTGTCTGGTCTGGGCCACGGTCCACCCACCACAGGTCATGCAACCAGGAACCCTTTGTTCTCCTGCTCACACATAGGGTCCTCAGTATCTTGCATCTGTGTTTCAACCTGTTTAATTTGGCTTCTTGGTTCTGTGTACATTTAATGTCTTATTGTATTTCAGGGTCTTAGTCGCACTTCACTTCTGGTGACCATTTCTCCTCTTATGCTTAGTTTTGCTCAAATATATAGGATATTGTCCTTTAAGCATGGTTTTAAGGTTTAATCAGTTCACTGTTTCTCACACTTCACTTCAACTTAGTAGTCCTTAGTTTGACTTGGTTTACTACTTTCTTTCAGTTTGTTATTCAATTTTGGCTATGCCTCACGCTTAATTTTTCCTCTTTCATTCATGTAAGATCACAGATTCATCTGTAACTGGAGCATATATTCCTTTGACACTACACTTTCACCGCCCACTCAAAGACCTTGTCTCTGGGAAGCTTCCTCAGCACTCACCGGTTGTCGGCGGCCTCTTCTGGTGACTTTTGCTGCTTTTCTCCTTCGTTTTGGTTGCTGCTCCTGGTTCAGCACGCCCCGCTCACCTGTTGGCTGGAGCTCGGCTTGCACCAGCGGTTTCTTCGCCTCTGCGAGGCAGAACATGCCATCATCCTTGCTCTGGCCTTGCCGCAGCTCCTTTGCTCCCACTTCACACTGGAGGCTCCCCATGGCTTGTGGATGTTGGCCGGCATCCCGTCTCTGCCGCTGAGTGCAGAAGGAGGAGACTGGCACACAGTTGGCATAGTGGTTGCTATAGACTTTTATTTGAAATGGAAATTAGAGAAAACCTACGTCTCCTTAGTCTGAGGGGTTTCCCTACCTCAACTAAAGTATTAATGAGTCTGTCAGGATGTCTTATTAGCTTGGTCTACCATCCTGTGTCAAAATGTCCTTATCTATGTCCCTTATACTTGTAACTAAACTAAACGTTTTTGTTCCAGGAGAATGACTCCATCCTCCTGTTTTAGGTGGGGCAGTTCTGGTTGAAAGCTCTCCCGCAGTGGGAATGCCTCCCTTCGCCTGATTCCAGCACTTTACAAACAAAAAGGATGCAAATCCTTGAATGCTAAAACAAAAAAATATATATATTCCTTGTCTGATCCCCCTTGTGGGTTGGCTTGCCAAGAGAATGACTCCTTTCTCATGGCAATCATTAGTTTTGCTTTCCTTCCCTCAGAACACCAGAGGGAATGCTGCCTTTCCCTGCCCTTCCTACTTTTTTTCACAGTTCACAACACCAGAGGTAATGTCTCCCTTCCCTTAGCCTTTCTCAGCAAACAAAGACCTAATTGTCGTAAGGGTCCCTGACCCTGGTTTCTCATCTTTCTCCAGGTGTACTTTCCTGCCAAGTACTACGATGCGAAAAGGGGTGTGCAACGTTCTCTTGTGGGTGTGGGTCCCAGGCCCCTTATTCTTTAAGGTTTGTTTTTGGCAGACCTGTTTCACTCTCCTGCCATCTACTGACATGAAGAAACAACTTTCAATATGCTTTCTTTCACTATTTACTTTGGGACTGGTTTGTGACCAACCACTGTGCTGAGGAAGATGATTCCTGATGCATTCTTTCTCACTCTTGACTATGGCTCTCTCACCCAGTCCCCATTCGGACTTCCTTTCTCTTCTGTTACATGTTTCCCGGGAGCTCTTTGCCGGATCTCTGTGGGCGGTGGGTCTTACTTCGCACTGTTCTTCCCTGCTCTCGGTGATCCTGCAAGGCTCTATTGCAGGATATTGCCGGCAGCCCAGTGTTCTCTGGACACGTGGTCCACCCACCTCTGTTCACGCTGCCACCCTCTAGCTCTGCCTTGGAGTGGCTCCATGCCACCGGGACATTGGTTCCCCGCTCCAGCCTCGGGGAGCGGGTTGCTCATGGCACCCATGCCTTTGTCATTGAAAATCCAAGGCTGAACTGCCTCTCTTGCTGGCTGTCTTCATGGAGTCCTTCACCTATTTTTACATTGGCTGGTTGGCATAATATACAAAGTCCCTTTTCACTGTCTTTGACCTTTCAGTCTTTATTCCTCTCTGCTGCCTCCTCGTCCCAGTACTTCTATTGCTACTTTACTATCCCTTGGGTAGTCCATGTTCTTCTTCGTCTCAGTAGAAGTCAAGTCTCTGGTCCTACATAAATCGATCGGTTGGCTTGGTATAGGACTGGGATTTACAAGGTGTATAGGGTGGTGGGAATTGTACTGCATCTCCCTCGGATGTTTGTCCCTCTACCTCGAGGGGGTGGGGGGGGCTTCTCTCCCCATGAGACCCTCTTGCTTGGTACCACCCTGAGGGGGACTATCGGTTAGCTGCATCTCATCCCTGGCCTTACCGGAAGGGGCTTCCCCTCAGGGAGAAGTGATGACATCCAAGGATTTGTCAGACCTAATTGATTTGCTCACCATTTTGAAGCATCTGGTTTACCCTCTCAACAACCAGTTCAACGTGTTCAGTACTAAATAGGTTTCATTTACATTAATTATGGTGGACACCAATCATATAACTAGCAATTCCACATTGTATATGAGATGTCCAAAGCTTCCAGAGATACCAAATTGTGAGAAAGTCCCAATACAAGAATGCTACCTAGGGTTTCAGGTTTAGTTATAAATACAGATGCACTATTTTCCCTTTTACAGTGATATCACTTTTAAAAAGGACTCCAAACATACCTTTAAATTCTATCTGGGATTTAATTAATTCTCAATGAAAAGTCTAATATTGGATCCTTTGCCTGCCTATCAAAGACCCAGGGCACGCTAGAACACAGATTGGCTTTAGAGCAGCTCTGCCAGGTAATCACCCATCTGTCTGCACACTGTCTCTCTAAAAATCCTATCTAGTTATCTGGTCTTGCTTTTGGAAAGGTTTCTGAATTCAGTCCAACCTGGGACATATTTTCTGCATCTGCTACATCCAGTTGTATTCCATTCTGCTTTTCTTATGTTGGAAATGCTCTCACTTCCGTCTTACCAAAACAGTGCCTTCTTAAAATGTGTTTGTGGTTAAATACCCTTCAAACTCAAGCCTTAAGAGGAAGGTGGCTACATCTGATCAGTGTATTTGATTAGTCTCTAGACAAAGTGAAAATGACACCTCTCATGCACACTTCTTTCCTTTTGAATGCACACTTAACACTGAATACAGGAGAGGCTGCCCTAATTTGTGGTTGCATTTCATAATCAGAACTCTCTCCTAACCCTACCATCCAGCATCTACGAACACTGAAGAACAGGCATTACTTAAAATATGTCTTGAATGTTATGAACCTGTTCTGTGCAGTACAGTTTAGAAAATAACATTTCTATGGGTCTCAATAACTATGCTGTATTTGTCCCGTCACTCTAAAACTCTAGAATGTACTTTTATAAAGTTATGATTATAATATGTTGCAAAAATTCCCTTAAAGGCAGTTATTGTCACATGCATGGCTGTAGCAAAGGCCACAATGAAGCTTAAATGTTTTTCTTTTGTTGAACATTGGGGAGCATTTTAGAGTGTACATTTTAAGCAGATTTAAAACCTCTTTAAACCTTGACAACACAATAAGGTAAGAACCAGTTTCATTTTTCGCAACAAGTTTCGATAACAAAGGTTTGTGTTCCATTATGGCTTGCTTTGAATAGCCATTTTCACAGTTAAGTGCAGTTAGCATTGGGTTTACTCCGCTAATTGACCTAATGGGTGTTCACTGAAGGTAATAGCTTCTGTATAGCCAGCTTTACCGTTTAAGTATGTTTTTAAAATAAAGGTAACCTGCCAAGCATACAGATAATCTAGGAGCACTTCATGATTATACATTATTTTGTGTATTTTAAGCATGAGGCCTTGCTCAAGTTGTTTATAATGGCACCCATTTTCCTTGAGTTTTCCAATTCCATATTGACATGTCGCCCAGATCCGCCACTGCAAATGAGATTTAACAGAGATTTAACAGATCTGTTTACTTTGAGCCATAAACGTTCTTTCCCAAAGTTTTCTGTACACAAGGGGCCTTTCCCTGAGAGACGTTATTCACACAGCACTACTTTGAAAATCAAACACCAACTTTGATATTGGCTGGCCATATTGTAAATCCTGAACTTAAAGTAACATTCTTTAAACTTTCATTGTACGGACATCAAAATATGCTTACATATATAAACATATATAAACTAAGTTTAAAATTTGTAGGTACAATCGTTACATTGTTTTTTATACTTTTAATGCATTTTATATTCGATAGTGAAAAAAATACCTTACAGTTCATACAGCACCAGTGGGTGAAGGCATGATGCCTGATCAAAGGGGAGTGGCTAATCTGCCCATGCTACATCTTTTTATACATTCACTGGTAGCATAACATATGGTCCTCCTTCATTTTCACAGCCTTTAATCATCTTAATTTAACACACTGTCTCTCAAACCATATGTGTCTCTGTATCCTTTGTCTATCCGCTTTTCTGTTCTCATATAGGTTTCATTCTCTATATTGTCTCGGGGAACATTTTCATTTTCGGTCTTTGAAACTAAAGTAGAATATTACACAGACAAAACGATGCCCCTGAACAAAATATGTTGTTTTTCTACATTTTGACGTGTCCGCTATTATGTACAATACCTGTAGTACTAGCCTAACCAGCTATTATATACAATACCTGTAGTACTAGCCTAACCAAAATACATGAAATACAGGACACATATGTTAAAGTGATGAAAGCAAAAAACTACCACACCCCTCCAAATTGAATAGAAAATGTCCAACATCTTGTGATGGTGCAGGTGGGGCCGATGGAACATCATATGCCACCACCCAAGCAAGAGCAGACTTATAAAGTAAGAAAACTCTTTTAATAGAGGTTTTTAATTTTTTTGTTGTTGTTTGAATAGTGTTTTGTAGATTATGGAGACAAATATAATAGTTTTGCCACACTTTAGGCTACCTGTTTTGCTGCACTTCAGGGAGTCTTGGGTTTCTGAATACACAGATGATGTAGACAACAATGAAGGGTGGCATGTATAGCTGGATAGCGTATATAGTAGAACATTCGTTTTGTTTGTAATATTGAGAAAGGGTATTGCCATTTTGAGACGAGGCCCCCATTTGAAGCTGCATAATTTATTTGTTGTATTAAAGGTTTTTCTTTAAAATTCTGTTTGGAAAACACCAGACGGCGAAGGTCCGGGAAGAAGGCAGGATAGGATTGTGATAGCTGAAGCTGTGAGAATCAGCTGTTTCCAGGACTCCAAACTAGAGATGCAACATAACTAAGTAAATACACAGAGCGTTGATCACCAGGTGCCCAAGGACTTATGTAGTAACATTGCCAAAGATGCAAAGCTAAACTGCATACAGTGCCCCCAATGACCAGTTTGTGCCATCACACCTGTGGTAGAATGTATTGGTGAGAACAATAAATATGAGAAATAATGTTCTGTATACGGGGTCCCTCGCCCATGTTTTTTCTAAAATAGCTATTCATCCCATGACCTAATTAAAAGACTGTGTACCTGTGTTGGCAACATATATCGAGATGACAGTTGCAGAATCATCTAGTCAATGTGAATGAAGTTTCAAGTATCATTGGGGCCTAAGCATGGGAAGTGAGATGGGAGTATTTGTTTCTTGAAGCCAAGTGTTGATCTCTTTTCCCATTAATTGCTAATTGAGTTGTCTCTGAGGGATGCAACATCCAAGGCCACCCTAAGAAAGGCCAACCAATGGCATAAAGACTTCATCACTGTCAGCATGAGACCTGCCAACCAATGAAACCTTGAGTCAATGTTCATGGTTATGACGTTGAGTTGATGGGTTGGACTTGGGTGATTTTGGAGATAATAGAATAGTCCATGGTAGATTCCAATACATAGGGTTCTATAGGGTCTTGATTAGGCCAATGATTGTTAGAATTGTATGACTTTTCTTTTTTAATTATGTACATTCTGTGATTTTTTTTTTTAATCTTATATTCCTTGGCCCAATGTCAGTGGGTTGAGAGAGTTGGTTTTTCTCCCAGCCATTACTTTTGCAAAATAAAGTAAATGAAGCAGTTTTTTTTCTTGAGCCTAATTTCATTTAATTGGATTGATTTTGGTGGCACTTATACAGTCTGGCAATAACCATAAACTTGGAACACACCGATATGCATGAACCTGAACTATACATTTTTAATATGATGGCTAGGCAATATTCACAAACATGCATTATTGAAGCTAAGAAAATGTCTTAGAAATAGTCAATACTGTGCAGCATTACATCATCTTAAATAAATGAAGCTGCCAGGTGTGTGTCAGGAATGGAACCACTCGCTTACATGGAAAAGCACTGGCGTTATTAACATGCAATTTGATATTCAGTTTCATCAGTGGAAAAAAACGACAACAAAAAAGCAACTACAGATTAATCACCCAGTCTCCTCACTAATTGTGTAGGGTGACATATCAGAAAATCTGAGTCGCCTACTTTTTAATAATTCTTTATCTTCTTTCATAACATTTAGAGTTCAGGCTAACTCTGTTTCATATCGTCTACTCGGATGAGTTGCTTGTGCGGTATGAATCCCCTTGGGCCTCCCATGAATCCCGTTCTCCCCCTGATCTTTGTTCTTGAAGGAGAACGTCTTCGGGAGCCCAATATCTCAACAGCCTTCTGCCTGGTCCTGGTCCGCTGCACCGTCTCTCCTCTGGCGTCTCTCTCCTTGGTGTCCACATGCGTCACTGCTCGACTGGCCACTTTCTGACCCTCTAATGCCAGTGATATCGGCGAGGGTTTGTATATTTGTGGTCCACCACGGCTTCTCCTTCCTGGTCTCGCCTCCACCCTCTCCTAGGCAACGGCTCTGTCATTTTGTTCAGAGCTTGGTGGTCCACTATGTAACATCGAGTGAGTTTGAAACTTGTGGGTTTCCTGGTTCTGGGTGTTAGTCTTAGCAGTGCACGGTGGTGGCGCGAGTTATGGTTGCTTAGCTTACCATAACTGGCGAATTTCAAGGGTTTTTCGGTTTTACTTGGAACCATAACGTCCCTTTAACAAAGTTTTTTCACTGAATATATTCATTCATGACTTTATATATTTTTCTGAAAAACATGTTCTGTCCATTTAAATAACGCATGTGGTTACACATTTTCAATGTTCCTCTTACAGAGACATTATTCGGTGTTGAATCACTGTATATTTTTATTGTTATATTTTTAAATCTATTCTCCGTGAGATGCAAGTTTCGTAAGTTGTGTGCATTTACACACAACTTAGACGTGTTCTATGTGGTGCACACTGTATGCCTAATTTAATAAAGAGTTTTACAAAGGTAGCGGGCGCCCCTCTCTCGCAAGAACAGACATGATAACCTGTTCAGTGGTTATTAACCACTTGAGAGTTCGCAGCCACTGCTTTTACTCACTGTGCCTTTCACAGATGGGAAATATCCATTTGCATATCAGTCTTTGTCCTGCCCAGGGGCAGTCCAGCACCGAAATACAATGGCAATTCCAATCTGAACGAGAGTACCACCAGCAACCCCATACACGTGTTTCACCCTTGTTGGGGATCATCAGTGAGGTGAAGCTGATGCCTCTCTAAGCACAGTGAGAGGGAGACCACGTCTGGTTGCCCCCAGGAGACCTCACTGATGATTCACCTCACTGATGATACCCAACAAGGGTGAAACACGTGTATGGGGTTGCTGGTGGTACTCTCGTTCAGATTGGAATTGCCATTGTATTTCGGTGCTGGACTGCCCCTGGGCAGGACAAAGACTGATATGCAAATGGATATTTCCCATCTGTGAAAGGCACAGTGAGTAAAAGCAGTGGCTGCGAACTCTCAAGTGGTTAATAACCACTGAACAGGTTATCATGTCTGTTCTTGCGAGAGAGGGGCGCCCGCTACCTTTGTAATAATAATAATTTAATAAAGAGACACATCAATAAACGAATTCAATTGATGTATGCTCTGTTATAAAATATTTAATTCAGGTTGAATTATGAGTCCTGTGCTGTCCCCTCCCTGGGGAGCTTCATGCAATAGTATTTGATTATGCTCTGTTATTAAACATATATTAGATGAATGCATTCAAGTTTATTAATCTGGGAAGCGGTGCAGATATGGTTGCCATGTTGGCTCCTTTAAATGGTCACAATAGAATCGGGCAAGGCAATAACGTTAAGAAAAATTGGTCCGTTTACAAACCGTTAAAGACTTTCTCCAGCCAATTTTCATTGTTTGTAATATTTAATTGCTTTTAGGTGAAAGAACATCTTAGAAAAGTAGTGAAGAACATTACATTGTTGCATTATGCCATCACTAGAATGCTTTATAATTAAGCTGTGTGGCATGGCAGGGCATAGGAACCCTCAGGTGCACTGTAATGCAAGGCTCTATTAGTGACCTAAGGCATGGCATTATCTCTTAGAAAGTAAAGCCTTAAGTGTTCCATTATGTTAATAATTAAGTCATTATTTAATAATTGACTGTAACTGTTGAACCATTAGAAAATGACATTTCACAGAAATCTATTCATCACTGCGAAGGCAAAATGTGTTTTTATTCCTAGAGAAACGTTTTATGAAGTGTGTGACACCCCAGTGAAGCTTCAGCAATCATTTTATGTAATCTGTTGAATTTAAATACACTGAAACAAGAGACACTCGTTTAAAGATAGTGCTGTCTTTGATGCCTTAGAATGCAGTTTCCTTTCAAATCATCCGATATCTCGACTATAGTTTTCAAGATGGAATGCTGCAGCGGTATTTTATTTTGACGCCTCTGACGTAAGATTCCTGCTACTGAGGTAATACCTCATTCGTCCTGTTGTGGTATCATGGCCTCTCAATACTGGAGTAGTATTTTACAATACAGTGTGCCCTCTTACCTATGTCTTTGTGTCCAGGAGTTTTTGGAAATGCGAACCCATATTACGCAATCATGTCCCCAGCTAACCTTGACGTTAGACAATTTTTACCTTTGTCCATTTTTAAGGCTGGTTTTATAGACCTACAGTTTACTCGGTCTCCTCCTGTAGCAACAAACTCCCATAATATAAAAGACTTGCTTGTGTATGTTGGCTCGGGCAGCAGATCTGCTGCATATGATGTGACTTTTTCATAGACATGAGGGTTTGCTGGCACTTACATGTGTGGTAAATTGCACTCACAGGCACACCTCCCAACCATATTTACACTTCTTAAATTGAGAATTTTCCAAACCTGTGAGAGCCCCTCTACTGAGAATGAACCAGGTCAATTAACCTCCTATATCATGGCCCCCACTCAGGAGGTTCAATGAGCCTAATTTAGCTCTTGGTTGTACCACAGAAGACCTATCCGTTGGCTTATCCGCCTGGAAGCACACCAGGAAATGGCAGGTCATTCTCTACTGAACAAGAATATCAACAGCAACCCCAGACATGGGCCCTGCTTTGCTGGCCATCATCAGTGACTTGTGGCTGAGAGCCTGCATTAGCGATTGAAGCACAAAGAGGACGTGTTGCTTTAGCATCCAGGTAAATTGAAACCATTAGCGAAACTACTCGGAGAAGAGCCTGCTGCAGGGTCAAAGTCCCTTCATTTCCAAGCACAGTTCACACGAGTAAAGTGGATCTCCTGCTCTCGCCCTTAAGAACAGTTCTGCTTCAATCATGCTCGTGAACACAGTGCTTGTTTTTGTTTCTTGCACAACTGATCATTGTGTCTTCTCCCTAGAACGCATCATTCAACTTGAAAAACGAACCCTTTTTAATTATTTTGATAATAATTTCACAGTATAAGGGTGTAAATCTACATTAACCCTTAAGACACACCTATTCCCTTTTTTGCATTTTCTCAATCATCCTGTTGTGCATGCTTGGACCAAGTTCTCAGATTTCGCATTTTCTTGATTTTGTTTTTTTCTCCGCTCATTCCAATTGTTGGGTGTAGAATAATGTTTTTGTTTAATGCTTCATTTTAACTTCAACATTTATTTTGGACTCTTTGTTTCTTTGTTAGAGGCATTTTGCTTAAAACATCTGTACTGTGAGGAAAAATCAATCAACCCACACAATAGGAAGCATCATCCAATAAAGATGTACAGCACATCTGTTTAGTATCCCCTGTAGAATCAAGCATCACCATAATAAACAAGTGGAGTAAACCCCACCCCATACCCTCCAACTTCCCCCTCCCAAGAAAAGCCATGGGTTGCACCATTTTTGCATTAACATACGAGGAAGGCCCAAAAATGCAGCACGTTTTATGGCTCTATTGTCAAATACTAACTGTAGTGGCTTGAAGAATGAAAGTTCAAAAAGGTTTTGTCTGCTCAGGTTGATCCTCAGTGTGAGTCAGGCAATAGAACCACCCCAAGGCCCTGCTATCATCACCCTCCATGAATCCAGCCACCAAACCATCCCATCACCCAAACACCTCAGTGGAGTATTCGGATTCTCTACTCAGAGGACATCTCATAATTGTCTTCCTCGAACATCTGCATGCCACACATCCGCTCCTTCACCCTCTTAATTTTTGGTGGAAAATGCATTTCATTAATCATATTCAAGGATGGCAACCATCATTTGTTTTTCACTGTCAGCGTTGCTGTTCTCAAAACCCAAATTAACAAGGCGCTGGCTGGTGGATAGCAGAGGATGTTCACATTACTGGTGACCCGTTAGATTTCTTGGCCAAGGCTCTTCAGTGTAGTTATCGTTCAGGTCTGTCTCAAACATAGTCGGTCAGATAGCACAGCGATTAATGCGCTCGCTTTAACATCTGTGCAGAGTCTGCAGATGCAGGTCCGGATCCCGGCAGGGCCGAACTCAGCCTTTCATCCTTTGCGAGGTCGATAAATGAGCACCACACACAGTGGGTAATAATAAGCAGTGCTCAGATTCCGAAGGGTTTGTAGTGCTATATAAATGCTAATCATTATTTTTAAACGCCATGTACTGGCTCCACGCTTGTGCTGCCTTGCGGTCTGACCATCTAGTCAGAATTTAGGAATAAACATTTAAAAACAATACTCAATGACCATAAAACAACCTTACCTACCTTTAAGCGGATGTAGTCAGATTTTGTTTTCAGTTACTTGCTTCACATGTAGCTCATCCAAATACATATCAGGCAACCTTGGAAGTAGTAGATTCCTACTTGCTGAGAAGATGCAGATTGACGCAAAGTGCAAATGGGCATTCTAAGGCATTTAACCTCCAGCTGTGGCTGCTGAACACTGGTGCAAATGTGCAAGAAATGTTTTTGTGAAATCTTTGAAACTGTATATCCTTGTGATTTTCCTATGATATCCTCTTTAAATTTAAGCATGAGTTTAGAGTACTATGGGTTGTATGTAAATATCTATTCACCTTGTGCCACCTCTACTTATGCCTCTGGTGCAGTGTCACAAAAAATCGCGCACACAGGTTTTCAACACCCCAATGTCTTTGTGACAGCATACACGTGTTTTGGATTACCGTACTGCACATGAAATTCTTACTGATAATCTTGTGAAGAACCACTTTCCTGAATGAGCAATGTGGCGCACTTGTTGCTTTGTTCATGGATGCTGGGTTTTATACCCCTCTGGTCTGTGGTGGCCATTGCTGTCCTATTAACATTATCCTGGTTTTAATGCTGCTTTCTTTCCCGTTGCTAGAGGATTTATGTGCAAGGCACTAGTAGTGA
Source organism: Ambystoma mexicanum (assembly GCF_040938575.1). Classification (NCBI taxonomy): domain Eukaryota; kingdom Metazoa; phylum Chordata; class Amphibia; order Caudata; family Ambystomatidae; genus Ambystoma; species Ambystoma mexicanum. Next base: position 382,182,990 of record NC_090923.1, on the reverse strand, counting down.
TATTCAAAGGCACTAGTAGTGATATTCAAAGGCACTAGAAGCTCAGAAACTTTCAGGAGAGCATATATCTTTGCATCTCCTGCATAAACCATACACATTTAATAGCTACTAAATCTTCCCAACTATGCCATAGTATTTATCGCCCTTCATTCTTGCGTGAAACCTTACATTGATATTTGACTCCATACGCAGGGTTTTTGCGCATCTAGTATAATATTGGCAGTATGCCAATGCACGCGCAAATTAAAGACCATTCTTCCACCTATTGTGCCGATCTTCTGTGGTTGCCGTTTTGTACTAAAGACCTTTTATTTGAACGCACAAAGTTTAAGTATGTTCATGAACTTACTTTCTCCCACCAAAGAATGGATTCCATCTTCAAAGTGTCCCAAACTGTTATTCTCTTTCAATCGATCAGTATCATCCATTAACTCTCCCCGCTTTTTACTATATATATATATATATCGAAAAAGAAGAGGAAAATGAACCGCACTCTCCGCAGTCAAAATGAACAACAAATGCCCAATTTCCAAACGGAAAAAGCACAGCGCACAACACTGAAGAGGTCATAAAAAAGTATTTAATGTTGCACAAAGAAATTTGTTTAAAATAAACAAAAATTACAAAATATAGCTGGAACAGTAGCAAAAACAGAGGCAGGACGCCTGTCAAAACGGCCCGCACACAACGTGTTTCACACTCAACTGAGTGCTTGGTCACGTGACCATATATATATATATACTAAAAATGCTGCTACATTTAGTCATAAATGAATTGAAAACATCGTTGGTTACAATAGTGATGCTGCACATTGTTCATCTTTTGCTCGGTTAAAATTGGTCTGTAATGTATTAAGCACTCTATAGTTTCTAGGATAAAGTACTCTCAAGTATTCATGTATTTTCCAGTAAGTCTGGATTTTAGTGTTATGTTTGCTCCAAAATGTAGGCTGCCACCTTTTTCAAATTTTGTGCCAAACCGCCACATTCCTTATTTCTTCCTCCGACCATCGGGCAATGCAACTCCTAACTAGTAACACATGCGACTTAAAGCTCGAGATTGCAGTGTTAATGGAAGGTTTACCCTATAACCCACCTAAAATCCAGTTTGCCTTTCCCAACATTCTGCTCTTCATCCAGTGGCTGCTGCTCCCTGAGCCCCCTTTTTAGGCCAGGGTGCTGCCCTTTTTTAGGAGTCGACATCTTTGTTCTGCTCCTTGTTTCGTTGTGAAGAACCCTTTGCAGGGTTGGAACATCACTTTGTGATACTGAGGTCCTGATGTGTCAAAACATGGCCAGGTGTGGCCATTGAGGGTGAGGGGTATGGGGAGAATTTATTTTTGGACTGTGAGAAGAATTTGTGATGGTGGGTGACAGGGTTAGACCTCTGGAAGAAACTAGAAGGGTTTCTGGCCCGTCACGTCAGATGCCTAATGCCCGACAATCGTCTAGGCATGCATCTGCAGGCAAACAAACATCCCAGCAGTACACTGAGCATATTAGTGAGGTTTGAGGCTTGCTAACCAATTTACAAAGGAAGATGAAATGCGTGACTATGGTCTTCAACTTTCAAGCAGCCCTTCCTCCGAACCGAACCACCTTGCTTTCCATAATCCTTAGCAGGAAACTCATGGTAATGTCTGCATTTTTCAGACTGCCCCTTGCCTTCATCTACCAACTTGCGGATGCCTATTTCTGTTCGTGGGATACAATGCATCTGAGAGAGAGGGAGATGGTGGGATTTGACCAGTGACCATGTGCTAAAGGAATTGGACTAGTGTGCAAATGGCAAGGGGTAGGAGTGAAGGGTTGAAGAATGTTCTGCTTTGTAAGGCATACTTCCTCCATCCTGCAATGGGCAACCCTATAAGTTCTCCTACAGACACAAAATTCCTCCTGCAGACAGTCAACCAGGCCTAACCATTAGCACATCAACACTAACCACACAAAGACTAAGCTCTTCTCTTTAGCCTGATCACACTCTCCCACATCAGGGTCTATCCAGATACAAAGCTCTGTAGTATATTAGTACTCCCACGTTTCTCCACCAAACCAATGGAAAGCAGATTGGCACAAATGAAACCAGGTACTTTCCGACCTGCACCAATCACCACCAAAGGTTTCGATCGGCCTCTCCTACTCTCCCACTAATGACCCCCACAGCCCTTTTCTCTTGCAGTGCCTTGTGCAACAAAGCCACCAATAGTGCCGAATGGAGCTATGAAAGGCCATCTACATTATGTTACATCACTTTACATTGATATGTTTGGATAGGCCTGCTTTTTTTTCAATGCACATTAGGGCCAGTTGGACCATAATAAACATCTAATAAGGTTCAGTGTGATAGCACTTACAGCGACACAGTGCAGGGCATTTCCGCTTTACAATGTTAAAATATTGCCTCTACTTGCGCCTCCGCCATTTATGTGCGCACTATTGTAACCATGAAGATACAAGTTGGAAGTCATTTTTGTGCTTACGACGGGTTTATAGCAAGTCGGATTTTGGTTTGAGTGTTAAAGTCGGCATGAATACATGTTTAACAGTTCCTCCTATCATTCTTTTTGTTGTCCTCGTTTGTGATGGATGATACATTGTTTGGGTGTTGATGCAGAATGCCTGTAAGATTTTCAGCAAAAGGAATGATGTTGGTGAAAAATATTTCAATTCTTTTATAGAACTTTAATTCACTGTTATGCTAATGGCCCCTTTGATTAAGCCGTATTGATGGATGATGCGTCCGGAACGGTTGGCAAAGGCAGTCTATAATTCCTTATGATCTGTCCTTTTCTTCCATGCTCACTGAAAACTATTAACGTTGAAGATTTAAAACTAGAGAAATAAATGATATCTTGAATGAGTTAAATTTCATTTGTTGTGGAAACCCCTTTTTACTGTATGTCTCCTCATTGCACGGAACAGCGTGAGCTTGGATATATTCTACAGTAACACAATTATTGAGCCTTCATGGATAATGTATATATATCTTTGTTTCTGTTAGTTTTGTTCCTGGTAAATGTCCCACGGTTGTACATCCTCACAAACTGGCTCACCACTTGTTCTCACATTTGGGCATTTGTACAGGCACCCTTTGTAGAAATACTACCACCAGTAATAAATGTAATTTCCTGTACAAAATTGACATCCCCGTACAAATAGAAATGCAAAATAAAATGCATGGCTGGCCTTGGACCTAAAGTTGCCATTCTCACACCTACCCAATCAATGTCTAATGAGCAATGGCGATACTCAAATGCGCCAGAAGGCGTGTTATGCATCCAGTTCGACAGTTATTTGTTTCAATGTGTTGCTGAGCATTGAAAGAAGATAAGCCATACATTTATAATGATGGACACCCAACCATTGTAAACTTTTAAAAGATGTTTGCCTTTGCTTCATTATGCAGTGAGAGAAAGTAGGAGCAGGGGTGTAGAGCAGGTGCCGGACAGTCTTTTACAGAGAGGTGCCGAATACAGTGTGCACAGTTTGGAGCTGTTAACCGAGCAGCGGCATGGCTTTGAAATATTAAATGCCTGATTCTTTCTCTGCAGAGCATATCTAAATGTCTGTGTGGAGGATCGCTGCCTCCATTTATATCCATGCTGGCACACACATTGATATATAAATATTGGAAACCCGAACATTTAATTGCTAATAACTTTTGATTCACATGATGGATTTGGCTGATATTTTTTTGCCGACACAGGGTTTGTCACAGGCCCCCAAGACTGGGAATTTTGGAACAAATATGTAAAAAAAATGAAAAAGATATTAAGAAAGCAAAAACACTGTTTACAGCCTATTCCCATTCATTTCCCCATAGACAGAGTCACAATTTCTGTGCACCGCACAGCAAAAAGTGCTGGATGGGATTGGACAATGTGCAAAACAACTTGGTCACAAAGCATTGACTCGATTTCCAGGAGGGATCTGGGGTTTTTCCGTTCCAGTAGTTCAAATATTTGAAGGGGGGGTGGGTGCTCCCTTCTCCCAAAATTATAGCTAGCTCTTCCCATAGTGCTATAGTGAAAAGGCTTCCTTAAAAATAAAACATTTTTTTTAAAAAAAAATAATTAGATGTAAAAGAGAACTGGGGTTATTTCTGAAATAACGTTGGTCAGCCGAAAAACAAAGTGGAAAAAATGCTAGTGGAATGTCACTGCTGCAGTGAGGTGGGGGGGGGGGGGTAATGGGAGTGGTTGAAGACTATGGCTACTGGCTTGCTTTAAGGAACCCAATGGTGCAATATGGAAAGTATACACGGGCAAAGGCTTTGTCCTGTATCCATGGCCAAAGGCCATGGTTAGTGGGTCCCAACAAAATCTATTGGGGCAACACGCAAGGGACCACGATGAAAGGCTGTAGCCACTGCTCATGGCCAAAGACCATGGCTTGTGTGCCCTAAATAACCCTATTGGTGTGGTCACCGTGGGGGCCTAGTGGGCCAATATTGGAAACCTATTGGAGGAATATGTAATGGACACTGCCAAAGGGATGGTTTGACTGGTGAGCGGGAAAGAACGATAGTGTTTTAAAAGATAAAGTGGGCACGGCCAAAAGCTGTGCTCACTGGGCAGCACCGTTAGACATGTAGAGTTCCCATAGCCAAAGGCAGTGGCCAGGTAGTGGGTCCAAAAGAAAGCTATTGGGGGAGCATGTACAGTGGACATGGCTGAAGGCCATGGTAAGTGGCCTGTAAAAAAATAAATATATTATGGTAGAAAAAGGCCCTTGAAATTCACTGAAAAAACCTTAGTTAAGGCGCAGTTAAGTTGTGCAGATTTAACGCAACAAAACCCTTGAAATTCAGTGGATGTGGTAAGTCATTACCAACTTAACTATGCGACTTTCTGTTGCAAAGCCCATGATAAAATACATATTATAAGAAGTGATTCACAATGTCAAACAAAATGGCATTTCGTAGGACATCCGCGGGGTTGCGCTGATTTGTGGAGGAGGGAGTTTGTTTGCTGCCCATGTAGCCTTTGTACTCCGCAGACTGTTACCTTCAAATAATGCATGAGCTAGCCATCCGATATTCAACTAATTACTAAATACCAGTGCCAATATTCAGAAGTCTGTTTCAGCTCACCCTTGGTATGCTTGGTATCAAAATTCTGGACTGTCCCAGCTAAAATATTTAACAACTCCCTCAAATGTATCCAGGGTGTAAGACGTTTGCTCCTGGAATCTTAAGTGCATCTTCCAGTGTTGTTCTGTACCATGCCAGTCATGTATTAGTCCAGTCCTAGCACAGTATAGCAAAACCTTTGTCTAAATACTCTATGAAAATTCTAAATACTGTAGTTCACAAAGTAATTGAATGGTTGGGTCCTATTAGGAAGACCCAAAAGCGTTTTTTAAAAAAAAAAAAACAATTTTCACCAGTTTTGGTAGGTGGTGTTTGATTAAATGTCATGCTTTCTACTAAATGTAAATGTGGGATGGATTGGTATTGAAATATGATATAACTAAGGGTAAACATAACCAGATCAAATCCTTTACTGAAAAACAAAATTAGCTAGTCCAAAAGACAGTGTGTGTTTATGGAACCATATAAATAGAAATACAATTTATTATATAATTTATATTTTAGTGTTCTACAAGGAAAGGATGGACAGAATATTAATTGCAAATCACATGAACCTGTTTATTATTTGTTGCGTCATAAATGACTGCTAGCAGCACCCTTCTGTTACATGGGTGAGAATGTCTCTCATGTAGCATTATATACTGTGAACCTAAGCTGTTAGATTTGGTTCACATAAACTTATGCATTCACAAGAAGCAACGTCCTGTGTTCACAAAATGATTTTAAAAAATCAAAATAAATTTAAGAATCGGGATTTTCATGGTCTTATTTCGTTAGCTTATAGCCACCATGGCAAGAGTATATGCATTGCTAGTCCGTACTGGCAACTTGAAATGAGCACTTTTACAAACTCTGACCTGAGCTGGCAGAGAAATAAGGCCACTGAGGAATGTCTGTTCCATTAAAGAAGCCTATTGTAAGAGTCTTTTGTTGCTCATAATAGCAGATGGCTATATTGATAGCAATGTTGAGCAATACATAACATTCGAGATTAATTGTGTAGTTAAATAAGCACCAATAAATATATTCAAAAGCCTTGTCCCTGGTGCTGATGTACAAATGTTTTCAGATCATCAAATACTTGCAACACAAATGTGTCACTTTTAATGAAAACTATTTAGAATCTACTGTGAGATAGATCAATAACTGATCTATTTCCTACTATACACAATGGGTTGCTGGTACAGTTTGTTAAGCACCCAATAGTATTAATTACCTCGTCTGATTGGTTTCTTCGGAGTTGTGATCTTTAAAACAGAGAATTGTATTTCGTTTTGAGTATCCGCAAATATTATAAGATCCCATTTTGTGTAAAATAGCTTGCATTTGATTTTATGTCTGGATGGATATTTGTGCGAGTTGGAAGACAACATTCGGAATAAAACAGCATGCAAGTTGTTTTACTTTCTGTAGACAGGAAGCCTGTATTTAACTTCTTGTTTATTTTAAATACAGCAATGTCCAGATTAAAACGCCCTGTTTCTTGGCCCAGAGTTTGGGGTAGGCGTGCCATGGTTGGGGATATTTGCTAAGGCCTATATCTCCATAAAATGTAAATCGCTGGTAAAATAAATATACTCCATAGATGGAAGTCATTCTTTTTCTTTCCCAAAATATGCCTACTCCGCAACTTCTTTTTGCAAGCCCAGTAGTCCTTCCACCCGCATATGTGGTAAAATGTCAAACTCATCATCTTGCCTGTATGTTTAGTTGGCAGTCCACGCCATTTAACATTCTTGTTGTTTGTTAACCCAGGATAATCAGTTAATCACTAGTTCCATGCTCTCTCCAGTCAGACAGAGACAGACTTTGGGTTCTACAGGCATGAGACACAGTTTTTTTACTCAAATAAATAATGTATCGTTTAGTGGTGCCACCCATAGGGTGTTTCTGTTGTCAGCAAAGTGTATACCTCATTTATGCGCAGTTAGAAAAGGATGGGTCACAATGCACACCCTTATCTCACTCATTTGACCATGCATCTATTTCCCACTCTGTGTATCTTACACCAGTACTGATGGTTTCTAATAATCATGCGCTAGTTACTCCCAAACCTGGTCTTTATATCTTCCAACAACATGTACAATGCTCGATTGTTGACGACTGCATATTTTTGGAGCAAGAATCTGAAATGGAAAACCTGATCAATGCTCCAATTCCCTTCTGAAATCCAGCTTGCAGATGTGATTACATTCTATTATTGGTAGAATTCTATTATCGGAAGAGCAGCTCTCCAATTAGACCAGCAACATCTCCTGTAGACTTCAGACAATAGATTTAGGAGTGAAATGTGCCGGTGATTTAAATGGAATCCTTTATCCTTTTTTTATATTGATATCTTACTACAGAGAAATCTCAAAGTACAGTTTGTGCTGTTAAACAACTTCATAAAAAGTAAATGCATTTAACTGGTTCCTGTTTAAACATACCCATGGGCATTTCATCTAAACCTGGTGTCTTCTCCTCAATCTGGGCTTCTAGTGCATGCACTAGCTGATGCTGAAAACGCTAAATCTCATGCCCAGGTACTGCAATGGTTGAGATGTTTTTCCTACTGTGAGTCTCATATACTGCTGCTCATTTACCCCAGTGGGATACAATGTTCTCAAGTGGTGGAACCAGCACCTCCAGCATTATTGTGCAGTGTAGGAGTGTTTAGCGTGTTTTGGGAGCACAGAGTACAGCACCACTGCACAGGATCAATGTATAGCATGTTTTTTTTTTTTAAGTGCAGCGCCACTGCATGGGTTTGGTGCATTGATATAATGTGGTACAGCAAGACATGTGTTATTGAGCATTTTTATGCGGCGCCACTGCATGGGTTTGGTGCATTGCTATGATGCAGTTGTTTCAAGCTATGTGTTGCCAGTGTAACATGGACATATAAGTAAGGGCAGGTTATTCAGTCAAAAAGGATTTTTACATATAAAATGCAAATACATTTTTCACAGTTAAAAGCACACATCTGTACCTTCAAAATGCACACCATTTCTCACCTGAAATGCCTTTGTTGCAAGAGACACATTTGGTAATTAACAAACTAATCTCACTAACAAGACTAATAATTATAACTCATTAATAAAAGAATGTGTCTTCACTGCAAAAAGAGGCAGACTCTGCAAATCAGTTTTAAACACACATTCAAGTTTTTTTTTTCTTTGCCTTTCTGTGCTCTGTCCACAGTAACTGCAGGAAGCAAAGACTTCGAATAAGCAGGAAATCAGCTTGTTACAGTTGCAACTGTACAAGAAGAACCATTGTTAAAAGTAGGAGGATAGAACATGATTGATTCTGATTGGAGCACGTCACATCAAGCATCATGTTAGAGGCTGTGACTAGTGCTTTGCTGCAGAATCTGGGGGAAGAAGGGCAGAGACATCTTGACACAGCTCGAAGAAGGACGGGGTTGACAGCTGGGGATGCCTGATTCCTAAAGCAGATTCAACTTGGTTGCAGAGACTGGCTTTTCCAGTCAACAAGTCCCAGTTCAAGTGACAGCAGATGCTTGTCCTTGCTGTGTGAACCCCTCCAGAAGGCGAACAGCCAAAGAAGTTACATGCTGAATAAGCCTGGTAATTATCTCGCTGAGGTGTGGGGGCTGAGTGTGTACGAGAATATTCAGTCAGTGTAGGAAAGGAGATTCCTGTGCTCTACTCATGTGTTTAATGTTGCAAATTGAGTTCTTGTCTCCGCCACTCTCTTTTCAGTGTATCACAGATAATGCTGTTACTGTGCTATTTCATTTATTTCTGTAAAGAGTGAGATCGTGTTTAAATGCAACTTTTATAATGCACAAAAATATCTGAAAGCAGACGGGTGGTGTATTTTATATTTACCATTACAGTGCTGATGATGTGGGGAGATGTTTAGACAGTGCAATTGTCATTTTCAAGGTAGCTAAACATAAGATTTGGCTGCAGCTGTGTGCACAATGTCATTTAGTATGAGCAATTATAACTAACTGTGTGTGTTGTAGGCTGCCGGAGGTCTATGAGTCGGCAGAAAGGGAGGCCCGGGACATAGTTCACTACCGTATATAAGATAGTGAAAAATACCACATGATAGCACGGTGCCATAGATAAGACAGAGAGAAATTGCCCATGGTGGCACACTAAAAATGAAAATGTGGTGTTCCTGAAATGCAAGCCTGAGGTCTCTCTAGTGATTACACGAAAAATCTAAACAAAAATAAGGGGTTCAGGATATTGGGGCCACAAATAAAACAAAGGAATTATGCTCACCAAAATACCACCAATCACGCATACTAACCACGCATGTCTGTGTGCTGAAATAATGCATGTCCACTGTATTATTGTTGTACATGGCCCAATCTGAATACAAGGAGTGATTGTTGCTAAATTATTTTTCGGCGGTAAGAAAATACCATCAGGCCCCAAATCTCCACAAAATACTCAACAGCAGTCATGGGTTTAAGTATCTACTAGTGAACCCTTGACTACAATATGCCAGGGGGCATCTGGTTTTTGTGTGCCATCTACTTTTTTAGGTCTTCTGATTTATCTTACAATCTTCATGCTTCTATTACTTGACCATGTCCTTTTAATTTTTATTCAGATGGCTAAGGCTATAGCCCATTTGACCGTCAGGATTTTTGATGACTACAATACATGTTTCTGTCTGTGAAAGTCAGATGTAAACTAGCTATTGACCTTCAAAGCCCTCTGACTCCCTTGCTATCCTTCGTTTCAAAATGTCTAATCATTTGCACTAATCAGTTGTACATTGCAATTGCCAGGGCGTCAGTGTCATAGAAATGAAGGAAATATTGGGGAAATTGGGAGGACATTATTGTATAAAAGTGAAATATCCACCTTTTTCTTTAAATTAGGTCAAAGTACTCTGCTAGTTTCATCACAATTTGTTTTTGATCTGGTTAATCTATAAAACTACAGAATAAATATAATTTGACATGTCCAAAAGTATCATTTAAACAGGATTAGATTTAATGCGATACATTTATCAAATGTGAAAGGAAGAAGACCTTTAAAACGTATAATTAAACTATCTCATAAGGCGAAGCTCGGGTATAGAGGAACCTGCATACCCAAAGGTTCCTTTTGTTCCTAATATTGCACAAGCTGGTGCAGTGTGACAGTCAAATTCACGATTCCGAAGTCATTTCACTGTCTCACAAGATTGGCTTAAGCCAAGCTTTTCTGACATTTGGTTCTAAAGGTCAAACGAAAAGCAAATGTAATGTCAACTTCATTAACTTAAAATATTGGCAATTACTCCTTTCCCCCAACGAGAACTGCATGTACAGGCAAAATGTGACACACGTAGGATGTTTAGATAGTATTACATATAGATCAATTTCCTTTGAAAAGGATCTCTTGTCTAGATATGCCTTGCACCTCCAATTTCCCTTTTTCAAAAAAATATTGTTCTCCTTTCACATAACCTGAGGACTTCTGTAATGAATCATTTAATAGCCATGTGCGGTACTCTTCATCAGTGCTGCGTAACGTCTGTGAATGATGGTTGTACATGCAAGATCCGTTGATTTAAATTACTTGCCGCACTTCTCAAATAAATTAGCCCATCCTCTGGGCCATTACCTTAATATTTGCCTCTATGATGTTTCAACAAGTATTAAACTGGCCTACTGTGTGCTTCATATTCTATCCCTAAAATAGCAATCTCACCTCTAGTCAAGATACAATTGAGGTGGTATAAAGCCCTTTTAGAAGAACCAACTCATTTAACTCTCTGGCACCTTCGTTAATTCAGCTCAGGATAGGACTGCAGATCTAACCGGAGACCTATATATTTCCAGTGTCGGCGAAACAGTTTGGTTCAACCCCTGAATTTCTTTGAAGATGCTACTGCTGCACCCATTCTTCTCCGCAGGTTTAGCTCTGACTTTCCCACTTGCTCAGTGAATGTCACTAAAAACGCAATCCGAGGCAATCAAATGTCCACTTGGGTTACCATGATATCAGTTTCCAAGAGGATCTTTCTTTCATGGGTGAAATGTTTTTTTATGTGTTGATTACCAAGCTCTTCCCAGTACACTCACAATGGAATGTATCTAATTGCCTTTCAATGCCATATGTGTCCTAGAAAATAAAATGGCAACATCCGCAAAGCGCAATGTCCCAAGTTTAAGCAATGCAGTTTGGATGTTTCAGCATTTTAATTGTGCAACGGGTGTGGCTAAGTAATGTATTAAAAGGGAAAATAGTAGAGGTGCCAGTACACGACTTTGAGATACACCAACCTCCACTTGCCTGTCTTTTTGCCACCTTGTCGCCATATTGCAGAGGCATTATTGTGGCAATAAGCCAAGAGGTGGCGGGCCAATACTGCCCCAGGTAATGCCCCAGGTATTGTCGGTATTGGCCCGCTACAGAGGGGCTTATTGCCATAAGTAGCCTGGCCCGTTAGAACAGAAAAAAAAAAAACGGCAAAGAAAATGGCCGCCGCCTTGGAAAGGGAAAACGTAGTCTGTTTTCCCTTTGCATGGCGGCCATCGGGAGCGGACGCACTGGGAACAGAAGTGTTCCCAGTGCGTTCACTTCCAAGAGCAGAAGAAAAAAGAAGGTAAGTGGGGTCAGGAGGGCGGAAGGGAGGGGATAGGGAGGAAGATGGGGAGGAAGAAAGAAAAAAACAAAAACGTACTGCGGTCTCTGGCGGGGGACGATGAAAGCTTGGAGCGGGGATGCCCCCCCTCCGAGTCTCCACACGGCTGAAGCCTTCCATCGTCCCCCGCCGGAGATCGCAGGATAGAAGGTAAGTCGGGTGGGATGGGAGGTGGGAGGAGGGAGGGGAAAAAAAAAATTTGGACGAAGGAAGCCTCCAGCCATCGGAAGGCTCAGAGTGGTGATTGTCCCCTTTCGAGCCTCCTCATTGGCTGAGGGGCTGCCACACCCCTGCCGGGAACATAGTAGCTGGCAAGCACGGTGTGGACGGGAATACCGTGTGGTATGGCTCGCAAATGAGCCAATCACCACACAGTATTCTTGTTCAGCCGTGCGTGTCGGGTACTAATGGAATATACACCTACAATAATTCGGTTTACTATTGCTGAAGCGGAGTTGTCCTGATAGAGATTGCTTGGTATGTGTGAGGTAATTCTTCTCATTAATCGACTGTGCGAGTCATTCGAGAATAAACCCTACCATAGATCTTGCCCAAGCCCTTTGGTGAGAAGGGGGACGGTAATTACCTGGAGCTTGTCTGGGCCCCTTTTTATTTATCTGTACAATTCCTGCTTTCAATGAGTTTGAACGTTTCCCCTCTACCTGATGCATGCCCATTTTTAAGTCGCTCCATAAGGAGTTTATCTGGTCCAGGGTCCTTTCCTGTTGGGTGCGTCTCTTGGCCATTACTACCTACTTTCCACAGGCACTAGGCATGATGATGCTGTGTCACTACCAAACTTCACAGAGCAATATACCTCCTCAATAGTACTTTCCCTCTCATATCTGTGAAGCCCCATACAGTGATCATACCACCTATCCCCTTGTATTGGGCATCTGTGGCTTATAGAAATGGGCCAAGATGGAGTTCTGTATTGCACACAGTTTCATCAGAATCAATGAGTCCGTCATTGATGCGCACGTCATGAATAGCGCAATCGTCAACATTAAATGGCAGATCGACTGGAGTGCGATAGAGCTGTGACTGAAAGGTGGCAAGCCGTGACACCGGTATGACGGTGCTTGTACGTTGAGTGTTTGACTCCGTATTGGAGATTATTGGTACGTGCCCTGGGCGACGTTTAAATGGGCGAGTGCTACTATAGGTACACAATTTGGGCTGCACGTTGAGCCGAGTTGCACCATCTGACACCGGTCCAAAAAAAATAGGTTGTGGTATTTTAGATCGGACACAAAATTATTCATTACATCATGCGGCACATGAGGTGTGGATCCAGTTTTGCACACGGGTGTTAAAACACTGCATGCCAAGATTTGACACATGGTATGCTTGCATCACATCGAAACATTGCTCAGTGTCAAAAAGAGAATGAGTAAAGTTGTAATTCAGTTTGAATTAATAGGATCACACACTGATCAAATACAGAGGTTGCTGTCTGTGTTTACATTGTTTTTTTGTTGGTTTGGAGCTATGTGTACCCCTGATGAAGATTTGGAATGTGGCCATTCAGACTGTCTTAGAAAGTAGTGGTTGTATTTTGGAGAGTTTGTACCTGAGGTCTTCTCCGTTCCAGACCTCAATAGTTGGGTTGGCAGACACTTAGAAATTCATAGAGCGACGCCTTGGACCACCCCACTATATTGTTTTGTGGGGCCCAATTAACAAAGGGAGCGCTGGTATGTTGCGCTAGCACTGTCAGTGTACAGCAATGTCGCACGTTTTGGCTTCTGTTTTTGGGATGTTGTCCTACTATTTCTTGTTTAGTGAACAGTATCAATTTTCTTTGTGGCTCGACCAGTCGTATGTAAAGCGAGTATTGTTGGGTTTGTGCTGTGTTGTGGGAGTGATATGTTGGTGTATATGTTTAAATAGATTTGCATTTTACATATAGACACGTGTGTAAACACAGAAGAATGATGGTAATATATTTTTGCAATAAAGTGTTATGACTCTACAGACTGGGACTCCTGGTGTTCAATAGGGAATCATTCCTCAACATCAAATACAATGAATGTATCCCACATTTTACAACTGCATGCAATTTGCCTTGGTTTGCCCCCGTAACAGGTAACCCCTTGGTTGTCTGTGAGGAGGCAGAGGATCCAGGGAGAGGGAGTCGCCACACATTGGACACTAGAAGAAAACCAGAGACAGGAAATACTGCACCTGGTAACTAGAACAAGACCTTTTAAGATCCTCTGTCCAGAAGGACGGAGTCATCTTTCTTGAACAACCAGAGACTTCACCTTTTGTTGAGAGTTGAATTTGACACAATGATGGACACTTGTTCTTTTGAAGACTCTACAGATTACTTAGTTTATTATTTGAGGCAGGGAAACCCCTCTTAGCACTAGGGAGAGGTAGGTTTTTCCCTTTTTCTTTTGGTTAAAATAAATGTAGCAATCAACAAACCACCTCTGTATCCATCTTACTTCTGTATCCTTAAATTTCTGTATTAGCTACAACACTGCAATAGAACGTTTCTGTTTCAATGCGTACATTTTGTGATGCATGGAGTAGTTTGTGAGAAGTCTCACAAGCACCCTTCATATGTTACTAGCAACATTCTAAACCGAACCCCTTGTAGGGATTTTTTATCAGACGATGTCTTATGTGATTTCACCAATGATGCCATGTGTGATGTCATTGTTGATGTCCGGGGTATTAGTCTTAGCAGCGCATGGTGGTGGTGCAAGGCATGGTTGCTTGGCTTACCATTACTATTTTCAAAGCCTCCTGGTCCTCTGGGCCCCCCCAGAGAATGGGTAGCAACAAAACGTCTGTCTGTGCAGGATAGAGCTTTTGGGTTGCTACAAGTCACCGTGCTTAAGATTCAGGGTGGTCTGATGAAATATGGAGTTGGTTAGGTGGGAGCCTGGAAGGTTAGTAGCTGGTTAGTATTGGTTTAGAATGAGGTAGTATCACAGGGTTGACTTCCAGTTTCACTGGTTTTCATTCTCGGGAAGAGACTACTGTATGATAGCTTCTGAAAGCAGAATAACTATGGTAGCTGTGATAAGATGCCCTTGGGAGCTGTGCCATCTGCAGTTAACTTGATGAAGTAGTAGTTGAGGGAATGCTGTTTGAGATCGTGTACTATATTTTTCAGTAGTGCAAGCAAACCTTTAAGTCATGAATTGTCAAAAGCCTCTGGACCCTAATTGAAGAGGCAGCTTGTAGGCGAGACTGCATATGAGTGAGTGTTTTAGAATATGCACTTTTGTCTACATTTTTAAATAAAATAAGAATTTTTAAACATGTGGACACGACGACATGTCTACATGAGAACATTTCTTCTCTTTTCTCTGTGGGTTTCCATTGACCTTTTCAAAAATGTAGCTAACTTGCTCAGTAAGATTTAATCAGTGGCACTTAAATTGTCAGCAATGCCATATTGAGGTAGTGTAGCCGCATGCTGTAACTCTTTCTTGGGTTTAAAATAAAAGCTTAATATAAACTCAGTACAGTTATTTCCTTTGTCATTAAACATTTCTACATCTATATGACCCGTTTATAATCCCAAATGACCCCACCCTCTTTCAGACTCGCCTACTTGGAGACATGAATTCCGGAAGAGGATGCTCATCTGGTACCTATTGAATTTGATGCAAATTGAGGGACATTTCCTTGTTGGTTCGTGAGAGCTTGGAGTCCAATCAATAAGATGTCATATAGCCATTACACAGGGAGATATTACCTGCATTAATAGTTGTGGTTGGGTTCGCCTGGTTCAGTGTCCACTTGCAGGTCTGGACACAGAGTCTGGACACATAATGGATGCTAGCTACTTTTCACTTAACACATCTGAGTTAATTATTTAAGGCAACAGTGGGGCAGAATCACATTCTTTTTTTAGTTTAGAGGAAAGAATTGGCCTCGCCTTGATCACCTATGGAACAAAGCAGAGGATCCAGCGTTCACAGAAATGTGTATCAAACTGTTTAGAACTCAAAAATAAAAATTCCTTAAAGGAACCAAAGTAGAGTTCCCAACAGCAGTAGCCCCACGCAACTAGGTGGTGGGTATGGTAGCAACCATGCAGAATGGAGATGTTGGGCGCACATCGCATTTTTCACTGGTGGACTATAAAGTAATTCATAAAGGAATGACGTGGATGAGTGTTCCTGAAGTTAGTCATATATTTGAACAGACTATGGTGTTTGGTCTCCTGCTGCTGCTAGTTGATGATGGGGGCGGAGCTGGGGCCCCGCATGGAAGCTGTTTCCAGGCCACGCCCCCTGCTGCATAACTAGCCCTACCGGGTGAAGCCTGTGGGGGAAAGAGCGTGGGCGGGTGTTTGGCTTCCCACAGGGTGATCGTTAATTGCAAGGGTTGAGGCAGTTTCTGCACCAACGAAGGAGCAGTTAGAGTTCCAAAGGAGAAGCAACGTGAGAGGCTGAACTGGTACGGGGAGAGTGGGGTCTGACTGTTGGGATGACGGAAGAGACATTGCTGCAGTATTTCTTCAATGCTCCCACCCCCCGCCCAAGCCCGACCGTGAACGCAAGACTTGCCCAATAGTCTGAGTCCTCGCACCAATCCTGCCATCTGTGCTGCTCACCAGCACATCATGGCGCTGAGCACCTCGCCCGTCGCGCAACCTAAACATAAGCAGAAGATTTTACTGGTAAAGTGAAAACTCCCAGCTGGACCGTTCCTGAATAAGGAACTGCATGACAACCATTCCCTACCAGCGGCGGCGGCCAATGTCCTGATAAGAGAAATAAATCTGTTTTTATGAACAATCCAATTGCCCTGCGCTCTGGATATATGGGGTGATGTAGCTAATAAGGAGGACACCAACGCTGTCCCGCATACGGTGAACGTAGTTTGGAACAGTGCCACCCACAGCAGTCCCATGATAAAGTAGTGTCGGGAGAAGCAACAGCAACAAGTGCCATCCCCGAAACCAGCCCTGCAGCCTTAGACGAGTACTGGGTTACTTTGGTCAAGGCTTTGATCAATCTGGGCAAGGTTATGGACGATTTGATGACTAGCTCCCCTTTTGGTGCCCAATGCCTTATGCCCTTCAATTACATCATTGGGAGTATTGGAACTGCCACCCCTACTAACATTAATAAAGGAGAGGAAGAAAGATTGCTCGTGCTGGATTGCTCAGACCTGCCACCTCTGATCTGTTCAATTGTGACACATGTTGAAGGTTTGCAGAGCAAGGCATGGCTGGTAAGCAATATGAAAGACACTACCAACATTACAATCTTGAATGCAACTATGCAAGGCAGACAATTGGGATGTTTGACATGCTTGCCCCCCTCCTTAATACGAGATCCCAATCTCCCAAGGGAAAATGGGGGTGGGGGATAAAAACATTGTGGTACTAATGTAGGAGAGTCAGCGTTGGTACACCATCCTTGGCCCAGACCTAAGAACAGGCAGTTTGGGTGCCCCAAGATGGCCCCTCTGCTGTTTAATGGCCCTCTGCTGTCTAATGCTTGTTCCTGCCAACGGGCCAATCAAAGCTCATACAGAACATATTATTTTTTTTTAAAAGACACGGTGGGTTTAACGTTTACCAATGGATGCCAATGCATTAAGGTCCTGACAGAATTGGCAGAATTAAAACAAACTATTGCTCCTTGTCCTACAAGCATATGGAAGGGGAGGAACATAAGAGCCATTCATTTTATCTACTACTTAGTGATAACAATGTTGGCATAAACCTAGCACACACTAAAACTGATGCAATAGAATTAGCCTGGGAAACTAACAATGATATTGGGTTTGAAAAAGGGAGCCAGGTAACGATCCATTCAGGCTCTGTACCGCCTGAACCAAGCCTGCTGAAATATAGAGTAGTTGCACCCCCTGGGAGGTTAATTGGGTTGGTAGAACGTGTGCCAAGTAGTAGTTTTGGGGCTGGCAAGTCTACTAGCTGTGATGAACAAACAGACCCCAATTGGCACCCTGACACTTATAACGGAGAAGTCAAACAAAGCCCACAGCCTAGGCAGGGCTGGAGAAACAACACACCCGTGTGATGTATGGGGGGGAGAGTGGTCCTATTCTTGGAAAAAGTCCCCAAGGCGTCCCAGAACTGCCCTGAATCCAGGGATGCTCTTATCAACAAATGTATCCACTGGATTCGTACAATACGAGGTGGTACCTCTGTTTATTGTGAGGACATTGCAAGATGCATTACATTTTATTGGCAGGGAGAAAGCAAGACTGACATAATAAAATTAGAATTCCGGGAACTGAGGGTGGGTCATGGGATTCTGGGTATGGTTGAGATCCCAGCACCCATTGAACATTGTGATTAAAATTAGAGCTCATATCCCAAGTTTTCTCCCGACAAAGTGGGCCAAACCTCCCCAGATTATCTGATCCAAATACAGTGCCATTAGGAACAAGGCCAGCAAACTATCTGAGCAGGGTCCACACCACAGCAGAGAAGATAAGTGTCCGACATTCTCGGAGGCGCATATTACCGCCCCATGAACAATCACCTAACCATGACTAGGTGGTCGGGCATGCCATAATATGGCCCAAACTATAGAAATATGTAATGAATGAGGAGCCCTTGTTAGTATTTATTAAGGGGCCTGTTCAAATCATTCTTATTGCTTAAATTGATAAGTACCCTGTGGACCCACCAATGGGGAAATGAGTTGCAGTAAAAAAGGGAGGAAATCCGTTCTGTGGAGCTATATTTGTATTTCAGATGAAATGTAATTTATCTTTTTTTCTCGTTCTTATTTGTCATGATGTATTTTGATGGCCCAATTGCCGAAAAAGGTTATTGATGCTAATCGTGGTGTATAATGTGTACTATACCATGTTCCTTCTCTTTTCTTCAATGAAGGTCTACAAACCTGAGGTCCCTCTATCCAGGAAGGCCTTAGATTCCAAACAGCGAAGCCAAGGCAACATATTACACCACCTGCATTATTATAGCATCCTCTAGCCAGAGGAAATGTCTTTACACAGCAATCTAACACTGCTCTAACCCCACACCAGACGCGGAGGTACCAGGAGAAGTGGGAGGCTGTCAGTAGGTTCTTTATCAACAAGATTGACTAAATCAGGCTTGGCATTGCAGGCTACAAAGCCTCTAACCTGCACTCTCCATATCCCTCCATAGACAATTCAAGCTTGGACTGACTTCTCGCCACTCTTGCTAGAAACCTCTCATACACGCTTGCATCTTTAAAAAAAACGACCTCTTACACAGACTACATCCATCTGGGTCCTACCTTTAAACTTACTTGTAATAGTGAACAGCTCGCCTTAGGATAGTGCACACCGCCCACAGCCGAGGGTGCAGTACCAGATGTCCAATTGAACAAGTCATATATGGGAACTCCTGTAAAAACCCACCCTTGATCCAGAAGACTTGGAAAGCTCCCAGCTGATCACAACCACCCACTTAGCTGAAAAGTCTTTCACAATGTAGATGCTAATCAACTACTTACAAAAATCAAGCAGCTGTCTGCTCCAGAATTACCAATCTGCATTCCACCCCAAAGGCAGCACTTAAACATCCACCGTCTTGGCGGTGATCAATGCTCTATAGATTATTGAAAAGGGGACATGCCTGCTGGTCCCCTTGGACCTCTGTTCTGCACATGATAGTCAACCATCACAATGTAATCTCTCCATTCACACAGGATGGCACTGTTCTAAATGGTTCACATCCTACCTATCTGGAAGACAACAGGCTGTCCAGCTTGGCAGAATGACTCACCATTACCTGTGAAGTTCATCAATGTTCCATTTTCTTCCAGGTCATCTTTAACTTCTATATTGTACCACTGGTCTAACATCTAGATGTCCCCAACAGTCTGATACACTATGCACCTAAAGGTCCATGGCCCACAAGGTATTCGCTGCCCTTCCCTCATGCCTTAAAAACATTCAACCGTGCGGACAAGATACCAATTAAAGCTAAACCACTTGCAATCTTGGACCACCCTACGCACTCAACGGTGGCTGGACAAAATGATCTTGAACATGTTGAAGCCTCAACTCAGCCAATCAGCAAAATCTTTAGGCTTCACCATGGCTAACAATCTATCTTTCCAGCAGGGCATTGGGAGAAAGGCAGAAATGGATTGGCATCAGATCTATCACAGGCCCTTACTCGTGCCCCAGGAGTTTGAAAGAATGGTACAGAATTTGGTGATTTTGCATACTAGCAGTTGTAGTGCCCTCTTTGCAGGGTGCTCACCTCGCTCCCCTCAAAGTTTCCCATTTTTCCACAGCGCGTCTCTTCGCCGGCTCTGGGAAATTCCACCACATAGCACCTCCCCTTGCACGGATTGCACTGGTGCCCAATCTCGAGTAAGATCATTTGTCATCGACAAGGCAACCACCACCAGAATGCCAGCCCACCCGATAGCCAGACTAAAAACATCAGGTGGCACATGGTCATCGCACAGTAAGAGCATCACTAGATTGGCTTTCCTAGTGGCAATCCAGAATGCTCCAATTCTCCTTCGGTCTAGGAAAGAAATGAAGACCTGGATCTTCCAACAACACCTTTGTGTAACCTGGATGTAGTTTGCACCCCCCTCATATGTATTTTGTACTGTGTCCATTACCAATATTTACTTGATGACGTGGTGAATTCCTGCTACCAATGCTTTTTCTATGATGAGCATAGCGCTCTGTTGCAACCAAGCTATGTTTCTGTATAACTATATTTTAAAACATTTTAATAACAAAAATTCACAAATTATCTTTTGTATCATAGCCTTGCCAAGCCAAATTGTAGCCTCCCTTGAAGAGTAAATGTTTTTTTAGGAATGTTAAATAGATATTAGTTAATGGAATGGGGGGCATCGTGCCTACATTTGTAGCATACAATTTAAGGGCATTTTCTAAAGATATTGCAATGAATTTTGAAGATATTGAAGATTTTCTTTGAGCTCAGTCTGAGGAATCAATGTGTCCTCCTGGGAGGACAGTCCTGTCACATAGGTTGTCTCTGAATTCCTAGTTTGTGTTTATCCATATTCAGGGAAAACCCTTTAACCTGTTGAGGTGAAATAATTCGGAACGGATGAAAACCCATTAATTTGGCAAGTGTTGGAAGTCATGACAACCTTAACTCTGTCTCCCGTTTGATGGCTTTGAAGATGGCATTCCTGATGCCATTGCTGATAACATGTATGTGCTCATGGACTGAGCAATATGTGGAGGGGGGGGGCACTCCGGGTTGATTGTCATCACTTCCAGCATCTGCCTAATTTCATGGAGTTTGTTGGTTGAATCGTTTCACCAGAACTGTCTTGTCACTACATTTTAAGGGTTTTCTTATGCTAGACGCACGCTTTAGTTGTAAACCACTATGATCTGTGACCTTTGTTCATATCCACAGGCCCCTTTGCACCAATTGGGATTAAAGGTTGTGAACAGGGGAGTTGCTAGGTCTTGAAAAGACCCGGGGCTAAACTGATGTCGGAACTGTCGGGACTGGGGGCTAGCTAGTCTTTTGGCTGTAGCTCCTGAGATTCTATCCGGGGCTACAACCAAAAGATCAGGGGCTATAGCCCCCTTAGCCCCCCCTAGCAACGCCCCTGGTTGTGAACCTTTCTTTACTTTGCTTTCCCCTCTATCATTCTAGTGGGATTTCCCGCAGAGAGTTTCCTTTGGGAACATAACGGTGAAACTCATTGCAGAGACTTCTATTCCGGCGAGAATAGTTCTTGCAGAAATGC